>NC_136117.1:2755000-4132500 GCF_965212315.1 Lampetra planeri
CCACATCAGCTCCATCTCTTCTGCAGCCACACATACACACACCACCACTACAACCACACCACCGCACAAGCCACTTCACACACCATCGTGTTGCACACGACTGCAGTGTACACAGTACTCCACACAGTGATACACAAACACAGATACACAAACACACAGATACTAAGACCCCGCTTATTTCCTGAACAGACTGTTGGGGGACAGTGCTGTTAGCGAGCACCTATGAAGGCCGGAACGGCACACGAGGGGGTGGGTGGCCAGCACCACGCCCGGCCGCCTTTGTCTCCCTAGTGGCGATGTTTACTACACACCGCACCAGATACTCAATTGAGGCTGAGTCGACCTAGAGGAGGCCCAGGAGTGGTTCAGATAACTGTCACCGGTGTTGGCCGTGAGCGGGAATCGAACTCAGGTGGCCGAGTTCGTAGCGCTAACCGCCACACTACCGCTCCCCACATACTCTCTTTCACTATACCCACATACTGATATATTGTAAGGCCTCGACAAACCTGAGAGTTTCGTTTTTGAAAATCTGCGGTAAATTATAATTTGCGAAGGCTCTGTTTATATGGGGGAAAGGGAGTTAGGTTCCCATGTCCGACTGCACTGGAGAACATGGAAACGTGAAACTTATCCCGTACACATTAACATCCACACATTTAATTAGTTTGTATAATACAAAACACAACACAAACACGTTCCTTCGGAGTGGGCAGGTAGGAACTTGGTTGGACAGCGCATCGTGCGATCCGTGTCACGCGGCGCAAGCTGCGTGGGGCGGCGCGTCACGTGGTGCTGAGCCCGCCCGAAGCGCTCTATGAAATACAAATCGAGGGCGTGGCTATGCACGACAGACAAATAATCCCTGGTGGGCAGTGTGGAACTGTTGTTCCTACCTGTATTATGGCGACGTCCTCAATGAGTGGAGGACAAGACGCACACGGCCAATAACGACTACACAATGGCTTGGGTGCGAACCACACGGGGGAGTCAAATTCCGCCGTGACCCCGCGTTGCAAAATCGCAAAAAACAAATTAGAGGAAGGCGCCAAGCGTGAGCTGGTATTCAAATACTGTAAACCCTCGCGATGTGCGAGTTCTGGATTCGCGAGTTCCGCATAATCGCGAGAATGCGCACTCAATGCCTATTCGTGACCTGCCAGACTCGGGTATTCGTGAGTGTACATCGTGCCAGACCACCGACACAGGGGAGATGCACGCAGAATTGTTACATTTGTAATGACATGACACCTGCTGGCTGGGAAAGGGAAGCACGGGTACGGGCACGGTTAAGATAACATCCAATCGGAGAGGGAGCGGTATCTGGGGCAAAGATAATAGGTGGGGTTTGGCCGAGATGCTCCGGGAACCTGCTCGAAGGTTCCACGATAGGGCCTGGGCGGAGGCGGTGCCTAGACACGCCTGGGGAGATATCAGGGCGAGCGGACCCGGGGCTTGGGGTTCGTGTGTGGATTCTTGGGTCCGGACTGCGTCGCTGCTCCCCGTCATCTCTCTCAGTCATCCGGCCACAAGGAAGATCTCCTGTGGGGTTTCCATCGCAATCCTCGTCATGCCGCCAGCCAGCGGTGTAGCCGAGGGAGGTGGTACCACGCCGAGTGATCGGCTGTGTGTGTAGCCAGTAGAGACGTTAATATCTCAGAGTGAGAAGAATAAGGTTGGCCTGTGTTGTGCCTGTGTGAGAAATAAAAGTACCCTCTACATGACGTGTCGCGGAAGTTGCTCATTACACATTTGAAGCTGCCCGAATAGGTTAGGCACTCCTCAGCCCGCCCGCTTAGTCCTCAGTCTCGCAGTAATCCCGCTCTGAACTCGCTATTGTGCATTTTCTTTTACATTATACGTACTTACTCGTTTATACCAAAATGTATAAACGAGTCGACTGAGGTACATTAAAAAGAACGCGAGTGCAATCAGGGAAGGTGTTGTGGCTAGTGCTCCCAGAGTGATAAAATTTAAATTGTGCATTGCTACAAATCACGTGCATCTCCCGAGGAGTCATCCTCTTGAATTCCTCACCACCACCACTTCCATGGTCGTAAAATAATCATCAAACGTAATTCAAACACACATTGTAGTAATTGTTATTACACATTTAGCATTTCCCTCCTGCAGACGACTCCCTCACCGACGACCTAATCGGTTCCTAGAAGACGATCGCAAGTCGAGCCGTCGTAAGTTTAACCCTCGTTTCCCATAAGGCGCAATTTTATAAATTGGGGTTCCATTTCTGGAAACCCATTACATACCAAAATTGACCACGAAAATAAATGAAAATAACTCGAGCAAATATTTATTGTAACATAACATAACTTTTACAAACATTTATTAAGTAAAAACAGTTACATTTGAAAATGCTTAAGTACTTTTATGCATGTGCATCACATTTCCTCTTTTCAGACAGCGAAAGGCAAAAAAAAAAGAAAATTTACAAAAAAAGTAAAGAGCGTTGGTGAAAGACTCACTGCTGCAACATCTTTGCAGCAGTGAACATTAGTGACGAAGATGGTTCTCAAAAAGTATTGAGAATATCCACCAGCTCTTCCAACTACAGACTTGCGCTACCACAGAGTGGATGAAATTACTATTTTTTTCAAAGAAAGGATTAGTGGGAGCCTAAAATTTTCTATAAAAGATTGCTTTCACAAGCAAATATGGTTGCTTTATTCTAATGAGAGGGCTACAGCCAAGGGTGTTCAGCATCAGTTATGAGTGCCAAATGCTGTTATGAAGATGTTGACCACCACGATGAGGAAAGTTATTGACGTTGCCATGGTGTTCAGAATGTCCGAGCGGCTCCCATTTTGCCTTTGCTTTTCATTTTTCAGGTCAGAGATCACTGTGGGCAAACACAAGTGCGGGTCATGTTACTCACTCGTGCAAAACAATGAATCACGACAGTGTTTATATAGAACTATACGTTGTGACTACACATTAAGGGGCACGTAGGTATTACAATTCCATAATTATGCACAGCCAAGACCATGCATACAAAAACTAGGATTTCAGTAAGGACTTGCCTTCATCCTGATTTTAGTATAATCCCATCTCCGAGTTGTACTTAGTGAACTTGTTACACTTCGGCAGCAGAGAACCGATACATTCTCACTGAGCTTATTTTAACGTTGAGCACTCACAGAGGTATTATTTCTATGTGATGAGCAGGGGGGAGGGGGAACACCCACACCACTCCCTTTGGGGTGGAGTGGGTGGTCCACGCACTCCCCACACGTGACTGTCTGTCCAGACTCAGTTCAATGACTATCAAATCCGAAAATACTGTAACCTGCCTGTAACACACAATCTAACAACACCTGGACAGTCAACAGCAACTCACTTGTACTGAGCTACCCAGTCTAGACCACGTGACCCAGTGAACCTTGTGTTCCCCACACCAGAGACAGAATTGTCACCAATGAGTTATAAACTCGCGAGGTTGACCGACGCCAAGATTTAAAAAGCAAATCTTGCACAGACTCACTTAGCCCAAGGGCCCAAAACTGCGCCCTCTCAACAGCCATGCTGTCAAGTTTAGCTCTCGAAGAACCCAGCACCTCTCTGGGACAACACGTCCGGACAGGTGGTTAGGCGTCACGCCTGATCTACCTGTAGGGCCAGAAGGTCCGAGAACCACGACCTCCTTGGGCAATCGGGTGCCATCAGAACCACTGTGGCTGCACTTCCGAATAACTTTGCCAGAACGTGCGGAATTAGAGGGAACGGGGGAAAGACGTACCCTAGGCAACCTTCCCACAGGAACTGAGAGCATCCGTTGCTCATGCTCCCTGACAGAGGAACAGGGATATTCGCGTTCGACGCAAAGCAGTAGACGTCTGGTGTCCCGAACCGACATGCAACCTCATTGAACATCTCAACGTGAAGCGACCCCTCTCTGGGGTCCAGTTTCTTGCAACCGAGCCTGTCCACTAATGCATTCTGTACGTCCGCGAGGTGTGGAGCCACCAGACGCATCTGGTGTGCCTCCGTCCATTGAAAAAAGAGGTGACGTTGCAACGCACCAGCAGCACTCAACTCCGCCAGTTGTATATTGACCAGTCGATTTGCCCTCAATTCGAGGAAACTGACGCTCAACTTCACTTCCTCGGGTGAAAACACCCCCTGGAGCACCCGGTGTAAGCAGCGCACTTCCCTGCCCTGCAGGTTGGTATCTGTCTCCATGGTCACCAGTTCCTGAAAGAACCCTAGGGGTGACCCTAACTGCAATATACGAAATGAGCTATAACAACGGTTACAATTACTACTGACCAAGACTAATTAGAGGATCTATTGAAATTGAGAGAAATAAAAATAATTGTAACCGTTCTGATAGCTACAGGCTTAGTGCTGCTTGGAAGCGTATTATCAAGTAATACACTGTCTAATTGCATACCTATACGTCGATGGTGCTTAACTGTGAGCGGTCAATAATAGGGATTGCAATTTTTTGGGCCACAAGTCACATCATATTTACCCCCATATTTATGACCAAAACCGGAAGATTTCTCCACAATTCTGGCTGTCGCCTGATGAGGCTAGCTGTAATTACTTGCAAAATGTCATGGTACTCTAATTGTGAATGTTGTGGGTTTACTCTCCAACACACCGGTGTGCTGAACTAGTAACCAATTGGCATATTTTGTTTACGTGACAAACATTACTAATTGGCTGTGTCGTATGGTGGCAGGTTTAATGAGACATTTATATTTACGCCATCCAACCCCCTTCCCCCAAAAAAACTCTATTAGGAATAATACTGGTCGTGAAAGCCTAGGTGTAAACTGAAAATTAAGAAAATTACTAATAAAGTGATGGTGTAATTTAATCAATAACTTTTTTAATGGATAATACAGCTATTTAATTACAACTCGAATTATATATGTAACATTTTTTACATAAGTGATGATAATCACAATATGAAATTTAGTAAAACGAACGATACTTTAAAGCACTCATGATGATCACACTTGCTCACCAGTGGTCAGTTGCCACCTTATTGCTCTTCTATCACTGCTACCATGGTTAATGTTCCTCTGAAACTTCTGTCATTGTTCCCTTCACCCATGTTGAGATCTAGCAGACTGATGGTATTGACTCATCCACACCGGACTCAAACACCACAATGTGGTTCACAACACTTCCCAGTCTGGCTCTTCCCTCGCACTGCTCCACTTTGGAATTCCTTCCCATCCTCTCTTTTCCCGAAAGCTCTTATAATCACTCTCAATTCAAGAAACGTGTTAACTCTTACCTATAGGTATAACTGCTTAACCCAAGCTAATAATGGATTGATGTTTGCATCGTCCTTGTACCGTTCAACTTTTGGCAGCTATAAAATAGACTGTATCTGGTGTAGACCAATCAGTTTCAAGGACAATGCATACATTATCAAAGTTTATTTGTTTGCATCTTTTACCACAAGTATGTGGGGTGAATTCAGAATTGGTAATACGTGTCTATATTCTTTGGTTCTTTCGGTAAAGTCACGTAGATATAAAAAATGAACATAAAGTGAATAAACATATCACGTTTCGATCGCAACACAAGCAGTCGTCATCAGGCAAAGGAGTTAGCCTCTAAAGGCAAACTGTTTATAAAGGTTTGGGGATGGGCGTAGCCCAAGTGTATCAGCAGCACCAGGAGCATGGACGGTGCAGCAATGCCAATGCAGCAACAATGCCAACGCAGCAGCAATGCCAATGCAGCAAAGGGCCGCCAAAAAATCCCTGCACCCCGCTCCACACACCACACTGCTGACGGTGGAGTTTGATTGACAAGATACGCGACACCATAGAGCTCAATGTATCTCCGTCCATGAACACCTAACCAGTGAACTCAAACACGTACACCAAGCTCTCAAGGCGAATGGACAGTCTGACTACACAATCCGCAAAGCCATCACCCCAACCGTGAGGAAGGAGCCATCTGAGGATCCAATCAAAACCAACACCCTACCATACATCGCAGGGGTAACCAAAAAGATGTCCAAAATAATGAACAAACACAAGATCCAGGTCCCATTTAGCACAGAACATACAGTAATAGGGTTTCACCCTTTTATCTGGCAACAAAACTGACACCTTTTTACAAGGGATTATGTTTGCATTAACCACAACACTTGCGGTCAAAACGCAAATATAAAGACAACTCTGATAATGGACAAACTGTCCTTGAAATTGATTGGTCCACACCCGAGACAGCTTTTTTTAGAGCCCAGTCTCACATGGTGTTGGACCAGATGACGCCAAAAGGCGCACAACTCAAAGACAACGCACCATCAGAGTATTGAGAGCTCGGGGTAAGCATTTACACTATGATACCTCCTTTGCCAGTAGCAAGATATAGTAAAAGGTTTTTACACTTTTATCTGGCAACAAAACGGACACATTTTTACAAAGGTGTGGACCAATCAATTTCAAGGACAGTGCATCCATTATCAGTTGTCTTTTTGTTTGCATTTTGACCGCAAGTGTTATGGTTAACGCAAACATGATTCCTTGTAAAAAAGTGTCAGTTTTGTTGCCAGATAAAAGGGTAAAAACCTATTACTATATCTTGCTACTGGCAAAGGAGGTCTCATAGTGTAAAAAGTACATACAATTCGTGATCTGATCTCATCTCGGCGTCTACAAAATAAGCTGTAACTGTGGCAGCAGTTACATTGGGGAAACTAAGCGACATGTCTCAGACCGTGTTCGTGAACCTAAGGGAGATTTGAAACACGGTAGGACCAATACTTCTGCCGTGGCTGATCATTATTTAATGCGGCTGGCTCACACGAAATTTATTTCTCGATGATGGTACTTTCCAAGCCTATTGGCTATCAACAAAGATTCGTTCATGAAGCCATCCATATGTAGAGTAGTGAGAATATGTCGTGTCATCTGGAGAGGAGTGGGATGACGTGATGTGATGCTGTCATGTCATCGAGGCGGCGGGGTACTTAAGGGGGACCCTGGGACGAGGGCGGGGTCGCCGGAGGGAGAGTGAAGTGTCCGCCATGGAAAGAGGAACGAGAGCCTGCATGGGAACTCCCCAGCCGCCGACGACGAAAGGCTAGAGGGGTAGAGGCCTCACCTCGTCGCCGGGCGGTGATGGGTGAGCCCCCGCCCGGGGCAGACGAGGTAGTAGGCAAGTGAAGCCGTACCGGGGTGTAGATAGTTGGAAGCAGTTCCACGTGCAGGCCAGAGTTCTGACGCGCACCATAACGGGTGTAGGCGTCGAGTGTAAAGGGTAACCAGTCAGTGAGTGTGCAGTACACAGAGTCGTGTGAAGAGTGTTATTAAACCGGCGTAAGCCCTTACCTGAAGTTACATCTCCGAGTGGTTCTACAAGTCTCCTGGGTGTCAATAATTACTACGCAATATTTGGTGTCGGAAGTGGCCATTGAACCTTCGCTGTTTAAATTCAAGAAAGCTGGAACCCTTTGCTGGTGTGGTGTAAAAGCCGGCAGCGGAGTGCAAGACCCAACCGGAGGAGCGAATGGATGGTAAGGGCTGCACCAGTGCTCTCCCTGCGACGACCCCGGATTCCCGGGCCCCAGTGATGTGCCCCGGGGGGAGGGCGACTGCAGCCTGCGCGGGAGGAGGCTGGGGGCCCAGACTGGCCGCCATCGACGGAGAGCTGGGGCAACATCGCCGGTCGACTCGACCAGCTGCTGGTGTCGAGGGAGTGGCTGGGTGTGGGTGAGTTGATGGCGGAGCTGCAGGGGGATGCAGCCGACATCGGGTCGCTGCGGGCGTTCCCGCCATTTCCGCGGCTCCGGCGTTCCCAGCCATTCCCGCGGCTGCGGCGTTCCTAGCCATTCCCGCGGCTGCGGCGTTCCCGCCCCCGTTCCCGCGGCTGCGGCGTTCCCAGCCATTCCTGTGGCTGCGGTGTTCCCGCAGTCCCCGCGACTATGGGCATTCCCGCCGCCATTTTCCACGGTTTGTCTCGCGGCTGCGATGTGGCCTTCAGGCGTTATTGCAGCCGCTGTGCATCTGCCGCCACGTGCTCTCTGCTGGACTTTCACGCTTTTTGCGCCTTTGCGTTGCGCTGGGCTGGCAGAGCGCCGCTGGCGCTCTGCGACGGCGAGCGGGATGCGATTGGAGGGCGAAGAGTGGGGGAGGATGTTGCCTGTGAGAGCGAGAAGAGCCGCGATTTAAGTATTGGTTCCCGATGTCTGGAGTCTGGGGAACCGCCTGCTTCCTGCTTGTGGGTTGAGCCGGCACGCAGGAGAGCGCGCCGCCACTGTGCGAGGGGCCTGCTGCTTGTGGAGGGGAGCAGACCGCACCATTGGTGTGACGGGCACAGCAGGACACTGCTTAGAGGGACTTTTTCGGTTTTGGCTGTCTGGTATTGTGTTTCCTCGCGGACGGTCATTTCCTCATAATTTTTTTGCATTTTTTTTTTATTGTTGGGGGTGTTATATTGTTGGTATGTTATGTCTAGGGGGATGTTTGCTTGGGGGTTCTGTGTTGCAATTTATAGGGATGTTAGTTGGGAGCTTAGTGTTATAGTGTGTTGCTGTTTGTGACGTTTTTGCTGCTTATCGTAGGGGTTGTCTGTTTTTTCTTCACTGAGGGGGGGGGGGGGTGATGTAGAGGAGTAGTGGGATGACGTCATGTCATCTGTAGAGGAGTGGGATGACGTGATGTGATGATGTCATGTCATCGAGGTGGCGGGGTACTTAAGGGGGACCCCAGGACGAGGGCGAGGTTGCCAGGGGGAGAGTGAAGTGTCCGCCATGGGAAGAGGAACGAGAGCCTGCATGTGAACGCCCCAGCCGCCACCGAAGAAAGGCTAGAGGGGTAGAGGCCTCACCTCGTCGCCGGGCGGTGATGGGTGAGCCCCCGCCCGGGGCAGACGAGGTAGTAGGCAAGTGAAGCCGTACCGGGGCGTAGATAGTTGGAAGCAGTTCCACGTGCAGGCCAGAGTTCTGACACGCACCATAACGGGTGTAGGCGTCGAGTGTAAAGGGTAACCAGTCAGTGAGTGTGCAGTACACAGAGCCCTTACCTGAAGTTCCGTCTCCATGTAGTTCTACAAGTCTCCTGGGTGTCAAGAATTACTACACAACACGTATATACAGAGACAATTTCAACCGAGAGGAAGGTTATAGACTCAGCAATCATTGGAAAGATGTCATCAACCACTTTGGGTCGAGACTTGACTTGTGTTTTCGTGTCAATCAACCTCCACCGTCAGCAGTGTGGTGTGTGGAGTGGGGTGCAGAGATTTTTTGGCGGCCCTTTGCTGCATTGGCATTGTTGCTGCATTGGCATTGTGGCTGCATTGGCATTGCTGCACCGCCCATGCTCCTGGTGCTGCTGATACACTTGGGCTACGCCCATCCCCAAACCTTTATAAACAGTTTGCCTTTAGAGGCTAACTCCTTTGCCTGATGACGACCGCTTGTGTGGTGATCGAAACGTCGTGATATTTTTATTCACTTTATTTTTTATTACTTTTTATATCTACGTGACTTTACCAAAATAACTAAAGAATATGAATTCCTGCAGTCACTAAAGTTTTGAGTCAACATTTAACACGTATCTATTTGGTGTTTGAAACTTCGTAACACATGCATTGTCAGAAATGGTAAGGATGCTGAGATTGCAACACTATGCCACCACTCAATATCACACACAAAGATATCCAGGAACGATCAAACTTTAGGGTAATGTAATGCTAGTGAGAATTGACAAGGTCAGCACAGCAGTCAAAGAATATTGTGTGCTCACTTTCATTTGCATAGCTGATATGAATCACAGTAAATAGAAAATTCAAAATACCTCAGTGAACGAATTAAAGAAAATGTTAAGGGTTCTTACAGTGAGGTGGTTACAAAATTTGAATGGACTATGAAACGTGGGAATCTGCACATGGCCAAACATTAGTCGCACCCTAAAGCGTGCATATTATAATTGGCAGGATTGCAGTACTGCAGGGAGTTGTCTTCTAGAAGGTGATTATGAACGTGCTGCGTTACAATGGGGCAGTGATGTCTTCTGGCTCTGGTCTTCTAACCTTTGGGTAACTGAATAGACGACCCCTGGAATTCAAGTTCAGTGTGGTAACCATTACACCGAGGGAGCATTCTGTTGTTTAATATAAAACTAAAATAGTACCCTTGGAAACGGGATGTCAGAACTCATAAAGCTCTGGATTCAGTTGAGCGTCATTAACGAATAACCATGTAGAGTATCGATAAATAATCCGAGGATCTGAAGAGAAAGAAAATCGATTACGGAATGAAGAGCTCTTAATGGGATACGTTTCATGTCTATCGAGTAAATAGGATTCATAAAAATAACCACTGCGTGCCACAGTTTACATGCATTTGTCAATTTGAGAATGATTTACTGCGGAGTAATTGGTTTCTACAATAATAAGTGACCACTGTTGGCTTTTCACAAAGGTATAATTACTTCATGGTCCCCATAATAGATGAGTTGACCTCAAAGTGAAATTTAAACTTACTCTAATCCCAGCACCACCCATTCAGATACAGAAACATTAAAACATTAACACACAATTATAGAGTAATATTAACCAGTGACATGGAAGTGGCATTCGTGTGCGTAAGAGTCGATCATTCTATAACACCCGCTACAGGTGAACTCATCTTATTACAACCCTATTACCAGTGACTTCTATTATCTGTGGCAGCTGTAGGGTCTGCAAAAACTCCTATTATAATATCCGTGACCATATTCCTATTATCTGCGGCTTTTTCTATCCTTTACAGAACGACCTATCCTTCACATATATTTGTGAATAAGTTTTGAGTGGCAATTGTAACCTATGATACGTGATTATCCACACTAATTTTAATTAGTGGAATAAAATCAGATAACCTGCAGAAAATAAGATGCAAAATATTGGTCTCCCACATCACCACGGATAAAAGTTCTATATATCTACTTGGAAATAAAAGCACAAAAGGTTGCATGAGTTTACCAATACAGATGAGGAATAACCCGACGAGAATCTGCAGGGAGATGGATAGAGCCAGCATGCCCAGGAGAGGCTTGAAGTACTTGAATTCTGTTCCAGAATCCATCACCGACTTCAGCTGTGAAGCGTTTGCCATGAGCAGGGCCACGTCCAGGAAGCTCTGTGCCACGGTCTTCACCGACGAATACCGCTTCAGGTTTTTCATGTAATCCGCCTGCATAGAGACCACACAGTTCAATCTAGCGCTTGATTTCTCGTAATTTTCCAGCTCGGTGGTAGACTAAAGAAGGCATGATTGTATGTTGAACTTCTTTTGCACCGTATGTAGCCAACCATACTAATCGGAGGTGCGGAGAAAGAATAAACTGAGCACAAAACGCAGTTCTAAAGAAATGAGCTTTCAACTTAGATTTGAAAGTGCATAGCTCCAGTGGCTTCCGAATTTCGGAAGAGCGTCCCAGACAGCCGCAGAAGCGCATCTGAAAGTGCGCAATGCAATGACCGTCTTTGTTGGATGGTTTGCCAAAAGCCACTATTAGCCACGGTCATCGCGAGAGGTATACTGGATGTGCTTGGTGTGGAAATATTTTCTGGATCCCTGATCCGGACTCAGATGAAATGAAGGCCTGGTTAACTCTCCATTATCCATGCCCATGACAAAGAATGTGGAATTTCTACTACTGGCTCATGGTTGTCAGCATATTACTTTAATCCTAAGCTGTATGTCTATCTATACCATCCACTTATATCGGTATCTTATACCCATCATCTGTACTGTATGTGTACACTACACGTACTGTACGTGTCACCATTGTACCACTTACGACTATGCATGTGTTCTATTCGCAATAGCATTGCAAGTAGTCACACTCTGGGTGCATGGGCATGGTTATAGAATAAACAGTATTAGGGTTATAGAATAAACAGTATTAGGGTTAGAGAATTACAATTACAGTATGTAATTACAGTGCGTCATCCTTTACAATGCACAGTGCTAAAACCCCTCCAATTGAATATATCACAACCTAACAATTTAAAGCCAAGCTGAAAGTCTAGAACAAGTCAAGAACATTTATATAACGATCAAAAACAACCTTTGGGTCTTTTACCTGTAAGATGCAACAGCACGTGTGTCACACAGCAATTCTTCAACCGAGTCGCCATTAACCCTGTGACTGGTGTACAAGTGCGGTCAATCAATAACCCTGCCAGCCCCCTACAGGCCCAAATCCGTTATCGCATGCTGGTGTACACACATGCATCGATGTACTGCACAGCACACCAGGACTTTCACAGAACCACACTTTACTCCCCTGCTGCACAAGGAAATAATTAAAAGAGTGGTCCATTCCTAATGTGCCACACTAGTTCTAGCGGTAAGCGCGCTGCGCTACGAAAGCGGCAACTCGAGTTTGAGTTTTTCTTACGGCCAACACCAGTGACGATTATCTGAACCGGTCCTGAGCCTACCTAGGTCGACTCAGCCTCAATTGAGTACTGAGCGCGGTGTGTAATCGTAATCACTAGAGATAAAGGTGGTCGGGCGTGGAGCTGGCCAACCACCCCCTCGTGTACTGTTCCAGCCTTGATAGTATTTGCTACTCGCTAACAGCCCTTTCCCCAACAGTCTGTTAAGGCAATATGGGAGGTTGTTGTCTTTGTGTGTGTGCATGTGGGGGGAGCGGTAGTGCAACGGTTAGCATGCTATGCTACCGTGGCGACCAAAGTTAAATTCCCACTCACGATCAACACCAGTGATGATTATCTGAATTGGACCTGGGCTTCCCCTTGGTCGTCTCAGGCTCGTGCCTGGTGCAGTGTGTAAACATCACCTGGTGCAGTGTGTAAACACCACCTCTGGGGAAACAAAGGGAGCAGGGGTGGTGCTGGCCACTCACCCCTTCCTATGCCGTTCCGGCCTTCATAGGTGCTGCTCAGTAACAGCACTTGCCCCAACAGCCTGTTAAGGCCATATGGGGAATCGCTGTCATTGAGGTGTGTCTGCAATTGTGGTGACTCATTGCCCCCCCCCCTCCTACAAGCTAGCATCAGAACTCATAAGTGAAAGTAAATGTTACATGCAAATGTGCACATTTTATTTTTAATGAGTTTAACAATGCTTCCCTTTTGTTGAACCCGAACACATTCAACAATACTTAACGTACGGGTGTTTAAATACATTGTATTGTGTTCCGACTTACGTACGGGTCTCAGGAATGAATTAGGTTCGTAACCCGAGGAGATTGCCCATACATATAAATGACAGCAAGAAAATACCTTCAAAGTTTGTATATAAATATCAAAGCTATGAATTCTAAAGGAATATAAGAATAAGTTACTACTCTCGGTTAGAAACTGGCTTCAATAATCTCTGGAGAAGCCCCTCTAGGAGAAAAAACCCAAATCATACATGCGAGTTCTGCTTTCACTTTAAAACTATGAATGAATGAACATTCATCAGTTTGTAAAATGTATTTAGGTGAATTCCCCTTTACGGCTCTGTATAGGCGGTTACATAATGTATAGTGGGTCACGTGACTTCTAAGCTAACAAGAGTCGAATTGTCAAGCTGGTTGGTTAACTAATCATTAGCGAGTGCCTGTACCCACTGCCTACCTTTGCTCAACACACAGGTGTGTAAAGGCAGCATGCACATTTCAAATGAAACATGAGTAAACAAACCATGTTGTCGATTTGCTAATAGCACTCATAATGCACTTGTTACACGACTATACCGAGTTATGGTTATACAGCCCGATTCACAAGTCCTATGGAACTGCTCCAACCACAGGAATGTGGACCTTCAAGAAATTACTCGGGAGCATGAAAAGACATGAAGCGCTTCGCCATACGCCACTTGTTTTACCATAGGGGACACTGTCGACTAATGCACAATAACTTGGTTGCTTACAACCGATGTGAAATCCATTAAATCGAGAAACACAGGGGCAGACATCACTGAAATAATTACTGAACTGGGGGGGGGGGGTCAGGACCCCCACATTGTTTTAAACTGCAGACTCACCGAATATTCGCGAGGGGCATTTTCACCAGAGCCGTAACCAGACTCCAGCAGGCCAGGGCCCACTGATGTGCTGTTGCGAGCTGCGTTCCCCTCCATGGCTTGAGCAAAGTGGAAGATGTAAGTGTTATAAGCGCTATCAGAAAGCGTGTGTACATAGCATACACACACCTGTGCTGTATGGATCTTGCTGAGAAGCAACAAAGGTTAACTTATAGGGCCTTGGCACTGCTGGGCTGGGTATTTTTTTTTATCAGCCACTCTGATAGGTTGACAGCAATGAGCCAAGTGCTGCCAGGTAATTAAAAAAAATCCCAATGAGTCATGTTTATGGGAGGTGGAGAAGTTATTCTTTTGGATGATGTATTCCTTCTTAAAAGCGGTACATACGCCGTATACGTGCAGATAATTAATATGTAACACGATTTTTGTTCCTGGGTAGGAAGTGTTTTCTAATTGCTTATGCCTCAAAAGTATAGAAAATGGCTATTATTCCCCACGAACTTTGCTTTTGTGACCAGGACTTTACATGAAGGAATGACACAAATGCACACGTTTTCTCATTGAAAAGAGGTAAATTTCAAATATCACTGTTCTGGTCACAAAAGCAAAGTTTGTGGGGAATAATAGCCATTTTCTGTACTCTTGAGGCATAAGCAATTCGAAAATAACACTTACTACCCAGGAACAAAAACATGTTTTGTTAGTTTATAATTATTGCATAAACGCTTTATTAAAGTCCTGTGGTTTTTAAAAGGGGGTTTTCAGTCTTTTCCTCCACGTTTTTGTGGAAATACCATTGTTTTTGTACAAGTTTAAAACGTTTCCGTATGAAAGGTGACGACTAAGCTTTTTAACAGTCAAAATAACAAATAAAGTAGTGTTTCTGAATATATTTACTATATATCAGTTTACAGTCCAATGCTGTATGCGTTTAAATATATATTTAAGTAAAATAGTTGCGAGACTATTTTAACTCTTGTAGACACTCGAATAAATGATCGGCTTAAATAAAAAATATTTTCTTTTAATGTAAACGAGCAGCCCCACACATTCTTTGGAAGTGGCTGGCCAGTTGGCCGGGTCAGTTGGCCAATCGGCCATTCTATTTTTTATTGAATATCATGCACATTAAATATAGAACACCTATTTTCGTCGACATACCGGTGGAAGCACCCATTGCTGAACGATACTCACGCCACCCCCATCTGACCGCTGCAGGGTGCCCCCAACCCCACAGGCCACCATGCCCAACCACGGCTCCCCTTCGCGTACCCTTCCCTTGACCCCACCAACCTGCACCTCTCACCCTCGCGGACCTCTTACTGCGCCCCAAACCCCTCCCCCAACGGAGCCCCCCATGCATCCTCCCCCCACCTGCGCTTCCCCCGCTCCCCTCTATTTCACTCCCGCACGCTGGGTGTCGGCACCCCACAACAGGTGATATTCATCTGCTCGGCAAGGGAGACATGGATCAGAAATATATTATTGCAGGATTCATAAAATAGCATTTGCCTTGTTTGGATGAGGAGTTCTCACGACAAACAGACTAGGAGCCTGGCTCTCTACATCTTTGCAAGGAGCCGTTGACAAATTAATGTATCTAATTCCCCTACGATTAGCACGGTTGGCTCTGCACGGTTCCAATGAAATTCAACATACGTACAAATGCAATGCTTATTTTTGGCTGTTCATAATAGGGAAGTTAGTGTCTCCCTGCTCAAATAATTATCAATGCGGCAGTAAGACTTAACTTTCAACAAAGCGGGACCTCATTTTATTGAACTCAACAGGATTGGTAGGCTAAGTCAACCCTTGTATGGGATTTTGAACTTGCAACCTTATTCTATTTGCGAGTCGGGCCCTTTGCTGCAGCATCATAATCCCACTGGCTGCTCCTAAAACAGCAAGCCCACAACACTGAGGGGAGCCATCAGTGTGATGCTGGCCAGGGGTACAGCATGCCCCCTACTGAACATTTAATGGCACTGAACAGCAGCAGCCCTCATAGTTTCTGGACGCGTGCCAAACTAAATACTATACAGTAATGATTTGGACCAGCTCTGTTTAGCTTCAAAAGAGATTACAAAATCTGACTAAAGATTACACACAAGACACCATGCACTACAATTTAGCAATGTGGAGGCGGGACTGGTCGTTTCTCCGAGAGCTGTAATGCCACCTATCTGCAAGGACAATGATGTTCCAGGAGATGGCAGTGCAGCGAGAAGGCTGCACGTATCTATGGACTTGCAGTGCAGTAATGCTTTTTGTTTGTTAACCCTTGGCTTCCTCTCACATGCATACTCAACGACGCGAGAGTTGGAGGATCACACAAATTAAACTCCCTTTCCATGCTCATCTAGGGGCCATATCCTGGCTTGCCAGGAAAAGGCGGTACAGCAAAGAGCGGACGCATGTCAATTGTCGCTTCTCTGTTTGGATAGCGTTTCCCCCTCGCGTGCATGGGTCTTCTCCAGGTGCTCCTCCAGTTTCCTCCAAAAATATAAATGCTCAATGATAAACTGAAAACAATACCCCTTAGTGTTTACGGATTATGCAGTGATCTGAGGGACAGTTAGCATGAAATATGCTATACTAAGAAATCTGTTGTCATTATAGAAGTAAATATATATATATGGATCTGTAGCGCTTTCCAACACAGGTCTGTTTTCGGAAGTACTATTTGTTTGGAGTGAATGCATACTACTTGAGCAAGTGGCTAAGTAAACTATTTATGCATTACTTATTCCATACCTAAAATGTATTGTGTACAATGTATGTCGCACTGTACGAAGCCAACCGTGCTAATTGGAAAGACAACTCAACACAAAAAGCAGTCCTAAAGAAATTCGTTTTCAATCAAGATGATTTAAAATTGCATAGCTTCACTGGCTTCCTAATATCTGAAAGAAGAGCATTCCAGACGGCCGCAGAAGCGCATTTGAAAGCGTGCGATGCAGTGACTGTCTTTGTTTGGCTAGCCAAAAGCCGCTGCAAGGATGACCGGGATTTGCGTGGTTTATGCTCCTTGACGAGATCAGCAAGGTATTGTGGTTCTTTTGTGGCAAGCACTTTGTGTGTCATGAGTACCTTATTATGTATTCGTTCGGCAACCGGAAACCAATGCAGCTCAGCGAGCACTGGATAGACATGGTCGGATCTTGCAGTACCCATCACGACATGTGCTAGAGAAGTTTGTACATACTGCAGCTTGGTAATGTTTATGTCAGACGTCCTGTAGGGTAGTGAGTTGCAATAATCAAACCTTATTGATACAATGTTACACACCACTGTGTTGGCTATATCACGACTCAAAGGTGGTCAAATGTGTCGTAGAGGCCTCATGAAAATTGCAGGACCTGACCATATTTTGCACGTGATCAAACGACATTCTGGTTGAGTCTGGCGAGAGGCTCTTTAGACGCAAAGAAAACTGAATTCTAGAGTCTGCAAACGCCACACCTGATCCTCGCACAATTGATTTCGCAAGAGCCTAAGTGCCAGCCAGTAGAACTTCCAATTTTTCTGGATTAAGCTAATTTTGTTCCATGAGTAGGGACAGTGCGGAAAGAGAGACGGTGCGTGGATGGAGAAAATGAGGGGATAGGGACAGTGTGTGGCCGGGTGGTTCACGAGGGATAATTACAGGAGGGAACCATGGAGGGATGTTCAGGATTGTCCGAGACAGTTTGGGAAAGAAGGCGTGGCCGAGGGCGGGGCGAGGCCACACCAGTGGGAATATAAGACAGAGGCTGAGAGAGCTCGAGGCTGCCCTGGGACCGGGATGGACTGTCTCTACGTCGCCGCTGTCTCCGTGCCGTTGCTGTCTCCATGCGGTCGTTGCTTGGGTGCTGTCCTAGCCCAAGTATCTGTTGTTATCCTAGCTCAAGTATCTGTCGTTATCCTAGCCCAAGTACCTGTTGTTATTCTAGCCCAAGCACTGTATGCTAGTGATAGCTAAGTACTGTAGGATATGAGAGTACTTTATCTGCGTGACGCGCCCTAATAAAGAAGACAGAAGTTGTCTGAGAGTCATTACACATGTGTAGTGACTAACTCGGAGACGATAAGACTTGGAGGCACTTCTTTATTAACGAGCACCATCGGGATTAAAACACTTAATATTTAGTCCGTCTTTTATTGACGACGAGAAGAATGGTGAAGACAACGAGAAGAATGGTGAAGACAACGAGCAGAATGGCGACGATGGACGCACGAGGGGGATCCCACTCCAACAACAGCCCCGAGGTCCCTCACAGGGGCCCCTCTTATACCGTCAGCTTGGCTTCGCTCCGCCCCCGCCTACGCCCCCTTTCTCGAACCTACTAGCGGGTTCCTGGTGTGCCCCTTGTGACTTTTCCCCTAGATCTAGCCTCTCTCAAGGAACGGTGAGGGAAAAAAGTATTTGATCCCCTGCTGATTTTGTACGTTTGCCCACTGACAAAGAAATGATCAGTCTATAATTTTAATGGTAGGTTTATTTGAACAGTGAGAGACAGAATAACAACAATAAAATCCAGAAAAACGCATGTCAAAAATGTTATAAATTGATTTGCATTTTAATGAGGAAAATAAGTATTTGACCCCTCTGCAAAACATGACTTAGTACTTGGTGGCAAAACCCTTGTTGGCAATCACAGAGTTCAGACGTTTCTTGTAGTTGCACACATCTCAGGAGGGATTTTGTCCCACTCCTCTTTGCAGATTTTCTCCAAGTCATTAAGGTTTCGAGGCTGACGTTTGGCAACTCGAACCTTCAGCTCCCTCCACAGATTTTCTATGGGATTAAGGTCTGGAGACTGGCTAGGCCACTCCAGGACTTCGTCACACACTGCTGGTCTCCGTTGCTCTTTATTTAGCTTCTTGCTCGCACCCCGCTGGTCCTGACAGCGGACCAGCGTCTCCTCACGCGCGCCCCGCACGCGCTCCCTCGTCAGTCCTTCCGCCCCCCCCCCACTCCGCACACCGCTGGCCGACGGTGTGCCGAAGCTCCTCCAGCCACGTGGCTGATGGCGCGGATCCCCTCCGGCCACCCAACGTGGTCCAGCTTCTTCACTCCAACAACTGACCCGGAGCCATTCCGGGCTCTGTTGTGTATGTACCCCATTTTTATATTTTTTTAATATTAATTTTTTTAAATAATTATTCTGCCAACATATATAATATCGTTTTTTTAATAGACACGGGGCAACGTGGAACGAACACGCCCCCACACTTCCACAGATGCGCGCATACCTCATTTCAAAGGAAAGAGGGCATGAAAGAGGGCAATCAAGGTCATAAAAACTCCCCGAATTTCACACAAGAGGAACAAGGGAGGAGGGAATGGCAGGCGGGGGGTTAGAATGACACCCTTTCGTTAAAAAGCCTCAAAATTAACCAAACACAACACCCCATATGAAGCGAGCAACACGGCCGTCTTTGTCTTCCCGAGAGGATCTCCACACGAACACGCCAAAAGCTAGGAAATGACACCAATAAAGCTCCCGGGCAATGGCTCAAAGGAAATTAACACGTCCTCGGAAAATAAGTAAATAAGCGCATGCGCCGGGTGCTCCCACCGTGGAAACAACCGTCTTTGTCTTCCCGCAACACGGACAGCAAAAATTGCACACGCGAGGAAATAACATTTCCATGAGAGATCAGGTCACGATAAAACATCGTGAACACGGTTTCGGCATAACTGGGGCATAATGGAAATAAGTCGCATTTCAACTTCCAAACCAAAACAACTTAAGCTGTGTGAGACAAAAGATATGATCCCCGAGCAGGGGAGGGAATAATTAAGCTCGCTAAACGCGTAGGTTTTCGCGACAAATATTATTCAGTAACAAAAACATGGATTCGAATACCTTTTTATATATAACTCAATGCGAACGCGAATCATCGGTCGGGTTAATGGATAATGAGGTGACGCCGTCGCGAGGCCCCCACCCTTTCAGAACGACACACAGCTGTGTCTTCAAAGCTAATAAACACACGGACAAAAACGCACGCGAAACACACGGACGGACACGCACACGACACACACACGGACACAGATGGTTCACACCCACAGGAATGTTTTATGACAACCTTTGAACAACTCGGGAAACTGAGTGGAATTTTTCGAGATATAAGTCGAAGGAAAATCCATTCAACACAGATCGTCCGGGCCACGGGCCCCACCAGAGATCGTCAAGAAGTTTTCGTCATCCAGAATGACGAGGTTCGCGGGGTAGCGACGTGCCGCTACAAGCCGAGGTCTGCACCACCTGAGAAGAATCGCTACCCTGAGTCGCCGAGCTGCGAGTGAAGCCAACAAAGACGCCAACGTCCACCCTGCCACGAACGAAGCATCGCTCCTCGTCAGAGTGACGACCAGCGAACAACCCGCAGGAAAGGCGGAGATCGCCACCGAGCGCCACCGAGCGCCACCGAGCGCCACCGAGCGCCACCGAGCGCCACCGAGCGCCACCGAGCGACACCCAGATCGACCAGCATCAACCAAAACCGACTCGTCATCCCGCCGTGGAGGAAGAGAGTCAAAGTCTTCCGAACGAGCGCCGTCAGCTACCAAGGACCGCCAAGCGCCGCCGCTTACCTCACCGCGGAGAAAGTCTCGGCTGCAACTCACACGGACAGAGGTCGTATCGCTCCCCACATCCAGACTCAAGGAAGCACAGAGAAAATCTTGTCAAACCAGTTTCCTTTGTCATAGAGTCTCGCCGAAGCATTAATTAAAACAGAGCCAGATTCGCTCTCCCACACACACGCCCTCACCCACCATTATATCAAACATTCCGTTAAAAGGATTTTATACTTGCCGATGAATCTATTGACATATACTTTCGCCTCTGGGATACAATATGTGCTTTTGATTACCGCAAAATGAAGTGTGTCATGCTTGTTTTCAAACTCGGCCAGTCGCCGATTGTGATCGATACAAAAACGAACTAATGAGATGCCTGGTGGAAAGGTAGAGGTTACGATTGTTAGGAGGGTTTTAGCCATTCAGTTCGTTAAATGCACAATATCGCAAATGCATAAGAGTTTTGAGTTATTCAATTTAGTAAATGCATAGTCTCGCAAATGCATAAGTGTTTATTCATTCATTTTAGTTAAATGCATAGTCTCGCAAATGAAGAAGTATTTTTAGTTATCCATGTTCGTTAATTGCATAATCTTGCTCATGAATTATGGACGCATGTTTAACCTGCATGATAGAATGTCACATGCTTGTTAGAATAAAATTGTTATCACAGAAGCATATCGAGTGTTCCTTCCAAGTCCATGCAAAACTATCTTATTCTTGATAACTGTATCCTGTGATGAGATATGAAAATGGAGACCTAAAATATCATAACACACACTAGGATAATCGGTAAACGTTTAATCGATGATAATCGTGTTATCCTGATTGATAACTCTGGATAAACGAAGCTGAGCCTAATTATCATAACTGCACACATTAACATAATCGCAAGCATCCGCATAAATTACTACGATTATCTCCGTGATTATCATAATGTATGCATATAACTACTCACACTATCATAATTTATGCATATTAACTCACACATTAACATAATTAATGCGATTTGCGCATTTTTCGGAAAATTATTAATTTTTATTATTTTCATCAAAATTTCATAACCCGACACATACAACAGCTCCCACCTATATCCTCTTTACCACGTGATCCTGTCTCCTCCCCTTCCGAACCGTCAGATCCGGCCTTCCCATAGCGCCCTGCTGGCTTCCACCCCCGTTCACCTCGCTTCCAATTGGACCCGAGGTGAACGGCGGGCCCTCCCATATGCCCCCATACTGGGCTCCGCCCCCCAATACCCCGGGCCGTATGATTGGGCCAGAGCCCAGCAGCGAACCCCGTTTACGCTCGCATTACACAAGGCTGGAATGGGCTACAAGACAATCGCCAAGCAGCTTGGTGAGAAGGTGACAAGAGTTGGTGCAATTATTCGCAAATGGAAGAAACACAAAAAAACTGTCAATCTCCCTCAGCCTGGGGCTCCATGCAAGATCTCACCTCGTGGAGTTGCAATGATCATGAGAACGGTGAGGAATTAGCCCAGAACTACACGGGAGGATCTTGTCAATGATCTCAAGGCAGCTGGGACCATAGTCACCAAGAAAACAGTTGGTAATACACTACGCCGTGAAGGACTGAAATCCTGCAGCGTCCGCAAGGTCCCCCTGCTCAAGAAAGCACATATAAATGCCCGTCTGAAGTTTGCCAATGAACATCTGAATGATTCAGAGGACAACTGGGTGAAAGTGTTGTGGTCAGATGAGACCAAAATGGAGCTCTTTGGCATCAACTCAACTCGCCGTGTTTGGAGGAGGAGGAATGCTGCCTATGATCCCAAGAACACCATCCCCACCGTCAAACATGGAGGTGGAAACATTATGCTTTGGGGGTGTTTTTCTGCTAAGGGGACAGGACAACTTCACCGCATCAAAGGGATGATGGACAGGGCCATGTACCGCCAAATCTTGGGTGAAAACCTCCTTCCCTCAGCCAGGGCATTGAAAATGGGTCGTGGATGGGTATTCCTGCATGACAATGACCCAATACACACGGCCAAGGCAACAAAGGAGTGGCTCAAGAAGAACCACATTAAGGTCCTGGAGTGGCCTAGCCAGTCTCCAGACCTTAATCCCATAGAAAATCTGTGGAGGGAGCTGAAGGTTCGAGTTGCCAAACGTCAGCCTCGAAACCTTAATAACTTGGAGAAGATCTGCAAAGAGGAGTGGGACAAAATCCCTCCTGAGATGTGTGCAAACCTGGTGGCCAACTCAAGAAAAGTCTGACCTCTGTGATTGCCAACAAGGGTTTTGCCACCAAGTGCTAAGTCATGTTTTGCAGTGGGGTCAAATACTTATTTCTTTCATTAAAATGCCAATCAATTTATAACATTTTTGACATGCGTTTTTCTGGATTTTGTTGTTGTTATTCTGGCTCTCACTGTTCAAATAAACCTACCATTAAAATTATAGACTGATCATTTCTTTGTCAGTGGGCAAACGTACAAAATCAGCAGGGGATCAAATACTTTTTTCCCTCACTGTACACCAACTAGGCACGGCACAGGCGGTGACTATTCATCACGAACTGTGATTGACCATATAGGTATGACTCAATCCACTTCAGTGCCATACCCGATTCACTGAACCTTGATCATGGTCGATGGTGTCGAAGATGGCTGAGAGATCGAGGCCAATCAACGCTGCGGCGCACCGGTGATCCATGACCTTGTGGAGGTTATTAGTGATCTTGAGTAGAGCCGTCTCAGTGCTATGGGACTTCCGGTGTGCCTAATGCTATAGGCTGAATCTGCCTGTCGCAGCGATGTGGGGAAGTAATCGTTTGAAAGGTGTTTTCTTTCCTCCACAACTCTAATTAGCAGGGTTGGCTACGTACGATGTGAACCAACTTCAAATACATACATGCAAAGTTAGAAACTGCGATCTTGATCATCACTATTTTATTGGAAAGGAAGGTCGCATGTACCGTGCACAAATCAAATTTACCAGGTGATGGGTGGTTTGAGTGCAGCACCCTTCACGACGCGCCAGAGCACGGGGGTCATGAGCCAACTCATTGAGGCACAGAGCATAGAACGATCTGCGTGACTCAACAGTGAGTCAGTTGGCAGATATGCAGGCAGCTCTGTAAGTGAGTCGGGCAGTCTCGGAACCAGTTTTCTTCCAAAAACGCTCCAGCCTCCTCCACGTCTGCTTTGCAGCGATTGCCTTCTTTGATGGGCAGTTACTGCGCGCTGTCTCCATTCTCAAAAGCGTTGATGTAAATGTTCTAATTGAGCTGCATATGAAACGACCGTCGATGTAGGATTTAGGCACACCGATGATGACCAGTTCTTCTGATGGATAGCATTGTGGTCCAGTCGATGATATCGTTGTGATGGTAGGGCGGAAGAACTACAGCACAACCATGTGCGAAGCATTGCAACAAGTGACGAAAACGGTCGGGTAAAGGTCAGCATTTCCACAGCAGATCTCAGCACTGTGGGTGTGGACCTCGAGTAGTTTGAACCGGAAAATCAGCCTCTCAGTAATCTCTTCTACACTTCGGATGCTGGGTCATGTCTGCTCGTGAGTCCCGCCACAGTATCGGTGACGTTTGGGTGAGATAGAATTGGTTTGCCAATCCAGCCAAGAGAAGTTGCCAATATGGCCCCCCATTCTCCAGGGAAGAGGGAAGGCATTGTTTGACCAGACTGCTTGGCTTGCTCAGCCGGAGTCCCATGGGAGCAGGGCCCGGCCGCAAGCAGCAGCAGCAGAAGTCTCGGTGTCACCATCGCAAGGTGTTGTTGCTGTTCTTGTTACAGTTGTTGCTGTTGCTGCTGCAAATGAAAAACATAAACCATGTATTCTAAGGGAAATTAATTAAGGTGGGTCAGGACAAACAACATTAAATAAAGAGGCAAACTAGAGCTGATTGGAGTTATTTTGAAAGGTGAACTTAAAAATGAGAAGGTTCCCTTTGTCAGGAAGGCACAGCAACCAGGACAGAGAAACCAGCCTCGGCAGGCCTGATTATGCGCGCCTCAGCTTCATCTGCATTAAAGTTAACAATTTAGGCTTCATTAGGACACAAGTGAGGGGATTATTGTCAGTGATTACCATGAAGCGATGCCCTTTTAATCAGCGGTTAAGACTCTCAGACTTGTGTGAGAAACTCCAAATTATGGGCATACCTCTTTTGCAACCCGCTCAATGCTTTACTGGCAAATGCTACAGGCTGTCTCTGGTCTCTGCCCACAGGCACCTGTGCAAGCACTGCTCCCAGCCTGACCAGTGAAGCGGCCAGACAGCACGAACCATCTAAGGAAATCAGGGTATGCTAAAACTGCGCATCTGCAATGCCCTGTCATATTCCAGGGTCAAGTCAGCAGCACTCAATTTCTCAAACGTACTCTGGCCTTTTTTCCACTTAGCACTTCTATCTGAACAAAGGCGTCCATGACGGCTGCTGCCGACTGGTTGGGGAGGGCCCAGGCCATGGGCCAACACATAAAATACTCCACCCCAACCAAAAGGTACTTATTACCACGCGGCATAGTAGGAAAGGGTGCCAAAATATCAAGAGCCACCAGCTCGTTCACGCGAGATACCGAAATGGGCTGCAGGGGTGGGCACGCGGGTTTCGCCGGCGGTTTCCGCTGTGCGCATTGGGTGCAACCCAGCAAAATATCGGTCACGTCGCGTAGCATGCCCGGCCAGAAAAATTGCAGAAGCAACAAACCAATGGTTTTATGAATGCCCAGGTGCAACAACCATTTGTGTGCCGCCCACACGGCCTTACCCCTCAAGGCCGAGGGCACAACAATTTTGTATTGGCACGAATCAGCATCCCAGTGCATGAGTAAGCCGTGACATATAATGAAGGAAGCGAACCTTCCCTGACGTGGGGCCAAATTATTGGCGAGACGGCGCAAAGCCAGCAAGGACATGTCGTCCACCTGGTGACCACCCCATTCAGCCAATGTTAACCCCAGCAAGTCATTGCAGGCCGTCAGATTTGCAGGGTCGGCCATTGGAGCCGACTCGGAGGGAAGCGCGGTGGCCACTGTCACGTGAGGCGCAACCGACTCAGTCAGTTGCGGCTTGCAACGGCCAGACCCCAAGAAATAAGTGCATTTCTGCAGTGGCGGAAGGCGAGACAACGCATCGGCGTTAGTGTGTTGTGTACCCTTGAGGTAAGTGACAGTGCAATTATAGTCCTGGAGGACTTCGAGCCACCGGGAAAGCTGGCCGGATGGTTGGTCAATGTGCAGAGCGTACTGCAACGCTGAATGGTCAAACCGAACGGTAAAATGCTGACCGTACAGATACGGCCTGTATTGCTGAATAAAGAACACGATGGCCAGCAGCTCGCATCGGGTAACACAATAACGTTGCTCGGGAGGAGACAATACCCTGCTACCGTAGGCAACGACCCTTTCAATGCCACCAATATTCTGGGACAGCACCCCGCCAATTCCAGTGTTGCTAGCGTCGGTGTTCAATATAGACGGTTCCGAGAAATCGGGAAGGTCAGGGGCGGCGCCGTCACGAGGGCGTCACGCAAGGAATCAAACACGGCCTGCTCGGCATCCCCCCAATGAAACTTCACCCCTTTGGACGTGAGGGCATGAAGCGGCTTGGCGATGGTCGTGAAGCCAGCAACAAAATGCCGGTAATACGACGTGAAACCGATAAAACTGCGAACATCCCCTGCGGAGGTAGGGGTCGGCCATGAGCTGACGCACTTGGTTTTCTCGGGATCGGTGGAGATTCCCGAGCAGCTGACTATGTGGCCCAAATAGTGCACAGACTCACGCAGAAGATGACATTTCTGCGGTTGAATTTTAAGTTATTGGCACGCATTTTCAAGAAAACAGCATGCAGACGCTCAAGGTGTTCATTGAACGTGCGGCTAAAGACGATGACGTCGTCAAGGTAAATGAGACATGAGTCCCACTGGAGCCCAGCGAGGACAAGCTCCATGAGCCTCTGAAACGTCGCTGGGGCGGAGTGGAGACCCATGGGCAACCTATTAAATTCGAAAAGGCCCTGTGGTGTCCGAAAGGCAGTCTTAGGTTTGGACGCTTCGTCGAGGGGAAGTTGCCAAAACCCCGACAGAAGGTCCAAAGTGGAAAAGTAACGCGCCCCTGCCAGGGCGTCTAATGACTCGTCCATACGCGAAAGAGGGTAGGCCTCAGCTACCGATATTATATTCAACCGCCGAAAATCGACGCAACAACGAAGACTGCCGTCGTGCTTTTTGACCAGCACTATTGGAGCACCCCAGGGACTGGTTGAAGGAGAGATGATGTCAACCGCCAGCATGCCATCAACTGCCAATTTGACATGCTGTTTCTCTGCTGGGCTGAGCCAAAATGGGTTGTCGGATAGGGGCAGCGTCACCAGTATCAATGTGGTGACGCAGCAGCTTGGTGCAACCAATGTCGAATTTAAATTTACTGAATACTTTGGAAAATTCCCACAAAGGAGAACGTAATTTCGCGTGCTGCGATTTGGACAAATCCCCGGTGTCTGCGCAGAGCGACATTCAAGACCTGCAGAAATGGTTCCCTGGCCGCCGCTACGAGGGTCTGTGCGGCTACCAGTTCGAGGCCCTTAATTGCAGTGTTGGAAGGGCCCAATAAATCGTCATGTACTGAGGCGTCTGAAGCGAGCGGTTTCGTTAATCGCAAGGGCACGAGCATGTGCCCCTGGCAGAATGCATACTGTGCAGGCAGCCAATACGTGCAGAGGCATTGGCCGTGCGCGGATGCGTGGAAGGTAAAAACGCCATGCGACGGCCTGACGGAAGTTCGATGCATCCTTGGTCCACAAGAATTTTAATCGGCATTTTCTCAAGGAGATTCGTTTCCAGCAAGAGAAGAGACCAAAATAGGTCCGGCCAATTTGATGTCGCCAATTGAAATTTGTGCATGAAATTGACCGACAATGCCCAGCGAACCCCCATTTGCGGCAAAACACGGGACAGAAACCCGCTGCAAGGGCCGTCATCGAACGGGCACAATGTTATAAATCAAATCGGAAATGATAGTGGCCGACGCACTGGTATCAACTAGAACGCGAAATTCTACCCCTTCGATCGAGCCAATAACCACCGAGGAACCCGCGATTGCTGCGACGACCCTATGGTCCAGCTCCGACCACTGCCCAGGACGGAGCGGCCGTGCAGAATCACCGAGATGCCGAATCGCGGGCATCATTAACGGCGCGCCGCTGTGTGTATAGTGCGAGTGAGGACCGAGCCTGTGAGGATTCGCGACTTGCCTGATTGTGTCGCGATGCCGTGGACGTCTTGTGGTCCTGGCCCCGAGGCCCGGAGGAGCATTGTCGAGGCGCCCGGCAGTCAGTGCCCGTAGCAAACACATATTTTCGTCGTCCACCGCCTGGATGACGATGCGCAGCTCACGCGCCAACTCCAGCAGTTTTTGGAGGACGAGAGCTGCGATGCCCTCGTCGTCCATCCGCGGGTAAGCCGCCGTTGCCATGGTGAGTAGAGCCGTGTGGAACGCAAGTGGCGATTCCTTGGAGTTGCACCGTCTTTCGTAGAAATGGTGCCGGACATCTGAAGGTAGTCCGTAAATGTCGGACATCCGCCGGAGTGCCAACTGCAGCGTCGCCCTGTCCCGCTTGGGGATGGTGATAAAAGCGGCGAGAGCGTCGTCATCCAAGGTGGCTGGACGCGCTCGTAGCGCTTGCACGTCCGACCAGCCCACCATCTCTTGGTGGCTGAGGAAGCGACGCTGGAACGCCGCCCAGTCGCCTCCTGTGGACGCGAATTCCCGAAGAATCGGCAGGCATTGTAGAAGAGTGTCCGGCGGTGCTGCGTAAAGTTGTTCGGATTCCATCCGAAAATCGGCGATTGCTTTACCGATGGCGTCTACTGTACCAGGTCGCCGCCATGATGCGGCGTCTGCTGAGTGGCTGGAGCTGTAAGCGTCGCCCACCAATGACGCGGCGTGTTGTGATTGGACCACAGCGTTTCTGAGATGCATCTGGCTTCCGCTTCCGGCGGAAGCACGTGATCCCTCGGCGGGAATTTCAAAATGGTCCAATCCGCCCGCAGCCTCCAAGTTGATCTCGTCAAGAATGGAGAAGTTGGGCGAGACGGCAGTGTGCAGCTCGGATCCCGTCGCCTGTGGCAAGAGGAGCGGTCGGCTGCCGATTCACTGGTGACCCGCTAGCCGAACGTCCTCCGGCTCGGAGCTAGGGGAGGCTGACTGACCCGACCACTCGGTCTGTGGTTTTAGACCACTGGTTACACTGAGCCCCAGCCCTTAGAAGGGCTGTAGAGCTTGGATCCAGGGTTCTGTCTATCCAGGACCTATTCTCCCCCTGACCACTGGCCTCACTAAGCTGTAGAGCTTGGGTCCAGGGTCCTATCTTCAGCCCGGGCTTTAGTCTTCGTGTGGAGAGATAACTGAGCCAGAGCTCTCAGCGCTCTGGCTTTTATACTGGTTCATGGCTGGCTCTGCCCAAGCCACGCCCCTTCTTGGAACCTTCTGGTTTACCCTGGGAGGTGACATCATCCCCTCACGATCCGTCGTTTGGATCTGCTTTCACCTCTATCTGACCCCGGGAATTTCCCGAGCAGGAATTGTCATTTGGATCCGCTCTCGCCTCTGTTTGACACTGCTGTATCCTGTTGACACCCAGTGGTACTGCAGGTTACTGAATGGTGAGTGGCAATCACCTCTACACTTGCTCGACAACTTTGAGATCATTTCCTTCTCCATCTCACACGAGACCTGCATCTGTTGACGGTTTCACCACCTCTCCCCGCATTGCCCTCACCAGGTGCAGGTTTCCTAGTTTAAAGGCGGCTGATGCTGATGATTGTAGACAAGCATCCTCCGAGTTGGGCAATCTTTTGCCCAATGGTCAGCCGCAATGCATGTGTAGTGTGCATCTCACGAGGCACACACAGAAGTCTGGAGGCACCACAATTTATTAACTGAACAGGGCTACGGGTCAACAATACTCGGGGTTACTCTAGACCCCCAAAGGGGTCTCTATGTAAAACTGGGTCCCTGACGACCGATGCTCTCAACCCCCGAGGCAACGCCGCACGGTCAGCTCCCCCGCCAGACAACCATGATCGCTCCGCCCCCGTCCCTCTTATCCTCCCGAGCGTGGCCACGCTCTGCCTCCAGCCACGCCCCCTCCTCGGTCTCTGGAGACGGAACCAGAGCCAGCGTCACATGTCCTCCGGAGCCCCCATTTCCGGGCCCCCTTCAACTCCGCTGAGTTGGCACGTCCCCTCTCTCTCTCTGCGACGGGACCACGCTCCGTAGGGTCTGCTTCTTCGCCACATCTCTGTCGGCCCCCTCGAGAGGTACGTGCACACTCCTTTACCATTTGTAGTTGTAGTCGGCATATACGCCGTAGAGACGCTATTTACGTCTCTACACATGCCATACACAGGTTGCAACGTCTGCAGTGCATTATAGTGGAATGGTTCGGGTCACCATACACTCCAAAAGCACTTGGACAAACTGCATATGGCGATCCTGACAGGGGCTGGTACATAGGGGGCAACTGGGAACTTCTGTTGCAGGGCGTAACCCAACATGCCAACAAGTTTTCGTACCCTCATGGCTTCTTTCAATCTGGTCATCTCATCGCTGATGCCTGTGCTGGTTTCCCAACACCTTTTCCATTGACTGGGCATCCTGACAATTGGTCAATGCTCGTCTTGCCGCTGCTGATGTCTGAGCTGTCCTGCCGATGTATCTTCAGCCATTCCTGAATATCAATGCTTGGTCTGGCCAGTATTCAACAAATATCAAACTTACATCTCATCTTCTCCAAAACCTTCTAGAATATCTCCTAACCTCTGCCCAAGTTTTCTCTTTCACCAATCCTCTCTTCACCCTCTTCTCCACCCAAAACGTCTTTATCTTCCATTCTTCCTTTCCCACTATTTGTCCATTGGAATTCCTTGGGCAATCTCCTGGTCCTTTACTCATCCCCGTGCTTCCTGGAGTGGCTGTTGGAGCGGCCAACCAGGGCTCCCGGCCTTATGGGCTACCTGTCCGGCCCCAATTCGCCTCATGTCTCCTCTTTCGACCATCTGGCCTGTTTATTTCTAATTTGTGGGGAGTGCCCCTTGGCATCCCTTATACCTCCTCTTGAGCTTCTTCAATACTCTTTCGATAAACTGATTTTATGCATTCGACAATTACTCACATATCACGACTTTCAGTCTTCTTACGTATTCCTTTCTGAACGTTAAATATTCTCCCACATACAGTACTCCGCTCCATTGTAGGTAGGGACTTCATGAGAATCTTCTGAAACCCACATCACCTTTGTTGTCAGCAGCCTTCTACTCTTGTTAAACCACTTACCCCTTGACAGTCCTGGCTCTGATATTCTGTGCATGTGCCATCTTTTTAGAATATAGTACTTCCAAGAAACGTATTGATTTACTTGATCTAGATATTATCCATGGCTTTTGTTTTATGGACATTAATTCTCATACTCAATTCGCTCAGTCTTGTTTCTACCAGCTTCTATATCCCCCTCTTCCTAACCAGACAATAAGGCTCTATCATGAGCAAACCTGTCTGACTTTACTCTGTGGTTCCCAACTTTCACCACTTCCTCCAGCTTTATCAAAGCTTCCTTCACTATTGTCTCTGCATATGTTAAACATTGTGGGGGATAGGGATAAACTCTCACTCCTCTTGCCACAGTTCCTGGCTTTGACTGCATCTGCAACTCTCACCACTGCCATCTGTCCCATTTATGCCGAACTTGTCTGTCTGTCCAAATCTGCTATTCTCTTGAGTAGCTCCAGTAACTTATTCAAATTCACACGATCAAACACCTTCTCAAAGTCAACAAACAGCACACAAACATCCGAGTCATATCGAAACTGCTCTTGCTCTCATTCTCATATACATTAATACATCTCAGGTCTGTCCATACAAGGTGTTCAGGAGATGACAGTAAAGCAGTGAATTCAATATATGCTCGTACAATTGTTGTATTATTTGCACCGCATTCAGTGGCATCCCCTTGTATACATGGGGTTATTCCGAGTGTTCCAGTTTCCTCCCACATGCACTCTTTAATGAAACTGGACATCCCACTGCAGGACCCTCATGAAAAAAATTGTCTTGAGGATATATAGATAATTAAAGGGGATTCTAATAATAGCACATATACTGTAGATGTGCCACAAAGTGGTACTCATATATTTTGTTCCGGAGGGATTATGAGCCAAGTTGATCCTTGCCGAGATACTATCCCCGCAATCGTGTGACTGCAAGTTAAGTGCTCAAACCACAACGCCATCCGGCTGCATGGCAATACAGTAAATGCACACCACACGTTACCCCTATTTTCTACAAGCTAGTTTCTGATGAGCACAATGCATCAATCTACAAGACATTAGTGATCCATTTAGGCCTCTATTTTTCTCTTAAAATCTGATGCAGATGTATCAAGAACTACCCCTACACAATTTAGTTCACTCAGCTGGGTAGTGTTGTGCTTTGAGCTCTCAACTCACAATTGGCGGTTGTGATATCAAATTTCGGTAACAAGCTGACTCAGCCAATCATCCCTCTAGGGTCACAAAACAAGTTCCAACTTTTTCAACGAATCAACAGTGGTTTTCCTGTGGAGATACTGGCTCCCGCCATAGAAATGTGTAATTTCCACCACTTGCTCAGAATACCCAAGAGACAATAATCTCCTAATTCTTAACATACAACTTAGGTTTATGTATCCAATACTACGATTAACAATTTTTGTGAGTCATGCCACGTTATGTTTGATTGAGCAGGGAGGTAATCTAAGCTGTGGATGCGAGCCACTGTCCAATGTGTACCAATATTTCCCAACTAGCCTATGGTTGCATCTGTGCAATACAGTAGCGACTTTTGTTTCCTCGTAATTTTCCCCACCACCAACCAACTGAGCCCGAGTGCCCTGCTTGTGTTGTAGGAGGGGCAGCAGCAGGCCCTTCTGTCCAGCTACAGAAATAGCATTTGGCGTAAAGCCAAACTACCCAGCCTCATGCAGTCTGGCACCCAGGAGGTGCAGATATGGACTAAATATTGTCACACATGACCACAATGCTGATCGTGCAGAAATGTCCATCTAAATCTCTCATCTGCAGTGCTTGAGACCAGCAGTTCTTACTTTTCTATGATCATGTTTGTTATTGATTAACTGTTCTTTCAGTGTGGAAATATTTCATACCCTTGGGCTGTAATCTTTGACTCAGATGGGAGTGGTCCAGAGTAGTAGGCTTTCGCTTACCCAAGAGGGAAAGCAAGTTGAACAGAAAGTAACTAAACCCACACATGTAAATACAGGTATTCAGATGTGTACCATGTGGGTGACCATATGTACCTTTGAGACTGTCCTCACCACAGAAATTGTAAAGTATGCCATTGGGTCAAGCTAACAAATGGATACGAGGTGTACTGATTTGCTAAATTGAATCTGGGGGCCTCACTTAAAACTTTTGACTGTCAAAGTCAGAAACATGCATATATTATTTGACACTGTATACGCTCACTATGTGCAAGTTATTATTCAATTGAAGCTCCTACTTGCTCACAGTGAACCTTAAGCATTAATTTACAACAGCTGCTATTCATGTGACAGTAATATGAAAAAGGTAGTGACTTTAAATTAAAACCCAACTGCCATGAAGTTGGCTCACGCGTGTACTGACTGCGTTCTCACTCCCACGCACCACCACCCAGCAAGTCAAGGTGTGCAACACGCCCAAGCAATATTGTAGGCACGCACGTACACACACGCCCGCACGCACACCCTTGCCCTTGGAAGATGGAGCGCACAGCTGGGAAGCGAGCCGAGCAACAAAAGTCAGGGCGCGCGTGCGTAGGCCGAGTGCGCGTGCGCGGTGAGCGTCGTGCCCAAGTGCAACACCGCGAGACGGCCAAATCTGCCAACCCGGAGGAGTGCCGAGTGCCATATGAATGTTGTCGCCGCCGTGTTAGGCAGCTCTGAGAGGCCGGCTTTCAGTGCACGCTTGCGGGCGTGACGGGCAGCTCGATGACAGTTCTTGGGAGGTGCAGAGGAATCGTGCAGCCTAAGTGTGGGAAATTCATTGCATTTTTATGTCACTTTTCATACGCTCCGACAAGGTCAGTGTACTTTTAGCAGTTTATGTTTTTTATATGCTTCCTCTTTTTTTCTGCTGGCTTTTTGTGGTTTTGTTGTTTTACGTCTATGCTTCCTTTCCATCTCGCTGCTAAATCCCCCGCCCGCCGCCGCCACCCCCCTTCTCCTGCTCCCAACTCTGGTACGCAGATAGTTGACTTTGTGCCAACACAAGTCACTCTCCAACAGGAGAACACGCTTACAAGCACACGGTTTCACCACACATACGTGCAACATAACACACCACACTTTTGCACAATCGTTACCCCCATGTTCAAATGGAGCAAGAAAAATGTGCATGCCCCACTAACTACTGTAGTTTTTTTGTACATATACACACATATGCATATCATTCTTGATTTGGTTCATTTTAAATTCCCTTTACTCCAGTGACAGGCCATTTAAATGTGATATCTATTTTGCAAGGAGCCCTGCATAAATGTGGTTAATAATTATTTAAATAATATTTGTCGTACTGGAATTCAAATGCAGGATTTTGGCTATGACTGCCAACGCGCGTTTTAATGTTCTTTTGACACAAGTGTTAATGGGAAACTCCCTGCAGAATTAGGAGGCAGTAATGAACCCATCAACTCTTAAGCCGCATGGCTTTAGTGGCAAGCATGAACACTGCTATGATATCCAATATACACATCACATACACACAGGGGGCATGTACTTTATTCATAAATAACCATTCCTGCATATACAGACCACATGTATTTTATATAATCTACTGTATATAAGCTACATTGTATATAGTATATAGGGAAATGTGATGTATATATCAAATCATACACAACATGGCAATGAATTAAAAAATGTATAACTTAATCACTGTAGAGTAAAGGAATTTCACTGATAATCTAATTAACAACTTAATTATCGTGTCAATAAAGTGCATAGCATAAGTCACAAAGCGTCGACTTCCTTTGACACATTATACAACTGTGAAAATCCCCTTAATTGTGGTGCTCTTACTCCTGAATCTGCAACTTGAATACATCTTGTGGAAATGTTAACATTTCACGCCCGAACATCAGGAGTTATTTTAGCAGAAAGGCGTGAAAAATAAGATCCATCAACAGCATCCCCATATCGACAATGTTAACAAGAGTTTGACCATAAAAGATAAGAGGACATATAGGCAGTATTGGCTGATGTAAATAATTGTATAGAATATATGCAAAATCTAGAATGCAATATGTCCATGCTACATTATAGTACGTAATTTTTCTTGGAATGTTTGCATAAAATAAATGCTGTCAACATCACCATCAGCCATGGTCAATCCACTGCTGGATGAAGGGCTCCCCGAGCTGCCTACATATGATTTCCCAACTCCATCTGCTTGGTGGATGTTCTCTCAGATGCGTACTATTCCTTGTTTGCCAATATGTAATTATTCTCGGTCATCCCATCTAGCGATGTGTCCCTGCTTAAACCCACTTGCTATTAACATTTTAACGTCATTAATAATAGTTGTATAAAGCGACCCTTCAAATAACATCATATAGTGCCAATTAATGTTGCAGCAGTATTATTAACCAATATATATTATCTTGTAAATGTGTTCCTGTCTGTCTCAAGCATGCATCTTTTCCATGTTTTTCTGGCACTTTTAAGATTGCGTTACATTTTTTTTTACGAATTATCATATTACTGAATGTTATATCATAGCAAGTAGTACGCACCGATTAAAAAAGTTATTCTTGTGACACAATATGTTACGGTTCATTATCAAATTAAGCTTTCCAAAACACTCGAACTTGCTCTAGTCTGCCTCTATTTTCTTATCGGCATGTGGTAGCGCAAGCCTGTAATCCAGCATTATGTGGGGGTGAGGGTTGGTCTATCACACAAAGGTCATGAAAATCTCTTCCTGTGCACGTCGAGGTGCCGTACCCTGGTTTTCCAGCAGACTATGGTACAGCCAACTATGGACTCAACCTGTTCTAACTAGAATGAGATATTGTTGCTCCCTCACACGTGTGGGTTTTCTCCAGGTGCTTTGGTTTCCACCCAGATGTAAACACGCATTAATAACATCTCACGGTGGCGAGATGTTATCTAGCTCGCCTGGTATACAGAAGGTTGTGGGTTCCATACCGACCCCGACGCCTATATATTTGTTCAGTAGTTTGCATGTTCTCACTGTGGTCGCATGGGTTTTTCTCCGGGTCCTCCAGTTTTTTCCCTTCACATTTATAATCAACATACGTTTAGAATATTTGGCTGCAATAAATGTCCACATGAGCCACTTCATTGAGCTATCACTTCTGGCCAGATTGCTTTTGAAAAATAACTACAGAGCTCAGTGGGCCTTACCTGGTAAAATAAAAAATAGTTTAAAGTTGTAATTTTTTATTGGCTAACACCTTAACATAGAGGACTGCAGAGCTCAGGCAATTGATGGACTTGCTCACCATCTGGCTGCCTTCACCCGTTTGTGGTTCCTCGCATATCTGAGTCGTTCTCGCTCTTCGAGAGTGAGTGAATACTGTACACATTACAAGTTGAATTATCATTTTCATTCTGGTCCATTTTCAATCGCTGTCCCAGATAGACATACTCTGTTTTCCTGTTTCGTCCCTCCTATCGACAACTGTTCAGCAGACCTTTGTTTTACTTATATTTAACCTCAGCTCAACTTTTCAGTATTTATTATTACGTTCCTTTAACATTTCTGGCAATTCATTACCATTTGACATTATAAGGACTGTGTCATCGACAAATATGAGATGGTGAATGTTTTTCCATGAATATTCATGCCTTTGTTTCTGCAATCTAAATTTTAGAAAAGATTTTCTATTACTCTGAACAACGTTCGCGAAAGTGCGGCACCTTGTCCGACTTGTTCTGTAATATGTATTTTAGTGCTTTCTTCATGGAATCTTGGTGTGGCTGTTCCCGTTTTGTAAATGTATTTCATTTTCTAAATATATTTCATTCAGGCCTTGGTTTATGCGAAGTTGTGAACTATCTTGGTTTTGCCTGCAATGAGTTGTGCTCTCTTTGTTTGTCTTCAAGTCCAATTGACATCGCACCCATCTGGGGTCACTCCCCGTGTTAAATTTGTGGAGGACAGTGCTGTTTGACGATCTAGGGTCTACCCATTAAAATCAAATCAATCTTGTTTCTAATTTCACCACGTCCATTTCCCGGAATCTTACTTTTAAACATTAATGTATTCATTACTTGCACGTGTTTTCTGGCTCCATGTGTTTGTATGTTGAACTTCTTTGTATGTAGCCAACTGTGCTAATCGGAGGTGCGATGGAAGAACAACAAACTAAATGCAAAAAGCAGTTCCTATGAAATGAGTTTTCAATCTAGATTTGAAAGTGCATAGCTAAGCAGTTTCCTAGTATCGGAAGAGCATTCCTGACCACTGCATAAGCATATCTGAAAGTGCCTAATGCAGTTACTGTCTTTGTTCAATGGCTTGCCAAAAGCCACTGCGAGGATGACTGGAGTTCACCTGATGGTTTATAGTTCTTGACGAGACCAGCAAGGTATTGTGATTAATTTGTGGAAAGCACTTTGCGTGGGGTAGACACCTCTCATTCCTCACTCCAATTCCAAATTTGACAATAGTTTTTCAAACTCTTCACCTGTTTTAAAGAGTTTTACTCAGATTTTGTGATTGGGCTATTTCCTCATACATGTATTTGGCCTACTTCTTCAGCACCGTGACTTGTTGGAAAATATATTTGAATGATTGCTAACTTTCAGGGCTTCAAGAGACGTGCTGTAAGTTGGGCAACTCAATCTGATAAACTCTTGAATCCTAAAACTTTATGTAAAATTCTTGCAGAGACTAATATATTCCCATCCTTCCAGAATTATTGGTTAGTCTCTCTATCATAGAAAATGCATTACTCAAATGTCTCTCCTCCACAAGTTTTAACCATCCTCAAAACATGTGTTACTGTACTGTTGTGGGTGTGCTGTATAAATGATTTACTTTGTGATGAGCACTCTAGTTAATGGACAGCTGATTACATGGGATTGGTGGGTTTGATTTGCGGTGGCGAGATGTTAACTACCTCGCCTGGTATACATGAGGTCGTAGATTTGATCCCGACCCTAATGCCTGTATATTTAAAGTCTGCATGTTCTCCCCGTGGATTTTTCTATGGGTGTTACGGTTTTTGCCGCCACATTTAGAATCAAAGTGCATTTAAAATATTTGGCTGCTATAAATCCCCATGCAATAAGCCACTTCGTTGGGCTATCATTTATGGCTAGGTCGCTTCTGAAAAAGAGCTGTATAGGTCAGTGGGCTTTACCTGGTAATATTAAAACATTTTAAAGTTCAGAGTTTAGTTTAGAGTCCTACCTATGTGTGGCAAATAGACAAAACAGCTACTTTGGTATTTGATATTAACGCAAATGTTGTATTGGCAATATGGGCCAAAGTTGACAATTGTAATACATGCAATCACTGGATTCAAAATCATACTATTACAGGATTGTAAGAATAATCATGCCTTACCTAGATGCCGGCTAAGAAGCATCCATGCTGAGCAAAATGTGCCTTTTACTATTGCCAAAAAAAACTGCTGCATGGTAATGCATGGCATACATAAAGAAAGCACACATGCAAAGTATATAGTGAGGGGAAAAATGGAAAGCTTGCACGCACATACCCTTATACAGTGTACGATAAGTCGATCCACATTGTCCAGATTGCACACATCAGGTAGGGCTTACATGGTTCATTGAATGCCAATTGTCCATGGAGTTCGCTTTAACTCTATTAACTACACCTGGTTTGGCTACTGTGAAGAACATATAAAGAATCGTTTGGCTGATTGGAATGGACTTAAAATCACTTTTATAAAATATTATATACAGTGCACGAAGTTCCCAGCCAAACAATATTATAATCTATTTGTCTATGGACCTGAAACTCTGATTACGCACATGCCAGCCTCCATATGCACATATTTCACCCTTGTGTCCATCCAATGCTGGATGAGGGTCTCCTCATGGCATGCAGGTCGTGGGGGTTATTTCACTATACTTCAACCCTATTCAGTGCATGTTGGTGAAGGTAGGGAGCATAGACGCGGGAGCATAGTACAGCACAACACTTTTATGCACAGTTGCTAAAACAGAGCCCCACATGTGGGGAATATTAATGTACAATGCACATTCTTCCGTCTACATGTGGAGAATATTTATATAGATTTTGAAAAACCTGACACTCTATCAATGATCTCCGCGGGTAGGTGTACGAGTTTTGTAACGACCAAGGTTAGGAATATGTGCGTTTGTAATCTAAAGGTCATAGACTACCATAGATATGATAGATCACCAATTAAAATGCTGAAAAAGTGAGTATGGTGACGTTTTACCATTGCTGTCAGTGTAACACAACGAGATATGTTTTTACAATAAAGTTAGTTATAGAAGATATTTTACATCTAGTTTGCATGCAAAGACTTGACCCATGTGTGCGAAGTATTATCCTAAAATCAATACTGTACCACATTGTGCAAAAAAAAAAACCCAGTAATACTATTTAACAAATCCTGGTCTTAAAACATATTTTGCAACGTCGTTAGCTGATGCAGAAGGGACCAGTTTAATAACATTCTGCTTGCTGTGTGCTCCCTAAAGCATGAAAGCTGGCCAAGTATATTATTTAAAAAAAGTGTTAAACTGCCATGGCTCCGTGCCAAGATGTGGCACTGTTTTTTTTGCAGAGTCAGAAAAAAAATCTAATGTAATAAATCACCACGATATCACAAACTCTCTGCTACAATTATTCCACACTTAAATGGCAGGTTTGCAAAGAAATCGTGTCCTGTACATCGTTTATCACAGTTATGCGCGGTGCATCTCTTTGGCGGGAGGGAAACTTTGTTTAGTCATTTCAGGAAATTCCCCTTAAAAAAACAGACAAGTAAAAAAAATGAATACTGTACTGTACTTTGGCATGACTAACCTGTATATGTAAACATCACAGAGCAAAATTTAAAAAGTTACTTGTTCATCTACGCCGTTCAGTCGTTCTGTGCAAAGTCAGCAATGTGCCAACAGCGAGCGACACCTTAAATTTGTAACGTATGCCACCTTGTCAAGTAAAAGCATCCTACACGCTAGGTTTTTTTCACCCTCTCTCAGCCTGCTATTTACCAACAGCGATACATTTGAACGAGGAATGGGGAGAGTACATTAGCTCAGGCGGTTGCTGCCTGGATTTGGTCAGGCTGGGCCAGAGACTCCCAGCCCTGGGCCTTGTTTTCCCCCGGAGGAGACTTTGGGATCGCTGCCAACTCGCCGGCAACGTCAGCTTTTGCCTAAAAGAAGTTTCTAAAGAAAATGCATTCTGGGTTTCGTGAGGGGGGGGGGGTAAAAGGAGGGGGGGGGGGCGTTTTTTTATTTCTTGCTTTGTTGTTTTTTTCCATTCCCCATTCTTTCTTGAAAGATGGACGGTGGCAGACCAGCTTTGTAAGTATTGTCTGCTCGCAGACAGTGCCTAGGGGTACGGGAATATGATTTTACGCGTACTGTAGCGCGATTGTGTCTGCGTGCCAGCTACGAGCGGATTACAGGGGGAGGGAACAGCGTTCCTATAAACCCTGCTTGAAAATTACTGTACTGTACCAAATTACTGTATATAACGATGTATAGGCTCATGGATTCCTGTAAACTTCACGGCCGCTTTTCTGCGCCACCGCGGGATGCAACATTTGGCGCATTTGGAAAATTGTGGCACCAATCGCATTGTGTACTCATCTCGTAGTGCGGCCGCACTAATGTGCAAGTATATATATTTCAGTGCCATTACCTAGGACCTGCACTTTTTGAGCCACATGGTCTCAAATACAAACTTTTAATTGTACAGTACACAAATATTTCATACATTACGCAGTATAAAACATATACGTATAAATGGCATGTTCTGGTTGAGGGCATTTCTAAAGGGCAAAGCCTAAAATGCCTGTCAATGTGTTTATTTATCCATGCCCTTAGCTGATCATTCATGTAAAATCCTTGCCAAGAGAACCTGCAGCACTATTCGGGTACGGCAGTGCTGTTAAAAATAAGAACAAATCAAAATTTGAAAAGTGACGCTTATTTGTTTGGAGTATAAGTGACATCGTCGTGCGCGTTAATGTATACTACAGAGGCTGTAAAAATGTGCTTCGTGTATCATATACACACTGATGCAATGTCAGTGAAGCCAGCCTGCGGCGTCACAGGTGTAGTGTCGGATAGTACAGTAAATACGGCCCGACCAGCCTGCCTCAGCACTTGTTGGCCACACAAGGTTTTATTAGCATGCTCGAGACATAACGCTCATCCCCTCCGCTGTAAATGCTTCTCATTCACAGCCAGGCTAAGCATGTGCCCAGGCCACACAGCTAAACATAGCACCCCTGTTTAGAGAGGGAAAGGGGGAGGGGGTAGAGATATAAAAAAGTCATCCAAAGTTTATCGGTGATGTTGCTTTTTTTTTAGAAAGGACGGCGTTTGCGACGAATTTCGTTCAGATTGTTTAGCAAGGACTGACTCAATGTTTCGCACTGGAGCTGCAGATTTCAAAGCCAGCCATTGCTGTGAGTTCTGAATTGTGTAGCAGCGCTACAAAGTGTGCCAAAGCACGAGCAAATGTGGACAGAATTGTTTTGTTTAAACGCTTTTATTTTTCTCCCTCATTTCAAGAAATATTGTCAACTCTAATTGTGCGATGTTAATTGGACCTCTGTGCAATTATCTGATGCACAATTTTCTCGTCGTACAGTCAGGAGGGTGTTCGGCCTAAGTTCGCGGTAACGTGGTTGGCGGTTTGCCACTGGAATCGCGAGGGGCGTTGTTTTACAAGAAATCTTTGGACTGGTCTAGCCGTGTACTTTTGTCATGTGTTAAACACAGTCCGAATTGGAACGTGCGAGCATTGCGCAGGGTCCATTGCACTGTCGTGTGCTCGGGCCACTCTTTTCACTGCCAAAGTTGTTGTCCTCGGCCACAAGGAGTGGAGCGCGGCAGTACTCGCAATGCAGAGGGAGCCGCCATCTTTGTCCATAAAGAGAAGGTAACACGAAAGCCATCCGCAGTGTGCCATTGGGATCTTCGGAGGACTCGCCCTCTCTCAGGTCCAGGTTGGAACAAGAGGATTCTTAAACGCGTTCCATTTGAGATGCTTTACGTTTAACATTAGTGATGAGAGAGGGTAGATGAACCTTGGATTTTTTCATCTTTTAACTCATTGCGAAACATTTGCGGTTTACAAAGGGCGCATTGTGATTTGAGCAGCGGTGCCAATAGCCTTGTTTTATCAGAATTCGAAACGATGGATTCACGTTAACTGTTAATAAGTTTTGGCATGTGCCGTCACGTAGTTATTATTATTTATTGGCACAAAAAACAAACACACAGGTTAATTTATTTGTGTACGTGTTCCGATTAGATTATTCTTCGCGAAAAACGCCAGTGTTGGCACCGAAAATGGCGGTGGACATGCTGTTCGGCCATTTTGTTCCGCGGTGAGGGTGTTGTATTTTATACTGTGCTCTTTTATCTGTGACATGTCATTCATTCGGTTACATTATAAAGCTGCCTTAGTACAGTTATGCATGCCAAATTCTGCAATTGCAATTTGCCATCAATTACTTTTCAAGCATGCTTATTTTTGTACTTTTTAACTCCCAATGTATTAAGAGTTCTGTAGCTTCACTTTGTTTGCATATAAATTAACCGCTGTGCCGAGTAAATCATACGTTAGATGTGCAATGAAAAGGCTATATCTTAATAGATGGTGCTACAAATCAACACATTATAGGGTATTTCGAAAATGCCATTGTATTTCAGACCAGATTGGTGCCAATTTGTTATATGTGCATGAGGATTATTGAAATATTACATTTCAAAACGAAAATAAACATTTTAGCCATCCCTAAATGTTGGCATAGCCTGATTGGGTACAGCGCTGTTATTTGAACAATGTTATCGTCAAACCTGCAGCGAATAAGTATGGCCCGAGTAAAAACCGCCAGCCTTCTACGTCCTGTTGCTGACGTTATTTGCATGCCACAGTATGAGCAGTGAAACAGTATGGAGGGATATGAAGCGCTCCATTTTTTTAGCGAATGGCGGGCCCTGCCTTGCGAGCCACTGCTCTGGGGTTTCCCGGCCTACCGTCCAGGGCAAGCGTCGCCTCAATGCCTTCGGGGGGGAAAAAACTGACTTTCTAACATCGGAGGAAGCCCCCCAACTCAATCAGGTAGCGCTATACTCCCGTCGTATGAAACGTGCCACTGTTTTGCCGCTTGCACGAGCTGGCACCGAACACAATGGCTGGACTTCACCCAAAAATTTGGGCTACTTACGCGCAGCCTGTATGCTAGCGGGGCAAAGGAGAAATGTTGGCGCCAACAAAGTTACGGTCATTGGCATGTTTATGCATATATATTGAAAAAATCTCATTAATGTACCGTCATGGGAAGGAGATATGATTTGATTAAAAACATTGCCCTTGTATGTCTGGTAAATACGTTGTGTCAATAGAACTGGCTTTGATGATGTACAGTATGTACATACAGTACTGTCCTCTGTTGCAGTGCAGTACTATTTTCATGTATATATGGCTTCTGGTTCATGCAGAAACGGCGCTAAACGAATTTTGTGCCTTCGAGTACTTTAACATAGTAATTTGTTACTGCCTTGTATACTGTATGAAGTATGTAGTTTTATTCCATGTGTTTTTGCTCAGCAGTAAATGGTTTGCAGAAGCGATGGCGGCAGTGGCTGGGGGTGCACGTGCGCGTGGGATGAGGTAGTAGGTTGTATAGTTTGGGGAGTGTGACCCCGTTCAGGAGATAACTGTACAATCTACTGTCTTGCCCAAGCCACGACTAAACAACGAATCAAGCCAGAGTTACGATCCAGACTTCAGCCTGCCACACACCGCAGGGCGCCATTCTACAGCAGTGACAATTGCACCACAGATGAGCCTCAGTACTGTACTCACAAGCCACACAACGGCTGCATGCCCAGGGAATCGCCAATCGTCAAGAAAAATGCTTTGGAGGTATTGTGTTATGCGGTGTGTTGGGTTCAGTTCCATTTCTTTGGACGATTACCATAAAAAGCATCGGTTTGTAGACTTGCCATTCACGACCAGTCTGAACAGATTACTCTGTTGTGTTTATGTCAACTTCAGTTATTTTATCTCGTGCATAACATTTCAAATGAATGTGGGTAATAAGTACATTAAGATAAGTATTTACTCCAATGTTTATTTCATTTACTTATTTAGCATGTTGACATTTCTTGACAAACAGATATTTTTAATTTAATCGACCTATTGCTTATTTTGATTAATAGTATTTCATGAAAAAGCATATTTTATTGACTTTTTTTTCTGTGACTCCAATGTTTAAGTATATATATGTATACACGATGCTGGACATGTTATTGTTAGAATGTTTAATTATTGCACACAGTGGAATGCAAACCTATAATTTGTCAATCCATAAAAAATATTTGTTACAAGTTAAAATGGAATGCATTTGAGAAAAACACAAATGTAGTTTGCTTAGTAATAATGAATGATTTTTAATATATTATAGCGACGATCTTAATAATGCAGGGCTAGTGTATTAAACAGGCATCGCCCTGTATGTCAAACACCCCATCTGTTGGGCTATGGAGGCACCTAGTTAATGGCAGTACATGAAGTAGGTTGGTGACCTATCTATACAAAATTTTAAGTGTTAACCCTCTGTATGCAATGGTAGTCTCTGTGTAATGTTTTGGCTTCTCATAAGCAAGGAAACTGAGTAAAAAATTGGACAAATGTCCCAAGCACACTTGATAAAAAACACTCCCTGAGTGCTTGGGAAAAGTGATGATGGGAAGGAATTTGAAGGTTGACCAATGTGAAGGAAGAAGCCGAAATAGTTATGTTGTGACTTGCAGAATGGTGGTTGAACGTTGTATGGATTAGACAAAACAGTCTGCTAAACTGAATCTTCACACATTGATGTGGAAACGGAGACAACACCAAGTTGGTCCTAAGTAGTTCAAGAAAAACATTTCAAGAGCTTTAACTTCAGTTTCATTTCGTTATAAAGTTTAGTATTAGGTATGTTACAATATAGATGGTCATTTAGCCAGATGCCCAGGCATTCGATATCATTTTCAATCGTGGATCAAGAATCATTTGAAGAAAATGTAACAGTGCAATAAGAATCAATGAAGAATTAATTGTAAAGTTCGATTTGGTCACTTAAATGTCCCATTAGATTCTTGGAGAGTTACTTTGTTCCTATAGAGTTATTTAAGCTTCAAGCGACATTTTAAATAACGCTATTCTAAATAAATCTGTCCGTAAAATTACGAAATGTAGCCATGCATAGCACATGACTTCTATGTGGAACAAAATCAATTAATTTAATTTCACACAATTTTGAGCTAACAATCTTATACCACAAGTGGCCGACTGGGAGATAAAAAAAATAGTTGTATTCTGCCCTTTTTGAACACACTTCATAAATGCTATAGTTAATTAAAAATATATTTGGTGAAATGATAGGTACACAAAGCTGGGGAAGACACAGAAATTAAGTAAGAAATTTTAACAATCTCATGCAACTAGGAGTATCTAATGCATAGTTCTTTAGTAATATCATGGACCAAGGAAAATGGATGGTCAGGATCACCAACACATTTGAGAATGATATACTCTATAGAGAGAGAAATAATCAGACTGTAGATAACTAATGCAGCAGCACACTACCTGTATTTAGTAGTTACACAACCACTTCTATGAAGATAGATCAAAACACATTAACTATCCGAGCATTATCAAACAGTAGTTGCAATTGTAATGCATCTGTGTGATGACAGTGTGTCACAACACGGAGATAACTTAATTTTTAGTAGAATACTGTCACACCCAGGCCAATCGGACACACCGAGATGATCAGTGTTGGATGAATTGGTATTTTAATAATGTAAACTCTGAAATGCTTATGTACATGTACAGTACTTTTGTGAAGCCACTGCTGAGAGAGGGCCTTGCCACACCACGTGGGTCGCGGGGATTATTTAACCGTATTTCAAAGCTGGTCAGTTGCTGGATTGCTAAAGCTGGAAGGCATGAATGTGGGGAGCCGAGAAGTGCAATACAACGGATTTTTCCCGCCATGTCCTCTGCTGCCTACAACGTAGCACAGCTCTGCAGCCACCTATGACTACGTTGGTGGTGCACGGTGGTTGCCCATCCGAGTGCTATCTAGGCTCAATGCTGCTTAAGCTTCTGAGATCTGAGCAGAGTGCGGACAGTGTGGGTGAAATTGTAATAAGCCATAAAATGATATTGGTTTGTAAAGGAAGCCTCAGCGCACATTTTACAAAAGGCCATGAGAATCAATAAGTAAATTCTATTTTGGCACCTCAAGACAGCATGTTGAGATGCATTTGTCGTTGGGCACTATATAAATCCAAAACTGTGTTGTCAGGTACATTTATTCCCTATGGCATGATTGTACGTTGTAACTACTGCAGTCGGAATGTAAGTAGTTAGATCCACCCGAACTAGGCCTCGGCAAGTTAAGGTAATTAACCCTTTTTACCGGATAAAAGGGAAAAGGTGTCGACATGCCAAGGGGTAAGGTAAAGGGTAGGGTAAAGGTAGCTCGGAAGAATTACCCGGTAGGGTAAAGGTAGCGCGAAGTATTACCCGGTAAATACGGTACCTTGTTTACTGCTAAAAGCTTCCATTTAATCAGTAATATTTTAAAAAACTTTTAAAACACGCTTTTATGAAATGTACTAGTAATGGCAAAACTCCACGACTACAGGAAGTGGCCCCAAAGCTCACCATAACGTAAGGGGACCGTGGACAATTACAGCCAACGTCAGTTGACCGTGGACAATTAGACCCAAGCCGAAACATAACATCTAAAAAATAATGTTTAAAAATAGATATTTTTTCATTTTTTATGATAGAATATAGTATTGTCATTAGTATGACATAAGTATACCAAGTTTTCTGTCGATGGGTTAAAATTGAGTTACAAGATTTGAGGACACAACGACAACAACAACAGACAGAGTGAGTTAAAAGAAAGCGTGTAAAATTGGAATAATCGAGAGTATTCTATATGAATAAAGCGCTTTACCTAGCATTTACCATTATAAACCTTTTTCATGTGTAGTACCCCAGTAATTGGGTAATTTGTATGGGGTACGGGTAAAAGGTAGGGTAAAGGTAGGCTCGTTGCTTTTTACCTTTTACCTTACCTGCTAAAGGGTAAAAGGTAGGGTAGAGTGATTGTATTATGGTAAGGTAAAGGGTAGGGTAAAGGTAAGCTCGTTGTTTAAATTTAACATTTTAAAAAATATATTTTTGTCTCATTTTATGAACACGTGTCGATTGCTTCACTTGTTTTGTCTCATTTTCTTTAGTAGCCTAAATTTAACATGTGCAAATCACTTTTATAGAATTTGCATACAATTACATATTGTACTCTTATGCCTAGGATTAAATGGATGTATTGTTTTCATAAGAGCATAAGAGTCGATTGTAAACGTTAAATTGTTGCTTATGAGGTACTGAGGTTACGATGGAAAGATTTATAAAATGAAATTATAAACAAATTATGAGATATGTATTATAGTGCCTTTGTGCGAGGACATTTTGCCAAAAATGTTGTCTCAATCAGTACACGGTGTTTATTTTTTATTAATTATGACTAGAAACAATTGCACTTTACGCAGGGAAGCCTAAAATAATTCACAATACCATGTTGCGATGAGGGTCCAGCCAATACTGTACTTTTTTGTAACGAAAAAACACAACGTAAGGTGAAAACACACACACGCAAGGTGATGATCAATACGTATTGGTGAGAAACCTACTTGCGGTGCTGCTTTCTCTTGGTACCAGGTAGCCCTGCAGCCGGATGTCCCAAGCACATCGGAGTTTCTTTATGATCCACCAAATGCCGCCGTAGCACCAGGTTCAGATGTGCAGCACAGCACATGGCCACACACACACACAAACATCACCCTTAGCCATGGCCATTGCTGGATGAAGGCCTCCCCCCAAACTGACACCATCTTCTACGACTCCACGATCTTAATGATAACCCACATAGCACCTGTACACGAGCCGATTTCATCGCTCAGTTTCTTTCGGTGAACATCCTCTCACAAGCGTTCCATTCCCTGGCTGCCACTCCTTTTGTTATTCTGAACCACCGGCCATCATTCCTTCCAGCAGCATGTCCTTTCCAGGCCCATTTACATTTCCTAACAGTTTCAATCATGTCATTAGCCTAATCTACACGTTCCTCTTTCTGGCTCTTAATGTAATTACAAGCATACATCTCTCCATGACAGTTTAAAACTGTGAAGTTAATTATCTCTAATAAGAGATTATAACAAGTGCAGTACTGTATTGCCTTTTGACTTATTGGACTATGTCACCGTGGCAACAAACTTACCACTTACAACATCCACCTGGCTGGTTGATTTCCCCAAAAGGGATATTACACATCTGTGAACTGTTTGCATTTACAAAACAGTAATGGCAGTAGTCTCACTAACAGCACACTACTACCTATGGGTATAACAGAAATACTATCATTACAGAATCTAATTCCCCTGAATTTTTAAGTCGTTTATTTAAAAAGAACATTTACATAAAGCGTCAGGATGATGCTGTAGTGCAATGGCCAGTACATCGACTTACAATCCAAAGGTCGCCAGTTTGATCTCCTGGCACAGCAGTTGAAACCATGGTGCAAGTATCTTAAATCCCCTCGCATCCATCCATGGTGGGGTAAAGCGTGAGGACTCCCACCTTTCCCCAATGTATTGCTAACATGGAAGAGTAGGCCAAATTACTTCCAAGGGTTCTCTAGAACTCCCTCTAGTGGAGTCCCTTCTGCCAGCAGTGGTGTGAGCAAGAATTTGCAGGGCTGCACATTTGCCGTTAACTTTACACGAAAGATGCACATAGTTTAATACTTTGATACTTGCTGAAAAAAATGTGAACATGTATTGCCAAAACTTTTATGAATGCTCAAAGCTGACTATTTTACAGGCAACAGAGACACTGCAGAGGTACATTTGGAAAACGAACAGGAAGTCTATAATCGCTGCATATTGACTGGAACAAGACTTAAGAGGTTAAACCAATCTAAAGGTTCCCATGGTGACGCTTTTCTCCGTGGAGTTTTCATGTTCTGCCCCTGTTCTGCATGGGTTTGCTCCGAATCCTGGTTTTCTGAAAAGAAAAAAAACAGAAAATGGTTAAACATCCCATACCCTATTACTCAATTGGGATTACACATATCAGTAATACCGCCCCACTATTGTGAAAACTTGGCAGGACCCTCCTGAAAAGAGTCTTGTGACCGAGTGAGGCTCTCCTGGGAAAACAATTGTAATAATACAAATAAACAATACGAATAATAGTACTGCATAGCCCACAATGGTTTATGCAGCAGGGAGCATATAGATATCACGTTAAACAAATACATAAAAAAAAATGTTGTCCCCAACAATACTGAGACTTGTAAAAACTGCATAAATACATAACTTGGAATGTGTATCAAAGGCCATTACAAAAAGGGTCACGAGTGCAAAGTGACAACACTGGCCCCACTGTCATCATTAATAAATCATTGCATCGATTGAGAGTTTCCCCAAGCAGGGCACCTGTTGTTCATTGCTCATGTATTTATGATAATTTATAGTCGATTCATTGGGGCCAATTAACTGTGGTCAGCTTGCTTGCCACTTAATGGATTTGCATGAACTCGATGTTCCAATTTCCCAAGCTGCATGGTAATTCTTGCATGAAATTACCCGGAGTGTACATCCACGCGATAAGTGATGTCAAAGACTTTGTGAAATATATATTTTTAAAATATATTTGTTCTCTGCTATCAGTCCACAACCCATGATGAACTGCAGAATATCCCACATTGCTCAGTTAATGTTTTCTGTCTTTTGCAATAGACAATGAAAGGATCTCAATTGGGCTCTCTCACCTTGTTCAAGAACACATGAATAGACACTAGAAAAAAACCATCATCTTCTCTTATTGTGGATCTGTTGCATGAGAAATGCATGACTCTCCTGTTCGTGATAGTGCTGCACTCTATAACTGGTGGCAGTAGCACCAATAGCTTAAACAAATGTCAAATAGCTAAATTAATGTGATGGTTAATTGTAATTGGATGTTGCCATGATGTAACAGTTAGCACGCTGGACCTGGGCAAGATGTTTTAAATCCGCCCCACCTCTCTCCACCTCCAATTAGTACAGTTGGCTACGTACAGTGTGAAATAAGTTCAACATCCATACATGTGTATACCATAGTTAGTATCTCGTTAGGTTGGTCATGTGTGGTGGGGTAAAGTGGGCACGTAATAATTCTCGAGGGCCTCTCAAAAAGTTCCTCTAGTGGACACCCTTCTATCAGCAATTTGTGTGAACAAGCAACTGCCTGACTTATCTTTACCTGATTCACGTGCACCTACAAATCATAATGTAATGTTGAACTTCTTTCGCACCATCCGTAGTCAACCGTACTAATCGGAGGTGTAAACCAGATGTGATTGGCAAAATGCCACAACAAATGTTTTAACGTTGCTGCTCCTTTTTGCCAACGCCATGCTTGAGAAATGAAAGGGGCAGAAGGATGGAGTTTTGACCTCTGCGATCTACCTGTGTCGACTTGGGTGGCACATGCCTCCCCGTCTGCTGGCTACACCAGGGTAATGAATGCCACTGTTGCCATCGATGGTCACTGTTGTGTTGGTGAGGTGAGGTAGTAGGTTGTAAAGTTGTAGGGTGTCGTTTGTTTACACCCGATTTGGAGATAACTGTACAACCTATTGCCTTCCTCGCCACACAGCCAGTCAGCAAATCTGTGCCAGAGGAAATAACCCTCCAGGAAGCCGCAGAGATTATCAGCTGAGAGTTGGTGCATAAGCGAATACAGTGGATAGCTTATGCAGTAAATAGCAAGGGTGAACGAACCATCAATTGACATCAATTCTTCAGCTCATGAAACGTGCATCAAGTAAGAATATATACAATGTGTTAATGTCTCCATTCCAGCCACTGGAGGCGCTACCGATCACTGCTCTGTAACAAAATAAATCTACAGCAATACCTTGAACTTTCGTCTGGTTAGGGACCAGAGCATGGACGAATGTCAAGAATGGACGAATGTCAAAGCAGATGCTTTATTTAGCCTTGCTCGTTAAGTTTGATTATGCCAAGCATTTCTTGCAAATTGAGAACTTTATGAGTTCTTTTAGCTTTACTATCACCGCACTTAGGACCCATTATGAATATATTAAAGCACAAAATAAAGTATTTTACAGTAATCACAAAAATAAGCACAGCATGAATACTGTACACGTGTTTTATAATCACGAAAATAACTATGAACACTAGTATTATACTGTTATCACAAAAATAGCTATGAATTGTTCATAGTATAATCACAGAAATAAGTACAGTATTAATCATGTGAATAAACACAAATATAAGAGATGCTCACTGAACGACTAATATTCAAAGACTGAACGAAAAAGATGGCGCGTGGCGCGAACGTCGTGGAAGGTTTGGGATGAAATCGGACGAAAGAGGAAAGCGCGTGGACGAAATTTGAAATGTGGTTATAATTGAAAACGGCCGAAAGAGCGAAGCGACGAAAGTCAAGTGGATGAAAGTCAGGGTATCTCTGTATTGAAAATCACGAGTGCAAGCTGCGATGATCGAATCACCAGGCTGGGAGGGGAACTGAATTTGTTCACCCAAGTCGAGATATTTTATGCAGTGATGAAAAGACATCACATGCACACAAAACTTATCTCTTAAGACTGCATGTAAAATTGTGTTTCCTTGTGCCTGTGGTATAAATTCCATATTCACATGTAAGGGAGAAATTATCATCAACCAAGGCTGTTTACTACTGCGGAATTATGCGCACGCCACACTGCATGTTGTATGCAAATGTCGAAGATGCATGCGTGGAATGTAAATACTGTATATAACAGAGATAAGTGTGCATATCTATGTTCATAAATTAAAAAAAATATATAACATTTTAAAGAAAATGCAACGTACATACTTCAGTTTGTGGAAACTGGCCAAGAGGAAGCTCTGAATATTTTCACTGCTAAAGTCACAGACGATTGCATAATCATGCTATATATAAACAAAAACATGCACTCTATTATATTTTTGAACTTTCCATACCTATGTTGCAATGACGTGGATTGTATAATGCAGGGGTCGGCAACCAAAATAACAAGAAGAGCCATTTCTTTCCAATTCGGTACAAAATTCAGTATTTCAAGAGCCGCAATGCATCCGAGTACATACTGTACATACGTACATATCGTCAAGAAGCAGCCCGTAAAGAGCCGCATGCGGCTCCGGAGCCGTAGGTTGCCGACCCCTGATATAATGTAAATAAACAAGCAATACACGTTAACAACAAAGCAATGTGTGTGGTGTGGAATTTTCATTGATGTGATGCTACAAACCAAGTTGTGTCTAGTCTTTCAGAAACGTACGATTTTGTCACAAAAGTCTGTAAGATACGGCGGGGTACATGCTTGTAATCCAGCACTTTGTGGAGATGTGGTTGGTGAATTGGGAATAATCTCCACTAATGAGAAAGGAGAATGAGATGCCTGTAGAAATCAGTACACAGCTAGTACAGTATTTTTAACGTGTCAAAAATTTACTTTTCCATGTCATGCTTGGGTTGAAATTGCAGTGACAGAAGAAACACATATGAGTGGATACCAAACTCAGGGACAAATCAGCAACCTGCTTGATATGCTGCCCCCTACAGGTGCCCCGTTGATGTGCATGTGTCTCGTACTTGGAGTCTACCTGTTACAAAGTCACCAGGTTACAGGCCACCAACGACAGCCAACAGCCTCCATTCGCCATTAAGTAGCGGTGACATCATTGCGGCGCTTGTGCCAGGCCAGGTGCACTTTGAGGCCACGTGAAGTGTCGAAGGCTCGCTGACAGGTCGTCACAGGACAGACCGAGGTCCCATGGTTTCACTGAGATGACTGTCAGATACACCACGCCCTTTACAATGCCTACTTGCTGCACTCTAGCCGTCTGGCGCTCCGTTCGTTGTTGCGAGCGTCGTTCCTCTGCCCTCCATTGCTGTTGGAGGGCGACTGCCTCCAACTTCCCAGTAGGGTCCTTCACCAGGCATACACTACCACACACGCATCTGCACGCAATGATCTACACTTGTAAAAGTCACCCAGCTGCTTATGTCCATTCCTCACTAGCTTAGTGGATAATGTGGTGGAGAGACATTCTTGGATACTATTAAACTGGTTTACCGCAAAGGTAGCCTAACCACAGCACGACATTGCAGACAAATAAAGGCTGCTGCAGTCAGGGCCATGAATCGCTGATAGCTCATAAATGTGTTGTACGAGACGTAGATGGATACACAGACATAATACAATTTCCCTTATTTATAACCAGGGGCCGGGGAATAGAAAGTGCTCGTAAAACGTGTAAAAAATCCGATGGCAATGACTTTATTGAATTCAGAGAAAACATTTCAAAAGAAATGCTGATGTCCTAGTACAGGGATCGGCAACTTGCGGCTCCAGAACCACGTGTGGCTCTTTAAGGACTGCTTCACGTTATTTATTAACGACCGGCTCATATTCACATGCATTGCGGTTCTTGAAATAAAGCTTTTTTTTAATACCGAATTCGAAAATGGCTATTATTGTTATGGCATCTCTGCGGGGCGTGGCAGCGGTGGCTCGGGTGGTTTTGTCGTCACTGCACCAGCCAATCACCTGGCAGGAAGAAAATCCTCATGCAAGGAAGCCTAGGATTTATTTATTATAAAGGAAAAAAATGCAATGCTCAAACGCAAGTGGGAACGTGATTACCTGCACGGTATGGACGTGAAGCAGAAGTTAGAATTTCCTTACTTCAATATATTATTTACAATTCAACAAAACTGTCAACATGACTAGTGTACAGATTAATCAGAGTCTGTATCACCATGCAAAAGAAGCGGAAGGCTGAAAGGTTCACCAAACGTATAAGGAAGATGTTTGTCCGACGTGCTTCAACAATCAATCTACAATTGTCGATGCAATATACAGTACCGTACTATAGATGTAAAACACAACAGCCCTGAGCAGCAGAGCACAAGGCGGATGACCGAATCGTCCAAAGGCCCGGTGGGGGGGCGGGGGGGTCTCCGGTCCGGGCAGGTGAAGGGAGCAGGGGTAGACAGAGCCAAATGGAGGGAATAGTCATGCCTCAAAACTTGTTAACGATCAGATAACTTTCATGAATTAAATTAAACACATATATACATGTTTTTAGAGGTACACTTTTAATTAGATGGATTTTATAACAGTATCCCCAAAAAAAAGAGGGATTAAGATCATACATAACCAGCAGACCACGTGCTAAGATTGGTGCATGAAGATTGTCTGTGGAATGTGAAACATAATTAGCACAGTTGGTATACTTAGCACGAGGACATATTCCAGTTTTTGTTTCTGTACTTTTTTAACATGTTCGGCCAACATTTTTGTACCACACTATGCCATGATTCCAAGCTTCGAGAGGCATTACTGTGCATTTGACATGGACAACATTACTGTGCTGCCTTCCCCTTGCATTCTGCAGGCCGACTTAGTAACCCAGGTCAACCCACACTACTCGTTCTGGACACGTGCCAGAGCTGCGGCAGAATCTGTCAATCCAAGATCGGTCTCTTGAGCCATCTTTGGATCCACAGATAATCCAACTTTTTGTATGGAAGACAATCATCCTCGATTTCGAGGGATAAACTATGACGATGACTGCCTGTCGCTATGAACCTGACGACATAAGTTCAACCAACATTACAATGAGTCAGGTCTAAACCACTTTGTTCAGCATCCCTCACTGACCAGCATGACGAACTATGATCAACCAACCCCCATGACCAGTCAAATTTGTAAATTATAATAAAAACCTGATTATAAACAGAATCAAGTGCTGGCTGGAAACACATTTCAAACAACACGCAAAACGCGTATGTAAAAAGCTCAGCCTTTGTATAGGAATACATGAGCATCTCCTAAAGAAGTGTAGAGGAGTGAAATACGCGGTGCGCACAGTTAACCGAGGGCAACTGAGGGCAAACAGGTGTGCGTGTGCAACATGAGGTTTGCACGGACAAACCGCCATTTGTTAAGGGGCGAAGCAGATGCAAACGGGGTCGACCGGTTGTGCACGTTGAGACCGGAGGTGTAGCCAGGGAGACTGGAGATGAGGGATGATTGATGGGCCAACAGGCGCCGGCCTGGTGAGAGCTTAAAGAGACGCACGAGAGGTCTCAGATAATTAGTAGAGGGATATAAGGGTGTGTGCGTGAGTGGAGGGAAGTTGTTGCCGGGGACGAAGAGTGAACACATCTCGCCGCTGCAGCTCCAGCCATCAACAGGACCTCAACCCTCACGCCTTCGCCGGGCGGGTGTTGGCTGATCCCCCTGCCCAGGACAGATGGGTGCGCGGGTCTGAGGGAGCGTAGGTGAAGGCAGCTGTGGAGATGTAGAGTTGCTGTGTGCGACTACACTGTGTGCGGACACGCTGTGTGCGGAGACGCTGTGTGCGGAGACGCTGTGTGCAGAGACGCTGTGTGCGGAGTCGCTGTGTGCGGAGTCGCTGTGTGCGGAGTCGCTGTGTGCGGAGACGCTGTGTGCGAAGACGCTGTGTGCGGAGTTGCTGTGTGCGGAGACGCTGTGTGCGAAGATGCTGTGTGCGGGGACGCTGTGTGCGAAGACGCTGTGTGCGGAGTTGCTGTGTGCGGAGACGCTGTGTGCGAAGACGCTGTGTGCGGGGACGCTGTGTGCGGGGACGCTGTGTGCGGAGACGCTGTGTGCGGAGACGCTGTGTGCGAAGACGCTGTGTGCGGAGTCGCTGTGTGCGGAGACGCTGTGTGCGGAGACGCTGTGTGCGGAGACGCTGTGTGCGAAGACGCTGTGTGCGGGGACGTTGTGTGCGAAGACGCTGTGTGCGGAGTTGCTGTGTGCGAAGACGCTGTGTGCGGAGTTGCTGTGTGCGGAGACGCTGTGTGCGAAGACGCTGTGTGCGGAGACGCTGTGTGCGAAGACGCTGTGTGCGGAGTCGCTGTGTGCGGAGACGCTGTGTGTGGGGACGCTGTGTGCGGAGACGCTGTGTGCGAAGACGCTGTGTGCGAAGATGCTGTGTGCGGAGTCGCTGTGTGCGGAGACGCTGTGTGCGAAGACGCTGTTTGTGGGGACGTTGTGTGCGAAGACGCTGTGTGCGGAGTCGCTGTGTGCGGAGACGCTGTGTGCGAAGACGCTGTGTGCGGAGTCGCTGTGTGCGAAGACGCTGTGTGCGGAGACGCTGTGTGCGGAGACGCTGTGTGCGAAGACGCTGTGTGCGGAGACGCTGTGTGCGAAGACGCTGTGTGCGGAGACGCTGTGTGCGGAGACGCTGTGTGCGGAGACGCTGTGTGCGAAGACGCTGTGTGCGGAGACGCTGTGTGCGAAGACGCTGTGTGTGGGGACGTTGTGTGCGGAGACGCTGTGTGCGAAGACGCTGTGTGCGGAGACGCTGTGTGCGGGGACGCTGTGTGCGAAGACACTGAAAGCAGAACTGCTGAGTGCAGGCTAAGTGAGGTGAAAGCTAGATAAGAGTGGGAAGAAGTTAAACATAAGTGACCAAATAGATAGTTATAGGAGTGCTACAACTAGTGCAAAAATAGGTGAATAAAGTGTAAGCAGGGGACTTGTTATAACGTGTTGGTGTGAGTAATTTTTTAAGACACTACAGAAGTGCATTGTGGTCCTGTTGTCTCACGTCACAATCAAAATAGATATTGAGCAAATGTGATTGAGAGCAGTGATGCAGTGTTAAGACAACTGTGAACAGGTTTTTCGCACCCATTGGATCTCATCAGAACAGTATCTTCACCAAAGCTCACTACTAAAAAAATCTAACCGTTACACGAGTGCCTCCACTTCCATACTATGAGGCCCATCAGTTTGGCGAATACCAACAGTAACCAAACCTGTAAATGATGAGAAAACTCCCATCATCAGAGCAGAAAAGTGCAGGCTGTAAAGCCATACGTTTCGAACAACACGCAAACGTGTGTAAAAAGCACACGGCCTTTGTGCATTATCGAAAACCCATCAGCATTTTCTGAAGAGGGAGCATTTATATTTCTCTTAAGGTCACCATCGGAATAACCTTTGAGCAAACGTGACCAACCGACAGGAGCACTACACATTTGCTCAAAATGTATTTTGATGATGACCTAAGACAATAGGACCACAAGTACGCATGCTCGTTCCACATTTGTTGTTGTTTGAAATGCCAGTGTGAGGAGGGCCCAGTAGTGGATGAAAATGGCTATACGGGCACACCACAATATACGTTTGGGTTATGTTCTTGAAAAACTGAAAATAAAGTGAACAAATTGCATATCGAAAAATGTGTGGGAACCCTTCATTCAGCAGTAGACTAGAAAAGGGACGTACATTATTAATATTCTGGTCTCTTTGTGCTGTTGGGGTATGACTGAATTACTGCATTTTAAAATAAAATCAAGAGTTTCACCAGAGGTGAATGAAGAAACCTCTCAATGGTTGGTGGAGGGGGATGATACCAAAATGTCAGGCTTTTAAAACTGGGGCATACATGACATTTTTTAATTCGTATTTTATTTGATAAATTATAAATAAAATAAAAAATTCAGAGTCTCAAGGATCCTGCACTAGGGTTCACCTCAGATTTGTACAGTTTGAGTCCCTTATTAAGAGTTATCTCACGGCCAGAACTGGGCTCGTGCTGCTGTCACCATCCCTATAATCTCACCCAGATCCGGAAGAACCCTGCTGCTACTGTGCAAACAGAGTGGAACAACGCGGACATTCAGAATAAACTCATTATTTATTCTAGACCAGGGGTAGGCAACCTGTGGCTCCGGAGCCGTTTGCTGCTCTTTGGCTGCCACCGTGTGGGCAGCCGTTTAAGAATAAATACATCTTAAAATATAATTAAACGTAAATATGTGATCAAATATGGCAGGGAATGAGTAACTATGGAATGTCTTGGTGACAACAAAATGTATTATTAAAGAATAACGAAGGGGGAATTAAACTAAATATATGCAATTTATTCCACGGCCTACTTTGTTTATTTAAGTCAGAATGTGTTTTGTCATCTGCTGGAAACCTGTTGCTGTGTTAGTGTTTAAGTAGCTTTCCGTGTGATTGCAGCTCTCGAACTATTGTTGTCGAAGACAAAAAACTAAAATGTCTCTTCTTCTTCCTTGAAAGATTGGCGACCCCCTCTTCCAGACCCAAACATCGCACCTCATGACTTGTGATATTCCTCCTCGAAGACATTGGTGCAACCATCGACCGCATCACATCAATAGGCTGATGCACATCTCACCTTCAATCACGGAAAAAAAAAACAAGCCACAGTCCGGTACTGTAGTTGTGATTGTGGCCATACAACCCAGACTATAGGCCATAAGCAAACCCAATCAAATACATGGGAGACAAAAATGGCTTCTCAAAGACACGCAGCAATATAATCAGAGATACCAACTCATAAGAAATCCAACGCCATACACAGACATAGACACCCATGGAGATCGAGCTACGTTAAACACAATCCACTGTACTATTGTGGCCATGCAACACAAACTGTGGATCGTTGAGTAAACCAAATCAAATACATGGAGACAGATGTAGCTACATAGAAACACGCAGCCATAGAGTCATGGATACGTCCTCATAAAAGACTCAGAATTACGCACTCATACAACCATAGCGATACATAGACATAGACCCATGGAGATGGAGGCACGTACGATTCATGCCATGCAGCCAAAACTGAGCATTTAGTAAACCACTAAAGTCTGTGATCGTTCAACGGAGGAGGAATAGCAACACGACACTAACTCTCTCCCGAAGCACTCTCGTGGCTCGTATTCAGCTCCTGAACAAACAGCGTTGACCATAAGCAAGAAAGGAAAACTGCAGTTGCAAGTGGCGTGACGCGCAGTGCCATCTGGTGGCTATGTACGATACATCTTCTGGGAATCGTGTAATTTATCATCCTCTGGGATTGTTCCATGGCAATGCATGAAAGTCGCGATGCCTCTGAAATCGTCACGCATGTTGTTAGGTTTCACGCTGTTACCCTTATTCTCACGAGTTTCACAATGAATGACAATTGATAATTAAAAAAAAATATCTCCCGCATACCCTGAACAGACTGTCGGGGCAAGTGCTGTTGGCGAGCACCTACGAAGGAGTGGGGTGGCCAGCATCACGCCCGGCCGCCTTTGTCTCCCCAGTGGCGATGTTTACACACAGCACCAGGTACTCATTTGAGGTTGAGTCGACCTAGGCAGGTCCAGGACCGGTTCAGATAATCGTCACTGGTGTTGGCCGTGAGCGGGAATCGAACTCAGGTGGCCAGGTTCGTAGCGCAGCGTAGCGCTAACCGCTACACCACCGCTTCATTAAAATGGACACCACAACCACAATTGAAGGTTGCAACAAACCTTTCATCCCTTGCTCAGAAACCGCCCGTTTCTGGATACATTCACAACATGCTAACACGCTGTAGTTGACCTCGCCTCCCGCAACCATGAACCAACACGGCATGCTCCTCCTTACCCAATCTGCAGCAAGATTCACGCATCACTCGCCGATCTCACACTGAATATAAAGGGTGGGAAGGTGCCCGTCCCGAAATCTATTTCAAACGCCAGTGCCGGCGGGGTCTCCAGGAGGGCACCTCGAGAGAGGGGGTTCGCAAACCTGTGGATCCGAAGCCGCACGCGGCTGCTTACGGATTGCAGTGCGGCTCTCGAAATTCGGGGAAAACGTTTATCTTATTGGGAGTCCCGTTCACCATGGGAGTCCAGTTCACCATGGGAGTCCGGGGTTCACCATGGGAGTCCAGTTCCCCATGTGAGTCCAGTTCACCATGGGAGTCCAGTTCCCCATGGGAGTCCGGTTCACCATGGGAGTCCGGTTCACCATGGAATCCAGTTCACCATGGGAGTCCAGTTTACCATGAAAGTCGAGTTCACCATGGGAGTCCAGTTCACCATGGGAGTCCGGTTCACCATGGGAGTCCGGTTCACCATGAAATCCAGTTCACCATGGGAGTCCAGTTTACCATGAAAGTCGAGTTCACCATGGGAGTCCAGTTCACCATGGCAAAGAGTCGGCAACCTGTGGCTCTGGACTGCTTCGTGACCTTCATTAAGGACCACCGTCTCGTGGTTTTTTTTACCAAATAAAAAGTCCTTTTTCTTGTTCTTTTGGTTTTCCGACCCCTGCTATAATGGACATTTGGTCTAATCTTACACATCCTCCACATTATCCACACCCTACTCCACCAGGTGACCACACACGACCTGTCGATCGTACACTGCTGCTGTCATACTCCTGGACGGACCGAGGGCGATTTGAGAAATCCTGCCCCATTGTTTCAAACCCCTTTCCCCAGGGAGATGGAACCGAACCGGCGACTTTGATTGCAAATCCGGGTGTGCCGACTATTTACACACCACGGGAGCTCCTCCCTTCATCTACCCACTCACCACCATGTCACAGCATCTTAGCGCACACACCGTGTGACCTTAGCCTGTTGGGGCGAGCGCTGGGTCCAGCACCTGTGTGGGTGGCCAGCAGCCATGCCCGGCCGCCTTCGTCTCCCCATCGCCACCGCACATTCGAGGCCACGCACAATCGCCATGAGGCCATCTCCCAACTTGAGAGTTTCTGCGTCTCCCAACTTGAGAGTTTCTTTATTATTTACACGCTTTTATATTTAACTCACTCCGTCTGTTGTCGTATCCTCAAAAAAATATTGTAACTCAATTTTTACCCACTTCCCAATGTGATATCGACTGCAAACTTGGTATAGGTATGTCATACTGATGACAAGACTATATTATATCATTACAAATTTAAAATATATATTTGTAAACAATCTTTTTACGGCTCTAATTGTCCACGCTCAACTCACGTTGCCTGTAAATCACCACGTGGTCCCTTACGCCACGGCAAGCCTCGGGGAGCCACGCCGAGGGGCGGGGGTTGTGGAAGGAGGGGAGGGGCGATGGGGGCAGGGGCAGCTCGGACTGTACATTTAATTAAAGCGTGTTTATTTTTGTTTATTATATTTTATTTTGCCGCCAAAATAGATGTCGACAATTACGGTAGATACGTTCCTTAAAAAGTGCCGCGTCAAGCGAAAGACGCGCTCAACAAAAACATTTCCCCCATGAGTAATAACTAGAACGTTTTATTGAGATCACGACGTGCCGAGCAGACGGCGAGATGGCGAGACAAATAACCGAGGGCACGTCGCCGCGTCACTGTATCACCACGCTCAGGCACGCAGCGCAAGAAAGTAGTTCGTCTTCGACCGCTCAGAAACCGCGTTATACCGGGCGCGTTATACGGCGTGCCGTTCCGCGTTATAGCGGGCGCGTTATACGGCGTGCCATTCCGCGTTATAGCGGGCGCGTTATACGGCGTGCCGTTGCGCGTTATAGCGGGCGCGTTATACGGCGTGCCGTTGCGCGTTATAACAATTCACGTTCCATGTTGGAAGCAAAAATTGTATCAAGATAAGGTAATTTTGCTGTGATGGTGCCACCTGAAGACGGAAGCTTGTGTAAAGTGTTCCCAAATGCAAGAACCGTATTATAGCAAAAACGTGGTGTGAACACGCGTTAAGCGAGGACTTACCGTGACAGCCGTGCGGGGCTCTGCTGCTGTTCACCACGTACTGTTGTAGAGTGCAGATGTAATCCAGAAGGTGGTCGATGTAGCGTTACTTGCTATTCCAAAAAACTCCCCCAGTTAATTCACTCAAATTCCTAAACCTTAATGCGCCTCTTCTTGATTTTACGAAGGTGTTTATCAAACATAAACTATCGAATATTCTAACATTAAAACTCAAACGCTGACTTTGCTGAGAAATGACTGGCTACGATTTATATTCTATACATTAGCTGCAAAAAAACGATCGTATTCGAATTGTGTAGAGAGTTTACACATTAAATCTGCATCAGCGGTCCAGTAGAGGTGTGTCAACGTTAGACTCGCGCGTTCACGGTGCTGTTAGCTCACACGGTCTTCCGTTCACTCCTGGGGCGCTTTCTCAACACGCACCGAAAGCTTCTCCCTCTCACTGGCCTGTATGTACTACGGACTGCTTCCGTGTTCCTTAACAACAACAAAAAAACCGGGAGACACGAACACGCGATAGGATTCCCACAGATAGGCTCCCATAAATGTGACCCCAATGGATTCTCAGCCTCGTGGTTCCCACCTCGTGGATCGCCGAGGCCCCGCACCCCACAACCCCCAATGGGTGAGGACCCACTCTGATTGGAGGAGCTACCACACGTGGGGGGTGGGGGGGGAGCGCTACCGATTGGTCAAATCTGCACGTGCACGGCCCACGAAGTTTCTGTCGTCGTTCTTCTATTGGCTGTAAGGTTTCCTCCAATGCTGGTTGTGCAACCCCTCCAGTACTCGTAATGGTGACCGTCAACCCAAAGCACACAGACTTCCACCTGGATAATGCAACAGCAGCCACCGTCTCCACATTTAGTCAATCATAAGCCAGTTCGATAAGCAACATTTAGACAATCACAAGGCGTCTCTTCAGTTCGATAAGCCTTATACGCACTAATCTTTGAGCATAACTCCTCTCGTTATTTCTGTCGTAATTAAAAACACAATTTTTTCAAAATTTTTAAAAATTATCCATAACGTTTTCTGGGGGGGGGGGGGGGAAGGGGGGTAGATCGCATAAATATAAATGCGTCGTGAAACCCGCCACCACCCCGACGCAGCCAATTTGATAAGGTTTGTCACGGAAATAAATCGTGCCAATTGGTTACTACTTCAGCACACCTGTTGTGTCTTGGAGAGTAAACCCAACAACATTTACAATTCGAATTACCGTGACATTTATCATTCTCATCCACCCCTTGCTCCCGTGTAGCACTTGCACGCACGCAAGGGCGGCCGGGTTAACGCAGAGGCTAAACAAGGCGTTTGGCCCTCGTAGTTCTGTCGGCCCTCCATACCATGCTGAACAGCTGAGCGACGGTAGCGCAGCGGTCGGGAATTTAGTGTCGGTGAATTACGATCGCCTCATTCGTGACTTTGCCACAGCTCGAGCTCGGAAAACTATTTTTGTTCGAAGAAATGAGTGTCGTGCGTGATTTATGTTTGACGAATTCAGTGGTCGGCCATCCCAGCGGTGTCCTGGATCAACCTCGCAGAGCTTCTGAGATTTCACGAAATCGGCTGCATTAATGGGTGAGTTCATCACATAGGCCTATGTATACATCGCCGTAGTCTGCTTGGGTAGTGGCATCTCACCACGTAGGAAACTTGAGTCAGCTCTGCAGGTCTCAAATGAAGCAAGGTGACCAAAGATTGTCTCCCCATGAGCCGCATGTAGAACACAAGCAATGGGCAGCTAAGCTACAGTCCCTGGAAGTCCCCGCTGGGCCTGCTGCTGCAGATTTTATATTTCACATGGATTGTAAACTATGAAGCAATGTACGGAGTGTATGCCACGTGCTTTCGTGACATGTAACTGGGATTATAGCGAGTTGACCAGTTGAAGTGTATTTGGTGATAAAAGCCAAACAGCGTTAACACAAAAACTGTCCGTAGCTCATATTGCACAAAAAAAATCATCCTACATTGGAATCGACCGAGCTGCCCAAACTCGAAAAACTACAAATCTGCAATGATTGATGCAATGTGTAGAGGCACAGTGCGAACTTTGCGAAAATAAAGAGGCCATCGGAACACCTTGCAATTATATTTATAATATAATAAGCTGCTAACACTATATTTCACATTTTTATGACATGTACGTAATATCGGTTTCACTGAACACTTGCGTGAGTTGACGATCACAATAAATTAAACAATTTTCAGCATTTTGTCAAGCCACTGCTAACAGCCTGCTAATGTCGTGACAGTCAAATGTGGATTATTTGAGCATACTTCACGCTGTTCAGCGCAGGCTAGTGAAGGGGTGGAGGACATAACTTGTTCAGATATCATCACTCATTTCTTTAGAACTGCTTTTTGTGTTTAGTTTGTTGTCCTTGCGCCACACATCCGATTAGCACGGTTGGCTACGTACGGTGCGAAATAAGTTCAACATACAGTACATACATACTCATGTTATAGCCATAACCACGAATTTAACTTCAAACGTGTACGGTACACTATCGTTTTGTCATTGTTATCCACCCCTCATAGCTGAATTGAAATACAATTTATGACTGGCTTTGCTGCTCATTTATGTACATTTTTTGTCATTATGACGTAGAATTCTTTAATTGTGTAAATTATTGTCTCTCAACAACACAACTTCAATGTCTGTCTGTAACCCAGCACTGCGGAGGCGTGGGTTGGTGGATCACACACATGTTGCGAAACACCCTTCCCGTGGGCGTCGAGGTGCCATATACCCTGGCTCGCCAGAAGGCAGTACAGCAAGTGGACTAATCTGCATCTTTTTCCATCTGTAGGAGCATAAAGTGTTTATCTCGGCCTCGCTGTGCGTTGCGTTGCACCGCTAGTCGAGTAGATAACCATGTGTTCAATAAATCCTCGGAGCCAGGATGACCGTCCAACTCCGATCGTCATTTATTGATTGTAACAGGTAAAACTGGTGAGAAAACACAGATACAGCATCTGTTATAATTCGGAAACACCCACACAATGAACACCACAGCATCAGAACATTGTCTCAGATAACAATAGATCCTGGAAGGACCAGGCCCCCACATTACCCCTGAACAACTAGACAAAGGCACAAGCTGGTGCGTTGCATACAGGCACATAGTGTAGTCATCCCACTGCACCCCAAATGTACAGCATTACACTTAACACTAAACTGTGGATGAGATACTTCGTCATCACTCTCAGGATCGCAACATAGGCACAAGTCTGACTCGACCTACTAAATCACAAGTAACATCCACAATAAGGAACGTCACAGGCTTCGTTACTAACTAGGCCTCGTATTTACTACAACAACTTAACGGCACCATAAAGGCATTTACATTGCTATAACGGTCATTCCAACATTACAACAGCATTTCCAATATTATAGGAATATAAACAACTTACAGATAATGCTTCTTAAGCTCCCACAATGGACAAGTGCAGCTGTGATCTCACTGAGATGCGATGCGTGCCGCCATCTTGACTTATCTGTGTAATGGCTGACGCCCGCGTGGTACAGTGGAAATCTAACATCGTCACTTCCTGGTCACGTGACCAACATTAGCATCAAAAAACAGGAACTTCCTGTGAACACACGCTCCACATCTGCCGTGAGGCAAGACAGTGTTGCTCCCTCGCATGTGTGGGGTTTCTCCAAGTGCCTCTGGTTTCCTTCTACATGTATACTCATACATTTGTAATGCGGGCGTAAACGACCTCCCGGAAGTGACGTCATGGGGGGAGGAGTTACGTCACGTGGGGGAGAGGGTAAGGGTCTATAAGGGGGGTAACCGGAAGCAGTCAGGAGTGATCGGGGACTGGGAAAGTGAGAGGCCACGCAGGGCGAAGGGTGAGGAGAGAGTGGCGAGGTCGCCACACACCCGCAGCACGAGGATCGGCACCGTCGGCCAACGGTGACCGACCCCGGGGCAGCAGGAGCAGCGAGGAGGCTGCAGAGAGCAGCGGGTCTGCAAGGGAGGAGTCGGGCAGCAGGGGTCTGCACGACGTGACAGCAGCGGGTCTGCTAGGAGGGAGTTGGGCTACGTGAGCGACAGCAGCCTGGGGCTGCAGAGCAGAGAGTATATAGGGGAGTACCGTGAGGGAAAAGAGATCGAACCCAAATAAAGGACACAGGACAGAGAGAAGCGTCCGAGTCTTTTATTACACTGGTGTCAAAAGTGTAACGGTATGGCTAAACAATTGAGAAAAAAGAATATTCCGTCTCCGGCATCGGCTTCATCTTCCGACGACGATGACCTTCCTCCTGCGGGGGACCCGACTCCGGCAGAGGAGGAGATCCGTGCTGGGACGAGTGCGGGTCCAGGGGTCCAAGATGTCGCCACGTCGGCGGACCAGTCTGCACCAAAGGACGCGGATTTAAGATGGAGTCAGATGGCGGAGCAACTTGAAACTCTCAAGAACATACTTGCACAGTTGTGTGAGCTCGTTACGCCGAGGACGGCGTCGGAAGGCGATGTTGGTGGTCCGCAGGAGCCCGGGTTGTCTTCAATGTCGACGCCATCAGCCACGCGGCACGAAGACGCCATCTTGGGCGTGGCGCACGACGAAAGGCGGGAAGCCGCCATTTTGGGCCCTCCGTGACGGAAGGCCGCCATCTTGTCGACACCACGCTGCGACGCCATGTTGAACATGCCACCGGAAGAGTCAGCGGCTGGAGGGAACGCGCCAAGGCGTCGCAGTCGTCACCTAACGACTGTCAAGGAATTCTCCATCGGGGGCGATTGGAGTGCGTTCGCCTGCAGATTTTTGGCAGCGGTACGCTCGGCGAGGTGGACTGACGCCGAGGCATTAGAAGTTCTTCCGACTCTCCTTGATGATGAGTCCGTGAGATTCTTTCGCTCTATAAAAGCCGAGAAGAAGAAAACATTGCGTGGTGTCTTCGACGAAATGGCAGATGCTTACGAGCCGCCGGATGATGCTCATCGCCGGTTTGTGCAACGACAACGCGCACCCGAGGAGTCTCCGGTGGCGTATAGGGGCGCGGTACTGGAGCTGGCAATGGCCGCATACCCGGAGATGGAGCCTGACCTGTTGGAACCTCTCATCCTGGGGAAGATGTTGGAGTTGTCCCAGGATCTCGGCATTCCCATGCCGGTGTGCGGTCACGAGAAGCTCACATCCCGGGCTGTGGCTAAGTGTCTGGACGCCCAGTTCAACCTGCGCCGGTGGAAGCAAGTTACGGCGTGGACGGGTGGGCCCATCGTAGAAGGGAAAGCCGTGGGTTGGGACCCCAAGAAAGCAATTTATGTGCCGGACGACAGGAGCCCACAGGAGCTGTCGGCTGCCGCTGCTCCGTGGCCGGAGCCGCGGGCTGCGCCGCCGACACGGCCGCGTCGGGACGGGGCGCCCGCAGCAAGGCGCAACAACATCGACTGTTTCCGCTGCGGGCGTAAGGGCCATTATGCCAGGGACTGCTGGGCCCGCGTCCCGGGTCCGCCCCAGCAGGAGGCCTCGACAGCGGCCGCTCCAAGGAAGGATTCGCCAGCACAGGCAAGTCGGTGCACACCAGACACCCGGCAAGGCTTGACACCTCACTCATCACCGTTGTCATGCGATCCGGGTGTTTTTAATAACGGGAGACCATTGACTGTGCCTTGTCGTTCGGTAACGCAGTGGCGTAAGTTGGCTCGGCGGGTCGTCGCGGCCGCTACCGGTTCGTCCACCGTACCTGGCTCGATACAAGGGGTGGACGTACGGATTTTGGTAGATTCCGGAGCGTCCGCGACCATTATTTCGGATGTAATATTCCATCTCTTGAACATCCCACCAGAGGCCGTGAGTCCGGCTTACGCTTCCTGCGTCGCCGCGAATGGGGGTAGCATGGGCATTGTGGGCCAGGTGTACGCTACAATCGCTATCGGGGGAGTGTTGGCCTCGGGAATTGCTATAATTTCGAGGTCTCTTGCGGTTCCTTGTTTATTAGGGACCGATTTTCTGGCCAAAATGCCCATTCTAATTAGAATTAATGAGAACTGCATTCAATTACCGGAAGGCCGTAAAATTGCCTTTTTGTCGTCGCCCTGGGGGCGACCTGCTCCTGTCGGCCAGGTGCAGGCGTTGTCCGAAGTGTCTGTTGATATCCCACCTGGCTCACAGATTCTCATTCCATTGCGTTATCGGAAGCCTGTACCTGGTCGTCAAGGAGCGATTGGGGTTTTGTTGTCGCCGTCCGCCACCATCACGGGTGGATCGGTGCTGGTTGGGGCACAAACTATTGTTCGGCCAGACCAGCAGCCGTTTTTGCAGGTGCTTAACGCGAGTGCTGAAAGTGTGTGTGTGCCGGCAGGTACCGTTGTGGCACATGCCACTACTGCGTTTACTGCTCATGATGATCTGTCCGGCCGGGGGTTTGTTGGAGGTGTTTCGGGCCCCGGAGCTGTAGATGACCGCTGGATTGCTGAATTGTGTGGGGAGAATTCAGCTCATTCCGGGGAACAACGTTGTGCGATTCGTAAATTATTATCGAGCTATTCTGATGTGTTTAGCTCCGATGATTTGGACTTAGGACGCACCTCGTTGCTTTACCATCATATTGACACAGGGGACGCTGCCCCTATTCGGTTGAACTCGCATCGGATGAGTCCGGCTGAGCGAGAGCATGTTCGAGGGGCAGTGGATGACATGTTGGCTGCGGACATAATATCTCCATCTAACAGCCCATGGGGCGCACCTGTTGTTTTGGTCAAGAAAAAAGATGGCAAATTGCGATTTTATGTAGACTTTCGTAAACTAAATAAAGTGTCGGTGGCAGATGCGTATCCCCTGCCGCGTATGGACGACTCTCTCGATGCCTTGTCGGGGGCGAAGTTCTTTTCAACGCTAGATCTCTCTTCGGGCTTCTGGCAGCTTCCCCTCGACGAGTCCTCGCGAGAAAAGACTGCTTTCCGTACGCCGCAGGGGTTATTTCAATTTAACTGTCTTCCGATGGGGCTGCATGCGGCCCCTGCCACTTTTCAGAGGTTGATGGAGTTGGTATTAACGGGGTTGCAGTGGGAGACATGTCTTATATATTTGGACAATATTATCGTTTTCAGCCGCACATTTGACGAGCATTTATCGCGGTTGGAGGCCGTGTTCACCAGGATGCGTTCTGCTAATTTGAAATTTAAGCCCAAGAAATGTCACCTGCTGCAACACTCCGTGTGTTATTTGGGTCACATCGTCAGTGCGGACGGGGTGGCCACAGATCCGGACAAAACTGCGTGCGTCCGTGACTGGCCAACCCCTGCCACGGTGGGGGATGTGCGTCGGTTTTTGGGGTTCGCCTCATATTATCGGAGGTTTGTTCCAAATTTTGCTATGATCGCGAGGCCTTTGCATCTCCTGACGGGTAAAGGACACAAATTTGCTTGGGGACCGCCAGAGGAGGCGGCGTTTCGAGGCCTACGCGATCTATTGGCTACGGCACCGACGTTGGATTATCCGGATTTTGCACATCCCTTCATTCTGGATACGGACGCGAGTGACACGGGCATTGGGGCGGTGTTATCTCAGTCCAAAGGTGGTGTAGAACGCGTGGTCGCGTATGGTAGCCGGGTCTTGTCTCCCGCTGAAACCCGCTACTGTGTCACTCGCAGGGAACTTTTGGCTATTGTTTTTTTTCTCCGCCAATTTCGGCCGTATCTGTACGGTCGTTCGTTTATTGTTCGCATGGATCATGCGGCCTTGCAGTATGCTCTTAAAATGGACCAACCATCCGGCCAGCTGGCGCGATGGTTGGACACGCTGCAAGAATTTTCCTTCCAAATTCACCATCGGAAGGGAGTGCGTCACGCTAATGCGGACGCACTTTCCAGGCTGCCGCAGCGATCCCCTTGCGCGTGTGCGTCGGGGACGCATAGGTGTGGCCCGATTCAGCACCCCCCTCCGCCTGTCGCGCTGGCAGTCGAAGTGCCGGAAGCTCCGCTTGAGCCTGGGCCGGCTGATGCGGGGTCGGCTGATGGGGGACCGGCTGATGGCATTCTACATCTCCCGAGGTCTGTGTGGATTCGGGAACAGATGTTGGATGATTCCTTGGTAACGTTACGTAAGCGGCCTGTCAAGGGGAGTGGGCGACTCTGTGCGGGAGGCGTGCCGGAAACCGCTCTCCGTGATGGCTTGCTGATGTGGAGGGAAGGGATGCAGGAACGCTGGCGTCTGGTTGTACCGGCATCATTGCGGTACGAATTGATTAGGACTCTGCATTGTGACACGCTTTTACATCTGGGGGTGCAGAAGACGCTATTGACGCTGCAGCGAGACTACTATTGGCACGGCATGACGACGGATGTCGTCGGGCACGTTCGCGCGTGTCCCGATTGTGCCCGCCGTAAGCCACCTAAACATCCATATGTGCCGCCAATACAATCCATCCAGGTGTCTCGAGTTAATGAGTTGGTGGCGTTAGATATTTTGGGACCCTTTCCGCCATCCGCTAGGGGAAATAAATATTTGCTGGTAGGGGTGGAGTACCTCTCCCGCTGGCCGATGGCCTGGCCTTTGCCTGACCAGTCAGCGGCGTCTATCACAGACGCCTTTCTATTTGGGTATGTTATGGACAAAGGGGCGCCGGAGAGGCTCCTTACAGACCAAGGCCGGAATTTTTCCTCGAAATTGTTGAGGGAGGTGTGTGCGGCGCTGGGTACAAAAAAAATACGGACATCTCCCTACCACCCACAAACGGATGGTATGGTGGAACGGCTTAATCGGACCCTGTCCGCCATGTTGTGCCATACGGTTAGTGAAAAACAATCGGATTGGGATTTGCATATCCCTGGGGTGCTTTCAGCGTACCGGATGACGCCGCATGCGGCTACAGGATAATCGCCGTTTTTTCTAATGCACGGTCGTGAAAACGTACCGCCGATTGATGAACAGTTGGGAACCGAAGCGAGGGGACTTGTCAAGCCTCTTCCTGATTATATTCAGGACACCGTTCGCCGAGTCACTGAGGCGCGGGTGGGGGCTCGCATGGCTACGGCCAAAGCCCAGGCTCGGAACGAGCGGTGTGCGCGACGTTCAAAAGGGGAATGCCCTTGGAAAACGGGGGACCTGGCCTGGCTCCATTGTCCACAGGTGCGGCCAGGTACCTCTCCTAAATTACATAAGCCATGGCAAGGGCCGGTTCGCCTCATCGAGGTTCCCAACCCACAGTCGGCGCGTGTTCGGTTTGGTTCTCGGCGTTGGTTCGTCCATACATCTCGGTTGAAACCATACGTGGCCCCTCGACCGGATGCGTCATCTCCTGAGGTTGCCTTGCCGGGGTCTGTTGCTGCCGACTCGCCCTTGCCTGTGCCTGCTGACTTTGCTAGAGCGCCTGTCGTGCCTTTCACAGACGAGCCGGCCGTGACGCGGCAGGGGAAAGAAGACTCAGCTCGGGGTGCGCCAACCACGGCTGCGGAACCTTTAAGGCCCGCAGCCCTTCCAACCCCGCCGCGGACACGATTGCGGGACGCCTCTGATGCTGCGCCTTCGAAAATAGGGGACCGGGACGTTGCCAGGCCTCCAATAGCGACAGACGAACTTCAGCCTGTCGCTCTTAAAACCCTGCCACGTTCCCGCTCGGCGGGAGGGCCACCGACCGTCCGGGACGGCCCGGTGACCCGCACCCGCTCGAAATCCCTCACATTTCGTTAATTATTGTGTTGTGTTCTTGTTCTTTCGGTATATTATCGTGTGTTCTGTGTCCTTTTTCGTATTCGGTCGTGTTCGCTCGCATTGCTTATTGGAGTTGTGTTCAGCCGAGGTCGGCTGGATTTTCTCTACGGGGGAGGGTGGTGTAATGCGGGCGTAAACGACCTCCCGGAAGTGACGTCATGGGGGGAGGAGTTACGTCACGTGGGGGAGAGGGTAAGGGTCTATAAGGGGGGTAACCGGAAGCAGTCGGGAGTGATCGGGGACTGGGAAAGTGAGAGGCCACGCAGGGCGAAGGGTGAGGAGAGAGTGGCGAGGTCGCCACACACCCGCAGCACGAGGATCGGCACCGTCGGCCAACGGTGACCGACCCCGGGGCAGCAGGAGCAGTGAGGAGGCTGCAGAGAGCAGCGGGTCTGCAAGGGAGGAGTCGGGCAGCAGGGGTCTGCACGACGTGACAGCAGCGGGTCTGCTAGGAGGGAGTTGGGCTACGTGAGCGACAGCAGCCTGGGGCTGCAGAGCAGAGAGTATATAGGGGAGTACCGTGAGGGAAAAGAGATCGAACCCAAATAAAGGACACAGGACAGAGAGAAGCGTCCGAGTCTTTTATTACACATTGTCTGAAACATCCTATAATGAAAAACCCACGTATCAGTACTCTCCTGAAAAGGTGCTTAAATTCAGAGTGGATTTCCAGAATTTAAAATAATTAAGTAATTAGTGGCAAGTGATATCTGAACCAGTCCTGGGTCCCCCTTCACCAACCTGCACTGACCAGGATGTTAAAGTATGAAAATGTATGTTTAACTTCTTTCACACCATACGTAGCCAACTGTGCTAATCGGATGTGCGAATAATAGTTGAATAATTATAATCCCTTTGATCGACAGAGCATGGAGAAGCTTTCATCCAGCAGTGGATTGATAGAGAGGTTTACATTTACTTTATGTAACGGACGACTCGTTGGAAATGTTTGAAAAGTGCCGAATCCAATATTTTATAAAAACCAGTCAGGTACAGCATATGCTTTCATTGAAAACCAGCAGTCTGTTTCTTTGAAGAGAGACATGGTCGGGCGGTGAGTCATCACGACCTCTAGTGTCCGATACGACCCGACAGTGGTGGTGGTGATGGTGCTGGCCCAATGGGGATCGTAACGAGAAGATATGTAATACATTAGGTGGGATGGATGTTTAATTTAACGCACGAGCAATATAGTTCCCCGTTTGAGGGGCATCACAAAAATAAACTTTGCCAAATTTAGTTCGGTATCAGCTTTTGGAAATGCGAGACATTTTGGAGGCAAATGACAAGGGAATGTACACGCCACGTCGTTACATCGTGAGGTCGAGACATTACGCAAGCCGTCCTTGAGAAGGAATTTTAAATGTTGCTCACACATGCACTTAATTTTTCCCATGGTCATTGCATTGTTGGTGGCAGTCACGGCCATATGAGACAGGATAGTACATAAGACACGGCAAAAAAACCCCGAAAATAAAGGAATAGTTCAAGTGTGCCAGCAGAGGGCACATGCCCTCTTTGAAAATAGGACTATGAGCCTACACGGGGGAGCTTGTGCATTTGTAAAAACGTAGAGGTTAAGAAATGCAAGGCTTTTTAAAGGCGTCGTTTAACGTAAAAAAACCCACATGAACCCATTGTGGGTGTGCCACTCTTAGGACTGTGTTAATCTTGTTATAACCTAACCGTGTGCAGTCTATTACCGTTTACACTGATATTGTTTATGTGACTTGCATTATTACAATTCCCTGTAACCCCTGTAAATAATTGCACATTCTCTTGAGTTGTTTTTTGCAAACACTAGTTACTTGTTTTCTCTTTGCCTTGATCCTTGCCATGGAGTTTGGTTATCTGGATAGGACAAATAAAACGGAGACCTTGTATAACTCGTCCTTTGGTTTCGTTTGCATTGAACCATTTCAGGAGGTGAGGTTGAGAATGTAAAAAAAAAACAAGTTGTGACTGGACTCTGCGTCGTTGTTCATAGGTGGCTGTTTGTGTTGCCTGTGCTTGTGGGCCCTCTTTCGAGGAAGTTTGAGTTTCGACAAAATCAGAGTTTCTCCAATTTCACCTGTGAGCAGTAATAATACCAATCTGCTGACTCTAACACACCCAACGCACCGATCAACAATGGACAAATGAGAGACGACAGTAATCACTTTACTGGCAAACCAATGGTTTTTTGTAGGCCGATGCTGTGCCAATGGCGTCCCCTTGGCTAGATTGCTGCAGGGCAATGGAATGGTAGAGATTAATTTTGATGTAAGGCACTTTGCGGTGCTGAGGCATTTAAAGAAACACCCTATAGATGCACATCCTTAATGAGTCACAAAATCGAATTGATAATTGAATTAGTCTTGAATCGTCACAATTTATAGAATCCATGGTGGTAGGGTGATGCGTTAGGCCCCTGGTAATACAATTTGCACTGGTTCTGCAGTAATGATAATAATAATCAAGAGCAATAATTTAATTTGCTGAACTTTAACCTTTCAGTAACAGTTTACACATTTTTAAGGAAATCAGCCTATAGAATTCTAGAGCGTTAACACTTCCTCTCTTCAGAAGATACTGAGAAGCCAATATATTGTGCCCTATGTATGTTCAACTTGACTTTAACTTCGTACTTCACAAAACAATAAAAATAATAATACTGGGGGCCTCAAATTTTAGTTTTTTTAATATTCATATTTTTGTCATGAGCATAGACGTGACGAAAAGAGTGCCAAATGTCAGATTTCCAGACATTCAATTAGAATTTCTATCGGCGAGTTACGGCCATGTCTCTATGCGAAATATGTAACACTGGTAACAGAACTCACATGTGCCCTCCTGTGTAGATGCGACACTCAACGAGTACCGAGTGGACGGGGCAGATACACCAGCCAACCTCGTCAATTAAACCAGAACACGAGGGCCTGCCCCATGACCTGCCGACAAGCCTTCACGACTTCACGTGCATCAAAGTGCATAACCAAGGCTGGCACGCGTGCTATAGTGATGTCACTGCCTATGACTGAATCACCCCAATGTGCCTGATCTTGTAAGATAAGGAGGTTCGCGCCTGGTTAGTACTTGGATATGTGAACAACATGCCTTGCCAGGTGTCGTATAGGTATGAGGCGGAGGTAACCAGAAGGCAGTGTTGAGTGTCACCCCTCCATACATGTGGGGGTTCTCTGGGTACTCTGGTGTCTTCCCCATATGTGGATTGCACTCTCATACGAGACAAGTCACCGATGTGGTGGCATACTAAGCTCGCGCATTGATATGCTAATCTCTAACAATACAATAGGCGCTTCCACAGACTCAGGCAGACCATTTATAGCCCCGCCCTCTTAGCCTGAGGCTGCACCCATCTCAAGCCGACAAAGAAACTTGTTTCAGAAGCTTTCTCTCTCTCACCTGAAGACGGTCGCTTGCGTTGCGATCCAAACGTCGTGATCTATTATTGTTTCGACCTATGTGACTTTACCGAAAGAACCAAAGAGTATGGATTCCTGCAGTCACGAAAGCTTAAAATCAAGTATTATTTGATGATTCGCTTCCAATCAGCACTAAGACGGTAGCTATCCGAACGGTTAAAGTTATTTTGATTTCTTTCAATTTCGATAGATTCTCTAATTAGTCTTGGCCAGTAGTAGCTAGTTTTGTGCAACTAGCTACTACTGGCCAAGCGAATCATCAAATAATACGTTATTTAAATGCATGTCTACAAAGGGCAGCGTGCTTCAATAGGGATTACCGTTGGTAGGGCTATTTGCATAAACACAATAGACAGGAAGGACAAGTTCAAAGGGCTCGCATAATGCACATGCATAATGTACGTTGCCTCTGTAACCCCCCCCCCCATCATTGTGCAAGAGCGCAGAAGGATGGCCAACACATCTACACCTTTATATAAGGAATGAAACAGTAAGACTTCTCCACATATTTGGCTGTCGCCTGATGAAGCTAGTTGTAATTATTGGCGAAACGTCGTACTCAGTTTGTAAATGTTGTGGCTTGGTTCTCCAACACACCGGTGTGCTGTACTAGTGACGAATTTGCATGTTCTGTTTACGTGACAACCCTTACTAGTTGGCTGTGTCGGTGGTGGCGGGTTTTAACGACACATTTATATATTTACCCGATCTAACCCAAAAAACGCTATTATGGATATTGGTCGCGAAAGCCTACGTGTTAAAGTGATATACGCTATTCATAGTAATATAAGATTGTTACATTTTTTTTTATCGATTACAATGCAGATCTCAATTTGATTTAAGTGAAGCAATAAGAGACTGGGATATACAGTAGCTGCAGGGCACAGTGGGCACGCTCACACAAAATTCCGCGTTCACTTTATGACTGGCGCCCAACGTAGATTATCGCTGCTGCATCTCTGACCTTGGAGTTGTACTCGCATCGAGCTGGATGTAGTGGCCTCGGGCCAGGAGTGCGTTCGCCGCTCGTTGCAGAGGTTTGCCGGTTCGAATCCGGTTGGCCGCACTGATTATTACTGTAGGTTTGTATTAACCATGGAAGTGTCCCGTCGCGTAATTTGAAAAGAGCAGACCGTTATGTTGCCAGCATTACGGTCTAGAAGTTGTTAAAATTTGAGAAAATTACCTTCCAATTAATAAATTGGGATCAACGTTCATAATAGAGGTTTTTAGGTTCGATTGTGTAAATATAAATGTGTTGTTTAACCCTGGCTGTTGCCTGATGAGGCTGGTTGTAATTACCGGCGACACGTTGTACTCGAATTGTAAATGTTGTGGGTTTACTCTCCAACACACCGGTGTGCTGAACTTGTAACTAATTGCAATGTTTTGTTTACGTTACAAACCTTATTAATTGGCTGTGTCGGGTGGTGGCGGGTTTTAACGACACACCAGATGCGAACCTCCTTATCTTACAAGATCTAACTCAAAAACCTCTATGTGTATTTTTCGATTTAAAACTTTCGTAACTGCAGGGATTCCTATTCTTGGTTCTTTCGGTAAAGTCACGTAGAAGGGAAATAATAAAATAAAAAAAATAAAACAATAAAATTCTCACGACGTTTCGATTGCAACACAAGCAATCATCATCAGGTGTGAAAACCACAGCAAGAAAAAAAACGTCGTGAGAATTTAATTGTTTTCTTTTCATTATTTTATTATTTCCCTTCTACATGAATTTACTCAATGTATATTGGCTGTGAAAGCCTACGTGTTAAACTGGGATCATCATCACCCCCTACTGTGGAACTATTGCAGACTACAGTGAGGGAAAAAGTATTTGATCCCCTGCTGATTTTGTATGTTAGCCCACTGACAAAGAAATTATCAGTCTATAATTTTAATGGTAGGTTTATTTGAACAGTGAGAGATCCAGAAAAACGCATGTCAAAATGTTAAATTGATTTGTATTTTAATGAGGGAAATAAGTATTTAACCCCCTCTCAATCAGAAAGATTTCTGGCTCCCAGGTGTCTTTTATACAGGTAACGAGCTGAGATTAGGAGCACTCTTAAAGGGAGTGCTCCTAATCTCAGCTTGTTACCTGTATAAAAGACACCTGTTCACAGAAGCAATCAATCAATCAATCAGATTCCAAACTCTCCACCATGGCCAAGACCAAAGAGCTCTCCAAGGATGTCAGGGACAAGATTGTAGATCTACACAAGGCTGGAATGGGCTACAAGACCATCGCCAAGCAGCTTGGTGAGAAGGTGACAACAGTTGGTACGATTATTCACAAATGGAAGAAACACAAAAGAACTGTCAATCTCCCTCGGCCTGGGGCTCCATGCAAGATCTCACCTCGTGGAGTTGCAATGATCATGAGAACGGTGAGGAATCAGCCCAGAACTACACGGGAGGATCTGGTCAATAATCTCAAGGCAGCTGGGACCATAGTCACCAAGAAAACAGTTGGTAACACACTGTGCCGTGAAGGACTGAAATCCTGCAGCGCCCGCAAGGTCCCCCTGCTCAAGAAAGCACATATACATGCCTGTCTGAAGTTTGCCAATGAACATCTGAATGATTCAGAGGACAACTGGGTGAAAGTGTTGTGGTCAGATGAGACCAAAATGGAGCTCTTTGGCATCAACTCAACTCGCCGTGTTTGGAGGAGGAGGAATGCTGCCTATGACCCCAAGAACACCATCCCCACCGTCAAACATGGAGGTGGAAACATTATGCTTTAGGGGTGTTTTTCTGCTAAGGAGACAGGACAACTTCACCGCATCAAAGGGACGATGGACGGGGCCATGTACTGTCAAATCTTGGGTGAGAACCTCCATCCCTCAGCCAGGGCATTGAAAATGGGCCTTGGATGGGTATTCCAGCATGACAATGACCCAAAACACACGACCAAGGCAACAAAGGAGTGGCTCAGGAAGAAGCACATTAAGGTCCTGGAGTGGCCTACCCAGTCTCCAGACCTTAAGCCCATACAAAATATATGGAGGGAGCTGAAGGTTCGAGTTGCCAAATGTTAGCCTCGAAACCTTAATGACTTGGAGAAGATCTGCAAAGAGGAGTGGGACAAAATCCCTCCTGAGATGTGTGCAAACCTGGTGGCCAACTAGAAGAAACGTCTGACCTCTGTGATTGCCAACAAGGGTTTTGCCACCAAGTACTAAGTCATGTTTTGCAGAGGGGTCAAATACTTATTTCCTTCATTAAATAGCAAATCAATTTATAACATTTTTGACATGCGTTTTTCTGGATTTTGTTGTTGTTATTTCTGTCTCTCCCTGTTCAAATAAACCTACCATTAAAATTATAGACTGATCATTTCTTTGTCAGTGGGCAAACGTACAAAATCAATAAGGGATCAAATACTTTTTTCCCTCACTGTATGTCTGTGCAACGTCTTCGTGATAGCCTTGCGCTCTAAGAACGGCGCAAAGACGAAATGTTTCATAACTACGATCCAATACTTTGGAGGCAAAGGTTGGATAAACATCAACACAGAAGAACTGCGTGGAGACCAGGAGATGGTAATGCAGCACAAAACAGGACTGTGAGCCCATCTGTGCAGACCTTTGAGCGTGATCGCCTTGTATGTGTGACCTTCTCTGGGCACTCCGATTTCCTGTAGGATGCAATAACATTCATATACAAGGAATTGGGACAAAAATCCCATTCAAGTTTTGAGACTGCATTGAACAAAATTATTTCCTGGATATATAAATGACGTTATTATTTGCGTGCACATGTGGTAGCTTAGCGGCTTGGGCTAACTTCCATTTAAAAGTAATGAGCGAGCAAATCTGACAACTCGAGTTCAAGACTGGGTGGAAAGGATTTTCATCATATCGAACAAGTTAATTTTATATTGGGGGGTTAAACAATTCACCCCCAATATTTTAAAAAAATTTCAGCTTTAAAATCGATCAAATTCATTGATGTATTGTTCAACTCCTATCAGTCCGTTGGCTCGCACCCCATCATACAATCAGATATGATTTATCCACTGGTGGATGCAGGCTTCCCCAAGTTGTCGCTGACTCACGATGCACACACCATCCGTCTAGCTTCTGCATGCTAAGCTGATCTGATCGCTCCGTCTCAGTAATAGTCATACTGAAGGGCATGTTCTCTCAATTGGCTGCCACAACATCATCAGTTTTTACCATTGGCCAACATCCCTTCGAGTGATGTGTCCACGCTTACTGGCATTCGTTCTCCGATCCATGCCTTCCAATTTTTGGTTCTCTCTGTAATTGCACGCTTCTTTGATAAAGTGCATCAATTATTAAAGAATTATAATTGCACAGCGGTTGAGGCAAGGTCAATTAGACAATGCAAACACACACTTTATGGCATTGGTAGCTTGCATCGTATGTGAGACAGTGCCAGGTGATTATTGGGATCTTAGGTGTGTTTCAAATATTTATGTTATGCACTGTTGACGGGCACTCAAGGTTTTCAGTGAGAAAAAAACCCCTAAGCGTTTAGGAAATATGTTGCCAATGTTCTCAACACACTCGAAACTGCTAATAACCATTCTTAATTAATGATATATTTACGGACATACTCTTGCAACATTGCATGGCTTGTGGGAGTTTGACAGTCTCTGCTAAGTGATGAATGACAACACAAACCCCTTCACCGTGTCATACACAATACAGGAATACAATTGGCATTTGCACTTCATATGAGCTATACCAGACACCTGAAGTTGGATGTGGTGGCATGAGACCCAGCCAGACACAGATCTTCCAGAACATTCCAACCGACATCCAGGTGCGGGCTAAAGGGGAATCTCAATGTTCAAGCAGAGTATTGAGAGATGCAAAGAGGCATCCTATGTCAGTCTCGATCACCAAAAGGCGATGTCAAACCTACCGGGGAGAGTTTTCCAGTGAGAGACGGAAAACTGGTTCTGTGGCTCAAACGAGAAAATAAAAAGTTAACAATTTTGTGGACATTTGTCCCCACGAAAAGGAGACTGAAAAAACTTGGGTTGCCACCTGTCCTGGTTTTCTGTGGCTCTTCTTGTTGAGGAAGTTTTCCTGGGGATCTGTAAGTTCTCCCTGGGACATTAAGAGTCCTGTCTTTTGTCATTTGCGTAGTAATAATAATACGTCGCTTTAAACCCCCATATTGATATGTAGTTCTCCCATCTTGAGAAGTGTTTTTCTACCCACAATGTCCTGGGAATTTGTTTGTACCTCAGAGGTGGCAACCCTACAAAAACATGTCTCATCACCATCTTTGAGTTAATGTAATTTTATTATTAAAACTGGAGTTCCATCGTTGAGAAACTTTCTTTAAATATTAACTTTTAAGACCACGGCCGTATATTCAAACACGAGAAAGCACCATCGGTAGCTACATGTGAAGCCCACAAACAGAACATTTGAAACGTGCAGCCAAGTTACCAATGAACCTTTCAAAATCTTCGTACCATCCGTGGTAACGGCATAAAAATTTCATAAATATAAACTTTCATTTCACGTTGTGCCATTTGGTACTATTTTGAAAATATTAACTGCTGACATGTAAATTATGCATCGTGGATATCTTAAACGTTCAGTCTTAATCGTACGTTTAGCCACACCGTTAATGCTCACTTTATATTCCGGGAGCCACTGCACCCCCCACATTACGAAAATGTTCGAATTAAATGGAATTATTTCTCTCAAAATTCTACAACAGCACATTCTCAGTATTATCTTTGTGGGGAAATTTTGTCTCGTGAAGGTTTGACAACCGCAATTTCACAGAATCTGCACGTGGCATGTTAATGAGTCACGAGGCTGTACGATCGCCGGAATTCACAACTGTCCTGAATCCTCACGTTTGTTTTGTTCTTTGTAGAAGAGTAATATAAGCACTAAGCATCGTGTTGGTGACTCCCACTTCTCTCCATATTGCTCAACGTATTGGTTACACAGGTCCAGGTTTATAATGGGGGGGTCGATGGGCTCCAATTTTATGGCCGCTAACTTATTGGGAACGCCAGTCATGTGTGGAACCCATGACACGGCAACACACTGGGGCAGTTCCGTGTAGAATGTGCAGAAGGAATTGGCCCTCCAAGTGGTGTGTTGGGTGTGAGTGAGGCCTTGGAAAGACAATGTCAGGGGCACCAATGGCCGTGTGGCACCACGGCTGAGCGTCCAAAAACTCGAAATCGCTCGGTTCATTCGAGCGTGGACACACTGTGGACTCTTGATTTCTATTTGCCATGTCCTCAAAAACAATGCGGACCTATTGACCCAATGGGGGGCGGGGGGGGCTTCTCGTGGAGTTTTCACATGACAACATCGCGCCTTTCGTACACCCAGCCGTTTATGCCTGCGACACGCAGGGCCCACAGAAACACCGCGTCACAATGCCTCAGTGTTGTACTCTATAGCACTTTATGACTGTGTGGGGGAAAATCTGCTGTCCAATTATGTAAAGAAAATCCGGGTGAAATGTATGTTTCACTTACTTCGTAAGCAACACCTCTGCGGTTAATGCAATTTAGTTGCCTTTGCATTAGGATTGATTGAGGCTAAAATAATAAATCAGTAATTTTGTTTAAGCATTATTGCTTTCAATGGCCTGTTTTCAAGTCGTGTTAAGTGCCGCTTTGCCACTCATTGGTCTGATAATTTCATAACTTAATTGGATATTGAGACACTGCAATTGCCTGCTTGCCTAATCCGGATGCTTAATATCCCAGGAGAGTAATAAGGCTGTGTGATAATTTGCTGCAGTGAGATGATATTTGTAATATCCTGCTTGTTGTACTGGGGCTTGTTTTATTCTTGTTATCTGGAAAGTGCATGTCCACACACGACTACCGCATTATACAAAGCTGACCAGTAATTGCACTGCTCTAATTCTACACATTTCTCACATTATAGGGCGTGTCATTAAGCACAGTTCCATAAACGTTTTTTACTTTAGACAAATTGAAATCGAATGAAAATGTTCCAGCATTACATTATAAACTGAGGCGAAGGCTCTTTTACACAGAAGCATAACAACAAATATTGTTATGTAAACGATGTTGCAATGTAGCAGAGTAATGGATCACACCTCCTTTAATTTCAATTCTGTGGGTGGCTCTTACACATTTAGTCTCTTTTCAGACAATTATTATCACAATTCTTTTTTGTTATCCAGTCACTTTACATTACACAGTTCAACCAGCACATCCACTCACAAAAATGATCACCAATGGGCAGCGTTCCCCTTCCACACCCGCGTTAGATACCCGCTGACACAAGAGTGCACAACAAATCACAGCCAAAAACGATCCGCTCATCGCAAAAGGAACCAGAGGCTAGAAACACGGAATAACGGCTGCAAAACTTTATTCCTGGCCCAACTACAGGATCGAGTGGCGAGTGAGGTCAAAGGGCACCGTGGCCTGTGCCAACTGGCTCAAACTCACAACGGAGAAACGTGACTCGACCATTCCCCCCCCCTATGGACGAGCTTTCAAAGTTAAACTCCGTTGTTGAAAAAAGTAACGAGGGTTTAAGCTGGCTTCTCACACCAATGATTGCCGACATAAACCATCAGATTGCCTTCTGAATTGTCTGCTCGAAGGTGAACCAGTCTGTGGCTATAAATAAACGGGCTGAAACGACGGGAGGTGATGGACCCACCTTAAGAGATCCTGTGCTTCACAATACAAAGTCTCAGATGGCTGTTGTGGTGGTGTGCACTGATAAGCTACACACACACACACAATACGGTAACGGGAAGGCACCATCTCGCAAAGGGGTTGTTTTCAGTCCAGAGATGTCAAAATAAAAAAATGCTCATCGCTTCACTACCGGCAGTCAGAATTAATCGTTCATCAATGGACGTAGCCCTGATGACACATTGTTGCACGAACATTACACGTATATAAGAAATATCCTGTACTGTGAATCATACCAGCACATAAGAGTACTTGAATCTACCTACTTTGATAGCACATCTGCTCTCCTAGATGAGAGGAATTACTCAACAAGTCTGCTGCAATCTGTGCAGCACGCCACACTATTGTTGGGTAACAATTGCGGCAATTACCCTTCTGACTCCTGCAAAATGTTTTCCCTGTCATTTGTAATGTAATTTCACTGGGCCAAACACATTTATCAGCTGTGCAATGTGAAGTCAGTGAGCTGGAAATAGGGGACCATATCTGCCCTTGACGCTCTCGCCGTCACATCAAGGTAGGATTTAGTTTTAGTAGTCATCAGCAGAACAGAGTTCGTGTTATTGTCCTGTGGGGTGCTGACCTTCGTCATGGAAATGTGGAATTTCCATCCCTGGCTTGGGACCACTCGTGGGACACCAGGGCTGCCAGATTGCACATTTGAACGGGGAGATGTTAACTTTAGACCTTTTTAGTTTGAAAGCCAATTACATTTTTTTTATCATTTTTATCCTGTTTATAAAAAAAAATCTGATGAATTTCTCAAAGTGAGAAAGAGTTTCTTTTGTAATAACTGTAGCCCAGTGTATTGTGTCAGGTAAGATTGTATTGATTTTAGCACAGTCTAACTGAATCAATATCATGATAAATGCATATCATTATAGTCAATGATTTGTCGTATGCATTTCCTGTCTCTGAGTAAATACATCTTCACACAACTCTGGTTTGGAGCTCTTTGTATAATTATAATGGCCGCCAACTTATTAGTATTACCATGCTTACTACGACAAACACAGCAATGTTGCTTCTACCAATTTTACTCGTCTACACATCCGAAATGCTCATCACAGCCTTTTCAGGATTTAACGTGCCCTTGAATTAAACCATTTTATATCAGTGTCAATTGTTTATGTTTATAATGTTAAACCAGTGTGTTCGAGAGTAAATACACAAAATGTACAATCTGAGTACAACACACCGGTGTGCTGTACTAGTAACCAATTGGCATGTTCTGTTTACGTGACAAAACTTACTAATTCGCTGCATCGGGTGATGGCGGGTTTAATGACACATTTATATTTATGCGATCTAACCCCAAAACACCTATATTATGGATATTGGTCGCGAAAGCCGACGTGTCAAACTGTCTTAATAAGTGCGAATTAAAAAGCCGACAATTAACCTTTGCTGTTTTAAAGTGGACAGACACTCTACTCACCACCGCTGTCTGCTCCGAATAGTCATTGCCTGAACCGTTATCCTCCGACCCTTATAAACATAATTTTCAGTGTTAGAATGGTTCTCGACAAACCCATGTATTACACACTCTCGTCACTAATGCTTGTACTGCCTTAAAACATTAAACATTCATCCTACGTTAGTGTTTTTGCAGTGGCCCATCTGCACAGCAGAAGAGGTCACCGTATGTAGCCAACCCTGCTAATCGGAGATGAGAGGGAAGGACAATAAACTAAACACAAAAAGCAGTTCTAAAGAAATTAGTTTTCAATCGAGATTCAAAAGTGCATAACTCCAGTGGCTTCCTAATATCGGAAGAGTGTTCTAGACGGCTGCATAAGCGCATCTCAAAGCGCGCAATGCGGTGACCGTCCTTGTTTGATAGCAAGCCAAAAGCCGCTGCTGCAAGGATGACCGGGGTTCTCATGATGGTTTATGTTTCTTGACGAGATCAGCAAGGTATTGTGGTTCATCTGTGGCAAGCACTTTGTGTGTAATGACTACAACCTTATGGCTGTAGATTTTCACTTTGGCCTTTGCCTGGCTATGATATAAAATTTATTTTGCATGACTTTGTCCAACCACTCTTTACACAATACGAAGGAGTGCCATCTATAGATAAGGATTTTCATTTATAGGATGTTTACATTAAGATAATTTTAAACATGATGCCGGCACACACAGCCTGATCTTTTGCGAATAACATCACGGGATCTCTACAGTCCACTACCAAATGGATGGCGCATATACATTGGTTATTCAACAGGCAGTAGTAACTGGGGTGGCCACTGGGCTCGAACCGCGAACATCTGCAAACTTGCTTATGCTTGCTTAAACTAAAGTGACTTGAGCAGTGTTCCCGTGGTGTCATTGCCCGAGGGCAATGCACTGACGGAGTGCGCTGTGATGAGCAGTTCTGCAGGGATGTTTCTTCACCTCTTGTGTTCATATTCCGTTTGGGGCTAAGGTTGGTGATAAAAAACGAACATTGTGAAACTTTGCGCGTTCAAAATAGCCACCAAAATTTCATCATAAGAATGTTTAATTTAATGAAGCCATTGCAACAATGTAATGTTCACTTTGTACGATGAAGACTTTTTTTTTTACTTTAACAACGAGACAAGTGCACGATTACATCCTCAATCGTTTTACGCCAAGCCAAGCAAGCCGTCATCGCCAGGCATTGTTGATTCAAATAACAATTCCCACCGTTACTCAACGAAGAATCATCAAGGTCCATTTAATGAAATTCTCCTTCCAAGTTGCTTATCTTGCAACAGTGACATCGCGTTCCTTCAGCATAAGGATCAATTTGATCTGCATCACCAACCGCATCAAGTCGTTTCTGTGCATCATCTGACCGAGCGGTGCTGATGGCAAAGTGCTTGGCTCGCAATCGGAAGTCTGCGCGTTTGAATACCAGTCCGGGGGTTGACACCTTTCATCCTTTCAAGGTCGCCAAAATTAGTACCACTGTGTGGGATGTGAACAGCGACCCTTCCACACATGGAGACAGACTGACCCCCCCCCCCACCATAGGAACGTGGAATTTCCACTTTCGTTTCAGGGGGCCATCAAAATAGTTGAACGCCGTTCACAATGCCTGTCAGAACGTGGGGCCCACCTCCAACTTTGATTGTTGACTGCGCGCTGCAAACGCGACAATCGTGACCGTACGTAGAGTTCGCTCCGATTAGCTGGGCGCACTTAGGGGGGCGCAGCGCGTCCGTGGCTAAAGCATCTCCAGGTTGTTGTGATGCTCCGCTCCGGCCGGCTGCTCGCGGGGGTGCAGGGGCATGAAAGGTGGCAGCGCGGCATCCTTGTCGACGTCGTCACCGCCGCCGCCACCGGGGAAATCGGGGTGGCGCGGCGTGGCCTGCGGGAGGCAGGAGAGCGCAAGCGGACTCGAGCGGCCCCCGTCCGCCGCTCGCCCTACGCCCCCCGGCACCCAGGGCTCGGCTGGCTTGCAGCGCAGGTGCGGTGGGGGGGCGGGCACAGGGGGCCGAGGCCGCGGCGGCGGCGTGGGGGTCCGGCGGCCTTCGGTGGTGCAGGGGAGCTGCACGCGGCTCACGAGGAGTTCGACGGAGTCGCGCGACTCTGACACGAGCGGCACGAGCGAGCCGCAGCCCGCCTCACCCAGCTGCACGCCGTTCACCTGCAGCCACCACGGCAGAGGGGGGACGTGCGCAAGTTTCTCAGGCTTGCATTCGTAGCCGTGGCTCCGCTCAGGGTCTGGCTCGAGCGAGCCGGCTCTCAGCATTGGTCTTGGTCATGCTCAGAATTTCAAGCTTGAGCTGAGCCGCGTTGGACGTCCAGCCAAAACCGAGCCACGACTCAGAACAGTGTGGGTTACACAACTCAAAGGCAAGCACACGTGTGTGTGTGTCAGTGTGTGTTTGTGAGGAGCATTAGTGTCGCGGTTAGCACGCTGCACTACGAACCTGGCGACCCGGGTTTGATTCCCACTCACGGCCAACACCAGTGACAATTATCTGAACTGGTCCTGGGCCTCCCTTATGTCGACTGAGCCTCAAATGAGTACCTGGTGCGATGTGTAAACATCGCCACTTGGGAGACAAAGGCGGCCGGGCGTGGTGTAGGCCACCCACCCCATCGTGTGCCGTGCCGGCCTTCATAGGTGCTCGCTAACAGCACTTGCTCAACAGTCTGTTAAGGCTATACAGGGGATCTTTGTCTTTGTTTGAGTGTGCGCACTACGCTTCCAACCTTGCGACCCAAGTTCATATTCTTGGCCATGGCTCACATCATTGGTGTATAACTTAACCGGTTCTGAGCCTCTCTTAGGTCACCTCAGCCTTAAATAAGTAGCTGGTGCAAGTGTGTAATAATCTGTATAGCACTGCGTAAGTTTTTGTGATCGTGTTGTATAGCTCTACTGTGTTTCGGTACTCTGAATGAGCTGCCAAGCGCGTGTAGCGAAACACCGGATGTCATGGCGAACAACACTCGGTAATAACTTACAATGATGTTGTCCGTGGCCAGGGGTGGAACCAAAGTCGTTAGGGTCATGGGGAAAATACGCTCACCACCACACCGCTGCTTTCCCACCTATAACACTGTGTAACACATTTTTTTTGGTCCTGGGTAGTAAGTGTTATTTCCGAATTTATTATGCCTCAAACGTGCAGAAAATGGCTATTATTCCCCACAAACTTTGCTTTTGTGGCCAGGACAGTGATATTTTGAAATTTACCTATTTTCCAGAACATTACAGATAGATGCAGTGCTGAGTAAACTTGTAGTAACCTTTCTAGAACATTCTAGAACTTTCCAGTAATATAAAGAGTAGTATAAATACAGGGGCCTTAAGCTCACCAGTTCAGTTTAGTTCCAGCTGCCTAAGTGGATAAATATCTGCATTTTTCTGAGATGGAATCAAGAGGCTGCAAGCATCTGGCAGACGCATTTTGCTATGTCTGCGGCCAATTTATCAAGACAAGCGTGAAAAAGTACTCTGTGGAAGCATCTGCTAAGATGTGTGAGGCCTACAGGGCATATTTCGGCATGCCTGTCAGGAATCAAGACAAACCCTCGGCACCTCATTTCACCTGCGAGTAATGCAACAAAACTCTGGAAGGTAAGATGGACAATTTTTGCTCGAAATTTTGTTATAAAATGTGTTACAATTGAAATTGTTAAACATTTTAAAATGTTTAACAATTTTCAATATTATTTAAAAAATATATCATACATGAAAAATGTTGCGAGAATCTCTTACACATACCTCAACGACTTGATCAGAGATCTTGGTCTCACCAAGTCCAATGCCGAGCTTTTCACGTCTAGGCTCAAGCAGTGGAACTTGTTGGATAAAAGTGTGCAAGTCACAGATCAAAGGAAGCGTCAACAACCTTTTTGCAAATTCTTCACCCGTCAAGATGGGCTCTGCTTCTGCCACAATGTGACCAGTCTGTTCGAGGCAATCGGAATCGCCTGTAACCAGAATGAGTGGTGCCTCTTCATTGACAGCTCATCCATAAGCGTCAAAAGCCGTGCTGCTCCATAATAGTAACTAGTACCCATCTCTTCCCCTAGCTCACTCGGTGCACATCAAAGAGGATTACAACAGCATCAAGACCTTGCTGGATGCCTTGAAGTATGATGAGTATGGCTGGGAGATCATCGGAGACTTCCAAATGGTGGCATTCCTGATGGGTCTCCAAGGCGGTTTTACAAAGTTTCCCTGCTATCTTTGCGTTTGGGACAGCAGGGACACCAAGGCACACTACCACAGGCGGGACTGGCCACAGCTGACCGAGTTCTCTGTGGGGAGGAACAACGTCAAGTGGGAGCCACTGGTGGACCCCCAGAAGGTGCTGATGCCACCACTCCACATCAAATTGGGCCTTATGAAACAATTTGTCAGAGCTGTAGATAAGGAGTCAGCATCCTTCAAGTACCTTCAAGACTTCTTCCCTAAGCTGTCTGAGGCAAAGGTCAAAGCCGGTGTCTTCGTCAGACCACAGATGAAGAAGATCCTGGAATGCGATGAATTCCCTAAGAAGCTCACTTTTAAGGAGAACGCGGCTTGGAACAGCTTTGTCGCAGTGGTTCGTGGCTTCCCGGGCAATCACAAGGCCAAAAACAATGTAGAGCTGGTTGATACTCTGGTGAAGAACTACTGCACAATGGGCTGGAGGATGTCCCTCAAAGTTCATATCCTTGACGCTCATCTTTATGAATTCAAGGAGAACATGGGAGCGTACTCGGAGGAGCAAGACGAGCGCTTCCACCAGGATATACTGGACTTTAAACGCCGCTACCAAGGACAGTATAACGAGAACATGATGGGAGACTACATTTGGGGGCTGATTCGTGATATTTATTTACAGTATAATCGTAAATCTCGAAAAGATACTCACTTCTAAATCTTTTGTCGTAAAATTTGTCTTACTTTAGTATAAATACATGTTAATTTTGATTCATATGATGTTTTTTGACTTTATGTGAACGAAATGACACAAATTCGCCCGTTTTCTCATTGAAAATAGGTAAATTTCAAAATATCACTGTCCTGGTCACAAAAGCAAAGTTCGTGGGAAATAATAGCCATTTTCTATACTTTTTAGGCATAAGCAATTACGAAATAACACTTACTACCCAGGAACAAAATTTGTGTGACATAGTGTAATCTTAACAGACTGTTGAAGTCCTGTTAGCGAGCACCTATCAGGGCTGGCACAGCACACAAGAAGGTGGGTCGCCATCACCACGCACGGCCGCCTTTGTCTCCTCAGTGGAAATGTTTACACATCGCACCAATAACTAATTTGGGGCTGAGTCGACCTAGGGGAGGACCAGGACCGGTTCAGATAGCCATCACTGGTGTTGGCCGTGATGCGGGAATCCAACTCGGGCTGACGGATTCTGAGCGCAGCGCGCCGACCGCTATACTACCGCTCCCCCCACACACACATAGACGCGTGCCAAAAATGTAACGGATGATGTGTTTTTCAGAAGGAATGGCACACGAGCGCAGAGTTTGTAAACACTCGGCTGCAGCAGGAATATATCATGCAGAAATAGCGTACGGTGGCTGTAAAAATGCACGTGGATTATTTACTGTTGATCCCTTCCACAACAGCACGTGACCTCGTTCTGCCACATGCACTTCAGCATAAATGAGATGCTGCGTCTGAGTTGCGCATCCTCGTGAAATATGTTAACATATATACGGACAGATGGACACGTATAGATAGCTTGATTGATGTGCAGATGCATGGATGCGTGGATGGACAATACATTTTGTTTATACGCTTGCAGGCTGCGGGGTTGATTAATGTGGGAGATTCAAAAAGAGAAATGGTACGGCTCGAGGGTGTGTGTGTGATAGGGGCTTTACAAACACCTTGCTCAGTAAAGGCACGGTGCTTATATGAACAATAAATATCGCGGTAACATGAACAAAGAAAAAATCCCCCGTATAGCCTTAACAGACTGTTGGGGTAAGTGCTGTTAGCGAGCACCTATGAAGGCCGACACGGCACACGAGGGGGTGGGTGGCCAATTCTACGCCCGACCATCTTTGTCTCCCAAGTGCTGATGTTTACACACCGCACCAAGTACTCATCTAATGCTGAGTCGACCTAGGGGAGGCCCAAGACCGGTTAAGATATTCACCACTGCTATTGGTCGTGAGCGGGAATCGAACTCAGGTTGCCAGGTTCGTAGTGCAGCACGCTAACCGCTACACCACCGCTCCCCATGAACACACACACGCCCAAACGCACAATGCAGTACAGACAAAGTACATGCGAACATTCATGCAGCGGATAAACATGATGGAAAAAAAATGTACCCGTAAAAACAAAGTTTTTCTCTATAAATCCTTTATATGCGTTTTTCTTGAGTAAGAGTTTCATTTTTATCACATTGGTATTTTAAATTAAATATAAAAAAAAAAATTCCTAAAAAGTGGAAAATTTTGGAAAACATAAATTGTCACGCACAACGAGTCTGTGTGCAAAATGTCAGCTCGATTGGATCACGGGAAGTGGGTTAAAACACGACCGAAAGATTTGCACGGTCGTAAGCGCGCAAGCAAGTGAACTTAATATAAAGGATTAAAAAATAACAACAGACTTTACCCTCTCCGACAAGAATACAGGAGGTGTTACGATGTCAAAACACCAAATAGACACCAATCACAAGACACCACGTCTGCATTAACCACACACGTTCTTGTGAGAAAACATGCAAACAAACACGGCTTTGATAACAATAAATATTAGAATTATTAATCTTAAGAAGTAAAATATTATTTAATTATTAATTCTTATAATTATTATTATCAATTAATTATTATCATACATTATACTGTATGCAATGTCCTTGAGACGGCCTCCTTCATGGCTCTTGTCTCTCCAGTGTTAACGCCTTTTTTTATCAGCATCATGATACCGGCAAAAAAGGGTCCCTTAGATAGAGGATAAACATACGGTATGCAACACAACATTATAAATTAGTTTCTTGTAAATAAACACTGTGAAATGTACTTTATAAAATAGCCCTTGATTCAAGAAAACCTCAGCGAGTTCCAACACTCGTTCAAGATCCCGCAAGTGAAGATGTCTATCTGATTCTTTATTTAATGTTTTTTGTTGTTGAAATGAAAGAAAATAATAAATAGATTGTTTTGTACAACGATACCAGAAGACTACACGTGAACTATTGCTTTAGAGTGTTGTACAATCATCATTACTTTTACGGAACTGAAACAAACTGGAGTTTGTATGTGCTAACGACATCGCCTGGTATGCAGGAAGTGTGGGTTCGATCCCGACCCTGACGCCTGCTGTATATTTGAAGTGTGCATGTTTCCCTCGCTGTGGTCGTGTAGATTTTTCTCCGGGCTCTCCGGTTTTTCCCCTCCACATTTAGAAACATGCATTGAGAGTATTTGGCTGCTATAAATTTCCACATGATGATACACTACTTTGTTGAGCTATCATTTGTGTCCAGGTCGTTTCTGAAAAAGAGGTAAATTGCTCAGTGAGCCTTACCTGTAAAATAAAAATATCCTAATGCGGGACTCTCTAGAAAATAATTTCAAAGATCATTAATATTTCCTAGAAAAGAATTTAAATATAAAGGAATAAACCAGGTAGGAAACGAACTATTTAACTTGACTTAAATCTTTCGTGACTGCAGGGATTCATACTCTTTGGGTCTTTCGGTAAAGTCACGTGGATAGAAAAAATATTGTGAAAAATCACGACGTTTCGATCGCAACACAAGCAATCGTCCTCAGGTGAAAAAATATAGCGTAAAAAATATAGAATAAAAATAGTTTAGTTTGCCTCAACAAGAGGACGATCCTGTGAAAATTAAAATAGGGGGCCACTTTGCTGCCAGTTATTGGCCACCTTGGTAGCCGTGCAGGCGGTGAGTCTTGTGCGTATGGTGAATCGTCTATGATCCACCAAACCTGCCTCCAAAGAGCTGCGTCGAGGTGTGCCTCACGACACCCAGGCTATGGAGGTACAGTGAGGGAAAAAAATATTTGATCCCCTGCTGATTTTGTACGTTTGCCTACTGACAAATACATGATCAGTCTATAATTTTAATGGTAGGTTTATTTGAACAGTGAGAGACAGAATAACAACAAAAACATCCAGAAAAACGCATGTCAAAAATGTTATAAATTGATTTGCATTTTAACGAGGGAAATAAGTATTTGACCCCCTCTCAATCAAAAAGATTTCTGGCTCCCAGGTGTCTTTTATACAGGTAACGAGCTGAGATTAGGAGCACACTCTTAAAGGGAGTGCTCCTAGTCTCAGCTTGTTACCTGTATAAAAGACACCTGTTCACAGAAGCAATCAATCAATCAGATTCCAAACTCTCCACCATGACCAAGACCAAAGAGCTCTCCAAGGATGTCAGGGACAAGATTGTAGACCTACACAAGGCTGGAATGGGCTACACGACCATCGCCAAGCAGCTTGGTGAGAAGGTGACAACATCTTCTTGGTTCTTTCGGTAAAGTCACGTAAAAGGAAGTAATAAAATAATAAAAATAAAACATAATAAAACAATTCTCATGACGTTTCGGCCACAACGCAAGCAGCCGTCCTCAGGTGAAAACCTTCCAACCCAGCTTATATATATGCTCCAAGCACGTGTGCTGTTTCATTCAGACGCTGTCGCCTTGACAGACCTGGTTTTCACCTGAGGACGGCTGCTTGCGTTGTGGCCGAAGCGTCGTGAGAATTGTTTTATTATGTTTTATTTTTATTATTTTATTACTTCCCTTCTACGTGACTTTACCGAAAGAACCAAGAAGATGAATCCCTGCAGTCACGACAGCTTTAAATCGAAAGGTGACAACAGTTGGTGCGATTATTCGCAAATGGAAGAAACACAAAAGAACTGTCAATCTCCCTCGGCCTGGGGCTCCATGCAAGATCTCACCTCGTGGAGTTGCAATGATCATGAGAACGGTGAGGAATCAGCCCAGAACTACACGGGAGGATCTTGTCAATGATCTCAAGGCAGCTGGGACCATAGTCACCAAGAAAACAGTTGGTACCACACTACGCCGTGAAGGACTGAAATCCTGCAGCGCCCGCAAGGTCCCACTGCTCAAGAAAGCACATATACATGCCCGTCTGAAGTTTGCCAATGAACATCTGAATGATTCCGAGGACAACTGGGTGAAAGTGTTGTGGTCAGATGAGACCAAAATGGAGCTCTTTGGCATCAACTCAACTCGCCGTGTTTGGAGGAGGAGGAATGCTGCCTATGACCCCAAGAACACCATCCCCACCGTCAAACATGGAGGTGGAAACATTATGCTTTGGGGGTGTTTTTCTGCTAAGGGGACAGGACAACTTCACCGCATCAAAGGGACGATGGACAGGGCCATAAACCGTCAAATCTTGGGTGAGAACCTCCTTCCCTCAACAAGGGCATTAAAAATGGGTCGTGGATGGGTATTCCAGCATGACAATGACCCAAAACACACGACCAAGGCAACAAAGGAGTGGTTCAAGAAGAAGCACATTAAGGTCCTGGAGTGGCCTAGCCAGTCTCCAGACCTTAATCCCATAGAAAATCTGTGGAGGGAGCTGAAGGTTCGATTTGCCAAACGTCAGCCTCGAAACCTTAATGACTTGGAGAAGATCTGCAAAGAGGGGTGGGACAAAATCCCTCCTGAGATGTGTGCAAACCTGTTGGCCAACTACAAGAAACGTCTGACTTCTGTGATTGCCAACAAGGGTTTTGCCACCAAGTGCAAAGTCATGTTTTGCAGAGGGGTCAAATACTTATTTCCCTCATTAAATGTAAATACATTTATAACATTTTTGACATGCGTTTTTCTGGATTTTGTTGTTATTCTGGCTCTCACTGTTCAAATAAACCTACCATTAAAATTATAGACTGATCATTTATTTGTCAGTGGGCAAACGTACAAAATCAGCAGGGGATCAAATACTTTTTTCCCTCACTGTAACTACAAAGGTAAAGGCGCAGCTCCTGCAAGTGCTCACTCACGCCACTGCTAGCAGAATGGCCTCCCACTGGAGGGAGCTCGAGAGCCCCCTGAAGAGGTTACTTGATTAGTAATTGTTTTTTTGGGGGGGGAGGGGGAGGTTAGATCGTGGAGGTACAATGTCAAATGAAAAAAAACTTAAAGACTAAAAATTGGAGCTATAACTCTCCACCGCCCGACACGGCCAACAAATCAAGTTGTCACGTGGACATGAGGCAATTACGTTTTTTCCTTCAGTAAACCGGTTACGTTGAAAAGTAATCCAAATTTGACAAGTTATTTGGCCTTCTCTTCAATGCTGGCCAGATGTCTCCGAAGAGGTGGGAGTACCTAAATTTTACCGCACTACACGTACATATGTTGAACTTCTTTCGCTCCGTACATTGCCAACCGTGCTAATCAGAGGTACAGGCAACCTGCCACGCAACCTGCCAATCGACTCGCTGTGGCGTGTACCCATTTTACACTGCTGTGTGCACAGAGGGCGGTGGGATTTAATAAACCTGCCCCATTATTTCAACTGCCTCGCCTGGGAGGTCACATTAAACTGGCGACCTCCGGATCTGCAAGTCCAGTGAGGCGCAAACCATTAATCCGTGGGAAAGGCAGGTGGGCGCGGGCAAAAAAGTCCCCGCTCGTCCTCGACCCGCCCTGTGTGTGTGCTGTTGTGCCGCGCGGCTCGGAGGCCGGTGTGCACGGTGATCGGGCGCACCTCCACGATCCTGTCGAAGGGCCTGAGGCCATCCCTCTCGGCGGGCCCGCCAAGCCGCACGGACGTCACGAACACGCCCTTCTCCAGCAACCCGTCCGACACGCTGAAGCCAAAGTCCTCGGTGCTGTCCCTCCGGTGCAGCGTCACCTGTGGTGGGGAGATGTTGACTACCTCAATTGGTATGCAGGAGGTCTCGGGTTCGATCTCGACCCTGACGCCTGCTGTATATTTAGAGTTTGCGTGACTATCTCCCCTTAGTGGTTGAATGGATTTTTGTCCGGGTCCTGCAGTTTTTTCCCTCCACATTTAGAATTAACATGCATTTAGAGTATTTGGCTGCTGTAAATTTGAGCTATCATTTGTGGCCAGGTTCGCTTGTGAAAAAGAGCTATGTAGCTCAGTGGGCCTTACCTTCTAATATAATAGTAATTGTGGTGGTTGCAGCGGTGGGTTCCTTATTAGCGGTGCAGGTTACTTCCCACTCCCCACGCGTGGGTTTCCGCCGTTTTGCTGCGCAGATCTCCGATGTGTTTTCTGGTTGTACCGCGTTTTGTTCGGCACGAAGTCACTGCCGTTTTGCTTCCATGCAATTAAATTCGTTTCCTTGAAGAAGCTCCCTGCGTGTGGTGGCGGAACGGCGGACAGCATGCCAAGCGGCGATACAAGGTGCAAACCAGAATGCGCATGGGTGAGCGGGCACCCACGGATTCTTACCCCTTCCTCCCCTAAAGCACGTCCCACACTACGTAAAGAGGTGCGGTGGCATTTAGATGCCATGTTAATGCAGATCGCGTCGCATGTTATAATCTGTTATATGTTAATCACGCATTTTGTATTTGTTTTGCATTTAAGTTCTTGTGATTATGAAGTTCATATCGGGTTAGCTACTCAAGCCGGATCAAATGCCCCCGACATCCACGAATCTTTATTGCATTGGGTGGGGGTATTATGAGAGGTGGGTGAACAGGTATTTAGGTTTGCTTTTCTGAATTGATCCTCGAATCACAATCCTGAATCATCGTGACAATTCACTGAATAATCACGGGGGTGCGGGGGAGGGGATTGCTCCACTCCCAGCTGACAGATGGATTTTGTAGATTGCCAGGGAGATAGGTATGTTGTAGGTATGTTGAGGTAGCTTGATAGGTGTGTTGTAGGTAGAGTGATGGGTATGTTGTAGGTAGAGTAATAGGTGTGTTGTAGGTAGAGTGATAGGTGTGTTGTAGGTAGATTGATAGGTATGTTGTAGGTAGCGTGATAGTCTTTATGCAGGATTATCGGTAGATAGGCACAGCAACATCTCTACTACTAATAGGGTTTTTCCCCTTTTTTCTGGCAACAAAACTGACACCTTTTGCAAGGAATCATGCTTACATTAACCACAATACTTGCAGTCAAATGCAAACAAAAAACAATACTCTGATAATGTATGCATTGTCTTTGAAACTGATTGGTCCACACCAGAGACAGCTTTCTTTTGCAAGATGCCGGATGGCTGTTGGATTTTTTCTGGATACGTGAAGAAACATTTGTATTGCCGTCTATGACAGATACCGGTTAATAGAGCATTATGGATGGTAAATTGCCGGATAACATAGCTTTTGCTGTATATAGTTATAGTTTTTTTTTATGTTTTATATATAATGGTAGCACATTGCTCCATCAAGTGCATCGTTCATCTGTTGGTGGGAAGATAGTTTTTTTTGTATCGATACGTGGAAAGATTATTTTCAACAGCTCTAATTTTCTGCGCTGTCACTGCATCGCTTTTAGCCAGGAAACAATTCCTGGAGAAGGACGAGAAACAAGAGAAACGACATTGGGTGTTCTACCCGAAGAGCTCTCGGCTTTCGTGTGCCTTTTAAAAGCAGGCTTAATCATACGGCCTTTGATCGAGATTTTACTCTCCTCGCGAAGATGGGGGCTCGCCCAGCTTCACTGATTTACATTTTGGGCGAATGGCAATGATAAATGTTGCCACTCGTCTCGGTCACGTCGATGGGTTTTATTCCAATATCGGAGCGCCCCCTAACTGATAACGGAGTGACATTCGTCCAAAAATCGCCCCGGTTTAAAATATAATAATCGTCTTATAAATTGACTTTTTTTATATCTACCTTCCTAACGAGTGTAGGTCAGCTGTAAAAGCATCTGTTTCACATTACCCTTGGAGTTTTTTTCTGTCCATGTTTGGAGTTGAGTACGACCCAAATACGGACATTTCAGAATGGTGGAAGATTCCTTATTGAAGACAAAATATTCAAGAGCATTGTCGAGAATACAAATATCAAACTAATTAGCAGGCAATACATCTCCCCCATACATCTGTCCCTCCACTTATATATACACACACACTTATATTCTCAACGAGGATAATGATGATTTTGTGATTAGTGTACGATTTTTGCATCAAACTAGTACCTATGTTTTGTGGGGAGGGTTTTGCCTATGGGGCCGTCCATACATGACGTCACGCACCTAGAGGGGGGGTCAGACATTTGTGACGATGTGTGACGGGGGGGGGGGGTTGAGAAATGTGACGTAACATCAAAATGCGCAACTTTAAATAAATATCGACAACACGTTCTACTTAATAAAATAGACTTTTTAATAAATGTTTTCTCCTACAACATTAGAGTGCAGCGCCACATTAAATACGCACTACAATGACAATAATTTAAAGCGATTTGAAGCATGTTTTATTTTTTTTTGGGGGGGGGGGGGGCGGGGCAGAGCTTTGTGACGTCATATTTGAGGGGGGGTCTAACTTTTTGTGACGCCGTGTGACGATTGGGGGGGGGTCAAAAATCGTCCAAAATCGCGTGACGTCATTTATGGATGGCCCCTATTGCATCTGGCAGTTGATCAGGATTGGTTCAGAAATCAAACTCTCCCGATGAGACGTTGTGTATGTCGAAGCCGGTCCAGAGTTTGCTTTGCTGAACCAATGCTGCCGAGATTATGCACTCCCAGAAGACTTTGCGGTTGGCAGGAAGCGTGGAAAATACTTGTTGAGTGTGTGAAGGGACAGATGTATGGGAGAGATGTATTGTCCGCTTATTTATTGTTAATTATTGAACGAAAAGCTTACCTTCACATCCTTCAGTGCTGCAGATGGCCCACAAACATCCACCACTTCGTGCTTTCGTGGCAAGAAGTGTCCTTCACTGTCGGAGCCTGCCGAGTACCTCCTTCCAATATACCTGTTAAACAGAAATGATTTCCTCACATGACTTACATGTATGAATACTCATTGCCCGAAAACATCTAAATATATGGAGAACTGCAGAGCTTGGGCAATTTTTGGTAGTGCCGGCTCACCACCTGGCTTATGCCCTCCAGCTTTGTGGTTCCTCAGTCACGGTGAGATGGAATTTGCATGAACGACGATGCACATACATACATACACACAAATAAATATGATTATTTTGGAGATGGGTTTGTATTTTTAATCACACATCCTGACTGTGACACTGCCATCTAGGCAGGCAAGAATGTACAGAAGCAATTCATCCAAAGATGAAACATCTCCTGAAATGATATCAATGGTCCTTTAAGGGTCCACCTTACAAAAATCGCTAGGCTGTGCTCTTACGTGAGCAGTTCACTCTGTACCAATAAACCAAACAAACCCCAACGCAGCCATCGATAACACTCTGGCCTTAAAAGGAAGTGTTATGTAAAAGGGGACATTTTTGGGGGGGAAATGGCCCCTGGTTAACAGCACATCAGACAAGTCCTCACAGAGCATAACCTCATAAAGTTACTACGCATTCCATTTCGTGGTTCAGTGGTCACTGGTGACCACGCCGAGCGACTCCACATTGCCACGAGTGAGAAGCAGCCTTCCACCCTCGGTGTGGCGCTTTGCAGTTCCAACACAGCGTCTTGGCGATCCTGCACTCTGAAGTGTTCTGAAGTGGAAGCAATAAATGCCGAACGCCAAAATACCCAGCCAGGGGGAAAAAAAACCTTGCCGAGTCTCCGAGTCCCTTCTGCAGGTTGCTTGCATTGGGGATGTTTGGCTATTTTAGATTTTTAAAAAGAGCGTTTTGGTTTCACGTCAGAGGACACGGGAGAACCCAGAGAAAGTCCACACACAGAGCAAGCAAGTGACAACACCGTCACGTCCTGACCACTCCGCTGCCCTATGCCTGCGACAATTGGCAACCTCTCCTGTTCACTCCACTGCGTACTGTGACCAGGATGTCTAACCTGCTTAGCTTTTGCGATATGACCAGAGATTGGGTGCATTTAGGATGATTTTGTCGTGGGCGAAGCATTAGCCGTGTGATCCACTCGGTCAGCTCAGTGTTTTTTTAACTGCTGTGATGTCACTGCTGCTTTTGGGGGTGATGGTAGGTGAGCGGCAGCATGCTGCGTCTTGAATGTTTTCACATTGCATGCACCTTCTGTTGCCACTTTGCATACTTAAACATCAGGCAAAAGGTCGCGTAGACTTTGCCAAATCGAATCACAAAGCAGCTGAGCCGTTATGAAAATTTGGTAGCTCTTCTAAACGTTATATCTACATTCAGTTTCTGTTGAGACCCAATTGAGACAGAAAATATATTGCCAAAGGCAGCTCGAAGGGAACTCTACAATGCAGAAACTGACATCATTACTGTTTTCTATTTTTTTTGGAGGAAACTGGCAAAATTTATATTCCATTAATGATACCACCACACTACTGCCCATTTTCATTAACGACGCACCATAACTTTTTCATGTACTGTAAAAAAAAACATTCTAGTAATGTCCTTCAGTGTTGGAGGTTGCTATAAGGCCATGACTTTCATTCGGGGTTTTAAAAAAATTTGGGCCAAGAAAAGTGCCGGATGGACCCACGTAAAAATCCTCGGGCCCTGGTGGGTGTTGCTATGGTTTCCGGAGGATAAAGGGAATTTCTCTAGCTTTGTTACACCAGTCCATAGCCTGCCAACTCATTTATTACATGGACTTGCCATTAAAAATGGTTCACTGCCCACACTTTAAAATTAAATTAAGTTAATAATTTTACATGACTGTGTGAAATAATGAGGTTAACCGTCGAGGTCAATGCGTAGGGTCTGTCGTGATGCGGGGGGGGTGGGAGGGTGGGCGATCGTGGGGGTGCGGCCCGGGAGTGAGAACGACATGGAGTGGAGCAGCACGAGCCCTCTTCCTCTATGAGTCTCTCCTGCTCTCGTCCATTTCTTATGTGTCTTCTAATTACAGTTACATTTCCAGGTCTGCTATCTCTCTGTTGAATACATCTCTCTGTCTCTTACGTAAATACATGACGATTTGATTTCCGGTCTCTTATAATATATTTATTCTTGGTAAATCTCGCTAATAACTACATTTATTTATTTACATGTTTCTGGCCCACGGGCTCTTGTTAGTTTTATCAGACCTGCACATTTATGTATCTATGCTCCTGAACAAGCAGGGTGAGTGGGGGCGAGGATGGCACGAGGAAGGTTATGAACAGTGGCTGGAGGGAAGTCGAGAGAAGAAGGACTTTACGTTTAAGGGACTTGTCGCCTAGGATGTTAACAGCATTGCGAAGACCAAACCATCATTCTCATGCAAATATTGCACGTAATTTCACGTTTTGTTTCATTACTGTGGTCACAAGCCTGAGTGTCATGACTCGCGTGACCCCTCCTTGACCCCTGGAAGCCAGATGATCCTATTACGTACCACAGATAATATCCATACATTGATTGCAGTAGATATGACCAATACATCTTTTTCTTCTTCTCCTGAAACGCATCAGAGATAAGCGACATATTTTGAGCTGATTATACTTTATTGCTCGGACTACGTAACATTATTAAACTTGGGACAGTGTTGTCAATAATTATCCAATTTACCGGCTCTGTTATCTGTTTTGCCCGCATCACCATGTGGGGCAATTTAATTGGAACCCCTCGTGTGTAAATCACTGCGGAGTGTGAAGTCTTGTGGAGCTGCCCCTCCCCCCACCCCCGCTGACGCAAACGATTGATTTCCTTGTGCCGATAATGCCACGCAAATCCAGATGTTAAGGCTGTCTCTCTAATCGCGAGTGTGGTTACGGAAGCCCACTGTGTGTCAGTGTTCGCTCCTTAATTTTTCGCTCTTGCCATTAATACCGTACTGTCAGTGGCAGCGATGTTAACACCTCTGGGTTTTCAGTGGAATGTGATTGCCGGGTTTGCTTATCACTTAGTAGCGTCTCTGCCTGTAGTTTTTCTGTCATTTGAATTGTTGTAGGCACCCTGGAACACACGGGGTGTACGCATGCAATGGTAGGAGTTTAACGGTGAACAATAAACTCCTGAAAAACCGTGACATGCCGTTGCGCAACTGTGTATGTGGATAACAAACTATTTAGCCCATGAAACCTCCTTTACATTCAAGTTAAGTAGAAGTAAAACAAATGCCTGTACTCAATCAGGTTTGCATTTTGCCTTTAAAAAACAATGCTCTTTGAAAGAAATCCCCAAAAAACTTCAGTTGAAGCAATGTTTGGCTGGAAAGAGATACGTTGTGTGTGTGCTACCGTGCAAGATTAGCTAACATGAAAGATTCAATCGCCAGAGGCTCCCACTGCGTTAAGCGATGGTGTGTGTGCGCGACACCGACGGCTTTCTACAGATTGTGCAGAATCCTCTCACCATGTGCACAAACACTCATTAGGGGACTTGGCCAAACGATCAGGAACCCCAGGTTCCTGCTCCGTTCAGACTTTCGTAGGTAACATGTAGACGCTGAATTAGTTTTGTTAGCGGAGCTCGAATTCCACAGCTCACACTGAGTAGCCATAGGGGGCCCCTGATGGCTGTTGGCACACAGCTGTAGCTTAGCCATGATGGTCAAAAGTCTGGGGACAGCTGTCCTCCCTGTCCTCAATGTCCCACGTCCATGACAGTTGGTTGTTGACAACAGCCACAAGCAAAGCAATAAGTATATATATTTGACTGCAAAATGTGTTTGTCTACTTAACCAGCTAACAGCCCACTGTAATAATCGATTTTTCACGAGAGAAGACCATTGCAGCAAGTTCAAATAATGACTGCATATTTTTACACAATGTTGACAAAGTATGTTACATAAATGTAACTTTGTCCATTCTGTGATTGGCATATATATTTGGCTTTGTGTTTGATAGACAGCACATCGACACGTGGGTAGCATTTAACAATCAGGCACAACGTTGGCGACTGCTGCCTCTGAATGACGTCAAAAGACAGTTAAAAATCAAGCGTCTCCCGGCTCAGGTGAGGATGTGACAATGCTCATTCCCACATGTGTCCATTTGCTTACGGTGAAGAGTCTACATTCCAATGAAAGGGGGGCAGTCTATCCACTGGACAACCACTTGTTGGCTTCTGTGATATTGGCATTCATGTGAATGGTTTGTCATCTTCCAACTGTGAGTCAACTATACGTCAACAAGAGCCACCTGGCCAAACAGCCACTATTCATTTTATATGTCGGCATTCACAACCAATATTACAATTCATATAATACGTTTCTTTTAGTTTAAATCACGTAGCTATAATGCTAATTTAAATGTAATTGTCATTATACTGTACCTACACAATCTGACCCACAAGAAATGAATGAGGAATCAGTCACCATTAACACCTCACGAGATACCCTCACGGTAGACCGTGTAAATTATCAGTCGGCTGAGTGGCCGCAGCGATTGCGATTCACACCCAGTGAAATCTGCAACCAAAAAAAATCGAAAATATAATGAAAAGGCAGCGAGTGACGCGAATGGAGCGTAAAAAATAATCCGCCACCGCTCGAAAACGTGCAGGGTTGAGATTGTGGCCTGGATGTTCGATGAGAGCGGTCGATTGGGAACAGTGCGACGCTCACGTGAGGCCCGGGGAGGCGGCGGTGGCGGCGGGGCTCTTGCCGCCGAGGGACGAGCCGTCCCTGTGCGATGCGTCATTGCCGCTGCATTCCGCCGTGTGCACGCTCGGGCTTGAGCTTCGCTCGTCCTTCACACCTAAGCATGGCGGTGGGGGCGGGCGGGGGGGGGGCACACACACCATCACCATCGTCGAACGTCATCGTTTTATCGCCCGACGTTTTTGGTTAAAACATTGTTGCTCGGCGCAGGGCACCCAGGGCCCGAGCCGTTAAAAGGGCCAGCATCAAAACAGCACTATCAAAGTAGTGATAGGAAAGAGTACGTGCAACACGTTATTTAAATTGGGCCAAGGTTGTTGTTTTATTGTTACAAAAGCTTTTGAAGGAATAGGGACAATGGGAAGGAAAGTTTGCGTAGTGCCAGGGAAGAAGCAGAAAGAGGAGTCTCGTGACCTGCAATGTGGTGGTTGTACCCAGTGTGGGGGAGGCGATACGGTCAGTTACATAATCACACTGCACCACTAGAGATCCATAATCACATCACTAGAGATCCATAATCACACCACTAGAGATCCATAATCACACCACCAGAGATCCATAATCACACTGCACCACTAGAGATCCATAATCACGCTGCACCACTAGAGATCCATAATCACACTGCACCACTAGAGATCCATAATCACACTGCACCACCAGAGATCCATAATCACACCACCAGAGATCCATAATCATACTGCACCACTAGAGATCCATAATCACACTGCACCACTAGAGATCCATAATCACACCACCAGAGATCCATAATCACACTGCACCACTAGAGATCCATAATCACGCTGCACCACTAGAGATCCATAATCACACTGCACCACTAGAGATCCATAATCACACTGCACGACTAGAGATCCATAATCACACCACCAGAGATCCATAATCACACTGCACCACTAGAGATCCATAATCACGCTGCACCACTAGAGATCCATAATCACACTGCACCACTAGAGATCCATAATCACACTGCACCACTAGAGATCCATAATCACACCACCAGAGATCCATAATCACACCACTAGAGATCCATAATCACACTGCACCACTAGAGATCCATAATCACACCACCAGAGATCCATAATCACACCACTAGAGATCCATAATCACACTGTACCACTAGAGATCCATAATCACACTGCACCACTAGAAATCCATAATCACACTGCACCACTAGAAATCCATAATCACGCTGCACCACTAGAGATCCATAATCACACTGCACCACCAGAGATCCATAATCACACTGCACCACTAGAGATCCATAATCACACTGCACCACTAGAGATCCATAATCACACTGCACCACTAGAGATCCATAATCACACTGCACCACTAGAGATCCATAATCACACTGCACCACTAGAGATCCATAATCACACTGCACCACTAGAGATCTGTAATCACACTGCACCACTAGAGATCCATAATCACACTGCACCACTAGAGATCCATAATCACACTGCACCACTAGAGATCCATAATCACACTGTCCCACTAGAGATCCATAATCACACTGCACCACTAGAGATCCATAATCACACTGCACCACTAGAGATCCATAATCACACTGCACCACTAGAGATCCATAATCACACTGCACCACTAGAGATCTGTAATCACACTGCACCACCAGAGATCCATAATCACACTGCACCACTAGAGATCCATAATCACACTGCACCACTAGAAATCCATAATCACACTGCACCACTAGAGATCCATAATCACACTGCACCACTAGAGATCTGTAATCACACTGCACCACTAGAGATCCATAAGCACGCTACACCACTAGACATCCATAATCACACCACTAGAGATCCATAATCACACTGCACCACTAGAGATCCATAATCACACTGCACCACTAGACATCCATAATCACACCACTAGAGATCCATAATCACACTGCACCACTAGAGATCCATAATCACACTGCACCACTAGAGATCCATAATCACACTGCACCACTAGAGATCCATAATCACACTGCACCACTAGAGATCCATAATCACACCACTAGAGATCCATAATCACACTGCACCACTAGAGATCCATAATCACACTGCACCACTAGAGATCCATAATCACACTGTCCCACTAGAGATCCATAATCACACTGCACCACTAGAGATCCATAATCACACTGCACCACTAGAGATCCATAATCACACTGCACCACTAGAGATCCATAATCACGCTGCACCACTAGAGATCCATAATCACACTGCACCACTAGAGATCCATAATCACACTGCACCACTAGAGATCCATAATCACACTGCACCACTAGAGATCCATAATCACACTGCACCACTAGAGATCCATAAGCACGCTACACCACTAGAGATCCATAATCACACTGCACCACTAGAGATCCACAATCACACTGCACCACTAGAGATCCATAATCACACTGCACCACTAGAGATCCATAATCACACTGCACCACTAGAGATCCATAATCACACTGCACCACTAGAGATCCATAATCACACTGCACCACTAGAGATCCATAAGCACGCTACACCACTAGAGATCCATAATCACACTGCACCACTAGAGATCCATAAGCACGCTACACCACTAGAGATCCATAATCACACTGCACCACTAGAGATCCATAAGCACGCTACACCACTAGAGATCCATAATCACACTGCACCACTAGAGATCCATAATCACACTGCACCACTAGAGATCCATAATCACATTGCACCACTAGAGATCCATAATCACACTGCACCACTAGAGATCCATAATCACACTGCACCACTAGAGATCCATAATCACACTGCACCACTAGAGATCCATAATCACACTGCACCACCAGAGATCTGTAATCACACTGCACCACTAGAGATCCATAATCACACTGCACCACTAGAGATCTGTATATCACACTGCACCACTAGAGATCCATAAGCACGCTACACCACTAGAGATCCATAATCACACTGCACCACTAGAGATCTGTAATCACACTGCACCACAAGAGATCCATAATCACACTTTGCTTTGTGGCGTGACATGGCTAGCACAACATTGTGGGGTTGGGAAATAATAAAATAAATGTATATTTAATGTCGGGCTGACAGTCATGAGGCAACCTAATAGAAGTTCTCTTGTAAAAAGTATATCTCCCGTAATATGTAAGATTTTTCGGGTAAAGCCTGTGAAATACATCTTCCACAGGGTGCAATCTGGACACACACGCCACGCTGTTCCGTGAGATTCCCAGATGTATTATTTAGCTCACGACGTGAAGCCGATATAGCAATTGGAATAAACTGAAATATACGATTTAAAAAATTATATATATACCAACACCCTTCCCATGTAATTTAGGATTATCTCACATGCAATGAAATGGATTAACAGACTTTGTGAAAGTTAATTCAATGAGGCTTCAGAGTATTTAAAGTAGACCGCAGAGCAAGATCAAACAATAATACCACAACAGAATCCAAGTAAGAAGGCGTTTATGAGTAAGAGATTGAATACTGTGGGTATATCAAGAGAACAAACTCGGTTGACAGACATATGTTTGGAGACAATAACAAAATTATTTAGAAAAAAACCTCACTTGCATATCTCACGGCTACTACCAAAGCGAGCATGTGCTGTGGAACCCCGGTAATTTGTTTCACATCAAGGTACTTTGGCTTGGAAATTGATCACTTCGACCAAAGAGTGCAAGCATTTCACAGTCATGAATGCATTCAATTTTAGGGGGGGGGGGGGGCTTGAGGTTGGACTCGGCCAATCATCCCCGGCAAGGTCAATAAAATGTTCACTAGCCGGTGATGCTGCACCATTCGGTGGGCAGTCAATTAGGATAATCCTCAGGGGTCACGGCGACAACAGAAAACTTGACATGTGGGGAGGCTAAACGGGTTTCACAACAAAGTCAAAGTTATTTCCTACAAAAATGAGCGCTGAGGGATTGGTGTTCATCTCCTGCGGAGCCAGTAGGCGGAAACCCTCTATTCCTATGGTGGGGGACGTGGGCGGGTCTTTCCCATTGGAACGACCGCCGTTGACCTCCTCGCAAATTGGTAATTATTTTACTCATGCCCAAGGGATGATGGGCTGAGTCAACCTCCCAACCAGGAATGTGAACGTCCAGTCGTTCCATTGCGAGCCGCTCACTCGACCGCTGAGCTACTCGGCCGGTTCTACTCATTTTGTCACGTGTGGGGGAGGGGGGGGGGGGGTGAGGGGGGGTTAAATTACATCACAATAGTAGGGGGGAGACCCTGGAGAGTGACCTTTAAAAGGGGGACACATCGGAATCTTTATACAGACTGGAGAAATCCGATGAGCTATGAAGCTCTTTTTTCAAAGATGTTCAGTCGGGGCCTTTTAGCGCATTACAACGATACAAAAACACACGATAGGAGTGGAAAATAGTGAAAATGGCAAGCAAGTAAACATCTTGCACACAATAAGTCGGGCATGATGGTGCATTCCTGTGTTCGAGTGGTTTGGATGTGGGTTTGGCGGATCACGCAGATTTCTCTTGTACACATAGGGGTGCAAAGTAGAGAAAAGGTTGAGCAAGTCACTAAATAAATAAATAGCATACATAAGTACAAATTGCATAAGTGCATAAAATGCTTTAGATTATTTCAACACTAAATGAAAGCTTGGAAAAGACAACAAAACAACTCCAAAAACAGTCCTAGACCACACCAAGACAACTCAAGATGGGGTACAATGACAGAGGTAATTGTTATGCTCGATAAACAGAATGCGTAACGATGCTATCTGCTATCGCGCATTCTGCCCTGCCGTTGGCCGTTGCCGCCCGTGAGGAAGGCTGCGACGCCCATCGCTTATTTCGAACTCGCGACGGTGCGCGGCCGGGATGCCTCCGCGTGTTGTTCGCTATGACCCAAAGGCACAGACGAGAGGGAGCTGTGCTGCACGATCGCGAAAAAATAAAACTTACGCAGCGGACAACATTTTTTGACAAAGTGCTATTTAAAAAAAAACTAAGTTTGCTCCTTAAATGTTACTTTGAAAGTGACTGCATAAGACAAGTAGATTTTGTTTGTTGCTGCAGAGCCCAATCAGCTGTTGGGATTTATTGCATCGGCGTTTTTGCGAATGGTACATTAATTGATTATGTAACTGCATTTGGGTTTATGTAACCACGAGCCAAACATTAATGGGACAAGTCATGAGGGTCTGGGATGACAACAGTCAGAAGACTCTTAATATGACCACACTTGATGGTCCAAATGAGGTAAGGAGAATAATAAAACAAAACACAAATCTACCTTCTAACACCTGCTTTGTCAAAATGCGGCTATTTATTCGGAAATTGAAAGATCACTTATTGCTGAGGCTGAAAATTAGTCCGTCCAACTGTCCATAAGTTTCAGGACACTTAATGTCTTTTCACGAAAAATAACAAAATTTCGAAAGCAAGTGCAAAGAAACTTGGCCCATGGCTTACCAACACCAAGGCAATGTTCCTGGACGAGATTAGTAACAAAATATTTACAATGTAAAAAAATCCAACCCAACAATGTTACGCTGAGTCTGCAGCACAATTAGCACATGCGTGGTAGAATGAAGGGACGCCGGCTTAAGTGCATGCGTCTCTAACGCGTGTGCCCACTTGCACGTGAGTTCGTCAGACTACGACTGTCCCCCTCTCCGAGTTGTACAGCTGAAGCCCTGAGCAAAACGGAGGCTCCCCTAATAGAATTGGGTCAGCTGCACAAAGCAAATTAAAGTAAAACAATTCCCTCAGCTGCTACGGTAAATCAGTGTCAACTTAAATTAGGATATTTCACTTCAGGGGTTCACGCAACTGGCCAGCGGTGTGTCCTCTCATTTGCAACGAACTGGCTTGCGAACAGGGTTAAGGCGCAGGTTGTAGCCCTGCAATTTCTCTCTCACTCCATTGCCGTAGGAAGAGCCACCGCTGGAGGGACCGCCAGAGAGAGCGCATATCTAGAGGGTATTTGGTCTACTCTTTTAGACGTTGGTCAGACGTCTTGGAAGAGGTGGGAGTACCCACACTTTATCTCTTCATCGACTATATGGTGGGACTCATTTTCATTTAATTTATTTGGTATAGCCCTGTGAGCCATTCGGCTCTTGAATCGGGTGCTCATTTGTACTGCCAGTTGGACACTGGTGAGAAGACTCGTATATAACGCAGGGGGTCTGTATTCTGATTCTAATAACCATCGGGAACCGTTCGCCAGGCAGTGGGGCTGCAGGGGGCCCTGCCGCACGGACACGCAAAGGCCCTCCCTCACTGTGGCTGTGGCGGCTGGAGTTGGTGGCCGAGCCATCCCAGGAGCCCAGGGCGCTGTCCGAGCCCGGCGTGAGGGCACCGGGGTAGAGGCGGGAAGGACGCGCGCCCCCCAATCCGCCGTCGTCCTCGTCCGAGTCGCTCACGTCCCCCAGCGTGCCCGGGGCCTCCTTGCCGCCATCTGTCACCGTGTACACACACACACGCGCCGGCACTGCTGCCACCCGCCGCTGGGTTTCTTGTGGTTGAGCAAGACACACACAGGCCTGGCACATCCACGTGGGCAGCCATGCCGTGCTAGGGCGGCATCTCATTTCCCTAGGTGGTAAAGGCGCAGGCCCTGCAATGTATTGCTGACGCCACTGCTGGCTGAACGGCCTTCTCAAGGGAAAGCCCTATCGAGCCCCTCTCCTCTTCCATGCCAACCAGATAAATGAAACAATTTTTTTTTTTTACCAGGTAAGGCCCACTGAGCTTTATAGCCCTTTTTTCAGAAGCAACCTGGCCACAAGTGATAGCCCAACGAAGTGGCTTATCATCATATGGGAATTTCTAGCAGCCAAATACTCTAAACGCATGTTGATTCTAAATGTGGAGGGGAAAACCGGAGGACCCGGAGTAAAATCCACACGACCACAGGGAGAGAGACACGTAAACTCCAAATATACAGACGTGAGGGTTGGGGTTGAACCCACGACCTCCTGTATACCAGGCAAGGTAGTTAACACCGCGAAGCTGCATCCTACCACACTCCTCCCAACGACCGCTAGCCTCCCAGTCCCTTCTTAATCGCCGCGAAACCCTCTGGGGGCATAACACCGTCGTGACGCATATTTCAGAGAAGTAATTTTGAGCGCAGGTAGTGTCCATTAATAATAAAAAAATAACACTTTGAGCAGAAGTTAATGGAATGTGTTATCAAGACGTTCCACGTAGCCCCCGGCTCATACTTTTATTCAGAAGCCAGGTGGGGCCGTGCAGCATTTGCGATATGTCATCAAATATATGTGATATCTGGCCAAGGAATTCTGTGACGTTTCGAGATTCAATTTCCGCCCGCATATGAAGATTTATTTTTCTCCTCTGTACGCCGAACTGAAACTTGAATAAAAATTCGTGTATGTTTGGGGGGGGGGGGGGCGTGGGGGGGGGGTAATATATCAAGGAGAGAGGCGCTAAGTATGAAAGGGGCTGCGTTGTAGTGTGTGGGGTTGGTGGGAAGACATCCAGAGTGAGGATGAGTGTTTGTGACAGAATGGCGGCAGGGTACACATCGCCATCTGTAAGCAGGCAAAGGCACAGCACGTACCCAGGCACGTCGTGCCCAGAGGAATAACGACAAACTCTGTGTGATTGAGCAAAAGGTTACAATTACAAAAACACAGCTTTTTAAAGACACTGAATAAGGCACCAACGTGTTAAATGCTGCCTCCAACTACAAGCTTCTGGCTGCCTGCTGTTGTCGTTCTCTGCTCCGAGATATTATCTCACTTGAACATATACATAGTATGCACACAGTATTACAGATACGGTAGTAAGCTATGTTTTTTTTCTATTAAATAAAAAGATATTTTCGAACGAACTTTTGGATCGAGTGCATCTCCCTTGGTGCCTCAACATAGTTGCGGAAGTTCCACATGATGATGGCAGAAGATCAGTCTCTGCATAGGATAACAACCATTAACTGACCACATGGTGGTAATTATTTTTATTAACCTCCAGAGGGATTATAGCCAGTCAACCTCCAACCAGAGTTTCTACTCCTGACCTTCTGCATGTAGGTCAACTGCTACACGGCATGACACGGTCGTGTTTGGACCAGCTCGAATATGAACGAAGGTTCACTTGTACGTAATTTCACTGAGATGCATTCAGAAGTGTATCAGCCCACATAGCTCCCCAGGGATTAATCTGGGTTCCCGTGAAATGTGGATATTTTTACTCAGGATAATCCTTTTTTCTTCCACAAGCAAATCCCTCAATGAGGAACTGGGCCCGGGCTTGTCAAGCAGGACTCTTGAGACTCGGTGAAGCCCTCCTAGATAAGCGACTGTTTACCGTGAGAGCGAGTAAGGGATAGAGAGACGATTTGAGATGGCGTGCACAACTTGCATGGCAGCGATCTCACGAAGATTCGTCTTGAGAAAGGGCGAGGGGTGGGGGGGGGGAGAGACCTAAATCTGGGTCACAAACCAATCGGCTCTGCACTCGGGGGTTGTCACTCAGCCTTGGCCCAAGCGTCGCCTCTCGAACGAGATAAGAAACTTAAATAAATGTGACTCACGGCTCCGTGGCACATTTGCCAATAAATCTGCAGATTGCATGTGTTCAATTATTAGATTTCCACCCAACCACATGGCAATCAATAAATAAATCAATTTATATAAAGTGTATTCATACGAAGTAAAAATCCAATGAAGGGACAAAATGTCTCTTAAACCAATTCACGAGGGTTGATTTTTGCAAAATGCATCATCTGCTGATAAAACGCATGCTTGAGACCACGTGAAATGATTTGTAAATATAGCCCACTGTGTGCTGCATCACAATCAAATTTTAGATCGCTGATAAAATAATAAATAGAAAAAATACAAATAAGCCATGCGTTGACGGCTTTGAGCATCGTTTCTTTCAGAAAATTCAACCGGGCCCTCTCATCCCAAACGGCCAGATCCGCGCGCGCATCCCTTTGATGCGTCCCCGCACAGTGACGGCTTCGGATTAAAGACGGACGCGTCACGGGGGCCGACCTGCGGTGCGCTTCTTGATTTTGAGCGCCACAATCTCGCCGGCTCGCTGCAGCAGCGCGATGGCCTCGCTCAGCGGCTTGCCCTTCAGAGACATCCCGTCGATGGCCAAGATCTGATCGCCGACGTGAATTGCTCCGGTTCTGCCGCGCTCAGAGCACATCGTGTCACACAACGGTGGGGGAGGGGGGGGGGGTTATAAGGGGGAGGGAAGGGCAGTTGGCAAATAAGTATCTCTCCAAAACCAAAAAATAAATAACTCCAATGCAGCACTCGTGCTCCCGATGGACATGCACACATGCCCACTAACGACATCAGAATCAGAATCTTTACTTAGACTGGAGGAGGAATCCGATGAGCTATTCAGCTCTTTTTTTTTATAGATGTTCAGTAGGAGCGAGTCAGCAAGTCGCAACAAGAAACAATCCAAAAAAACGATTATAAGTTGGGCACGACGGTGCATGCCGCTATTCTAGAGGTCTGGGGTTGGTGGATCACTCAGATTGAATCTTGTATTATGCATGAATGTTTAACCTCTTTCGTACAGTACGTCGCCAACCGTGATAATATTGTGCCTGAAACATGCCACCTGTGGGGTTGAAAGGTGGTCAGGAGGTGGGAGTGCATCCAATTAGTTTCTGACCTGCATAGAATGTGAGGTGTCTGCAGGGACTCCCACATCCCACACTTTCAGAATTACAAACAAAGAAAAAGTCCCCCCCCATAGCTTTAACACACTGTTGGGGCAAGTGCTGTTAGCAAGCAGCACCTATGAAGGCCGGGACAGCACACGAGAGGGTGGGTGGCCAGCACTACGCCTCACCAGTGGCGATGTTTACACACCGCACCAGGTACTCATTTAAGGGGAGGTTAACCGCTACACGAATGCTCCCCAAAGAATAACATATACCCAGACTCCCACACGTAGTGAAATAAATTGGCCAAATATCCTAATGCGGGACTCTCTAGAAAATAATTTTAAAGATCAGTAATATTTCCTGGAAAAGAATACAAATATAAAGGAAAGACCAGGTAGGAAACGAACTATTTAAATTGACTTAAAGCTTTCATGACCGCAGGAATTCATACTCTTTGGGTCTTTCGGTAATGTGACGTAGATAGAATAAAAATAATAAAATAATAATAAATCACGACGTTTCGATCGCAACACAAGCAATCGTCTTCAGGTGAAAAAATACAGCAGGCAGACTGCTGAGGCAGTCCGCCGACTTACTCTTGGGTTGTACCCATCTCAAACGTATATAACCTTTGGCTGCAGTAGCTCTCTCGCTACATTTCTTTATTCCTCAGCCGTCCGCCTGCTGTATTTTTTCATGTGAAGACGATTGCTTGTGTTGCGATCGAAACGTCGTGATATTTTATTATTTTATAATTTTTATTCTATCTACGTGACTTTACCAAAAGACCCAAAGAGTATAACTATTTAACTAATAATTATATTTTACCAGGTAAGGCCCACTGAGCTATGTAGCTTTTTAAAAAGCGACCTGGCCACAAATGATAACTCAATGAAGTGGCTTATCATGTGGAAATGTATCGTTACCAAATACTCTAAAGGCATGTTTCTAAATGTGGAAGGAAAAACCGGAGGACCCTGAGAAAAATCCACGCGACCGCGGGGAGTGAGACACGCAAACTCCAAATATACTGTACAGGCATCAGGATCAAACCCACAAGCTCCTGTATATCAGGCAAGGTAGTTAATATTTCGCCAACATGGCACCTAACAGTATTTTAACACAAAAACAGCTAAAGGGTGACATGGTTCATAATTCAGAAGTGAGTAAGCACTGCTAAGACACCAGGTTCAAGTCACTCAGGCTCAAACGAGGTTCTCTTATTTTCCAAAAATTGTCTCTTCAATTCTACCAAGATGGTTATAATGTCTACAATTTAAATATAAAGGGTGACATATATCGGGAGCAATTCTACACAGACGATTAAGCAGCAGCACTATTATATTCTATAGTGCCGCTGGATGAGAGGCCAGTTGAAGTGAATCCGTGAGTAATTCTGGATGACACCTTCCACGATTGGTCCCCGGCGTAATGGGAAGCACTTCCTGACTGTTGAATTTCCAGGCCATCCCTTCACTTCAGTGGCGTCACTCTGAGGGCACGAGTGGGGGATGGCCGGGTGGTTCAGGGGTCAAGAGGTCAAAGGTCAGAGGTCAGAGCACCGAGCTGGCACTGCTAAGGTCCTGGGTTTGAATCCAGGCAACCGCCTGTGATTAAATTAGGCTCTCGCATGTATCGAACTGATCCTATCAGCCTGGTCACCAATGACTGCACGAAATAAACATGATTTTTTGTAATTTGGTTCTCCACTTAGTTTTGGATAAATTCGAGCCTGAGAATTTAAACAATGGTTTGACTGTGATGTGACTAACATTACTGATACTGTGAGCAGGTGTAAAAGTTTTGCCCATTCTACTGTGGAACAGAGGTCACTTGAAGAAGGGATCTCAGAGATAACTCTGTGGTTATCCGGTTCCATAGGCCATTCTCAAAGACGTAAGATTGCACTACTCCTTCAGAGATCCGTGTCTCAAAACGCGACGCCGGCAGCTATACAACTAGAAAAAACACCATAAATCAAGTTCAAACAGACAATCGTAACTAGCGGCGGCTGGTGTGCAGTATGTATGTTGAACTTCTGACGTAGCCAACTGTGCGAATCGGAGGCAAGAGGGAAGGACAACAAACTAAACACAAAAAGCAGCTGTAAAGAAATGCGTTTTCAATCTAACCACGTGAGACATCAGACACATCTTCAATGGAACGAACTGCAGTGCTGTGGTCGGACTTTGTGGCCGCGGCGCGGGGCACTACAGGTACCGCTCTGCGAGGCCGTCCGGTGTGAGGCTGGCGATGAGGATGGGGTCCGTGGGTTCGTCTGTGCCCGAGATGGTGATGCCCAGGGGACCGCCATGTCGCCTCAGCTCCACCGAGTAGCTGATGGCTCCCGATGCTTCTTGCTCATCTGCAGCAACGGCAGTGTTAGCAACGGGGACGGCGTCACAGAGAGCCAAACAGTGCTGCGATGCCTCTGGACGCACAAAGCAAAAGGGGGGTCGCGTCTTGTTACAATGCTCAAACGAGCGCTGTTGCGTGTTCGTTCCCCAAGGCACTCCTCAGCCCTTGCTGGAAATGCCAAATTCTTTAGGCAGGGATTAGTTTACTTGCTTCATGCAAAGAGGAATAGTTCTATCGTCCTCAGAGAGATGTTGGACCGAGTCGACTCCGGACTGAGTTTTGCCACAATGTAATCTTTAACGATACAGTTCAATGTCACACTTCCCAATGTGCCGATTATCTCAATATCAGTTTCCCATAACTTTGTGATTGCATTCACATCTATATTATGTTGTGCTTTAACATACCTCGAATAGGAAAAGAGATGTCTTAATAGTCATTGAAATGCAAATCACTCAAAGCAAGCCCATCTTATGTCTTCTTATCGTTATAACTTTATAATCTAAAACGCTTATTTCGGCACGAACTGTCGGAAAATTATGACGTCATCTAGTAGACGTGTCGTCAATTACTCCATGAACCATTCAACAAGTTGAACTTTGATAATTGTTTTTTTACCCTTTTATCTGGCAACAAAACTGACGCCTTTTTTACAAGGAGTCATGTTTGCATAGACCACAATAACCTGCAGTCATAATGCAAACAAAAAACACAACTCTGATAATGTATGCACTGTCCTTGAAGATGATTGGTCCACAACCGAGACAGCTTTCCTTAGAGCCTAGTCTCACATGGTGTTGGACCAGATGACGCCAAAAGGCGCACACTAAAAGTAAAGTTGAACTTTCATTAATAGCGTCAACTTTACTTTTAGTTCTTTCATAAATAGGTCATCCCAAAATTAAATAAAGTATATAAAAACTTAATTGAGCAACCAAAATCACGATTTGACAATATTGTGCTAAATGGATGGTATTAGTATCATGTTTCATATCGTCCGATATATCATTAAACCATCATCATATTGCGGCAACCCTAGGTTGTACTTGAGGAGATTGTGAGTTGGACCCTCTCCCTCGCTGCAACTTTTATATATTCAAGAGTGAAAGAAGTAACGGTATGCCGTTGCATTTTTCAAAGAGTGCAGAACACATTGTGCTACAATTTTACATTAAGACGATGCTTCTTCAGCAAGGTTACTAAACGAAAATATATTCACAAAAAGGGGCTAAGTTTCACTCGCTGACAAACACCGCTCGATCTCCGAGCTGACAGGCTTCCAGGAAATGGAATAAGCAGTCTGCAGCAGGAGAGACGAGGATTAATTTTTCCCTCACGACCCTTCAACAGGAAGCCACCCCAGCTGTGGGTGGCCATTAACGCCCCGAGTGCTCGAAGCGCGGAGCCCTTACACGTTAAGTGGCGTTGTGGCTAAAGCGCTTGACGAACAATCATCAACATCATCATCAGTCGCGTTTTATTCACCGATGAAGGAAGACTCCCAAATGCCATTACCGTCCCTCACACGATCCATCTCACTTCTTTCCGCGTAAGCTAATTTCATTGCTCCATATCCAGTGGTTGGTTTCTCCGGCGTGTTCCCTCCATTTTGGATGAAATTCCGTCGCCAGTCTCCTCGATTAGCTATCATCCCTGCTCATGACATGTCTTGCCCCAGCCTATTCAACTTGTCCTAATAATCAAAATTACATCTACTTTAAGTCTGTTCTCTAAACCACGTTGTCATCTCTGTGTCTCCGAGTAATTCCCATGCTTCTTGTAATACCTGTCAGATGTTGTTCAACGTTTAATGTTAGAGTTCACCATTCTTTGAGATAAAATGTAAATTTTTCTTGTAATCCTCACAAAATTTACTCCACCCTGTCCTTTTAAAATAATAATGAAAAACGATATACAAATGATCAAAACCATTTTAAAATATGGAACAGCTGCCCTGAGTTTCGATTTAAAGCTTTCGTGACTGCAGGGATTCATCTTCTTGGTTCTTTCGGTAAATCTTCTTGGTTGTTTCGGTAAAGTCACGTGACTTTACCGAAAAAACCAAGAAGATGAATCCCTGCAGTCACGAAAGCTTTAAATCGAAATCTTTCGGTAAAGTCACGTAGAAGGGAAATAAGAAAATAATAAAAATTAAATATAATAAAATAATTCTCACGACGTTTTGGCCACAACGCAAGCAGCCGTCCTCAGGTGACCATTAGGCTTGGAGCGTATATTTAAGCTGGGTTGGAGGGGGAAGAGTGCCTTGACAAAAGAATTTGCATATCAAGAGGAATTTAGCATATTTATGGGAAATGCAGATATGGGATTAGTCATTACTTGTGGAATGCGTAGGAGGTGGGCGGGGGGCTTCAAAGTCATAATATGCCTGTGCATTATGCAGGATTAGCAGCATCAAAGGGAGGGAGTAGGGTTAGCATTAATAAAGGGAAGGAATGGTTGTTGTATATGCCGGATTATGAAATTTTGATAAAAGTAATATAAATCCAAAAAAAATCGAAAAATGCGTAATTCGTATGAATTATGTTAATGTATGTAATTATATGCATAAATTATGATAATCACGGATATAATCGTAGTAATTTATGCGAATGCTTGCGATTATGTTAATGTGTGCAGTTAGGATAATTCAGCTTAGTTTCGTTATCTAGAGTTGTATCAATCGGGATAACCGATTATCTTTGATTAAACATTTATTGATTATCTTAGTGTGTTTATGTTATGTTAGGTCTCCAAATTCATATCTCATCGCAGGTAACAGTTCTTATGAATAAGACAGTTTTGCATGGACTGGGAAAGAAGCACTCGAACACTTGGTGTTAAGCAATTTTAATTCTAAACAAACATATGACACTCTGATATGCAAAGGCAAAAGTATACGTCAATAGATTCATCGGCAAGATTATGCAATTAACGAAGATAAATGACTCAAATATTTCTTATTCATGTAACTCGACGGCAGCAACTACTTTGCAAGATCAGTTGATATTGAACGCACCACCTTGAAATGGCAACCCTTTTTGAAACACAAAGATAACTTTTTGAAAGTCTTATTTGTGTGCGTGTTGTGTGTGCGTTGTCCCCTTGTAAAATTTATATTTTAAGCAGAGGCAGGGCGCTGTGTCGGAGCTTGTGGGGTGGGGTAGGATACAACCAGCAGCCAGAGAGGTTCCTCTCGCATGGGCGTGGCCGCAGCAAGCCCGTGCTGCTCCCTCTCTCCACTGCTGGATTGAGCGGCGTTGGCACGATGTTCCTTGAAGAAACTTGCTTGCTTGGCGCTTGATGGTTCCGGGGGCTTGGTGCCACTCGTGCGCTCTCTCTCTCTACTGCTAGATGAGTGGCGTCGGCACGACGCTCCTTGAGGAAACTTGGTTGTTTGGCGCTTGATAGCGCCTGGGCTTGGTGCTGCTCGTGCACTCTCTCTCCGCTGCTAGATTGAGCGGCGTCGGTACGACGCTTGCCGTCGTGGTGCACGATGATTCCGTCGTCGCTGCTGGACGTCTTGTCTGTTCTCACTGGGTGTTGGTCGGTGTGTGTGTGTATCAAACACACGGCGCATTCGATGGCGCTCTCTCTCTCTTGGTGGCAGCTCCAGTCTTCTCCACTGCTGGATGATTGTTGAGTCGGTACGATGCTCGGTGACGCCTGGGTCGTGCTGCTCGTGTGCTCTCTCTCTCCTTGATCGCTGCCAACTTCACACAGACACCCGCCCTTACTTCAGGCTGTGTTGGCTCAGGCTCTGGACGACGCGGCTGTGCGCGCTCACCGGCTTGGAGCGCTCTGGCGATGAACGATGGCTCTTGTTGCTCATCCGCTGCTGCTCGTCCTTTTCGATGCTCGCTTGGTCGACGCTTGGCGATTTCCGCCCTTTCTACAGGTTGATTGCTTGTTGTCACTAGTCACTCTCTCTTCTCCGTGCTTTCCTTTGTTCGTGCAGCTGCCAGCTTCACTCGCACTTAACCACACCTCGCCACTTCGTTCTGCGAGAAGCGACACCTGCCATCTGTATCGGTGTTTGCTCCCTCACGACGCTCCGCTAGCCGGAGCACGGCTGAACCCAGCCTCGACCCAGGTTGAACTCAGATTTCTGCGACTCGAACGACCCCTCCTCGTTCCATCTCTCTTCGGGGCACGACGCGCCCCAGCTCCCTTGCGAGCCCCGTCGCAACGCTGCGTCGCAAGCCGAGTTGCGAGACTGAGCACGACTCGAAACAGACTGCTCATAGACTTCTGTGCGTTTGTGCTTAAACTCAAAAAGTGAACACCCTCTCCTCTCTGCGCGTCTCTTGCGAGAGGAAAACAAACAACAACCGAAAGAAAAAAAAAACCAGACACCTCCCGACCCCTCCTCGCGACCCTTTCTAACCCTCCAAAGTATTTATGGTGCCATCTGTTTGTGCCGGACCGTTGGAGACAAAGGTGGCTGAGGAGATTTTTGCAATACATTTATGTGGTCCTGTGTATTACATTTATTCTTGATATTTCTTATGAATTCCCTCGGTATTAGTATATCTTGGTTATTATTCGGTCTATGTTGAATGAATATTCGTAATGATCCTCGTTACATCATTATTTTGAGGGCTTTGTCAAGTTTGGTTATACGTTTGTCTCCATGGATTGGTGTTTTATTCTGAGTTATATTTTAATGTCCTGAGGTTAAGTGTAACTAAGTTTCCACTTAAGCTTTCTGGAATTCGTATTCTTTAGTTTTTAGGAAGGTCATGTAGATAGAAACATACAATACAAAATAATATATATGCGGTGAATACGAGTAAAATAAGGGAATTACTAATAAAAAGCCCCTATTGTAGGCTGCATTCTTATACTGTTGGTTGATTCTTTTGTCAAGTTTCTACTTTTCGTTAAGGAAAACGTTAAAGAAAACGCGAGTTGCATTAGTTGTATTTCTCTGCTCTGCACGATATCCGTGCATCTCCAGACGTCTTGGGAAGGTTAGGCCATCGACCTTTCGTCCATCTGGATGCTCCGAATGGCCTTCCACGTTTTTTTTTTCCTTTGTGTGGCATGCGAGGGTTAGCGGGTTGTTTTTATTATTTAATAATAAAAAAAAGTATATAGATATATAAAAAAAAAACATTTTCTTTTTTCTAATTATTCTTAATATAAATTTTTTTTGAGAAAAGGGGCACAGATACAATATTGTTCATAATCAACAATTTTTGGGTTTAGATCGCGTTATTTATAAATGTGTCGTAACCCTCCACCACCCGACACGGCCAATCAGTAAAAAAAGTGTCACGTTGACAAAAGACAAATAGTTCACTGCTTTAGCCTACCGGTGTGTTGAAGCGTGAAACCACAACATTTACAATTTGAGTACGACGTTTCGCTGGTAATTGCATCCAGCATCATCGGGCAATTCGCCAGAATGGTGAGGCTCTGCTGTGTCTCCCGTTCTTATATAGAGCAGCAGCAGGGTGACGTCATCATTAACTCATTAACTCATCAGGTGCAAAGATTTGAGGGGGGGGGTTATTGTAATTATATACTTGATTAGTAATAAGGCTATTGTTACGATGCGAGTTGTAGATTAGTAATCATTTGGAATGTGTTTACTAATCTACAACTCGCATCGTAACAATAGCCTTATTACTAATCAAGTATATAATTACAATAACCCCCCCCTCAAATCTTTGCACCTGATGAGTTAATGAGTTAATGATGACGTCACCCTGCTGCTGCTCTATATAAGAACGGGAGACACAGCAGAGCCTCACCATTCTGGCGAATTGCCCGATGATGCTGGATGCAATTACCAGCGAAACGTCGTACTCAAATTGTAAATGTTGTGGTTTCACGCTTCAACACACCGGTGGGCTAAAGCAGTGAACTATTTGTCTTTTGTCAACGTGACACTTTTTTTACTGATTGGCCGTGTCGGGTGGTGGAGGGTTACGACACATTTATAAATAACGCGATCTAAACCAAAAAATCGTTGATTATGAACAATATTGGTCGCGAAAGCCTACGTGTTAAACAGATACAATATGTTAATAGTATGGAACTGCAGCAACTAAACCACCACGTCAAAAACTAAAGTATAAACTACATCGGTATCATCAGTATACTAAATATACTCTCCAATAAGCTGAGCTACTAACAGTAAGTAATACATTACAATTCTATGTAGCAAAAAATATAATATGCTTCCAGCTAAACTTTCTTCTCTTACATCACACGGGTCTACCCCATACTATATACTGCCATAGACAAACCCAACATTAAATTATATACTGTATTACTATACACCACCTTAAACTATACATTGTAATATTACACTATGTATTATTCTACCCACCCTACTGTATACCACACTGCTGTATATTCACTATACAATTACGATACTATATATTACCTTATACATTGTATTAAACATTACACTTTTATACTATTTATTATTATACAATCTGCTATACACTATACCATTGACCGTCACGTGAAAGGTACGAAGAGGAAGCAATTAAATATGTCAATGGGAGAGTGGTGGTCGGAGACTTGCAGCGGAGCAAAGAATCCATTCCCTGCAGAGAATAATATATATATAGTCAATGCCAGTGAGTGAACTGCAGTCTGAAAGTCACCATAAACGTGAACACAATCAGTTAAGATCCGAAATGGTTTATTACGTCCTTCCAATGATTGCTGAGCCAGAATCCATCTTCTCGGTTGAAATTGTCTCTGTGTCTGTATATGTGGATCGCCTCATGAACGAATCTCTCATGGTAGCCAGATGGCTTGCAGAGAACCTCTGTCTTGGAGAAGTCAATGTCATGTGAGCCCACTGAATTGTAACAGTGATCTGCCACGGCTGAGGTGTTTGTCCTACCGTGTTTCAGGTCTGCTTAATGTTCACGGATGCAGTCCGAGACATGTCGTTTGGTTTCTCCAATGTAACTGCTACCACAGAGGCAACTTAGTTTGTAGACGCCAGGGTACTGTATGTCTGGAACCACATCTTTTACAGACGGGACCAGATCACGGACTTTATGTACTGTGTTGAATCAGACCTGGATCTTGTGTTTAATCAGGATTTTCGAGATCTTTTTTGTGACCCCAGCAATGTAGGGTAAGGTGATGGTTTTGAAAGGCTCCTCAACAGGATCCTTCTTGATGGTTGGATTGATGGCTTTGGGGATTGTGTAGTCGGAGTAACCATTCGCCTTAAGAGCTTGGCATACATGCTTGAGTTCACTGGCAATGTGTTCCTGGTCGGAGATGCATTGGGCTCTATGGTGTAGAGTCTTGATGAGGGAATTCTTCTGGAATGGATGGTGGTGGGAATCCGGTTCTAGGTAAGCGTCCGTATGGGTGGCTTTCCTGTAGACAGAGTGGCTCATTGAACCATCAGGTCTCCTTTTAATTAGGACATCCAAAAAGGGTAGCTTGCCATCTTTTTCGACTTCCATGGTGAATCTGATGGCTGGGTGTATGGAATTGATGTGGTCGAGGAATTGGTCTAGAGCAGGCCGGCCATGTGCCCAGATGACAAAAGTGTCATCTAGGTACCTCTTCTATAAGGTCGGGCATAGAGTGGCAGTCTGGATGGCGTCAGTCTCAAATATCTCCATGAAAACGTTGGCTACAACCGGAGATAGGGGGGAGCCCATTGGGGTGCCCTCAGTTTGTTTGTAGAAAGTTCCATTCCAGGTGAAGTATGTATTGGTTAAACAGTGTCTCACCAGGGGGGGTACCTCAGTATTCAGTCCTTGATGAACCAAGTCTTCAATGATTGCGATGGTGTCAGGTAAAGGAACTTTGGTGAATAAGGAAACCACATCAAAACTTACAAGCAGGTCGTCTGGGGACAGGGAAATTCCATTGATTGTCGATACCAGGTCAGTAGAGTTTAGTACCGCAGAGGTGTTTTTTCCAGTGAAAGGCCGCAGGATTTCAGACAAAAAACGAGCCAGTTTGTAGGTGGGGGAGTTGATAGTAAAGACAATGGGACGAAGGGGTGTATCTTCTTTATGTATCTTTGGCAAGCCATATAATCTTGGTGGCCTGGCTGCAGAAGGTTTCAACGAGAACTGTTTGGTTTGATCAATTAATGCGGTTGAATCAGAAATGATTTTGTTGGTTTTAATGACGAGGCTGATGGTGGGGTCTCTTTTTATTTTTGTATAGCTGCCATCGTTGAGTAGTTCTTGAATTTCGTTGTTGTATTCTATTTTGTCCATGATGACAGTGGCATTGCCTTTGTCGGCTGAAAAGATTACAATGTCATCCCTCTTTTTTAATTGAGCTAATTCAAAACGCTCATCTTTGCTGATGTTGCTAGCTGGCATCTTAGCGTTTTTTAGGGTTGCAGCGATTTCAGATCTTGCTACGTCTGCAGCAATGTGACCCAGGCCCTTGAGAGCCACATCTACTCGGGCAATGATATCATTAACTGGTATGTGTCTAGGTGTGACTGCAAAGTTTAGTCCTTTAGCTAAAATAGAACTGTTACTGCGATTAATTACGACTTTGTTAACGTCTAGCTTTTTGGTGTGTGGGTCCGGTCTCTTGTTAGAAAGGCGGTTGAATTTGGAAATCAAGTTGTCCTTACATTTAGTCGACATAGTGGCAGCTGAAGAGGCAGTCATATTGTCTACATGTTCCCAATCCGATGTTGCAGTCAAAGATAAGTGTAATTTGTAGAGTGTCTTGTCTATAGTATAGTGTATAGCAGATTGTATAATAATAAATAGTATAAAAGTGTAATGTTTAATACATTGTATAAGGTAATATATGGTATCGTAATTGTATAGTGAATATACAGCAGTGTGGTATACAGTAGGGTGGGTAGAATAATACATAGTGTAATATTACAATGTATAGTCGAAGGTATAGGGTGGTGTATAGTAATACAGTATATAATTTAATGTTGGGTTTGTCTTTGGCAGTATATAGTACGGGGTAGACCCGTGTGATGTAAGAGACGAAAGTTTAGCTAGAAGCATATTATATTTTTTGCGACATAGAATTGTAATGTATTACTTACTGTTAGTAGCTCAGCTTATTGGAGAGTATATTTAGTATACTAATGATACTGATGTAGTTTATACTTTAGTTTTTTACGTGGTGGTTTAGTTGCTGCAGCTCCATACTATTAACATTCCTTCCCTTTATTAATGCTAACCCTACTCCCTCCCTTTGATGCTGCTAATCCTGCATAATGCACGGGCATATTATGACTTTGAAACCCCCCGCCCACCTCCTACGCATTCCACAAGTAATGACTAATCCCATATCTGCATTTCCCATAAATATGCTAAATTCCTCTTGATATGCAAATTATTTTGTCAAGGCGCTCTTCCCCCTCCAACCCAGCTTAAATATACGCTCCAAGCCTGGTGGTGTTTCATTCAGACGCTGTCTTTCCGACAGACCTGTTCTTCACCTGAGGACGGCTGCTTGCGTTGTGGCCAAAACGTTGTGAGAATTATTTTATTATTTTTTATTTTTTCCCTTCTACGTGACTTTACCGAAAAAACCAAGAAGAAGCTGCCCTGAGATTGAATACAGAAAGTAGCAACCTCCCCAAACCTGCATGCTCCACCACTATGAATGGCAAGGGCAGCAGCATCAGTTAAGGAGAGGATGCCACCACCTACTCCCAAGATTCCCGTCCTTAGTCACCCGCTGTCTTGACTTGAGACATTTATCGCCACCCCTCGTTCATCGCTGCTGGCTAAGACTCCTGGAACTGTCTCTTGAACGGCATTGGGGGGAGCGCACCCTAACCACAAAGACCGAAACAGTTCGGTGAGAAGGCCCAGCAGCATAAACTCCTCCTCAGCGCAACCAGGCAAATATGCGCAGTCAATGCTGGCATACCAGTGACTCCCACATCCCAATGAATGCAAAAAATAATCCGCATAGCTATTCAAAGTGGAACTAAAGGATCTTTTCCAATAAGTGGAAAATACCTAAATGAAAATGGTGACAGTGTTAACCATCTCAAATGTGTTCATCAGTATGACAGTCAATCGCAACAAACGATGGGAAATAATTGAAGAATCGAACACTCATAAGGTTGAAAAGTGGAGCAAAATGTAACTGTGAGCAAAACAAAGTCACGTGACACAAGTTTTCTCAACAAAAGTGAATGATTGTTGGAGGGGGCACAAACAGAAAACACAACAGAGGACATCTCGGGCAATTACTGAAGGCAGACCGGGATAAAACATTTTCATGAAATAAGGAGGTGAGCAAGAATAACAGTCAACAGGTGCATTATCAAACCTTGCCTGTAGCATGACTTAGCCTCTTATTGAAGAAATTAGTATCACTGTGAAATTCAACAGTGGGTGTCCTGCATAAGTACTGGCTCCTTGCCATAGGAATGTAGATCAACATTTTTTTTACAATCGCTTGATTCACGTTGACTTTTGGCGGCACTTACAGGGTGACTGACGCATGAGCAACGACTCAGGCATCTAAATCTGCCTTGTAAATTTACTTTGCAAAAGAAAGTGCAAGGTTTTTTGTTGTTGTTGTTGTTGCATGGCATGACGCCGGAGTGCGGTTCAATCAGTCGCGAAGGCTCGCCATTCACCACTGTCCTTATTACAACTTTCGTATTTCAATTAAGTGTGGGCAATTTTGCATTTGGAAACCCCTTTTGGATTAAGGGACTCATTAACCTCCCACGCCGCTCACAAATTATGAACGTACTCCAGTAATCTCTCTCATTGCGAAAGGCAGAACGAATCCATTTACCAGGGACTCTGGCACATGCTACCACTCAGTACACAAAGAGCCGAGCTGTAATGGCTTAAATTTCGATTTAAAGCTTTCGTGACTGCAGGGATTCATCTTCTTGGTTCTTTCGGTAAAGTCACGTAGAAGGGAAGTAATAAAATAATAAAAATAAAACATAATAAAACAATTCTCACGACGTTTCGGCCACAACGCAAGCAGCCGTCCTCAGGCGAAGAACGAGAACATTATCAAGCTAGGAGCTTATGTAGGTGTAGCGAGGAGGAGCGCCTTAACAAAAGAATGTGCATATTGTTAAGGCGCTCCTCCTCGCTACACCTACATAAGCTCCTAGCTTGATAATGTTCTCATTCTTCGCCTGAGGACGGCTGCTTGCGTTGTGGCCGAAACGTCGTGAGAATTGTTTTATTATGTTTTATTTTTATTATTTTATTACTTCCCTTCTACGTGACTTTACCGAAAGAACCAAGAAGATGTAATGGCTTACTCGGCCTCACTGGATCTCGCACACAACACACTCAATGCAATATGATCGCGAATCCTGTCTTGCTTCTTTCTCCCGATCTCATATTTTTCCTACCTACGCCGCATTAAAAGATGCCAATTTGGTGTAAGTGCAATATGCCCCTTGTGCACATTAATGGCATTTCTCCTCTCCCTTTGCGTTGAAATATAATTCAGTCTCACTCCTTGTCTTGCCATAATCACAGACCATTCAGTGACACGGGTGTTTGAGCCAAAAGCTTTGGTCAAATTGCACGTAAATCACGGCTTAACAATGACCATAAAAAAACCTTCAAACTTCAAAACGAGCCCATTTTGTACAATAGCGGCACAGCTGTAAAGTATGTGAGCTCTCCTGCTTGGCATTTTCCACATGGATACAAATTGAGTGTCAATGACAATTGATGTACAAGGACCCAATCGTCAAAACAGCTGGTGCAACCGACCAGTTAATGCTCAAGCCACAAGTAAAACAGATGGAGGGTGACCCCCCATGCGCAAACGAGTGGTTAGCCAGAGCTCATCACGGCTCTGTAAATGACACATTCCTCTGGTGAGGGCCGGGCTTTCACAGGAAAACCAATGTTGATCTCTCACAAAGTGGGGTCCACGGGGTGGTGCTCCTTATTCCGATGGCAGAGAAATGATCCGAGTCGACTCAGACAATGGACGTCAGCTCACAAATGTCATGACCAGCTCTGTCAGTGTCCTAACCAGGCTGGTACAGGAGCTTGTGTCAAAGCGGTTCGGTTAGATGACCGAACCTGCAGCAAAGACTCAAACGGAACTAAACTAAACTATTTTTTATTTTACCAGGCAAGGCCCACTGAGCTACATAGATATTTTTTATAAGTGACCTGGCCACAAATGATTGCTAAAAAAAGTGGCTTAAGATCACGTGGAAAATTTATTGCAGACAAATATTCGAAACGCATGTTTCTAAATGTGGAGGAAAAAATCGGAGGATTCGGAGAAAACTCCAAATATACAGCAGGTGTCATGGTCGAGTTCGAACCCACGACTTCCTGTATACCAGGCGAGGTAGTTTACATCTCGCCACCATGGCGCCCTGTAATGGCTGCAGCTGGCTGATCGTGCGGCGTTGCCCGGTGGATTCCTCTCCGTACTGCAATGCACGTGCGGATTTGGTTTCGCCCACGCCACCTACCCCCCACCCCCCAGAGCCCTGAACCCTCTCCTCACCAGAGTTGTCTTCATCCTTGCGGACTTTGAGCTTGACGAAGTCGTCGCTCTGCTGCAGGATGTGGACAGTCTCATCCACCGAGGAGGTTTCCAGGCGCGTGTGGTTGATGGCCAGGAGGCGGTCGCCGGGCTCCAACGTGCCCAGTCTTTAACAACGCGGGCACACACGCCGCGGTCAAACACTGAACCCTGTCCCGTTCCGATGACGTATTCCGTTCCGATGACGTTCGTGTACGAAACAGGATTATAAACTAAAATAAAATAATTTTTATCAGTACCAAGGCTCCCACAAGGCCATGCAGGAGGACATGTGGCACAATTTTCCGCCAGCTATCATAGAGTGCGGTCGTGTCACAACAGTTCTCTGCGGCGAGTACAATGTCTTTAAAAACAATGGTGCTACGTCTGTCTAAATAAGATTAACGCTGAACCGCTTGTGTGTTCCGAGATTCAGAGGTGAACAGGACACTCACCCTGTGACTTGCAGACGTCTCGGAACGGGAAAGGGTTAATCTTAGTATGACGGATGCAGTGGTGGTGCAGTTGTAAACACGCTGCCTTACCAACTCGACCACCTGAGTTAAATTCCCCCACCTCAGCTAACACTCGTGGCGAGCTGTATCTGTCAGGACCTCGGGCCCCCTCCCTCCTTCATCCAACCCACACTGTCCACGCGGTGAAGTATGGTCACTCATCCTCCATGACTAACACCACGTGCAGGCCATCATCCATTATCCAGCAGTGTATTGATACCAGTCTGTGCATTGTTTTTATTACTTCATAATATTTGTTTTATTTTTCTCTAGTCATATTCATCTCTGAGTCCGCCATTCAATTGGCGCGTCCTTATAAGTGTGAGTCTGATTGCCTTTAAGTCACATGGGGTACGATGAGCACTGTGATTGGTTACAATGGGGTTAGCATGGTTATTCTCCATAGCCAGAAAGAAAAGTGGCAATGACAGCTGGGTTTGAGTGTGGAAGCTGTGCAGTGCTGTTTTTGAGAAAAGCAAACACTTAGGATAAGCAATGCACCATATCGAGCCATACAGGGAATTGTGGGTCAGGGTGCTCTGAGGTAGAAATCGCGCTCAAAAGTCTTTTCCACGTGGCCAAGATGCTGACTTTTTTATTGTAAATTTTTTTTACGCAAAAGCCGAAAGTGAAAGCTGTACCACCATGGTATTCTACGGATTATGAGATGCTCCAGAAAAAATAACCCACGCCAAATCTTTGTGTCGCAGGCAACCACGGATTTTGGTTGATGAAAGACATGAGACAGGAATAAATCGAAGACTTAATATAATAACAGCCATTCACAGTAACATGAATGGTAAACCATTAAAGGCTCACTGTATACACGCGTGCATATAAGCACACCAAGTAATCACACAGTAACTGCGCATTTTTTCCCAGTTTTTTTTTCAGTTTCATTTATTTGGTGTAGCCCTGTGAATTGGCACACGTAATTCACGGTTGACAACGCACAGGTATCTACGCAATTTGGGCATGGGCCTGTGTTTTCACAACTAGAACACAGGAATTTTTTTTGCACCTCAAGCCTCCCTCCCCCCCAGGAGGCACTGCTAGAGAAAGGCAGGGAGGAGTTGGGCTGTAGCCACGTCACGCCGTCACTCCCTGCAGCGTGGGAGTTGGAGGAGAGAGACAGAGCGCGTTTCCAATTAAGCAGTCGCACCGTGGATCGGGCATGCGCGCCTCCGCTGCCCACGCGTTTGTTTGCACGGCCACTAGAGGGGCGCGACGCCTCGGAGGGAGCTCGGGTGGTGCGATGCCAGCGAGGAAATTAATCTGAAGGGGGGGGGGGGACACCACACCGCTTTCTTCACTGGGCGAACGATACCGGGCGTGACGGCGTCATCGTTGTAAAGCTTTTACATTCTGAACTCTGCGCCGATCATAACGATAAACCACCGCTCTTTTGCGCAAACAGTCAAACACTTTCAAAAAAGTAAAAGTTCCACCGCGGTGCACGGTTGACAGCGTATAACTGCGCAAGAAATATCATCCCTCCAACCCCGGAGTACGTGAAAGGCTATGCATTCATAATGCATCACAAAGAACACATTCAATGCGCCGGGGACACCTCAATAAACACAGGCAGCTAAGTCTGGCTGCTGGAATCGATTCACGGGAAAGCTGCAGGAAAGAATCTCACTTTTACAGGACTGCAGCGAGAATTTTTTTTAAACCGGTTATACATTCTACGCGGAATTTGTTTTATTAATGCGCCGCGTAAAAGCGTGCACACCTTTGGAAGCCCAGGGAAAGGTGAAATGGCCACCAGTGGCACCGAGCCAACACGTCAGTTCTGTTCTTAGGTTTTTTCAGTAAAGTCACGTAGGTAAAAAATTACAATTAATTAAAGTAAAATAAAAAATCATGACGTTTCGGAGGCAACACAAACTTCCGTCTTCAGGTGGAACCGTCACAGCACATCAGTTCTGGTTCGCTGATAAAGGGTAAAAGTCTCATTATTGTTTTAACAATGTAGTTACCAATTCATTTTGTTGTTGTTGTTACATTACCCACATGATATCAAGCTTCTGCTAGCAGTGTAATAATTCACCCTTAAACTGCTGGTTCGATGAATTGTCGCCATTCGGCCTTGCAATCAGATTTTAAGATTGGATGATTTTGTTCTACATATTGGCAGCAGGAGTCACGGGAACCCATGGCATAGGACATATAAATAAAAAAACACTTATTACACAATTCCATGTCTTTATGATATTGTGACTTTATAGCAATTGATAATTCAATGCATTATTACGCAAATAATTTCTAGTATCAATATCCACGCAGAGATTTTTTTTTTTTAAACAAAATCCAGTTTCTTCCCCTATTTCAAGCAGTACCCTTCTGGAAAGTCTTTGAAATTCACTCCGGCTTCTCGAGACACACAAGGGACATCACACTGTACTGGTATTATTATACTGGTCACGTGGCATTGTGGCAAGAGCGCTCCTCTTCCAAATTGGAAGTTTGGGAGTTCATTTCCCGGCCGGGGCTCAACTCAGCCATATATCCCCCTGGGGTAAGTGAACACAAGTACGTAGTTGTTTTTTTTCGCAGCCAGTATCACGATTCCTAATTGACGCTTTGTTGAGGCCAAATTTGTGACGATAGGAACCCCCCACCACCCGATAGAGACAAACAAATTAATTGTCAAATGTACGAAGTTTTAGGGTTCAGTTTACATAATAATGCGATTCTGCTACAAGATAGTGTATTCATGAGTAGTTGTAATGAATAATGCATAGAAAATATTCATGAATGGCTCAGAAAATTTATAATAAAATGTATATTAATTTGTCATGGTGAATATGTCGTTTAAATCTAATTCGATCCTGTTGTGAGGTCATTACACGTATTTAAGAAGTTGCGTCAGGTTACATTGTTATTCTGACTTCCAGAATATTGACCTGATGATGCTTGATGTAGTTTCAAATGAAACGTCGTGGTATCTAATTGCTAAAGGTAATTGTGAGGATTGTTCTTCAACTTATAGGCGAGCAGTAACAAGAATCTTTGGAATATACACCATTGGAACCTCATTTGCCAGTAAAAAATATGATAATTGTTTTTTTACCCTTCTATCTGGCAACAAAACTGACACATTTTTTACAAGGAGTCATGTTTACATAGACCACAATACCTGCAGTCCAAACCCAGCTTATATATAAGCTCCTAGCTTGGCAGTGTCTCATTCTTCACCTGATGACGGCTGCTTGCGTTGTAGCCGAAACGTCGTGAGAATTATTTTATTATGTTTTATTTGTATTATTTTATTACTTCCCTTCTACGTGACTTTACCGAAAAAACCAAGAAGATTAATACCTGCAGTCATAATGCAAACAAAAAACATAACGCTGATAATGTGCACTGTCCTTGAAGTTGATTGGTCCACACCCGAGACAGCTTTCCTTAGAGCCTAGTCTCACATGGGTTGGACCAGATGACGCCAAAAGGCGCACAACTCAAAGACAATGCACCATCAGAGTATGAGAGCTCGGGGTAAGCATTTACACCATTGGAACCTCATTTGCCAGTAATGTGCACTGAGTGCACATTATCAGAGTTATGTTTTTTGTTTGCATTATGACTGCAGGTATTGTGGTCTATGTAAACATGACTCCTTGTAAAAAAGGTGTCAGTTTTGTTGCCAGATAGAAGGGTAAAAAAACAATTATCATATTTTTTACTGGCAAATGAGGTTCCAATGGTGTAAATGCTTACCCCGAGCTCCCATACTCTGATGGTGCATTGTCTTTGAGTTGTGCGCCTTTTGGCGTCATCTGGTCCAACCCATGTGAGACTAGGCTCTAAGGAAAGCTGTCTCGGGTGTGGACCAATCAACTTCAAGGACAGTGCCCATTATCAGAGTTATGTTTTTTGTTTGCATTATGACTGCAGGTATTGTGGTCTATGTAAACATAACTCATTGTAAAAAAGATGTCAGTTTTGTTGCCAGATAGAAGGGTAAAAAACAATTATCAAGAATCTTTGGCACAATAGATGTGAGTACTAGTGGCAATTTTATTTATTTGGCAGTGTCAGGTGATGGAGGGTTTTTTATGTCACAAATTTGGTGAGATTATGAAGTGGCCTAACCCAAAAATCTATTATGTGGGTGCTAAAATAAGTACAGTAATACCACGATTTACGTCTCCCCCTTTAACGTCGTTTCGCAAATACATTGTCACTTTATGATTAACACCGCTACCCAATTTGGGTCACCTCAACCCACACTTATGCCGCTGACAGCATCATCCATCCTTTTCGTATCCGTCGTCTCTCAGCCTTCACCTCCACCTACTACTACCACCCTGCAAATCACTTCGATTCACGTCGATTCAATATTCGTTGTCACACTTTTCGGGAACTGGGGTATGACTGGACCACTCTGTGGGAAATGTGAAATTTCCGCGATGGAACCTGTTTGGCCGTTATCATGACTGGAACACACGAGCAGAGTCAGGAGTCCCGGCAGGGAATGATTCACAAGGCCTGTACACCTTGAGCCTCATATCCTTCAGGGGAATCTGTTTAAGTCTATTTATACTGGTTTTTTTATTTTACCAGGTAAGGTCCAATGAAGTAGCTATTTCTCAGAAGCGACGTGGCTATCACAAATGATAACCCAATGAAGTGGCTTATGTTGAAATTTATCGCAGCCAAATACTCTAAACGTATGTTGATTCTAAACGTGGAGGGAAAAACCGTCGGACCTGGAGAAAAATCCACTCGACTACGGGGAGAACATGCAAACTCACAATATACATCAGGTGTCAGTTTCGGGATAGAACCCACGACCTCTTGTATACCAGGCGAGGTAGTTAACATCTCTCCACCGCTTACACAAACACTGGCCTGATGTCTTTAATGCGAGCATTGACTCCAAGCACTCATGTATGCCCTGGGCCAAATTGATAATCATCGCCATCAGCCATGATCTATCCACTGTTGGACGAATGCCTTCTATAGCCATCTCCATCTCTTGTGATCCTGCAATGTAATAATCCACTTCCATTAAATTCAATTTGTTGCGCGGCAAATCCTGTTTCGCCATTCAACAAGATAGCTTACAAGGGAGTGGTGTGGCGTATTGGCACAGAACAAGAGCAACGACATCAAAGTGATACTGAATGGGCAACAACGGAACAGAACCCGTCAGAGGTATAAACAAATTGACAACATTAACAAAATGTACAACAGGCACATCGCACCAAAAACAAGGACGAGGTAATGAATGGCTGGAGAGGGGTTGAGCGCAAGGCGGAGGGATCACAGTCGAGCAACTAAGACAGGCCTACAGAAGCGCGCAGAGAACCAAAAAGCCGGTTTGCTACAGATGCATTCCCTCTGAAATTCAGTGTTACAGATGTAAAATCCAGGCGAGTGGTGCTGCATGTGAAGCACAATCGGTGCACTTTGTGTTTCAGTCTCATTTGGTGGTCGACCTGGTCCATTTTCAATCTGGCGTTGGTAAAATTAGGACCACTCAGCGGGCAGTGGCCATGTGATGGAGCAGTTGTCCCCCGCGATTTTGTTAATGTGGAGTTTCCACTGCTTGGTTAATTTCACCAACGGAGACCAGATGTCATCGTATGCGTGACTGTGTGAATTTTATTTCCACGCATTCATTAACAAAGCATAACGTACAACTGTACAACATGCAACGGTGTTTAAAAAATACCGTGCACTCTATTGCCTTTGCAAACAATGCCTCGTGGGCAATCGCGATTGTCTTGGGGGATTTTTTTTTCTCTCTCCCCAATCCTCTCTATGTAATCACACGAGCGAAATTGCCGTTGCGGGATATTACCGAAGTTGAGTGTGCTGTAATGTGCATCAATTCATTGCCTGGTAGGCGAACGTCTTGACACACGAGACAATTGCATGTTAATTCAGAGCGCTAAGCTGCGCCTGAGTCACTGGACGACCAAAGTGGGGCGATTCGTAATACGTGACCCCCCCCCCCCCACGGTTCGCAAGGAAATCCCCGGAGAGGATGCAATGCGCACTTCTGCAGAGCCAACCCAAAGAGAGCCCATTAGCTTGAGGGGCATTGCTGACAGCCTAATCTGGATTGTAAACTACCAAATTGCCAAACTGCCAAGCTGCCAAAAGAACCAATAACAAGGCAATCACTCGCACGCGCACACGGAAACACGCACATTGGACATCCTACCGCACCGCGTTTTGACTACAGGAGCGTGGAATCTGATCGTTTAATGTCTTAGAAGCCAAGCAGAGCATTGTGGGTGAGCATTCATCTCGATCGGCTGTCCTGGGTCAGTGGTGGAAATTTTGAATTTATATAGCAGGAGCCAGGCTCTTCTTCATAAGACGACCGCTGACGACTTGACGGCAGCCATCCCATTGAGTAGGTAAGCATCAAGGGGATGAAAGTGTTGTGTGTGTACATATAAGTTCTTGAGAGTAATGAAGTTACTCAATATGGACAAGCCAATGCTCTTGGGTAAAGCCAAACCAATGTCCTCAGAACAAACAGGGCAGTTATATTTTTTATTTATAGTTGTAGACAGAATTAGCCTTTACATGCCGAAACACAACAACATATAATTTGGTGTTTCTTTCATATCTGTATAATTTTAAGGACATTTACGGTGACAAAGACGAAGATTCCCCCTATAACCTATATAGGTTGTTGGGGCAAGTGCTGTTAACAGAGGACCTATGAAGGCCGGCATGGCACACAAGTGGGTGGGAGGTCAACATCACACCCGGCTCCCTTTGTCTCCCCAATGCTGATGTTTACACTCTGCACTAGGTACTCATTTATGGCTGAGTAGATCTAGGGGAGAGCGAGGATGGGTTCAGTTACTCGTCACCAATGTTGGCTGTGAGCCGGAATTGAACGAAGGATGCACGGGGCTTCATAGCACATCACGCTAACCCAGTGGCAGCTCCTGCAAAATCTCTCAGGGGGGGCAAATGTCTGGATGATTGATAAGGATAAGGTCCACCCATGCAATGGATAAATTAACAGCTTAAGCATGTAAAGGCAACTTCACTTATTTAATATTAATGCAAAATAAAGTGACTCTTACAATACATCTTGTTTGTTTCTATACTCACTATTATTACAATCCACTCAGTTTCTTTTATTAAAGATTCCACTAGGTGGCGACAAATAATATTGTTGGATGAAACGTGCTTACGTATGATGACGTAAGCACGTTAGTGCGAGCCCTCCCGGAAGCCATAGAGAATGCATTGCAGCGCCCGCCGTTCGAAAAAAACATCTTTGAATGTAAGTCTATGGGACCATTCTGGGTGATTCTCAGCCGGAGTGAAATCACCCAAAAAGAGGCGGTACTCCACAGAACGTGACATGACGCTGATTGGACTATATCCAGAGGCACAGTAACGGCTCGCGAAACTCTGTGGTTGAATGACATTGGTGGTGGGTCGCCCAATCGCCCTAATGAAGAAACCGCCCCTGCGCTAACCACTACACAACCGCTATTACATGAATATAGGAAAACGAGAATAGGCTTTACCCTTTCATGCAAAAGCTTCCTGTAGACAGAGTGTCCCATTGAGCCATCTGGTCTCTTTTCGATTAAAACATCCAAGAATGGAAACTGTCTACAGGAAAGCCACCCATACGGATGCCTACCTAAAACCTGACTCCCACCACCATCCATCCCATCAAAACTGTACACCATAGAGCTTGATGTATTTCTGACCATCATCACCTAGCCAGTGAACTGGAACACGTACACCAAGCTCTCAAGATGAATGGATATTCAGACTACACAATCCGTAAAGCTATCACCCCAACCAGTGGGAAAGAACCATCTGAAGACCCAATCAAAACCATCACCTTGCCATACATAGCAGGGGTCACCAAAAGGATTTCCAAAATCATGAACAAACACAAGATCCAGATTCGATTTAACACAGTACATAAAATTCGTGATCTGATCCCATCTGTGAAGGATGTGATCTCTGACATTCAATACCCCGGCGTCTACAAACTAACCTATGTCTGTGGCAGTAGTTACATTGGGGAAACTAAGCGACATGTCTCGGACCGTGTTCGTAAACATAAGGCAGATCTGAAACACGGTAGGACCAATACCTTGGCCGTGACTGATCATTGTTTTAACGCGGTGGGCTCACACGAAATTGATTTCTCTAAGACGAAAGTACTTGGCAAACCCACTGGCTATCAACAAAGATTCGTTCACGAAGCCATCCATATATATAGACACAGACACAATTTCAACCGAGAAGATGGGTACAAGCTGTCAATCATTGGAAGGACGTTATTAACCAGTTTAAGTCACAACTGGCTGTGATGTTCCCATCCTACCACCATCCGATGTTAGTTGTTATTTTCGGCTCTCTGATTTTTTACATTAACAGATTCAATTTCTCACTAACACAGCTACCTCGCACGCCATCCTCGAGGCTGCTGCTTCACGATTTTCTATGAACATGCTAATCTCTCACATTAACATACAGGTAGTCTACTTACGATGGAGATGCGTTACGACGACCCCATCGTAAGTCAAAAATATCGTAAGTCGAAGATGGCCTAGCCTACCCAGGAGTCTTAAAGAATGGTGATAATTGAGCAAAACAGATCAATTTACAGTACCGTACTGTATAAACTATATACTGTTTGTATTTATTAATTAGAATACTGTATTGTACAGTAATATGCAAAGTAAAAAAACCAAGGTAAATTCTGAGCCTACCTATATGAACTGCAATTTAATAGAAAGGCGGGAGATGCGTACATCCCGGCAGCATCCCAACGTACAGTATCGTACCTCGTACGCTGCTGAGTTTGCCTGCCGCACGAAATGTAAAATATTTTACAATTTTGTCGTATCGCTATCACCATCGTAACTCGGGGACTACCTGTAGCCACCTTGGCGCGCTCGCCGTGGAGGATGATCGGCGATCTGCCATTAACATGCTAATTTTTACCTGGCAGCCCTTTGATTGGTGGAAAATACACCACCAGTTACATGAACATTGGCTGCTGAAATTGGGCTACGCCCATTTCAAGCCTTTATAAACAGTTGTCTTTAGAAGCTAACCCCCCTTTTCCTGATGACGGCTGCTTGAGTTGCGATCGAAACGTCGTAGTTTTTTGTTATTTTCTTTGAACCTATCCTCGTGACTTTACCGAATGAATTTCTACAGTAACGAAAGCTTTAAGTCAAGATTTAATATATGTGTAGTGACATAGAATTGGTCACTACGTAGCATAGCGCTGGTTGCTGGCAGAGAAGGGGATCTGCAGTTGCAGCAGCCCTGTCTGTCAGCAGCAGAGGTGGGACAAAGTCATTGTTATGCAAGTCCAAGTCGAGTCGCAAGTCATCAAATTCATGACTCGAGTCTGACTCGAGTCCAAGTCACATGACTCGAGTCCACACCTCTGGTCAGCAGGTCACGTGACAAGCCATAGAGAGGGATGTAGGGGAAAGGTTACAGAGGTGGCACGTGAGGGAAGCCCTGGAACCTGCTAGTAGGTTCTAGAAAGGGAGTTTGGCCGGGGCGGAGCAAGGCCATGCTGGGAGGAGCTCGGGGCTGTTTGCTTAGAGTGGGATTCCCGTCGTGCTGCTGGAGTCTTCGCCGCCGTCAACGTCTTTACTGCTCCGCGTCGTCAGTCAGGCAGTCTGCCATCTGTCCTGACTGGGAGCTGTAGTTACTCTGTGTGGACTGTGAAGGCTGTTAATAAATAGAGTGCCTCCTACTTATAATGTCTCTGAGTCAGTCACTACATATGTATTTATTTGAAAAGCTACGTTTTGCATATGAAGGATACGCACAAGACAGAGGACTCCTATTACAGCACCTCTCCTGTGTTTGTGGAAGGAGCAAAGCCCAGTTGCAGTGCCAACCCCATTGGTTTTAGGTAATGCAAAGCAAATATGAGGAAATGGCACAGGCACAGCTGGATGAATAATGCTGCAGTGTTAGTGTACAGAAACATACGCACACACAGAAGAAGGTGTCATAAATTTGCCACCTGCCCTGTTATATATGGATGAGAAATGATTCCCATGGCAGTCTGTGTTTCTGAAGGCAACTTTTAATCTCTTATGAAAAAAACACGAATCTTGCAACCTGGGCCCTTGTGAAAGTAAACTTCAATGCGTGCAGGATTTATACAGACTGGCTGTGCAAAGGGCACCCAGCCAAACACAGCACACATCTACAAACGCCTGTGTGAGCACGATTTGATGGGATGAGACAGTTTAAAGCAAAGTTAAAGGTTATAGGGGTGTTTTTTTGTTGTAGAGGTTATTCATCGACAGGCAGTCAATGTTTCATCTCCGAAAACTTAAAAAGCAAATCTGGTAATCAATTTGTCCACAGAATATGAAATGGTGCAATAACAGCTTTCTTTAAACAATATTTTGTATTTGTTTAACTTGTCTGTCCTATTGACATGCTTTGGCCACTACCAGGCCGACTGCTGTAATCTCGCGTTACGTGACTGCTGGGGTTCTCTTCTCTCTAACCCACTTGTTTTCTTTATTTCTAACTTCAATACATATTTTTTTAACTTGATATCAGCGAGGGACTATTTGAAAGCGATACGCAAATAAGCAAAGGAATGTGCCCAATGAGGTCACACGAGTACTGGCAGGGCCAGGCATTGTACGGTGCCTGCTATTTGTATTTATGCAAAGCTAGAGGGCAGAGCTTGAGACAGCATGTATATGATGTCACGTGCTGTCTGATATTTGAATATGAATGAGATTGACAGCTACAGCTTGTTCTTTTTTAGGTTTAATGAATTGTCCAAGATCCTAAATGGAACAAAGTAGTTTGGGAACACGGCCTGGACTACGTCATTCAGTTGCCATGACAATTATGACAATGCCATTAATCGTCATGTGCTGACTCACCGCACTGTCTCCCTACGGAGTCAATAAAATAATTATTTTGTGGGATGTTCAAAGATGGTCGTGGGGGGGGGGCGCCGTGTCATGCTCGACAGAGCACGGAGACATTTGGGCTCAGTTTACTGTACTGGAAGGGATTCTGCCTTGGTGCAAGTGTTATCGCTCTGGGCTCGCAGCAATTGAGAGGTCACCGGGTTCAAACTCCCCGGCACGGTAGTTGAAGCAATGGGGAAGTTTCTAAAAATCCCCCCCCGCGCCCGTCCACCGAGCTGTATAAACCGGTTCATCGCAGTCTGTCAATTGGCAGACCGGCATAGAAATGTCGGCCAAATACCCTTCAGATGGGGCTCTCTCTAGAGCTCCCTATAGTGGAGGCCATTCTGCCGGCAGTGGTGTGAGTTACAATTTGACCTTTTACCACCTTGCATCATACAGATTTATTAATATTGTAAGTACTCATATGTATATAACAGCTAGTTATTTTTTTTTATGTGAAAATTTCTACAATAAGCAAAACTTGCAAAGCAGAACTCGGGGTAATTGATTGCATCGTTTGCATATAAGCAACATTTTAAGATACCAAGTTGGCTTCATCCCTGCCCAAAATGCACTAAATCTTGAAGCTTGCACATCAGATATTGAGAGCTATCCTCTGGTCTCAACCTTCACAACTCCTCGAAATCCCAAGCACTCCTCCTACTGGGCACCGGGCGACGTTTTAACTCGACTCCACTTCCTCCTGCTTGAGCCATCGCCGCCGCCGCCGGCTCTACCTCACCGAGTCGCGCTGGAACTTGGCGGACCGATCGCGAAATTGTGCTCGTTAAAAGTTATAATGAGAATTATTAGAATTATGACTCGTATACAATTTATTTTACCTCGTTTGCGCTTACTCTGCAGTGTAATAAATACCAAATATTCATACTAAATAAAAATCAACGAAATGTTCTAATTTGCAGAACTAATTAAGAAACCAACCACTAACTTCAAATACAACCACACACACACACTTCGTTACCAGTGGGTTATATACACTACTTGAAAGGCAATCTTACAACATCATTAAAATACAGTAAGCAGCCAACATCCCTCCGTAGTAAACAAATACAGTACTGAAATTGGGTGTTGACTGAGTCATGCTTTTTTTAATTTAACTTTTAGATTTTTCCAATTTATATTTAAATGTGTTACCAAGTCTGTTATGTGCATCGCCCAGTGTCAACACTCACTAACTGGCTGATTAAATCTTTACGTAAATGTATATTTACATGTTGAACGTTGTTCATTGTTGTGGGATGTTTGAACATTTAACTTTTTTCGCACCATATGTAGCCAACCGTGCTAATTGAAGGTGTGGGATGCAGTTTGCTCGAATGACGCGACTGATTCCATCACTGATTATTATAATTACTATTATCATTAAGATGACAACACAGAACTACTTCTGAAGTCCGCTTCAAAAGCCTCCTACTTATCCTCAGCGTTGCATTTTGTACATCGCACGGCAAACGGCGATGGTAGCATGGGAATGAATTCAATAATCCTGAGAGTTTTTGTTGAAGTCATGAACGAAATTTAACTTGCTTGAATGTTCTGCTTCCGTACGGCTGATGTAGATGCAGAGCAACAAACTACAAATTCACATTGAGGTGGTCAAGCCAGATAACCGCATCAGGAGCAAGCGGAGTGAATCGTCGCTGTGATGTCTCCTTCGTATTTGCGGATCGGGCATTGTAACGTTATATGTTGTATTATCTGTTCTGAATGACCACAGTCGTACACTGGCGAGTTTTTAATTTTCCATTTGTGCATCAGGTATCTGCATCTGCCATGGTTTCTGCAGTGGATGCGGTTTAGAGTGGACCATGAGCTTCGTGGATGATCAAAACAAGTGATTTATTATAAAATGGCGAAGGTGGGTTAAGAGGTTATACACTAAGCTAGCACCACTGAGGTCCTAGGTTTGCATCTAGGGTAACCACCCGTTCGTTATCTTCAGGATCTCGTGCGTAGTCAGTCGATGGAATCGGCCTGATCGCCAATGTCTGTACAAATAATATATCACAATAAATATGGATCGTCACTGCATTCGGCTGAAAACCAGCTCAAAGACTCGATATTGATTGATATGCAGCAAACAACGTTTGTGTAAAAAAAAAGGTCTATAGAAGCGACTTCAGAGGTAGATCTGTGACACACAAATATATCATCTTCTGTGGCTGTCTTTTCTTGCAGCTGCAGAGTACCAAATGTATTTTTGAATTTTTATTATCTCAGGGGACACGGTGTCCATAGCACATTGAAATAAAACTGGGGGAAATTAAATGACACGGAAATAGTGAGAACCCAGTTTAATAATCATGGGTGGCTGACCTGGATACGAAGGCCGGACATTGGCGGTGCTGGCTCAGTGCTCTGACACGGTATTTGTCCCATGTGCCACCCTGCCACCTCAGGATTGATTGGATACTTAGCCACCAAAGCAAATGGGGGGGGGGGGGGGGGCAGTAGTGGGGACAGTGATTAGCCTACACTGCGCTATGAGCCTGACATCCTGACGTTTGACTCCTGGCCACGGCTAACATCAGTGGCATGTAAAATCGGATCCGGTGTGGGGGGCCTCCCTCTGCCACTTCTCCAACCCGCACCTGTATGGTGAAGTAGGGTCAAACAACCCCTATGACCGAAACATGTGGAGGCCTTCATCAATCAGTGCTGTAAATCAGGGGTCCCCAACCCCTCGGCCGCGGACCGGTACCGGTGGGTGGCCTGTTAGGAACCGGGCCACACAGCAGGAGGTGAGAGCGGTGAGTCCGCGCGTGGCCCCCCCATTATTTTATTGACCACTTACGTCCGCGCTTCTTTCCCGCACTGCGCACTTGTCTCAGTCACAGTTTTGGTAAGCCCACAAGCTAACCCCTAGCCAAAATGAGTAAAAAACAAACGTCGCTGGAGAGCTTCTTTGATAAGGGGGAAAGACCCAATGATGAACCCCCCCCCACCCCGGTCCGTAGAAAAATTGTCTTCCACGAAACCGGTCCCTGGTGCCAAAAAGGTTGGGGACCGCTGCTGTAAATGACTATTTCATAGCCATTAACAATGTAACCAGCACCTCCGATGAGCACGGCTGGCTACGTACGGTACGGAAGAAGTTCAACGTACATACATACAGCACACAGCCTGTTACTGTGCTTGGTTACTCATAACAGCTGTTAGTCCACTGAACAAGAAGTTGCCTGGAAACGGCAATAGAACGATATTGCAATAAGTTTCACTCCGGGGCATAGAACTGGACTGAATAATAACGTCCAAGGGTTAGGTAGAGCGGACTCCTCTCCAAAGCCTTTCTTTATTATCCCAATTTTACTCTGCAAAAAAGACAACTTTAAAAGATGATTTCCTTCTCTGTGCAACAGACTCGTGCATAAATTACACAACAAGGAAACGTTGTTCGAATCCTCAGTGAAGATTTCAATATTGTATGTGGACTTTAACAGTTGCCATCGACAACCAAGTAATTTTTTGCTACCGTGGGATTGGCTTTTTAATGTAATTTTGACGTTACACAAGTCCAGATTAAAAATATATACATTTGGATGGAATGCCTGTGGACCAAATCATCACGAAATGCGCCCAGTCTTGCCAGATCCCAGAAGCTAAGCACAGATCCCAGAAGCTAAGCACAGTTGAGCCTGGTCAATGCTCGGATGGGGAATCACAACACAGTTGGTGTAGCCCGTGGAGGCTACATTGTCAGACAGTGCAGGATGCAGTACATCCATTGTTGTGCTGTACTTATTTACAATGCTCCTGCATCTACGCTCACCACCTTCACCAACCCGCATTGACCAGCATGGCGAAGTATGATGACATAGCCTCCTCCGAACGACCTGCACGGCATGGGGAGGAGGTTCTTCATCTAGATTGACAAAAGGGCTGTACACGTACAGAATACGAGAATTACAGTATTGAAATAAAACAAACTCTCCCTTTGAAATAACAATGCATGGTACCGGGTGAAATGTGAACCATGTGCCACATTTGGGTACGCATCAGAACATTCTGAGCCAGATCGGTTGGCTCCATCCGTGAGTGAGGCCTCACGATGCGCACAGAGCGGGGGTTGCACTCTGCTCATTCCGTAGACCCGTCGCATAGGAAGCCACGTGAGAACTGCACCCAAAGGGACCATGAGGCGACGCGGTGTGTGCACCTAGTCTGGCACAATCGCCGTGGCAGTTGTTGCTGCTGTACCTGTGCGCCACACTGCCCTTCTTGATTTCTGTGATCACCAGCGGCTCGCTCGGCTTTCTGTGAGTCGGCGCTGCAACACAGGACAACGACAGGAGCGTCACATCACGAAGGCGTTTTTGAGATGTATGAATAAAAAACAACTCCGCATAATTCAGGCAGCCCTCAAAGAGAAAAAAAAATAGGTGCCGTTTCAGGCAATAGCCCCTCTTCACAGCGGAGAGATGAGTATCGGAAATGCGTGTGTCTCCACCACGCTCGAACAAGCCTTCTGTGGGGCTCATCTCTGTTGGTAGCCCCGAGCAGCGGTGATAATTCCACATTCCCATTGTAGGGCCCAGTTTATCCACATTGACTTCTTTAACACAACTCTCGCTTTGCGAGAGTTGTGTTAAGGACCCCGGAAAGGTGAAGGTCGCGCTTTACTCCGGACTTGCATATAACTCTAAACTTTACCATTTTTTAACTATGTTTATCGTTTAAATCTTATCGTTATAAATGCATAATCACCACCACCATCAACTTCATCATCATCAAACCTCAGAAAGAGGTCAAGGATAAACACTAATATTAGGAGGAATTTGTTACACGACTCCTCTTATCCGCAGGAACCGGAGTCAATGGCAATGGAATTTTGTATGTGGCACAGATAACCGTCAACAGCAGCATCAATCCACAATAATAATTACTGATAAGCACGGACCGTAGGAGTAATTTGTTTGCCACTTCTGGTTCACTCTTCTGGCTTGTGAAATAGCCTTGGATAATTGGTGCAATATCTCCACGGGTAATAGAGGAGTTTCAATCCATAGAGTCTGGCCGTGGGTGAATAGGGTCACAGATACACAGAGCTATACTATACCTGTTTATTTACTTTTGAAAAATAATTCTACAATGTAAAATACACGTAGAAAACTGACAAATACATTTATTTTTTGACAACACGATTTTGGTACAGAGAACTTAGTGGATCACAAATCGTTAACCAAATCCCTTTAGAAATATTCTGATGACATCACACCACCCATTTAAACTGGGGGACATTGTCACAATTCTGACAACTGCCTGATAATGCTGGTTGTAACTACCCGGCAAAATGACGCACCTTGTTAAACGTTGTGCGAATTTATCCCCCGTTGAGTCTCCCCCCTCCTAATAAATGGCCCAGTGGCGTCGTGATTGTACCACTTGAGTGATGTAGGCGGGACTAAACGAGTCTTGCGGCGCACTGTAATGGGGCTCGTGCTTTATCCAATAAATAAATAAAATGTGTGGATTGCTTTCCAATAACGCTACCGGTGGTGTCGAAGCGGCGATACATTGGCAACTGTATTAATTCACAGTGTCGGGTGGAGGAGGGAGTACGAAACACATTATATGCACGCGATCCGACCTAAAAATAAAAACCCCAAAGATGAATCATTATATCGGTCGCGAAAGCCTAATGTGTTAAATTCAGAAACGTTTACGTAAAAAAAACTTTCCATCGTAGAGGACTGGTGGAAGAGATGCAGCAACGTGCCATGCGAGGAAAACATCGCTGCCCTGGAGGCCACAATGCTCTGATGGAGCCTGCGAGGCATGCTGGTTGGTGAAATCAGCCTATTAATCTTCTAATTGGTTTATTTTATCGAACACATAGCTCTTGGGCAAATATGAATGCTTGGGGAATGGGACGCATTACAACTTTAGAGTGGCAGATGTCAGCTTCGGGGAGCATTTGCATGAAAAGCACATAATTGCTCTCTCCAGAATGAGTATAGTGTGAATGCGTTTGCCAGTAATTGTGTGCAAACACCCACACAGTTGATTGAACGAGGATATGCGTGTGTGTATGTATGTAATGTAGTGGGAGTGCTAGTGGGAGTGGTATCGCAGCAGTTAGTGCGCTGCGCGACGAACGCAACGACCCGATTCCCGTTTATGGCTGCACCAGTGACGATTATCTGAACCACTCCTGGGCATCCCCCTCGGTTGACTCATCATCAAACAAGTACCTGGCACGATGTGTAAACATCAGCACTTGGAAGATAAAGGTGGCCAGGCGAGGTGCTGGCCTCCCACCCAACTTCGTGTGCCATGCTGACCTTCATAGGTGCTCGCTAACAGCACTTGTCCCTAAAGTCTGTTTAGCCTAAACAAACAAATGTCTGCAATTTAACCTGTAGGAGAAAAGTGCTGTGAGCACAGCACTCACTCGGTGATGGGTGGTGCGGTGAGTGAGTGGACGGCACAACACACCCGGCTGCATTTGTCTCTCCGGCGTTGGTGTTCACACGCCACCGCATACTCATTGAAAGCCGAGTAGACCCAGGCCAGGTTCAGAATACAAACCTCTACGAATATATATTGGCCAAGAGTGAAACCCAGGGAACATATTGGACATAACTTGCCCAGCCAGACGAAGGCCAAATCAGACAATACTTATTTGTTTTTGATCACTTCATCAAGCACAACGAAAGCTAAACAAACATATAATTTGGAATTCTTGAACAGGCCAGATGATTTGAAAGTAGACATGGCCAATGTTAGATTCACTAACCACAAAGAAAATATACTCGTAAAATAAAACCCATTTCACTGCCGCTGCCTGAGATGGCTTGACTGAGACAAAAGTCTCGTATCAGCACAAATATGCGTGAAGGAAAACACATTTAAAGACCCATTGCATACAACCACAAGCGAGTGATGAATAAAAGCCTAAAGCAGGGGTCGGCAACCTACGGCTCCGGAGCCGCATGCGGCTCTTTACGGGCTGCTTCTTGACGATATGTACGTATGTACAGTATGTACTCAGATGCATTGCGGCTCTTGAAATACTGAATTTTGTACCGAATTGGAAAGAAATGGCTCTTCTTGTTATTTTGGTTGCCGACCCCTGGCCTAAAGGATAATGAACAGAATAGGCCTGAAAGATCTTTTGGGGAAACTTAGTAAAAAGAAGAAGTGACCTTGCCTTCCCTGCATCCTGTATGTGGAGGCAATCAATTTCCATTGAACCTGTGGGGCTAATTGGACATGCTCAGGCACCGTTGGCATTGATTACGGTGGAAATTGCCGTATCACGTTCCGCACAAACACTGCCAGCCACTTTTGCCAGCAGCCCGAGCCAGCTGGGAGAGGAGTCAGTTGCGAGCAGCAGCTCGAACGGGGAGAAGTTGCAAATGCGAAGCCTGGCAGCATCACAACACACTCGTCGCTGCCTTAGGGCCAATTTATACATTTGCACTTCCTCCCAGAAACCTTCATGTGCGTGCCTGTGTGTGTACATGACTGTGTGAGGAACTCACATATCCATTGGCTGGGCCATGTAGCTCGCATGCCGAGCCACCGCATGCCTAAACAGCTTTTATTCGGCCGGATCGAGGGGGATAAACGGGCACGGCACGGGCTAGAGAAGAGATGGAGTGATTCGGTACAGGAGGACGTGGAGCTGAGTGGACTTGCCGATGACCGGTACCAGCGGTGTCAAGATCGGCCTCTGTGGAGGAGGCTCGTGAAGGACGCTACTGGGCAGTCGGAGGCAGTCGCCCTCCAACAACAATGGAGGGGGTAGGAGCGACGCTCACAACAACGAGCGGAGTGCCAGGTGGCTAAAGCACAGCAAGTTGGCACAGCAGGGGGCACAGATGGTGCATTGGCCACTCATCTCAGTCGACCCGTGGCACATGGGTCTGCCCCGTGACCTCCTGTCAGTGAGCGTTCAACACAAGCGTCGTGGTGACGTCACCGCCACTTCGTGGCGAATGGCGGTTGTTGTTGTTGTACGACTATGGGGAGCGGTAGTGTAGTGGTTAGCGTTACGCTGCGCTAACCGCCGGCGGCCCGAGTTCGATTTCTGCTCATGGCCAACGCCGGTGACGATCATCTGAACCGGTTCTGGGCCTTCCCTAGGTCGACTCAGCCTCAAATGAGTACCTGGTGCAGTGTGTAAACATCGCCACTGGAGAGACAAAGGCGTTCGGGCAGGGTGCTGGCCACCCATCCCCTCGTGTACCATTCCGGCCCTCATAAGTGCTAGCTAACAGCACTTGCCCCAATAGTCAGTTAAGGCTATAGGGGAATGTTTGTTTGTGTGCAGTGGGGTCGTGGTTAGCACACTGTGCAATGAACGCGCTTACCTAAGTTCCATGACCAATATCCTGCACATGAATAATAACGGTGACGAATTTCTGAACCAGTCCTGGGCCTCCCCTCGGTCGATTCAGCCTCAGTGTCTGGTGCCGTGTGTAAGCATCAGCACTGGGGAGACAAAGGCGGCCAGGTGTGGTGCTGGCCACTCAGCTCTTCGTGTGCTGTGCCGGCCTTAAAAAGGCAACCCACAAACAGCACTTTCCCCAACAGCCTGTGAAAGGCTAAGCGGGGGATCGTTGTCTTTGATTGTATATTGGCAATGCTTACTAACTCACTAGCACATGCATATTAATTCTAAACGACTGTGTTGGCAGTGGTGGACAAGTACGGACGAGAGAACACAGTACCACCATTGTATTTGTTTAAATATGGGCAGTAATTAATATGGCAAAACATTAGCTGTCGGGCTCGTCCACCAGTCAAATAATTAGCGCTGCGCCGCATGCGGCTGGCGGCTCCGCTGAAGTCTACGCAGCTGCAGCGCGACTGCCAGTCGCTCGCGAATATTCCGCCACGAAGCATCGGACAGGGACGCTGCTGCAACACGGAGGGAGAGTGAGAAGATCTCGGGTCGATGGTTTATTGTGAAAATTCGGTCACAGTTCCTATGATCACTGTTACATTGCTTTTATGGCTTTATTTTGGTGATTTCGAAAAGTTTTTTCGTTTGGCCATGTTTGTTTGTTGTAGTACAGAGTTAGACTGATGTCCTTAATCTAAGTTGTCTTGTGGTTATTGTTGTTGTTTGACTTGCATCCCACTGGGATTTTTTCACACAGCGTTGGTGTACAGTGCTTTTTCTGCAATATTTTACTGTCTTTTCTTGGATTTTATGTTTGCACATAGTCACATAGTCACTTTAAGATGTTTTCTTGTTCATGTTTTTGTTTGTTGCGGTTGCACCCGATTCAAGAGCCGAATGGCTCACAGGGCTATACCTAATAAATGAAACTGGAACTGAAAACTTGCCCCTCTCCTCTACGTATCGATGTCAAATCCCCACCGCCACCCTCCCAGTCTGAAATGCAGATGTTGGCCGAAGCTGGTCCCCTTAGTGTCACGCGATGGCGCGAGACGAGGGGGAGGTAAACGGTGGAGTCTCAAACAGGAACCGTATTGAAGACTCGACTAGGTGGGTATCAGCCCTGATTCCTCCCTCTCTCTCTGCAGCCCCAACTGCAGCGGGTACCGCTCTCGACCGCATCGCAACAACCGCACATTAAAGAAGGTGTGGAAATATTTTGTTCATGAACAGAACGACCAAGGACTTAGCATACTGCGAACCATCAGGCACACATCATTGATGACTGCCCCCATATTCTGGTGGGACAAGTAGACTCCATTCAGCTACCCCAATACAACACACGCGTGTTCTGGTGGGGCAAGCGGAACTCCACTCAGCTCCCACCCCAGATGCTGTGGAATGGCGACAACGCCATCTAACAGGGAGATGCTGTTGCTGCCACACCCACCCACAATGGATGCTATCTATTGCCTTTCTATAGCCCCATGGTGCGTTTTAAATTCGTCTATTTCATGAATTTGAATATTTTGTTGTTATGCTTGCTTCCTGAGGAAAGCCTGCCTGCCTGAGTCCCAATACACTTTTTTAAGGTAGGCCTGTCAAGTTCTCAGTTGGTAGCGACGTTGTCCCGAGTAATTTGCAGATACATGTCGGCATTTGGATGTTTGGCCAATATCCGTGACATTGTGTGTGTTTTTCTTTATAGCTATGGGATGGAACCGATAATCTGAAGGAACCCCCATGCACAACATGGGGAGAGAACATATAAATGCCACACAGAGAGGCGCCCGCTTCGGGAATTGAACCTAGGTCCCTCTTGCGCTGAGGCATGAGTGTTACCACTGCGCCGCCCTGGATATATGTATGTGTGTTGACACGTATCCGCGTGCAAAAGAGAAGCGTACGCATCCAGTCTCAAACTTCTGTTTTCTCAGCTCAACATATTTCAGCAGTCTCATCAGGCTTCATGGTGTCAACAGGTCTCCAACTTTAATTATCCACTCTCTATCTCTGACCTCTATACGTATGTGCTATGAATATGGGCGATTGTCCGAAGCATCACCTATTGTATATGTTTTCATTCATTTTGAAACCACACGGTGTTATTTAGGAATGTGTTGAGTTTTTTTTTGTTTCAGTTGTGGCTGCTCCACACAGCAGCAATGCAGCCTTCATCAGAGCACGATACTTGAGATCCTATTCGCTGCACAGGCACTACCCATAGAGGCATCGGTAATCACAATGATCTCTCATACTGCCCATAGAGGTATCGGTAGCCAACCACAATTATCTTTCACACTGCCCATAGAGGCATCAGTAGCCAACCACAATGATCTTTCACACAGCCCATAGAGGTATCAGTAGCCAATCACAATTATCTCTCATACAGCCCATAGAGGAATCAGTAACCAATCACAATGATCTCTCACACTGCCCATAGAAGCATCAGCCAATCACAATGATCTCTCACACTGCCCATAGAGGCATCAGCCAATCACAATGATCTCTCACACTGCCCATAGAGGCATCAGTAGACAATCACAATGATCTCTCACACTGCCCATAGAGGCATCAGTAGCCAATCACAATTATCTCTCATACAGCCCATAGAGGAATCAGTAGCCAATCACAATGATCTCTCACACTGCCCATAGAGGTATTGGTAGCCAATCACAATGATCTCTCACACTGCCCATAGAAGCATCAGCCAATCACAATGATCTCTCACACTGCCCATAGAGGCATCAGTAGCCAATCACAATGATCTCTCACACTGCCCATAGAAGCATCAGCCAATCACAATGATCTCTCACACTGCCCATAGAGGCATCAGTAGCCAATCACAATGATCTCTCACACTGCCCATAGAGGTAATTACATTGTTCATGCATGAACCAAAGAGACAGGAACAAGTTATCATTGTTAGGGGGAAAATGTGTCACATTATTAACTTGTTTGCCCTCTTGGCCTTCACAGATGCTCGCTAACTAATACAGCGGGATTTAGACTTCACATTTAACACTTAAAAATATGAAAATATGGATTTAAAAAATGTCATTTTTATCAGGGCCCCATGGCATATACTGTAGTACGCTTTCAACTATTATTCACTCGATATCCGTGGCCTCTCTACGTGCTATGAAGAAGGGCCATTTCCCAAACAGTTGCTTATGATATATTATTCCTTTATAGTGCCGTTGACGAATGTGTGTTAGCTTTTCGTGATTTGTGCCAACAAAGCAGCATCACCAAATCGTCAGTATGAACATGAAAGACAGGTGTGGTTTTACATTGTCCTCGGGTAGCTTTGTCTACATATTAGATCACTTTTCGCAGTTGCATTTGCTTATGAGGCCCAGCCCTACTGATGCGACTTAGTCAGGTTGAAACCTGTCCAAATGCTTGTTTAAAGGGACTCTACAACGGAAACTTTACGTCAGACAAAGGTTCTAAATGTGAATGTATTAACCATTATATTTCCTTTGCGCAATTAACAAAGTGATTTAGCTCTTGGATTTACCGTGCAATAAAAGCCAATCTCCTTTCACCTTTGCTGTCTTTTCGAGGAAATAAAAAAAGGGGCTTCATTTTTAATTTGCAGTGGCAGCACACAGAAATCCCGAGCTGTGAAGCCAGGAAAATCTGGCACACACCACGGCTCCCCATCAAACGGTGGTATATTGTTTCTATATTAAAGTTAGCACACAGAATGTGAGGAAAAATCCAATGTTCACGGAAATAGATTGAACTAACATCTGTTGAATTCTGGCAACGGTGAGCATTGCTGAACAAGCGCCTCGTGTAATGCGTTTATAAGTGGGTTTCGTGTGCGAGAGTGTGTTCGCAGTGGTATGGGTGGAGTGGTGGCACTGTGGTTAGCGCACTGCGCGATTAACCTGGTGACCCAACTTTCGATTCCTGCTTACGATCAACATCAGTGACGATTATCAGAACCAGTTCTGGGCCTCCCCTTCGTCGACTCAGCCTCAAATGAATATCTGGTGTGAAGTGTGAACATCGCCTCGAGGAGACAACGGTGATCAGACGTCGTGCTGGCTACCCACCCCCTCGTGTGCCATGCTGACCTCTATAGGTTCTTGCTCACACCTCTTGCCCCTAAAGTCTGGTAAGGCTATACAGGGGAACTTTGTCTTTGGTCAGCCAACAATAACAAAAAGCAGAGGAACGATGCTCACAACAATGCGTGGAGCACCAGGCAGATAAAATGCTGCAAGCTGGCAAAGGGGGAGAGCACAGGTGGTGTAACTGTCTGTCATCCCAGTCTATTATCCCATGGCACCTGGGTCTGTCTCATGACCTCCTATCAACGACCCTTCGACACTTCACGTCGCCTCAAAGTGCACCTATCTTAGCACGAACAGTGTGAAGACATCACCGCTGCTTAGTGGTGAACGGTGGGTATTGTTGTTTATGTGCGCCGGCCTTCATAGGTGCTCGCCAACAGCATTTGTCCCAACAGCCTGTTAAAAGACCATACGGGAGATCTTTGTCTTTGTGTGTGAGCACATGTCTGTGTGTGTGTTATCTCTGTGCATGCACATGTGTTTCCGTGTTTCTTTGACATGGATGTGTGCGTGCTACTGCTAGTAATTGGAAATCTCACACTTACACGTGATGGTAATTCCCAGCTCCACGCCTTTCTTCTTGGGAAGTGTGACGTGGAAAGTGCCACTGCTCGGAATCACCGACTCTATGAATAAAATACACAACAACAACAGCGAGCAGGATTGCCTCCATACTTCTACACAAATGATAGCGCAAGGAAGTGGCTTATTGCGTGGAAATGTATCGAAGCCAAATACACTGTACGCATGTTTATTCTAAATGGGGAGGGAAAAACCGGAGGACCCAGAGACAAGTCCACGCAACTACGGAGAGAACATGCAAACTCCCAATATACAAGCGTCAGGGTTGGAATCAAACCCACCTCGTGTATACCAGGCGAGGTAGTTAACATCCGGTATACAGAAGGTCGTGGGTTTGATTCCAACCCTGATGCCTGTATATTTAGAGTTTGCATGTCTCCCCGGGGTCGCGTATATTTTATACAGGTCCTCTGGTGCTTGGAGGATGCATTCTCACTGTGGTAGTACAAGTGTCAACGTGGAAACAATCATAAGGAGAGAGCTTCTGCAATGCCATGCTTGTGTATCCTGGATGAGGCTGGAAGTTGGGTTTTTCTCCAAAACCTTTCAACAAGTTGGTAGAGCTGGGCCGTGTTTGTCGCTCACTAATTTGCACTAATTTAATGCCGTTACCGCCACTCATCACTAAAGTGCTCTCGAATTATTTTGACGAACTACATTAGTGGCCACTGATGAGTGACAATGTTCTTCAGGCTCCAGAAGGCACAGCCTGGGTATTTTGCGGAGAAGTGGCACTGCTGCAGATTCAACGAAGATAACACAAATGTGAAAATGTGTTGAGGTGAACAGATTTGTACACGTAAAATGCATTGTTGGATTAAAAAAGAAATGTATTTACGGTAACCTTGAACACATTGCATGTGGTTGGATAAGTGAAACATTAAGTAAATACTCTCGGTGCATTTGGGTATAGATTCCATGCCATGCTCCCAAAACATTGTTCAGCTGTTGCCATGTTGACATTTGTCAAAGTGAGATTTCAAAACAAATCATGCATAGCATAAAAGTATTTTAAAAAAAACATAGTTGATCATTAATACTCTGGACACAACTGTATTGATTTTATTTGATCCAATTTTAGTGAACTGTTAAGTCCAGTTTAAACTGCTTCCGCCAAGGCTTTGCCTGGTCGGCTCACTTTTATAAAGCAACTCAAAGTGTCTTCAGTTTCAAAGGGGCGTCTATTAATTGGTGTCGCTAAGCCAGTGATCGGAATTACACTTTTCAAGTTGGGGGGGTCAATATATTCCCTCAATGTGACACTCCTTCGTATTATACGAAAGAGACGTCACAGCGATGAAACAACTACGCTGCTCTTTGACGCAGTTATCTGGCTTGACCACCTGAATGTGAAATTGTAGTCATTGCTCTGCCATCTACATCAGCAGCCATACGAAAGAAGAAGATGAATATTGTGATGGATAACAAATGGAAACATTTGCAATTATGGCCATGAAACCCAAACTATGGACCATTTCGTAAACCATTGTAGCCTGCGCTCCTTTAGTAGAGGAAAAGCAAAACCACGCAAACTTTAACTTCCCAAACCCTAAATTTCGATTTAAAGCTTTCGTGACTGCAGGGATTCATCTTCTTGATTCTTTCGGTAAAGTCACGTAGAATGGAAATAATAAAATAACTAAATAAAACATAATAAAATAATTCTCACGACGTTTCGGCCACAACGCAAGCAGCCGTCCTCAGGTGAAGACCAGGTCTGTCGGGGAGACATTCATACGCTGTCTATGAATGTCTCCCCGACAGACCTGGTCTTCACCTGAGGACGCCTGCTTGCGTTGTGGCCGAAACGTCGTGAGAATTATTTTATTATGTTTTATTTTGTTATTTTATTATTTCCATTCCCAAACCCTCTCGTCATGGCTAACAGACCTCGACATTGGCATTCATCTCCAGAATATATTGCCGCGAGATAAAATGGAATAGTAATAAAATCTGTAACGTGCACAATGTTTCAAAGACATAAGTGACCACGATCGTTGAGGAGGAGAGCCAAGCTCGGTGCAACTCGAAAGCCAGCTGAAGAAGGTGGCGCCTCTAAGCGTCTCTTGAAAGTCGGCGTAGATTGAATGCTGCGGAATTTTGCAGCGAGATCGCGATTATGGGCTCGATTGTGAGGCGAGTACTCTGCTACGGCGCCACAGGTATAATCCCCTCTATCAAATATACTTCCAAAGGAAGTGGCTGGGTGACTCAGAGGTGAGAGTGTTGAGCCGGCACTGCTGAGTTCCTCGGTTTGAATGTGGGCAGCCTGTGAATCAATCGGGTTCTCAAGCGCAGTGAGATTATGGTCTCAGCCCAATCACCAATGACTGCACACATACACACACACAAAAACCCCATAATCAAAATAGGCACCGCACTTAATTTGGTTAAAACTCCGTGGTACATTTCGTGGGATTTTCACGGTGAAGCGGCAGGCGTTTGCGTCGCGCACACAAGAGGTGGTGGCAAATGACTCGCGGAGCCAAATCTCACCGGCAACGTCAAACTCCACCTCGAGTGAGGCGCTGCCCACCAGGGCCTGCTCGTGGAGGTACTGCGACACCTCTGCCAGCGAGCCCAGCTCCGCCGTGGGGATGCCATTGACAGACAGGATGCGATCGCCCGGCTGCAGGAGGCCGCACCTGTTGGAAGGAAGCGGAAGGAAGCGGGTGGACACAACAACAACGGCGAGCGCTGATCGTTACTACCGCGTAGGTTTTTTTGTTGTGGTGCTGCTGACCAGTTCTCTCCCTGTTGCACTGCGCATCGTTTGGCACGGCGTCCGACGTTTTACTTCACGTGCTCGGAGCTTCTAAAGGAGCCAAGCAGGAAACATTGAACTATGTGCCGGCTGAACAACAACACACGGTGCAACCTGAAAACACAGCAGAGTTATGGCAGTGACCTCTATTTATCAACGGTCATTGCAATATTTGATCAATTAGATTTTGACATGCTCATAGATTACCTCGTACGCTGAAACCTGATCGTGCAATGACTATTTTACTATACCCCATGTAGCGGAGGTAGGAACAGAGGACCTGTGTTCTTTCCTTTTTGGGTATTTATACTAAACTATGTTTTATTTCACAAGGTAAGGTCCACTGAGCTACATAGCTCTTTTTCAGAATCGACCTGGCCACAAATGATAGCTCAACGACGTGGCTTATGTGGAAATGTACAGCAGCCAAAACACTCTAAACGCACATTGATTCCAAATGTGGAGGGAAAAACCGGAGGACCCGGAGAAAAATCCACACGACCAAGGGGAGAACATGCAAACTCCAAATATACAGCAAGCTTCAGGGTCTGGATCGAACCCACAACCTCCTATATACCAGGCGAGGAAGTTAACATCTCGCCACTGTGGCTAATGGCCTTGCTGCCAAGGACATTCTTATCCGGCCTCCGTGTCCCGCATGCGCCTCTCGTCCTCAGGTCGTTTAAATGAGGGCGACGACTACAGCGCCGTGATTTCTCCAGTGGACAGTGGGGGATTGGTGGACTGAGCGGCCCCCAAGGTGTCCCCCCCTTACACAGCAGCCCGGTAACATTACAGAAATATTGCCCCCATCCCCCTGCTCTTATATTGCCATGAATTCAAATTAACTGGAGGATATTTGATTAAAATGTAAAAAAGACATAAAACACGTTGTTACAAATATGGAATTCCAATGAGAATGAAAGCATTTTAGTAGTTTACCCTGTGGGAACATTCGAAGCCAATTTGAGGCTGCTCAGTTTTATCGAAAAGCAATGCCTCCAAGCTCATTACACTCTCTCATGCAAAGCTACATGTGGTACCCAAACATCATATTTATTCCAATTATAGCCATGTGGCAGTTCAGCGGAGATAATACGATACATTTTTGGGGAGCAAAGGTAGCAGTTGCTAGTGCGCTATGCAACAGAACCAGCAATCTACGTTTGGTTCCTGGCCACAGCTAACGTCAGAGGTGATTGATATCTGAATGGGTCCTTCACCAACCCGCACTGACCAGTGTGGTGAAGCACGGTTAAACAATCTCCACAGGAGCGACACGCCACAGTGAGGCTTCATCCAGCAGTGGATTGACAAAGAAATGTAAATTGTAATTGTTTTCATCAGACAGTATAGGCATTGACTCGTACAAGCAAGGATTGAGCAAGGCATACTCATGAGGCAGTACACCCTTGCAGTAATGTCAGCTGTAATGCAAATCAAGTTAAGGAATACAAATATGTATATCTAACACTGGACTTAAAATTGTAACACCAAGGGGTATGCAAAGAAGTTTTGCTTGATGCGTTCTCAATCAATATTTTCTACGCCTTGTATGTTGAACTTCTTCCGCACTCTACATTATAAACCATGTCAATCGGAGGTGCGGGGTAAGGACAACAAACTAAACACAAAAAGCAGCTTTAAAGAAATTCTATTTAAATCTAGATTAGTGGTTCTTAACCTTCAATCGATACAAAACTTAGAATGTTAATAAATACATAGGTTTGATAAAAACAAAGTGGTTGTACTTACATGCCCATACTTAAATTGTGTTTGGATGATTTTGCTTCTAAAAAAGTTTGGCCATGTGTCACACTCCCAGGAAGAACATCTTGCACCCCCCCCCCAGGGGGTGCGTGCACCCCAGTTAAAGAACCACTGCTCTGGATGATTTAAAGGTGTATAGCTCCAGTGGTTTCCTAATATCGGAAGAAAGAGCATTCCAGACGGCTGCAGAAGCACATCTGAAAGCGCTCCCTGGAGGGTCATGGTCGACACCATTGCTATTGTCCAATAACTTCCCAAAGGACATTGTGGTTACAAGGCGAAAACATCAGTCTATATTGAATCTTCCCTTGAGAACATTGTCACAGACAAATGCACATCGTAAGTACACATATTCATATATGACTTGTGTATAATTCACGAGCACTGACTGGTTAAGTCAAAACATCACTTGCTCAAATGAGAAAAGTAAGTGCGCCACGGTGGCATAAAAGAGGTCGTGGGCTATCTTGATGACTGTATATTTGGAGTTTGCATGTTCTCCCCGTGGTCGTGTGGATTTTTCTCCAGCTCCTCCGGGTTATTCCCTCCACATTTAAAATCAACATGCGTTTAGAGTACTACATTCGGCTCCTATACATTTCCATGTGATAAGCCACTTTGTTAAGCTATCATATGTGGCCAGGTCGCTTCTGAAAAAGGGCTTTATAGCTCAATTGGCTAAATAAATGAATAAAAGTTGTCTTCATCCGGACAACCAGTTGTGGAAATTCCACATTGTTATGACAGGATACAGTTTACCCAAAGGATGACGACTTGTTCAAAACGTATCCAAAGTATTAAACATTTTATTGGATCCCGAGAGCTGACGAGCTGAGACGACCACCCGGCCTTGTATTTGAACTCGCAACCTTTGAGCCAAGCATGCAAACTGCAGCATAAGCCGTCTCAACATAATATTGACGGGCAACAAAGGTGCCGATGGCGACGTTGCAGACACACATTTGCTCATCTTGGAAAACAATGGGATCAGATGTTTGAGTCAATGCATATGAGCAGGCAGCATGCTTGCGCTGTGCTCATGGAACCTGTAGGAGAATTGGGATACGGCTGTAAACTCCAACGACAGAATAATATGACTCTCCCGTGCGAGTAGTTGGCACCATACTTGCGAACCCGAGACACAGCCATAAAGGCTTGAAACAGAGGTCACCACACACACACGGACACACACTGTAGAAGCAGCACCTGTTTAAATGAGCTGTGTGTGTGTGCGCGCATCACGACCAAGGCCTCTAAAGCGTGAAGGTGAGCGGTTCGGCACATCGTAATTGATTTACTTCCAATGACAACACCTGAACTGGAGAGAATGGCCTCACCCTCTCAGTGACTAACAAGGCACATTCTTCGCAAACTGCACAGCAGGCATATTATATTAGCTCACTGCAAATCCAGCACCAAGGAGAGCTCCACGTTTTACGAAGAACAATATTTATATTTTGGACAGATAGTGAGATAGCCATCGTACTTAGCATTGAGCCCTTGCTTCAATGATTGTTAAAGCCAGGTACCGTATGTACAGCACCCAACACATTCGAATTTTGTTCATTATGTTCAAGGATTTTCAGACATTCAGACATCCACTCATTGGTATCACAATTACTGTAAACAGGTACAGTAAAACCTCTCAAAGCCATAAGGTTATATGCAATACATTTTGACTTAAAACTTTCGTGACTGCAGGAATTCATATTCTTGGTTCTTTAGGTAAAGTCACGTAGATAGAAAAATAATAATTAAAATTATAATAATAAAATAATAAAAAAGAATAAATAATAAAAGCAAAAAAAACACAATAAAAAAGAAAAATTAAAATAAAAATAAATAGAAAATAATAAAAGCAAAAAATCCACGACGTTTCGATTGAAATACAAGCGGTCTTACTATTTTAAAATTTTATTGTGGTTTTTTGCTTTCATTATTTTCCATTTTTTTATGATTAAAATTAAAATTTGTATTATTATTTTTTTCTATCTACGTGACTTTACTGAAAGAACCAACAATATTAAGTAAATACTGTTTTTATTTTATTTTTACACAGAAACCAAAAACCCGACCTGCATATATTCATTAGAAATTCTAAACCTTCAAACGTACCCGTTGTATGGAATGCGGTGAACCCGTTCCCCTGGATGCCACGTGCTCTGCAAAGGTGGTCACTCACTTGTTTCAGGAGCACCATGGTGGCAAAATGTTAACTACCTCGCCTGGAAAACAGGAAAGCGTGGGTTCGATCCCGACCCTGACGCCTGGACATTTGGAGTTTACGTCTCCCTATGGTCGCGTGGATTTTTCGCCAGGTCCTCCGGTTTTTCCCTCCACGTTTAGAAACATGCGTTTAGAGTATTTGGCTGCTTATACATTTCCAGAAAAGCTACTTCGTTGAGCAATCATTTGTGGCCAGGTTGCTTCTGAAAAAGAGCTCTACAGCTTGGTGGGCCTGGTAAAAAAACATAGTTTCGTTTCACATGTTTAGTTAAGTTTCTTTTATATTTATTTTCCAAACATTCTTCAAGCCCGTCAGCAAATTTGTTCGTCCTTCCACATCCACTGAATCTCAGCCTCCTCCTTTGCTTAATGGAGATGGTGATTATTGTGTGTAATCAAATTGTAAATATTACATCAATTGTTATTAAGTGTTAATTAAATGAGTTCGTTGTAAATTATGTGTAAACATAAGTGTGTAAACATAATTTAACTTGAGAAAATTTTTTACATATACCAGCAGTCCCCTACGAACAGAGAGCCTCCCCCCAAATTCTCACCCACCCATTCACCACACTTCAGTTCACAGAAACTCGCTCACCCACCCACTCACCACACTGCAGTTCACAGAAACTCGCTCACCCACCCACTCACCACACTGCAGGTCACAGTAATTCGCTCACCCACCCACTCACCACACTGCAGGTCACAGTAATTTGCTAACCCACCCACTCACCACACTGTAGGTCACAGTAATTCGCTCACCCACCCACTCACCACACTGTAGGTCACAGCAACACACTCACCCACCCACTCACCACACTGCAGGTCACAGCAACTGACTCACCCACCCACTCACCACACTGCAGATTACAGTTACTTGCTCACCCACCCACTCACCACACTGCAGGTCACAGCAACTCACTCACCCACCCACTCACCACACTGCAGGTTACAGTAATTCGCTCACCCACCCACTCACCACACTGCAGGTCACAGTAACTCGCTCACCCACCCACTCACCACACTGCAGGTCACAGTAATTCGCTCACCCACCCACTCACCACACTGCAGGTCACAGTAACTCGCTCACCCACCCACTCACCACACTGCAGGTCACAGTAATTCGCTCACCCACCCACTCACCACACTGCAGGTCACAGTAATTCACTCACCCACCCACTCACCTACTGACTCACCACACTGCAGGTCACCTCACTTCCTCCGCGTCTTCCCTCACACTTTGAATTGCCTCAAACCGTCTCTGTTTATTAAGTTCTTTGTAACCTTGCAAAACTTAAGAACATCACACACTGAACCATGAACCCGGCGACCTCGGTTCGATTCCTGGCCATGACTGACATCGGTGTGGCAAGTGATTTGAAGTGGTCCAGGGAATCATCGCTTCACCAACCCGCACTGACCACAGCATGCTGACGACGTCTGGACAAACACCCCTCCAATGCCAACGCGTCATGGCAGAGGCATTACATTAAACAGGGCGCTTGTTAGCGAGTCTGTGCCGGTTACCTCTCGGCAGGGCTGTCGGGCTCGATGTATCCGATGAGCAGCGGCGCTCCGAAGACGTCGGTGGAGAAGGTGCCGCCCTGCAAGTGCAGGCCGAAGCCAGGGCCCCCGTCGGAGGCGAGGTGCAGCGCCACGCTCTCGGTGTGCACCACCTGGCCGCCGGGCCCCAGCGTGCTGCACGCTGTGCGATTCGCACGCACACACACACACGCAGCGCAGCAACGGCGTCACGCAGTGCCACCACATGAGTGGGGCGCACGCGCGCCCAACAACTCTGGTAGTAAGTAAACCCCATGCAACAGACTGCTGATGCTGATGCATGTTCGCTGTTGCTGCTGCTCCGCAAGCCCAGCTAAGTCTACAACCAGGCTTTGGGGCAACCTTTCAAAAAGAAGAAGAGCAATTTTTTTTAGTTTTTTTGTCCTTGGCCGAAAATGGTTCGAGAGCTACATCACACGCAGAGCTACTTGTACACAAACACAACATGTATATACAGCAGATGACAACACACATTGTGACTTGAATAAAACAAAATAGGTGATAGAATAAGCTACATCTAGTTTATTCCCCTCTTAGTTATTCTTTAACAATACAATTTGACTGTACATTATGTTCTCACCAGGACATTCCATGGTGACCCATTCCCTGGCATACTTATACATTATATATACGTAAAATTAGGTGTTAATATTTAAGTAAATTCTTTATTGGTTCGTTGCCGACCCCGTAGGCTAGTGCAGAGTCGCGGTCTGAGCGTCGCACATCTGCACTCGCTGGTGACAATCACCGTGTTTTGCATTCCTGATTCTGATTCGTCGTGCACCCTGGCACGACTGCGCATGGGAATAGCATCGGTCTGTAACTTGTCTTCTCTTTGAGAGTGTACTTATTCAAACGTTGACGACATTTGTTTAAATAATGAATTCGGTTAAATTTGATTCCTTACGGCAATGTTTACAAATGGATGGAATGGCTGCAATGAAGACATGACCTTGTTTACGATGATAACAGAAGTGGTTGGCCGGTTGATGCCAGCCAAGATCACGTTGCATTGAGAGGTTAACGTCACATGCCAGACAAGTAGGGATTAATCAAATATATCAGAGGTCATCACGATAAATGAGGCAATGGTACATTCGACAATCCACGAGTTGAATTTCTCAAAGGTGTGTGGCTGTTGAGTGCTAGGATTGTTGATAAAAGACCATACAATGGACAGGATTCACTTTCAACCCACGCCTCTGCCAGCGCGTTCCTGCCTCAACGCCACGGTTATGCCCGATCTGTAACGTCACCCCAATTGGTGCGGTCGTCGTCATCTTGCAATACTTTCATCTCCATACATTCGACTTTCACTTCCGACCTCAGACCTGGAGATAAACAACAGTTCCACGATCTTTTATAGAGTGCAGTCGTGCAAGGTTGCTGACATCGTTGACCAGGCAATGTCTCTCTCTACCATCTAACGGAAACATCCAAGGTGAATATCACGTGTGGGTATATCACACTCTTTACCCATTCACTAAGCATTTTTTACTTATATAACTGCGTCTGTGTGGGTTACATAATTAATACGAGTCTCTAGATGCCCATTGAAATACACTCATGTCGTGAGACAGGAAAAATATCCCATCATCATCATCAGCCATGATCTAGCCCCTGCTGGATGAAGCCCTCCCCCCCGTCATCACCATCCGCTATACAGCAGAACCCCTTTTGACGACAGTAATTGGTTCCACGAAACCGGTCGTTAAGTGATTTGGTCGTTAAGCGATTATAGTAAATACACGTTAAAGGCTTCATTCGTTCAGATAGCATCGAAAGTTACCCATTTCACCCCAACAACGTACCTGATAATATTTAAACAATGGATATTAATACATTAAGATACTAACAACATTATAAAGACATAATATAGAAATAAACATGGTTAATCAATGCATGAATTCGTATTTATTGTACCTACAACAGCTCGTCGATAACAGGGGAATGATCGTTAAGCGAACACATTGGGCTCTAAGGAGGCCCGTCGTTGAGCGATTAGTCATTAATAGGGATGGTCACGAGGGGTGCTACAGTAATCTCATGCCACAAGCCATGGATCTCCTGCACCATGAGCCGATGCCATTGCTCCATCTCCATGGTTGACGCGTCCTGGGTGAATCTCCTCTCAAGGTTGCACTTCCATAATTGGTTTCAACCATCAGCTCTCATATCTGTGGCAAGTGACAACGTGTCCTACCCAAGTCACGTGTCTGTCCCACCCAAGCCGCGTGTCCCACCCAAGTCACGTGTCCTAACCAAGGCCACCTACTTGTATGAACAGTCCATTTCTTGACTCTAACTTGAGTTTGTTCCCTGATCCACGGGTTTCTCTCTCTGCCTCTCAAGAGTAATTCCAAGCTTGCGCATCTCCCACGCTGCTTTATGGACTTTCAACTTTTGTTCTATTTCTAAATGTCATAGCAGGTAATGTACACTGATTACGAATGTACTCTTTAGGCACTTTGCTACGCTTTGCTTTTCACGATGGAGCCCAGTTTTCCAAAAAGTGCTCCAATCCTCGCCCAAGAGAATAGGAATCAATTAATTTCAAAGCTGGTTGAATGTTTTCTTGTTTATTTTTTTTAAAGACAATAATAAGCATAAAAATGGAAGTCCCATCAGCCAATAAATTAAGTGGCTTTTACTTTTAGCAATTAAGCAACCTCTCATTACCTCTTTATCGTTTTAATATTACCATATTTTGCTGAACGGTATAAAAACCATTTTTTTATGGCAAGTAGATGCTACATATACGTTGTAATTTTGTAATTGTGCGGAATAATGCAATTTAAATCTCCTGAAAAAAAAAAGTTTATGTTCGAGTGAATAGAGAATCAGCATCTTGCGATATCCACGTCGAGTCTTTAGATTACTCTTAAGCCTACAGAGGACACCGCGCTGGCATAACGAGTGCAATGGGCGAGTGGTGGTACCGGTGGTCAGCAAGCGGACCTTTGAATCTGGTGAACTGAGATCAATTCCTAACCGAGGCTAACAGCATTCATGAGTTATATTCGGCCGTCATGAACTCCCTTCACCAAGCCGTTACTGACCAGCATAGCGAAGTATGGTCGAACGACTGCACAGCCTACAGAGCGTGGCAAAGTACTCATCCAGAAGCGCATTGACAAAGGGTCGTACATTATCATTATATTATCCAGTGCAAATACAATTTTAGCCCAAAAACCATTTCAATCGATTGGGGGGTGGGGGGAATAGTTCTGCAATTGTTTGTTACTAGGCGTAGACCACTGGCCCCGAGCACAAAAAGATAATTATTCGACCGCAGAAGATAACCCCGGGATTGCACTCGAGTATCGCCACGAGCAATGCCGCCGAATACGCTGACCCGGCCATTAGCGGTCAGAGGCACTCCACTACCCTCTGCCAATAAAGCAATTACATTACATCTGCAACAAAAGGGGGTTAGAGAGTGTCCCGTGCTCAAACGAGCATGAGCACTGTCCGCGCTCGTTTTGAGCATTCACACGTTCACGCGGGTGTCCGTGCGCACGACCACGCATTCTGTCACGCGTGGACGCATTGGCGCATTACAACGTTCGCTCGCTCGTTTTCTTCCCGAGCGACGGGTGCAGCTCTGCATAGCGTGCACCAACCTGGGCCACGAGGGCACATGCAGCGGCCGTTTGTGCATTGTTTTGAACTAAAGCAATTTTTTATTTGACCAGGTAATGCCCAGTGAGCTACTATATAGCTCTTTTTCAGAGGCAACCACTGAGAAATGTGGATTAGTGATTATAAATTTACACCATTGACAATTGATGAAAACACAAATTACGGGATTTGTTTTGTCATTTTACGTTCAAATTGACACTTGTGAAAGAAGCGCTAATTACAGGAGACTGCACACTGAGCTCTACGGCGGCGCGGTGCTGTAAGCGTTGTCACGAATGTTTTGTGTGGTGGCGCACGCCTCTGATCCAGTGACTGGGAGGCGGGGCTCGTGGGTCACACAAGGTTAAAGCCAGTGTGAGACACCTATTTTTTATTGTAATAGGTAAGGCCCACTGAGCTGTGTATCTCTATTTCAGAAGCGACCTGGCCATCACAAATGATAGCCCAATGAAGTGGCTTATCGTGTGAAAATTCATAGCAGCAGCCAAATACTCTTAGACACACGTCAGGGTCAGCTTGAACCCATGACTTCCTGTATACCAGGCGAGGTAGTTAACATCTCCTAGCCGCGGTGCTCCTATCTGCACACAACACTCCAATGCACTGTGCAGGGGGGGGGGGGGACGTCGTGCCCCTGTGGCCTAATCCACAACCACTGGGGGACCATTCGCGAGTAGCTCTCCCCCAACCTCCACAGCGCATCTGCACGTCCGTGTTTGCAGGTACAGCGCCGTATATATTTAGTCCATGTGCCTTAATGTGGCAAAGCAAAGCCCGTCTAGTCACAACGAGTCTCTTGTGCCGGGGGGACTTGTGGTATGCATGATATCCATGAACAAGGGTTCATCGATATCAATGCTGTTGATGCCACCCACACCCTCACCATTGCTTCCTTCTCTCTGCTAGGTTCTGAAGCTGATGGAATGACAAACACAAAATCTCCAAGCTCTGTTCTAACAGCATCCCACAATCTGGCTTTAGGTCATCTTCCTTTTTGCCATTGTTGGACATCTACGAAACAGAGGTTCATAGGCCATCGGATTTCTCCAGGATAAATGAAATTTCTGATTCTGTTTAATTGCATTGGTCAATTAATTACTACACAAAGTATATTACGTGCATGCCGTCGTAATGTCACGGTTTTCGCACTGGATTTGCCATCCAGAGGTCACCGGTTCTAACTCCCCCTCCGGCAGTTCAATTAAATGGGGGCGAGTTTCTTAAATCCCCCCCCCTGCCTTTGTCCACAAAGCAGTGGAAATAACTGTGGCACAGCATCGGCAAGTCACGTGTGGTGGGGTAAAGTGTGGGTACTCCCACCTCTTCCAAAACATCTTAGCAAGCACGGAAGAGTAGGCTAAATACTCCCTAAGAGAGGCTGCCTACAGGCCCCTCGAGTGGAGGCCCTTCTGCCAGCAGTTGTGTTGAGCAGGAATTTGCAGGGCTGCACCTTTACCTTTTACCACTGTCGTGACTCAGGGAAGGCTTAAAGCCAGAGCATGGGATACTGTGAGATCAGATCGTGAAGGTGAGTTTCAAACTTGTAACAGCCTTGGGCTCTTGCAGAAGGATGGAAATGATGGTGAAATCTGGTGGCACCTATGGCTTTGGCTATGTATTTATGTTGAACGTCTTTTGTACCATGCGTAGCCAACCGTGATAAACCGGAGATGCAGGAAATGATGACCTCTTTTCCCGATGACCTCTTAACCTGCCTACGCCCATTTACTCGTGAACGTGCTAGCCGAATTAATACCCATTTTAACAAAGTGGCTCCTTCATCAGGCATGATGTATCCTCAAGCCAATTAACTGTTTGGCAGCTACACAATGTGTAGCTACAAAATTTGTAGCTGCCATGTTTAATGTCATGGTGGAGTTGCTTACTCTACCCTGTCATGAAATACCTAGCATCCTCGCGGCATGTACCTACATTTTTACCGCCAGGGGTCTTGTTATGCAAATGTGCTTTAAAGTGGATAATCGCAGTGCGTGCTGTAGTTAGACTGCGTGAGTGCAACCGTGACCTGCTCAGCCATCTGCGTTTTGACATGCGTGCTTGTATCTGCCGCAATAATTAGGTGTTACATTCAGTTCGGCTGATTATTTTAATTCTACTTCTTAATAGGCTAATTGCACTTCATAGCCAAAAGAAATTAAGTGAACAATTAAGGGACGATGTTATTTCTATTTAATTGGCACTTACGAAGTCAGAAAAAGAGGAAAAAATATTTATGCATGATCTACAGCCGACTACGATGTGCGGTGTGTGCTAACGTGCGTTGCGCGTGCGTGCGTTTGTTTATTAAATATCTGTTGGTGCGATGGCGAATGAGTTACTGGTTAGTTGGACGGTGGCTCCAAATCCCACTTGACCGTGGGTTGAATTTCTGGTCACGCACAATCTCAGTGGCAACTTGGAATTTAAACCTAACATGAACCTGCCACTGCCTTTGTGTGCCTTACTACTAATGTATAGCCCTTATATAAAGTCACTGCTGGACGAAGGCATACTCATGCCGCGTAAGTCACGGTTGATGTGAGTTGATGGGGGTTGCCCAGGACCGGTTTAGATATCGCTCGCCCTCGATGTTTCCCACGGCCGGGGAATCGTACTCGGCTTCCTCTGAGTTCAGAGCGCCGTGCGCTAACCACTGCTCCCACCGCTCTCTCCCCCTGCACACCTTCAGAGTGCCGGAACATAATTTCTGGCCAACAGCACTTTGCTGTAATAGTCTAAAGAGGGGATGTTTATCTTTACGTTGTGTACATTCAGTCACAGGGGGAATTTATTGTCATTGGATTTTAGATTACAACTGCTTTTTTGCATTCACAGCGCACATGTATTTGCACAACACGGTATACGTAATGCACTTTTCAGGATGCTGCGTATTCCCATTAAGCACAGCATGCATCGTGGCTCAGGGCCAGGCATCATTAAAGCATTCGTGGATTTGGTATTGCAAAAAAAAAAATCTGTGGGCAAGACTAAAGGGAGCAGTTGTGGCGATGGTAAAGCGAGGGGAGTGCTTTGCTGGCTGTAGACCACATGATTTCCGAATCAGCGTTATTTACATGTTTGTTATCAAGAGACAGCAGTTAAAATAGTGTGTGGGCTGCTTGCTTTACAATGGAAAACCACATGTCCAACCACACCTAATACATAGATTCTGGCTCAGAGCCTAATGCCCTCACGATGCTGATTCAAGATCACACAAATCTTGAGTTCAAATCCTGGCTACGGTCGACTCACGCAATAATTACTGTCTTCATCATCGTCATTATCAGCGAGATCTACACGAGGTCATTATACTCGCAACCATGCTGTAGGGAAGTCCTTTTGGTAAACTTTTTCCGATATTAGGAAGCCAATGGAGCTATGCACTTTTAAATCCAAATGGAAAACAAAATTTTTGGAACTACTTTTTTTGTTTCGGTTGTTGTCCTCCTGCACCTCCGATTAGCACGGTTGGCTGCGTACGGTGCGAACGAAGTTCAACATACATACATTCTGTCATAGGAATGTGGAATTTCCAAAACTGGTTGATGGCTGTCACCATGGATGAGTATCACTCATTGCTGAGAAGGCAAATGGAATCGCTGCGTTATTGACAAGTACTTGAACTTAAATAAACTGCGATTCAACATCCCAAGCGAAATTCACTAGTACTTTGTTCAGTCCACAGTGTTTATGTGTCTGGGATGAAACATCTATAGCCTAGCGGGCTGTGTTCTATAGTATGGCCAGCAATCATGAGTACATGGCTTGACTTTAAAGTTATCAACACGTGTAGTTTCCTTTCAGTTGTAGGTATTCTGAACTTCATTCGCATCGTACGTAGCCAACCATAATAATCGGAGGTGCGAAGTTAAACGTTGATAAAGACCCCCCCAGTCAGCGATTGCTCGAGGGGTGGTAACACCAACCTCCTTGCTGCCCCGTGTGTCTGCAACTCTTTCGCCTCAGTAGTTTGCCCTGCCGATTTACTCCGCCTACTCAAACCCTGAATACATTATTTCATCTCCTCTGCATGTAACCTTATCTCTCTCCTCTCTCTCTTAACCCCTTTCCCTCTCACCACTCACTGATCAACACCCCTCCCTTCCCTACCAAACATGTGCCAGCAACTCTTGAGACGTGGTTTTCGTTATAGTGATTTAGTTTCGCACACAATGTATTGCATGAGATTATTCGCAAAAGTAGGCCACGGGCAGACTGCTGACATTCCAATAGCTCGACTGGAAGCCACGCAGCATGATGTAGTCTTTGCTTGACTTTAACACAAAATGATTCCTGTTAAAAATTACTTTTCAGTAATGTCTGATTGATTGCCACACTGCGAAGTAAATCAATGGTACTTGTTGTATAATGTTCAGGTCTAAAGAGGAGGCTCTTCATTAATATTACACGCACGACTTCGATATCATTCAATATCCCCGCGATAAACACCGCTGCGCACTTACAACTCGTCGTAACAATGCAAATCTACGCGCACTGCAAAACCTCTAAACTTTTCCAACGAAGTGAAACAGCGCATTGAATTAACCACGACATCATTATTAACATTATTCTCATGATCATCATCATCATCCATTTTTATAAAGCGCACTTTATTTTTGCAGCCAACAATCATTATTTTGTTGGCCGCAACGCGAGCAGGTGTTTCACCACGGGCTGGGGGGCGGAGGAGGTGAGGGGTTAGAGGCACGACATTAAAAGTGAAGCACGCCGTTTTTCATCAACAGTTTTCTACACATAAATAAAACAATTCCGAGAGCCCAAAGGGCTTCGAAGCAATAGACGTGGAGCATGCACGCAAAACTCGTGGCGGTGTCGAGCGAAGGCAACGCGGCTGGACCGGCGTGCGCGCCCTGCCTACACGGGGCTTTGACAACGTGCCGTGGCGTGAGTGGGAAGTTTACGTTCGTTTGGTGGAAATTCGGTCGGCGGTGCGCGGGGAGGAATTTGGGTTCATTCTCGGTGTTAGGTCCCGGTGCTGGCTGCGAGGAGTCGCGGTGAAAATCGTGGCTGAGGCGCCATCTAAAACACTCCCCGAATAGCTTCATTTTATACAATTGACCGTAAACTCCCCTTTTGTTGCACTTTTTGCTCAATTGAACGGCAATAATAAATTGCCGTTTCATCATGCCATGGTTAGATTTAAGTATCATTCATTGGTGCATCATAGCACTTAAAAGCATGGCTGGACATGGGAAATTATGCTTTATGGCACCTGTGAACATTTGGAATATGCATAAAAGGCCTCATAAACGGGGCACATTTTACATCGCACTATAAAATGTATACTGCAGTCTAACACCATCAAATTTGAAAAACATCTATGACACTGGGACACGTGCCATTTCCCCCCTTTTATGCGGGGTGTAGATGTTCTCCTTCTCTCGCATCTGATGTGAGGGAGCAGCCGGCCTTCACTCATGAACGAAGAGGTGAAGCTGCAGCGCTGCAATATCCCGCTCTCGCTACTGCTGGCAGAAAGGCCTCAGCAAGGGGGAGCTCTATAAAGCGCTCTCTAGAGGGTTTCTGGCCTACTACTCCACGCTGGCCCAGATGCCTTGGAAGATGTGGGAGCAGCCGCACCATGGTGGTGAGATGTTAACTACCTCACCTGGTATACCGGATGACATGGGTTCGATCCCGACCCTGAAGCCTGTATATCTAGAGTTTGAATGTTTCTCTCCCTGGGGTCGTGTGGATTTTTCTCCGGGTCCTCTGGTTTTCCCCTCCATATTTAGAATCAACGTGCGTTTAAGTATTTGGCTGTCTTAAATTTCCACATGATGATAATCCGCTTCGTAGACCTATCATATATGTTCAGGTCGCTTCTGAAAAAAGAGCTACATAGCTCAGTGGGCCTTACCTGGTCAAATAAAAAAAGTTTTTAAAAAGTTGTAGTTTTACCCCACTACACGCAACCTGCCGATCGACCGGCCGTGGCACGTACCCATTTCTACTGCTGCTAGGAGGACCAAAATTGGAGAAAAATTCAAGAAAGCTCGCACCGTCATTTCGACTGCCACGCTGGCAGATGGGAAACCAGTGAACCTTCGCATCGCCAGGCCCAAGCGCACTACCCACAGCACCGTGCAAGCACTCCTTACGACAATCACAACAGTCGAACTGAAATGAGCGCGTGAGCGCCCCCCGGCGTGCCCTGGTGTGGCCCCGGCATGCCCCCGGCGTGCCCCAGGTGTGCCCAAAGAGTGCCCCGGCATGCTTACACGAGCTGCGCGAGTCCTTGCCCCACAGCTTCCTGCGGTTGAGGCTGCCCGCGGGGCTCACGGGGCAGTAGGTGCGCGACACGGTGCTGCACGCGCTCGCGCTCGAGAATCCCCAGGGCAGCGTGCTGTCGGAGGTGGCCGAGCGCAGGCTCCTGGGCAGGCTGCCGCTGGGACTGGAGGTGCACATGCTCCGGGGCAGCGAGCCTCCCGGGGTCGACGGCTGGTGCGTCCGGGGGAAGGTGCCGCCGGGGCTGCCGGGGTAGAGGCTGGGGGGCGCCGCCACAGCCGCCGCGGCGCCCGCGCTGCTGGGATGGCGCATCCTGGGCAGGGTTCCCCCGGAGGGCGGCGAGGAGGCAGCGTGGGCCCGGCGGGGCAGGCTGCCTCCGGGGCTCATGGGATAGGGCAACGTCGCTAGCTGAAGGGAGCCCAGGCTCTGCACGTGGTCCGACGCGGAGGACGTGCTCGGGGTGGGCAGTGTCCCTGAGAGGAATAACACGACAATGACGATAACGACAGCCATCATTCGCCATTAAGTAACAGCGACCTCACACGACGGTACTTTTTGTGTAAGCAAGGTATATTTTGTGGCCGTGAAGTGCGGAAGGCTCTCTGGCAGGACGGCGTGAAGATGGAATGGAGGTGTCACGAGTTAACGGAGTGAGATAACTGGCAGATGGACCACCTGTGCTCCACGCTGTGCCACACAATGCACGTGTGCGTACAATTATCCAAACGGCCAAATTTCAGGGACACCATGACATCTATGGAGTCTTGAGAACTAAATAAGAGGCATTCTCGCATTGCTCATCTGCATTGGTGGACCTGAGCACGGTGTGGTGCATGTGAATTACTCTACAATGCATCCACCTTATCTCGCAATTTCCACATCTTATACTTGAATATAAACGCACAGATAAACAGCCGTGTTTAGCGCAGCTCGGGGTAAACGCACGCTGCGATGTGGGACGACGATGATATCTTAGCCGACACGTAGCGTGTGTACGATTCACAATGGGAGCGTGCGCTTGGCTTATTAACGGGCTGAGTGCAAAAATAGCGCAATGGGTAAAACCCCCACATTAGTTACAACCGCGCAGCTTTAAGATCGGTGCTAATTACCGCGAGGTTTTTTGAGGCAATACAATTAAATAGATAAAAAAAGGCCAAACGCATTGTTGGAAAATGGCAGTTGGGTAAATATACATATGCTGACCTGGATGAACCCAATATTAAAGTGAAAATGAGGTGTCATACTTCATCATTCTATCATCTTTATTTCCCCGTAAACCCATGTGCTTTAAACGTGACCTTTATTTTTAGTGTTATCTTTAATGCATTGTACGTGCAGTTTCTACTCGCTCACTGATTAGCACGGGATAAGTGGGCGGAACTATTTGACCGTGGATGACCCAAAAACACTAAATTATCGTCTATTTTTTTCATCTCAAACACTGCATCGTGTATTGGTAATGAGAGCGTGTTAAGTATATTCTGCTTGAGTTTATACATACACTGCTGCCCTGCACAGCCACTGAAAATGTTTTTGAAGTTGAACACGAAAACACTTTTAAACTAAAACGAAACTATTTTTATTGGACCAGGTCAGGCGCACTCAGCTATGTAGAAGGGATCTGACGACAAATGAGTGCTCACTATAGTGGCTTATCATCATGTGGAAATTTATATCAGCCACATATTCTATATGCATGTTTCTAAATGTGGAGGGTAAAACTGGAGAAAAATTCGCACGACCACGGGGAGAATATGAAAAAAACTTAATAAATATTAGAATATGTATAGGCGTCAGGGTCGGGATCGAACCCACGACCTCCTGTACACAAGGCGATCTAGTTAACATCTTGCCACAGTGGCAACCAATACATTTAGATAAATTTTTTAAAGATTTTTTATTTCAATTAAAAAGTGAAAATGCTTTTATGAAGTGAAATTGAAGCATGGACCAAAGACACATAGATTGCCACTGTCTTCATTTTAAGTGTTAGAAAACAATATAACAGTTCAATACTCTTGTTAATGAGAAATTGTATCATGGTGCTATATTGCAATTATCAATGATAATAATTGGATTTTAGGGGTATATAAAATTTGGAGATAGATAGATTAACTGTTTTTATTGACTCCTATGAAGTAATAAACAAGTAATATAAAATACATCTGTACATTTGTTTAACTTGTAGAAAGTTATATTTACAAGATAGATATGCAGACAACGTCCCCTTCATATATTAATCACTCCACGTGAAAATGTTGTATTTCAGCACAACCCAATGGCCCAACTGCCTTCCGGGAGTGCATATCAGCAGCATGGATTTAGTCGAAGCAAACTCTGGACTGGTATCGACATAAAGCATCTCATCAGCTGCATGTTAAAACCGGTCCAATGCTGAATCAATGCCACTGAAAATATACACTCAAGAAGTCTGTGGGGGGATAAGTTGTGTAAAGAAAGTGTAATTTTTTTTCGAGAGACATATATGAAAGAGACATTGTCTGCTTATCTATGTTGTTATTTACATTCTCTGCAGTGACACCAATTATTATTTTGTGCTATGTATTTACAAGATCGTGTGGTGGGTTAGAATTGTGGTCATTGTATCCGCCATCAAGGGGGATTCTTGGAGATTCTTTGGCATTTACTTATGCCAGATCGTCAGTCTTGTTTACGTTTTTTGCGACGGAAAATGTAGTATGAAGTCCATTTCTTGGGGGAATAAAACGTTACAATGTCTCCATCACCGTGGGGCACATCGCTAAGGTTATGCGTTTGGGCCCTTTTTTTCAAAACGTGAATCTGGCCTCCAGAGTAAGAGACATTTATACGCCATTTAGTGAGGAAAGCCTGATTGAGTTTTAAGACAATTGTCACTTTTTTAAGAGAACCTTGAAAGCCCAATCGGGGACATTTTACCAAAGTCAATAATTTTAAAAGTGTTTTATTTTTGTATTCGAGGCAATAGAGATTTAAAATCTATACCAAATGTTGTTTGGAGATTAGATATTTTTTTATTTAAGATAATTTTAATATCAAATTTGTCTCATCCATCTGAAACAAATTGATGCAATTACATTTTGCCAAACGATTAGTCTCAGGGTTGGTATCAACTGATGGAACATATTTTGGTTCTTGGCACCCTATGTGTTACTGATATTGCCACAACACAACATTGTATGTAAATACAGCTCTGGAACAATGCTAACATATAAACAGAGATATAAAATCTGATGCCAATATTTCCACTCATGTAAAGCCACTTCGCATCCTAGCGTGCCCTTACATGTTAGCAAAATACACATAGCAAGTTTCTAAGTGCTCATTCATGTCTACCAGACTGATCGTTTCATCTCTTCTTAAAAAGAGCTATAAAGCTTAGTGGACCTTACCTGGTAAAAAAAAAGTTAATAGTCTATATCTTGACTTAAAGCTTTCGTGACTGCAGGAATTAATAGTTTAGTTCATCCATATGATGCGTTTAACCTCCACATTGCAGGTCACAACATCTCTCTTCCTGCTTCTTCCCTCACACTGCTCAACTTTGCAATTCCCTCCCAATCGTCACTTTCCCCCAAACTCTTAGTTATAATTACTTTGCTCAAATCAAGAAATGTGTTAACGTTGACAAGTCACAACTTTCACGGTGCTGTCTGTTGCTGGTTGTATGACGTTTTTGGCCTTTTGGCTTGTTCTCAGCAACTGTGTTTCAAATAAAATAATACGTATCGATGTAATCTATTCATTCTGGACACGTGCTCTGATACTTGCATTGCCTTTGTACTGTTCGCCTTTTGGTCTTCTCTGGTTTGACACTGGTGGTGAGACAGAGCCATGAAGAAGGCTGTCTCTGGTGTAGGCCAATCAGTTTCAAAGACAACGCCTTTATATTTTCAGAGCATGTTTGTTTGCATGATTTGCCACAAGCACGTGTGGTTAATGCAGATTTGATGCATTGCAAAAGGTTTCTATTTGGTTTTGAACATCTCAACACGTCGTGCTTTTTTGCCAGAAAGGGTAAAACCCATTCTTGTTTTTTCATATTAAATTATAATTATTTGAATCTCAAACGTACAACTTAATGGATGTATCATGAGCGTACGAATCCATGATAATTGATTAGCCAATCCAGATCGACATACTTAGGATCTATACTTGTAACATATTTAAACCTTTAAAACTACGTTTCCATCTGTAATGGACACATTCAAGGTCACATGACAGGGCACACTGTATTCGTGATGTATTTTTTAAAAGGTGTTGTCACTATTGCGTGAATAAGTCATTGCATATAGTTACTATCCTGCGATGGATGGTGGTACGGTCTTGGGAATGGACTGAGGCAATGACATTTTCATCAGCATCATTTAAAGTTAAAAGAGGATAGAATACGACTCCATGTGGAGAAAGCTGTGGGTTTCGGTGCGTGACGTGGAAGAACTGCAAGATTTCACACACACACAAACAGGCTTCAGCGTTTCATTTTTCTTCCTCACTTGTCACGCGGCTTGGCAAGGCGAGTGACAAGGCCGAGGAGCGCCCGTCACGTCAACAATGCTTGTTGGCAGTGTTCACATCTGACACAATTCACTGAGGAACTCTTGACAAATTGGTATTTTTCCGGCAGCTCCAAGTCAGTTGCCACACGCGCACACGCCGGGGAACATTCTAACAAGCAGCCTCAGACATTATGCGTGGGCTTGATGGTGCCGTGATTTTTTTCTCTTTCCAACCTTTTATCATTATTTTCGTTCACCGCATACATAATCACCTCCCCTTTCACTCTGTGAGACAACCCTATTCCAATAGCAGCCACCCCTGGATTGCCACCCCCCACCCACAAAGACTGAAACGTTCTCGAAATGTGTATTTATTTGTCGCAGTTGCTCTCGCATTAAACGAGGTTACAGCCGCTTTGCTCAAGAAAGCACCGCAGTTGAATACCAATGCGAGCCGGCGAGTCACCTTCCCTGGGAACATGTAAATAAATAGGGTGGTGGCCTCCCCAAAAAATAATAATATTAAAAAGATGAAGCCACCATTGCCGCTCCGCTGCCTGTCATATTTATTCTGGTCACGCCGTGCCACTCGGATGTGAGTTGGAGACTCCTCCACTCCTCCTCGCTGCCCGGAGCCACTCTGCCAGCCTCACAAGCGCACGGCTGCCACGGGGAGCCAGCAAACCACAGTGCTGGCTCACGCTGAGACACATGCGAGCTGGGGGCTATCCCATTATTGAAGTAACCGATTAACCGGTTCTATTCCTCGACTACTTGGATAAACCACTAATAGTTGGTGATGGGGGGGGGGAGTCTAAATCGTGCCATTGGATGGGAGGTGATAGGCAGGGCTTAGTGACGCCACTGGTATAATGAACCGTATCACATTGGGCGTGGCTTGTAGGGGGTTTCCAGCCTTCGAGAGGCAGGGTGTCAGGGCAGCTGCCTTTAATAAAGCGGACCGCGGAATGGACCACGATAAAGTAGTGTATTCATATTTTTGCTTGATTAATTGACTAATTGTCCTATATTCTTGGGTCTTTCGGTAAAGTCACGTAGATAGGTTCAAATAAAATAACAAAAAATAACAAATATTTTTTAAATTTTTATTTGAACCTATCTACGTGACTTTACCGAAAGACCCAAGAATATTAATTCCTGCAGTCACGAAAGCTTTAAGTCAAGATTGAATTATCCTATCTCTAAAGCACACTATGCAGATAGCTGGAATAACATATGGCAGTGCTGGGGAGTAACACAGTACAAGCTGCAGGTAACTGACTCATTTATACGTTTGCAGGTAGCCAGCAGAAACGCCATGACATTGTTCCTATTTTTGGGGTGTAAAAAGATTACTGTAGCGCAGCATGTACCAGTTGATTAGTTTTGCTTGGACTAGAATGTACAGCATCAGCAGCTTGTGTTAATACAACTGTTATGAAGAGTATGCTACTAAGTTCACGGTGATAATATAGTTCTGTTAATAATAAGTAATCAGATTAAGTTACTTTAAAAATACTGATTAAGGAATTCAACTGTCCATGCAAGTATCTGTCACAGAACAAGGGAAATCACCCCTACGACAGGAAATCCCCAGATATTGAACAGGCTATGGTATGAGGAGGAAGCTGCTGACCTATTTTTATGGATTCTCCACGCTACCCTTAAACGAGTTGGTTTCTTCAGGTACCGTGGTTTCCTGGTGCATTGCAAAACAACTCAAACATTCCAAGACTTGAAAGACCTGAGGTTCAGCAAATCTGTCCTCGATAGATAAATAAATAATGGTTATGCTATCCGGTTTCATTGACACAGGACAGGAAGTTTGCCACAAGTAGCAAGTCACACATTTACGCTGTCCGAATGCAATGGTCGTGAAGAAAGGACAATCGGTGAAAATCGTGGCAATTTGCCCGTTGTACATGCATGTACAGTCTGTTCTCCTATAACGCGGTAGTTGCAATAATGAAGAACACCGCGTTATGGAAAAATCACGTGATTACAAATAATATATAACATAGGGTGAAGCACAGTCCGTGTTAACACGTGAGATGCGTATGCCTTGTGTCATACCTTGTGTCATGCTACGCCGAGACAGCCTACTCGCGCGAAGCAGTTCCGTTCACTCGATCGCATTATATACAATTCGCATCCGCGTGATAAAAAAGTGTTCCCTAATACATTCATCGCGTTATATCCAATTCGCGTTATGAAAACAACACGCAGCATTATAGGAGAATGGACTGCATGCTGAACTTCTTTTGCACCGTTGTGCACCGGGGCTCACGATTGAGAAACTCAAACGGAGATGGGGAATTTACGATGTCTGAGGTGGCGAGGTGGAATGGGAGGCCTGCAGGAGACGGGGGCGGCATCCTTTACGCGGGCGGCACACGCGTCCAGATGGCTGCTCGCATCCACGGCGACGACTGCACACAGACGATGGACGGACGCACAACAACAACAGCAAGGAATCATGGCATGGGCACGGGAGCCATGAAGATGCGTGATGAGAATGTCAATATGAGCGTTTTTCTTTCATTCTCAGGTGCAATGGGGAATTCTGTGAAGTTAAAACGTAAAGGTGCAGTAACTTGCTCTTGCTAGACCCTCTTCGAGGGAATTTTGGGCAACTCTTCCAAGCTGGCCACAGGCATCTCGAAAGAGCTACGAGTACTGACCTACCCTTTATTCTAGCATGTGCCACCTGCCGTTCAACTCACTGTGGGAGGAGGGGAGGATTTAAGAAAATTGCCCCAAATGTTTAAACATGACTCTACACCGGGAGATTAGAACCAGCGAGCAAAGCAGGGCCGCAAGTCCTGTGAATGTAGTGTATGGGATATGTAATCCCCAAAATCCACACATCCAGATGGTGAAGTAAAAGAAATCAGAATACAGTGGCCGGGTGCCTCGGAGGGACGAGCCGTGGCAGGGTGCACTGCTTCAGTGCTGCTCTGAGGCAGGCTTTGAATAGTAACAACCATCTGTGATTAATCCGAGTTCTCAAGTGTAGCAAGTTCATGGTCTCAGCCCAATAACTAATGAGCTTACAACAACAAAAAAACTCCCCATCATATTGGCTTTTTCATGTAATTTGGAATATTTTAGCTTTGAGGCTTTAATTGGCATGGCGGATAAAGGTGGGCCACCTAGTGTGCCTTCTGCAAATGACATCGGTGTTATTCTGTGAGATCCTCTTCCTGGGGGTCACATTTATCGTCTCAGGACAAAACAAGAGTGCAGTTTCAATATAACTTGGAAATAGGGAAATATTTTAAAAGCCACGGCGAATGCTCACGGCTAGATGATTACCGCTGCCCACCGCGGTTCTCACATGCAAACAAATTCATGAAAACTTATATACATAATTAACACAATAATCAAAGAAAGTGACAACGTAAAGCCGCACACGATAAAACAAAACCCATTTTAATGGCTTTCCCCCCGTCGGTGAAAGCCATGGGAAGATGAAACGAGCCTACGAGCCGCAGGCCTCGACAGGATGCAAAGAAAAGCAAAATTGCGCATTGTGTTTTATGACAAAACTGCCACAAATTTAAATAAAAAATGCATCGGAACGTTCCCTTCTTCCTCGTGCATTATTTAGACAAAGCAGAAGCGCAGCCAGGGTCTGGTGTACGAAATTGTATATTGTGGCTTTCATACAGTAGAGGCCCATGCTGGTTGTTAATTTCGTTTGCGTTTATTACATTTTTGGTCTCACAAAACGATTGCGTCATGAGAGACGACATTGATTCGCATTCAAGCTGAACGAAACGGAAGAACAAATGGACGAAACGACTTCATGAAATGAGGCGATGCTGTTGGCTCTACCTTGGAATTTTGCATCCAATGCGATGTTGAAGAAAAGAAGGAAAAAACCGGGGCCTTTTGATTCTTGTAAAAGGAAACAAAATAACTTCTTATCAGGTAACAGAAATTACCATACGGTGGCATGCATTTCCTCAGCGTACGACATTTTTACAATTTAATCATTATCAATGGCCATGCTCAATCGAGGCTCACCAAAGCCACTGGAATCTCTCGTGTTGCTGCGACGCAACAATACGTCTGACACCTGCACATGAGCTGATTTCAACGGTCCATCTCTGCGGTAACTTCCCCTCGGGTGTCTTCTCTCTTCAGGAACTGCTAATTTCTTTAGAACTGCGTTTTGTGTTTAGTTTGTTGTCCTTTCTCACACCTCCATTTAGCACGGTTGGCTAATTACGGTGCAAAAGAAGTTCAAGTTCAAGGATGGACCCTGGTATCGTGAGATTGTGAGGGCTGGTGACAACACAGAAGGAGCCTTCATCCAGCAGTGGATAAGTCATGGCTAGCGATGATAATGGTTCTTTTATTTCATATAAAGTTGCAAAAGTTAAGGTGTCTTCCTGCTCAAGGGTGAATCTCACCTTCATCGTTGGCCTTGAGCTCGTGGTAGCAACTCCAAATTGCTATGGTCAGAGTCAGTCCTTACACAGCCAAACCACGGCTGACTTAGGGTGATGATTTTGCTGACCCCAGAGGGAGAATTTGCTGAATTCATCCTCGAATTTTCAGTGGTAACCTTTCAAATGTGAGCCAGGTGCTCGAACTACCATTCCACTCAGCACATTAAAGCGATACGTTTGGAAATGAATACCACACTATGTTTAAACGAATAGTTTTTGAAACGCGTATTTTATCAGTGTATTTGCATACGTGTAGACCTAATGACATTAAGTATGATAAATAATACTTAATGTGCACCACAGTGTAGCACACGGTTGAGTCCGAAAATATTTGTCGTTCTGTATACAATGAACACTGGATAAAAACAAATTGGACATCGATGTATAAATAATGGGGAACAAAAGGAACATTGCAACAAAGCAACACTATGTTGTCGTAATGTATTCAAATGAGGCAATTATTAGGCGATTTATGTGCATGAGTAATGTGCACAATTTGCAGACGTGTTTGTGATAAACAATTACCAATCTCGAGTCTCAGACCATCGTAGCATAACTCGTACTTGTATGTTGTAAAGTTTATTGGCTAACGATGACTGTGAAACAGGATGTTGGAAATGAGGAAATCATTATTTGAGGCGCTTATTAAACCTCTTAATTTCAAGTATCGCCTTAAAAGTAATGAATGTGTTCAAGTCCGAATGAAATTAAATCTAGATTTGAAGTTTTCGTGACTGCAGGGATCCATACTCTTTGGTTCTTACGGTAAAGTCACGTAGGTAGAAAATTAAATAAATTAAATCACGACGTTTCGATTGCAACACAAGCAATCATCATCAGGTGGGAAAACCACCGCAATATTTTTTTTTGCTGAAGTGAGAGAGAGATGCCGTGATAAGAGGTTTTTAGGTAAGAGAGGGGGGGGGGAGATGATTGCTTGTGTTGCAATCGAAACGTCGTGATTTAATGTATTTATTTTATACCTACGTGACTTTACCGAAAGAACCAAAGAGTATAGTCCGAATGAAATTCTTAAGTTTAAAGCTGAGCAGAAAGACACATGTACATATGTATGTTGAACTTATTTCGCACCGTACATATCCAATTGTGCTTCGCCGCCTTTTACAGCAGCAACAAGTCGGGTTCAAAATGGGGAAGCTGAAGACGTGCCAGGGCGCTGTGCCCCCCTCTGGGGAACGCGTATGCAATTACACCACAAGCCATTGCTCAGGCCGCACGCTAAAAAAACCGATAAGCAATTCATATGGCTCAATTCACGAACAAATTAGTTACACCGGCGTGTGCAACGCGACCCGTGAGGATTCGTCTGCGGAGCAGAAGACAAACAAGAGCAGGGGCCTCACGTTGAATGGTGCCGTTTCACGCGAGGTATATACCCGCCTAGATGTTCCGCTGCTGCACTGCCCCTAGGCCGTCTTGGAAGTCGGCGCACTCCAGCCGCCATGCACTGGCGCTCCCGACGAGGGGCGCCGAGGTGGCGATATGTTAACTGCCTCATCTGGGATACAGGAGGTCGTGGGTTCGATCTCACCCCTGACGCCTGTTGTATATTTGGAGTTTGCGCATCTCTCTCCCCGTGGCGGTGTGGATTTTTCTCCGGGTCCTCTGGTTTTTCCCTCCGCATTTTATAATCGAAGTGCGTTTAAGATTATTTGGCTGCTATAAATTTCCACATGATCTGGTAATACTTCATTGAGCTATCATTTGTGATAGCCAGGTCGCTACTGAAAAACAGCTAGATAGCTCCGTGGGTCCTTACCTGGTCAAATTTCAACAGTTCATGGTTTAGTTTAAGAACGTTGCAAACGGGCTGTTTTGGGATGGCGCTGTTGCCACTTATCGGGGGGAGACTTCTCATGCTGTGAGGCTGCCTGCATCAAAAGCCCAAGCTGGCGGGGGGAGAGCTACCCATAGTTGAAAATAAAACACATCCGGGGTGAGTACAACATCCCCCACAATTCCCGAAGCGGGGCCCTGAAGCTAGCCTTAAAAGAGAGCACCGAATACAGACGTTCATGCCTAATTGCCGATGCCGTTTGCCTTCAGCAGGTGTCGCCAAGAAGATTTTGCACGTGTGCATTGGCCATTTTTGTAGCATTCCTGTTGTGCCGATGTTTTCGGTAAATACTTTGATATTACCCCAAGCCACCTCAAGCGTTTATAACACTGGGAAATAATGTACACGGGGTCCAAAGAAGAGTAAACCGTTGCCCCGTGTTCTCAAATTTGTACGGGGCACAGTTCAACCGATTGCATCCCTGACCTGAGAGTGGAAATATCAGAATTCACATCACACGATGCATCCCAACGGTGACTCGCAGACGGAAGATCTGCGAGTTAAAATCCCAATCAAGGGTTAACATAAGCCCATCATTCCTCAAGCTGTTGCATAAAATGAGGACCAAATGTTTGCAGGAAGTCAACAGCGGTTAACCCACCGGCTCTGTGCCGTCAATAGAGATGAGCTCTGGGCCGAATCTTATTTGAATACGGAGACCCTTCAAATCGAATAAGCCAACATGTGTAACAACAACAACACGTTTGCCAATTAGTCAAAATGTTATTATCTCCGACTACTCTTCTTTGTAGATGATTGTGGTCTCAACCCATCTGCACCGAGTCTGCAAACAAATCCAGCAGTCAAGTTTTTTTTCAGGTTAAAAACAAAACGTTACTGGTAATGCGCCCAACTCTAAATACCTTGGGGTGCACTGACAGCACTTGGGCAATAATCTCAAATGCCAGCGTGTGCATCCCGAATTCTCTCACACATGACCAAGTGTTCCTTGATCAAGCAGCACAAATTTGAGATGGTAATAAGAAAAAAAAATGTATACCTCCAATACCAAGCTTATAGAGAACGTCGCGACGTATGGGCAACCTGCCATGAATAATTGCACCTGGAAATGCATCCTTGTGGATACCGTTGCCGAAAATGCGCCCGAGCAAGCTCTGAATGTAGTCACGAGGCAACCGTTGGAATAAAAAAACACCGAGTGAAAATGTGAATAAAGTGGTGGCAGATATGGATAATGAGACAGTTTTTTTTACCAGCCTTTACATCTAATGGGCCAAACCAATTGGGAGAACATGACAAAAATTTCGCGCTGGCTGATTCTTGCTAATTCAAGTGCCTCCTTTTGCATCTGAAAGAGCTCCTTTTCCCCTGACCTTTGAGAACATCGTCACCCTTTGGGGCCCACTTACGAGAAACTCCATTCCGCATCCCCCCCCCTCCCCGTGGCAGTGATAACGATCGCTGATGCGCAGCACCGCTGTGACCACACATTCGACAATGCAGCTACAATTTAGCTTCGAGGACTGCATTTATGAAAAGAAAAAGTTGTACAGAGCACGTGTACGAAAAGGTAATGATGCTCCATTTAGCCACCGTTGTGACAAATGACCTGACAAAAGCTCTTTTTTGCAAGCTGCATTGAAAATGTGAATGGCTTATATGAGAAGGTGGCGTGGGCAAGCATCACGCCTGGCAGCCTCACTTAAGGCTGAGTCAACCTCGAGAATTTTCGAGACAAGCATAAAGTACTAATCTCGAGTGGTGTGTACGAATATCGAGGAATTGAACCCATGTCATTGCGATTGTAGTGCAGTTGCACGGCTTTGTGTGTGTGCACGTGTGTGTAAGTCTGTGGGGAAGCACGCATCTCTTCAAATTAACAGCTGATTACTAAGCAAACTGGTATGAGGCAAAATAAACACATTTTGAATTACCATAATCAAGACAACAAATGAGCAATATGGGCGAGTGATTATAAATTTACACCTTTGATAGTTGATGAAAACACAAAATACGTGATGTGTTTTGTAATTCTACGTTCAAATAGACACGTTCAAATAGAAGCGCTACTAATTACAGCAGACTGTGCACACTGAGCTCTGTGACGGCGCTTCGCTGTAAGCGTTGTCACGAACGTTTTGTGTGGTGGCGCACGCCTGTGATCCAGTGACTGGGAGGCGGGGTTGGCGGGTAACAGATGAAGCCAATGTGAGACATATCATTTTTATTTTATTTCACCAGGCAAGGCCCACTGAGCTATGTAGCTCTTTTTCTGAAGGGAGCTTGCCATAGCAGTCAAATACTCTAAACGCACGTCGATTATAAATGTGGAGGAAAAAACCGGAGGACACGGAGAAAAATCTACGCGACCACTGTCAGAAAATGCAAACTCTAAATATACAGCTGGTGTCAGTGTTATGATCAAACCCACAACCTACTGCATACCAGGCGAGGGAATTAACATCTCGCCACCACCTACCTGGAGGTGCAATAAGATACCTCTGAGGAGGCAACAGAGCAAGCAAATTTCTGTCAATCTCTGAGGATACTGGAAACCCTCACTGCATCTCTTATTAAGAGGATAAAAAAATTTGCGTGGCATTTTACTACTGATTATAGCCCTGATCCACTGACAGAAACTCTGCATTCATATGGCAAGGATTAGTCTCGCCATGAGACATATATTGTTAATGCTCCACAAAGTTGTACACTTTTGAGATTTTTTTTCTCATGGGAAGAAGCGGGAGAGCCTCGAGAAAACCCTTGGGAAAGACAGTGGACCTGCAGAAATAGACATTACCATCCTCCGTACACAGCACACAGCACACGCACTCAACATGTAGCCACCTCGGCACGGTGTTTGGGGGGGAAGGGCCCGGCATGCTTTCAACGGGGGTCACAAGAAACGCCGCCGCCGTCGACTACCCGCCCGCACGCCACTCACCGACGCCGGAGTCCAGTGCCGTGCCGGTGGGGCGGGGGGCGAGCGATGGAAGGATCTCCAGCTTGATGCCGTCGCCTCCCGAGCTACCCGAGCAGGCGAGCAGCACGCTGGCCTCCTCCACGCTCATCTGCTCCACGCCGCTGCCGTCCACCGACAGGATGCGGTCCCCCACGTGCAGGGCGCCGCACCTGCCGACAGAAGTGGGCGGAGAGGTGCAAGGATAAAGGAACGGGGATTTACATTCCAACGGAGCACTCAGTGCCTCAGGTCCCATTCCCAGCCGGTCTGGTCAGCGTGGAAGAGTAGACCAAAGACCTCCCTCCTGCGGAGGCCCCTTCCGCCAGCAGTGGCACGAGTAAGCAATTGCATCTTTACCGTTTACCTAAATGCCTCAGCAACTCGAAGCGCCTTCACACGACGCCTCATCGCAGTAAATCCACCCAGCCGGAGTTAGCTCTTCGGCCTAGGAGACCGCCTGATGGCAACAGTACTTGTGCGGCACAAATTTGGCAAATCTGGACCATGACGCCGGAAGGCATGCATGGCGAGCTCCTTTTTTATACAAATTTCTTGTCACAAGATCTTTAACGTCCTCCGAGAAGCAGACAGCGGATATTAATAGCGAGTACCCCCGTAGTGTCAACCAGGGCAGCCGTTGGCTTTAACCGAAAACCTCAGTAACCAATGTGTTACCGCTGGGCCGTGTCACTGCCCTGAGTGGCATTTGTTTATTCACCGATTGAGTCAGAAATTAATTTGGTCATGCCGTCATTGTTGACACCATGCCTGGTTAGTTTGCACTCCATCCACCTCCATCCACTCTACCTCTCTCCCTCTCTAGTCTGTCTATTTATGTGTCATGAAGAGGGCCATTGCCTGAAACGTTGCCTATAATATACTTTTCCTTTTAAGGCCACAGTGTCATTGATTCATGTCTTGGGCTTTTGTTATTATTTGTCCTTGTGCACCACTGCCAACGCAGCAGTATCACCAGATCGCTCTAGGGTCGACAGAATACCAATCTGTAGGAAAACGCCAGCAGTTATTTAAACACACTGGTTCGTGTCATAAGGATGTGGAATGTTGACCCACAGGGATGAGCACCATCCAATGTTCAGTTGAACCACTTTGCTCTCTCGTAGCTTTCGTGTTGTCATGTGCATGTGCATACGTGCACGTGCAAAGTTCAGACACAGCCTTACATACTTGTTTAAGCACCTATCAATGTTCTAGTGAACTGAAGCTTTAGCGAGAGGTGAGCTGTCTGGGTTTAAGTAAAGTGTTCCCTCGCAGCCATGGGTCCCATCACAGCTGCTCGCGACTCGCCGAGTGGCTGGGACATGATTGCATGGCACTCAATACTGACCCTGCCGCCCCCGTGGAGCCAAATGAAATTGTGGAGTACTCTTCTCCCGACAGCTTTTGGGTCAGCCAGTCTCTGTAGCCGTAATTAAAAGGGCAATTGTTTTCAAGTTGGGCATTATCATACAGAGAGACAAAAGTGCAGCAATCACAGCGAGACTCAGTTAGCTTCAATGACAGCAAGATTCACAAATGAGCCACAGTAGTTTGCACAGGGAGAACGATTGAAGTGATGTCACTGACTGGAAATATTTTGGGATGCGACCTGATGAGAGAAATTTCTCGAATGTGATAACTTTTTGTTGTTGTTTGTGCCTTTTGTTTTGTTGTTGTTTGTGCCTTTTGTTTTGGTGCCATTTCTTTATTTGTTATTTCATGTTTTTTTTATTTTGCTTGGTCGTCGGGGGTTTCATTTGCTTGGTAGTAGCTGTATATAAGATTTGAATAATGTACGCCTCGGTGAAAATTGATCCAATTAGCATGAATGATGCTATATAAAATAAAAGTACTATTATAGTGGCCACTTTGTAAAAACAGGTATTAATTCAGCTACCACGTTCACAAGTTAATGAGTGTAGGCAGGTCAAGAGTTCATCAGGCCAAGAGGACACCATTTCCTGCACCTCCGATTAGCACGGTTGGCTACGTAGAGAGCGAAAAAAGTTCAACATAAATACATATGTAGTGACTGATTCAGAGACACTAAGAGTAGGAGGCACTCTGTTTATTAACAGCCTAAACAGTTCACACTTAAGTAACTACGGTTCCCAGTCAGGGCAGCTGGTAGACTGCCTGACTGACGACGCCGAGATGGTGAAGACGGAGACGGTGACGAAGACTCCAGCAGCACGACAGGATCCCACTCCAAACCACAGCCTCGAGGTCCCCTCCCGGGGCCCCTCTTATGCTGTCAGCGTGGCCTGGCTCCGCCCCGGCCACGCCCCTCTTCTGGAACCTACCAACGGGTTCTTGATGTGCTCCTTCCGTAACCTTTCCCCTACATTCCTCTCTCTGGTATATCACGTGACCTGCTGTCAGTCAGGGCTGCTGGAGCTGCAAATCCCCTTCCCTACCAGCAACCAGCGCTATGCTGCGAAGTGACCGATTCTATGTCACTACACATACATAACCAAAGACAAAGATGCCACCAGATTTCACCATCAATTCCATCCTTCTCCAAGAGCCCAAGGCTGTTGCAAGTTTGAAACTGACCTCCAAGATCTGATCTCACAGTATCCCATGCACTGGCTTTAAATCTCCCCTGGGTCATGACAGTGATGAAAGGTAAAGGTGCAGCCCTGCAATTGCTTGATCGTGCAATTGCTTGCAGAAGGGCCTCCACTAGACCAGTGGTTCTCAACTGGGAGTACACGGACCCCTGGGGGTTAAGTGGTAATGTCCCAGGGAGTTTGTCAGGTGATTTACAAATGTGTGAAATTATATCATACATGAGAGTCATTGGTGAATAATCATGTATTCATCTACCAATATAAAATAACTACTAGGACATGTGAATCTATATGGTTACCGAGAACGATATAAAATACCTTTCTAAACTCACTGATCATGAACAATTCGGGTTTTCAAGAGTAACCAGTGAGTGCGAACAAATTACACTGTGTAACAACTTATTTTTTTTTGTTCCTGCATAGTAAGTGTTATTTCCTAATTGCTTCTTCCTTAAAAGTACAGAAAATGGCTATTATTCCCCATAAACTTTGCTTTTGTGACCAGAACAGTGATATTTTGAAATGTACCTATTTTCAATGAGAAAACGGGTGAATTTGTGTTATTTTGTTCACATAAAGTCAGAAAAAAAAACATATGAATCAAAATTAACATGTATTTATACTAAATTAATAAAAAATTTACTACAAAAGATTTAGAAGTGAGTTTTTCGAAATTTACGATTATACTGTTAATCACTTTTACGAATCAGCCCCTAAATGTAGTCTCCCGTCATGTTCTCGTTATACTGTCCTTGGTAGCCGCGTTCAAAGTCCAGTATATCCTGGTGAAAGCGCTCGCCTTGCTCCTCCGAGTACGCTCCCATGTTCTCCTTGAATTGATCAAGATGAGCATTAAGGATATAGACTTTGAGGGACATCCGACAGCCCATTGTGCCGTAGTTCTTCACCAGAGTCTCAACCAGCTCCACGTAGTTTTTGGCCTTGTGATTGCCCAGGAAGCCCCGAACCACTGCGACAAAGCTGTTCCAAGCCACTTTCTCCTTACTAGTGAGCTTCTTGGGGAATTCATTGCACTCCAAGATCTTCTTTATCTGTGGTCCGACGAAGACACCGGCTTTGACCTTTGCCTCAGACAGCTTAGGGAAGAAGTCTTGAAGGTACTTGAAGGCTGCTGACTCCTTATCTACAGCTCTGACAAATTGTTTCATGAGGCCCAATTTGATATGCAGTGGTGGCATCAGCATCTTCGGGGGTCCACCAGTGGCTCCCACTTGACGTTGTTCCTCCCCACAGAGAACTCTGTCCACTGTGGCCAGTCCTGCCTGTGGTAGTGCTCCTTGGTGTCCCTGCTGTCCCAATGGCTATGATAGCAGGGAAACTTGGTAAAACCGCCTCGGAGACCCATCAGGAATGACACCATTTTGAAGTCTCCGATGACCTCCCAGTCATACTTATCATACTTCAAGGCGTACAGCAAGGTCTTGATGCTGTTGTCATCCTCCTTGAGGTGCACCGAATGAGCCAGGAGAAGAGACGGATACTTGTTACCATTATGGAGCAGCACGGATTTGGCGCTCCTGGATGAGCAGTGAATGAAGAGGCGCCACTCATTCTGGTTAGAGGCGATTCCGATTGCCTCGAACAGACTGTTCACATTGTGGCAGAAGCTGAGCCCATCTTGACGGGTGAATAATTTGCAAAAAGGTTGGTGATGCTTCCTTTGATCTGTGACTTGCACACTTTTATCCAACAAGTTCCACTGCTTGAGCCTAGACGTGAAAAGCTCGGCATTGGACTTGGTGAGACCAAGATCTCTGATCAAGTCGTTGAGGTATTTTTGGTTGGGGTTATAAAAATACATTTATTTCACCCATGACTAATGTGTCAGAGATTCTCGCAACATTTTTCATATATGATATATTTTTTCAATAACATTGAAAATTGTAAAACATTTTAAAATGAAAAACTTCGACAATTTAAATAATTGTAACACATTTTGCAAAAAAAATTAGAGCAAAAATTGTCCATCTATTCTTCCAGAGTTTTTTTGCATTACTTGCAGGTGAAATGAGGTGCCCAGGGTTTGTCTTTATCCCTGACAGGCATGCCGACATATGCCTTGGAGGCCTCACACATCTTAGCAGATGCTTCCACATAGTACTTTTTCACGCTTGTCTTGATAAATTGGCCGCAGACATAGCAAAATGCGTCTGCCAGATGCTTGCAGCCTCTTGATGCCATCTCAGAAAAATGCAGATATTTATCCACTTAGGCAGCTGGAACTAAACTGAACTGGTGGGCTTAAGGCCCCTGTATTTATACTAATATTTATATTACTGAAAAGTTCTAGAATATTCTAGAAGTTACTACAAGTTTACTCAGCACTTAATCTATCTGGAATGTTCTGTAAAATAGGTAAATCTCTAAATATCACTGTCCTGGTCACATAAGCAAAGTTTGTGGGGAATAATAGCCATTTTCTGTACTTTTGAGGCATAAACAATTAGGAAATAACACGTACTACCCTGGGACAAAAAAAATGTGTTACACAGTGACATCAAGTTGGCCCAATTTACAGAGAAGGAAATTTTTGAAGAAAACAGTTGTGAAGACTTTCATGGATAAAGATGCAAAATGACCATGAGTATTGTTACAGAACTATCCACGACAATATTACCTTGCAATCACATCAATCAGCTTGAAAATAATCATGAGTAAAAATGTATCCCTGTTAAACTGAGCAATGGTTAGGGCTAATCGCTCTTGATGACCCTAAAAGTAGCAGCCATTCCATATTCCTATGGCAGGGGTGTGTTTTGAACAACTCTGGATTACTTCTCATAAGTACTGTTCATTTTATTAACCCCATATGATGGACTGAGTCAACCACTGACCAGGATTTCACCTCACAAGCTCTGTACGTGTAGCATGTCAGGGGAGATGTAAAACATTTAGTTTGATTTAAATTGAATAAATAAAAATACGCAATTGCATAATTTCAAAAGCAATCGCCATAATTTAATTAGACATTCAAAATAATGAAACGGGGATACACATGATTTGAAGCTTTCGTGACTGCAGGAATCCATACTCTTTGGTTCTTTCGGTAAAGTTACATTACTTTTCTATCAACGTGACTTTACTGAAAGAACCAAAGAGTATGGGGATACACATCTTTCAAAGCATAACCTCTCACACAGGTTTCCGAATTCGTGAACATTTCCAGTGCGTGAAGTGTGTTTTTTTGCACTCACATGCAAAACATTTGCACGCGTGGTGTAATTAATCAAATTGCTTCAGTACGAATCTCAATGCTCGTCACGAACCGAACGTCTGCTTAAAAAAAAAAATTCTGCTGCCGGCTTGTCACAGACAGCCGCGTTTCCGTAATATTTCTGCTCGTATTGGAACATGGTGCCATATAACATAAGCCTTGCGAAAACGTCCGATACCGATCGATGGGATTCCTGCTATCCCCTCACAAACGGCCCGACAGGGCACGCAGCCCAAAAGCCCCGGCTCACTCACTCGCGCCCCCGGCATGAGCCACACGCGTCGCTGACACGGCCGCATGGCTCATTACGCTGATGAGGCATTGTTTTTGGATAAAGACCATTTGTCACCCGCTGTCAGCGCATCAGCAGGAACACAGCAGTTCTCAGTAATTACCACACATCATTCAGCCCGCGACGCTGCAGCGCAGGGCTTCGGTGCTTTACCGTTCCTGATGTCAGCGGCCCGCGTGAGTAATTGAATTGAAAAAAAATCCTCATCGATCGCTCCCCGTGCTTTAGCTTCATAAGCAGTGGCACGGGTGGCACGGCTGCAGCCACTGGGTTTCGTGGGGGGACCCGGACACTCCCCCCTCCCAGCACATTTAAAATATGGCTTTGGAAAAAATATCATGGTATTTTATTTTCTCTGTTCAACGAGGCGACGTAAATGCAGATTTATGCTGATGACGGAACCTTTACGGATGCAGTGGTGCAACACATGGTTGGCTCGGTGCTGAGTCAGTAGTCAGTAGTTGCGTAGCTGTGAAATAATTGTCGGTTTGGTTAAATTTACGTTCGAACAGGGGTTGTCAGTACTGTTAATAAAAAAACGAGTTTATTTTATCAGGTAAGGCCCACTGAGCTATGTAGCTCTTATTCAGAAGCAATTCTTGCCACAAATGATAGTTTAACGAAGTGGCTCATCGCGTGTAAATGTATAGCAGCCAAATGCTCGAAACGCATATTGATTCAAAATGTGGAAGCAAAAACCAGAGGACCCGGAGAAAAATCCATACAACCACAGGGAGAGAGACACGCGAACTCCAAATATACAACAGGCATCAGCGTCAGGATCAAACCCACGACCTCCTGTATACCAAGCGAGTTAGTTAATATCTTGCCACCGTGGCGCCCCTCATAATAAAACGTTGCCAAAAGTGATTTTTGAGAATGGGAGCAAATAACGGATCACTGTGCATCTGTATTATAACCATTATTAATTATAATCATCGGGACTTTTTCGCTAGCGGGACACTGGCCGGCAGGCTTGCGGAGCATGGCCCTGGCGGGTGGTGGGTGGCGGTGTGACACCTCTCGGCGATGCTGGCCGGCCGGATCTTGTCGATGACAAAGATCTGCTTCATTCCGCACGATTCCTTGGACAGCGAGATGCCCAGGTTGGCCCCGGATGTCTTGCGTATCTCGACGAGCAGCGGGCCCGTGGCATTCTGCACACTCTCTGCCGAGCGCCGTGGGGGGAGAGAGGACCGTGCACTCATCAGGCATTGTGGGGACAAACGGAGGGGGGGGGGGGCAACTTGAAGTGTCTCCATACTCCGACGAGTGTTGAGCTTGCACTCAGGCTACTGTAAAGAGATCTTGGCGCCAGTTACAGGAATTTTAGCTTTCAGTCGTCAAACTGTGGAGATTACGTCCCAAACCACGGCACTGCCCGGGAAGGCAGTTGTATTGAGCGGGGCAATCACCCTCCCCCTTGAGACCTCAAATATTGAAATTGTATTAATATTTCAAGTAGAGTTTATGTTCTTTTTATTTAATTAGGCCCTCATTCAAAATGCTTTAAATTATGGGAGTGCCCTTGGCATCACTGCACATATATTTTTATTTATATTAAAAACAAAAGTGTTAGGTTATTGCAACAATCTTATGTTTTCACTCTAGGGACTCTTTGACCCCGACTGTGCGAATATGTAAATGTGCACGCACTCGTTCGCTAACCGCATTGGCTTTCCCAGCTTGTTTTCCAGAGGCTGAAAGGTTATGCACAGAGATGACTAATTAACATTTGCGAGAGGATCATCCATCATCATTACTCAACTCAGACGAAAGAGAACGGGCGCATGACACGCAGGGCAACAGCTAAAGTGCCCTTTGCGCCTTACATAAAAAAGCAATGGAAAACAATATATGTGGCAATGGACTGACATTTACCCACGTAGCAGAATCAGTCCACAGTCGTCCGATGTCATTAAGGAATTGTCTGCCTCACTCGATTAAGATGTGATCATGGCCACTGCCACTTATACCAAACGACACAGATTTTGGGGAAAGTGTTTTCAGCGAGCACCTATGAAGGCCGGCACGGTACATGATGGGATGGGTGGCCATCACCACGACCAATAACCAGTCACCAATGGCGATGTTTACACATGGCATCAGGTACTCATTTGAGGCTGAGTCGAACTAGGGGCGGCTTAGGACCGGTTAGGATAATGGTCACTTGTGTTGGCCGTCAGCGGGAATTGAACCCGGGTCGCTGGGTTCGTAGCGCAGCGCGCTAACCACTACACACTACCGCTCTCACACGCCACCTCCATTTAGCACGGTTGGCTACGTACGGTGCAAAAGAAGTTCAACATTCATCCATACCAGGCCTCTCACCATCACTCCCTTCACAAGAGCCAGACACTGTAGCACACTCACAGTTTCTGGGGTCTCCTCTTCATTCACCTCTGCGCACCCCTTTTCAATGCCTTCTCGGTTCACGATAATGAATATATGATCCTTATGGCGGTACTCCGGGGTACCAAATAATACAAAATGGCCGAGGCATTTAAATATTTTATTTCTGGGACACTTTTTTCCCAGGGGTGTATTTAACTCCACGACTGGGGTACCAATCAATCCGAAATCGGTGCCACTCCACGATGTCGAAACGCAGCGAGGACGATTGCGCTGAAACCCTGAACGCTCGTACGCACCGTAGTGGTTCATCGTAGTGTACAGCTCGTCGAGATCAGTCGATTGCCGCATCACCGACCATCAACAGACTAAAAATGACTGCATCACATGTGAGAGCCGGGGTACTATGGTACCCTGGGGTACCGCCATAAGGTTAATTTATGAGTTGTAATATTCCTATATATGAAATGCACTAAATCATAACCTGCAGCCCTCCTTCAAACGACTGCAGGAGGAAGGCCTGCTCCACGCGTTGTTTCGGTTGTGACGGTTGCTTAGCCATACTTCACCACGTTGGTCAGTGCGGGTAGATGAAGTGGACGGCCCATGACCAGTTCACATACTTACGACCGATGATGATATCCAAGGCTGGGAATTGAACTCGGTTCACTCGACTCATGTTGCAGTGTGCGACTCGCTGCACAACTACCCCACCGCCCAAACCATCCCACCACTCCACCACGCCATCACACCCCCCCCTCGCCATCAACCCACCACACCACAACGCCATAATGTACATAATAATTCTAATAGCCATACCCCTTGTCTGGCTAAGTATAAAGTGTGTTTATAGTGAAGGTACTGTGCATTTGCTTCTATTTGTATTCATTCCGTTTTTACATGTGCTCCTTCATTTTATTGGACCAAAAGATAAGTGTACAGTTCAAGCGTTGCTTCATCATATCACGAGAGGAATATAAGTACATCTTTAAATGATTCATGCAGTGTAATGAATTTATAGATAAGTTCATGAAACGAGTTTCTATCTGACCACGTTTCCGCAAGCTCCTGCTGCTGCAGAAATGACCGGACAACGACATACGTCATCACATCGCAACCAGAAGGACCGTCAGGACGACATGGGATACATTACTGGTTGGCTGACCTTAGACCGTTGAGAAATGCAGCAGAATGCAAGGGTCATGTGAATCCCTGTAACTCAACTCACAAATATAATGGCGGTTCATGACTGCTCCTGTAATTATATAATCCACCGCACACCGCGACGGAGCAGAAACGCTTGGGGGGGGGGCACAAAACGTGACCCATGGAAGTGGAGTTGGGGCTATCAAGGAGCTGCAGAGCGAAGCTGCAGGGAAATGACCGAGATAAGGTTTCGATTTTTTATTTAAAAAAAAAAGTTAATTTACGTCGCACAGACGAGCTGTGCTGACGTGACTTTTTTTGTCACAAAGGACTTTTACTGTTTATAGTCTTTTTATACGAGTCTAATAAATGTAAACAATTATTTGACGTAAAATTACGTCAGGTTTGTGCCATTTGGGCCTGATAACGTTCTAACCTTGGTTTAACACATAGTCGGGCTTTCGCGACCAATATTTTGCATAAGAGGTTTTTTTGGGTTATATTGCGTAAATATATGTCGTTAAACCCGCCACCAACAGACACAGCCAATTAGTCAGGTTTGTTACGTAAACAAAACCTGCCAATTCGTTACTATTGTGTTGGTGAGTAATCACACATTTACAATTATACCATTATGGATTCTTAACCTTGTATCTGCGAATTATCGTGGATTTATTTATCCACCAGTCACTTTCCACACTTGCTCATAATGAATGAATATGATGTGGTAATTCCTCCCGTAATCCGCGAGGCTGTCGCACGGGTATGTGACTACGTGGGTTGACGTCCACTCACAATATACCGCCGACACACATATGCGCGCATTTCATTACTTACCTTGTGTATCTGGTGCTCTCACCATATGAAAGTCACGTGCAAAAGCATTTGCTAAAAAAATAGATTGAACGTCTGCTGTCAAAGACATTTGTATCACAATGCATTGAGGGCTATCGACTGATTATAGCTGAGTCCCCCCCCCCCGCCCGGCCTTCTCTCTACACCGAGGGCCGGGACTCTCACCGTTGGACGTCGTTTCTCCGTGGCAGCCCACGCCGTCCGGAATGCCATCATCCCACTGCACACTGCCGGCGGCAGCGACAGCAGCGTTCAATCTACGCCGACTTTCAAGAGATGCCTCGAGGCTCCAGCTCTCTTGGCTATCGCACCTCAAGAGACAAATTAATTTATGTCTGTGAAATATATTTAGCACGTTAAAAATTGCATGAGGTAGCAGTGGCTTGGGGAGACTTTCAGCCAACAGTGGATTAACCATGGCTGATGATGCTGATCCATATTATATCAGAGATGCGCTTTTGTACCCAGGGAACGTGCCTCCTACCCACATAAACTGTGGGTGTAATATATCTCATCATTGGCATATTAGCTCAAGAATGTGCACACCAGCGAATGTGTCTCCTGACTGCCTCACATGTGGGCACTGACTTAACAGGGCAAGTGTGTGCTAACAAGGGCAGCAGAGGGCAGGGGTCCAATTCAATGTGTCACATCCCCCCCCCCGCTCCGCAACGGTAGTCTTGCGACGTTGCTTCATCCCTCCCACTTTACATCCCGCTCACCATCCCTCATGCCCGTGCCCGTCCATCTCTTCCTCACCCCGGGGCCTGGTGTCCTCCCCCACCTCTCTGGAAGTGGGGTCAGGTTTCAGGATCTCTTCCACTCCTTTGGCGAACGTTTTTCCTCATGTCAACCTCAGGCCTGGCTCGTCCCAGTGTTTTGTAACACAATGCAGCCAAATCTCCTTTCGTATCCCGTCTCCCTTATGGGTTCAACTTAGTCGCACACTTAAACTCAGAGGCAGTGCATTTATTACTTCAACACAACGGGGTAACATTACCTCTTAACAAGACAACGACCTAGGGTGGTGACCACCCTGGCTAACTACGCAAGTTACAGGATAACGATCAACTTCGGACTGGGACCAACAGCATACTGCCCGGGTCCACGTGCTGGAAGACTTGAAGATCGAAGATCGTAGACGAAGGGTTTCTTCCCCGGGACGGACAGCCAAGCTCCCTCTCGGGACTCGGCTTTTATTCTCTCAGGCGTGGCCGACTCCGCCCCTGGCCACGCCCCTTTTCCAGAACCTTCAGGAAGAACCTCGGTTCCCATCACGTGACCCTCACAGCCCCCTCTCAGGGCCCCTCTGTCATTCTATCCGGTCACGTGTCCTCCCGGGTCAACCAGGCTGTCATGGCCTTACCCTACCTTCCCTTCAGGTCGGTACTGCACTTACAGCCTGGTGAATCTAGCGATGTCACTACACACACACCGTGCCCCTCTAGGGCCAGTACTGCACTTACAGCATGGTGGCATCCAGCAATGTCACTATACATATAAAACAAACAGAAAGACAAAGATCCCCCGTATAACCTGAACAGACTGTTGGGGCAAGTGCTGGCCACCCACCCCATCGTGTACTCCCAAAGTTGTTTATTCAAGACTTAAAATGTTTCATGCTTCATGTGACCCACATGTTTACCAACCACCTCCACCACCAAACAAAAGCAGTCTTTGCTGTTGGAAAGTTTCTGTACATCCTGGGTGCAGTTTGAGTTGCATGTATGTTGAACTTCTTTCGCACCATACGTAGCCAACCGTGCTTCTTGGAGGTGCAGGGAAAGGACAACAAATTAAATGATAAAATCAGTTCTAAAGAAAGTTAAAGAGAGTTTTCAATCTAGATTAAAAAGTGCATAGCTCCAGTGGCTTTCTAATATCAGAGGTAAGAGTTAAACTCTTGACTTAAAGCTTTCATGAGTGCAGGAATTCATATTCTTTGGGTCTTTCGGTAAAGCCACGTAGATAGAACAAATAATAAAAATAATGACAATATCACGACGTTTCGATCGCAACACAAGCAATCGTCTTCAGGTGAAAATATAGCGGGAGAGCTGCTGAGAATATACGCTATATTTTTCTACAAAACTTCGTGATATTGTTATTATTTTTATTATTTGTTCTATCTATGTGGCTTTACCGAAATACCCTAAGAATAAGTAAGAGCTTTCCAGGCGGCCACAGAAGCACATCTGAATGCGTGAAATGCGGTGACCATCTTTGTTCGATGGCTAGAAAAATCAATCGGTCTTGGGTTAACCCAATTTACAATAATTACCTAAAAATCTGTTCAAATTTGTACATATAGCTCATTATCTCAAAGATAGCAAACCGAACGCCTCCCGTGGTGGCCAACAACGAGTCACGGCAGGGCCACTGCTAACGTGCCCGCGAACACAGCAGTTAATGGCAGTGGAATTGGTTGAGGGATTGCGGCCACTGTAATTTTTAACGCCCCCAGCTAAAAAGTCCCCCCCCCTCCCGCAGTATTTGTTGTACATTTATTCAAAACGGCGTGGGGGGTGTTCCAGAGTAAACGGTTTTTAGGATTCGCTCCAAAAAAATAAATGGTCAATTGTGGTTCTGGTTTCCGGTTCAGTTCCGACTCCCTGGTCTGTTGAGCCTGGAGATACGCGCATACTTTTTTTTTTTACACCCAACTGACGTCGCCGTTTTGGCCCCGAGAACCTTCCTCCACGGCTGCTGTGGGTTCCCCACTCATTGTGCCCACGAGTGAAAGGGCGCACGTCAGCCAACAGCCGCACCTGGATACAGGGAATTAAGAAACTCACGGGAGATTTTACCCACCCTTGACCTCTCTCTTCTAAAATATCGACGCGTCCTGCCCAGCGGGTTGTACTGAAATCCGTTTCTCTTCAGAGGCAGTTTTAAATTGCTAAGACAGTCTGATCTTTTTTTCTCCCGTGCTTTTCATCTGAGGGCAGACTGCCTGCAATTTATTGTAGCAAATTATTTTTTCAGAATAGTGGAATTAAAGTATCTTTTCCATTTTGAAAAGTAGTAGTACATATTTGAGCGACAAATTACAAACCACATTTAATTGCAAAGCACAGCAACGTGGGTATAAATAAGTGTCACTGTACAGATACTTTTGGTGCCACTGCGACGGAAATTAGTGACCTGTATTAAACTACACATATCAATGAAACTGAAGGTGCAGAATCTATGTCAATAAGTTTGTATCGACATACTAATAAATAAACTTTGTTACGACACAAATCAATGGATTAGAAACACTGAGTAAACCCAGTAAAAGCAGAACGTTGGCCCAACGGTTCCAACCACATGGCCCAGATGGCCCAATGTTGCATGCATCATGGGAAGTAATTCCATCACCTGGCCAAGGTGACCCAAGCGCAAAGTTAAATCTCCATCGGGGAGGGGGCGACAGACTCATACCCCCTCCCATGGTCCACTGCTTTCTCCTCAAACGGATCGACCGCGTCAGGCCTGTGTGCCTCGAGGATGCTTTCGCCCGGTTGTTTTCGCTACCCAACGTGTTGTTCCTGTTACAATAAAAAAACCTTTACTAAAAATTGTATTTGTTCTTTAAAAAATCTCCACGGGAGATTAACGGAGCCCATCAGCCACCCAGGGGCAATGGAACGAGGGCCACGTTGTCGGAGGTCAACAGCGGTTCCCACCATAGCAATGTGGAGTTTCCACCGCTGGCTCAGAGCAGACGACAGAGATGAGTGCTGCACCAATCGCCTCTCATCAGGGAAATAACTTTGAGTGGTGACTTAATTGCCAAGACTTTCTACTGTATTAAAATAACAACAAAACGTGTGACGTCAAATTGGACTGCTTAACGTATATCTAAATGTCTACCACATACCTCGTTAAAAGTGTTACACTAACTAAAATAAACGCAGCCTTCAAGGATAAACTAAGACTCCTGGTTAATGACATTTACAGGAGTGGTAATCTCATTGCTGCTCGTGGTCAGCAGACCTCAACATTGGCATTCAGTCTGAACATATTGGCATACTCAGGAACAGAATCAAATTTCACACAGATGCAAGGGTGAATTCACATTAAACGATCTCACTATGCCAAAACAAATACACCAGCGAATGTGGTGACTTCTGCTATTGTTTCTCACAACACTCGTGCAATGATCAAATGGAACAATTGTAACCACGTTTTTAAACAAAGTTAAAAAGGAAAAGTGTCCCCCTGCTCAAATGAGCCAAAGTACAGCCCTGTTTCTCCTATAACGCGGTAGTTGCATTCCTGAAGAACACCGCGTTATGGAAAAATCGCGTGATTATAAATAAAATATAACATAGGGTAAATCACAGCCCGCGATAACACGTGAGAGGCACACGCAGGCTAAACAAAGACTGAGGTGCGTGGGTAGCATCCAGCAGCATCCAGCAGCATCCTGCCTTGTGCGATGCTACGCCGAGGCAGCCGTACATCCATTTCTTATTCCTACTCACGCGACGTCGTTCTGTTCACTCGATCTTGTTATATCCAAATCGCATCCAGCGCTATAAAAAATGTGTTCCCTAATACATTCATCGCGTTATATATGCGATGCATATATATGTAACGCTGCGTGTGCTGTTATGAAAACAGCACGCAGCGTTACAGGAGAACAGAGACTGTAATGATAATGATGCCCGTCTGGCCAGCACGGCTGCACCACCAATGGGCGGTGGGCTTCGTGGTGGGGATCGATCAATCTGTCGTTGACTTCCCAACAAAGTGGTACAGTACTTACTTTACTCAACTTTGAGAGATGATGTCCTTAGATGACTCCGAATTTCGATATTGCCTGTGAGTAGAGCTTTTTAACCAAAATGATTGAGGGCTGGATACCATAAATATAAATACCGTAACATATCTACCGTATTTTTTTGAGATCTCTTATAATTCACTAGAAAGACTCCCATCATGGTTGCCTGACCACACTTCACCACTTTGGTCAGTTAATGAAGGGGGGCTCCGTTTAGATGTCACTTGTCACTGATGTTAACGATCTCTGAGAAATTATCTCGGGTCACCGGGTTCAAACCGCGGTGCCACTCACGATCACTGCGTGGTGAAGTATGGTAAAAAAACACCCATGACCCTAATGGTGCTGGGACGCCTTCATCGAGCAGTGGATTGACAAAGCGCTGCACGCTATGTATTAATTTCATTTGTGTGTGTGTATGCTGCTGTTGGAAATGGAGCAGTGCAATGCCATCTGCTGCAATGGGGGGCATGAAAGAGCCCGTGGCATCATTGGCAAGGCAGGCGCAATTGCGTGGCATGTTCAAGTGCGTCATGGCCAAAACCTCACCCGTGGACATTAACCAGAAGGTGAATTATGAGAATGGAATATTAATAATCTCCCCTTTTACGGTTAAGTGCATCTCTCCTCCGCAAAGTGGTTATATTATAAGTGGGCTCTCACGCAGAACTAAGCAGAACGGGCAGATTTATCTAATCGTAAAAATGCAACAGTTGATATTCTTTGGTGCACGCGAAGGATTAACTCATCAGAATTCATAGACCCTATGGGCATAGTACATTTGTTAATTTCCCTTCTGCACAGTCCGCAAGCCAGTCGAATTGAAGCTTGCAGCTCATTCCGTACAATGGTGTTGCATTGCACTGCCTCTTCCCGATCGCGTTACGTCCAGTTTGAAAGTGACGCTGATCTTGTTTCTTAGACGCTCAGTAGTTTTAGACTGCACGGCCACATCTTGCAGAACACCGTCCCTTTGCAGATAGCTGCAGCAAAATACACTCTGTGCACCCCATTCGGAATACAAATGCCGTGTTTGGGGTGGTGGTGGCGGTGACAGGCAATTGGACCACGACACTGGCACACAATAGGCAAACGCTCGTGAATAGAGAGACCCTCTTAATGGTTTTGCTGCCCTCTCCGGAGGAATGGGCTTAGGATGATCCGGTGCTTACCAGCTGACAGGGTCACATGACACTGGGTTAGGCGCACGACCGCTCCTCTCCACAGAGGTAATGCTCGGCCTTTAGGGGCCCATGCCAGAAATACATTTGGGCCTCCCCCCCCCACAGACCCCCAAAGTGATTGGATAAACGATAAATAGACAGGAGATAGAGATGTCGTGAGATGACAACAAACAGAGATCAGAACTCTCGTTTTGCGTATGGCAATATGCTCTGGAGCTAGATGCCAATGTCGAGGTCTGCTAGCCATGACGAGAGGGCTTCAGGACGGAGTTCAGGTAGCTTTGCTGTTCCTCCTCCTCCATTGAAGGAGCGCAGGCTACAGTGGTTTACTCTACGGTCCATGGTTTTGGTTGCAAGGCCACGATCACACTGTGGCTTGTCTTTCATTTTACATTTACGAAGGAGACGCAGTTGTGTAGTCAAGAGAGAGGAGATGCAGAGAATGGATGGATACGGAGTGAGATGACAGAAGAGAGATGCGGACAAGATAGAGATGTGCAGATGAGAGAGATGTTAGAGATGTCGTGAGAGAAGACGGTAACTTAACACGACAATAAGTATATTCATGTGAGAATGAGAGATGTATTCGAACTAAATGGGAAAATTATTGTGGGGGAATGCGTTCAAATGACATAAAACCCTTAACTACTGCCCTCAGTCGTGTGCAACAAGTACTGTACAGGAACTCATCTACTTATGAACGAGTTAGGTTCCAGAGGTCTGTTAGTAAGACGATTTGTTCGTAAGACCAACTTTACTCCTGTCGATTCCAACCATGTTGTACGGCATGTACACTAAACATGGGGGATGGCTTTAAAAGTTGTATAATCTCCTGTAGATGTAGATGCCACTGGTTCTTCATGTTCTGCAGACGTAGATGCCACCACCGCAATTTATTGCGTGGCGGTTGAACTTACGACTCTCGGTCCGAATGGGCAACTGGACACAAGGACAGGTTTGTACGCTTATCTTGAATGTTCGTAAGTCGAATGCTCGTAAGTAGAGGAGTCCCTGTACATTACTTGTTAAGCGCACACTGCTGCCCTTTATGGAGGCACACACAACCAAGTGGACTCACCCAGCTGCCCCTTCAAAAAACAGCCACGAAGCATTTCAACTTTTTACCGCTCCGAGGTGTCTGGAAGTCAATGGGTGCGGGTCCCGTCCACCGCTGAATCTCGGAATGTGCGAGCGGTTCAGCGTTAATTTTATGTAGGGAGGCGTAGTAGCGCAGTTGTTTTCAAAGACATTGTTACTCACCACAGAGAACTGTAGCGACACGACCGCTCTCTACAGTGTGTCTGCCGACCTGAAGACGATTCAGTTATTTTATTTTAGTTTCTATGTACGTATACGTAACCAAAATGTAATACTAGGGTTTTTCCCCTTTTTTCTGGCAACAAAACTGAAACTTTTTTTTTACACGGAATCATGTCTGCATTACCCACAATACTTGTGGTCGAAATGCAAACAAAAAACACTCTGATAATGTATGCATTGTCCTTGAAACTGATTGGTCCACACCAGAGACGGCTTTCTTTTGAGCCTCGTCTCAATTGGAGCTAGACCAGAGGACACCAAAAGGCGTACAGCTCAAAGACAATCAGTTTCAAGGACAATGCATATATTATCAGTGGTTTTTTTTGCATTTTGACCACAAGTATTGTGGTTAATGCAGACATGATTCCTTGTAAAAAGTTTTCAGTTTTGTTGCGAGAAAAAAGTGGAAAAACCCTTATTATATTTTGGTACTGGCAAATGAGGTCTAATGACACCAAAATGTAATTGGAAAAAAAAAACTGATGGTGTATCAGAATGGGATGGGAAAGGGTTAAGCCCATCGTGCTGGCCTTTACAAAACAGCAGACACACATCCTTCAAGCCACACCCTGCTGCCCACTGTGCATCGTGGGCTCACTCCAAACTGACACTGTTGGCCTTGATAAAGACACGGACAGCAGCGTGTACAGCTACTCTGCTGCCCTTGATAAAGACACACACAGCAGGGTATAGCTACTCTGCTGCCATTGACAAGGCAGTGCTAACAGCTGGCATCTCGCCACTCTGCCTGCCCCATCTCCGATTCAACTCTTCTTCCTGCGAGGCAATGGAATCAGGGTATTTAGATGCTATTGCAAAGACTGCGTGCCCCATGGTATCAACAAAGCACCTGGCTCTCTGTCCCCCTGCCGCCACCCTGGCTAATTTATCCCAAGCTCCCTGAGGCTCGCATCCCAACGCCTCCTCCAATGAACAGGTGCGAAATCCTCCCTCCAAAAAGGAATATTTCTCAAGCCCATGAGCGTAAGTCATTGTTGCCTTACGTTAATGTGTGTGTGGGGTGGGGGGAGAAGTGTTTATTCCTCCTTTTAATTTTATTTATAACGCCTCTGCGCCGCACGGGCACCGTAAGCAGCGCGCGATGGTGCGCTAACGTGTGGACGTGATGCAATGCAAACACCTTCGCCTGTATAAAGGCCTCTCGTCGCTGTCTCTTTTGTTTTCAGAGACTAGGAATGTGATTGACGTCTCAACGTTACTAACAGGTAAACTAGTCACATGCTCATTTAAAAAAAAACTGGTCATTATAAAACAATTATTTTTTGTAAAAATGTAATTCCCATCAGGCCCAATTATCTTAAATCTGGTATCCAACCCTTATTAACTCTACCTCTCTGGCCTCTGTTCACGTCCTGTCAAGAAGGACCATTGTCTGATATTACGGCAATTATAAAAAATTGTATTTAAAGGCCATAGAGTTATTGATGACTTTGTTGATTTGTTGCTGTTAATTGTGCTTGTGCACCACTGCCAACGCAGCAGCATCGCCAAACAATTCGTCTTATAAGTGGAGCTGAAGACCTGGGGATGGGTCATCACCATGCATTGGTTGCGGCCAAATGTATGGCGAACATAAACGGAGTGTAGGGGAAAGAGCGAAGGCGAGTCTGTAGTGGCCAACATAGCTATCGGAGTCACAGCTGTCGACCGTAAACACACGTACACAGAGTATGCCAAAACCTATTGTGCCTATTCAGTGACAGCCGTGATGTCACTATTTAAGACCGAAAAAGGAGGACTTCGTCAAAATTCTGGCTAATCGCCTGATGAAGCTGCTGGTTGTAATCACCAGCAAAATATCGTACTCGAATTTGAAATGTTGTGGATTTACTCTCCAACACACAAGCGGTGAGCTGAACCAGTAACTAATCAGCACGTTTTTGTGTAAGTGACAAACCTTACTTAATTGGCTGCCTTGGGTTGGTGGCGGGTTTAACGACACATGTATATTTACGCAATGTAACCCCCCAAAAAAACCTTTATTATGGATAATATTGGTCATGAAAGCCTACTACAACTACGTATTAAACTGACAACCAAGCGGGAGTGCAGTTTGCCACTTGTTCATGGTTCGATCCCAGCTGCTGCCCTGGACAATACTGTGGGTGTATGAACCAAACAAATTGCACACTATCTGCTTCACAGTGGACGTCAAAGATCCCGTGACGGTATTTTAAAACTAGTAGGCCACTTGTGCCGCTGTCACGGTCCAAGTTTTGCCAAATTGGAAAAGTAATCGCAAATAAACTATTTGGGTAAAGCCACGTAGCAACATCGCCTCCCGCCTACTGTGACACGGTAATGCTTTGCTTGCTGGCGTATGTATCAAAAGAATGTCCTTAAAAATTATAATTTACTTTTTTATTCAGACGGGTACTGCTATGCGGAGTTTGCATTTTAAGATGTTTTTAACCAATTAATGAGCATTTATTATACAAGTGGGAGGAAACCGCAACACCTGGAGAGAAAACCCACGTGATCGATGGTGCAACACTCCATCCCCATAGAGATGGAAACGGAAGGCACTTAGTCCACTTGCTGCACTGCTTTCAGCTGGCGAGCCAGGGTATGGCACCTCTTGCCAGTGAGCATAAACCATCACACAATCTCTGGTCATCCTCGCAGCGGCTTTTGATTAACCATCGAACAAAGATGGTCACTGCATCACGCGTTTTCAGATGTGCTTCTGCGGCCATCAGGAAGGCTCTTCCTTCCGATATTAGGAAGCCACTGGAAAACGCATGTCTCCAGTACTACTTTTTGTGTACAGCGTGGTTGGCTATGTACAACGTAAAAGAAGTTCAACATATATACGTGCATACCTTGACACCCAGGGGTAGGGAATTTCATGACATGTGTGCGATCCTCCAACCCTTGTCTACAAGAGTTCAGGCCACTTGCAATAACCACCACCACCACCACCACCCAAGGAAACTGCAATATGCGCAGAACTCGGTTGCCCGGGGTTTTGAAGAGATCAAAGAGATTTGAGTGTATCACACCAACTGTATTTGTGGCGTCTTTGCACCGGCTCCTGGTGGAATTGAGAGTGAAATAAAAAAGTCTGTAACTGACCGATATTGGTCTGAATGGTCGACCACCTGCTCAGCTCGGTGAGCTGCTCTCACACTGCCCCCCCCCGCCTGCATTGCCCCTCACAAATTAAGGTCCCTGACGAATGTGACGAGATGCACCGTATGCTGAACTTCTTCCGCACCAGCACCGTGCTTGACCACCTTTGTCTCCCCAGTGCTGATGATTACATACCGCACCCGGTACAAATTTAAGGTTGAGTCGACCTAGAGGAGGCACAGGACCGGTTCAAATACTCGCCACTGTTATTAGCTGCGAGCGAGAATTGAACTCTGCTTTGCCTGATTCGTGGCACAATGCGCTAACCACTACACGCACCCACAAAACTATTGCTACACTACCGTAGAACTCTAAGTTCACAACACTTCTCCCATTTGCAGGTTTACAGCTAGTAAATTTTAAAACTCTCGCGATAGATTTTCACCCTAACTGCAAATCTTCATTTATATTAAATTATAAAACCCAGCAGTGAATTCACTGAGACAACCTTGGCAAGGCTCTTGATCAAAGGAGTCTCCATATTATTAACCAACGGTGTGGTTGTACGCGTGTGTGCATGTTTGATTGAGTGTATATGTAAATGAGCGTGGTGCTGGCCACCCACCCCCTCGTGTGCCGTGCCGGCCTTCATCGGTGCTCACTAACAGCACTTGCCTCAACAGCCTGCTAAGGCTATATATGGGATATTTTTCTTTGTTTGTCGGCATCGTTCGAGTACACGCGACATGAATGCAATTGTATGGCAAAGCATCACCCCTCTGGAAGTAAATGCTGCGTCTCTTTTGTTCTGACATTTCTCAAAAGGCCATTAGAATTGAAATCAAAATTGCCAACATGAAAATAATAATCATTTGAACGGTGTCTGTCATGATACAATCTATGGGACCTTTAATGCCTTGCAAAAGTTATCAATTTTGCGTTTGAACATCTTAACACCTGTTTTATTGGCAGTTAGGGAAAACCTAGTATTTTTCATCATGTCCATTCACTGGGTAGCGTGGCAGTAGGTTTGGGCCTCGCAGTGATTTGGCTGCTCTCAAGACCAATGCCATGCCAACGCACGATGGCAGTGGGCACTCGGCAGCACAATCGCTGTAACTTCGACTGCTGTTGCCAACAAATACACTGCGCCCATTTTGTTTGTTTGTTTTTTTGCTTATGTGAGTTGTTTTTAAAAACTGTCAATTGTGTTTCCTAAGTCTTGCATAAAAGTTTTTCCCCCGCCCAAGTCTTCTGTTTTCAGCGTTTACAGGTAAAGTGTGGTGGCCGGCTGGAAAGGATGATGATGGTGATGACGACGACTATGACGATGGAGGAAACACTGCAAGGTGCTAGGGGAAGAGGATGACCACGATCTGACTGGATGTCAAACATGAAACCGCTGGACGGGACAGAAGCCGTCTCAGTATGTACTGTATGTGTGCGTGTTTAACTTCTTTCTCACCGTTCGTAGTCAACCATGATAATCGGAGGTGAGGGGGAAGGACAACAAACTAAACACAAAAACATTTATAAATAAATTAGCTTTCACTCCAGATTATTTAAAAGTGCAGAGCTCCAGTGGCTTCCTAATATCGGCAGGAAGAGCGTTCCAGACGGCCACGGAAGCGCATCTGAAAGCGCACGATGCGGTGACCGTCTTTGTTCGATGGCGAGCCGAAAGCCGCTGCTGCGAGGATGACCGGAGTTTGCGAGACCAGCAAGGTATTGTGGTTCATTCGTGGCAATAACTTTGTGTGCAATGAGTGCGCCTCAGGTGACGCAGCGACGAACCGAGCAGAAGTGGAGAAATCGACGGACGAGGAGAAGAATCTTTTCCGTTTTCGCTGTGCGTGCCCGATTGTTCGACTGCTGTTTGGTTATCATTGTTAAGCATGCTCCATGGTGAGCGGAGAGCACAGAGAGCGGAACAGGAATCATCGCTCGGGTCATTTATCGATCCGCTCGTTTATCCTCCTTGCGCAAACTCGAACGAGGACAAACTTGGCAGCGACGTAACGGTTCGTGTAATTATTGTTAACGAGGTCCATGTCTCGGGTAAAACGTGTGACCCATACGTTTGCTGGAAGTGAGCTGTTTTGTTTCTTGATTATATATATTGGGCAAGGCATCCACATTCACAAACGAGAACTAGAGAGATGGTTCGACCAGCACCACATTCTGTTGTTGCTTTCAAGTACGAATAATTTGAGTCTGAATCGATCCAAGAGCCATGGCAGTTGCAAAAACCAATTGCAAATGGTATTGCGTGTGGTTAGGCATTTAATCCCGGCTGCCGCGATCGGAGTGCAATGTTTCAAGACGCTGTGTTACTGCTTCTCAAATGCAAAGTGACATTAGACCTTAGGGGACAGTGCTGTTGGTGAACATCAGTTGAGGCTGGCACAGTACACGAGGTCGTGGTGTGGCCTACAACCACGCTCAGCTGCCTGCGTCTCCTCAGTGCTCACGTTCAACTATTGCATCAGGCAATACATTTAGCGCTGAGTTGAGCGAGGACACACGCAGAACAGGCTCAGATACCACACGAATACGTCTAAATCCGCTACTGGATATAATCTAGTCTACGTACGGTGCGAAATAAGTTAAACATACATACGTAGTCCAGTAATCAAAGCACTGCATTACCACTGTCCATACACACACAAAACATCAAATATCCCTGTTTAGTCACATAGACTGTTGAAGCAAGTGATGTTATTGAGCACCTAGGAAGGCCGGCACAGCACACGGGGGAGTGGGTGGCCAGCACCACGCCTGACCGCCTTTGTCTCCCTCGTAGCGTTTTCTTCACACCGGGTACTCATTTCAGGCTGAGTCGACCTAAGGGAGGCCCAAGACCGGCTCAGATAATCGTCACTGATGTTGGTCGTGAGCAGGAATCGAACTCGGGTCACCGCTCTGACACTGCCACCACACATACACACACAGAGGTAGACACGTGCATACACACACCTACATGTGTGTATGCACGTAAGCGTGTGCTCAAAACACCCATTTCATTAAAAAAAACGAGACCAGAGAGAGAGAGGAGAGAGCTGCCCGAAAGATTTCCTATAAAAAATTTACGGGGCGGAATAATGGCCCCCTCACCAAGAACGCCACCGCTCTTCCTTCACACCAAAGGCGTCAGCGCGTTGCTTTGTACGCTCGCGCGCAACGGGCTGCCCCTCCGCTCACCCATGACGGAGACGTCGTACTCAACGAGCACGCGGGCATCCTGGCCACTCTGCTTGAGGACGACAGATGCCTCGCAGAGCGAGAGGCCCTGCACGGGGATTCCCTCCACGGCGAGCAGGCGGTCGCCTGCCTTGAGGGTTCCATCCCTGGGTGGGGGGGGGGGGGACAAGGGCACAGGGCGGACTGAGAGTTTGTGACAGCTGCCACGGTCAAGATGGCATCAGGAGCAATGCCAATGATGCTGCGACTAACGCACCACCGCTTTCTCTTTACTGAAACACCTCTTGGCAGTTGCTCACACCCAGCTCGTAGTTTCCCGCCACCTGGCTTCAGATATTCCCCTTAGTTGCAAACCTCCGTGGTGCCACTCCACTGACAGTCTTGCTAAGCTGCCCTGCTCTCTATCCTACACAAGTTCCCCACCCATCGTTCGACCGGTGGGTTGCGCCCCCTGTGCGTTCCCTGGACGCGGCTCCTCCTGCTCCACGCCACACTGCGCCGTGCGCTCTGCTGCGCTGCTCCCCGGCCGTGCAGCGAACGCCCTGCCCCAGCGGTGGTCGCCATTCGGCGACGCCATTTTATCCCTGCCTCAACGCCCCGCACTTTTATTTTCTCTTGCTTTCGGGTTCTCTTGATTAGCTCCAAAACTTCTGAGTTTTTTTATCCCCTTGGTCAATGGTTTATTTATTTTTGTGATGCAAAGAGCTTTGTGCATCTTGTACAAGTGCAATTGCCAAAGTATTTTTTTTATTAAAAAGCACAAAATTCGATTAACCAATTCTAATGTCCTTCCACGTGTCACCGCGTTTTAGTCGGCACGATTTCCAACGTTTCTGCTCCACGTGCTGGCAACGGAGAGATGAAATTAACGCCTGAATAGGTGAATTCAGTTCCTGAAGAAGCTCCTCCCAGAATATTTTAGTGAAACGTCGGAAAATCATGCCAAACACTCGGTACAACCCAAGAACACACGGGAGAGCTATATACAGCACAACATTTATAGTATCGTTCCGATTTGCCTCTCCTATGCTGCGATCCAAAGTCCAACCAGCCTCCAGATAAAAAACTAAAACTGAACTATTTTTATTTTTCCAGAAGCGACCTGGCTATTGCAAATGATAGCTCAACTTAGTGGATTATCATCATGTGTAAATTTATAGCAGCCAAATACTCTAAACGCACGTTTATTCTAAATCTGGAGGGAAAATTCCACGCGACAACGGGGAGAGAAACATGCACACTCCAAATATACAGGCGTTAGGGTCAGCATCGACCTCAGGACATCTTGAAAACCAAGCAAGATAGTTAACATCTCGCCACCGCGGCACCCAGAGCCACCACCACCCGGCATATTTATGAACGTGGGAGGAAGCTGGTCAAAAAAAAGAAAAGTTGTCGGAGAAAATTCACGAAAAGGTTAGCAGCCTAATTGTCATACTGCATCCTAGAGGCACCGAACCCAACAGCGACTGTCTCACATTGTGATCACGGTTCGATCCACCAACTTCCACGAGCCAAATAAGAGCCGTACATCGCTGCTCACCAAATTTCATGCCGTGTGACTCGGGTTCAAGGGTCTCAGAGCTTGCCTGGGTTCATACCTTGACACACGAGCCAACACAGCCGCCTGTTCCCACTCTGGCCTGGAGAACATGGCTCTCTGGATAAAGGCTAATACATAATTTATACGCAGAGAGAAAGCGCAGGCCATATTAAACATTTTCATCTGGCCCCCGCTACAGCTGTCTGTGCTGACATCTCGCGACGCTCGCAGCTGGCACTTAAGCATTACTCGATCATCGGGCGCTGTTGGAAAATGTTCAGGCGAGACAGATTGGGGGTGACGGCCGGAGGCGTACCTGTCAGCTGGGCCCCCTTGCCTGACGTGGCTCACCACGATCGGCCGCGACTTCTTCTTGTCGGACTGAACGCCGCCTTAGAGAAACAAAAGTGTCGGCTTGTCAGAGTGCTTCACTTGGAACGGGCGCACCGGAGTTTTTTTTTTTCTTCTTTCATCGTCAGCTTCTATTAGACCTAAAAGTAGAACGTTTTGCTGCTTATACGAGTGCGGGAGTTGTGCATATCTCTCCCTTGATGACCACTGAGCCCGCCAAAACAATTCCACATTCTTGTGCCGGGAGCTACTATCTTCATTGGATAGCAAAACTGTCGAGTACAAAAATATTTACGTGAATTTTGTTGACCTCGGAGAAGTGATGGGCTCAGTTAATTCCTGGCCAGAATTGTAACTCTCTCAAGTCCTGCAAAAGTGAGTCGACAGCGATCTGCCACGACACCACTCGCATGGATTGCAGCGGCGTTCAGCGATATTCACAACTGCGGGCCAATACAGATTTGTTTACTCAACTATAAGATATGTTTTTATTTTATCAGGTAAGGACCACTGAGCTATGTAGCTCTTTTTCAGAAGCGACCTGGCCACACATGATAATTCAACAAAGTGGCTCATCACGTGTTATAACAGCCAAATACTCGAAACGCACGTTTCTAAATGTGGAGGGAAAAACCGGAGGACCCGGGGAAAATTCCACACAACAATGGGGAGAGAAACATGCAAACTCCAAATATACAGGCGGTAGGGTCAGGATCGAACCCACGACCTCCTGTATACCAGGCGAGGTTGTTAACATCTCGCCATTGTGGCGATCTAGAACAGCCGCTCAATATAAATGCCGAAGCTTGCACCAAGAGCAATTTATTGCCCGACTCTTTAAATGACATCTTTGTTTATAACAATAAAAACGAGCAGTGGTAAAACATGACAAACTAACGTCACTAATCTATAAAGCTGTTTGTAAGGAGAGAATTAGTGGGCAGTAGCTCATCCCTGTTGGTGGTTCAGAACCGACAGTGGAAATTCCATATTAACTACGGCAGAAATCAGTCTTTCGATTATGGAAACCACTTTCCACAAACATGGTGCAACTGCAGCCTGTGGTGCTGATGTCACCGACCGAAGAGGGATGATGTGGGCAGGATAACAACGATGATGATGCTGTCAGGCTGAGTAAATCCTGGTCAGGATTTTAACTCATGCAAGTACGGTATGCAACCTCCTACTCTTGTCAATGCTGTCTATGAGGGGCGATCAGAGAGAATGCGTGTGTGTGGCCTGGTAACCATTGAGTCGTTTCATCACAATCAGAATGTGGAGGATGGAGTTTGCAATTCCACAACAACACGAAAAATAATTCCGTACACAACACTTGCCTCGGACCACGAATCCAAAACTGTTTCCGTCTTTGTGCAGGGTAATCTCGATGGTCTTGTGCACGACTGAAGTCCCATCGAGTGCTGCAAAGGTTAAATTACGTGGGGGGAAAAAAATCATTGACGAGAAAGAAGTTTCAATTAAACACAAACATACTTTTCATTGGTGCCCCGCTGCTGGCAAGCACAATGCAGGCAGGGACCCCATATTATCGCGGAAGAGAGCGAGAGAGGGGCCATCTCGGTTGTGTGCAGCAACAAAGTTTGAATTTTCTTTTTTCTCCCAACCATCACACACTGTTTGCCTCACTCTTGCAAGAAACCGGCTTGGAAAAATATACATTAAAGGGATTAAAGTTTTTACGATTGTGCGTATAACTCTGGAGAACGCACACCCTAGAGTTATAAATCGCGTGCACCAGGAGTTTCAGCGAAAGTAAAAAATAAACCGACCTTACAAATGGAGCATTACAAGTAAACATCAAGTGAACGTTTGAAGTACTCCTTAAGCAATGAAGGTAATGTGATGCAGAGGTATGATTCTGCCCCAGTAGGTGCTTCTGTCTCTACCAAGCTGTGATACTATTGATGGAAACAAAAAGGGACCACGGTAAGTGCTGCTCTGAAGTAAAATTGCTGCTTTGAAGTCAAATTGCAGCGAAAAACGCCACGGGCTGTGTAGGGTTGCTGCAAGCACTCGAACATACGCGTAATGGGGCATATTCCATAGGTACACGTTTGAGAGAAACGACATTGTAGAGGAAATCGTTCCAAGGTCATTGTAAACAGGGAGAGCTGCAAGCGATGTGAATGTCTCCTTACACGTACGTTACTCCACTGCACGGAGCGATCGCGTTTGGCCACAACCTACTTGCACTCTAGAACGTGCATTCGACATTTACCTTCGGAGGGCCTAGGCCCTGCAGCGAACGAGTATCCAGGTTCCAACAAGCAAGCGTCAGTGCTGTTGGCAGCCCCGAGCCAAAGATGTAAATTCCACATTCCTATGGCGGGAATGTGAAAGTATCCACTGCGGCAACTCGCTGCCTTAGAGGATTCTCAATTTATCAGTGAGCTCCACACTGTCCAAAAAAACGTGTAGTCAACCATTCAATTCCCGCATCCTCCGAGTACAGTCATTTTTTTTTCTGCGGGGAATTACCAAAGTATTTCATCTACTGAGAAAAAAAACGACCATTAAAAACCCCCTTACTGACTGAAGTCACTTGCCAAACAAGACGACTGTGTCAGAGTCACAGTTCTACGTGAAAATATACGAAAAGGTATCATCTGCAAGTGGCTGGCTTGTGCAATTACGGTAGGCCCCATTCCTTGTACCGTCACTGCACATGGTTCGAGCGCCTTGAGATTTGCCTGATCGAACACAAGACACTATATCAAATACAGATGAATTATTGATTTGAATGTCTAACTCGAGTGCCTCCTAAACCACAGGGCCGGGGTTGATGAGCAATAGCTCATTGCAAAGGTCTTCCTTTAGCCGGGAAAAAATACCTTGAGGCAGTGACAAGGTCAACATAACCTTGACCTATAATCTTTCCCAGCACGGCACTTCACAGTGAAGTGTAGAATAGCAGAGGACACTTCGCCCCAGCGGTGAATATAATTGTGTTTGCATTCACCTCATTAAAACAATTATACAATAAATTCTTGGAAAAATCAATTGTTCGAGAAACAAACTTGTCCTCTGGGCAAGTAGCCACAAGCAAGAATGTTATATAGAAAAAAACTTCCAAAAAGCCTGTAATGGTACAAGCTACGTGGCTTAAATTACAATGCAATGGCTTATCTGTCTGGTTACGTGATCTCTTTTGGTTTAACTTGGCAACAACAAAAATCGTTCAAAAAGTTGTTGCTTGTTTGTACTGCCAGCAGCCCCCATGATGGTGGTAGAAATCCCACATTACCAAGGCAGGAGACAGTATATGTAAGTATCACCACCGTTGACTTTCTACAAATGGAACTAATGTTATTTTAATGATCCGAGAGATGGTACGCCGATGACTAATAAATTCATACTCAGGTTACGGAAAGGGACAGTTGATCGAGTAGCACGTGTACCGTCTCATCAACGTTGTTGTGGCTGTGACTCTTGTTACATGAGTGCCATCAAGATTTTTCGTCTCTTTTCCTAGTTTCCCACCTTTTTATTTATCCCTTCCTCCTATTATCTTGTCGCACTAAAAACTCTACGTGTAACATCACCACCAAAAGCCAGCCGTTTCAAACACATGCTTATTCTTCTCATCGGGGAGCATTAGGTTGTGCATAAAGCCCACGGGCTTGCGCTGACTTCTATAACCTTAACACGTGAAAGCCCTGTCTCTCCTTAACAGACAGCACTTACGCGTTAATGTGCACCCTGAGGGGACATTTAAGCCTAGGTCAAGTACAACACTCCAACCAAAAATGAGCAAAATTAGGCCCACATCTGTCAGGTGAACATTTTGTGCATTTGCCATGTGAAAAAAATAATTCAAACTCTTAGTTTTTTTTTACTCTCAACTGTAAGCCAAATTGTGAAGGTTATAGACTGAGTGGCATCACAGGCAACCGTTCCAAAAACATATTCTCCTACGTCGTTGGGTTTTGTATTGAATGCAAGTGGTCATATATGGAAATAGGAACAGAAGCACAAAGGGAACAAAATAATCATCATCGGACATGCTGGCTCTCACAACCGAATGTATCGATTCATAATTTATGATTGGGTCAGATCTCGAAAGTAAAAAGTGTGTCGTAAACTCTCTTTCGCCTGACAGCCAATTAATAAAATTATCGCTGGAACAAACGTGCTCGTTTATTACCTTTACGAATGAGTACGAATGAGCACGAGGTTCCGCCTATAGACACAGCCAGCATCATCAGGCAGTTGCCGGATATCTGAAAATACCCTCCAGTGTTGCCCTTATATAGGTGTCGATTTAAAGCTTTCGTGACTGCAGGGATTCATATTCTTGGTTCTTTCGGTAAAGTCACGTAGAAGGGAAATAATAAAATAATAAAAATAAAACATAATAAAATAATTCTCACGACGTTTCGGCCACAACGCAAGCAGCCGTCATCAGGTGAAGAACAGGTCTGTCGGAAAGACAGCGTCTGAATGAAACACCACCAGGTTTGGAGCGTACATTTAAGCTGGGTTGGAGGGGGAAGAGCGCCTTGACAAAATAATTTGCATATCAAGAGGGTTTCAAAGTCATAATATGCCCGTGCATTATGCATAATGCACGGGCATATTATGACTTTGAAACCCCCCGCCCACCTCCTACGCATTCCACAAGTAATGACTAATCCCATATCTGCATTTCCCGTAAATATGCTAAATTCCTCTTGAAATGCAAATTATTTTGTCAAGGCGCTCTTCCCCCTCCAACCCAGCTTAAATATACGCGCCAAACCTGGTGGTGTTTCATTCAGACGCTGTCTTTCCGACAGACCTGTTCTTCACCTGAGGACGGCTGCTTGCGTTGTGGCCGAAACGTCGTGAGAATTATTTTATTATGTTTTATTTTTATTATTTTATTATTTCCCTTCTACGTGACTTTACCGAAAGAACCAAGAAGAAGAAGACTTATATAGGTGGTGTTATGACAACAATGTGCGCCCACAAGGGAGCAGGAAGTCACAGGAAGCGATAGATCAAGTATAATGTATTTTAATATATGGAATTGTATGTTATATAATATTAGCTGAGATATGTTAATATATACAGTAGATAATCGATTATAATCGATAATTATCTGGAGGATTTTGGGGAGAGGGGGGCGCCACATTTTCAAAAACGGCAAATAATCACTAAATCATTATTTGAAATAGATTATTTTTGCGCATTATTTTATGACGTTATGTTTTTAGATGTTGTGTTTTTTGTGTTTTAAATGTGTTGAATATATGAAATTGGCATACGCATATAAATAGACAAAAATAGATATCCTACTTTAAAAAGTTAATGTATTTACTTTACCATACTTACCACTCCAATCTCGAAGACTCTGCATGGGGTGATGTGTATACGTGCAGTGTTTTCATTGTTTAGATTGTATGTAATGTATAATGTACTCTATATAATAATGAACAATGAAATCAAGCATAGTTACTCTTTTTTTTGTCATGCATGGTGCTGATCGCCGGACTGGGTTCCAGTCTCTGGAGCAGTTTTGCCGGATGAGCCCCGGAACCGCCGGATAATGTTGGAAGCAGCCGGATAATCGCACACCGGATAATCGATTATCAACTGTACTTACGTGTTGATACAGGTGAGGCATCGTTAATTAGTTATACTAAATGGTTAGTAATGCAAGTGCTAGTTTCAATAAATGTGAATACACTCTTCTGTTGAGATTGTGGTGTGTTTCCAAGCAGCACTCAGCCTGTAGCTGTTAGCTCGGTTGGCATTCAAAGAAACTCATCTCTCAATTTCAATGGATTCTAAAATTAGTCTAGGGCCAAGACTTGACCAGACCCGATCAGAGTCCAGTAGCATGGCAAATTCATCTCTTGATTAATTTAATCAGGGCCTCCAGAAATCCACAACAGCGTCAAGTTGATGAAATAAAAAGCTACATCGCAGAAGTAAAATGCTCACACACTGAACAAGTAGGTCAAATCAAAATATCTTTCATGCTTCTCTCGTGCACATCACTTTGTACATCCCTTTGGATACCACTTAGTGGCTAATTCCAATGTGATGCATTGAAGATGTTGAGGCAAATGGCCATTGAAGTGCTCAAGCCTTGTATCATATCCACTTTGAAAACAATAATTCCTTTTCACCATGGCTGACAATGGAGCACGCATTGGTTTCGTCGCACTCGGTATTAAACCTTGAGGCTACCAACTTCGAAATTACTCTCCCACCCTGTCCGTATCATCCTGGCCAAGGCAGAAAGGCCAGAAGCTAAAATTCTCACCATGCAGCTCATGCTGTGCTCACGCAGACATTATTACGAATTCTGGGGCATGTTATAAATGTTATAAAGTAAGTCCTACAACCTTTCCTACAATGCCTCTGTCTGGTTCTTCACCCAAGCGTGAAGGAGGAATCGCCACACACTTAATCCACATGTTCCCACACTGGTTTCCAGGCCACCTATTTACAGACTGCTAAACGATACTCGTTACATTCCATGTCCTCCGGAGACTCTCTTCAAGAGTAAAGAGTACATTTCCTCCATCTGATCATATACATAACGAATTTGAACCAATTTTATGCATATGTATTACTTAAAAATAATAATACTCACCATGCTTTTCAACAACACTGCCTTCAAATAAAAATAATGTAGAACTGGTGAGGTTTTCTGGAAATAGCTGTTTTTTTAATAGGACATCATAGTTTTTTGTTAATTGTGCTTGTGAACTGCTGCCAAATGCAGCTTCGCCAAATAAATGGAATACTGCTTGATGATTACACCCTAAATGTATGCATGTTGAACCTAAACTGACTGTGTAGATCTATAAAAGATTGACTAAGTGTACTGATTGGCTGACATTGTTATTATTTGGGGCGATGGTGGATTCCACAGCCCTTACATCAACATTTTATTGTAGATAATTTATTTTACTACTTTAGTCGATTAAGACGAAGGAAATTAAATCCACAGACTCAGACTTGATTAAAACCACGGACTAGCCTAAGACAGGTCCTAAATATTTTTGGGTTAGGCCATATTTGTTTGTTGTAGTACAGAATTAGACGGATAACTTTAATCTAAATTGCCTTATGGTTGTTATTGTTTGACTTGCAACCCACTGGGATTTTTGCACACATCATTGATATAAGGTGCTTTTTCTGGAAGACTTTGCTGTTTTTTCCTGGATTTTTCTGTTTGTGCATAGTCACTTTAAGATGTTTCTTGTTCATGTTTTTGTTTGTTGCGGTTGCACCCGATTCAAGAGCCGAATGGCTCACAGGACTATACCAAATAAATGAAACTGAAACTAAAACCTGACAGAGCCAATGAAATTAAATGGTCACGTACGCAAGTATTTAACACGCCAGTTATTATTATTGTTGTTTCGGCTCACACACCGGTGAGTTGCAGAAAAATTCTCAGGTTTAGCAGCCATTAGATCCGCGACGTTTAGTTTGCAACTGCGCCAAGCATTCTGTCACCCTGGATTTCCTCAGATAACACTGGTCTACAATTTTTTAGACGTCATCTGCTTCAGAGAAGAAATGTGCTGTTTATTATGGATATTGATGTGCTGAATTCAAATATGACAATTAAAACAACTGATTGGCTACTGTTCCCAAGATATTTAAGTTTTTACATTTTATATCTATGTATATTGTGTAGATAGTAGAGTTTTACTCATAAATTGTAAACCTCAGTTTTTTCATGTGTTTCAGGTTGCTTTACATGATAACATGTCACCTTTCCTGTTCATGTAACACTTAAAAAATCAGCAAAAGGGTTATATAAATATAAAATGTATTATGCAACAAAAGGCAAAAAACTATTATGTATGTATAAGTACATAGTTTAGTCCTTATTCAGTGTCTACTCGGCACTTCTTGGCTTGTCTCTTGTATTCATTAAATGGAGCATCTCGTGTCACTGTCCAGCAATAGTCTGTAAGCGTTGATGGGCTCCATTTGCCCTGATATGCAACACTGTTGCAATGTCCTGGTGAAATCGCTCGCCATGCTCGTCGCTCACTGCTCCGCAGTTCGGTGGGACAAAATAAAGATGAGAGTGCAAAAAATGTTTCTTTAGTGACATGTTGCAACCAAGAATTTTATATGCCTTGAGGAGGTTTCCCAACAACTACCTCTAGTTGTCTGCCTTGTTGTTTCCGAGAAAATTCGCTGCCACTAACTGGAAGGCTTTCCATGCCGTCCTTTCCTTGCCACACAGTGCACTGTCAAATGCATCATCTCGAAGAAGTTCACAAATCTGAGGACCAACAAAGACACCTTCCTTTATCTTAGCTTCACTTAACCTTGGACATTTTCCACGGACGTACTTGAAAGCTGCTTGTGTTTTGTCCATGGCTTTGGCAAAGTTCTTCATCAGACCCAGCTTGATGTGTAAGGGTGGTAACACAATCTTCCTTGATTCAACAAGCGGTGGATGCTGAACACTTTTCCTCCCAGGCTCCAATGACTGTCGGAGTGGCCAATCTATCTTGATGTAGTGGGAATCTCTCGCACGACTATCCCATTGCTTAAATAAAACAGCGGCACTTTGTGTATCCAGTCTGCAGACCAAGCAAGAGAGCAACAAGCTTCAAATTGCCACAAAGCTGACACTGATGTTGGTCATAGTTTATGCACCTCAAAAGTTGTTTCATGTTGTCATAGGTTTCCTTCATATGGACTGCATTACCAACTGGAATTGATGGCAAAACATTGCCATTATGCAGCAAAACAGCTTTAAGACTCATCTTCGATGAATAAATTAACAGTCTCCACTCATCTGGATCATGAACGATGTTGAGGGCTGCCATCACACCATCGATGTTGTTGCAGGCGACAAGATCACCTTCCATGAAGAAGAATGGGACAAGATCCTTTTGACGGTCACGGAACATGGAAACCCTAACATCTCCTGCCAGGAGATTCCACTGCTGCAGTTTGGAGTCCAACAGCTCTGCCTTGCTATTGGGTAGTTCCAAATCCCTGACAAGGTCTTTCAGTTCACCTTGTGTTATGGGGTGTGGTTCAGAGGAGGAGCATGGGAGAAAATCTGGGTCCTGTGACCTTGATGGTTCAGGACCAGAAGTTTAATCCTCTTGCTCGTCTGACTCAAATGAGAATGATTATGGTGCATCAGAAACCGGCAGTCCTTCCCCGTGGGGTACTGGGCGTATAGCTGATTGAATGTTTGGATAAAGCACGGTCCACTTTTTCTTCTTTGACACACATTTCCCAACTGGAGGTGCCATGCAGAAGTAACAAGTGCTGATATGATATGTTGGCTCTCTCCAAATCACTGGCACTGGAAAAAGCATATATTTACTTTTCCTGTTTAACCACGGGCGAAGATGTGTTGCAAAGTACCTTCCTTTTCGAGAAATACATTTCGTGTGAGCCCACCACATTAAAACAATGATCAGCCACGGCCGAGGTATTGGTCCGACTGTGTTATCAGATCTGCCTAATGTTCACGAACACGGTCCAAGACATGTCGCTGAGTTTCCCCAATGTAACTACTGCCGCAGACACAGCTTTGTTTGTAGACGCCGGGGTATTGCATGTCAGGGATCACATCCTTCACAGATGGGATCAGATCATAATTTTTATGTACTGTGTTAAATCGAACCTGTATCTTGTGTTTGTTCATTATTTTGGAAATATTTTTAGTGACCCCTGCTATGTATGGCAAGGTGATGGTTTTGATTGGGTCCTCAGATGGTTCTTTCCCAACGGTTGGGGTGATACAGTGAGGGAAAAAAAGTATTTGATCCCCTGCTGATTTTGTACGTTTGCCCACTGACAAATAAATGATCAGTCTATAATTTTAATGGTAGGTTTATTTGAACAGTGAGAGAGAATAACAACAAAAAAATCCAGAAAAACGCATGTCAAAAATGTTATAAATTTATTTGCATTTTAATGAGGGAAATAAGTATTTGACCCCTCTGCAAAACATGACTTAGTACTTGGTGGCAAAACCGTTGTTGGCAATCACAGAGGTCATACGTTTCTTGTAGTTGGCCACCAGGTTTGCACACATCTCAGGAGGGATTTTGTCCCACTCCTCTTTGCAGATCTTCTCCAAGTCATTAAGATTTCGAGACTGACGTTTGGCAACTCGAACCTTCAACTCCCTCCACAGATTTTCTATGGGATTAAGGTCTGAAGACTGGCTAGGCCACTCCAGGACCTTAATGTGCTTCTTCTTGAGCCACTCCTTTGTTGCCTTGGCCGTGTGTTTTGCATCATTGTAATGCTGGAATACCCATCCACGACCCATTTTCAATGCCCTGGCTGAGGGAAGGAGGTTCTCACCCAAGATTTGACGGTACATGGCCCCGTCCATCATCCCTTTGATGCGGTGAAGTTGTCCTGTCCCCTTAGCAGAAAAACACCCCCAAAGCATAATGTTTCCACCTCCATGTTTGATGGTGGGGATGGTGTTCTTGGGATCATAAGCAGCATTCCTCCTTCTCCAAACACGGCGAGTTGAGTTGATGGCAAAGAGCTCCATTTTGGTCTTATCTGGCCACAACACTTTCACCCAGTTGCACTCTGAATCATTCAGATGTTCATTGGCAAACTTCAGACGGGCATGTATATGTGCTTTCTTGAGCAGGGGAACCTAGCGGGAGCTGCAGGATTTCAGTCCTTCACGGCATAGTGTGTTGCCAACTGTTTTTTTGGTGACTATGGTCCCAGCTGCCTTGAGATCATTGACAAGATCATCCCGTGTAGTTCTGGGCTGATTCCTCACCGTTCTCATGATCATTGCAACTCCACGAGGTGAGATATTGCATGGAGCCCCAAGGCGAGGGAGATTGACAGTTCTTTTGTGTTTCTTCTATTTGCGAATAATCGCAGCAACTGTTATCACCTTCTCACCAAGCTGCTTGGCGATGGTCTTGTAGCCCATTCCAGCCTTGTGTAGGTCTCCAATCTTGTCCCTGACATCCTTGGAGAGTTCTTTGGTCTTGGCCATGGTGGAGAGTTTGGAATCTGATTGATTGATTGCTTCTGTGAACAGGTGTCTTTTATACAGGTAACAAGCTGAGATTAGGAGCACTCCCTTTAAGAGTGTGCTCCTAATCTCAGCTCGTTACCTGTATAAAAGACAACTGGGAGCCAGAAATCTTTTTGATTGAGAGGGGTTCAAATACTTATTTCCCTCATTAAAATGCAAATCAATTTATACAAATTTTGACATGCGTTTTTCTGGATTATGTTGTTGTTATTCTGTCTCTCACTGTTCAAATAAACCCTACCATTAAAATTATAAACTCATCATTTATTTTTCAGTGGGCAAACGTACAAAATCAGCAGGGGATCAAATACTTTTTTCCCTCACTGTAGCTTTACAGATTGTGTAGTCTGAATATCCATTCATCTTGAGAGCTTGGTGTTCACATATTCCAGTTCACGGGCTAGGTGATGACGGTCGGAAATACATCGAGCTCTATGGTTTAGAGTTTTGGTGAGGGAATTATTCTGGGATGGATGGTGGTGGGAGTCAGGTTTTAGGTAGACATCCGTATGGGTGGCTTTCTTGTAGACAGAGTGTCCCATTTAGCCATCTGGTCTCTTTTCGATTAAAACATCCAATAATGGTAACTTGCCATTCTTTTCCACCTCCATGGTAAATTTGATAGCTGGGTGTATGAAATTGATGTGGTTGAGGAATTGGTTCAGAGCTGGTCGGCCATGTGGTGAACGCGTCATCTATGTACCTCTTCCACAAGGACGGACATAGAATGGATGCCTGGATGGCATCTGTCTCAAAAAAAAATTCCATGAAAACATTGGCTACAACTGGAGATAAGGAAGAACCCATTGGAGTACCTTCAACATGTTTGTAGAATGTTCCATTCCAGGTGAAGTAAGTATTGGTGAGGCAGTGTCTCACCAGGGCCAGAACATCAGCATTCAGTCCTTGTTGGACCAAATCTTCAATCATTGGAATGGTGTCAAGCACAGGAACTTTGGTAAACAAAGAGACCACGTCGAAACTAATGAGCAAATCATCTGGAGATAGTGAGATGTCCTTAATTAACGATAGCAACTGAGCTGAGTACAGCTGAGGTGGTCTTACCAGTGAATGGTTTTAAGGTCTCAGACAGAAATCGGACCAGTTTGTAGGTGGGTGAGCCAATGGTGGAGATGATAGGACGAAGGGGTGTCCCTTCTTTATGAATTTTTGGTAAGCCATACAATCTGGATGGTCTAGCAGCAGATGGTTTTAAGGAAAACCGCTTGGTTGGTTCGATCAAAGATGTCGAATCAGTGATGATATTGTTGGTTTTCGTAATGACGTGGTTGGTGGGATCTCTTTTAAATTCTTTGGGTCTTTCGGTAAAGTCACGTAGATAGAAAAAATAATAAAAATATCACGACGTTTCCATTGCAACACAAGCGGTTGTACTCAGGAAAAGTTTTCACATCTTTCACAGATGGGATCAGATCACAAAAATAATACAATTATAAAATTATAAAAAATATCACGACGTTTCGATCGCAACACAAGCGGTTGTCATCAGGAAAACTTTTCCTGATGACGATGGTTGATGAAGACCACTTGAGTTGCGATCGAAACGTTGTGATATTTTGTAAATATTTATTTATTTATTATCTACGTGACTTTACCGAAAGACCCAAAGAATATGAATTCCTGCTGTCACGAAAGCTTTAAGTCAGGATCTCTTTTAATTTTGGTATAGCTACCATCATTAAGTAGGTCCTGAATTGTGTTATTGTATGTGGGAACATGAAGATAACAGATGTTTACATCTGATTGGGAACATGGAGATAACATGACAACCTCTTCAGCCACCTCAATGTCAGCTAAATGCAAAGATAGCCTGATTTCCAAGTTTAACCTCCTTTCCAAGAAGAAGCCAGATCAACACATCAAAAAGTTAGGCATTGACAAGATTGTTATTAATCAGAGTAACAGTCCAATTTCAGACAGCCTAAAATCGGTTCTAGCCAAAGGGTTCAATTTCGCAGTCACCCCTAAATACTTCCCAGTTGATGATATCATTGCCCAGGTCGACATAGCCCTTAAGGGGTTGGGACACATTACTTCAGACGTGGCAAGATAGGAAATCACTGCAATCCTCAAAAAAGGCTAAGACACCTATTAGCAATATCAGTAAAGATTAGCGCTTTGAGCTTTCTCAATTAAAAAACGAGAGATGACATCGTCATCCTCTCAGCCGACAAGGGCAATGCCACAGTCATCATGGACAAAACCACATACAATAACAAAATTCAAGACCTACTTAATGATGGTAGCTATACCAAAATTAGAAGAGATCCCACCAACCGCCTCATTACGAAAACCAACAATATCATCACTGATTCGACATCTTTGATCGAACCAACCAAGCAGGTTTCCTTAAAACCCTCTTCTGCTAGACCACCCAGATTGTATGGCTTACCAAAATTCCGTAATGAAGGGACACCCCTTCATCCTATCGTCTCCACCATTGACTCACCCACCTACAAACTTGCCCGATTTCTGTCTGAAACCTTACAACCATTCACTGATAAGACCACCTCAGCTGTACTCAACTCGGCTCACTTGATATCGTAAATTAAGGACATCTCACTATCTCCAGGTGATTTGCTCGTTAGTTTATGGATATCTACCTAAAACCTGACTCCCACCAACAACCATCCCAGAAGAATTCCCTCATCAAAAGTCTACACCATAGAACTCGATGTATTTCCGACCGTCATCACCTAGCCACTGAACTGGAACACGTACACCAAGCTCTCAAGATGAATGGATATTCAGACTACACAATATGTAAAGCTATAACCCCAACCGTTCGGAAAGAACCATCTGAGGACCCAATAAAAACCATCACCTTGCCATACATAGCAGGGGTCACTAAAAAGATTTCCAAAATCATGAGCAAACAAGATCCAGGTTCGATTTAACACAGTACATAAAATTCGTGATCTGATCCCATCTGTGTAATCCCTGACATGCAATCCCTGACATGCAATACCCCGGCGTCTACAAACTAAGTTGTGTCTGCAGCAGTACTTACATTGGGGAAACTCAGCGACATGTCTCAGACCGTTTCGTGAACATAAGGCAGATCTAAAACACGGCAGGACCAATACATCGGCAGTGGCTGATCATTGTTTTAATGCGATGGACTCACACGAAATTGATTTCTCTAAGACGAAGGTACTTTGGAAGCCCACTAGCTATAAATAAAGATTCGTTCATGAAGCCATCCATATATATAGACACAGACACAATTTCAACCGAGAAGATGAGTACAAACTGAGCAATTATTAGAAGGATGGTATCAACCAGTTTAAATCATAATTGGCGATGATGTTCCCATCCTACCACCTTCCGATGTTAGTTGTGCTTTACTCCCATTTCAAACTTGCGCTTTCACAGGGTTCACACTAGCACAGTCACTTCACACGCCGACCCCTTGGTTGCGGCTCTGCGATCTCCCATTAATATGTTAATCTCTCTTTAACATGCTAATTTTTCAACTGGCAGCCCTTTGATTGGTGGAAAACCAACCACTGTCGGGTTGGCTGCTCATCACTTACATTATTATTCGCTGATGACATTTGGGCTACGCCCATTTCAAACCCCTTATAAACAGTTTGCCTTAGAAGCTAACCCCCCCTTTTCCTGAATACGACCGCTTGTGTTGCGATCGATACGTCGTATTTTTTTGTTATTTTTTGTTATTTTCTTTGAACCTATCTACGTGACTTTACCGAAAGACCCAAGAATATTTAAAATCTTTTTTTTTTCATGGAATCCCAAGATATGTTGACCTTACTTGCATGTGTACATGTCCTCTGCTGTGACTGTTGATTTGGGTTATTAAAAAAACAGGTGCCTGGTTTCTTCACACACGAGGTTAACATTATTGCATGGTTTAGAGCATTACCAATTTGCATTGGTTGCTGTTAGGTCCCATTCAGCCCAATCTGCCAACATGAAAATTTCCCCCTTTTATCTTTGGAATATTTAAAAACACCCAATGATTCTAGGAATGATAAAAGTAATCAACTATAACGTGCCGCATTAGGCTAATCTCGCACCACATTAAATGCAGATTGAGAATACAGGAATACTAGCACTTGCTTTGGCTAATCCGATCACAGTAAACACAGCACTGGTAACGCTGCCCACGGTGCAGCTTGCCCTGCGCCGTACGGTGTTCGTTCGTCTGGCTCTGGAGCAAAACGGACGAGGGAGTGGCGCAGTGAGAGCCTCTCATCTTCTTCCAGACACCCCAATTCCCATTCAGCTCAAATCAATACAACGCACGCAACGCACTTGACCGGAGACAGAAGTGGAAGAAATTTACGGTGGACCATGGGGCGACCGAGTGATGCACTACGCGGCCACAGAGGCCCGTCGTCTCTGGCTCTCTCACCCAGAACACAAAGATTCTCGTGGAAAAATCTGTCAAATGATTACTCAGGTAATTATATCACCCACTTGGGCAGTGTCTTCTCGCATTCGGAAAAGCGGGTGCCGTAGGATTTACCCACGAAACCCACGGAACTGCACAAAGAGATTTGCTTCGCCACGCTCGGGGCAAGCGTGCTGAGTGAAGCCTATTAAAGGCCCGTCCGGCGAAAGAGGTGGACAGCGGTGGCATGCACCACTCCTCGCTCTTGGCTCTCTCCAGTTTTCATTTAAGGCCGAGTCGAGGTCCGGGATAGGTTCAGATATTGCATACGAATGATACTAGAGCGTAGGGTTTTTGTTGGTCGTGCTGCAGGGTTTTCCGTGGCGGAGCAAAACGTCGGACGTCATGCCCAACAATGCAGGGCACAACCCAGAAACACGTTGGAGAGCTCCCCAGCACTGATATGTGGTCAGGAATGATCCCAGGCAATAAGCGTGGCCAAAGCGTGGTGCACTGATTACCGCACCACTTCACGCACAAAGACCCTTGTATAGCCCTTAACAGGGTGTTGGGGCAAGTACTGTTGGCGAGCTCCTATGAAGGCCGGCACGGTGCACCAACCCCACGCCTAGATCGTATTGGACCCAAGCACCGATGTTTAAAACTTGCAGCAAATAATCCTTCAAGGCTGAGTCAACATCATGGAGGGCCCCAGGACCAGTGAAAAATATTCCTCACTGATATTGGTTGTGAGTGAGAATCGAACCGGAGGTCGTTGGGTTCGTATTGCAGTGCGCTGACTGTTACACTCCGCACACGCACAACACAAAAACAAAGATCCCCCGTATGGGGGATCTGTTAGCAAGCACCTATGAAGGCTGCAACGGCACACGAGGGGGTGGGTGGGCCAGCACCACGCCCGATCGCCTTTGTCTCCCCAGTGGCGATGTTTACACATCACACCAGGTTCTCATTCGAGGCTGAGTCGATCTAGGGGAGGCCCAGTATCGGTTCAGCTAATCATCATTGGTGTTGGCCGTGAGCGGGAATCGAACCCGGATCGCCGGATTCATAGCACAGTGCGCTAACCGCTACACTACTGCTCCCACGCACGACACACATGCACACACGCACAACACACACGCACAGACACACACATGTTGCTTGCCACGGTGAATGCGATAATCTGGCGAGAAAAGTGGTGAAAAACCAAGTCACCAATTGAGCAGAAAATGCCCTATTATTTGTGTGATAATTTGCACTATAAACATAAAAGGCGTCGTCTAACATCGTCAATGACTATCTGCTAGCAAGCCCGTGGCCAAATCACCTTGAATAATTAAAAACTTGTCAGTGCTTTAATGGGCGGCACATCCAGCACGAGTTATAAGCTGCTGCAGGGTTACCTCATATGCGCCGAAGAATACGAATTCCTGCAGTCACGAAAGCTTTAAGTCAAGAATTAGACCAATTGCATTCGTGGATGGAGATTCAGTTTCAAACTACCAACGACCAAGTATAATGCGAGAGAGTGAATGGCATGAATAATGCTCAGCATCACGTTACAACATTTTATTATGAAATTTAAAAACATCGGCATCTCTCAATGTTTCCTTTGGCCTGCAATGTCCCGTGGTCTTGATTAAATAAAGGTTTGTGAACTTTAATTGTTTTAATTTAAGCGTACATATAACCCCCCAGGATGGCAAGTCCAGTCACAAATATAGATGCACTGGCCATGTCAAATTTGGAGAGCGCTACTTTTAACGTGCTGAGAGATATGTCCTCCCCTTGAGATAAACCACTGGCTCCCAGACCATTAATGGAGACATAATGGGCACTGCCCAATGCTCAAAAGAACACGAGGCAATTTTGGCCAGATGGTTCAAAGTTTATTTTAATTAATCATCTTAAATCCTTGTTATCAGTCCCAAAGATTTTGTTAAGCATAGTTGGTGATGTTTTAAAAGCGTTTGGTGGGTTTTAAAAAATATATATTTGGCATCGGATGTGATAAAACAAAATGGGCTGTAAAATTACATTGGAATCAACTTAGCGATGCTTATCCAATTATAGTATGTAACGCGGGGCCCCTAAAGTAAGTGCAGGCATGGCACATTAGCCCACAGCAGTGCAATAACACAGAGGATTCTTGCTGCAAAGCATCAGCTCGCTTCAGTGCCACTGGTCACATGCGCTTGGATGATGACAGCTCCAAGACAGGTCCTGGAGGTGTGAGGCAACAGCGCGATGCAGCGACAAGGGACGATTGCAATGTGATGGCAAGGCTCTTTTGGATGTGGGGCTTACAGCCGAGATTTTCTGGCTCGAGACATCGAACTCGGCTCTGTGTTGTGGAAATGTATTATCAGATGGAATGTTCTGTTTACTTGCTCACAGATATCCCTGATTCTACGGTGCTTGTCGTGTGGTCAAACAACACTGTGTGCTGGTGCCATAGCCAATCTGTCCGTAGTGTACCCTGAACATTTTACCGATGCCGAAAGCAGTACGGCAATGCGCCAAGTCAACAAAAGCTGAGATTTTAACTCAGGATCTTGAGAATGAGATTGGGCTAAGCTGCTACACCCCATGCTGATGAGACTCAGAGATGAAAATAAATGTTTGCCTGACGAAGCAAATGCTGCCGAAACGAATACTTCAGAACTACTCATTTTTGATGGGAAAAAATGCTATTTTATTTTGGAGATGAAAGAGACCCTTTCGCAAATTATGTTACATGATCGTGTTGCCTCGAGTTATGTAAGACATTACAAGGATACACAGCAGATGATTGCGGGACATGAAGAAAGATGAGCTTTGAAGTTCCCCAGCTTTTCCTATTATACAACACCAATCAGGCTGACCACATCAGACATATATGTAGTACACATTAGTGTAGATTTAGATCATGAAGTTAAGAGGTCAACACAGCTAAAGCCAGTGATGCCACCACAGTCCATGGCCGGATTTAGGCGTAAGCTAAGAAGCTACAGCTTAGGGCCTCACATTATCAGGAGCCTCTAAATACGAAAAAATATACATGAAGTTTTAAGTTTGACATAAACCGTTATTTTTATTCCGATATGACACATATATACATGCATTCCTCGATTGTGCCTCTTAATCTTGATATAGCTTGAGATGTCATAATCCGGCCCTGCACCATACCTCTCCATCACTTCCTTCTTCCTGTAAGAATCCCACAAATGGTAAACAGTCACCTCCTCTCCTCTGACGTCTCCTTTTAACGATCTCAAAATATCTGGCTCTCCCTTGGTGGCTGACCTGTGGGTGCAACTCTTGAACGAATATGCTTCCGGTTGCTGAACGAAAATATTTGAAGGTCCCACTCATTGCACACAAAGTGCTTGGCACAAATTTACCACAATGCCTTGCTGGTCTCGACAAGGAGCATAAACTATCACGCAAACTCCGATCATCCTCGCAGTGGTTTTTGGCTAGCCATCGAACAAAGACGGTCACCGCATCGTGCACTTTCTGATGCACGTCTGCGGCCGTCTGGAATGCTCTTCCTTCCGATATTAGGAAGTCACTGGAGCAATGTACTTTTAAATTATCAAGATTGAAAACTAATTTCTTCAGAGCTGCTTTTTGTATTTAGTTTGTTGTTCTTGCCCCACACCTCCTATGAGCACGAATGGCTACATATGGTGCGAAATAAGTTAAACATACATACATACAACTCCAAAGCCTGCCTTGAACACCAACCCTCTACCATCCTGTATAATGCATCCCACCCATTTCAACATCTCTTTCAGATGAAATATGCAACACTTTCCTGCTGCATTCGATTCTGATCTCCCAAGTTGTTTACCCTACCCCGTCGTGAAAGTGCAAAGTTTTCACACGCACCGATATGAAAAGGCCAAAACGTAATTCACATAGCAAGCTGTGAAGCCAACAAATGCCAATTCCAGTTTTTCTGAAAACCTAACAACCAAATAGCGACAGGAAGGTAAGCGTAGAGGTTGAAGGGAAATGGTGCATAGAGAGGGTTTCCTCTCCAAATTAGCACTCGTGCTGTTATATTGATTAATCCTGGACCGCGCTGTATGTGAAGGTAGCACAGTGAATGCGCACAAATAAACACGCATCACCAAATCGTTCCCACGGCGCCCACAAGCCCCCGGTCGGTTGCGGCTCCCTTGCAATGGACAGTGCAGCAGCAGGGGCGATGGTGGTAACATTCTGAGATGTTTTAAACGTGAGCGTTGCAGACGAAAGCAAAGACCTCTCGAAGACTCCAAGCAGTGGAAACGCTTTACACTCTCATGAGGGTGTGGTTGGGTGGCTGATGCGGGTGGAGGATTATACAAAATCAGAACACCGAGCAAGTAATGCTTAAGATGCTGGGTTCGAATCGGGGTTCCGGCCGCCATTGAGTAAACTGGGTACTCAAGAGGAGCGAACAATTGGTCTCTACCTGGTCGCCAACGAATGTACACGAGAGCGATCATTGCATTTCGTTTATAATTGAATTTTTGTAAATTCGAGCTTCGAGAATCACAATGTTAGGTTGCACTGCCGTGCAAATGGAGGTGTTCCTTTCTCTGAAACATCGTGACGCACTGCTGTAATTCCAACCGACCCTGCACATGTATTCAGTGCGCGACATGGCACCAGGAGAATAATTGGGTTATAATTGTGAGGGGAACGGAAAAATTCCAACAGCCATCCGGCATCTTGCCGTGCACTTCTCATCGACTTGTTGGTAGTACATTGCCGTTTGGCGTCCTCTGGTCGAGCACCAATTGGGTCGAGGCTCAAAGGAAAGCCGTCCTTTGGTGTGGACCAATCAGTTTCAAGGACAATGCATATATTATCATAGTGTGTTTTTGTTTGCATTTTGACTGCAAGTATTGTGGTTAATGCAGACATGAATCCTCGTAAAAAGGTTTCAGTTTTGTTGTCAGAAAAAAGGGGAAAAACCCTATTATTATTGTTGCTGTTGTTAACGGAAGATTCAGGATACTGCCGAGTGATGTCGCTAGCAGAAGATTAAATTGTAGACATTCGCAATTGTGATCGCATTGTGCTTGTGCTGTACTGTGAGATTATATTATTTACAGTGTAGTCTTAAGTTCTAAGTGTCGTGTTATAGGTGCGACACTTGAGTGATCTGGGTGTACGCCTCACCTAATTTTGTCCTCTAAATTGCCCCACTGCTTCTCTACAATTAACTTAGAATTCAATACAACTCACTAATGCGAACCTCTGTTAAAAGAGGATATTGTTTCTTATATCATACGTAAAATTTAGGAATCTAGATTTGAAGCTTTCGTGACTGCAGGAATTCATACTCTTTAGTTCTTTCGGTAAAGTCACGTAGGTAGAAAAATAATAGATCACGACGTTTCGTACGCCACACAAGCAATCGTCTTCAGGTGAGAGAGAGAGACAGGCTGCTGAAACAAGTCCTTCTATATAGAGCCGAGAGGGGGTGAGGGGGGGTTGCCGCATCGGGCAAGAGGGTGGGGGCTCGTGATTGTGCATAAGCGATTGGGCAATCCAAAGATGGGAACCGATATAGGGGGGGAAGGGAGGATGACCTCCACGACGACGAGCTGAGGAGGTGGCCATTGTATTGTATATGTACGCACACACACACACGAAGTAAGTCTACGTATTACACGCATAGAGTTTTAATATCACCCTGTATTTCTAAGTTTCCCTTTATTCTGATCGGTCGAGTCGTGGAAGATGTCAATGCATGCCTCGTCGTAGAAGGCACCCACGGGAGTACTAACGGAGCTATGCACATTTAAATCTCGATGGAAAACTAGTTTCTTTAGAACTGCTTCTTGTGTTTGGTTTGTTGTCCTTTCCTCGAACTTCCGAAAAGCACGGTTGGCTACATACAGTGGTGCAAAAGAAGTTCAGCATACAGTTAGTTATCCTAGAACACCGCGTGTTGTTTCACATCCGCGAATTGGATGTAACGCGATTGAGTGAACGGATCCACGTCGCGTGAGTAAGAATAAGCGGTCGTATGGCTGCCTCGGCGTAGCATCGCACAAGGCGGGATGCTGCTGGATGCTTCTAGATGCTACCCACATGCATCAGTCTTTGCTCAGCCTGCGTACACATCTCACGTGTTATATCAGACTGTGCTTTACCCTTATATTATATCTTCTTCCAGGTGTTTGTCCCACTCATGTGGGGTCCGCTGTCCTTGCCAATCTTCTCCACGCTGCCCTTCCCTGCGCCATCTCTCATTCCGCTCCTCGGGCCACCATGTCCGATCGCACCACATCGCCCCACCTCTTTTTCTGCCTTCCTCTTGAACTCTTTCCTTCCAATCTTGATTTGAAGCTTTCGTGACTGCAAGAATCCATACTCTTTGGTTCTTTCGGTAAAGTCACGTAGGTATAAAATAAAACAAATCACGACGTTTCGGGCACAACACAAGTGTCCATCATCAGGTGGGAAAGCATGGTCTGCTGCTGAGGCAGACTGTCTGACCCACATAATTTTCATGCTGTCTCTCCACATGACCGAACCACACCAATCTTTTTCTCTCTCATATTATCTGTGATATCTATCACCTTGAGTCTTCCTCTCACTTCTTCATTTCTCGACCTGTCCTTCCTTGTTAAACCCAACATCCACCGCAACATCCTCATCTCTGTGACTGCCACAGCTTAGTCCTCCCTTTGTCTTGTGCCCCAGCACACTTTTCCCTTCATCCAAACTGGGACCCTCTTATCGCACACCACACCAGTCATCTCCCGCCATTTCAGCCATCCAGTCCTTGTTCTTATTCTCTATATTATTTATTATAACGCGATTTTTCCATAACGCGGTGTTCCTCAAGAACGGAACTACCGCATTGTAGGAGAACAGACTCTACATACACAAGTACCACCGACTCCTGCTGCAAACATCCTGAAGAGTCTCTCTGCCCTGTCTGGAGTTGAAGTTGATTCTGTTTAGCCAGGCAGTGAAAACTCAAGAGATCAGGATGTAATTTTTGGATAAAAATTGCACAAAAAAACTAAACGCAACTATATCACGTGATGAGGAATTTAAAATATTGCAAACATAATACTCACTCAGAGCCTACATGGACGACATTACAACATTGACCACCACTGTCCCATGCACCAGGAGACTGCTCAGAAAACTCGAGGAGAACATCAGCTGGGCCCGTATGAAGATTAAACCATCCAAGTCACGCAGCATCTCGATTGTGAAGGGAGTACTCTGTGACCTGAAATTCTTCATCGGAGATGACCAAATCCCAACAGTGTCTGAGCAGCCGGTAAAAAGCCTTGGAAGGTGGTATGATGCAAGCCTGAAGGACAAAGACCAGGTGCAACAGCTGCGCAAAGACATCAGTAGTAGCCTACAGTCCATCGACAACACCCAGCTACCTGGAAAGTTAAAGGCCTGGTGTCTGCAGTTTGGTCTCCTACCCCGGGTGTTGTGGCCCCTAGCAGTGTATGAGGTTCCAATCTCATTAGTGGAGAAGATGGAAAGATGAGTCACGAGCTACTTAAAGAAGTGGCTCGGAGTTCCACGATGCCTTACCACCATAGGCCTCTATGGAGATGGTGTCCTCAAGCTGCCCCTCACCAGTCTAACCGAGGAATTCAAGTGTGCAAAAACCAGACTCCAGATGACACTGAATGAATTTCGAGACCCAGTGGTGAGCAACAACGCGCCGACCTTGGCAACTGGGCGCAAATGGAGGCCAGGAAAAGCAGTCCAGGAGGCAACAGCAGCCCTCAGACATGCTGACATTGTGGGTCATGTTCAGCAAGAAAGAGGAGGCCTTGGGCTAACTAGCCGTGCTGCTTGGAGTAAGGCCACTGCACCAGAGCGGCGGAAGATGGTAGTGCAGGAAGTACGCCATCAGGAGGAGGCTGCAAGGTGGGCCAAGGCAGTCTCTCTTGCCAAACAGGGACAGTGGACTCGATGGGACAGTGTGGAGAAGAGGAAGATCAGCTGGAAGGATCTGTGGGCCATGAAAGCGAGGCGGTTGAGCTTTTCCCTCAGAGCAACATATGACGTCCTTCCAACACCAGTTAATCTTCACCAATGGTATGGTGAAGATCCGGACTGTGCCCTCTGTTCCATGCCAGCCAACCTCAGGCACATTCTCACAGGGTGTAAAACAAGCCTCACCCAAGGACGCTACACTTGGCGTCACAACCAAGTCATTAAAAACCTTGCGTCCGCCCTGGAGGACAAGCGAGCTGCCACCAACTCCCTACCACCCCCAGCAGCATCACACCCCTTACGAACGACCTTTGTCCGCGAAGGGGCTAAACCACCGAAGAGCAGCTCTACACCAATAGAGCGAGACCAGCTGCACTTGGCCCGCGACTGGAAAATGCTAGCTGACATTGGCCGGCAACTTGTGTTTCCTCCGGAGATCGCAACCACCACCCTAAGACCTGACATGGTGCTCTGGTCCCGTTCGCTCAAGAAGATCTTCATCATTGAGCTCACAGTACCCTGGGAGGACTCAGTAGATGAGGCTTATGAGCGAAAACATCTGCGCTATGCCGATCTAGCTGCCGAAGCACGGCATCATGGCTGGAACACAGAAGTCCGACCAGTGGAGGTGGGCTGCAGAGGTTTTGTGGCAACATCTACAACCAGACTGCTTAGAGACCTGGGAATTAAGGGCCAGAGCCAGCGTTCGGCAATCAGAGCTGTATCGGAGGCGGCAGAAGGCAGCAGTCAGTGGCTCTGGATGAAGAGGAAAGACCTCAGCTGGGCCCCAAAGTGAGAGGGCCAGGAGGTATGCAGTCAACAATGCTTGACTCAGGGAGGAGGATGCCCCTGCCATGCATAGTCCCATGGGATGTTGGCTATCAACAACAAGGCAACTCCTATGACTAATTGGGAATGGGACGCAAGCGTAGGATTGATCACCCTGTCGCTGGCCGCCTTTGGGGAGGGTGTATAGTATGAAACGCCGAAACACCCTAGGAACCAAAGGTTCACTACTGACGATGCGCTCCCCAAATTTCACCAGGCTCACTGTTCATGAACTCTTGGAAGTGCTTGCACAAAGGATAGTAACATCTCATCCTGTGTTCTTTGGAATCTCCGCAGCCCAAATCAGCTCCGGGAAGATTTATCTCCAGATTAAACACGACACAAAGGACAAAACTAAGCTATAAAAACACGACAAATTGCACAAATATAGGGTGACTATCGTGCAATGTACGTAAACAGACGACGATATATGATGTCAATTGCAATTGGGGTTGTGATACAGAATCGACAATGTATAATCAAATTTGGATTGAGATGGAAGAGTGCTCTCGCCAGCTGTCTCTGCTCCGGCTGTAATTAGCGCGCCCTACCTTCTCTGTGGAACTCCTAGTAGTCGTTTTGGTGCGTGAGTCGAGAGGATTTCTGTCTTCCGCTCACCAACTGTAGACATCCCCTTCCCCCACCTTTCTCATCTTACTCCTTGTAGCACCAATGAGCGCTGCGCATCTGCAACAAGCAGAAGCCAAAGCCCTTGCTCTTGGACACTTCAACACCCTGATCAGTTCACAACTGCTGCAGGAAAGCTACTGTACACCACTGATAAGTTGATTGTTGGCTGCAAAGTCGATTTTTTTTTCCAGTTGGGAACCATGATTAAAACTGCGGTACTCACCTACTGCTAAATCGCATTTCGGATCAACCCAGTACTCCATGAGATGTTCTTGATGCAGTGTCGAAGCTCCATAAAAAGTTGAAAGCACTTCTCCAGTTGGTAACTCTCAGCATTATCTCACAGCGGTCAAACACCTCTCTCCTTTAGGTGTATCATTCACGCAGCAACATGCTCCATTTTCCATGACAATGGACACTGAACAAGGAAGCCCTTCGTGATGTATCATTTCCCGCACCGCTTCTTATGCAACTAACAGTGCATTAGTGTGCCTTGGTCGTCGGTGGTGAGATGTTAACTCCCTCACCTGGTATACAGGAAGTCGTGGGATCGATCCTTACCCTGATGCCTGTATATTTGGGGTTTGCTTGTTCTCTCCGTGGTGGCGTGGATTTTTCTTCGGGTCCTCCGATTTTTTCCTCCATATTTAGAATCGACGTGCGTCCAGAGTATATGGCTGCTATACATTTCCACGTAATAATAAGCCACTTCGTTGAGCTATTATTTGCGGCCAGTTCACTTTTAAAAAGAGCTGTATAGCTCAATGGGCCTTACCTGGTAAAATAAAAATCGTAAAAAAAATTTCTATCCAGTTTTTAACAGTTTTGTAAAATGTAACCTTCCACTGTGGTTGAAGTGCAGCTGTCAAGGGGCCATCTCCTGGAAACAGAGGGGCTGCAAGAGATTGTGCCGTTGGGATCTCCCCTTGCATCTCATGCCAACTACAAAATCACGAGGAACACACGTTAAATATTCAGTGGAAGTGGCAACTGTTCCGTCAAAATAAAGAAGCAAGACTTAACTTGCCATTCATCTTTCCAATCAGTGCTCATCATCCCGTGTGGTTATTTGTAAAAAAAAAAGCCTCTGGAAACTTCCGAATGAAGTTATTTCTTCTCTTTATAAATTACTGGGTAACTTTTGCTCGCAATGTCATTCATTCTTTGGCTGATGATATCACTATTTCATTAATTCATCATCATCGCGATCCATGGGAAGATTGCCCGTAGTAGGTGTCGACTGCACATTTCGTCATTTATGTCCACTATCTTCTGTCTTGTGCCAATATACTCAAGTAGTCAGTTTAACACGTAGGCTTTCGCGACCAATATTATTCATAATAGAGGTTTTTGGGTTAGATCATGTAAATATAAATGTGTCGTTAAACCTGACACCACCCGACACAGCGAAGTAGTAAGGTTAATCGCTTAAAGAAAACATGCAATTAGTAAGAATAACCTTACTAATTGGCTGTGTCGGGTGGTGGCGGGTTTAACGACGCATTCATATTTGCGCGCACTAACCCAGAAACCTCTATTATTGGATGCTCAAGTAGTGGCAGCATCTTTCTGGCACCAATCGTTTGTGTCGTCATCAAGCCATTCGCTGTTCGTCTTCTGTGGTCGACATGCACATTGGATTATTTTCATCCATTTTTTCTTCGCGGCCAAAGTCTTGGCACCACCCTTTTGCCCGACCCTCCTACTTTTCATCCAAACTTGGAACTGGGCTCAGATAGCCACTGGATTGTGGACGCCCCAAGCAGGAGTTATTTCATTCAATAAAATACTTTTTTTGGGTTAGATCGAGTAAATATGAATGTGTCATTAAACCCGCCACCTCCCAAAACAGCCAATTAGTAAGGTTTGTCACATAAACAAAACATGCCAATTAGTTACTAGTTCAGCACACTAGTGTGTTGGAGAGTAAACCCACAACGTTTACAATTTGAGGACTGTGACGTTTAACCGGTAATTACAACCAGCATCATCAGGCGACAGCCAGAGTTGTGGAGGAATCCTCCTGTTTCGGTTAAATAGAGGGGATAAATGTGATGCCATCACTTGTGATCCAATCAGCTGTGACTACCAGAGGGGTGGGAGGGGGTTAATGTATTCATATAAATGACAATGGACATCCATTAACGGTTAGGTTATTATTCTTTCATTCCTCGCCTAAATTCGAATCACGAGCAGACAGCGACAGATTTTCAGCTATTCCAAGACGCTCCTGAAACGTCCCCTTTAATCACGATAACTTGAGCACGATCCTTTGCCAAACATCTGGTCACTTTCATTTCAAATAAAGCCCAATCGATGCTATTATCATGTAATGCCATCAAAGCTTTCGTTCTTCCAATCATATTAACAATTGCACCCATATTAAATCCATTCATCTTCCTGACACAACGATTTCACCCGATGCATCATAGAATGGTTAAATTCGTATGTTTTTATAAAAGAGATGTATTAGAAGATTGGGTTGCTCTTGTGCGACAAAGCCTTCCTCGCCTCTGACGAGTCACTACTGCAGTGCAAAGCACGTGTTCTGCCAAGACTGGGATACTCCTGCCACGTGCTGGTTGGAAGGAACTCTGTGTCCCTGCCTGGTTCCTCAACAGAATTCAACATGAAGCTGTGCGGTGGACCGTGCTGCTCGTTGACTCTCTCCATCCACCCACCACTGTCATGTTCGCACCTCCGATTTGCACGGTTAGCTACGTACGGTGCTAAAGAAGTTACTTCCATGATGGACAGTTTTCACAGACTTCATTCCTTCAAACCTCCACCAATATTGAGGACTCATTCTAATCGCTTCACCGTTTCCTCTCACGATAAACATTTTGCTTTTCAACACTCCGGTAGTCTTAAAAACCATATCAGAACTGGCCATTTTTGCCCATGATGTGACAACTTGATTTGATTGGCTCTGTCCGGTGGTGGAGGGTTCTAGTAAAACAACTGGTAATCTACCGACACGATCTAACTTCAAATAAACTATTAAACAATCATAATGATATTTATCATGAAAGCCGACATATAAAATAAACCTTCATATTATAGGGCAATGTTTCTGTTCCTCCTTTCCTTGCCCTGCTCAACTTTGGAACATCCCTCCCTACATCTATTTTCACGAGTTCATAAGTTATTTCAGGGAACGTGTTACTGTATGCTCCGGCTGTATTTTACAGAAAACTTTGGGGATCTGGAGAATCCATTGTTGTTTAAAATACCTAATTAAATCTAGTACAGTATTCTTCACTAATTTTCAGTGGAGGTCCACTTTTGCTGATAACACATAATCAGTGCGAGGGCCGCCACACATTTGAAACCATTGGAGTTTGACAGCAGCGCGATGATGATAGGGGGTGTTTTCGCCATTTGTGTATTGTGGGAGGCCGCACGTCAGGGGCCGCACGAAAGGTCACCAGGGGCCGCCAGTGGCCCGCGGGCCTTGCGATGAAGTAGACTGCTCTCGTAGATCAGAATCGTCTAACCAGTAGATGACCCTCCGTCAAAATACATTATCCTCAAGAAGATGTGTTTTCATCGAGTTGTTCATGATAATCTTCTAAAATATGTCTGTCACCATTATAAAAAAAAACAGCGCTCTGCAGAATCTTACTTTCCGAAGCATCTCATAAACCATAAGAATGTGGTAGTCCTTATCTGCAACACTGTCATGAATGCTAATAGTTGCTGGGCATGTTGCATTACAGGCCTTTGCGTCCGCCCGTGTCCAGTAAACATTAAAAAAAAACTTGTGCCTTGGTGTAATTTGCAATCCATAATGAGGAATCCGCACGGAACTTTCACAAGTCTCGAGCGCCTGCACTCAACCTCCGGTTTCCTAATATATCCTAAGAGCCCCGCAATATTACAGCAGTGTCGACTCCCAGAGGAAAGATTCAAGCAAACTGCCTCACAACCGTGACAATTTAATTCGCAGTGGCTAAGGGGGGGGGGGGCATGGAAACAAGCCCTGGGAGATTTGCTGTGCGCTGCTGCAATGCCATTATTGTCTCCCACATTATTTGTGGGTGGGGGTTGAGTGGTGGTGCACTGGTTAGCATACTGCATATACAGTACACCCGGTGACCTGAGTTTCATTCCGGTCCAAGGTTACCGGTGGCAAGTGGTACTGAGTGGCGCTCGGCCCCTCCTCTCTTCACACAAATCCGCATTGACCAGTGTGGTGAAGTATGGTCAAACACACAGCAGTGAATTAACAATGGGCTGTCAGCTACTATTGATATTAATGAGAATAGGTTTTACCCTTTTTGGCAATAAAACAGGTGCTAAGATGTTCAAACAGCAAATAGAAACCTTTTGCAAGGAAACAAAAATATCCCCTAATATACTATTGCTATGTTTCATGGGTGTCTGCATGTGCCCACACATAACATTACTATTCTTATTTTACCAGGTAAGGCCCACTGAGCTATACAGCCCTTTTCAGAAGCAACCTGGCCACAAATGATAGCCAAACGAAGTGGCTTATCACGTGGAAATGTGTAGCAGCCAAATACTCTGAACGCATGATGTTGATTCTAAATGTGAAGGTAAAAACCAGAGGACCTGGAGAAAAATCCATTCGACAATGGGGAGAACATGCAAACTCCAAGTATAGAGGCATCAGGATCGGGATTGAACCCACGACCTCCTGTTTACCAGGCGAGGTAGTAAACATCTCGCCACTGTGGCGAGATGTTAATATACTAACAGTCAACTAGGCCACACCTTGTTGATGAGGCTTTATGAAGTGAAAACTGTTCTAAGGCTGTATTGTCAAAAATATATGCTCATGTACAATGTTATACTGGAAGGCCATTATGATAATTGAAGGTTATTCAGAAATGATCTGTTTCTCCATGTTTACATCAGAATTAAGGATGGCATTCCCTCTCAGGTAGCACTCCCAAGGCAGCTGTGTAAATTCCACATTCCTCCAGCTGGGCCAGTCTCTCCATATGACAACCACTGTCGATTTCCCACAAAGTGGTTCCCGTTTAATCGACCCCGTCAAAAAATTGGCAACCGAGGCCTTTGAAACCGTGAGCCTGATTTGCTCTACCAGCAGGGTCAACTGGCTGGACATCGCAGACTATAACGAGGCTCCCCAACCCACCCCTTTACACAGAGTGACACTCGCACCCACCAGAGGAGCGGGGCATTCCCACCGCTCCCTCAGGGCGCCCCAGCAAAGGCGAGTGCCACCACCCCCCACTGGTCATTAAAGAAAGGGAGACGCTCTGACCTTGACGTACAGGGAGGGAAAAAAACCTCATGCCGCCGTGGTCTGATATAACACGTGTGTGCGTGCTATTGCCTCGTATGAATTACAGCCGAAATCACGTCAATCCGGCAATAAACCAAATATTTTCTACAATTAAGGACAGGGGAAAGAAACAATGATGAGCCCTGACAATGTGACTGCACAGCACCCGGCTCAAGCGCACGACGAAGGCCTCGCGTGCGCGACAGCTTCATGGCGACCGCTAAGAGGGTTCGGCAAATGTTGAAAGCGAGCAGTCCTCACGTTGTTCTCTGTCCCCACATCTTGTTCTCTTTTCTTTCAATTTGAAACAAATCATCATCAAAAACAATATGACGGAAAACCATGGAAAGCGAGCCGGTTACACCGAGGAGCGGCAGAGCCAGGATGTCGAACCGATTGATTCACCTCATTCGGTTTTGGTAACTCACCCTCCGAGTAATCGGCTTTTACGGGTCTGTTCCAGTTAACCAATGGAAACAAACTCTGTGTGTGTATGTGTATCTCTCTGTGTCTCCATCCCTGTGTCCCAGTGTCTGTCTCGAAATATGTGTGTCTCTGTGCCTGTGTCCCACTGCTTTGTACCCCAGAATGCACAGTTGGACTTTGAGTGAACTTCAAGTTACCATGGCCTTTAATGAGGGACAGTGGCAGGACAGCCGATGATAGGTTAGCACGGTGGGCTATGTATGGCGCGAAATAAGTTCAACATACATACATTCATGGATGTAAACTGATTAAAACTGGGAACCCAAATCTGGAATCACCATTTTCTTTGCGAAGCGTCGTATGCATGTAGGTTGAACTTCTTTCACACCGTATGTAGCCAACCGTGCTAATCGGAGGTGTATCACTGCTTACCGGTTCCAGTGTTAAGTTCGGGTAACATCCCCGAGAAGGGCACTCACCGGGCGGGGGCAGGGGGTACTCCACCTCGAGCAGGGCGCGCTCCCCGATGCTGCGCAGGAGACTCACGATCTCCTCGTGCCGCAGCCGGGACACGTGGATCCCGTTCACCGAGTGCAGGTAGTCGCCCACGCACAGCTGGTCGCTCCTGGTCGCAGAGGGACACGGCGCAACATTAACGAGCTGCTCTGTGTACCATGAACAATGATCCCCTCCCCGTATAGCGGCGATGTTTACACAACACACCAGGTACTCGTTTTAGGCTGGGTCGACCTAGGGGAGGCCATGAGCGGGAATCGAACTCGGGTCGCCGGGTTCGTAGCGCAGCTCGCTAACCACTACACTACCGCTCCCCACAGGCCATTTGTCTCTGGTAGAGTGTCTGCACACAGAGACATATGGCCTGTTCTTGCGTATGATAGTAACTTTGTTGACTTTTTTTTAAAGAGACGAGTAGTATCTCAGAGCGCTGTACACGCGACAAGCGTCTTGCATCACATCTCATCTCAACACATTTGAGAGGGCACCCCCAGCGGCTGTTGTCCCGGTGGGTACAAAGTCACTCAGCACCTTGCCTGCAATTGGGGATTAGGCTGCCAGAAGGGGCGGGCGGGGGGGGGGGGGGCGATGATTGCCGCGTGTAATCCCAATTTAGTAATTTGTGGTGTAATTTTTCGAATTTAGCAAACGTGGACTCCAGTAACACAGTGACCTCCTCTTGCGACAGGGGATCTTCAACGTCCAATGTGAGGCGGATGGTGTTTTGTATGGCCACGATAATTGAACCGGTAGTAATAACCAGGGAGGCCGCTGGATTCTAACCACGAACCTCTGCAACTACAAGCGGCGAACGCACAGCCGCTGGGCCGCATCACTGCACTGAGATTACCAGGGAAAGGCCCACTGAGCTATGTAGTTGTTTTTCAGAAACGACCTGGCCACAAATGATAGCCCAATTAAGTGGCTTCTCACGTGGGAAATTTATAGCATCCAAATACTCTAAACGCGTGTTTATTATTATTTGAGGGAAAAACCGGAGGACCCAAAGAAAAATCCACGCGACCATGGGGAGAATGACACGCAACCTCCAAATATACAGGCGTAAGGGTCGGGATCGAACCCATGTCATCCTACATACCAGGCGAGATAGTTAACATCTCGCCACGAGATCGAGTCCTCAACACACGTGGAGGAATCAATGAGTTAAGTTCATGGCAACCGTACCCATGGTAGTAGGAGTAGGAGTCGTAGCGATAGAAAAGCGATAAGCAGGCAACTGACTGCCGGTGAGCGGTGACTGGAGTGAATGACTGAGTGCTGGATCATCAATCAACCTCAAATGCCTTACGTTCAATTCTCTCCGGGCCACTGGGGCAGGGTACAGTGCACTCCGCCCCAGATATGACAACAGCATTTGTAGACAGCCCCGCTGATTTATAATGACCCTGTAGCTTCTCAACACTGTGGCCAGCGTATGGCTAACTGGCCATATGTTGGACGTGTAGATAAGGAGAGTGCTTAAATATATTTAATTAGCATATTGAGATTGGAGGGAGATGTTTCGAGGCTATGATGTCGATCTGTTATTTTAGTGGGGTGCCTATGAATGGATCACCCTGTGGAGTAAATAGTTTCGACAAAGACTTATGACTGTGAAACTCTAAATGTACGTGGGAAATAGATGCTCCGGTCAAAATGTGCATCCTTGACAAACGATTCGAGTGATCAAAGGTGCGGGGGCTCATCTACCGTGGTGTCCCTGAGCTCAAGATGTCAATTCCACATTCCCATGGAAGGGACCAGTGTCTCCAGTAAAGGACAACTGTTGACAATTCACAAAGTGGTACTCATTCTATTGACCTTGGAATAATTGCATTTCCAGTAAATACAAATCCTCTTTTATATGATGCATTGGATGGCTTTCATTTGCAGCAGTACAGATTACATGTTATTTACAGGCTCACTAAAACTCATTGGATGCTGAAGACTTTCAACAGATCCCGCACGAAATATACGGGGTTCAGCTGACTCATAGCAAGCACCTCTTAACCCTTTCTCGTTCCGATGACGTATGTGTATATCTTCAGAAAAACTGGAATAAAATTACTTTATCGGTACCGAGGCTCTCACAAGGCCATGCGGCAGGGGCGTGTGGCATAGTTTAGCGCCGGCTATCATAGAGTGCGGTCGTGTAGCTACAGTTATCCGCGGTGAGTACAATGTCTTTAAAAACAACGGCGCTACGCCTCTCGAAATAAAATTAACGGTGAACCGCTTGCGCGTTCCCATATTTAACGGTGAACGGGACCCACCCTGCAACTTGCAGTCGTCTCAGAATGGGAAAGGGTGAACTAATAGATTATCATCATTATTAAAACGATCCAAAAAAATGTGATTTTTCTACGAATATTAACACCAGAGAAATACAATTTTAAAAATGTGGTTGAATTGAAGGAGAAAAAGTGACCACTATATTGGTATAGGGTCTGATATTAAGATGTCCCATCACGTGATCTTGAGTAGCCAATCATGAGCTGGCAAGCTTGTTATAAATTCGACCTGAATTCAATTTTGGATGAATTCCTTCCTCCTCCAAAAGGTCTGGCTGCACACAGACACTTCTAATACCACTCAGCGCTTCATACAGCTCTGCGCTGCTGTCACTACAGATTCACATCACTTTAAAATGAAGTTTTTTTTCTGTAGCGACACATCTCCACTCACGGATGCTCATAAATGATCTGTGTAAAAAGATGGGCCTCAGCACACACGCACGCACGCTTCTGAAACATGCATCTCGCCGATGGAACGTCCACCGTTGCTCAAACATTGCCAAACCCCGACTTTCAATCCCGTGCCAAAGGCAACAGAAGGCGCGTACGGCCACGTTTTGAAGACGCAAGGGCAGCTGTGGACTCACGGCTGACGCGATCGCCTTCTGCTACCACATAACCAGTAAGCATCGCAACGTGTGTGGGGGCACCTTCCCACCACAAACATCGTATGCACCAGTCCAATTCGTTTTCTGCTTCATGAGGATCCGTGCCGCTTGGACGACCAGCAATAATAAACCGTGTGACATTTTCTACGTGGTCTGTCTTTTTTAAAATGTATTTGATTTGTTTGATGAAGTGCCCCTTTGACATTAAGATACACAAGGACGTCGGCATTTCCTTTGCTGCTTTGCTTATAGTTACGACTGTCATAGTGACACCCTTAAAAAAACTCAGTATTGAGTTAAATGCACGGAGAACACTATCCCCTTCAGCAACACGCCATCGTAAAATCGCCAACCCAATGTGAAATGGCACCTCCTCGTATCAAGGTGATGTACTCGCAATTTTCCACATCTACATCCGTGACCGCTATGTTTAGTTCAAGTCCTCTAATTCAAACAAGCATTGGGTAGTTCTCATCTCCATACTGTAGGTGGACATTCCGCATTGCTATGACAAGTTACCATTCTTTCAATCAGAAAACTACTGCTGACTTCCCGTAAAGTGGTACTTTTTAAAATCAGGCTCAGTGGGATGATTGGATGAGTCGAAGCCTGAATGGGCTTTGTAACCTCTTGATTGTCAGGCAGGCAGGCGCTCCGCCATGTAACCACTAAGCTCAAGTTACATACACGCAGGATCGGTAAATGGCATAAGGGTTTCGAAAGCTGCAAGGCATCACACACAAGTGGCGTATGTGGCAAAAGCTCGGTACAATTATTTACAATTCGTAGTCAATCCAGCAAAGTTCACATTCTAATAAAGAATACATATAATTTGCAGCTTGAGGCTTTCCTTCATCCAGTAATTAATCGATCCTGAGTGATGGCATTTAAAACAAAAATCATAATAATTAAACATTTTTAATCCACTGCTGGATGAACGCTGACCCACACTGTGTCAGTCATTGGGGTTGATTTGTCCATACTTCACAGCGATGATCAGTGCGGGTTGGTGAAGGGGGAGACCCAAAACCTATTGTAAACTAAACTATTTTTTATTTTACCACTGAGCTACATAGCTCTCTTTCATAAGTGACCTGGCCACAAATGATAGCTCAACGAAGTGGCTTATCAGCCAAATACTCTAAATGCATATTTCTAAATGTGGAGGGAAAAACCGGAAAACCACGCCACCACGGGGAGAGAGACATGCAAACTGGAAATATACAGTAGGTGTCAGGGTCGGGATCGAACCCACGTCTTGCCACCGTGGCGTACCCGACTCAGATTTCACTCACAAACTGAATATCAACCATGGGCAGGAATCAAACTCAGTCGCTTGGGTCCGCATGGCTGTGCGCGCTAACCACTGCGCCACTGCATCCTCCATGCCCTAATGTGCTTTCCTTCCGAGGCGGCTACCTCCCTTGCCTCCATGCAATGTGAACTCTCAACCCTGTGACTGCTGGCCGGTCGCGAAGCCTCTCATAACTAACGACGTAAAATAATGGCCTCATTATGCGGATGGCTGCACAAACACTGCACCGAGCAGGTGACCGCCAGTAATCTAAAGTGTCCCGAGTTCACGCATACTCGAGCAGGCGCTGGGAAAGGCGACTGCGTGCTTACAAGCACAGACAGTCCGACCGAAGAGCGAGAAGAACCGTGAGTTTGCTTGCAAAGCGACAACTTTGCATAAAGTCAACAGGATTTGTCCTAGACAGTGAACGGCGCTATCATTGTAATGTGAATTTCCACCGTTGACTCCGTAGTGCGCACCCTAACAAGCGACAACTTTGCATTAAGTCAACATGATTTGTCCTGGGCAGTCAATGGCACTGCTATAGGAATGTGGAATTTCCACTATTGGTTCTGCGGTAACAACAATGGAAAGCACCTCCCAATTCCCATTTGAGCAGAGACAAAGGCAAAGATCCCCCATATGGCCTTTAACAGACTGTCGGGGCAAGCGCTGTTAGTGAGCACTAATGAAGGCTGGCACGGCACGAGCAGTTGAAGGCCAACTCCCCAGTGATGATGTTTGCATACCGCACCAGGTACGCATCGTTAAGGCCGAGTCGACCTAGGGGAGAACCAGGACCGGTTCAAATATTCACCTCTGTTATTGGCCACGAGTGGAAATCCAACTCGGGTCGCCAGGTTCGTAGTGCGGTGCAGTAGCCGCTGCAGCACCGCTCTCCCACGAGCAGAGACAAACAAGCCCCAATACCAGTGCCCGCCATTCGCCACTAAGTGACGGTGAAGTCACCATGGCGCCTGTGCCAGGCCAGGTGCACTTTGAGGCCACGTGAACAATCGAAGACTCCCTGCTGGCAGGAGGTCACGGGACAGACCCAGGTGCCAAGCACACACACATACGCGAAACACTTTAAACTTAAGACACCAACGGGATACTGATGCAACCGTCTGCAGGAACAACGTACAAGAGAGGCTTCATAACACAAACCCACAGGATGCAAGTGCACGAAAAAGCGAAAGGGGGGGAGTGGTGGTCCATAGAGATAGGATACAGGGGGATGGATGAATGTGTAAGAGGGTGCGTGGGATATGCAGCGTCCATGCTGATGGATCGACCGAGATAGCTCCGCACTCCATCCCACCTCCGCTCGGATGCTCCAGGGGTATAAGTACAATGATGTCTACACAGAAAACAAGAGTGTTCTCTCCAGGCGCTCTCAGCACGATAGTCTGTTTTTTGTTACGATAACTAAAAGGTGGAGAACCGTCTCGTATATATATAACGTGTAAACCAATAAATCACTTTGACTTCATTGTGTCGGGCAAGACAGAAAACATCCCACCGTCATTAACATTGCCCCATAACCGAAACTCGAATTTATTTTGCATGAATTGCTGCATTATAGTGCATTATTTTGTCTCCCTCTGCCTTTGGCACTTGTAATGAATAGGCCGAGTGGGTGCGAGTGGCATGGCGGTTCGAAGACCGCTTTCACGCTGCACTACGAACCTGGCGACCCGAGTTTAATTTCTGGAGACAGTTGACATTGGTGATCAGTGCTATCTGAACTAGTCGTGGGTCACCCTTTTCAACTGACCGACGTGGTGAAGTATGGTCAAACAAGCCTCGTCACCGCAAGGCATTGGGAGGCCTTCATCTGCACCTCCGATTACCACGGTTGGCTCCGTACGGTGCGAAAAAAGTTCAACATACATCCATCCAGCGGTGGATTGAAAAAAGGGCTGTGAATTATTCAAAAAAGTATTCCACTTTAGTCAGCCAGAACAATATGAATGACTTACAGCTGGAGGAAAGCATTTCACAACGCGGTGTCTTGAAGCGCGAGAAAATTACTGGGTGTTAAATGCATCACCAGTGCAACCTGCAGCCCATCGATAGGTGCTCAATAAAGTCTCCTCCATCACGTGAGCAGTGGTCATTGCTCACGTCTGTTGGCAGTCATAGGCCAGTGGTGGGAATTCCACAGTCCCATGGTGAGGGGCCTAACATCTGGTCCTGACGTTGCTTTGCTTTTAGCCACCAGACTCTGCACGTGGCATCCAATTAACACTTTTGTGGACTTCCGGAATGCTTCATTAGCTCTGCCTCTTAATGAAGACGTCCAGTCAATTACACAAAGGCTTAGTAACCACACGCAGGTTTCGCACATTTGACAGTGGGGTTCTTGTCAGCGTGTAAAATTACCCGAAACCCCCTTAATAATCTTCAGCAATTACAGTGCTTAAGTGGTCAAAATGAGACAGCATTTCGATTAGCATTGTCGATTGCGATTGCCAGCGTGGGCAGCGTGACGTTTTAATCACAAGCGTGGCGGCCGCGGGGGATAAATTATGGCCCGCCTTAAGCACTGTTCCCAAGTCTACTTCCGATCGATACGCGGGTGCGATGCACTCCATTAAAAAGTGGGCCTTCCCCACGTGTACCATCCCATGATAAAGACCCTAACCCTTGCTGCCTAAAGCCGCTTTAACTTTCCAGGACTTTAACAAAAAAACTTCCACGGCACGCGCGGCAATATTTATAGGCCACTACAAGTTTCAAGGCCACACACTATCTTCCCATAATTGAATATCGCACATTTTCAATTCTTAGACACGCCGCATAACGAGCTTCAGAAATTATGGGAAATGTATCGAGATTTATTTCGGCGGCCCTTTTAATTGCATCCACCAACCTGAGATGAAAGTACATTCTATTTTACTAGATTCAACCTGCATGAAATAGTACCACAGTAAAATTTGCAATTACATCTGTAAATGAAAGAAGCAGCTAAATTTCTCCCACAGGGCCAATTGATTTTTGCTACTGCCAGACATCTCTCATCCTTTCTCCATCTCACTCTCCCTGTATCTTTCCCCCCCCTCCCACCCCTTCCCCACAACTGCCCTCTCTCCCTATCACTCTCCGTTTTCCCTTTTAAGTCTGTCACCTCAATATTCCTTCTGGTGTGAGGTTGAGTGAACAGGACATGTTGGCATGTACCATTTAATCACGCGTGGGAGGGGGGAGAGGTATTGTTGCTCACCTCGCAGCCTTTCATTGGAGAGAACTGGGACCGCCGAGTTCAGGACAACCTCATGCCCTTGGCGGCATTATTCTCAGAGATGCCCACAGTAACAGAGTGAATGTGAATTATGCTACCTCTAGGCCAAAGCTCTTCAAGCTCATGACAGCTGTTGAATTAAAGATGCGAATTCACCACCGCTGGCCTTTTCATATCCACTCCGTGTATTACACACCTGACCGCTGTCAATGAGGGCAGCCATCTGTAATCAGGTCTGCATAAAATAGTAATATGCACTGAGATTCCACGTGATTTATGCAATGCTTTATTTAAATTAAAAAGTGAAAGCAAAAATATAGCCCGATGTCAATCCGCCGATGGATGAATGTCTCCCCATTTCTGTGTTGGTTGTGGGGGTTGTTTTGGGTTGTCTGAACCGACTGCAACCACGCTGGTCGGTACAGGTCACCGACACTCACTGCTGCAAAGGCTACCTCTGGAGACCACATATATGGAGTCCCCACTTGACCGCACTGTGCTTATGAGTCCCAATGATGATGAAAACCGGTCCACAGTTGTTTATCTCTGCATCACTACTGCTGTCCATCACATTTGCTGAAATATATTTTGATGGTGAATTGAGAGAAGAGGACCATAATGCACTTCTTCAGGACATGCTGATAGGATTTTACACAGAGGCTGTGTATTATTTGTTGATGGAATCCGCTGACCCGCCCCTACTGGACATCTGTGAAAAAGACCTTCATAGCTCATCAGATTCTTCCAGGATAAATCAAGATTCAGATACTTTTTAGACATGTTTACGTGTTGTTTGAAACGTATGTCAGCGCATTTCACTCCACGCGCTGGGAGCTTCTTCTTCTTCTTAATGAACTCGGTATGCGAAAACAAATTGGATAACTACGTACATATGTACGTTTCATTTATTTCGCACAATACGTAGCCAACTGTGCTTATCAGAGGTGCGGGGGAAGGACATAAAATTAAACATAAAAAGCTGTTTTTGTATGTTTTTTTTACTATCATGTGAAACCGCAAAAAAACATACACGGTAGTATCACTCTCCAGTCTCTTAACACGCACAATCTAAAAACCCAATTCTCTTTTCATAGGCCCCTAAAATAGAGGACTTCTGAGAAAATGGGAAGAATAATAATTCCTCCCTTCATCAACCCCTTGTTACAGGAAACTACTTCAGTGAAAATGTGCACGAAGTCGCTTCTTGTTAGAATAGGTGTCAATCACTTGAACTGCAGATCAATCAATCAATCCAGAGGACTCCCGTTGGGATAGAGTCGTGCAGATTCCCAGAAAATTGGCTCTTACAGTAAAGTCCGTTCATTTGTTACATTTTTCTGTTAAGCTGAAACCATATTGACTTGTCTTGAGGTGCCACATGCAACAGCTGCCAAAGATATTGAATACCACTCTTTAAGTGAAACAAGGGAGTCAAGCAGAAGGGCTTTGATCGAGGATCTTCGATAAGAAAATTACGTTTTGCTGCTGTGGGAGGCTTTGGCATTTACACTAATTTGAACCATGATTGCAATCATTTTAAACATAATCTAACGTGATTCGGGAAATTTGTATGTACGTAGGTATGTTGAAATTATTTCGCAACGTACATAGCCAATCGTGTGAATCTCAGGTGCAGAGGAACGAGAACAAACTAAAGACAAAAAGCAGTTCTTAAGAAATGAGTCTTTAATCTCGATTTAAAAGTGCATAGCCCGAGTGGCTTTCCTAATATCGGAAGGAAGAGCATTCCAGATGGCCGCATAAGCGCAACTGAAATTGCACAATGCAGTAACCGTCTTTGTTCGATGGTAAGAAAAAAACCACTGCGAGGAAGACCGGAGTTCGCATGATGGTTTACGCCCCTTGACGAAATCATCAAGGTATTGCGGTTAATTTTTGGCAAGCTGTATGTAATGAGCGCAATGTCCTCAATTTCTTTGATTTCTTCGTTTTATTAAACGAATTTGTTTTGGTGGTAGTAGTAGTCATAGTAATGATACTAACAGTTACTTGCTTTACGCTCGCCGTGTGGCGACGTCGCGGTGCAGAGAATCTCCCCGCCCGAAATAATAATACTTAAACCGTGAGTTTTTAAACACTACAACATGCAAAGATTTTTAATATCCACTCGTCACAACTATCGGTCAAGAGTTTCCGTGTGAACGAAACCTTTATATTTGCAGACAATGAGCGGACAAAGTACATCGGGATACAGTCATATGTGTGTGTGCATAAGATTGCTGAGTGAATATATAAGTATCTCCTTGCAGATACAAAATAATGTCTCAGTGCTGATATGACCACTGGGCAATGCTGGTCTGTGTTGGCTGCCCTTGCCAACAGAAGCTGTAAGAGACTGACCCCTGTGTAATAAAACCACCGTTGGCTTTCCGCAGATTGGTACCTGGCCCCTGAAGGCTGAGGGGGGCAGTTTCGGCCCAGATTGGAAATTGGACGCGGAGTCTTATGACTTTTTTATATTTAGAGATGCAATATAATTTTTGACTGGGAAATGACTGCCTCTTCAGCTGCCGCTATGTCGACTAAATGTAAGGACAACTTGATTTCCAAATTCAACCGCCTCTCAAACAAGAAACCGGACCCACACATTGAAAAGCTAGATGTTAACAAAGTCGTAATTAATCGCAGTAACAGTCCTATTTCTGAAGGTCTGAAATCCGTTTTAGCTAAAGGACTAAACTTTGTAGTCACACCTAGACACATACCAGTTAATGATATAATTGCTCGAGTAGATGTAGCTCTCAAGGGCTTGAGTCACATCGCTGCAGACGTAGCAAGATCTGAAATCTCTGCAACCCTCAAAAACGCTAAGATGCCAGCTAGCAACATCAGCAAAGATGAGCGTTTTGAATTAGCTCAATTAAAAAAGAGGGATGACATTGTCATCCTCTCAGCCGACAAAGGCAATGCCACTGTCATCATGGACAAAATAGAATACAACAACAAAATTCAAGAACTACTCAACGATGGCAGCTATACAAAAATAAAAAGAGACCCCACCAACAGCCTCGTCTCCAAAACCAACAACATCATTTCTGCTTCAACCGCATTAATTGATCAGACCAAACAGTTATCGTTGAAACCTTCTGCAGCCAGGCCACCAAGATTGTACGGCTTGCCAAAGATACATAAAGAAGATACACCTCTTCGTCCCATTGTCTCTACTATCAACTCCCCCACTTACAAACTGGCTCGTTTTTTGTCCGAAATCCTACGGCCTTTCACTGGAAAAACCACCTCTGCAGTACTAAACTCTACTGACCTGGTATCGACAATCAAGGGGATTGCCCTGTCCCCAGACGACCTGCTTGTCAGTTTTGATGTGGTTTCCTTGTTCACCAAGGTGCCTGTGCCTGACACCATCGCAATCATTGAAGACTTGGTTCATCAAGGACTGAATGCTGGGATACCCCCCCTGGTGAGACACTGCTTAACCAATACATACTTCACCTGGAATGGAACCTTCTACAAGCAAATTGAGGGCACCCCAATGGGCTTCCCCCTATCTCCGGTTGTAGCCAACATCTTCATGGAGAAATTTGAGACGGACGCCATCCAGACTGCCACTCTACGCCCGACCTTATGGAAGAGGTACGTAGACGACACTTTTGTCATCTGGCCACATGGCCGGCCTGCTCTAGACCAATTTCTCGACCACATCAATTCCATACACCCAGCCATCAGATTCACCATGGAAGTCGAAAATGATGGCAAGCTACCCTTTTTGGATGTCCTAATCAAAAGGAGACCTGATGGTTCAATGAGCCACTCTGTCTACAGGAAAGCCACCCATACGGATGCTTATCTAAAACCGGATTCCCACCACCATCCATCCCAGAAGAATTCCCTCATCAAGACTCTATATCATAGAGCCCAATGCATCTCCGACCAGGAACACATTTCCAGTGAACTCAAACACGTATGCCAAGCTCTTAAGGCTAATGGTTACTCCGACTACACAATCCGCAAAGCCATCACTCCAACCATCAAGAAGGATCCTGTTGAGGAGCCTTTCAAGACCATCACCTTACCCTACATTGCTGGGGTCACAAAAAAGATCTCCAAAATCCTGATTAAACACAAGATCCAGGTCCGATTCAACACAGTACATAAAATCTGCGATCTGGTACCGTCTGTAAAAGATGTGGTTCCAGACATACAGTACCCTGGTGTCTACAAACTAAGTTGCCTCTGTGGTAGCAGTTACATTGGGGAAACCAAACGACATGTCTCGGACCGCATCCGTGAACATAAAGCTGACCTGAAACACGGTAGGACAAACACCTCAGCCGTGGCAGATCACTGTTACAACTCAGTGGGCTCACATGACATTGACTTCTCCAAGACAGAGGTTCTCTGCAAGCCATCTGGCTATCATGAGAGATTCGTTCATGAGGCGATCCACATATACAAACACAGAGACAATTTTAACCGAGAAGATGGATTCTGGCTTAGCAATCACTGGAAGGACGTAATAAACCATTTCGATACACATTAGGGTGGGTAGAATAATACATAGTGTTATATAAAAATGTATAAGGTATAGGGTGGTTTATAGCAATACAGTATGTAATTTAATGTTGGGTTTGTCTATGGCAGTATATAGTACGGTATAGACGCGTGTGATGTAAGAGAATAAAGTTTAGATGGAAGCATATTATATAATTTTTTACAACGTAGAATTTTTTATGTATTACTTACTGTTAGTAACTCAGCTTATTGTAGAGTATAGTAAGTACACTGATGATGCTATGTAGTTTATACTTTAGTTTGTTATGCAGTTTTTACTTTAGTTTTTTACGTGGTTGTTTAGTAACTGCAGCTACATACTATTAACATTCCTTTCCTTTGTTAATGCTACCCCCCCCCCCCCTTTGATGCTGCTAATCCTGCATAATGCACGGGCATAGTATTGATTTGGAACCTCCCCAGCCCACCTCCTACGCATTTTCCATATGCTGAATTCCTCTTGATATGCAAATTATTTTGTCTAGGCGCTCTTCTTCCCACCTCCCCCCCTCTAACCCAGCTTAAATATACGCTCCAAGCTTGGTGGTGTTTCATTCTTCGCCTGAGGACGGCTACTTGCGTTGTGGCCGAAACGTCGTGAGAATTGTTTTATTATGTTTTATTTTTATTATTTTATTACTTCCCTTCTACGTGACTTTACCGAAAGAACCAAGAAGTTGTATAAGGCAATTTGAACAATTGGATGCAACTTGGAGGACATTCTCATGCAGAGTTCTTGAGTAATATCGTGCACAGAGCTAAATGGAAGGTCATGATCGCTGAGAAAGAGGGGGAGAGAGACAGTCTTATGATTGTGAATCATGTACTAGCCACATGCAGGCATTGATTATGTGCCTTCTAATGGGTGCATTCTGAAACGACTTTAGATCTCCAGAACTACAGTGAGGTAAAAAAGTATTTGATACCCTGCTGATTTTGTATGTTTGCCCACTGACAAAGAAATTATCATATTCTTAGGTTTTTTCGGTAAAGTCATGTAGGTAAAAAATTAAAATTAATAATTTTACCTACGTGACTTTACCGGAAAAAACCTAAGAATATGAATCATTGCAGTCACGAAAGCTTCAAATCTAGAAAGAAATGATCAGTCTGTAACTTTAATGGTCGGTTAATTTGAACAGTGAGAGACAGAATAATAACAAAAACATCCAGAATAACGCACGTCAAAAATGTTATAAATTGATTTGCATTATAATGAGGGAAATAAGTATTTGACCCCCTTTCAATCAGAAAGATTTCTGGCTCCCAGGTGTATTTTATATAGGTAACGAGCTGAGATTAGGAGCACACTCTTAAAGGGAGTGCTCCAAATCTCAGCTTGTTACATGTATAAAAGACACCTGTTCACAGAAGCAATAAATCAATCAGATTCCAAACTCTGCACCATGGCCAAGACCAAAGAGCTATCCAAGGATGTCAGGGACAAGATTGGAGACCTACACAAGGCTAGAATGGGCTACAAAACCATCGCCAAGCAGCTTGGTGAGAAGGTGACAACAGTTGGTGCGATTATTCGCAAATGGAAGAAACACAAAAGAACTGTCAATCTCCCTCGGCCTGGGGCTCCATGCAAGATCTCACCTCGTGGAGTTGCAATGATCATGAGAACGGTGAGGAATCAGCCCAGAAGTACACGGGAGGATTTTGTTAATGATCTCAAAGCAGCTGGGACCATACGTCACCAAGAAAACAGTTGGTAACACACTACGCCGTGAAGGACTGAAATCCTGCACGGTCCGCAAGGTCCCCCTGCTCAAAAAAGCACATATACATGCCCGTCTGAAGTTTTCCAATGAACATCTGAATGATTCAGAGGACAACTGGGTGAAAGTGTTGTGGTCAGATGAGACCAAAATGGAGCTCTGGGGCATCAACTCAACTCGCCGTGTTTGGAGGAAGAGGAATGCTGCCTATGACCCCAAGAATACCATCCCCACCATCAAACATGGAGGTGGAAACATTATGCTTTGGGGGTGTTTTTCTGCTAAGGGGACAGGACAACTTCACCGCATCAAAGGGACGATGGACGGGGCCATGTACCGTCAAATCTTGGGTGAGAACCTCCTTCCCTCAACCAGGGCATTGAAAATGGGTCGTGGATGGGTATTCCAGCATGACAATGACCCAAAACACATGGCCAAAGCAACAAAGGAGTGGCTCAAGAAGAAGCACATTAAGGTCCTGGAGTGGCCTAGCCAGTCTCCAGACCTTAATCCCATAGAAAATCTGTGGAGGGAGCTGAAGGTTCGAGTTGCCAAACGTCAGCCTCGAAACCTTAATGACTTGGAGAAGATCTGCAAAGAGGAGTGGGACAAAATCCCTCCTGAGATGTGTGCAAACCTGGTGGCCAACTACAAGAAACGTCTGACCTCTGTGATTGCCAACAAGGGTTTTGCCACCAGTACTAAGTCATGTTTTGCAGAGGGGTAAAATACTTATTTCCCTCAATAAAATGCATATCAATTTATAACATTTTTGACAAGCGTTTTTCTGGATTTTGTTGTTTTTATTCTGTCTATCACTGTTCAAATAAACCTACCATTAAAATTATAGACTCATCATTTCTTTGTCAGTGGGCAAACGTACAAAATCAGCAGGGGATCAAATACTTTTTTCCCTCACTGTACATACTGTATAATAATGCGATTAACACTTAGTAGGCCTTCGCGACCAATATTATTCAAGGTAAAGGTTTTTTGGGTTAGATCGTGTACGTATTAATGTATCGTTAACCCACCACCACCACACGACACAACCAATTAGTAAGGGAACGTGGTGAGGGCGGCTGGCGGCGGGGGGATGTGAGGACGAGTCACCCCGGCTCCGGGTGAAGCGCGTGATGGGCCGGGGTGAGGGGTAGGGGGAAAAGGTGACCGAGGGGACACGGGTAATGTAGCCAAGAGGCTTCTGGAGAGTTCCTGAGGGGGGCGTGGTTAAGGGGGGAGCCGGGCAGGTAGCATGTGCGAGCTTGTCGGGAGCCTTCGGGAACGTTCGAGAAGGGGGGCGCGGCTGAGGCTGGAGCCATGTCGCACCGAGAGGAATAAAATGGGTGCCCAAATCGCATATCGGGGCTGTCCGCGGGTGAAGTGGAACCGAGGAGCTACGTCTCCATCTTCGTGGGACAGACAGCACGTGACTGCTCTGACTCGATTGTAGTTATCCCGTATGCGAGAGAGATCGGTGTATTATAGTCCCGTGGGTAACAAGAGTGAGAGACAGGCGTATTAGTCCCGAGTGTAACGGTGTCGTGTAAAGTGTAGAATAAACGTTGTTGCCTCCTAATAGTGTCTCTGAAATGATTCACTACATATGTAAGTGTGTTGAAATTTGTATTTTTATTTACTTCTAGGAGGGGAGCGGTAATAGCTCTACGCTGAGCTATGAACCTGGCGACCCGAGCTCGATTCCTGTTCACGGCCAAGACAAGTGACATATATCTGAGCCGGTTGGGTTAGCCTCAAATGAGTACCTGGTGCATTGTATAAACATCTCCACTGGGAAGACAAATGAGGTCGGGCGTAGTACTGGCCACCCACCTCCTCGTGTACCATGCCGGCTTTCATAAGTGCTACTCACTAACAGCACTTGCCCCAACAGTCTGTTAAGGCTATACAGGGGATCTTTCTCTTCATTTTTTTGAATTTCTTTCACACTGTACATAGTGAACCGTGCTAATGGCAAAACAGTGGATTTGTTAAGGGAGAGGCCCGACCGCACGGAGTGGCTAAGCCTAGGCAATACACACAGCAGCTAAGCGTACAGACAAGCATATAAGGAGCACCCTCGTGTATATGTAGCCTTGTCTCGACACATCGATTCCCCGTGCAGCCTGACCGGGCATGGGTATAGATGAGCACCGTGCCCGAGCCAGCCTCCACGAGGCTGTTCAGGTCCCATGAGCTGTCCCTTCGCGCCTCAATGCCAACACTGGAATGGAGCCCATTCCACGCATTTAGGAATTTCAATGGTGAATTGGCTATAATCACCATTATGGCCAGCTGGAATTAGCAAGGCTTAGATAAGCATAGCCACAACTTGGCTTAGTGATATTCGCAAGAGAATTTCAATGTAATCCCCCATTCTAGTGCACATACAATACATGGATATTTCACAATTAGAATCCCACCCGGTCGAACGGGTTTTTTTAACAGGACAAGAATAATTGTGATTCCTGCAGAAAAAATCCAGGTGGACCGGTAGGAATCAAATACGATTCTGAAACCTACCAGAATTTTCCCAGCGCTGCTTTATGTATGCGTAAGCCAATTACTCTTTTTTCCCCCCACGGAGACCGAATATCTCTGCAAGCGAGACGCTTAAGTCTCAGTGGATCTATTTGGCATAGCAAGGTACCACTTCAAATAAACAATACATTCACGACAAGAACATTGTGTTTGATGCGAGACATTTTGTGCGATCACCAGACAATCTTTTTTTTCAACCACGAGGGAATTGTTTTAACATCAAATCATTTCAGAATCCATCCATGGGGCACTTAATGAATTGCTTCACATTTAAATTGACTTCCAAATTTAGGGTTTTAATATATTAGTGAGATTAGCCCCTATTTTTTAAGCCTTTTTTTTTGTTTCAGATGAGAAGTTAACACTTCAGACACAATTCACAGCGGTTCATACCATTGTGGTTTGCACACTGTGCTATGAACCCAGCTACCTGGGTTCAATTCCAGGCCATGGCTAACATCATTGGCGAGTGACATCTGAATAGGTCCTGTACTTTCTAGCATGGTGAAGTCCATCATCAGTTGATTGTGTTTGCACTCAGCTGCACGGAAAATAAAATAAAACTACTTCCAGAAACTGAGACGAAAAGGGTCATCAAAACATGCCGAGAGTACCGTACCTTCTATGCGTCAGATTGAGGTAATAAAATAGAGATACTGGGAAAGGATCCAGGGAGTTAATTTCCAGGCTTTTTCATTGGCAGTATATATTCTGTGACTGTTGGTAAGGGATTTGTATTATGCCTCTTTCGTGATAACCAATGCCAGACGCTCATGCCAGCGATTGGCCATCACACTGCACTCGTGTTTTCAACCAAAATCCCAAGTTTAAAAAACGAGCGGAAAGGTGGATGTGGATATCGAACTCGGTTTATACTAGGGTCTCCCTTCGAGGAGGAGAGAGTGAACATCCATGTGACAACTCACTTGGTGTGAATACATTACATTGATAAAACGGTAATCGAAATTGTGTCATTCTTGAAAATGAGGACTCATGCATATGTGTGGATATTCACATGACCTGGGGTTGCCTTAACCGTGGAGATAATGTTATTTATTGCAAATGAAAAAAAAATCCTGCTAAAATCAATGCAGCAGGATTGTCATAAACAGCTCAATGAAACTCAGATATCATGTTTATTTATGCCTCTATTTAAGACCGAAGCAGGAGGATTTCTCCACAACTCTGGCTGTTGCCTGATGAGGCTGGTTGTAATTTCCGGCTAAATATTACAGTACTCAAATTGTAAATGTTGTGGTGGGTTTACCAACACACCGGTAGGCTCAACTACTAACTAATTGGCATGTTTTGTTTACATGACAAACCTTAATAATTGGCTGTGTCGGGTGGTGGTGGGGATTAACGATACATTTGTAGTGGCTGACTTGGAGACGCAAGTCCTTGGAGGCAGTTCTTTAATTAAATCGAGCGCCCTTTGCACGCCGGTACACAGTCGTGTCCGTCTTGTTTATACACAACTCTACGTAGGTTGCCCACCTATTCACAACACTAGCCGTCTGACACTGACGGCGCTGAACCGAGACAGCGAACCACCGTTTAGCAGCACAATATCAGGTGAAGACGACAGCAACGAAGGAGACGAGACCACAGCGACGACGGGGATCCCACTCCAAACGACAGCCCCGAGGTCCCCTCCCGGGGCCCCTCTTATACTGTCAGCGTGGCCTGGCTCCGCCCCGATCAAGCCCCCCTTCTGGAACCTACTAGCAGGTTCTCGATGTTCCCCTTCCGTGACCCTTCCCCTAGATCCCTCTCTGGTCTATCACGTGACCTGCTGGTAGTCAGGGCTGCTGGAAGCTGCAGACCCCCTTCCCTGTAAGCAGCCAGCACTATGCTGCTACGTGACCGATTCTTTGTCACTACACATTTATATTTACGCATTCTAACCCCAAAACCTCTATTATGGAAACTCATATATTGACAAATAGTAAAAATGCCAAAACTCTTTGCATACATAAATAAGCATTTGGCAGCATTTAGCTTAGTTGGTTCAAATGTCCACATGACCATGACAGGGAAAGGATACCCATAGGACATCTGCTGTTGATTTCCTGAAAAGTGACACCCATATGTATAAACCCCACATAGACTGGAGATTTAAACATGATTACAGCAAGGGGCAATAAATTCCTTCAGACAACTTGATGACTTCCCTGAAACAATAAACTAAAATATATGTTTTTATTTTACCAGGGACGGCCCACTCAGCTACACAGGAATGATAGCCCAACGAAGTGGCTTATCGCGTGCACATTTAAAGCAGCCAAATACTCCAAACGCATGTTTTTAAATGTGAAAGGAAAAACCGGAAGACCCGGAGAAAAATCCACATGATCATGGGGAGAGAGACACTCACAGTCCAAATATACAGCACGCCTCAAAGTCGGGGCCGAACCCTCGACCGGCATCGAGTCAACCCCAACCAAGATTCGAATTTGCAGCCTTCATCACACCACCACCCAACTGGATTAAGTTGTCATCATCAGCAGCTATGATCTAGCCACTCCTGGATGACCCCCCCCCCCCCGCTTTGCTGTCACCATCCCATATGATCCAGGACTGCTACGATCCATATCACACTCCCACCCATTAGCCGATCCCATTGCTCCATCTCCACGATGGTTGCCTTCTCGCCGAACTACACTAATATCAAGAGGTGCTAATGCTGCCAGATCTGGCAACCACTGACCTCCAAAGGTTGACTGCTGGTTGCCACTACAATGGTATTCTCGCTAAATGCCCCTCCTGTACACCATCGGAAATGCCCCCATAATTGCAACCTCCTCCTCCCCCTGATTATGTCCAGGATGATTTCCGGTCACATTTTTAGTTCAAACACCCAAGTTGCTCAATCTATCCTGTCATAAAATTATTTGGACCTCCCCACCAGCACCTCTAGGGTCCATGTCCTTGACTTGATTCAAAAGCCCCATTACACCAGCCGTGCCGTGCAGTATGCGCAACGTATGCAGCATGGGCGCCTCACCGCAGCATCCGGTCCTTCTCTACTGAGCGTCTTGATAATGGGCTCAGAGCTGCGCTTAGATTCTAGCACGGCCGGAGTCAGCCAACAGCTGTGTGAGGGCCCCTGGGTCTGAGCGAGCAATGTTGCGTACCACGGTCAGGTTGTTTTTCTGGTACTGGAGTCGCTGTGTTTTGCTCGCAGAAAGCATACACATTATTATTATCTTCTGAAAAATTACGCTAAATTACCGCAATCAGCGAATGTGAGATGGTTCTTGTTTTATCTCTGTTAACATCCATGCCTTTTTGTCTTTTCAATCCGATGCTTAGATAGAATCAGTCCAATGGGAATAAATGACTTGTTGTTGCGATCTAAATGATAGACCTCAACAAAGAAGGCTGCAGAGTTGGACTCATGGTGTTAAAGAGCAAAACAAAAATCACGCGAAATTATTTTATACGTAGGATTTCACGACCAATATAATGATTCGTAATTAATTTCTCTTAGGTTAGTTCGAGTAGGTATGTCATTTCTATTTATTTTATTTAGTAAAAAAAAAATACACTCTCCCTGCACAATCTAACCCAAAAGAAAAGAATTGTGAATCGTGCATAACACTTCATAATCAACGTTTTTGGGTTAGAAACCACGCTTCAACACACCGGTGGGCTAAAGCAGTGAACTATTTGTCTTTTGTCAACGTGACACTTTTTTTTGCTGATTGGCCATGTCGGGTGGTGGAGGGTTACGACACATTTATAAATATCGCGATCTAACCCAAAAACGTTGACTATGAATAATATTGGTCGCGAAATGCCTACGTGCATAACACGTTTGCAAAATTCATAAATCATCTGTTGGACGGGCACAATTGGAAAATATCAGAATATGTTTACCTCGCACAGTTATTGGAGGCACACTGAGATGAAAATTATGAAATAATGCGGCAAATAAGATCTGGTTGGACTGTGTCATCGAACTTGCTGAAGTGTCAAGCGGAAGAAAATGTTCAGAATCGACGTCCATTGGCTGCTCTCTGACGTATGTGGATGGGACAATCGGAGAACGAGGAGGAGGACGGGAGCATTGATCAAAAGTGCACAAAGAAAGTGTGGACAGGGCGACGCTTGGCATTAGTCTGGGAGACAAAAAAGAAGCACCACACGTAGCAGACAACACACACACGGGCAGGAGACGTGTCGCGTTACCCGTTTAAGAAAAGCAATTTGGGATGGGGCAGGGCCCCGTTGGCCAGACGGGGGACGATGGCCAGCGGCGCAAGAGGAGAACAACGGCAGAGTGGCAGCCAACACGGGGAGAAACGCGTAACGAGGTCGCAGTCCGCTGCGGAGACAGAGCGATGAAATCGGCTCGTTTTGCAGGTGCTTACGTGGATCATTACGTGACGGGGGGCATGACATATGGCGATGGATTGGGGAGGCCTTCATCCAGCAGTGGATTGATCGTGGCCAATGCCGGTGATGCAGGATTAAATGCCCTATCGTCACGAAGTGTGCCAGCTAGATCGGCGAGATAAAATGTTGAGGCTTTTCAACAGTATTCATAGATGTCACACAAGTACACCGAGAACAAACAAACATTGGAAAAGAGAACATTGCTCCACGTTGGATGAATATACCCTGTTATTGGATTTTTGCCAACACGTAAAATATGCATGTTTAAACCGAACTTGGCAAGCCATGCTGAGCTTTTATAACCTAAAATCCCGGTGCCTAAAATAGAATGTGGAAGGTTGCAACCGCAAGCGCACACGCTATGCATTTTAACGCCAACGCCAGTGTTGTGCTTTTGATAATTAGCGCTGGGAACAATTACCGCAATGCATCCATAATAGGCTGTTGACCTACTTGTTAGCCACTTGATTCTCAAGAGGGGGAAGGGGGGAGAAAAAAGATGACTCATAGATGAATGGAAGAGCATCGCTCTTCATGTGCAATATCATACCACGCACAAAGACAAAGATTCCCTGTATATCCTTAACAGACTGTTGGGGTAAGTGCTGTTCGCGAGCACCTATGAAGGCCGGCACGGCACACCACACAAGGGGGTGGGTGGCTAGCACCACCCCCGGCCGCTTTTGTCTCCCCAGTGGCGATGTTTACACATCGCACCAGGTGCTCATTTGAGGCTGAGTCGACCTAGGGGAGGCGCAGAACCATTCAAATGAATCCTCACTGGTGGTGACCGTGAGCGGGAATCGAACTCGGGCCGCCAGGTTCGTAGTGCAGCGCGCTAAACGCTACACTACCGCTCCCCATATATATCATATCAATATCGTATCATGATACCACGCATACACACGCACACACACAAACAAACCCATGAGACGCAGCAGATCAATGTCCTGTGCCTTGTGAATTAATGAACGTCCCTGGACTTGGCCCCGTGCCTTCAACACTCAGCAGCAAAGTCCATCGGCCGTCAGTTGATACCAGGGGACCATTTCCAATGGGGTGGTATTAAGACTGATCTCAGGTTTCCAAAAACTCGTTATTATTTTGAACAGATGCTGCCACCGCAGTTTGAATGGTCGGTGCGCCAGACCACACAGTGCAGCATTGCCGGTCCGATTCCATCTCCTGGCACGGCAATTTAATCAATGGTGCAAGTTTATTAAATCCACCCCCCTCCCCCCCGACTTCGGTTTTCCCAGCAGTGTGAATGGGTACATCACAGTTAGTTGATTGGCAGGTTGCATTTGGTGGTGGGGGTAACGTGTAGGCACTCCCCATCCCTGCCGAACACATATGGCCAGTGAGAAGGAGGCAAAAATACCGTACCCTCTGAGGGGCACTCTCTTGAGCTCGCTCGGGCGCAGGCAACTTCTGTCAGCGGTGGCATGAGCAGGCAATTGATGGGCTGCGCCTTTACTCGTTTTACAATTACTTGAATTCGTGAAAGTAAGACGTGCTTTGCATTTTGGGTCAACTCAACGAACTGGAGAATGTGTGAACATTAAGCCAATAAGCCTTGATATCACTACGGTGCCTTTGCCAAACTAGGCACAGAGAAAAGCTCTGTATGCTGCATGGCTGGGTGGCACTGTGGTTAGAATGCACAACGCACAATCAGAATAAAGGTGAAAATCGCAATCGGCCCAACATCTCTCCATAGTTGATGGAAATTAAATGGGTATCAATTTCGAGATGGCAATAGTGCTTGTTCCATTGATTAAATAACCCCGACCATAGAAATGTGGAATGTACACCACTGTTTCAATGTTAGAAACGGATGAGCTCAGAGACTCTCTGGCGGTGAAGGTAGAGCTACTACAATTGTACCACGCGAATTGTCCATCATGCCAGTGTGTTGTTGCGTTTTGGCTGCCAAATGCTCTGATTGTTGTTGTTGTGAGCATGGCTCCACTGGCTTCCGTTGTCAGGAGGTGGCAGGCTGTCGTCCAAAGGGCACCGTTCACAAGACTCCTCCGCAGAGGCCGGCCGCCCTATCACTCTTTTGGCGCAAGTGGAATGTCTGCTTTGTTCTAGGATCTCCTACTCCACATCAATCCGTCTCTCTTCTTAAACGCTGCACCTATTTAGATGCCCCACTCAGCTTTCAAATGGCAGCACTCCATGTGCATACGATGGCAGGGGAAGTTAAGCAGCGATATATCAACTGAGATTCCTCGGCCAAAGCAGTGGCAGCCAATACTACATCAATAGGGCTGCAATGTTAAAGCACCATCACACCCACTTACAGGGTTATAAAGCAGTGCTGGCGTGAGCTTGATAAATGGCCACGGGACCACTGTACCTCCGTGGTAATAATCTTTGCGCGGTTAATGGTGCGGACCTCCCTCGCTCACCTCACCCGGCCTCCCCGTGGCTCCCACACCTTGCCCCCTCCTGATTTAGATGGCGGTGCAGCGTCCAGGAGCCTGAGCTCTCCGTAGCACAACGAGGTCGATCGCGCAAGCAATCAGAACGGTCGAGTCCTCCTCTAGGGACACGCATAGCCAGACCCTGTATTATTTTCCTTTTAGGCGCCAAACCGACTCACATTCCTTTGTGCATACGAAGGAATGTGAGTCGGTTTGGATAGCAAGCAGATGGTCAGTGAACAGATCAATTGCACGGTAGGTGCTGGTGTTAAGGACATGGGCCCGCATCCACTGTTCTGTCGCTAAGTGGTCCTGCAGATGTTCTTGCTTGGACTAGGCATGCATCCATGATTTTGTGTGGATGCACTGAAGCGAAAAAAGCGTGTTGGCGATTACAAGCCTATGCGCTTCACAGAAATGGAGCAGCCTCCTACCGTTGCTATTGAGCTGTTCTGGCCCATGCCTTCCAATTACTCCGGCCCAGTTTCCTGCGTCATGACCAACTCAGGCATTAAAGTCACCCAATAAGATGATTTTATCCTAAGGGGCCACTTTAGTCAGCACCTGGGACAGGAGGTTTATAGATGGCATCTGACCCATCTGCCATGTCTGCATCACTGTATATCTTAGGTGGGGATGTAAGGGCGCCTTGGTAACGAGATGTTATCTCTCTAGCTTGGTATACAGGAGGTCATGGGTTCAGTCCCGACCCTGATGCATGTATATTTGAAGTTTGCATGTTCTCTCTCTCTCTGTGGTCACATGGACTTTTCTCCGCATCTCCCGATTTTTCCCTCCACATTTGGAAACATGCCGTTAGAATATTTGGCCGCTATACATTTGTAGTGTGTTAACTTAGGCACACACTTGTACTTGGAGGCAACACGTTGATTTAACACAACGGGTAACTAACAGGATAACAGCATAGGGTGGTGACCACCACGGCTAACTAAACTGACACTCTGAGAGACAATTCTATAGTCGGACCCGGACAGATAACGGGCTGCCTGGTCCACACTTGGAGACCTGGAGACCGAGGACCGAGGATCGAGGACGGCGACTCCATTCCCAGAGTTGAGCACCGCAATCCCTCTCAGGACCCCGCTTATAACTCCCCTGGCGTGGCTGGCTCCGCCCCTGGCCACACCCCCCTTCCAGAACCCTCGTGGGGACTCTGGATCCCCATCACATGATCCTCTCACCCCTGACTGGGGCCCCTCTGCCCCCTCTCGTCCAGACACGTGTACTCCCGGGTTCACCTCGCTGTCACGTTCTGATGTGACCCCCCTGCTCAGTGACACCCGGGCTCCGCCCTTACAGTACCACCCCTCACACGGCACTGTCTCGACACCATGGTGGCACCCTCGAGGCCACCACACATTTCCACATAAGCCACTTCATTGGGCTATCATTTGTGGCCAGGTCACTTCTGAAAAAGAGCTATATAGCTCAGTGGGCCTTATGGGTAAAATAAAAATAGTTTAGTTTTAGTTGTTAGTTTAGAGCTCGTGTTACCCTCCACGAAAGAACCGCTATCCGTACCCCATTGTCTCATCTCCAGAGTATTTATTCCTGTATGCCTGGAGTGAGGGCTACCAACATTATTGCTCATTGAATATATAGTGACATCGCGGATGTCACTGTATAATGCCGGCTCTAGAGAGGCACCGCGTGCGATGTATTGCCATCGCGGGCACCACGTACATGTGGGTGCAGTGCTGACCCTAGAGGGGCTCGGTGAGTGCTGTCTGACAGTGCTGAGTGGCACCACGCTCTGCGTGCAGTGCCAACCCCTACAGGATAGGGTGTGAGAGTGCCGGACATGGGAATGGGGTTACCAAGGGCCATGGCACGCTGGTTGACCCCGAAAGACACGTGAACGGTAAAGTGTATACAGGGGACCTAGGTGGGGGCTAGGAGTGGTCATGTGTCAGGGTCGAGAACCTGATAGAGGATTCTAGAAGGTGGTCGTGGCTAAGGGCGGAACCAGCCCCGCCACAGAGGATATAAGCCGGGTCCCTGAACGGGACCGGCTGCTGTGGTTCATACTGAAGAATCTACGTCCTAAGTCCTACAAGAGTCACCAACACGTGGGCCTGGACCCGGGCCAGGTTCCGGTCCGTAATAGCTAATTCCAGTGTAATTAGTGTAGTTAGCCTGGTGGTCCACCACCATAGGTTGTTAATGTGATAACTGGTAGTACCCCGTGTGTTGGTTTTAATAAATGTGTTGCCTCCAAGAAGTGCGTCTGTGACTCAGTTGAACTCACTACAGCTGGTGTCGGAAGTGGCCAAACATTCTCTAGTAAAGTTAGAAATCTTAGATCATGACTACGCGACACAGACTACGTACCAGGACTTTTCGATTTAAAGCTTTCGTGACTGCAGGGATTAATCTTTTTGGTTCTTTCGGTAAAGTCACATAGAAGGGAAGTAATACAATAATAAAATAAAACATAATAAAATAATTCTTACGACGTTTCGGCCACAACGCAAGCAGCCATCCTCAGGTGAAGACCAGTTCTGTCGGGGAGAACCAAGAAGATACGTACCAGGACGTCGGACGACGAAGACCCGGCGCGCGACGGCTCACCGCCATTGGAGAAGGAGCGCCGGACGGCACACTCCCGCCTTACGGAGCTCCTCCAAGCCGCAGCGTCCATTGTCGCAGAGCTCCACCGCGAGGAGCCAGTGGTGGATGGAGGTGCAGGGGAGCCACGCAGAAACAAAGTTTCCTCCACCATTTCCCACCAAGTGGGAATCTCTGTGGCGCAACCCATGCTTGAGGCCGCCATCTTATCAGAAGAGTGGAGCGTGGAGTCTGCCAAATCCGAAGATGCGTCGAAATCACCTGTGGATGTTCCATCTCTCTGGCAACGACTGCCTTTCATGAAATAATTTACATCCGCCGGAGGCAACTGGGTCGCCTTCATGCAGCGGTTCCTGATAAACACTGACTTGGCAGGGTGGACGAAGGCGGAGGCACTGATAACACTGCCCGCCACCCTTGATGACGACGCCCTGACGCCATTTCTCACCATCCCACCGTCGGTGAGGGCCACACTGACTCAAGCCTTTGACCAGATGGCGGCAATTTACGAACCACCGTCGATTGCACGCCACAAGTTCGCTACACGAAGGAAAGGGGAAACCGAGACGCCCCTCACCTTCCATAGCGCACGTTTGGCGCTAGCGAAGGCTGCCTCTCTTAAGGTGGACCACGACAGAGTCGACTCGCTGGTCTTCGAGAGATTGCTGGCCTTAGCTAAGGACCTCGACATTGTCCTGCCAGCTGTCGACGACGACGATATATTGTCTACACAACTACGGCCTGCTGGGACACGTCTCGTCGGGCTGCCGTGTGCCGCAACAAGGCCTCCCCGGACCACTGTCGTCATCCATCCTCCACTTCACTACACACAAAGGTGAGTCGCGACACATCACACACTCGTCCCATGATTCCACCTCAACCACCTCGTTCATTCAAGTTTCGTGCCGGTCGTGCGTCGGTATGGGAGGGATCGGACTTTGATCGGGGCGACCAGCTGCTCCAACCGGGTCAGTGGTCGGAGCTGGCCCATAGAGTGGTTGCCGCGATCGCAGGTTCCGCTGTTATTGAATTGATAGAGGGGGTTGAGATCAGGATGCTCGTTGACATCGGTGCGTCAGCGACCATCATCTCACAATTTATTTGTAACATCTTACCCCCTAAATGTCGTACCTTATGTCCTGTCGAAGCTCCGTGCTTCACCGCAAACGGCGGCTCATTGGGCATCATTGGGAGAATAACAACGGAGTTGTGCATTGCGGATGTCAAATTGACGGGGCCGGTTCTTGTATCGACTACACTTGCTATTCCTTGCTTACTCGGGACTACATTTTTGGGGAGGATGCCCCTGAAAATTATGATCGACCATGGGTGCATTGAATTACCATCCGGCCGTCGAATGGCATTTTTGCCTTCTCCCACTCGCTTGTGCATAGCTTACGCTAACGTGTAGGCACTTACACGTACGACGGTTAAGATTCCCCCCAGCGCGCAAATGTTGATCCCCTTGCGACTGCGGAAGCCGCTAGACCAGGAGGCGACAGCGGGAGGAATTCTCTTGGCACCCTCTAATAAAGTCAGTCGTGGATTGACGTTAGTAGAGGCCCAGACATTGGTATCCAACGGTCAGGCACCCTTTATTCAGGTCCTTAACGGCAGGGTTATAGACTTCAGTCATTTAAGAAGGTACCGTGCTAGCTCATCCGTCACCAGCGCTTCGTGAGGGAAGCATCGTTGGTAGTGTGGGTGCCGCGTCAAATAATCGGCTGCACAAGCGTTCAGAGAGGCACGGCGTGCGATGTTTGCTATCGCGGGCACCACGTATATGTGGGTGCAGTACCGGCCCTAGAGCGGCTTGGTGAGCGCTGACTGATAGCGCTGGATGGCACCACGCTCTGCGTTCAGTGCCGACCCCTACATAATAGGGTGTGAGAGTGTCGGCCATGAGAATGGGGTTACTAAGGCCTACAACACTCTGGTTGACCCCGAAGGACACATGACCGGTAAAGTCTACACAGGGCCCCCAGGTGGGGGTTAGGGGTGGTCACGTGTCAGGGTCGAGAACTGGCTAGAGGATCCTAGAAGGTGGTCGTGGCTAAGGGTGGAGCCAGCCCCACCACAGAGGATATAAGCCAGGTCCCCGAGCAGGACCGGCTGCTGTGGTTCATACTGAAAAATCTACGTTCTACGTTCTACGTCCTACAAGAGTCACTAACACGTGTAACTGGACCCGGGCCAGGGTCCGGTCCGTCATAGCTAATTTTAATTAGTGTAGTTAGCCTGGTGGTCCACCACCATAGGTTGTTAATGTGTTAAGGGGTAGTACTCCGTGTGTTGATTTTAATAAATGTGTTGCCTCCAAGAAGTGTGTCTGCGATTCAGTTGAACTCATTACAAATATGTAAGGATGCTGAGAGGTGATCCCTTTTAGTAATAAAAGTAATGCTGGTGCACGTGGTATAGCTTGCCGTTCAAATATGGTGTGGGAAGTCTTCCATTGACTGAGTGCAGAGCTCGGCTGAGGCCTGATTGGCCGAGCGAAGTAGCTGAACAGATTGAAGAACTGGACCGGCCAGCGAACTCTGGATTGGCTGCGGGATTTGAAGGGCGAATGCGTGGGGTTTTTTGAACGAAGCAAAGCGAGTGCGAGGAGAAGGCAAGATGGGGGCCGTGGGGATGAAACGGGAGACGCGATTGTTACTCGAGACCTCCAGCTGCTTGGGCACTCAATTCGCAATGAGTGGTTCGAGTCGATAACGCCTTACTTCATGACTCTATCCGCGCCCGTGCGAGGCTCCCGCAAATACTCGCAAGGACAGACGTGTGTTGGAAAGCCGTCGCAGAATCCATGCGTGGTGTGCACGACTTTTCGTGCTCGTTTGTGTTCCATTGGTTTAGTGCGTGAGTTTTTTTTACATTTGAGTTTTTTGCCGTTTTTATTTTTGTGCATTTTTTTTTCATTTATCTTCATGCAAACTGGAGGGCGACTGAAATTGGCATGCGAAATGAAAATGACGCAATTATTATTATTAACGTGGCCTGAGGCTTGGGTGACCCCATCCTCCCCCCCACAGATTTTGCTCGCAGGAATAATGGGGGAAAAGGCCAAAATTTTATAAAGATAAATTAAATTGGGGCAAAAGAGAATGCTTCAGGGCATTCTGCTGTTTTGCATGGGAGCACATGAGGCCTGGCCACTTGGTACCCATCAAGTGACTTCATTCATCAGGGATATTGCTCTCATGCCTGTGGTAGAATACTCCTGCTATGTGTGGATACGAGTCAGTGGGGTAGTACGAGCATGGAGGGAGTGTGAGCAAGAATGTGCCTGTGTGAGGCAATGTAGCAGGTCGGTTTCTGACTTGAGTGGTGAATAATCAGGCAAATCACTAAAAAACAGGACTTTTAATGTCCAGGCAGGAAAGACGTGCAGATTTCCCAGGACAGCTACCTGAACAAGAGGACGACATTGTGAAAGCCAAGACAGGTGGCAACGCTACTTATGGGTGTACAGACAACTTTCAATGCTGGCTGGTGGCCACCAATGGATAACAAAAATGGCCAGCAATACTTATTTGAACGTGGAAACCATCACTTGTTTTAACTTACATAGTAAGAAAAAATATTACTTAATTCATCATCATCATCGACACCTTAAATTATATTAATATATAACACAGCTCTCCTGTGGTACATCACAGAAATCACGCTCACCCTCGCCCTAGAAATGTGTAATTGACACTACTTAATCGGCATCCTTTGACCGCGCGAAGACGGAGAGGAGTTTGTGTTGTTGTTATTTGAACAATCATTACAGTGCTCCCATGACAAATGGGCAGACGATCAGCTACTCATTAAGCATCCTGCCCTCATTTTCCTTGTCCCCCCACGCCATCTCATCGGTATTGACACCAGAGGAGAGTGAGGTGAGCGAGTGCGTGCCCAGACACATCTGTTCATTTCTCAGTTGGCCGGTCAAATCAAATGGATGCTGCGTTTAATTAAACCCAGCTGCGGGCCCGTTGAGATACAGCCCTCTCTTGTTTCCAACCGAGACACGACGTGGAATGTTAATCAAACGGGAATTAGAATACGGACGTCACAACTGCGGATCGGCGGCTGGTAAATTATGAACAAGCGTAAAAGGCTCGCAAGTGGAGAATAAAAATGTGTACCCCTTTCCAAAATCAGCAGTGGTTATCATAACCACGGTGACCACGGGGAGAACATGGGAACTCCAAATATACAGGCGTCAGGGTCGCCACCTCCGATTAGCACGGTTGGCTACGTGCGGTGCGAAAGAAGTTCAACATAGATACGTACAGGGTCGTAATCGGACCCATAACCTCAGGTACACCAAGTGAGGTAGTTAACATCTATAGGCAAAGACTGGTCCCTTGCATATGCATGTGTAATTTATATAAACGGAGGTTCCACGGATATCGGTATCACCCCACCCACACTCGTGCGAGCAGGGAGACCCTGAATATATTTACTCTGGATCAAGGCAAGTATAGGTGAAGCGCATCGCGGTCGAACAACAACTTAAAGCGCTGGCTCAGGACGAGGCTACGAGTGAGACAGGGATGTAACCATTCACAAGATCTCTTGACCGTGCCCTAAAAGCGGCGATGCAAAAGGGGCCGGAGGCGGTGGATGTGGGAGTAACCATAAATGGGCAGGGTGATCAATCTGTGGTTTGCGGGTGACATTGATCTGCTGACTAAATCACAAAAACAATTACGGCACATTACAGACTGAGCCCTATTTAAAACTCGCATAAATGCTCAGAAGACACAGCGATGACAACCCGCGAAATGTCGGGAGCGAGCCGATGTACTGCCGGCGTGGACGTATGGAGGGGCTCTCTGGAGCATCCTCTAGACCTGGGGGAGGGGGTCGGCAACCAAAATAACAAGAAGAGCCATTTTTGTTCGAATTTGGTAAAACAAGCTCCATGTTTCAAGAGCCGTGATGTACGTGGGGAATACGAGACGGTGGTGGTCCTTAATAAATAACGTCACAAAGCGGTCTTTAAACAGCCGCATCCTGCTATACAGCCGCAGTTTACCAACTCCTGGCCATGGTCAACTGGACTTCCATGTTAAACTGCACTTCCATGGTAAACTGGACTTCCATGGTAAACTGGACTCCCATGGTAAACTAAACTCCCATGGTAAACTGGACTCCCATGGTAAACTAAACTCCCATGGTAAACTGCACTTCCATGGTAAACTGGATTCCCATGGTAAACTGGACTCCCATGGTAAACTAAACTCCCATGGTAAACTGGACTCCCATGGTAAACTGGACTCCCATGGTAAACTGCACTTCCATGGTAAACTGCACTTCCATGGTAAACTGGACTCCCATGGTAAACTAAACTCCCATGGTAAACTGGATTCCCATGGTAAACTGGACTCCCATGGTAAACTGCACTTCCATGGTAAACTGCACTTCCATGGTAAACTGGACTCCCATGGTAAACTGGACTCCCATGGTAAACTGCACTTCCATGGTAAACTGCACTTCCATGGCAAACTGGACTCCCATGGTAAACTAAACTCCCATGGTAAACTGGATTCCCATGGTAAACTGGACTCCCATGGTAAACTGCACTTCCATGGTAAACTGCACTTCCATGGTAAACTGGACTCCCATGGTAAACTAAACTCCCATGGTAAACTGGACTCCCATGGTAAACTGCACTTCCATGGTAAACTGGACTCCCATGGTAAACTGCACTCCCATGGTAAACTGGACTTCCATGGTAAACTGGACTCCCATGGTAAACTGGACTCCCATGGTCAGGGGTCGGCAACGAAAATAACAAGCAAAGATCTTTTTTTTTATTCCGTAAAATAACCTCAATGTTTCAAGAGCCGCAATGCAGTCCTTAAAGAGCCGCAGGTTTCCGACCCCTGCTCTAGTGGAAGCTCTTCCGCTCATAGTGGCGTGGACAAGTAATTGGAAGGCTGCTTCTTTACCGGTCGTAAATATACGTGTTACGATATATTTTTTATTACCAGTTTAATTCCAATTTTACCACGGGTGTCATGCCGTGAGACGAATCGTCCGTTTGGAAATCTCGCAGAGCTGTGCATCACCTCGTGTGAGATGAGCGATCACAGAAATTGACAAGAGAACTGCTTTTGTTGTCGGTTAACCGCACGAGGGGTGGCTATCGAAAATGCAGTCAAACTTCATTTTTATCCCTTCAATTTTAACGGCAAAATTTTTGTTGTTTTATAATTAAGCGAAAAAACCACACGGTCTGTTCTCCTATCACGCGGTAGTTGCGTTGCTGAAGGACACCGCATTATGGAAAAATCGCATTAAAATGAATAATATATAATACCGGGTAAATCACAGTCCGTGATAACACGTGAGATGCGTACGCAGGCTGAACAAAGACTGAGGCATGTGGGTAGCATCCAGAAGCATCCAGCAGCATCCCGTGTTGTGCGATACTACGCCGAGGCAGCCGTACGAGCGCTTATTCCTACTCGCGCAACGTAGTTCTATTAACTCGATCGCGTAATATCCAAATCGCATCCGCATAGTAAAACATGTGTTCCCTGATACATGTATCGCCTTATATCCAATTAGTGTTATGAAAACAACACATGGCGTTACGGGAGAACACAGACTTATGAAAAATACCGCACGTACAGGCATTGGTGTTCCAGCTTAAGGCTGTCAAACTACATTTGAAAACCCCAGTTGAATGGTAGACAACTTGCCTGAACTCGAACCCAGGGTCTCAAGAGGTACCACCGGCTCAGAACTCTGGTCCCCTAAGCCACCTTGAATATTGCAGTTATTTGTTAAGGGTTAAAAAATTATTGTACGCAAACACATGTAAAACGGTTAATATAATTTAAATACAGCATACACGTCGCAAAGTGTGAAACAATGTGAACAAAATTTGAACCCGTGTGGTTATTTTGCTGGTTCAATTAAACGGAATGAGCACAATGTTCTAAAACAAACTTCTTCTGCAAGTACAAATGCAAATATTAACCTCAGCATACAATTATTGCTAACTTTAATAAAACACTGTCATTTGCAGATCTCCCGTGGGACATTGTCTAATTTGACATGATTGCCGAGTGTAAACAAAACAAAACGGAGAGAACATCAAATATCAGAGGTCTTCCCACTGAAGTCACGTTGGGATAATGAGCCCAAGACATTAGTTTTATTCCGTATTTAGTAAACCTCGTCTTCCTTCCCCCTGTTGTCTGGTGTTGTCAACTGAATAATTCTCACATGTGTTACAATTCACTCTTATGTAAGGATCCTGGGGTTTGTATATAAAATGTGATATTTTCCCTGCCCGATAACCTCATTTGGCAAGTGGCCTGTGTCTCAATGCATCACATTTCACAAGCATGTGCCAATGCGACTTTAGACGTTCCAGCCTAGAGTGCAAACAAAAGCTCGTTTCCCTATGCCACATTTAGAGAAGCGCGGCATTTAATTCTGTACACGCATTTTTTTAAACTTTATAATCGAGCCGTGTGCGGTGTTATGCTGAGCTCACTTGACTGACAATGACAAATGTTGTGGTTCAAATCCACGTTGGTTGTCGACTCAGCCATATCGTCCAGCAGGAGACATGCAATGAGCGCCACTTTGACGTAAGAGCGGCTGTGCTTTGGAAAAACTGGTCCCCGCCATAGGAATGTCGCACGTCACGGATCAGAATCACGGCAACAACAGACAGAGAAAATCGAACAAATTTTTTTTAATTGTACAAAGAGGCATGGTGAAATGCATCCTGGGAATTAAACTGATAAATGGAAAGAGGTACACTTGGAGCAGATAACAAATGCATATTACATGCCTCATGATGGCGAGATGTTCAATACTTCGCCTGGTATTCAGGAGGTTGTGGGTTCAATCCCGACCCTGACTGTATATTTGGAGTTTGCATGTTTCTCACCCCGTGGTCTCGTGAACTTTTCTCCGGGTCCTCCGGTTTTTCTCCCCACGTTTAGAAAGATGTGTTTAGAATATTTGACTGCTATCAATTTCCACATGATAAGCCACTTTGTTGAGCTATCATTTGTGGCCAGGTCACTTCTGAAAAAGAGCTATGTAGCGCAGTGGGCCTCATCTGGTAAAATAAAAACTGGCGTCTCCTGAGCCACATGCGGCTATTTAATCCCCCACATGCGGCTCTATCGTAGGGGCATAACGTAGAACATATTACTATCACTGGAGCAAAGAATAATGAATGTCTGCCGTGCTGTGCCGAAAACTGTCAATAAAAATACGCTTGGCTCTCTCCAGAACTCATGGGTACTTTTGACTCTTGGTCTGTTACAGGTCAGCCTCCCCTGGTTTATAGTTTTTTAAGGAAAGTCGTAAGATGGGCAGGGAACAACGGCCGGCAGGCACGACTCGCGGTGAAGGAATCGCGGCCCAATGAGGGAAAGCTCTCGCTGCCCCATCTCCAGCGGAGAGCGAGAGCGGCTCACGCGCAGTAGACGGATCGTGACATTGCTAGATCGTGAGATGGATGTGCCAGGGTGGGAGGCCTCCATCCAGCAGTGGATAGATAAGGGCCGGAGTTGAAGAGAATTATTACCACGTGCCGTTTGCATTTAGACTAATGGAGTGAAAAACCACCGTACAAATCATTGGAATGACGTAGCATGATAAACAGGCCCTTGTATATAAAAGTATGAAAAGAAATATGGAATCAAGATTAGCAAATTACTTTGGTTTAACTGCAATATAATTTCACGTGTAATTAAAAGATATATTATTTGCAAAGGCGGGCACGATATGCACTGGTCATGCAATGTTCAACACATACTCCGTCGTTAACAGGGGTGGGACGCGTCCCAGAGGACGCCCACAGGTGGGAGATGGAGCAGTGAAATCGGCTCGTGTGCCGGTTGATTGGGTGGACCATGACATCAGCGGGATTGGGAAAGATGGCCAACATTTTGGTGAAAGCCCTCATCCAGCAGTGGACTGATCAGGGCGGCTGCTGATCAGGTTCTTTCCCAAGTTTTTATTTTACTCCGATATAAACTGTCCTATCAAAAAAGTTCTCGCCGTGCTCATCAACGTGGCGAAATGTGAAAGAACAAAAATAACAGCCATTTATAGTTTCCTGGCACGGTCTGATCCAAGCAGGCATCGGGTTTTAGTAAAACTAATCAGCGGACCCTTGTAAAAAAGTCTTGTTTTACGAGGTGGCTAGTCGGCTCCCGGAGCTAATGGCACTGTCAGGCCTCTAAGCGTGCATTCTGTGAGACACTGATATCAAGGTCCCAGGGTGACAGCTGGGTAAATAAAAGAGGCCTCATAAGACTGTAGTTGGGTCTCTTTGAGCCAAGTAATTATGACTGCCCATATACGCCACACTAATTCGGTATTTACGCTCGATCAATCTATACACCGAGTGTCCGGCGAATGTTGACGTTTTGTTTAAAGCAAAGTCATAGAAAGAAGGAAACATCTACGTACCATATGTACGTAATGATGGGTGTAACCTTCCATCTACGTACGGTACCGTATGTAATGATGGGTGTTAACTTGCAACTGCACCTTATGTGCACCTGCGAGCATTATTATGCAACCGAGGTCACCGGCATTTGACAGCAACACCCAAGCTGAGAATCATTCATTGGTCTTGAACACCTTAATATGTAAAGAACGGCAGATCTTGGGCAATTGTTAATGGCGGCTGACCGTGTGACTGCTGCCTTCCCGCCTGTCTGTAGTTCCTCGCGCTTCTGAGTCGTTCTCTCTCTCTAAGAGTGAGAACGACTCTAAGAGTGAGAACGAATACTGAGTTGCACGTTACAAGTTTAAATTAATAATATTTCCGCAAATGGGCACCAGCCCTTTCATCATGGCGAGTTGGCGAGGCCACGTAGATCTTGGACTTTCCTTCTTATTCAAAATGGTCCAGCGAATAATTAGAGATCCGTCTCGTGTGACCTGGCCGCTGTGTGTGTCTCTCCTCTGCTAATGGATTCACTAATCAGTCCGCGCTGTGTAAGAAAATTGCTTCCACGTTATTATTTCCAGCCAATCGCAGCTCGGCGCTGGAAAATCGTTTCATTGCACAGTATACTCACGTATCTATTTTCACCTGCTCGATAACGTTTAAAATCTCAATTCTTTTCGGCACCTGTTTATCTTAATACATTTTATTTAGCCCCAGGTCTTTCCTGACAAAAAAAAAACCTCATGCCCCAAACGGGCTCTTACCTCGTGGAAAAAAAATACCTCGCACGCAATAAGTAACTGGCAATGCTTATTTTGTACAAAATATTGTTGATAAATCTCCGACGAGTTTTTTGGGTTGTAGTGTGCGGAGCAAAAATGTCGGACATCGATGCCGAGCCTCGTACGGCAAGTCCCGAAACCACACGCCATCGAGCTGGACAGCGCCGGTGCCAAAACCAAACAAAGTCGAAGTCATTAATGTCACGCAAATTAGTTTTCTTCTCCGTAACAATAGCAAGAACGCACTGCTGGGGCTGTCGGGTGATTAACACGATCGTGTACCCGACTGGAAATGTTCAATTGGTGTTTAATTTGACTGCATTTGATTCGGTCTACTATCAGAAATCGAAATTGTCTGGTAATGTTTAAGTCTTGTCGATGAAGATAAAATCCTCACACAGAGGCAACATGCTGTCAGGATCGGGTAATTAAATAAATTATATTTCTGAACTCAACGGCAGACCGAACATCACATCGTGTGAGGAAACAGCCATTGTAAGATAGCACCACGGATAGTTCTTGAGTCAACTGAATAGGTTTCTCGTATTCATTGATTTTTCACATCAACAGTTGCAAGCCCAGCCATTGCCATGACATACTCTTTGGGTCTTAATAATTATATAATAATGATATATAAATTATAAATATTTTTCTAAAATAATAATTATTTTTCTATCTACGTGACTTTACCGAAAGACCCAAAGAGTATGAATTCCTGCAGTCACGAAAGCTTTGCCATGACGATTGAATAAAACCAACGCATTACATCATTAACTTTGAGCCCTGAGTTCCGTGTGAAAATGCCACCTTGGAAAAAAAAAACAAAGCCTCACCTATAGCATTTCGATACGCTATCACGTTCCGGTAACATATACGATACTTTGATTATTTATTGCAAGTGAGGTCATATTCCTAATGCACGAAATTCCCGAGTGTCAAAATGTATCTGATCGACAACCGTTCGAAGCCTGCAATGGGTAGGGCCTGGCACTACACTAGTATTCTATGAATCTCAAGCAAGCGGTATATTTTGGCTTTCATGGCCAAACACCAAAGGGAGGAAGTAAAGCTCTGACTTTAAACATTTGTGTGCCCAGACCCAGACACACCCACCATGACAAACAGCGTCCCCCCCAAAAATATATAAAAGTCTGACGGCATTTACTGGCCGTTTGAGAAGCATCGTTGAGCGAGCACCTGTGAAGGCCGGCACGGCACACGGCGAAACGACATTGTATGCTCAACCTCACCAGCCGCCTAGGGTCTCATTGATGCTGACATTCAGACACCGCCACTCATTTTAGGCCAATTCAAACTACGGGAGGGCAAAACCAAGTTGAGCCAACGGTGCTAACTGGTGCTGTGTGTATTACTTGAAATGCATGAATTCTAGTAACAGTACGTACAGTATATTCAGTGTTTCAATTGTTGTATGTAGTGTATAATGCACTGTCTATAATATTTGACAATGAATCAAACACAGCAAATGTTTTTGTTGCGCACATGGTGCCGATTGCCAGATTGGTTACAGACTTTGGAGCGGTTTTGCCGGATCTACCAGGGACCGCAGGATAACTTTGGAAGCAGCCGGATAATCGTGCACCAGATAATCGATAGTTAACTGTAATTAATTCACACGTTCCCAGCAAATACACGGCCATATGTCGCTTGTGGGAAGAGTCCTGGTGGGCACGAGCCTGTGTCAACAAATGTTTACCTGACAGCGTTGAATATCGTGACAACAGAGAGCCAACTATACTCTTTGGCTCTTTCGGTAAAGTCACGTAGGTATAAAATAAAGTAAATCACGACGTTTCGATTGCAACACAAGCAATCATCATCAGGTGGGAAAACCACAGCAAAATGTTTTTTTTGCGCACGACAGCAAAACATTTTTTGCACACTACAGCAAAAAAAATATTGCTGTGGTTTTCCCACCTGATGATGATTGCTTGTGTTGAAATCGAAACGTCGTGATTTATTTAATTTTATACCCACGTGACTTTACCGAAAGAACCAAAGAGTATAGATTCCTGCAGTCACGAAAGCTTCAAATCTCGATAGAGAGCCAACTCTCATTTCCAGGAACAACATCGAATCAACTATGGGGGCGGTTAGACGGCCCAGTGGTAACGCGCTCTCCACTTGTTGCAGAGGTTCACGGTTCGGATCCAGTGGCTGCCTGATTAATACCACGGGTGTAATAACCATAGGAATGATGATAAGAATAATACTCCACACCGTCTGCTCACAGTGTGGGCGTTATGATCCGCCCTGACGTCATCGCCAAGGGAAGGGCATCGTGTGCCGGCGTCACCGTCAGAATTTGCCAAAATTAGAAAAACACCCACACATTACTCAATTTGGATAGTTACATCACAATCATCATCCCCGAATGGCCGACTAACACATCCAGATCACTCGCAAATGAGACTATCCCGGCATCTTGAGTTTACACCTGGTAAAACGAAATAGACTTTAACTTGAACTGATAAATAATCCCAAGTAAAGTATTCATGTATGTTATTAAGATTTACACTATGAGATCTCTTTTACCAGTGGCAAAATATAATAGTAGGTTTTTACCCTTTTAACTGGTACAAAACTGACACCTTTATTCAAGGCATCATGTTTGCAATGACCACAACACAAGTAGTCAAAAAAGCAAACAAAAAGAAGCAACTCTGATAAGGATGATAATATGCACTGTCCTTGAAGTTGATTGGCCCACACCCGAGACGGCTTTCTTTAGAGCCTAGTCCCCATTGGTGTAGGGCCAGATGACACCAGAAGGCGTACAACTCAAACACAGTGCAATATCAGAGTATTGAGAGCTCGGGGTAAGCATTTACACTATGAGATCTCTTTTACCAGTGGCAAAATATAATAGTAGGTTTTTACCCTTTTAACTGGTACAAAACTGACACCTTTATTCAAGGCATCATGTTTGCAATGACCACAACACAAGTAGTCAAAAAAGCAAACAAAAAGAAGCAACTCTGATAAGGATGATAATATGCACTGTCCTTGAAGTTGATTGGCCCACACCCGAGACGGCTTTCTTTAGAGCCTAGTCCCCATTGGTGTAGGGCCAGATGACACCAGAAGGCGTACAACTCAAACACAGTGCAATATCAGAGTATTGAGAGCTCGGGGTAAGCATTTACACTATGAGATCTCTTTTACCAGTGGCAAAATATAATAGTAGGTTTTTACCCTTTTAACTGGTACAAAACTGACACCTTTATTCAAGGCATCATGTTTGCAATGACCACAACACAAGTAGTCAAAAAAGCAAACAAAAAGAAGCAACTCTGATAAGGATGATAATATGCACTGTCCTTGAAGTTGATTGGCCCACACCCGAGACGGCTTTCTTTAGAGCCTAGTCCCCATTGGTGTAGGGCCAGATGACACCAGAAGGCGTACAACTCAAACACAGTGCAATATCAGAGTATTGAGAGCTCGGGGTAAGCATTTACACTATGAGATCTCTTTTACCAGTGGCAAAATATAATAGTAGGTTTTTACCCTTTTAACTGGTACAAAAAAAAACCTACTATTATATTTTGCCACTGGTAAAAGAGATCTCATAGTGTAAATGCTTACCCCGAGCTCTCAATACTCTGATATTGCACTGTGTTTGAGTTGTACGCCTTCTGGTGTCATCTGGCCCTACACCAATGGGGACTAGGCTCTAAAGAAAGCCGTCTCGGGTGTGGGCCAATCAACTTCAAGGACAGTGCATATTATCATCCTTATCAGAGTTGCTTCTTTTTGTTTGCTTTTTTGACTACTTGTGTTGTGGTCATTGCAAACATGATGCCTTGAATAAAGGTGTCAGTTTTGTACCAGTTAAAAGGGTAAAAACCTACTATTATATTTTGCCACTGGTAAAAGAGATCTCATAGTGTAAATGCTTACCCCGAGCTCTCAATACTCTGATATTGCACTGTGTTTGAGTTGTACGCCTTCTGGTGTCATCTGGCCCTACACCAATGGGGACTAGGCTCTAAAGAAAGCCGTCTCGGGTGTGGGCCAATCAACTTCAAGGACAGTGCATATTATCATCCTTATCAGAGTTGCTTCTTTTTGTTTGCTTTTTTGACTACTTGTGTTGTGGTCATTGCAAACATGATGCCTTGAATAAAGGTGTCAGTTTTGTACCAGTTAAAAGGGTAAAAACCTACTATTATATGTTATTAAGCCCTGGGTTAAGAAGCAATGTTCCAGAACATTTCTCAAAGATCCCTTGAAAAGAGACTCTTGGTCGTTGGGTCATTGCGGTCATCTCTGTCTCGTTATCTGTAAAACATTTCACTTGTGGGTTTTTATTTACAATTGTGCAGTTGGCATTTAGGCAGCTGGGGAAAAAGGGGAGTTCCTGTTACCTTACTAAATCCCCTTAACTCCTGAGTTCTGGTATTTGTTATCAACTGTTTAGTTTTTCAATTTATGCCAGTGATGGTTCTTGCAACGTTTATTCTTGCATTAAAGTAGTATCTCCGCAAGATAACCGCTGCTGCTGTTGACTTCACACAAACTGATACTATTTTATCAACCCCAGTGGGATTGATGAGCCAGTTTGACGGCCAACCGGAATTTGTATTTGCAAGAGGTGCACTTTGCCACGGCGTGACCTGGCCAGCCGTTTACCGCATGTGCAAACGTTACGGTAGCAATTCACGAGAAACAAGTGCTATTACTCATATACCAATCTGCAGAAGGGGAAACGCCTACATTCCCAGCTTAAATACCGCAGGAGTGATCTGCAAAACAAAGAGAAAATTTAAAGTTTGTCTCAGCCGCGAACAGCAATTTAACATGTTCCCCCATTGGCTCGGCTTTCCGGTTTATCTCTGACGCTCCTGGGCTCTTTGCTGTTTCCCAAGGAACCGTGGAGTACACAGCAGCAGCGCACACATTACCAGCGAACCAGCACCATCGCACCTGCCTGAAAAGTTCCGTAAATACGTTTTCTGGCAGGAATAACCACGGGATGGAGATACTTTTCATGTGCGGACACCTCCCGGTGTCTCGCGGACCGCGCAAGTCAGGGTTAATCCGGGTATTGTAAGCTGGGTCGTTGGGAGGAACACACATCGTAAATTTCTGTCTGTGCCATGGATGGAATTATAATGATGTGTAATGGCGGCATTTATGGGTGCTTTCATTGTTAACTTGGCAAATCATTCTCTTAAATGCTCGGAATATGCTTATGGGTGCTGAATACAGATGAGTTAACTCTCCACCAACCAAAAGAGAGTCAAGCGGCATCGTGAACTATACGGTGGCGGTCACTCAGCGGCAGGCTTTTGACCATGACGTGAGCCAAACCGTGCGACCTGAACGCTGTAAGATGGCACGCTTTAGGTGGAGGTGGGAATGGCGGCTAAATACCAACACAGGGCAATGACCACCCATTGAATTCTGGCAACCGTATCACAGCCGGTCCAGGGTTAAAGCTATTAGTCTCCTCTGAAATGCAAACTGCAAACAAAAATGCTTCTGTTCCAATTTAAATGAAGACACACATGCACATGCAGCACCACAACACTGCTCACTACGAACCCGTGAATTCATCATTGTTAATCATAAAACATCCTTTGGCCAAGTGGGAATTACAGCATAGAAATGCTAAATTATCTTTTTTTACCAATTCCAAACTCATCGCCGTTATGTTTGCTCTTATCCAAACCGAAGCCCGGCTCCTCCTCAAACATAATCGCCGAGACATTGAGGTCATTTCAGACCATCAGGCCACCTGGATCTGAGCCTGCATATGCAGCTCTCTCTCTCTGTCTACTCGTCTTCTTTTCCAAAGCACGGGCTCTTAAGAGGTGGCATCCTCCTGCTTTTAATCCGGCTCTCACGTTACATCCCCCCACCCGCCCCTGCCCCCCCCGTTGCGTGAATGCTGCCGTGTGGTTGTAAAGACGGCGGTGGTTTCCACTTTAATGTGTCGCATGTGACAGGGCCCTGGGTGCTATGGAGATGTGTCAAGCAGCCCCTTGTTATACGTGGCGCACAGATGGTCTCGCCCGGTGTGTGTGTGTGCCTTCCGCAAGCTGTTTTGCTCGGGACCTTCCAATGCAATCACCGCCCATAAACGGATACCCCTGGGCTCGCTCACATTACACGCATACCTTTTACTGTTGGCGTCAAAAAAAGAGGGTGGCAATTTTGGGCGCTCCATTAAGGTCCTCAAGGATACAGTGGTGACCAACTTCACGTCTCAATCCTATAAGTACAACGAAGATGACACAGGCATCACCAATAAGCGTGTGCCATTCCTTTGCATCGACCAACCAGAGGGACATCTTAATGCGCCTCCGTAACGCGAGCGCTCACCCACACTTGCGTTGGTGAACACACGAGCGGGACGAACGCATGAATGAGTACAATCTGGCGATGGGAGTCGTGGCATGTCCTCTCACGTACACGGCGAGGTGAGAGCAATAGCGGAATGCATGATCGACGAGCGCAGATCATCGCGTCACTCTTTTAGCAGGGTCATTAAGATGAATACCACGTGGTGAGGCTGCACCACTCGATGGGATATCAACAGTGGCTATCCTACAAAAAGACTGCTCACTGCAATAGGAGTCTGGAATTCCCATCACTTGTTCGGGACTGCCGTGTACGAGTGTGTGTGGTGATGAGTGGGGAGCAGTAGTGTAGCAGTAAGCGCGCCGCACGACGAACCCGATCAGCCGATATCGATTCTGACTCACGGCCAACACCAGTGACGATTGTATGAACTGGCCCTGGGCCTCCCCTAGGTCGAACCAGCCTCAAAAGAGTACCTGCTGCAGTGTGTAAACATCGCTACTGGAGAGACGAAGGCGGTCGGGTGCAGTGCTGGCCACCTACCCCCTCGTGTGCCGTGCCGGCCTTTATCAGAACTTGCCCCAAGAGTCTGTTCAAGGCTACACGGGGGATCTTTATCTTTGGCAGGCGAGCCGTGCCCGTTGCGTGTGAACGCACGAGGACCCTTTCACCTTTGTCACGCATTTGCAACAAGTGCTTCGGAAAAGCAGCATTTTACATTCTGATGGGCATAGTGCGGGATGAGGGGGGCGTGGGCGGGGTGGGCCCTCTAATCCACGACAAGAGGTTACCGAGCGCTCACAATCTGTCGGCGCGCGGCGATTTAGCGGCGGGGAACACGTGGGGGGGGGGGGGGGGTGGCTCGGCGAGCTCCGGCCCCGAGCGCGCGATGAAAGCTCGACGCGGGGAAGACAAATTGCAGAGCCGCTCGGGCGCGCGAGCCACGGCCACCGCCGCCCGATTGTGTGATGGAGCACAGCAGGGTGGCACAGCCACGAGAGCACAACAACAGTTGTCTTGCAGGGCGGGCGGGCGGGCGGGGTTGAGAGGGAACCTATTACTCCGGCTTCCAATTTGTTTTCCCCGACCGCGAGGAGCTCGCGGCGCGTTGGCCTGGATGAATAACATCGCGTGGGCACGTGTGGGCTTCCGGGGAGGTGTACTCGAGCAGTGTAAATGCAAGGGCTTACTGGCACCTCCTGTGCGTTTCTCTGGAGATGACAAAGTGCCACCCAGTTTCGAAGAATCGGACTGCGCGCTGATTGCTGGACATGGACGTTCAAATGCGAACGTCTGCGCTGTGCGTGAGCTTTTGCAGTGGAGGCTCATTGCTACTGGCTAGTTAGTGGAGGTACTTACACCGCTTTCGCATCAGTGTTTCAACGGATGTGAATGGTTTGAATCACCAATAAAATAGTCAGGCTGGGCGCCCAATATTTATACTCGAGCCGATATTGATTAGATCAGAAATGGTTGGAAATGCCCAAAAAATATCGGAAAACAAAACGTGTAAATATTTATTTAATTGAAAAAATACTTTATTGAAATAAAATATAATTAGAGCAATTGTTTTGGTGGTGTAGGGCCCCAATGGCCCACCTCCCAGAAGTCACCGCCGGTGACCTCAGGGAGCTACCGGCAAGCAGAGCCATTGGCCACCCCTTCCACCTGGTCCATCTTGTGAATTGAACTCCCCGGGTGTCCCAGGCTCTCACCTGGTCAAAAGAAAACGAACTCGAACCAATACAAAATAAGTCATAAATGCCCCCTACCAGCAGGATATAAATCACAGTCTTTCACTTCAAAACCGTCAACTAAGAACAAGACTAAGATCTATGCTTAACTTTGCATAAACCGGTACACTAAGTTTTAATCTCTAAATGTGGCTTAAACTGTATTGGAAAAGCTTACACCTACAGACTGCATATATGTTAGAAATTTAGATGAGTCCCAAACTGAAAATAAGGACTCAAGCCGAAGGTCAGATATTAAGCTCAGTAAAAATAACAAGACTCTAGATGTGCAATACGGCTTTTAAAACCTCATCTATGCTTTGAATAAGGCATTTTTTGTAAACGTTCATTGTAACAATTTTTTTTAACACAGCCCACATCATGGCTACATACTCTGCATTTAAATGTCAGTATCTCTCGTCAGTGGGAATGGAAGACCGTTATGTGAAAAGTGAATTGAACAATGTTAAATCAAGCGCAAAAATTATCACGATTCAAAGCTTGAAAACGCTAAACATAATTGCGGGAGTGTTTCGGAAACCTAAAACATTCGACACGCTATTCTCCAAATATGTTCAAGAGGTGTTCATTAAGCATTCTTGTAGAAAAATCACAGCAATTATTGAACTTTCGAAAATGTGAGTTAATAATTAATTAGTATGAAATCATGCGTGTTTCAACAAATGTTTATTTATAAATGTTTATATTTAAAATCCATCTGTGCAAGAAGCAACACTGCGCAGTATTTGCATTGTGTCATTAACAGGGTTCAGGGGCAATCCCTATTGCAATGTAGAGATACATATAGAGGCGCAGCCCTGCAATTGCTGTGCTCACGCCACTGCTGGCAGCAATGGCCCTCCACTGGAGGGAGCTTTAGAGAAGCCACTATCGACATGGAATTTAGGCACACCGCTTTGAAGAGGTGTGAATACCTACACTTGACCTCACCGCACACAACCTACTGGCTAGACAAGACGCCGGAGGGCATTCATGAACCTTTGCACCATTGTTTCAACTGCAATACCTCACTGGTAGATGGAACCAGACACCTCTGGATTGCAAATGCAGTGCGCTGACCGTTAAACGACGTCAGCTTTCCTTCTCTGGCAACGCTCACATTTAATGTTCAACAGCCCACAACACTCAAGAGTCTTTGCATTCCTTAGAGATGATCACATTTACCCTCAATGGTCCCAGAGATGGTCCTTATCATCAATTATAAGCCTCGGTAAACTCGAAGATTGCACGCAAGCGGTGAACGTGTGGTTTGCACGAAACGAAATGCTGCTTAATCCAGAAAGATCAAGAGGTTCTGCTGGTTGGCACTCACGCTCAGGCAGAAAAAAAAATAGTGAGTGGATCCAGGTGTGGCGGTCATGGACTACAGGATTCAGTTTTCTATTCATCTAAAGAGCATTGGCACAATAGTCGACCAGAATATGTCAATTTGATCACCACGTGCAAAATATGGTCAGATCCTGCAATTTTAATATCAGGGCTCTACGACACATTCGGCCACTATTAATTGGTGACATAGCCAACACGGTGGCATGTGTCATCGTATCGACAAGGCTCAATTATTCCAACTCACTACTCTACGGGACGTCTGGAAAAAAACATTACCAAGCTGCAGCGTGTACAAAATTGTCTGTCATGTATCATGACGGGTATTGTAAGATCCGACCGTGTCCATCCAGTGCTCGCCGAGCTGCATTGGTTTCCGGTTGCCGGACGAATACATAAGGTCGCACTCATTACACACAAAGTGCTTGCCACAAATGAACCACAGTACCTTGCTGATTTTGTCAGGGAACATAAACCATCACACGAACTCCGGTCACCCTCGAGCGGCCATCGAACAAAGACGGTCACCGCATCGCGCGCCTTCAAATGTGCTTCTGCGGCCGTCTGGAATGCTCTTCTTTCTGACAGTAGGAAGCCACCAAAGCTTTACACTTTTAAATCTAGATGAAAACTCATTCAGAACTGCTTTTTGTGTTTCGTTTCTTGTTCTTCCCCCGCACCTCCAATTAGTATGGTTGGCTACGTACGGTGCGGGAGAAGTCCAACATACGTATCCCCTTTGCGATTCCCTTGCGCTATAAGAATGTACTAATCAAACTTAATTTGGAGCTTTCGTGACTGCAGGAATTACTCTTTGGTTCTTTCGGTAAAGTCACGTATAAAGAGAAATTAATAAATTAAATAATAGCATACGACGTTTCGATTGCAACACAAGCAATCATCATCAGGTATAAATGAAAGAGAAAACAAACCTAGTATACTTAGAAATATAATGCAATACAACACAGAGAGTCGACTAACATAACAGTCAACACCCTACCTGGTTGATTACGTTCTTCCAGAGAATGCTAAAATTTTAAAGGGCATTAAAAATTTCAAATTTAGCATTCTCTGGAAAAACGTAATCAACCAGGTAGGGTGTTGACTGTTATGTTAGCCGACTCTCTGTGTTGTATTGCATTATATTTCTAAGTTCACTATGTTTGTTTTCTCTTTCATTTATACCTGATGATGATTGCTTGTGTTGCAATCGAAACGTCGTATGCTATTATTTAATTTATTATTTTCTCTTTATACGTGACTTTACCGAAAGGAACCAAAGAATAATGTACTAATACTCAAGCCCAAGATGCAAAACATTGCATTTTAGACCCCTACGGAGGACTAAAGTTTTACATCGTCGTGAAGTTAAATTTTAATTTGTGGAGGTCACCCTCGGAGTAAGAAATGTAAGCTGTTTACAAATTATGCAGATGCCCATCAGCAACGAACTTTTACGACTCCAGCAAACACGAAGCATGTAATGCAAATTATTTAATAAATCACTTGTCAGCGTGCAAAGAGTATTTTAAACATCGTCAATGTGCATAAAGCAGCAACAAAAAATAGGCGACATTTTCAGAATGTTAATTAATTCACATTTAAACCACAACACTAAGTTTTAACTGCAGCACGCTCCATATTTCAAACCAAGGCAGATACCCATTGTTTTGGCAGAACATTTTCATCTCCCAATCTTAGGCAGATAAACGGAACAATGTGGCCTCGATTCCTATGAGCTCCAGCATAAAGCTACCTTTAACTTCTTAGAATTATTTGGTGACGCTGAGAAATTATTCGGTGATACTGAGAAATTATTCAGTGATGCTGCGTTGGCCACCAGTTGTGCATGAGCGCCAGTCACAAGAAAAATCAGCACGCCCGTCAACAACAACAATGCCTTAAAAGAAGAAAATATATATGCAATCCGCGACGTTTCGGGCATTGGCCCTTCTTCACAGCACATAACTTCGGCCAATATACTAAAATGATGAAAGAAAAAAAGAGAATTGGCTTTACCCTTTTGATACTGGCAAAAAAGGGTTCCACAGATAGGCCGTGAAGGGCATTACGCACCCTCACTTTTCAAGGGTAAGCCTTTGCACCCTTGCTCACAGCTCCCGAGTTCACTCCGACTCGATGGAGAAGTGTCATAAGGAACCCTCCTGAGCACCCTATAAGATTAGACGATTCAAATCTAGAATCAAATCTAGAATTACAATTTTTAGATTTGATTAAACTAGCAAGTTGGCGGTTCTCGGCCCAGTCATAAAGAAACTTGGTGGGGGGGGGATTTCTGCGAGTGTACGTATATATTAGAGATAGCCATACCGCAAACGCGACTCTCACAGAGCCCTGTCGTGTTGGGTGAGAGCCCTCGTGTAGCGGCTCCAGGCCTATGCCGGCGAGGTCCCTTATTGTGGCTATCCCCTGCCACAGTGACAGCAACACGGAAGTGGCATCAACTCACAACCCGCGGCTGCATTAGCACGGCTGCAATCAGGCGCAACTGTGCAATTGCTTGCTCGCTCGAGCCACTGAGATCTAGAGGGCATTAGAGAGTATTAGGCCTACTCTTCCGCACTGATGTCTGATAGGAGGTGGGCGTGCCCACGCTTTACTCCACCACACGCAACGTGTCGATCAACGAACTGCTGTATCCATTTACACCGCTGGGTGGACAAAAACGTGCCCCTTTGATTTAACTGCCGCTCCGAGAGCTGGAATCAAACCGGTGACCTCTGGATTAGAAAGTCAAGTTCACTAACCGTTCCACCGTGGCGTTTGCCTACAACCATCACACAAATTGGTGAAATACATTTTAAAATTGCACGCTTTGTTGAGAACGCACGGAAAATGACCAAATAAGCAGGAGTACATACTTCGCTGCCACGCCTCCGGCACGGAGGCTGGAGACACGGGGTTTGGAGTCTTTGTCTGCTCCGCCGGACACGGTGAGACCCAGCGAAGAGCCTTCCTTCTTCACCAGCTCCACGGTCACCGTGCCTTTGCAATCCTCTGCAGGCCAAAATCAAATTAAACCATCAGCACATTCGGCATTCACATGGTGTTCTTATTGTGGCGGCGCAATCACGACGGTGCTGTCTTCCATAGGCGCAGCCTGCAGTCGTTTTGCTGTCAGGGATGACACTGCTCTGTACCGAGCAATTTGAACTGTGTCGCCAGGAGACACAGCCAAGTCTGTTCCGAATAATGTCGCGGGAACTTTAACGTCCACTGTTAAGTGGGCCGCGCGGTACGGTTCTACGGTTAATGCCCTCATGGTATTAACCAGGGGCTTGAACCGTGGACCTCCGCAGCAAGCTGCAAATGCGTCACTTCTCAACCTTGTCACAGATAGACGGGGAAGGATGTCCCCACATTTATCCATCCCCTCTCTCACCCTCTCTCCCAATTGCTTTCTAACCATCTTCCACTGCTGCGCTATCTCATGAAACACATTTTCTCCATTAACAGAATTCACATAAATCATGCGACACATCCCTGCAGCTCTCATCTTTTTAGATACCTACCTAGGCTGACAAAAATTTGACATTGCATTAATGACAGAAAAAATGACTTTAAATTGATTTTCAAGAATGTTCCCAGAGAGCTCGAGTGGCTTCATGCACATGCTTCACTGGGGGGTAGTAGGTTACCACTGTGGCAAGATGTAAACTAGCTCGCCTGGTATACAGGAGGTGGTGGGTTTGATCCTGATCCCGACCCTGACGCCTGCTGTATATTTGGATTTGCATGTTCTTCCCGTGGTCGCGTGGATTTTTCTATGGGTCCTCCGGTCTTTCCCTCCACATTTAGAAACATGCGTTTAGAGTATTTTGCTGCAGGTAATTTCCATATGACGGAAAGCCACTTTGTTGAGCTATCATTTGTGATAGCCAGGTCGCTTCTGAAAAGCGCTTCATAGCTCAGTGGGCCTTATCTGGTAAAATAAAATAAAAGTTTAATAGTTTAGTTAAAATGGGGATATTATCCATGATCCAAATTTTCTGGTTAATTCAATAAATAAAAAACGAAGCTAGTTATACAATTTGGGGATAATCTGGGAACAAAAATTTTGGGGTCAATCCGAAAATGTGGAAGTGACATCACTTCCATCGTGTCACTTCCATTCTTTACCATCATCATCATCACGATCCATGGGAAGATTGGCCGTAGGTGTCCCCTGCACATTGTCATTTGTTTCCACTTTCTGCTATTTGTGCCAATACGCTCAAGCAGTGTTATGTAACTTACCTTTAATAATCATGAACACAAACATATTTAAAAGTGAAAATATCGATGCACGATTAAATACTTGGCTACTATACGGTACTGTATACGCACGTAAAGAAGAGTGCTCACGTTGCAAATGGTGCAGCAGTCAGAGGCTGACAGGGCAGGAGAGCGGTGTCGCGTGGGGGACAACTCAACCATGACCCACGCCGCTCCAACGCCTCACCACGGATAGTCAGTAGCGAGCTACGGCCACCAATACTTTAGCGCAACCCCGTGAATACTTAAAACATAACCCCACTAATACTGAAAACACAATGCTGCAAACAGCACAACAATCAATTCGACGTGCATAAGGAAAACCGCGATTATTGGACCCCCGAATATTAAGGGTTTGCTGTATAAACTACTTGTGTGTGAAATGTATCATTCTTAACTAGGTCCTAGCACACCACCGTTGCACAAGAATAATTTTCCGTTCTATTATGTAACACAAACAATTTAAGAAAAACAATCCCACAGACTAAGAAACACGGTAAAGATGCACAGTAAAACGAATACAAGCTTCGAACACAAATGACGTGTGTGGACAGGTCCGCATGCTATTCAGAACGCTCGTACACACACACATTCTGCGAGCGTGTTTACGCCTTGGGCATCCTCCAGACTTCCTCGCAAAATTGTAAAACCACTTATGAAGGAAGGCTTTCCCATACTTTGAAGGTTAGTCAATATTTACAGATTTTTCTCACTGTTACTCTCGCATGACTCGCGTGCTACGGAAGCCGAATGCTTTGTAACCAGACAATATGACGTTGGTACTTACTTGCAATTGTTCATAATGCTTTGGTAAAAGTGGGCATGTGAAAACTACCAACCTGCCTAAGTACCCACACCCATTCACCTACCGACCTCATCTCACCAACCTGCCCCCGACAAAATTCTGAAACGTACCTTCTGTACATATTTACCTAATTACAACCAACATTCGTAAAGAACCTACTAATAATAATGTCCATAAAAAAATGTGTTTCATGAAGAAAAAAATGACGCACTGGCCTGTCGGACCATGGGTAATAAAATAATGAATTAATTAATAGGAAAAAGGAATGAGAGATGTTAAATGCCAGAAACTAAATCAAATTTAGATGCATCAGCCTCGGAGACCAATGATCTTTTTCCCCAGCAACTTTTGTTCGGGCAAAAAACTGGTTTTGGTTTCTCTGAGTCTCATCAGCAGCGTGTGTGGCCTGTTAAAGCAATGCTGCAGGGTTGCCTGATGTCATATGTAAGAGCTCTCCATGAACACTGTAAAGTCCGTTAAGCTTAGAATGCATGAAGCAATTATGCCCTGCACAGACCAATTGTGAGTACCGTAACTATGAAGAACTAAACAATGGTCAGTCTCATTGCACAAACATAACATGTTTATGTGTATTCTTGGTTCTTTCGGTAAAGTCACGTAGAAGGGAAACAATACAAATGTAGTGGTGATACGCGCTGGGTGTATACGTTGTGTGCCAGCGCGTATGTACGGGTGTGTGTGTGGTGACGCGCGCTGACGGGGAGGAGCAGGCGTCAGTGCGCGGGTGGGGGTAGTGCTGCTGATTGGCTGTGTGCCGGTGATGCGCTGAGAGGGAGTGATCGGGGGGCAGCGCGGTGTGATTGGTCGGGGAGTGGAAACACGCGCTGGGGGGAAAATGGATCGTAGAGATAGCGCGTGGTGATTGGGTAACTGAGGAGCGGTGCCGACGTTGAGGTCCGCATCCGCTCCGTCTCCCGGGAGGAAGAGATATATAAGGTGATGCACAGAGGAGTAGAGGGCAGAAGTGGAACCATCTAAGAATGAAGACGAAGGTGCAGAGATAGAGCCCGGAGAGGAGAGTAATGGAGAGTAGAGGAGAGTAAGGTATAAGTGTGTAGCCAGAGAGAGAGAACGGTCTACACGAGCTGAGTAATGTATAGTGTGTAGCCAGAGAGAGAGAAAGGTCTACACGAGCTGAGTAATGTATAGTGTGTAGCCAGAGAGAGAGAAAGGTCTACACGAGCTGAGCGATGTATAGTGTGTAGCCAGAGAGAGAGAAAGGTCTACACGAGCCGAGTATGCATACGGTGTAGCCAGAGAGAGAGAAAGGTCTACACGAGCCGAGTATGCATACGGTGTAGCCAGAGAGAGATGTAAAGTCTACACGAGACGAGTAAAGAGTGTAGCAGAGGCGTAAGGTCTACACGCGACGAGTGAAGAGTGTAGCAGAGGCGCAGAGTCTACACGAGACGAGAGAAGAGTGTAGCCGAGGCGCGGAGTCTACACGAGGCACAGAGAGCCAGCAGCACAGAATCTACGAGAGTCAAGAGAAGCGTAGGGCGGAGAGAAGAGGTCACGAGTTGTACCGTTGTATGGTGACCGCATTGTGAAGAAGAGAGGCCACGCGTTGTATCGTTACAAGTCAAGATTTAATAAAAGAAGTGTGTTCCCGTCAAGGAGTTTCCTGCCGTCATTTTCCAATACTTCATCTGGCGTCAGAAGTGAAACGGGCTTCCAAGCATGGAGACAAGGAAGACCCGTAGGACCCACGGGATTGACCGCGAGGAAAACCTGGACGACTCGGGGCCGCTGGTGGCGGGGGGCGAGGAGAACGACTTGCCCACGCTACAGGATCCGTCGACGGCGCCGGGCGAGCGACCGGAGACCGTGGCCGTGCTTCGTGAGGCGCACTCCCGACTGGCGGAGCTGCTGCTCGCCGCCGCGTCCATCTTGGCGGAGATCAGCTCGTCGGGAGGAGCGGGGACGGTGGGGGACATTTTACAAGGTCGCCCCGCAGATTCCCGCCAAAACGAATGGGGGATTCCCGCCATGGCGCCTGGGCCTACTTTTGGCGGGAACGGCGAGCGCCACGTGGTGGTGGGTTCCCAAGCGCGCGCATCGACGTCATCAGCGCGCGAGGGGGTCCGCCATTTTACGTCTGCCGCTGGAGCCGCCATCTTACACACCGACGGAGAGGCGGAGAGGAACCACGAGGCGGAGGACTTCATTTTTCAGCAGCGTCTGCCCACATTGTCAGCCTTCAAGGCGGAAGGCGGAGACTGGGGCCAATTTCAGCGAAGGTTTTTGGCGCATCAAGAGATGTCAGCGTGGTCCGATGCTACGGCGCTGCGGGCGTTGCCCGCCATGCTGGACGACGACGCGCTCGCGGCCTTCAGGTCGGCACGGAAGTCGGACCGCTCCACGCTGAAGGATGCGCTGGGTTTGTTGGCCAGGGTCTACGGACCTCCCTCGGCGTGCCGCCATCATTTCTACGCAAGACGGAAAGCGGCCACGGAGATCGCGCTGGCCTATCGCACGGCGTTGCTGGCTCTTGCTGATGCTGCGTTCCCTCGGATGGACGAGGAGGGTCAAGACGCGATGGTTTTGGAGCAGCTGCTTAAGTTGGCGCAGGACCTGGGGGTCCCTATCAACACAGCTGACGAGATTGATATTTCTTCTTTGAGAGTCGCCACGAGTATTCAAGCGCACGAGGCCCTACAACGGAAACAAGGCGTTGGTTGCAACGTTGCTGTCGTCGCAGCCCCGGGTTCGGTGGTCACCGAACCCCAAGTCGTCAGCCCACGAGAGGAGGCGTTCGCCACGGGACGACCAGGGGACTGGAGGCCGGGGGCCCGGTCGCCTCTGCGATCGGGCCGAAAGTCGGAGCAACCAAGATCTACTCCGACCCTCGTCACGTGCTATAACTGCGGCCTCCGGGGCCACGTGGCGTCCGGGTGCCGCGCTCCGCGCCAGCGCGCCATGGGAGCTCGGCTGGACGACGACCGAGAGCCCAAGTCATCTCTACATTCCCCGGCAAGTCGCGGCACCTCACACGCTCGGCCTGTTTATTCGGCACACATGGGACGCCGCGTTGCGGCGGAGGAGGGCCGGTTAAGGTTCGGGGATTCGGTTCGGCGAGGGGGGTTCGGCCGGGACCAGGGAGACATTGAATGGGCGGAATTGGGGCATAGAATTGTGGCTGCTTCGGCGGGTTCATCCGTTGTTACGGGATCTATTGATGGGGTCGAGATTAGGGTGTTAGTGGACACGGGGGCATCGGCAACTATTATATCGGACCTCATTTATAATATTCTTCCAGTCCAATGTCGTCCGCTGCTTCCAGTGGATGTGCCATTTTACGCCGCTAATGGGGGATCGTTGGGCATTATCGGTCAGGTTAGGGCGTCCATTTGCATTGGAGATATCAAATTGTCGGGACCCGTTTTCGTTTCGTCTTCTTTGGCAGTTCCGTGTCTTTTGGGCACTGATTTTTTGGCTAAAATGCCTATTAAAATTCTCATCGATCAACGATGCATTGAACTGCCTTCGGGTCGCCGGATTTCATTTTTGACGAGCCCTACTGACATTCGGACGGCGTGCGCTACGATACAAGCGGTGGCGACACAGACCGTGCAAGTGCCCCCGGGTTCACAGATGTTGATTCCCCTCCGGTTGCGGAAACCATGGGTGAGGGAGGCTTCGGAACAGAGTATGCTTTTGGGTCCTTCTAACAAGGCTGTCGGGGGTCTTGATTTATCGGTGGCTCACACTTTGGTGCGGGCTGACAGGGATCCGTTTGTGATGGTTTTGAACGCGGGGTCGCGGCCAGCTGTCATTCCGCAGGGCACCGTGCTGGCTCACGCGGCGCGGGTCCCTGTGGATGATGGGTTGGTTGCGCAGGTGGGCTCGAGCCCCGCGCGGAACGTTGAGCCAAGGGAAGACCTTGAGTGGGTCCATTCGCTATGCGCCGCCTCGGACGATTTGTCGGCGGCGCAGTTGGGTGCGCTGCGCGAGTTGCTCATAGAATTCTCTGATGTGTTCAGTAAACATAAGTATGACATTGGGTGCACGGATTTGTTGCACCACCACATTGAAACGGGCGATGCGGCGCCGGTCAAGCTAAATCCCTTCCGACTGAGTCCCGTGGAGAAGGAACACGTTCAGTCGGCTGTTAACGAAATGCTAGAAGCCGATATTATTTCGCCCTCCTCTAGCCCGTGGGGAGCGCCTATTGTGCTAGTTAAGAAGCAGGACGGGTCCCTGCGATTCTGCGTTGATTTCCGTCGCCTGAATAAGATCTCTGTGGCTGACGCGTATCCGCTCCCCAGGATGGATGAGTCCCTCGATGCATTGTCTGGTGCGCGATATTTTTGGACTCTTGATTTGTTATCGGGGTTTTGGCAGTTGCCGCTCGACGAAGAGTCGAAACCTAAGACAGCATTTCAGACTCCAGGGGGGCTGTTCCAGTTTAACCGGTTACCCATGGGACTTCACTCCTCTCCAGCGACGTTTCAGCGACTTATGGAGTTGGTTTTGTCGGGCTTACAGTGGGATACATGCTTGATTTATATGGACGATGTCATTGTTTTCAGTAAAACGTTTGAAGAACACCTCCAGCGATTGAGAGGGGTGTTCTTGCGAATGCGATCGGCTAAGCTGAAATTTAAACCGGCCAAATGTCACCTCCTTCGGAAGTCGGTTAGATACTTGGGTCACATTGTCGATTCTTCAGGGATCTCCACCGATCCCGCGAAGACGGATTGTGTCGGTTCGTGGCCGACACCTACGTCCGTTTCCGACGTGCGTAGTTTCATCGGGTTTGCTTCTTATTATCGGCGGTTCGTTGAGCACTTCGCCACTATTGCAAAACCCTTGCACGCTCTAACGGCGAAGGGAGTGAAGTTCAAATGGGGACCGGAGGAGGAGGCCGCGTTTCGCTCCCTCCGGGACGCCTTGGTGGGTGCCCCACCCTTGTGTTATCCCGATTTTGCGAGGCCCTTTTTGCTGGACACGGATGCTAGCAACACGGGCATTGGGGGGGTGCTATCCCAAGTCGTTGGGGGTGTCGAAAGAGTTGTCGCCTACGGTAGTAGGGTGTTGTCTCCGGCGGAGCAGCGCTACTGCGTCACCCGTCGCGAGCTGCTTGCCATTGTCTTTTTTGTGCAGCAGTTTAGGCCATATCTCTATGGTCGTCACTTTACGGTCCGAACGGACCACGCGGCGCTACAGTATTCATTGAGGGTCGCCCAACCCTCGGGCCAGTTGTCGCGTTGGTTGGAAGTCCTCCAGGACTATCAGTTTACGACTACGTACCGTAAGGGGTTGCGACACACAAATGCCGATTGCTTGTCGCGGTTGTTGCCTTGTGATGAATGCGCGTGTTTGTCGGGATCGGCGCGCTGTAAACCGACGCTTGCGGGGGAGATGGGGGCACTGGCTGCGACAGCGGGCGCACCGATCGTGGATGATTCCACTGCCTCTCAGGGTCGGGACTCGCTGCTCTCGTTGTCGCTCAGCGAATGGGGCCGTCTCCAGATGGCGGACAGCTCGCTGCTAGCATTGCGCCGCAAGGTTGGGGGTCCCGAGGGGGACCAGGAGCGTATCGGCTCCTATGTACTTGAGCAGGGCATGTTATTGAGATGGGACAGTTTGTCCCGGCGGAACGCACTCGTGGTGCCTTCCGCTGTGAGGGGGAGGGTTGTCTTGGCGGCACACGAACGCCTCTTGCACTTGGGAGTTAACAAGACGCTTGCCCTGCTTCAGCGTGACTATTACTGGCCGGGAATGGGAAGTGATGTGGTAAATATTCTGAAGGGGTGCGTTGAGTGCGCCAGGCGTAAACCACCGCCCGTGGCAGCTAATCCACCGCTGCAATCTATTCAGGTCTCGCGTACCAACGAGCTCGTTGCACTCGATATTTTGGGGCCCTTCCCAGTCACGCCGAGAGGGAATAAATATTTGTTAGTGGGGGTCGAATACTTTACCCGATGGCCTATGGCGTGGCCTCTCGCTAACCAGTCGGCAGCGGCTGTGACGGACGCCTTCGTCCAGGCTATGTCCTGGACAAGGGGGCTCCCGAACGCCTGCTGACCGACCAAGGTAAAAATTTTTCGAGTAAATTGTTGCAAGAGGTGTGCGATCTGTTGGGTACCAAGAAGGTGCGTACCTCCCCATACCACCCGCAGACAGACGGGATGGTGGAGAGACTCCACAAAACTTTGACTTCCATGCTGTGCCAGCAGGTGTGCGAGGCACATGTAGATTGGGACCTGCAGGTCCCGGGAGTCCTTGCCGCGTATAGAATGGCCCCCCATGCAGCTACGGGGTTTTCCCCATTCTATTTGATGTACGGTCGGGAAGCTGACCCGCCAATGGAAACGCAACTTGGCCTGTCCGCTCCACGAACTAATTCTAAATTGGCAGAACATATTAAGTTTAATATTCACAAGCTGACAGAGGCGAGGGAGGCCGCACGGCTTAATTCGCGGGCTCGCCAAATTGCTAATGAACGGTTGCGGGCACGGAAGGTGTCCATGCACGAATGGAAACCAGGTGACAGGGCCTGGCTGCATTGCCCTCAGGCACCCTTGGCTACGTCGCCTAAATTGTTGAGACCGTGGAGGGGACCCGTGGAGGTCGTGCGCGTTGCACGGCCCCAGTGCGTTCAGATAAAGTGGGGAAAGCGCCGTTGGTACGTTCACCCCTCCCGACTGAAACCGTTCTCGCCTCCATATGCCCTCCCCTTGTGTCGTGATGGCCGGGCGTGTGACGTGACCGGCGACCCAGAGGGGGAAATGTCTCTGCCTGATCCACACATATTTTCGCCTGATCTGCTCCCAGGTGTCTCGGAACTGACAGCTGCCGATCACCGGCGGCCGGATCTCCGCGGCGGGGCCGGCCCTTTCAGGCCCGTTCCGCGCCGTCTGGAGCAGCCGGAACCGCCGGACGGTCGTCAGTGTCCCGTCCCATATGACGGACCAGCCAGACGGACTCGCGCCAGGTCGTGCTACTTTGCGTGACCTGCCTCGTGAGGAGTCGGGGCAGTTGGAGCGCCTCGTCACTGCGTGTAGTCGCAGGGACGTGGGGCGCGTTCGTTTTTTGGAATTTGTTTGTATTGTGTTATTGTTGGCTTTTCGTGTTCATTGTCAATCTGTACATAGTTGTTGTTGTTATGTTACGGGGCACACTGGGGGGTTACAGGGTTTTTTTTGTTTGGTTGTCGTCTTATCGTTGCGGTTGGTTGTTGTTAGCAGCCGGGCCAGCTGCGAGCTATGTGGGAGGGGGTGATGTAGTGGTGATACGCGCTGGGTGTATACGTTGTGTGCCAGCGCGTATGTACGGGTGTGTGTGTGGTGACGCGCGCTGACGGGGAGGAGCAGGCGTCAGTGCGCGGGTGGGGGTAGTGCTGCTGATTGGCTGTGTGCCGGTGATGCGCTGAGAGGGAGTGATCGGGGGGCAGCGCGGTGTGATTGGTCGGGGAGTGGAAACACGCGCTGGGGGGAAAATGGATCGTAGAGATAGCGCGTGGTGATTGGGTAACTGAGGAGCGGTGCCGACGTTGAGGTCCGCATCCGCTCCGTCTCCCGGGAGGAAGAGATATATAAGGTGATGCACAGAGGAGTAGAGGGCAGAAGTGGAACCATCTAAGAATGAAGACGAAGGTGCAGAGATAGAGCCCGGAGAGGAGAGTAATGGAGAGTAGAGGAGAGTAAGGTATAAGTGTGTAGCCAGAGAGAGAGAACGGTCTACACGAGCTGAGTAATGTATAGTGTGTAGCCAGAGAGAGAGAAAGGTCTACACGAGCTGAGTAATGTATAGTGTGTAGCCAGAGAGAGAGAAAGGTCTACACGAGCTGAGCGATGTATAGTGTGTAGCCAGAGAGAGAGAAAGGTCTACACGAGCCGAGTATGCATACGGTGTAGCCAGAGAGAGAGAAAGGTCTACACGAGCCGAGTATGCATACGGTGTAGCCAGAGAGAGATGTAAAGTCTACACGAGACGAGTAAAGAGTGTAGCAGAGGCGTAAGGTCTACACGCGACGAGTGAAGAGTGTAGCAGAGGCGCAGAGTCTACACGAGACGAGAGAAGAGTGTAGCCGAGGCGCGGAGTCTACACGAGGCACAGAGAGCCAGCAGCACAGAATCTACGAGAGTCAAGAGAAGCGTAGGGCGGAGAGAAGAGGTCACGAGTTGTACCGTTGTATGGTGACCGCATTGTGAAGAAGAGAGGCCACGCGTTGTATCGTTACAAGTTAAGATTTAATAAAAGAAGTGTGTTCCCGTCAAGGAGTTTCCTGCCGTCATTTTCCAATACTTCACAAATATAAAGCAATCAAATTCTCACGACGTTTCGACTGCAACACAAGCAATCATCATCGGGTGTGTCATCATTGCTGTGTTTTTCACACCTGATGATGATTGCTTGTGTTGCAGTCGAAACGTCGTGAGAATTTTATTGTTGTATATTTTTATTATTTTATTGTTTCCCTTCTACGTGACTTTACCGAAAGAACCAAGAATATGAATCCCTGCAGCCACGAAAGCTTTAAATAAAACATGTTTATGTGTATCAGCAAAAAAGTATTTCCAGACCAAAAATAGTATTTCAAGAGTAAGCTTTTTTTAAAATTAATTACTACACCATTTCCAACGATTTGCCAAGGCAGCGCATAACTTTATAAATATTTCTGCACTACAAGGCCCCATGCCTTTCGGCTCGGACATGTGTTTCTGCATCTCGACGGCTCTCTGTCTCTCTGAGAGCAACAAAGATAGAAACAGAAACAGAAAGATGCACAGAGACACACAATGATAGACGCACACAAAGACGCAAAAATATCCCTTTACGGACTTTTGGGGCAAGTGCTGTTCACAAGCACCTATGAAGGCTGGCACGGTACATGAGGTTGGTGGGTGGCCAGCACCACGCCCGGCCGCCTTTTTGTCTCTCTAGTGGCGATGTTTTACACACCGCACCAGGTCGGGGAGGCCCAGGACGACTGGCTCAGATAATCATCACTTGGTGTTGGCTGTGAGTGGGAATCGAACTCCGGTCGCCAGGTTCGTAGTGCGGTGCACTAACCAATGCGCCACCGCAACCCCCCACACAGACACGGAACAGACACATACTTGGTGGGAACATCAGGCACTTGTTCAACGGGCTGTTGATGAGCATATGCTGCTGGGATAAAAAAAACAGCCTATCACTTTACATCAGCTTTCAAAGGTTCTTGCACAGTGGAAGTTTAAATATATAAAGCGCCTGACAATTATACCCTCATGATAAAAATAAAACATTCAAATGATTTAATCTATTAACTCATCACTGATATGTCAAATATATAACCGAAAGCAATTATGGTCACCCACACATGGGATTGTTTGTTAATCAGCCAATTATACGAACAGGAAAAAAAATTGAAGGAATTAAAACCAATACAGTTTCTTATTCAATTACAGAGTTGAGAATTTCCACCACAATTTTGACGTCAATATTAATTAACGGCGACATCGCAAATTTTCAACCACAAGGACAATCACAACGTTCAGAGATTATGCTTTAATCGTCACTTAAATACGTATAAGAAGCAAAGGGCCGATTGAAAATCCAGCACACGCATTTGATATATGACCGTTCCGGAGATAAGACGGCACAACTCCTGCCGCTAAAAACCTTTCCGCTGCAAAAAAGAAATATCGGGATGATTGAGTGCCGTGCATGCCGAGAGAAATCACGGCGACGATGAACGCATTTGTTTAATACTTAACGATGTTTAAAATTGTGTTTTGTAACTTGTGCAAAGCTTCGATGGGCCGGCGCTGGGTCGTGCTGCGACGGCTGCGTCGTCGCGTGCCAGAGCAAAGTTCGAGTGCGTCGAAGATAATGCTCGGTAATAAGTTATTACAATTGTTTGTGCTTTCATGTTTGTTGTGTACTTGATGATATTAAATACTGAAAACGAGCCCACCACAAGCACGCAGGCGCGTACCAGGTCTGTATACTATTTATATTATACTGTGAAACTGAGTGAAAGCTATGTATTTCTTCCATAATACAGATTTATTTTGGGGGGTTAGATCGCACAAATATATAAATGTGTCGTTTAACTGCCACCACCCGACACAGCCAAATACTAAGGGTTGTCACGTAAATAGAACATGCCAATTCGTTACTAGTACAGCAGACCGGTGTGTTGGAGAGCAAGGCCACAACATTTACAATCTGAGTACGATGTTTCGCCAGTACAGTAGAACCTCGGAGATCGAACGCACCAGAACTCGAACAAATAGGTGTTCGAACGACATTTCCGAACATTTTTTGCCCCGGAAACCAAACGAAATTCGGAGGTCGAACGGGCAATCGCGACTTGAAAGAACCTGTACGGCTGAGACGCGTATGGCCAGCGTGCATGACGCTTGCCCAGACAAAGGGGACTCCCCTTCCAAACAATAACACCACCACCTCCTCCTCCTCACCAGCTTCCACTCAAGCCATCAACTCTCCTTACTACAGGTAAAGTGAAGTTCAATGTTAATTTATTTCATTTATTCCATATATTTATTCATTTATTTAATTTATGTATTGTGTTTCTTGTTTTTTTATATGATTTTATGCATGTAATTACTGTAAATTTCGTGTAAAAATGCTTTATAATGATAGATTTCTTGTGTCTGGAACCAATTAATGTCATTTACATTAATTCTTATGGGGAAAATTAATTCGGTGTTCGAACAAATCGGTGTTCGAATGGCCTTCTGGAACGAATTAAGTTCGATCTCCGGGGAACCACTGTAATTACAACCAGCTTCATCAGGCGACAGCCAGATTTGTGGAGAAATCTTCCTATTTCGTTCCTTAAATAGAGGGGCAGATGTGATGACGTCACTTGTGAGCCCTTCTTTAGAGAAGTTGGGAGGGGGATTAATGAATGCATATAAATCACAATGGGTATCCATTCCCACAATGTGGCTGTGTCGAGTAGTGGCGGGTTTAACGACACATTTATATATGTATGCGATCTAACCCAAAAAAATTCTGTTATGGATGATATTGATCGTGAAAGCGTGTTAAACAAATGTATTTATTGCGGCGGTGTCGAAATACTCGCATGCAGTATTACTCGTAAGCGCATCAGGTGACGCTCATCTCCATATATGCACCCTGACCTTGAAGTGGAAATTACACATTCCTATGGTGGGGCCAGTCTCTCCATAGGACGACCAATTTTGATTTCTCACAATGTGGAACTCATTTTACCGACCTCTTGAGATGACCGCTCTGATTTGACGAACAAGTGCAATGGAATGTTTTTCTTGGCCAGAAGTCCGATTGCTGCGTGGGGTTAGCTGCTCAAATCTGCATGCTCCCATCTCGAAACTAAACAAAAGTCTTTTTAGTTTACCAGGTAAGGCCCACTGAGCTGTGTAGCTCTTTTTCAGAAGTGACCTGGCTATCACAAATGATAGCTCAACTAAGTAGCTCATTGTCACGTGGGAATTTACTGCAGCAAAATACTCTAAACGCGTGATGTTGATTCTAAATGTGGAGGGAAAGATTGGAGGACCTGGAGAAAAATACACACGACCACGGGGAGAACCTGTAAACTCCAAATATACAGCAGCCGTCAGGGTCGGGATCGAACCCACGCCCTCCTGCATACCAGACGATGTAGTTATTTATTTGGCTAACAATCGAAGATAGATGGTCACTGCATCACGTGCTTTCAGATGCGCTTCTGCGGCCGTCTAGAACGCTCCTCCTTCCAATACTAGGAAGCCACCGGAGCTATGTGCATTTAAATCTAGATCGAAAACGAATTTATTTAGAACAGCTTTTTGTGTTTAGTTTGTCCTTCCCCTGCACCTCCGATTAGCGTAGTTGGCTATGTACGGTGTGAAACTAGTTCAACATACAAATACATACATCTCACCACCCTCGGTCTCCCTCAGGCTCCTTCTGCCGGGCACCAGTGGCATCTCCACAGCCGTTCGTGTTGCACCTTCTTTGTTTCTTCTCAACACCACGTGTTGAAACCTCCCTTACCTGCTCACTTCCTCATTGATCTTGAGATATTCTCAGCATCATACAAAGATCCCCTGAATAGCCTTTAACAGACTGTTGGGGCAAGTGCTGTTAGCGTGCACCTATGAAGGCTGAAATGGCACATGAGAGGGAGGATAGCCTGCACAACGCCAGCCACCTTTGGCTACGCAGTACTGATGTTTTACATACGCATTAGGTACTCATTTAAGACTGGGTTAACCTAGGGGATGCTCAGAACCGGTTCAGATATCTGTCTGTTATTGCTCGTGAGTGGGAATTGTGCTAACCACTACCCCTTCCCACTGGTCATACAAAGATCTCCCATATAGCATTAAACATACTGTTTGGGCAAGTCCTGTTAGCGGACACCTATGAAGACTGGCATGGCACGCGAGGGGGTGGGTGGTCAACACCACATCCAGCCGCCTCTATTTCCCCAGTGGTGATTTTTACGCACTGCACCAGGGACTTATTTTAGGCTGAGTCGACCTAGGAGCCATACAACAAAGACAACGATTCCCTGTACAGCCTAAACAGACTTTTGTGGCAAGTGGTGTAAGCGAGCACCTATGAAGGCCAGCATGGCACACGAGGGGGGGGGGGGTGACCAGCATGATGGTAGATGATTTATATATGTACAATGAGGGAAAAAAGTATTTGATCCCCTGCTGATTTTGTACGTTTGCCCACTGACAAAGAAATGATCAGTCTATAATTTTTATGGTAGGTTAATTTGAACAGTGAGAGACAGAATAACAACAACAAAATCCAGAAAAACGCATGTCAAAAATGTTATAAATTGATTTGCATTTTAATGAGGAAAATAAGTATTTGACCCCCTCTCAAACAGAAAGATTTCTGGCTCCCAGGTGTCTTTAATACAGGTAACAAGCTGAGATTAGAAGAGCACTCAATCAATCAGATTCCAAACTCTCCACCATGGCTAAGACCAACGAGCTCTCCAAGGATGTCAGGGACAAGATTGTAGACCTACATAAGGCTGGAATGGGCTACAAGACCATCGCCAAGCAGCTTGGTGAGAAGGTGACAACAGTTGGTGCGATTATTTGCAAATGGAAGAAACACGAAAGAACTGTCAATCTCCCTCGGCCTGGGGCTCCATGCAAGATCTCACCTCGTGGAGTTGCAATGATCATGAGAACGGTGAGGAATCAGCCCAAAACTACACGGGAGGATCTTGTCAATGATCTCAAGGCAGCTGGGACCATAGTCACCAAGAAAACAGTTGGTAACACACTACACCGTGAAGGACTGAAATCCTGCAGCGCCCGCAAGGTCCCCCTGCTCAAGAAAGCACATATACATGCCCGTCTGAAGTTTGCCAATGATTCAAAGGACAACTGGATGAAAGTGTTGTGGTCAGATGAGACCAAAATGGAGCTCTTTGGCATCAACTCAACTCGCCGTGTTTGGAGGAATGCTGCCTATGACCCCAAGAATACCATCCCCACCGTCAAACATAGAGGTGGAAACATTATGCTTTGGGGGTGTTTTTCTGCTAAGGGGACAGGACAACTTCACCACATCAAAGGGACGATGGACGGGGCCATGTACCATAAAATCTTGGGTGAGAACCTCCTTCCCTCAGCCAGGGCATTGAAAATGGGTCGTGGATGGGTATTCCAGCATGACAATGACCCAAAACACACGGCCAAGGCAACAAAGGAGTGGCTCAAGAAGAAGCACATTAAGGTCCTGGAGTGGCCTAGCCAGTCTCCAGACCTTAATCCCATAGAAAATCTGTGGAGGGAGCTGAAGGTTCGAGTTGCCAAACGTCAGCCTTGAAACCTTAATGACTTGGAGAAGATCTGCAAAGAGGAGTGGGACAGAATCCCTCCTGAGATGTGTGCAAACCTGGTGGCCAACTACAAGAAACGTCTGACCTCTGTGATTGCCAACAAGGATTTTGCCACCAAGTACAAAGTCATGTTTTGTAGAGGGGTCAAATACTTATTTCCCTCATTATAATGCAAATAAATTTATAACATTTTTGACATGCGTTTTTCTGGATTTTGTTGTTGTTATTCTGTCTCTCACTGTTCAAATAAAACTACCATTAAAATTATAGACTGATCATTTATTTGTCAGTGGGCAAACGTACAAAATCAGCAGGGGGTCAAATACTTTTATCCCTCACTGTATATGTTATGGACACACGAGATATATTCAGAGGGAGCCCCCCTGGTGTATACTGTTTGCAGACGACATTGTGCTATGCGGTGAAAGCAGAGGGGTAGTGGAAGATTATTTGAAGATCTGGGTGCAAAATATTGAAGGGAATGGGTTGAGGATCAGTCGGACAAAGACTGAGAATATGGTGGCAAATTTCGGTGCCAATAATGCAGGAGGATTGCAAATTGGAAGTGACCAGTTAATGAAGACTAATGCGTTTAAGTACTTGGGTGCAATGATGCGTGCTGATGGATCACTAGAAGGAGAGATTGTGAACAAGAACAAGGGCTGGATGGCTGAAATGGCGAGAGATGACTGGTGTGGTGTGCGATAAGAGGGTCCCAGTTTGGATGAAAGGAAAAGTGTACAAGACGGTGGTGAGGCCGGTGCTGTTGTATGGGGCCGAGTGCTGGGGTACAAGACAAAGGGAGGACCAAGCTATGGCAGTCACAGAGATGAGGATGTTGCGGTGGATGTTGGGTTCAACAAGGAAGGACAGGTTGAGAAATGAAGAAGTGAGAGGAAGACTCAAGGTGATAGAAATCACAGAGAAGATGATAGAGAGAAAAGGATTGGTGTGGTTCAGTCATGTGGAGAGACAGCAGGAAAATGATGTGGGTCAGAAGGTTCAAGTGATCCAAGTAGAAGGAAAGAGATCAAGAGAAAGGCAGAAAAATAGGTTGGGCGATGCGGTGCGATCAGACATGGTGGCCCGGGGAGCGGAAAGGGAGATGGCGCAGGGAAGGGCAGCGTGGAGGAGGTTGGCAAGGACAGTGGACTCCACATGAGTGGGGCAAATGCATTGAAGAAGATTCCTTATTTTTCTAAATACATTTCATAAATGGGATTGTTTCTAATTGTTGATTCATGCGTAACCATGCAATTTTAGCCTCATCGATGGATGTTATGGGTGGTCGCAACTTCGGTCCAAATTAAATAACAGCACGTATATAATTAATGTTTGTTTCCCCTTTCAGGACAGCGCTACTCACACGAGGTTTTGTGAGCTCTTGCTATTCAGCACTTGTGCAACGCTGCCAACCGGAATATCGCGGCAACAAAAACGTTTGTTTGGAATTGTCAACTCATTATACTCACGAAATAATCTGCGCAGGCTCAAGCAATTGAGGCGAAGTGCCGCTGCAGTTCATTCTGCGCACTCGGTGGGTTTCCACGCGGCGCCGGCTGTTCATTAACATGCACAGTGGGAGCAAGGGGTTCACCAGCGTACGCTCAAAGCCCCATTATTGTGCATCGAGCGATCAGGTGTGTTAATTGATCCAGAAGTGGCATTCGTCTGTTACTACTTAACACAGTTTACTCCTGCTATCCGTAATCATAAAAGTCACTTACCCCTGGCTGCTATGTTTGAATATTTTAGCACGAGTAAATGTATTTCGCACGATGGCAAACCTCCAAGATATTTTACGGTGTTTTCAAGTGCATATTCATTGCCTTTGTGTGTGCGCGCATGTGCGTCTGGAGTTACAGTTGGTCAGAAATGGTTTTATCACTGCGGTTAAGGCACTGCGCTACAACTGCAGTGAATTGGGCTGAATTTCTGGCCATTTGCAAACAGCAGCACCTACCTGACTTGGGCCTTCTTCTTTAGGGTTAACTTGGCCTCAGTGGTGTAACAAGTGTGGGGGCACCCCCCAGTGGCCAAAGCTACGAGTTGGGGCCCCCTTGACAAACACCATGAGATGCGTTTTCAACAACAGTGTCAAATAACTAAAACGTATGTAATGATGTGATGAGGAAAAAGGAGCCCGCGATATATAATTGCCTAGGTGCGACCGTGCGAGACAAATCAAATATTGGTGGGGCCCCACTTGACTGATTGCCGCACCCCCTATGCTGATAATGTAGTCACTCTGCCACTGCTTCGCCTGAACCGTGCATCACCGAGACATCGGTTGGCAGCTCTGACTGAAAACGAATTTCTTTAAGAACCACTTTTTGTGGTTAGTTTGTTGTCCTTCCCCCGCACGTCCGATTTGCAAGGTTGGTGACATACGGTGCGAAAGAAGTTCAACTATAGCAGCATATAGTACGGGGTAGATCCGTGTGATGTAAGGAAAAAGTTTAGCTGGAGGCATATTATATTTTTTGCGACATAGAATTGTAATGTATGACTTACTGTTAGTAGCTCAGCTTATTGGAGAGTATATTTAGTATATTGATGATATTGATGTAGTTTATATTTTAGTTTTTTACGTGGTGGTTTGGCTGCTGCAGCTCCTTACTATTAAAATTCCTTCCCTTTATTACTGCTAACCCTACCTCCTCCCTTTGTTGCTGCTAATCCTACATAATGCACGGGCATAATATGACTTTGAGACCCCCCCCACCTCCTACGCATTCCACAAGTAGTGACTAATCCCATATCTGCATTTTCCTTAAATATGCTAAATTCCTATGTTGATATGCAAATTCATTTGTCAAGGCGCCCTTCCTCCCCTAACCCAGCTTAAATATACGCTGCCAAGCTTGGTGGTGTTCATTCAGACGCTGTCTTTCCGACAGACCTGTTCTTCACCTGAGGACGGCTGCTTGCGTTGTGGCCAAAACGTCGTGAGAATTGTATTTTATTATGTTTTATTTTTATTATTTTATTATTTCCCTTCTACGTGACTTTACCGAAAGAACCAAGAAGATGAATCCCTGCAGTCACGAAAGCTTTAAATCGAAATTTAAGTTCAACATACCTACGTTCATCGTTCACAGCAGGTCAACAATGGTTCACTTTTTCAAAGACTGGCCCCGACCATAAGAATGTGGAATTTCCACCGATAATTCAGGGCCCGTGCTTATTTACAGTTTCTGTGAGTTTCTTTTTTTGTGAACTGGTATTTTACTCAATGTAGTTACACAATCATGTGGTGGCCAGCGCAGGGCAGCAACATCCATTGTTGTACTGCACTTCTATGGCACTTGTTCCTTTGCTTGCCTTCAAAAAACCGCAACTGACCAGCATGGTCAAAACATCCCCACCCTTCCCATGATCCGCACAGACTGTGGAGGCCCTCATCCAGAGGTGGTGGATTGGCAAGGCTGCACACGTGTATACACGAAGTCGACCCTGCTTCATGTAGGCCAAACAACATGTTTTAACATGTAGTCACTGACCTACAATATTCTGTCAGACTTCAGGCTCTCGAGAAGAGCCTGAGGCTGCTCGCAGTATGTGTGAGGCATAGCGCCGCGGTGGCGAGATGTCAACTACCTCGCCTGGTGTGGAGGTGGTCGTGGATTCGATCCCAACCCTGACGATGCCTGCTGTATATTTGGAGTTTGCGTGTTCTCCCTTTGGTCGTTTGGATTTTTCTCCGGATCCTCCGGTTTTTCCCTCCACATTTAGAAAACATGCATTTAGAGTCTTTGGCCGCAAGACATTTCCACGTAGTAAGCCACTTCGTCGAGCTATCATTTGTGGCTCCTTAAATTTTACTATATAGCTCAGTGGGTCTTAGCTGGTAAATAATAAAATAAATATATCTTATTCTCAGAATTAATCAGAGTACCTGCATTATTTCCAGCTGATTATATTAAAATATTTCAGTCAGAAACATTTTAATTGCTGGGCGACAGGCCTTCCCAAGTCGCTGCCATCTCTCACAATCCACATAGCATATGCACATGAGCTGATTTTACCACTCTTGGATTCGTTATATCTCTTGGCTGTCACTCGTCTTGACCACAGGACATCACCCCCAGCAGTCGATTGATCGCGGCTGATGATGATGATGATGAAACACTTACATTGTTAATATTTCGCGTTTAAAACGTGCACTGCTTTTACGCGAAACAATATTTAACCAAGGCCATTTCACCTAATTACTAAACAATCGTCACGTCCGGGAACGTCCTCTGAGAAGGCGGGAGCGACGAAGCGAGCTCGAGTGCAGGTGCTGAGGGGGATTGTTGCACCACAGCAGCACTGGAATGAACATGGCTGATGATAATGACCAATGAGATAATTTTTCCCTTCCCACCACCACCAAGGGCTTGCCTAGAATTTCTGCCCAGTGAAGTGAGTGCCGACCCAGGGTGAATCACGAGGCCGTAGAGGGGGGCAGGGTAGGGAGGAGGCATGGAGGGTTTTGCTGTTTATTGTGCTGTGTCAGAGCCAGCCTCATCTCCATGACATTTTGTCTCAAGAAGACACAGAATATATGATTGGCACGGGAGCAGAATGTAAATCGTGTACTCCACGGCTGCATTGTAATTTATTGCGTAAATATTACACTGCGCTTGTACATAAATCTCTCACTATTATGACTGGGTTTTGGATATAAATAAATAAGTACTGGGTTTGTTCAATTGCTCAAAGAAAATGAACACTCCATCCGCGTTGTTTGGCGAATGCCACTTACCCACAATGTCAGGCCACCCAGTGACATTGGATTCACAGCCGGCCACACCTTGCCGATGGTGAGGATCGGTAAAATACAATCCAGTTGCACGCCAGCTTAGCGATTTCGTCAGAAAAATCTAGCGACTTTGGGTTTCCCGAGTGATAAACATTTTGCCAAAGCGACCCGTGGCCATTCTAGAGACCTTGTGACATGAGGACATTACTGAACGTATACTCATGAGCAATTGCAGGTAACTTGTACCAGTTTAGGGTCTTGTTTACTTTTTAATACAAAGTCTAGGGTGCATTGCTGACGGCTTTGGAAGGTCTATCAAGCGACATCCTGCAAAGTTCGTGAGGTTTACTTCGCGATTTTACTCTCTTAATAATAAATTGTTGTATTATGATTAATCGTACATTAATAATAACATTAATCAAATGAAGAGATGGCAACACTTGAAGAGAATTTCCTGAGAAATATGAACCCAGTTGGCTCATCAGGCTGCAGACTAAACAACGAAATCACTGAACCCGGTATTCTGCTGAAGAAGCGCTAAAACCTCTTTTGGAATTTCACCCACGCCCTACTCATTAAAGTCGATCGCTAAGTTTTCCCTAAACATGCATATTTTATGACAACTTACTGACCAAATTATGTTGTTCATACAGTTTTTGTTGAGGAATACAGTAGAACCTCTGGTCACGACCATAATTCGTTCCGTAACTTTGGTCGCAACCCGATTTGGTCGTGACTCGAACCTAATTTCCCCATTGGATTGTATGTAAATACGATTAATCCGTTCCAGACACCTACGAACTGTATATAAATATTGTTTTTAAAATATTTTTAAGCACAAAAATAGTTAATTATGCCATAGAATTCACAATGTAATAGTAAACTAAATGTAAAAACATTGAATAACACTGAGAAAACCTTGAACAACAAAGAAAACTAACATTGCAGCGTCAAGGTTTAGAATCGTTAAACAAGATGATTGTTTCGTCTGCTACATCAGTCGGTCGATTCTGAGAGAGAGAGAGAATATTCGTATGAGCTATTCATGTTTCTATTGAAAGTAAGCTAACAGTAATATTTGGGTACAGTATTGTTTTTGGAAGCATTCACCGTAATATCGTGTGAACGTTTACTTCACCGCATCATCGTATGAATGATGCGAGAAGAGATTAACGGGTTCTTATGTTAGCGATTTACGTACTCAGCGCTTTCACTCTCTAAATTACGGCTTGAATGAGGGGGGAGGGGTATGACTACACTCACAAAATTAATATCTTACTAAGAATTTTATATAACAAAAGTTATATACATAACTGTTACGCTTTGTGTAATTCAACAAAACAAACAAAACACACGTGGGTCGCTGTTGTTTGTAAACAAACAACAGGAAATTTGGCACTTACAAAAAAATATGGCGCGGAAGGGGAAATCGGCTGCGGCCGTGTTTGATCGCCACCCGAGGTTGTGTTCGTGACCAGATTAAAAAATGTTGTGAATTTTTTGGTCGGAACCCGATTTGGTCGTGGTCAGAAGCGTTCGTGACCAGAGGTTCTACTGTATACAGCAACGAGCTTACCGTAAAGACTTAAGGGCCACAAGTCAAAGCGTCTGCTCGCTCGGACAACCTTTGGGTGGAGCTGATGTCAACTGGTGGGCCTGAGATCAACTACGCCAGAGACGCGTGTGTGTGTGATGATACGAGTAACAGACGAGACAGCAGAATATTGTCACATCCGTCAGCGGTTCTTATTCGTGTAAAAACAATTCTGCTGGATGTTCACACGTCTGTAGACTGAACTTATATTTTGCACTCCCGCAAGGCCGTGCGACTGATGGGTTGTAGGTATTATGTTGAACTACTTTCGCACCGTACGTAGCCAACCGTGCTAATCGAAGGTGCAGGTTGTGTAAGAAATATATTTTTTACGCGGATATGGACATGAGAAAAAGACAGTCTGCTTACTTATTTTATTTATATTCTGCACAATGAAGCTCATGATTATTTTGATAATTTGCATGAAAAGTAAAAGTATAGCCATCTGCTAAAAGTGTCCAGATGTCTGGAAATGGCCATTTCTGATCATGGCATGAACAAGAACCAAGGTCGACTTTTCAAAAAGCTGTACTTCTTTTTTTGTTGATCACATACGAAATGTTGGATGAAGTGGACTCTGACTAAGACATCAACCTCCAATCCTGTGACGGCGAGTTTGGAACTCTGCTCAGCACCACCACAGTCGGATGAAGCATACACGCCGCTGTACGAATGCACATGCTTGTACTTGCACCTTTATATTGCACGTGCATATAAACCAAACCATTTCACAGTACATTAGTTGGCTTTGGCGAGGGAGTTGGCATCTCTCAAGTCACATCTCAAGTGTGCAGGCATGGCCTCCGGTGTGTGCTGTATTTAGCATCCCATTTGTTTCTTTCTTCACGGCTTAATGTTAAATGCGAGCAGTCACGCGGCACCGCCGATCGGTCCATCTTTGCACGGCCGTAAAACAGTGCCTAAGTGGATCCCAGTTACTTGATGGGAATTTTTTTTTTCAGAGTTCTAAAGTGCAAGGCTCGCACGAGCAATTTCGTGGATGGGAGGCATGTGACAGTGGCGGCCCGCCTTGTCAACCTGAAACCTGCAAATATCCACTGGGCATGCTGTGAACACCAGATCTTACGCCAGACAGCTGCCATGGTGACCGGTGCGGCAACGTCACCTGGACACACGTCTACCGCTGTGGTACCCGCCTCTGGACCCCCCCCGAGTCCCCAACCAGCCACACAAGCCAGGCACGAGTCCAAGTGTCGAGAATCGGGGATGGGGGTTCATCTCCATCGGTGGCCCCCCGAGTCCGTGCCGTTAAATTTAACCACCCTCTGTTAGAGCCCAATGATGCTTGCCAAAGTGGTGCAATTTCTTTAGAACTATATTTTGTGTTTAGTTTGTTGTCCTTCCCCCGCACCTCCAATGAGCACGGTTGACTATGTATGGTGCGAAAGAAGTTCAACATACATACGGTTAGCACGCACACTATAGACTTGCAATGCAGAGGTCGCCGGTTGAGTTAGATCCCTCAGGGCAGCAGGTGACATAATGCTGCAAGTTCCTGAAATCACCCCACCTCCAGCCTCTGCCCACCCAGCAGTATTTACCACGGGTATTTGATCGGCTGGTCATACGGTGGGGTTCTGTGGGTAACACCCGCCTCTTCCATAAGATCTGGCCAATGTGGATAAGTCGGCCAAAATACACTGCAGAGGGACTCTCAAGAGCTCCCTCCGGAAGAGGCCCTCTTTCCAGCACTGACGAGAGCAGGGAAAGGGCTGCACCTTTATCTGCTTGCATGAAAGAACCCAGTCTATCCCTGGGGACCGCACAGCGTTCTCCCCACAGAGTGGCATGAAAATCTGCACCTTGGCTGAGAGACGTTCATCGCGGCCGGTGTCGGCGCTCGCCTTATGCGGGCGACTGTTCCGCAGAATACAACTGCGGGCGGGCATTGCCGCACAGTGACGGATAATAGCGTGGGCCGCTGCACGGGGCACAGGTCCTTGGGCAAACAAGTCCGCTTACTGGACATCTGTGAAAAAGATATTTGTAGCTGATCGGATTCCTCCAGCATAAATAAATATTCTGATTTTTATTCTGATATTCACACGACTTCATGTGCGTGCGTAAAAAAAAGTATTGATGTCAGCCAAAAGTGGCCGAGAGTAGCCTGAGTGGACCTTGGACATTGGGAATGCCTGCGTAGGGAGTTACAAATGACCGCGTGCGCCTTGTGTTGATGATAGTACGCCACTCGCTCCGCTGCTGCTCCTGACTACCTATCCCGCCGCATTTCGTTGGCCCGCTGTGTATGGTCCGCTGTGTATGGTCCGCTGTGTTACGTTGGCCCACTGCGTACGGCCCGCTGCGTACGGTACGTCGTCGACCCCCCCACTTGCTCGTTAAGCAGTGCGGTGCCCAGAACGCTGAACGCAGCAAATGGCCAATGTCGTTGAGGAAAGCAGCACCGCTCGGCGGTTTAGAGAGGGGGGGTGTCATGGCTGTTTTGGTTACGGCTCAGAGCGCTGGCGCGGGGGAAACCACGGACAGAACGGGAAGGCAACCAGAACCGGTGCTACCAACAATTGGCCAAGCTGTGTGGCCGGATATTGAGATGTTTGGCCAACTCCATGAATGCAGCTCAAGCAGAGCTTGATGCTCTACATTTCCACGTGATGATAAGCCACTTCGTTGAGGTATAATTCGTGGCCAGGTCGCTTATGAAAAATAAGGTAATTGCTCAGTGGACTTTACCTGGCAAAATTTAAATATTTTGTTCATGATGTTTTTACTTTTCCTATACTTTGCACTCCTATCGTGTTTTTGTATTGTTTGTTTGTTGTAGCCTTTTTGACCCGCCCTAACGGGAAACCTGTAAAAATAGCATCATATCACAACAGATTCCTCCAGTATAAATATCCCAATTCTGATCATAAAATGGTATGTCAATGCAGTTTTTTTTTCATATTCAATTATCAATGTAAACTTGAATAGATATCGATTTTCGTTTTTTTAGTGCATACCAGTTCCACTGATATCTGCAATCTGATTTACAGAGTCCTGATCGCAACAGCCGATGAGGTCGCTGCGCTCTTATATTTTATCTGTAAACTAAGTGCCTTCCTGTGGCTACGCCATTCTTCACACTGGCTTTCCGAGTCTCCGGCATTAGCGAATAAATGCAAAGAAATCCCAAAGGTGCCTTAGTCTGGCTGCGAGAGCCTTGGGCATCAACACTGAACCTTTAACAATCATACAGATTCCTTCATCTGGCTCTCTTAAGCCATGGCGCATTAAGATTCAACAACAAGAATCCTAGGACAGCCTCAGTCTGGCTCTGTGCGTGTTAATGCAGCACACGGATTGGATTGTGTACAGCACATGCAGTCTGTACATACGGTGCTGTGGTACAAGCGCGTACATATAAATGTGTCGTTAAACCTGCCACCACCTGGCACAGACAATTAATAAGGGTTGTCACATAAACAAAACGTGCCAATTCGTTACTAGTACAGCACATCGGTGTGTTGGAGAGTAAATCTACAACATTTACAATTTGCTTACCATGACGTTTCGCCAGTAATTCCATCCAGCATCATCGGGCGATTTTGTTACAATCCCGCCTGGATGTAATTAGCAGCTAAAATTCATATTCAAATAGTTAATGTTGTGGATTTACTCTCCAACACACTGGTGGGCTGAGGTAGTCACTAATTGGCACTTTTTGTTGACGTGACAAACCTGACTGGCTGTGTCAGGTGGTAGGGGGGTTAACGACACATTTATAAACTTGATTTGAAGCGTTCGTGACTGCAGGAATTATTCTTTGGTTCTTTCGGTAAAGTCACGTAGAAAGAAATTAAATTAAATAATAGAATACGACGTTTCGATTGCAACACAAGCAATCGTCATCAGGTAGAACTACATTTGAGAGAGAGACAAAACACAGACATGGAGTCACACAGACAGACACACAAGCAGAGAGACAACACAGAGACACACAGAGAGAGACACACAACATACACACACAGAGACCCAATGCCTCTGTGTCGAGGCTTTAAATAGAGAGAGGGGGTGGGGCAGAGAGAGAGCTGGGTCTGCTGGGGCAGGTGCTGGAGCAGAGAAATTAGCATGTCAATGAAAGACCCAACAAGACTGGTACATTTTAGAGAGAGTTGTGTGGTAATCCACCCCGAAGCGACCGAAGGAGAGAAAGATCGAATGGACCTATGAGAGCCTGGTAAATTTTAGAGAGAGAAATAGGCCGTTTGAGAAAACAAACTTAGAAAATGTTTTGGAAATGTAATGCAATGCAACAACATTTATACTTTCGCGATTTAACCCAAACAAAGCTTCATCATGAATAATATTGGTCGCGAAAGCCTGCGTGTCAAACTGTTGTATGAGCGCTCGCTTTGCCTGTCTGGAGCAGACTGTTTTGCTTGAACTTATAATCCGCAGTGATTTAAGAAAATATTATGAGTCAGGTGCAATTGCACAGGCTCTCCAAACAACAACGGCAGTCTCCGATGGGGTCTTTGCACAACAAAGTGACATATCAGACTCTGATTACGCTTGTAGATAACGTATTGACATGACTCTCTCGTGGGGTCTTTACAGAACAAACTGGTGGTGTGGCTCAGGGAGCTAATCGAGCACTTGAAGCATTCACCCAGCACCAATAATACAAGAATGTAGAGTTCGAATCCAGATAGCTCCGTGATGATTTTTTCTCGATTCCCAAGTGTGGCGAGTTAATGGTCTCTGGCAGGGCGCCAATGAATGTACAAAATCAGAATCGGGATCTATTTGATTGCTCACTTAGTTCATCTTATTTTGGCTTGTGCGGGACATCTGCTCAATCTCCATGTAATAATTATAATCACCTCTGTAGAAGGGCGTGTGCAAAGCAGCACCACTTTATAAAAACACACAATCAGTTCTTGCAACGTGACATTATCTCTTAACGCGATGCTCCGCATCATTATCACCATCATCAATCCACTGCTGGATGAAGGTCTCTCTAATCTTGCAGTGCAATCATCCATCCAGCACCTTCACATGAACCGATCCCATCGCTCCATCTTCTCAGTGGACGCCCTCTCAAGACGTGTTTCATTCCTTGGATGCCACTCTGCTGCATGTACTTGTGTATATATGTTGAACTTCGTTTGCACCATACGTAGCGAACCATGCTAATCGGAGGTGCAGGGGAGGACAATAAACTGAACACAAAAGGCAGTTCTAAAGAAATTAGTTTTCAATCTGAATGATTTCAAAGTGCATATCTCCAGCGACTCTCGAATATTGGAAAGAAGAGTATTGCAGATTGGCCGCGGAAGCGCATCTGAAAGCGTGCAATGCGGTGACCGTCTTTGATCGATGGCCAGCCAAAAGCCAATGCGAGAATGAGCGGAGTTTGCGTGGTTTATGCTCCATGGCGAGATCAGGCTCTACCATCGAATGCTGAAATCACTGCCAATTGCAACTTTGAGCAGGGGACACGGTCATTATGACCAGCAGCATTTATTATAATATACACAATTTGAGAGGCATTGGCTAAACCGTGTTTGTTCGATGGCCAGCTCACCATGCCCTTCTCGCCAGGAAGTGTCCTGCCCCAGCTCACTCACTTTTCTTCACATTTTGGGCGGCGTCGTTAACCTCCGTGTGTTCTCTAAACCTAAGTGTTCATCTTAACGGATGCCCTGCGATAACAACGGATATATCAGTCCCATGCCATGATGCAAAACAGCACAATTATAATATACTCTCGACCCCCCCCCCCCCCACTTTTACTTTCTCATACACAGCGCCCTCCCTCCACCCTATGTTACAAACAAAAACGAAATGTTCTATCGGTGCGATTTCCCCATGTAAATGAGACAATAGATCCCCCTCCATCAACCTGTACTCGTCGGGGTACATGTGGCCTGGTGGATATTCGCACGCGGTTGTTTTTGTTGCCCAGCGTTCTTCAGAGGGCTTTTGTTTTTGTATGCAGCCAAAAATCTAATTTAAAAAAATATACACTCTGGAGGGAAATAAAATTCACCGTCAACGACCTCTCTCTGCCTCTCGCGAGGTCTTTAGACAGCAGACTGAGAGACCAGCCTCTGTTGGTTGCATTTAAGACAACCCACGTGCAGACGAGCACAGCATCTTCTTAGCAACATTTAAAGAAAAAAAAACTCCTCAAACAAATTAATCGCCTCAATCTTGTCAATGTTTAAGCTGCCTTCCGAGTACCAGCGAGATAGATGCGAGTAATAGATGCTACTCCTTACGTTTGGAGGGAGCAGACGCGAGTCCCCAGTATGGGACTCGCATTGGCCGTCGTAAATAACGCCGTCACTTAGCCAATACCCCTCCTCTCAGCACTCGCCAAACTTAGCTTACCTTGGCTTTCAAAAATATATCTTTGGCACATTTTTCGTGGAAAACTACGACGAGGCCGTTTTTGGGAAGTTGGACCAATTACTGAATTGTGAATTCGTTAAAATTACATTAAAAAAACGCCTTTCATTTGTTTATTTTTGTTTATTTGCCAGAGATTATTTTTAGCAAAACTTTCTTTAACGTTAGATGGGAGTCGCACAGATTAAAGTAATTGTAAAAGGAAGTTATCGGCTTAATTACTCGATGTCCTGAGGCCAGCAGCTGGATTCACAACTCAACAATCAACTTTTTGTTGATACTAAATTAATATCCGTAATAAACGAAGTAAGTTTAATAATAACCTACGTTTTCTGTTTGACTTCAATTCAATGTCTTGTCTTAAGAAAATGCAAACCGTAAGCTCGTGTTATCCGAGGGTAATTATAATTTCACAACCACCACCACTGCACAAGCAACAATGCCAGAATATTCATGCAGCTCATTCACAGGTTCTACATTTAAAACGAATTTCTTTAGAACTGCACTAGGGGTCGGCACGGTTTGAACCGACTCAAACTGGTTTCAAATTGAGCAAACCAAACCAAACCAGCGACGACTGAACCAAACCAAACCAAAACCAAACCAAACTAAGCTAAACCAAACCTCTTGAGTTGGCTTGAACCGAAAAGATGCGCGGCAAACAATATTCGCATTCAATACAAATATCAAGTGTATTAATCGCTAATTTCTACGCAGGCTTTCTACATATTGAGATTCACTAGCAAGTACTGGACGACGATGTCGTCCACAGCCATCTCCTCAAGCTTGGCACGCCCAATGTCCTTGAACGCAGTGTGGTAGTTCAATGGCAGTGAAACCCCAACACTAGGCAACATCCGCGCCCACGAGCGCACACACATCTCGGCCTTGAACGTGCACTTGTGCAGGTTTGGTCGGTCGAGAAAGGAGCGCTTGGCGGCCGAGTTTGCTCTCTCGGAGGGCACGGACGACGCCGGGATAGGCAAATAGTCGAGGGCCACGCGTCGTAGGCGCGGGTACTTGCCGCCGTACAGCTTCCACCACTCGACGACGTCCATGCTCAGGTCCTGAGTCGGCTCAAGCAGGAAGCGGTCGACCTCGGAGGCGGCGCCGTCGTGAGCGTTGGGCGCATAGACCATGTCAAAGAGGATGTTAATGCCGCCACGCGGCGCCGCCTTCGGCGCCGCGTCCGTCGTCAACGCTGGGTAGCGCTGGTTGAGAATGTCCGTCATCATGTCCTTGATATTGCTGTACTCGGTGCTCGAGGCCGCGGGCTTGGGGTGGCGCAGGTCGAGAAAGCGGGCGACGCGGCTTGGTTCGGACGAGAGAAGGTCGCTGTACTTGACCATGTAGTCGGAGATGGTCACGGCGGCCGAGCTCACGACCACATGAGGACTCGGGCGGTGGGTCATGCAGTGGCTCAAGAGAGCCTCCTGCGCCGTGATGGCGTTCGAGATGGTGCAGTACTCCTCGGCGCCCATGGCATCGGAGATGGCCGCCGGCTTCTCCAAGAACTGGCAGAGCAGCGCCGCCTGCTCCCACTGCTCGTCCGACAAGCCGGCCTGGCTCCGCGACCAGCCGGGCTCAAGGCAGATGGCGTCGATCACTTGGCGCTGCCTTAGCGACGCCGTGAGCATCACGTACGTGCTACCCCAACGTGTGACCACGTCGAGGCAAGGCGGCTGCAGCGGGCACTTGAGGTAGTGCCGCGCGAGCGACGTGTAGGCCGCCCTCTTCGTCTTGCTCTTGCGGATAGCGCCGAGTGTCGTGCGGAGGCTGCGCAGCAGTGTCTCGAACGCGCCGAATGAGGCCTTGACGCCGAGGTTGACGCAGTGTGCGATGCACCGCAAGCAGCACGTCGAGCGCAGGTTGCTCCCCTCGAGGAGCGTGAGGGACTTGGCGGATGCGACGGCGTCAGAACCGCTGTCGGTGACGACGGCGAGCAGGCGCGGCCACACGCCAAAGTCGTCGAGCAGCTCGTGCAGGCGCTGCGCCATGCGCTTGCCCACGCCTTCGCCCGGGGCCACCCAAAAGAAGTCAATGATGCAGTTGCACATGGAGAACGACGCCGGGTCCATCCAGTGGAGGGTGACCGAGAAGAAGCCGGTCATGGCGTCGTTTGTCCAACCGTCGTAGGTCAAGGAGACGCAAGAGCCAAAAGTAGTAAAGTACTGTAGCACGAGTAGCTTGAGGACGACATACATCTCGAGCATGCGGCGCTTGACCGTGCGCTCAGACTTGGGCTCGTAACCCGGGGCAGCTCGTTGAAGAAGAGTCGTAAAGGGATCCGATGTTACGTGTTTATGGCCTAGACCACTCGTCGCGATGTACTCGGCGACAAAGCTGTCCATGGCCTTGCTCGCGTGCGCTGACATGGGCGTGGCCATCTTGGACTGCACGAGCAAACCCTTCCCCGTCGGCGGCGACGTGACGACCGTGGGCGACTCGGGGTCGACGATCCCATGGGTCTTGAGATGCTTGATACGGGTGCCCGAGGAGGTGGAGCCCGCGTACTGGAGGGTGCAGATCTTGCAGGTCCGGCTCTGCACGTCGCCCGCGGCCTGGCTCGTCTCAAAGTACTCGTCGTGCCACAGCGCTCGGGACACACGGGCCTTCTTGGGCTTGGGCTGCGTCGCGGTCTGCAGCGCTGCGGCGCCGAGGGTGCGCATGAGGCTCTGCCGCGTGTCGCCGCTCGTGGCGTCCGGGCTCTCACGTTCGCTCGCCATCGGCTCCTCGTCGCTACCGGCGTGTTTGGTCTCTTCCACGTCATTGGATGAGATACCTTGTGATGCTGGAGCCGCCGGGGATGGCGCCGTCTTGAGCCGCTCGAGCCATAGAGATGCAATTGCAAAGTGAATTCGCAGGCAAAGGCAACTACAGCATGTCCTTTCGTGTCGCCTTTACAACCAACCAAACTAGTTTGAGCCGGTTCCACCCTGTCCGAGCCAAACCGAGTCGGTTTTCGTAGCCCCAAACCAAACCAAACCAGTTCAAACAGAGCCAAACCAAACCGATTTGGTTCGGTTCAAACCGCGGTTTGGTGGTTTGAGCCAAACCGTGCCGACCCCTAAACTGCACTCATCCTCGCAGTGGCTTTTGGCGAGCAATCGTACAAAGACGGTCACTGTATCGCACGCGTTCAGATGCGCTTCCGCGACCATCTACAATGCTCTTCCTTCCGATATTAGAGAACCAATGGAGCTATGCACTTAATCATCCAGATTTAAAACTCATTTGTTTAGAGCTGCCTTTCGTGTTTAGTTCGTTGTCCTTCCCCCGCACCTCAGATCAGCACAGTCAGCAGCGTACGGCGTGAAATAAACTTTCAACACACCGGACTTAAAATACATTTCGGCGCCTGAACAACTGCAGCCCAGGCAGCGAGAGCGATGACTTAGTCACTTTTTTGTGGACGCACTCCCACGCTGCGCGCCGCAAAGATATCCGTGACGCGGCGGCGGTCGCGAGCGCCTCGTGGGCTGCCCCCTGTGGAGGCTCCCCCCACGTGGTGCCCGATCCGGCGCGCCGTGCGTGCATCGTGCAGCGTGTGGTAGTGTGCACGTAGCCTGGCACAAGTGCCGTGGTGGCGTCACCGCCACTTAGTGGCGAATGGCGGTTGTTGTTGTCGTTGTTGATAGTAGTGTAGCGGTTAGCGTGCTGCCCTACGAACCTGGGGGACCCGAGTTTGATTCCCGTTCACGGCCAACACCAGTGATGAATATCTGAACTGGTACTGGGCCTCCCCTAGTTCGACTCAGCCTCAAATGAGTACCTGGTGCGGTGTGTAAATATTGCCACTGGGGAGAAAAAGGCGGCCGGGTGCGGTGCTGGCCACCCACCCCCTCGTGTGCCGTGCCGGCCTTCATAGATGCTGCTCGCTAACATCACTTGCCCCAACACTCTGTCCAGGCTATACGTGCGTTGGTGTACGTCCGTGTGTGCGCGTGTGTGTGCGTCTCCATGTGGAGGAGGCACCCACCCGGGATGCCCTGCCGGTGAGACGGCGGCGACGTGTCCCCCGTGACGGCTGGGGGCTGGCTCTGCGCTCCGCCGCGCGCGTAGCTGGCTTCATCTGCGAACAAAGCAGCCGGAGCCGTGAGCACAGCGTCAACAACTGGCGGCCGTAGTGGCCAAGGGCGGGGGGTGGGGCGAAATAAAATCACGCGATGCGTGAGTTCTGTAACGCTTTCCTGTCGTGCGTTTGTCATCGGAAGTATTTAATCGTACTCTTCCGTATGATTGATATCCATGCAGAGCAACAACTAAAATTTCAGTTGAACACGAAGTCGGCTTTCGTGACCAATATCATCCATTAAGCAGGATTTTGGGTTAGATCGCGTAAATATAAAAGTGTCGTTAAACCCGCCACCGCCCGACACAGTTAATAAGTAAGGTTAGTCATATAAATAAAACATGACAATTTGTTAGTAGTTCAGCACACCGGTGTGTTGGAGAGTAAAGCCACAACATTTACAATTCGAGTACGACGTTTCGCCAGAAATTGCAATGAGCATCATCAGGCGACAGCCAGAGTTATGGAGAAATCCTCCTCTTCTTTCGGTACGGCTGATGTAGATACAGAGCAACAAACTACGATTTCACATTGAGGTGGTCAAGCCAGACAACCGCGTCAGGAGCGAGCGGAGTGAATCATCGCTGTGGTGTCTCCTTCGTATTTGTGGATCGGGGCATTGCATCGTTATATGTTGTACGGTCTGTTCTGGGATAACCGCAATCGCACACCACTGGAGAGTTTTCAATTTTCCATTTGTGCATCAGGTATTTGCATCTGCTATGGTTGGTGCAGTAGACGTGGTTTAGGGTGGACCGTGAGCTTCGTGGAAGATCAAAACCAGGGATCTTCTGCATTGGGTCTTCAACAAGCGGTGTTTGTTTGTGTATTTACTTGTCGATGATAACGGCGCCGCCCGTGGCGGACGCGTGGGAAGTGGCGTGTCTACGGGTCGTGACGGCCTATGGCGGCTTCAGAAGAGTCTCTGCCGGGAAGGGCACGGGGGGCAATGCTTTCATCAAAGTGGCCGGTTTCCTCCGGTGGCGAGTTCCTCCATTAAACTGAAGCTATTGCGTCATCTCCATTCCAGCGACATCTTGCCGTATGTTCACATATGCGGATGATATCGCTCTTGCAACCCAAGCACGGAATATGGAGGACACTGATGCAGTCCTCGAAAAAGATCTGAAGACTCTGGAAGAATACTTCAAGAATTGGAACCTTAAGCCAAACCCACCGAAGAGCGCCGTCTCCGCCTTCCATCTGAACAACAGACAAACTTCGAAAACGTTGAACGTCAACTTCTGCAGGGCAAATCTAAGGCATAATGAACACCCTCGGTATCTAGGAGTTACCCTGGATTGGACGCTTAACTAGCATCACCACCTCTAACAAGCTGAAGATAAAACGAAAGCACGAGTGAATATTATTCAGAAACATGCAGGAACAACCTGGGGAAGCAATGCCAGCACGTTGAAGATATCGACGCAGGCCCTAGTTCACTCCACTGCGGAGTACTGTGCCCCGGTGTGGGGTGCAAGCCCTCACACGAACCTTGTCGATGCCGAAATTAACAACGCGCTTCATATCATCAGCGGTTACCTAAAGTTTACTCTGCTCCCGTGGCTTCCGGTGCTGGTAAATATCGCTCCGGCCAACATCTCACGCGATGATGCGACGACACGGGAATACAACAACAAGACAATGAAAAACTTAACTTTGCCGCTCCATCAAGATCTAAAGGAACCCCCACGCTGCCCAAGGCTAGAATCCAGGAGACCGTTTTGGATACGCGCCTCCGCTCTAGCAGCCGAAAGTAAAGACACCGCCACTCGGTGGTCTGAATGGTGGGCGGCGATGGACGTGGCAAACAAAAACATAACTCACGATCCGTCGGTGGAAGTACCGTGATTCTCTCTTCGACGAGTATATAGCGAGAGGCTAGCAGCAAAGAAGCTAGCAGAACATATAGTGAGAGGCTAGCAATAGAGAAGCTACCAGAGTGTGTCGTGATATGCTAGCAGTGGAGAGGCTAGCAGAGTGAGAGAGAGAGAGCAGGCTAGCAGTAGAGAGGCTAGGAGAGTGAGAGAGACAGAACAGGCTAGCAGTGGAGAGGCTAGGATAGTAAGAGAGAGAGAGCAGGCTAGCAGTAGAGAGGCTAGGATAGTGAGAGAGAGAGCAGGCTAGCAGTAGAGAGGCTAGGATAGTGAGAGAGAGAGAGAGCAGGCTAGCAGCGGAGAGGCTATGAGAGCGAGAGAGACAGAGCAGGCTAGCAGTGGAGAGGCTAGGAGAGTGAGAGAGAGAGCAGGCTAGCAGTGGAGAGGCTAGGAGAGTGAGAGAGACAGAACAGGCTAGCAGTGGAGAGGCTAGGAGAGTGAGAGAGACAGAACAGGCTAGCAGTGGAGAGGCTAGGAGAGTGAGAGAGAGCAGGCTAGCAGTAGAGAGGCTAGGAGAGTGAGAGTGAGAACAGGCTAGCAGTAGAGAGGCTAGGAGAGTGAGAGAGACAAAAGAGGCTAGCAGTAGAGAGGCTAGGAGAGTGAGAGAGACAGAACAGGCTAGCAGTGGAGAGGCTAGGAGAGTGAGAGAGACAGAACAGGCTAGCAGTGGAGAGGCTAGGAGAGTGAAAGAGAGAGAGCAGGCTAGCAGTGGATAGGCTAGGAGAGTGAGAAAGCAGGCTAGCAGTGGAGAGGCTAGGAGAGTGAGATAGACAGAACAGGCTAGCAGTGGAGAGGCTGAGAGAGCGGAGTGAGCGAAGCAGGCGAGCAGCGCAAGCGGGAGAGTTGCGACGGAGTCACGTGGTGTTGAACGCAAGGAGTTCTGTTCGATTAAAAGTGACACAGGATGAAAAAGAAGTTGTCTGCGTGAAAAAACGCCACTACATATCTAAGGGACCTTTTTAGACAATAATAATAATACTGTTAAATATATTTTTTCGGGCCAACCAGCCACTTGGTGCTGTTGCTGCATTGGCAGTTGGTTCCCAAGCACAAACAACGAAGATAAACTCAACGACGTTTCGGGAAATGGCCCTTGAAGAAGGCCCAATGCCCGAAACGTTGTCAATTATATATTTTTTTCTCTTTTAGGCATTGTTAGTGACGAATGTGTCGTCCTTTCTTAATTTAGCAAATTATTTTTTTGTATCTATCAATGACCGGCATCTTGTAAATTACAAATTAACATTAACTACCCTGAATACCTGCATTTTATAGATCACAAAATAGCATTCAAGTGGAAACTGATGTAGTTTTCCAAGCTTTCACAATACACCTTGAGAACAAAAAAATGCGTACGAAACCGTAAAGAGGAAACCACTACACTGAGATTACAACATACAAATTAGAAGAAGAGTCTGGCAAAGGCAAAGATCCCCCACATAGCTAGTAGCAGACTGTTGGGGCAAGTGCTGTTAGCGAGCACCTATGAAGGTCGTAAAGGGCACACGAGGGGGTGGGTGGCCAGCACCACGCCTGGCCATCTTTGTCTCCCTAGTGGCGATGTTTACACATTGCACCAGGTACTCATTTGAGGCAGGCTCGACCTCGGAGAAGCCCAGGACCAGTTCAAAAATTGTCACCGTTGTTGGCCAAAAGCGGGAAACGAACTTGGGTCGCCGGGTTCGTAGCGCAGCGTATCACTAACAACTATGCTATCGCTCCCCATAGACAAAAGAGACACACCCCCCATACCTACGAAGTTCAGAGCAAAAACGAGAAGATACTTAAAAAAAATGTTTATCGCAGGGAGACAACGACAAACGCGTAAATGGTTAGAGTATGACATCGTTTCTGATGGCCGACATTTATAATGACAATTTAAAAAGATTTACGTGAGGACACGCGATTGGAGAACCACAAAAACAGAAATTTGAAAAAGTTTGGCTTCAAGATGACAGTGAGCAGAAAGAAAAGTTATGCGCTGCCAGCAAGTTTTCAAAACAAAAGAAAATACTGTCTTCGTTTGAAAGAGACAAATGGAACGTACAGCAGAACATATAAACCCCTGTAAATTACGCAAAATCGGAGCGATAATTCAAATTGTGAAATGAAGGTACAAATGAGTGCACGATACAGAGAGCTTTTGGGAAGAAAACAATATAATTTGATAAACGCGCCAAAGTGCACGAGGAAAACATTTCAATCGGTGCATTTTTTTTTTACAAAGGAAAACTTCCAGATACAAAAAAACCTGGGGGAAGACGAAAAATTAAGCTGGATGCAACTGGGAGTATTTGATGCAAATTTATTGATGAATATCTTAGACAAAGCTAAATGGAGGGCTATAACCGCCAACCATTTTCGAGATAGGAACACGGCTCACACAGAGAGAGACAGCGAGCGTATTACTTGCCGTGACGTACGGAGCATCAGCCTGGACATTGACACAAAGAAAATTTAAACAAAAGCTGAAAATTATGTAAAAAAAGCACGGAGAGATGGGTGATTGGAATTAAAATGAGAAACACATGAATCCGGGAACAACTATAAAGGAGAGATGTCACGTTGATTTTTTTTTTTCTAAATTGAAAACTAATTTCTTTAGAACTGCTTTTTGTGTTGTTTGTTGTCCCTCCCCGCACCTCCGATTAGCACGGTCGGCTACATACGTATGTACGGTGCGAGAGAAGTTCAAGAGGCAGTACGTACATGATATTGCTGTACGATATATGGTTCAACGTATGTTGGCTGTTGAGTAGAGTGGGCCTGGGGCAGCACAAATCGCCACAAGGGACGATGTCCAACTGATTATATTTTTAATTGGGTGCAGTTGTGAACAACAGCCATATCAGACATGAGTACATCTAATCGGCATGATCATTGGGTTCACTGCAGCTCAAAGTCCCTACAAGGCGTGCGGTGACGTGAGGAGATGTCCCATGTGGAGCTCGGGGCATTTGAAGGCCTGATGACCAGAATCGGTGATCTCGCCGACGATGTGTTAATCATGGAGGCAGCTCCATGTCGGGACAGCGGAGTGAAGTGGAGCTTCTGTCCAGGCAGCAATGTTCTGGGGGGCAAGGGCGTGGCTTGGCAGGATGGGACTGGTGTCAGAATGGCAGCCAAAAGAGGTGACTCGGCCGAGAGTAAAACCCAACGGACAAGATGGCACCGGCCCGCGTGCAAGGGGAGGTGGATTGCAGCATCGCTGAAACCAAATGGGCAGGAATTTACGTGCTTGTGCAATGTGTACTTCTATACACTGTGAACGTCTATTGATATCTTTCGTGACTTGTTCACCTCTTCCCTACCCAGCACTCATTTCGCCTTTTGTATGGCAAGTCGTTGTTTAACGCGGTGGGTGCGTTCCTGAAAAAATGCCGCGTGAAGCGAAAAATGCGTTTAGCGAAAACAATTTCCCTATAAATAATGTAACGATAAAGTTTGGAGAGATACGATGTACTACGCACATGGTGATATGGCGATGGCGGGACTAATGACTGAGCGTACGCCGCCGCGTTACTGCATCACTCCACGTATTGTATCACTCCGCTCAGCCGCGCAAAAACACGCGTTATAACGGGCACGTTCTGTGGTATAAGGGTGCGTGTTCTGCGTTATAACGATGTGGCGTTCCACGTTATAACGATGCGTGCTCCACGTTATAACCGTGCACGTTCTACGTGAAAACGGTGCACGTTCTGGGTTATAATGGGCATGTACTGTGTTGTGTAAAAAGTGTTCCCTAATGGAACAACGTGATCGCAAAAAAGCGTTCTTTGAACACGCATGAATTGAGGATTTGCCGTATTGTTTGTTGATGTAACTCGCCAACCCGCCCCAACTGGACATCTGTAAAAAATAACTTCATAACTCATCCGATTCCTCCAGGGTAAATAAAGATTATAATTCTGACCGACGATGAGGGATGGTGATGACAATGGCTAATGATGATGATATAACGTATTGCATGCGTGTCTGGTGATATCAAGCTGGTATCACTCTCACTGTAATGAGGTCACAAAATATTAAATGACTGCCATTTTTCAGGTGAAAAAGAAACCCATGCTGAAATTAATCATTAATAGGAACGTATATATTATTAATCGTGGTCAATACATCCCTGTTCATCATGAAGACTTCAGGTTTTAGATTTAAAAAAAAGCAGCTCGAGCACTTTTATAATAACATCTGGCAAACCGAATAACATTTTGAGTGAAATATAAGTGTATTTGCACATTGTTTTCCTGTATAGACCTTGACAGCAAGGCGCAGGCCTGCAATAGTTCACTCACGTCTCTGCAAGGATAAAGGGCCTCCACTGAGGGAGTTCTGAAAATCCCCACGAGACGGTATTTGGCCTACTCCTCCACGCTGGCCAGATATCTTGGAAGACGTGGGAGTACCCACACTTTACCCCACCACATGTGACCTGCCGCACGACTATGGTGTATGCACGTATCCTGCTGGGTGGACAGAGGGACGGGGATTGAAGGAACTTGCCTCCACTGTTTCAACTGCAATGCCGGGAGATCGAACCGGTGACCTATGGATTGCAAGACCAGTGCGCTCAACCCAGCTTTCCTAGGCAACATGTAGTAACAACTGCAGCGTTGTATAACAATAAGTGTAATTGAGACATGTTCTGCCCTTTTCACAATCCACTGCTGGATGAGTGCCTCCCGTACCGTGCACCTTGTGCGGGTTGTGTGACCACACTTACTCTCGCTCGTCAGTGCGGGTTAGGTAAAATAAACTAGTTACACTCATATTCTTTGGGTCTTTCGGTAAAGCCATGTAGATAGAAAAAAATAATAATAACAAAAGTTACACTCGTAACTTTAAACTATTAAACTAAACTATGTTTATTTTGCCAGTTAATGCCCCCTGAACTATACAGCTCTTTTTCAGAAACGACCTGGCCACAAATGAACCTCATGGCGGTACCCCGGTGTACCATAGTACCCCGGCTCTCGCACAATATCCGCGATGCAGTAATTTTTAGTCTGTTGGTGGTCGGCGATGCGGCAATCGACTCATCTCGACGAGCTGTACACAATGCACCACTACGGTGCGTACGAGCGTTCAGGGTTTCAGCGCAATCGTCCTCGCTGCGTTTCGAAATTGCGGAGTGGCACCGATTTCGGATTGATGGTTACCCCAGTCGTGGAATTAAGTACATCCCTGGAAAAAATTGCGTCCCAGAAATAAAATATTTAATTGTCTCGGCCATTTTGTATTATATGGTACCCCAGGGTACCACCATGATGATCAAATGATATCTCAACAAACTGGCTTATCCTGTGGAAATTGATAGCAGCCAAATACTCTAAACGCATGATTCTAAATGTGGAAGACCCGGAGAAAAATCCACACAACCACGGGGAGAACACATACAAACTCCAAATTAACAACGGGCGTCAGTGTCGGAATCGAACCAACGACCTCCTGCATATCAGGCGAGGGAATTAACATCTCGGCACCGCGGCAAGTAAAGGCACAGACCACAGACTTGGGAGCGCAGAGGTGATGTACAACAATTCGTTTTGCTGCACTAGCCCTCTGCTGCTTACCACATGAGCCCGCAGCTGCCTACAGGAGTCTGTGCTGCGTGGCGGTCGCCCAGCTTCAGCCCGGCTTGGCATTTCCACATCTACTGGAACGTAGTGCATTCTGGATGATCTGGTCACAGGCGATAGCGTAGCAGCAGTTCAACTCCGTATCTCCTGCACTGTGGGTGGCTGCGTGGATTCATAATAAAGGCTTTTGGGTTAGATCGCGGAAGTATGAATGTGTCGTAACCCTCTACCACCCGATACAGCCAATTAGTAATGTATTTGTCGCGTAAACAAAACGCCAATTAGTTACTACTTCAGCCCACCGGTGTGTTGGAGAGTAATCCACAACAAAATGCCAAATCGCCCGATGATGCTGGATGTAATTACGAGCGAAATGTACTCAAATTGAAAATGTTGTGGATTTACTTTTATTGTGGAGATAAGAAAAGAGCAGCCTCCCCAATTGATCAGCCAATAGCTGATCCCCAAGGCTACTAAACCAGAGCTACCATAGCCACAGTAGCCCTCGATTCATGAAGGGGGTTCTTTCTTGAAAAGAAAACACGCACGCAAAATGAAACTTCGTAAACCGGAATGGCTTTTCCCATTAATTTAACACACAAAAATTGAGGAATGTGTTTCGGACAGTCATTCCAACTCGACTCCTAACCTTAACAAACACACACCTAACCATTTCTCACAATACGAAAATAATAAGGAACGTAAATATGAAAACGATTTAATACTCATTCATTTAAAAACAAAACAATTAGCCTTTCCGGGGAATTCACGAAAATATCTGCTGCAAGATGGAATTGCCGGAGAGGCATTACTACTGTTGCACTGCAGGGACACCGTGATGCTATCGCGGACGGATGACCAGGCAGCCTCCCAAGTGGATTCTCGTTCGATGATCTCACGGTGCGTGCCGTGGTGGTATATGAATAACGCGGGCATTTGATTTTCATAATAAACTTTTTGGGTGAGATCGCGTTATTTATAAATGTGTCGTAACCCTCCACCGCCCGATACGGCCAATCAGTAAAAAAGTGTCACGTTGACAAAAGTCAAATAGTTCACTACTTTAGCCCACCGGTGTGTTGAAGAGTGAATCCACAACATTTAAGATTTTTGAGTACGACGTTTCTGATATTTGATTTTGTTAATCGAACAGTGTCCGTAATGTGTCAATTGCGTTAATGGGAAAAATGTAAACCGAACGCTCGTAATTCGAGGGATATCTGTACTGACCCCCACCCCACCCCCGCCCCCCCACCCCCACAACTTCAAAATAGTCCCCACAGCAAGCGTGCCCCCCATTCCTGTTTGAAAGTGGAATCAACGGTTCAGTTCCCAGGTCATGACACCCGGCTGTGTGCCTGCCACTGCTGGGAGCGAGTGTTCAAGACCTGTGCTGCCGTCATTATATTTAACAACAACACCAACATTCTATTTTGAAACAGAAAATAAAACGGCCAAAAAGCGCCAGTTTTTGCTATTTCCCCTTCAAACAATGTATTGAAGTCATTCCTATAAATAAGCAAAGTATTGCAAGCATAACCAACGGCACAAGCCAATTACCGGACCAAGTTTATCTTAGAGCAAACATTACTCTCACCTCCACGCGCACGCACACACGGGTAATAACTCACATATACTCGCTATAAAAATGCAATGTAATGGAACGTTACATTTGTCAACATTTATGTTCTTGCAGCATTACGTTCTCTCCTTTCATATTTTGCCATTTTCTTTTTTTGTTACCGTGAGAGACAGCCTCATTGACCTCCGAGTCGTCGTGTAGTAGGATGGGCATTATTTTACGTATGTCTTTTTGTATTTTGTGCGAAGAAGAACATTTAAAACCTCACGCCACACAGGGGCAGCTGCCGTCCGGGGGCGGCGGGTGTCTCCGTGACTGAGAAGCAGGAGGACGTTGCGATGGTTGAGACGAGATACGATCCGAGGCGCTTTTGGTTGTTCAGGCAACCAAGAGCCCTATAAATAGCCATTCCTCATCCTCACTCCTTCGTCGTCCGGCTAATGTTGATGTAGAGCAACAACTATGATTTTTAATTGAGGTGCTTTGAGCCAGATAATTACGTGAGGAGTAGCGGACTGCATAGCTGCGATGGGTCCTCCTCCTCGTCTGTGAAGCGGGCAATAAGCCTCACTGCATATACAGAGCGATGTCTTAGACACATGATCTCACGGTGACCCACCAACCCTGCTCTCACTCACTAGATTACAGGCGTGTGCGTCGTGACATCGGTCACGGCATTCTCGTGACTACCGCTGTTCTCTGCTTTGCTCCTTTGTGCAATAAACGAGTGAAAAAAAGGAAACACCAAAGATTGTCACTGATATTTTTGTTTCATCGCAACAACAACAAAAAGGCTACATTTATAATGAACCTCGATGTATCCGAGCCTGAATTGATATGAAGGATGTTACCGATTGTGTGAAAGCAACACGATCAAACGAAGCCAGTGCACCCTAAGACAATACCATGAATCACACTTCTCAGTCAGCTTAAAACCACGACCGAAGATGGCCGGTTGGTCAGCTTTAAATTGTTAACACCCAGTAGAGTATCTGTCCTCAATCTGAACTCCAGCATTTGTACATTCAACGTCATCCATTGAGAAGTGTTATAAATAATGAACGAATGTGTTGGTGACAGATCACTTCCCTTTCCCCAACACCAATACTCACTGAAAAATCCCAGCTTCCTTGCCGTTTTGCCATCACTGGCACCTACTTCTGCGATCGTATATCATTCCAAACAACCATTCCATTATTTACCTCTCGTGTTACGATCCCAAAAGTCACGCGGAGATCTTTTTCTTGAAGAAATTATATGCCGCGATGCCCTTTTTCTGATGTCTGCTTGGCGTTCAAAAGGTCCATTCTGCTCCTATCCCGATGGATTTCATGGCTGTCTGATGGGAAATGGTGGTGGGCCCAATTGATGATAACGCATCTCAGATACAAATGCTCCCTCATTTCCCAACAACGTTTGTTCACCATACTAGAGGTTTATTTTGTGGGGGGTGGGTTAGATCGCCTGAATATAAATGTGTAATTAAACCCGCCACCATCCCGACACAGCCAATTAAGTAAGGTTTGTCACGCATACAAAGCGTGCCAATTAGTTACAATTTCAGCACACCGGTTGCATGTTGGAGAGTAAACCCACAACATTTACAATTCGAACAATGCTGGCTGTCGCCTGATAAGGCTAGTTGTAATTTCCAGTGAATCGTCGTACTCAAATTGTAAACCATGGGGGTTTACTCTCCAACACACCGGTGTGCTGAACTAGTACCTAACTGGCATGTTTTGTTTACTTGACAAACCTCACTAATTGGATGTGTGTGGTGGTGCCGGGTTTTAACGACGCATTTATTTGTACGCGATCTAAACAAAAACAAAACTTCTCATGGAGATTGGTCGCGAAAGCCTACGTGTTGAATGTACAAAACTTTACCGAACAGCCAGGGGAATAACATGAGCAATCGTGCCTAATTAAAAAGGGCAGCAACGCAACTACTTTACACGAGGTCCAATAATCAAATTTACTTACGGCAGGCCCGCCAATGAATAATCCAGCTGGGTGGAATTTCGGCAAAGGGCTCAGCTCACAATGAGAGAGTTGCAAGTTCAAACCCAGTTTGGGAAATGACTTGGTCAATCATCCCTCTGGGAATTGGATGCAGTAATGGGTTGGTTACCACTGTGCAAGAAGTCCAAATTATATTATTTTGTGCAAAATCTCGTACCAACCATAGAAATGTGTAATTTGCGACACTTGCCCAGGGATACAAATGAAGATGGCACGGCGCCCGTCGACCCTCTATGAAGTCGGGAGAAGCATGACCTTGACTGTGTAGCTGCCTCTCTGCGCCGATCTCTCTGCTTGATTCACTACAGCATCCGTGCACTGTGGGTGTGCGGCATTCTTTCATGACTCTACACAGAGGACATTAATAAACCAGCCTCGGCCTTTGTAATGTCCCGGCTTGCTCAGTGCACGCGGACGATTAATTTAGCTCCAGCGCCGTGCGATTGCTAACATCCCCGGGGCACTTGGGCCCGAGGCCTTTGAATTCTGCATCCAAGATCTGAAGCGAGAGCCAATACCTGAAGGGGCGCTCCGCTGAGCTTCATGGCTTTTCCGTTTCCTGCGGTGTAGAGAACGCGCCTGTGACCCCCCTAGCCATGGTTGATGAGAACGAGCAATTGAGGCTTTGATTATAATGCCCACTTAAAAGCCATGATGGAAAAGGGTCTCCATTGTTCACTTTGCAATACACTACTAAACGTTGGTGAACGGCTCAATGGCGATCACGCCGAATATCATCGCCTATAAATGCCACGCTTCAAACTCAGCCCTCATTGTCCTCACAGATTTGCGATGTGTGAGAAATACATATCATCTCATTGACGAGCGTGGAGGACGGGGGGTTTTCTCGGAATAAGTGGAACACTGAGATTTCGAGGCTGTGGGAGGTTGTACGCGCTCAGATCTAGGCAACGGCATTGAAGGAAAGGACGGATTGACTGAAGGCATGGTTCGTGATATACAGCACTGCACATGAGTAAAAAAAAAAAATCTGTGTAATGAATAATTGGATTGCGGTGATCTGTCCATAATTCATGCATTCATGAAGGAAATCTGGCCTTAACATTTTTCATCAGAAATTTTGCTTTTGAATTAAGGCTTTTACCATCAATTATATTTGAATGAGTGTTATTTGTAACAGTAAACAGTACAATCGTAGCTTGCAACAGTGGTGTTGAAATCTGTAACTATGGCAGGAAACCAGGGAACCCAAGAGGAAATCCATGCAGAACAGGGGGAGAACGTACAAATTCCACAATTAAAGGCGCACCAAGCTTGAAATTGAACCCAAGGCCCTTTTTTGCTGAGAGGCGTAAGTGTCCCCACTGCATCAACCTGCCGCCCAATATGAAAACGATAAATCCACTGGCACGGCACAGCGGTTCCAGAACGGAGGCTGCGAGTTCAGATCCGAGTGAGATGTCGACTTGGCTCATCATCCCTCAGTAGTTGAAAAACCACTTTGTGGGAAGTCAACAGCAGTGTGCCTATGGAAAGAGTAGCCCTCGATATAGAAATGTGGCATTTCCACATTTTTTCGTTCAGGGCTAACAATGAAGTTGAGTACCATCCCACACTCACTTTAAGCAAACGGACATTTCCAATTGGATAATTAGTATCTCCACTGCTATGACTGTCTCAAACACAATACTATTATACGTTAAAAGATTGAATCTTTGCTGGGAATTTCTGTGAAAACTCAATTTCCATGTACAAGAACACGGTAAACCGGGTAAACCGTGTGGGTTGACAGGTATGCCATATGCCCACGCACGATATTGTCCATGCCGCTCAAAGAGTGGTCGCCAGTAGGCGAATGTACAGTACAGTATATACATATATATTACAGTATATTTATTAAAGCTTTTACGTCAATTATATTTCAGTGAATGTTAGTGGTAAAAGTAAACATTACAATTGTGGTGTGCAAAAGTAGGTGTTTAAAAGTGTAACTGTGGGAGGAAACCAGATAACCCAGGAGGAAACCTAGCAGAACAGGAGGGAGAACATACTAAATGACACAATTAAAGACACACCAAGTTGCACAGTATATATTAGGGCTGTATTATCCAATATGCACAGTAAGCACTGTGTCTAGGGCCTAGGGAAACTCAAGGGCCTACAACACAGTGTTTTTACCGTGTTTTTTGTTTGTATGATAAAAAAAATGTAACCAAGATATCTTCTTGAATAAATATACTGTCTGTATATAGCAAAGATAGGCACTGTGTATATACAGAGGCAGAGTCATGTCAACATCAATCGTTTTTCATAAGGTAAGAGAAATTAACACCGGAGATGAGATTGTTTTCATTGCAAAATTAACAGTAACATCTTCAAGTTATCTTTTTTTTTCCCCCCGCACAATCTCATTCTCAATAGAGAGCAATTCAATGGAAGAAGTCACGTGGCTGGACGAAGTGCCAGGTGAAACAAGCGGAGCTACAGTTGAGGTCGTAGTGACGTGGGCGGCAGCAGTACCAGCTGTCGGAAATTTATCACTGAAGGCCTAGAGAAGCACAAGTCGCCTAAGGACTACAAGAACATATTCGTGGGTCTTTCGGTAAAGTTACGTCGATAGGTTCAAAGACAAATAACAAAAAACTATGTTTCCTGAAGACGACCGCTTGTGTTGCGATCGAAACGTCGTAGTTTTTTGTTATTTTTTTAAATATTTTTTGGAAACTATCTACGTGACTTTACCGAAAGACCCAAGAATATGAATTCGTGCAGTCACGAAACCTTAAAGTCAAGACTACAAGAACCTTAATCCGGCTCTGAGATATATACACAAACTGCCCTACAATAGCGAGGCCAACTTTAGACAGACATAGCGAGCACACTACGCATATGGAATAAACAACAGTTCAGGAGGCACATTTTCTCAATAAACAGCTTTCACGAGCAATTGTGATGTATTTTTACACGCTTTCTATTAACTCAGTGTCTGTTGCATATTATTGGTTCTTTTGGTAAAGTCACGTAGAAGGGAAACATTTTAATTATTTTATTATTTCCCTTCTACGTGACTTTACCGAAAGAACCAAGAATATGAATCCCTGCAGTCACGAAAGCTTTAAATCAAAATTTCACTGTCTGTTGTTGTCGTATCCTGAAATCTTGTAACTCAATTTTAACCCACTTCCCAATGTGGTATCGACTGCAAACTTGGTATACTTATGTTATACTGATGACAATACTATATTCTATCATAAAAAAAACATATATTTTGAAACATTATTTTGTATATGTTATGTTTTGGCTTGGGTTTAATTGTCCACGCTCAACTAACGTTGGCTGTAAATCAACACGGCCTCTTACATTATGGCAAGCTTCGGGGCCACTTCCTGGAGTTGTGGAGTTCTGCCATTACGAGTATGGTACATTTCATTAAAGCGTGTTTAAAAACAAATTTAATCTACACACAGGGCAACTTATCCACTTGGCCCTTATCGCTGTGAGCTCAGACGGGCTGTGTGTTCCCCTGTGTAGCAAACACACTGGATTGCAGCGATGGGGGTTGGTGAACTTTCAGCTCCAGTTGGTGCTCACGCCAAAGGGCTTCACACTCCTCATTAGAGGTGGGTGTCATTGTCAAACATTCCAACAAACTTCAAAAGCCCTTCATCTCATTCCACAAAATCTGAACAAATGAGCCTTGCTGAATAATATTAACACAGTATATATACACACACGGCACCGGACTGTTGGGGCAAGGGTGCCCGTGGGGGAAGGGGTGAGTATTTATAAGATTTATAATGAGCGGCTGTATACGGTTTGGTGAAGGAGTTTTTCTTTATTCATGAGTGGGGTCAGGCCCTCCCGGCACCTCATGCACTGAAAGCCAAGCTGCTTTGTTTCTATTAAATGGCCAGTGTGTCTCCGTATGGGAATTAGTGTCGGGACTTTGCTTATCTCTGGGAGCCATGCCACAGGTGCTAAGTGTAAATTACATGTTCCTATGGAAATTGCAGTCTCTCCCGGAGGCGGATCTACGAACTTCGTAACACGACGGTGGGGAGGGGGAGAGGGCGACCAAGACATTTCAAAATGTTCAAATGGAGCCCTACATTCATTAAAAACATACATTCAATGTACATTTTGCTGGCTGGAGGAAAGGAGGGAAGAATGGAGGGGTCACGTCAACAGGATATGCATGCTGCTAGTCTCTGGTACATATGAAAAACTAGCTGTCCTACTCTGCCGCCTTTGTCTCCCCAGTGGCGATGTTCACACCACAACAGTTACTCGTTTGAGTCGACCTAGGGGAGGCCCAGGACCGGTTCAAATAATCGTCACTGGTGGTGGGCCGTGAGCGGGAATCGAACTCGGGTCGCCGGGTTCGTAGTGCAGCACGCTAACCACTACACGACAATGCGTTACACTTCCAAATGCGCGGGTCACGTGACAGATTTGACGTCACAGCTCACTTGCCGTGCAAAAATAAATTCATTATTGAGCTCCCCCCCACCCTCCAAAAAAAAAATTTGTTTATAATTGTTGCATGGTGTACAGTCTGGAAAGTACCCACATGGCAAATTTGCAGTTTGTTGCATGTCAGGAAGTACGCTAAACATTTTGAACAGACACATTCACAACTTTGCCTTTTACATATATATGGAGATAAAAGTACCGATTTTTGAGGCTGTGCGGTAGCATTGACCCCATGCCCCCTCCACACCTGGGATCTGCCACCAGTCTCTTCATGGGACAGCCACCGCTGAGTGCTGGTGTTCATTTTTGCAAACTCTGGGATGAACGATGATTTTGGATGACCCCGAATGGGATTCAAACTCACGAACCTACAATAACGAGGCCAAAGTTACACAGAAATAGCGATCACACTACGCATATTGAATACAACAATAGTTCAGGAGGCACGTTTTCTAAATACAAAAGATTTCATGAGCAATTGTGATTTTTTATTATTGAAAATCTACACACATGGCAACGTATCCACTTGGCCCTTATCGCTGTGAGCTCAGACTCTGCCTGCGCGTTTCCCTGTCTAGCAACACACTGTATTACAGCAATGGGATTTGTGCACCTTCAGCACCCTGTGAAGACGAAGGTCTGCACACTCCTCATTAGAGGTGGGTGTCATTGTCAAACATTACAACAACTTAAAAAGCCCTTAATCTCATTCCACAAAAATTTTAATAAATGAACCGGGCTGAATATTATTAACACGTGTCCCGAACGCGCAATCTGATGGCAGCTATTAGTGGCTAATTTAAAATTCCACGAGCCAAAGCCCCCCCTAACTGTGAAGCAAAGCGAATTCTGTTAATGAAAATGTATGAATAAATGAAATCACGTGGGGAAAATAATCCACAACGGGCTCAGAAAAATAGCAATCGTTAATATTAATTCACACGTGCTTTTTTAAGCATCTCGATAAATAAACACGGAGCGTGCACAGGGCACCCTAGGCATGTTAGGAAATCACAGCTTGTTGTAATTGATGGCTTGTAAGGTGAGCCAAAAATGTACGCATATTTCCTGCAATGCCTTGGGTTACATGATGGAGAGCCTCGCTTTTCCCTCCCGAATGGCCTCCGTTCATTCATCGAAGCATGGACGGTACACAATTACATTGAGCAACATTCCTCTGGCCCTAGCCGTTCGTAGGTTACACTGCCGAATTATACAACTCACCAGGATCATTTTCCCTTTTTACAGCCCATGCATCAAACACAGCAATACATAGCGTGGATTTGTTTAATATATGGTTCTTTTTAATGCTACGTTTAAAACGAAAAATCGTGACAAAACAACCTCTGACATCCAATAATTCGTAATTAATTTATTTGGGGGTTAGTTCGTATAGGTATAATGTAAATGTTTTAAGAACCCAGATCAGGAAGCTCTTTCGCACAAGAGCTGAGCTCCTGTTAAATAACAATTGATTATCGTTCGGGGAGTAATCTCAATTGAAACGTCGTGTTCACATTTTTGCTTGGACTTTTTCAACGTTTCAGTTTGCTGAAAAAAACTAAACAATTGGCATACTCACCCACGTGACAACTTGCTTTGATTGGCTCTGTCGGGTGCTTGAGGGTTACAGTAAATTAAAAAAAAATGGCATTATTCCTACACGATCTAACCCTAAATATTCTAATTGTGAATCATAATATTGGCCGTGAAATCCTACGTGTAAAATGACCATCCAATCCATATTTATATTCCTATTTCGTTTAATATACAGACCAAAGTTACAGCACACAGATGCGTACACATACACACAGGTCTCCGATGGCGAGCACAGGTTTCCCCCGCTCTATGCGGATTCAGTTTGTGCAATTTCACGCTGTATATGTGGCCAACCTATTTACATCCAAAATTCTCTATCCTACGCGGTTTGTACTGTGTGTGTGTACTGTGTGTACTGTGTGTGTACTGTGTGTGTTAGTGCTGTGTAATGTATGTATTGTGTGTACTGTGTGGACTTTTTGTGTGTATTGTGTGTGCTTCTCGGCAGGCAGTGCGGTTTCACTTTGCGCGCTCTTTCTTTGGAACGCATCTACTACTGCCACAGCATAGAGTGAGTGAAGCCTGTATGAGACATGGATATTAGCGAGCATCTGTTAAAGCCACAGACATAATGTGAATTATAATTACAGCAGTATACCACATTGTTATCGCAATTCCTAACGAATAACACAATCATTGTAATTGATTTCAGGTTGCGGTTCCAAAGACACACGAGGCATCGGCATGACCAGTACACACACACCTTGGCAGCCTTCATCTCCCCAGTGCTGATGTTGAGGGCGAGACATGGCTCCATGTTCTGACACTAATGATGACTACCGGTGCTGTCCGTCACATTGCAGGGCTTGTGGTTGCTTGCGTGTGGGAACCACCGTGACGCCACTCACCACACGTGCAGCAAGCGCACATCTTTAGTTCCAAACCAAACAAATGCTCCACCTTGCGTATTACTCTCTCCGCATCTCTCCTATTTAATCGGGAAGAATGAATGGTGCCCGCACACACGCATGCACGCACGCATCCATATCCACAGCCCGATGCAGGTAATTATCAATGCCGCTGGATAATCTAGTTTAGACTCGTGTTGAACGTGTTGGTGTGTCCTCCTCAGCTTACCATATATTCATATGCACAACTAAATTGACTTCAGCTGTTTCTCCTAACGGACATTATTCATGATAGTTTTTACTTCAACTTTTAATGCGCTACACATTGCAAAATCCCCCCCCCCACCTCCAAGCTCTGCGGTCCTCTATATATTACAATGTTAGCGGACGAATTAATGAGTGTTTACATGTAGATGGAACAGGTGAAGTCCACATTTTTCTATACAGCCCTAGAGGCAGGGCACGGCACGTCAACGCCGCAGGGGTTTTCACCTCCACAGTGCTGGATTACAGGCAAACGTAATGTACATCCTTAATGTGCATGCGTGATGTATATACATTATGTATGTTGATTAACTCAACCAATAACAAGTAACCCAACCAATAATAGACATCCATTGTAATTTATATGAATACATTAACCCAGCCCCCCTCCCTGGCCTTCGCACCTGATTGGCTCATAAGTGACGACGTCACAGCTATCCCTCTATTTAAGAGGAGGAGGATTTTTCCACAACTCTGGGTGTCGTCTGATGAGGCTGGTTGTAATTACCGGCGAAACGTCGTACTTGAATTGTAAATGTTGTGGGTTTACTCTCCAACACACCGCTCTGCTGAACTAGTAACAAATTAACATGTTTTGTTTACATAACAAACCTTACTAATTGGCTGTGTCGAGTGGTGGCGGGTTTAACGACACATTTATATTTACGTGATCTAACCCAAAAAAACCTCTTATGGATAATATTGGTCGCGAAAGCCTACTATGTGTGAAACTGGTATTAGTTTATGGCATTTTGGCTTTAAAAAGATATATTCTTTCTGTGCCACAGATATCATGGCATGGGATGATAGAATGTCCATTCAGAACTCCCGTGCCTTGTGCCGGAAAATAACTTGAGATCACAGAACTAATTCTAAAGTCACTTGACGGGCGTTGCTATATCCACATGAGGTGACACACCTTTTTATAATACACTCTGTAAAAGTGTCCTTCACATCAACATAAAATAATAATTTTTTATAGTCATCAGAGCTGAAATTTACTAAATTAGCTGACACACTAAACATAGTAAAAAACTCAACACATTTTTCAATAACACCGTGGACTTGAAAATCTCTATATATAAAAGTCAAAAGTTGTGTGTGGGTTTGTGGCGGGGTTTGTTTGTGGCAGGGTTTGTGTGTGTTCGCGCGCTTGGCTCTCCAATGGTGGGGTTTACTTGAAAAAAAAATCGCTAGGTACCACGCCGTAAGCCCCGCGGTGAGCAAGCGCTATTCCTTTTTCACATCCGTCAACTTTAAATTCGTTTAATTAGCGATTTAGTGCTTTATTCTTAGTTATTTATGACGCGTGCACGACCATACCAACTAACGTGCCTTTGGTGGGGAGGACGGCCCATGCCAAGTCGCACGCCTTCGGTGGGAGTGAGGGGGACATTTTCTTTCGCGTTAAAAATCCTATGAAAATACACTAAACGCTCTGGTAAATTCTTCACTGTCTCATGTCCCCCCCACCCCGATGCGTGCAGTTATTACTACTATACAGTCGGTAGATGTGACCACTATAAGCTGTAGATATTACTGCAGAGCGGCTGGGGACATCATAGCTGGGGGGGAGTCAGGGGTAGCAGCCCAGCCCCAGCCTGCAAAGGTGCCACCTCGGCCGGCTGGACAATCTAGGCGAGGCCGGAGGCTCTGCACGGGACTAGGCCTCACCACGCCACTCTGTCAGGTGAGTACTTTGTGCTATAGAGTAGATAAATACTGCTATAGAGTCAGCATGTACTACTGTAGTGATAGCAGGTACCACCACAGTCGGTATGCACTGCTGTAATCATAGTAGGTACCACCACGGTCAGTATGCACTGCTGTAATCATAGCAGGTACCACCACAGTCGGTATGCGCTGCTGTAATCATAGCAGGTACCACCACAGTCAGTACGCACTGCTGTTAGATTTTTAAGAGTAGTTTTAAAATCTTTTAAGACCCGGGCAACGCCGGGTACTTCCCGATAGTAATATATAAAGTAGTCTCTCGGTTAACAGTGACATCAGTTAACGGTTTGTCAGCTAACGTTTCGCCTCCCAGAATACCCCATGGTTTCGAATAACGTTTACATTTCTATTAACGGGATGTTTACGTTATGCACACGGGCGCCAATTTTGGCCAATTCCAGCGCTTGTAAGTGGGCTGAGTATGCCTCAGCCAATCAGCGACGGCCATTCATGAGCATTTATACCTCAACTGGCTTTGTTTAAATTGCGTTTTCTGTTTTGGCAGTGGAAACAGCTCTCTTGCAGAAAAATTATTTACTTATTTTTCAACTTATAAGTGAATTAATAGTGATTGTAATGTTTCTATTAATATGAATCCTTTAATATAGTCGTATTTGTGTTTAATAATAATGAGTGTTTAAATGCAATAAACTATGTTTTTTGGGTCAAAAAGGTCAACTTACGATAATCTTGGAACGGATTAATGCTCTTAAAATGTAATTCCTATGTTCAAGTAACAGTTATTTTTTTTACAGTAATTTTCGTGGAACGTATTAACCACGTTAACCCGAGGGACTACTGTAAATAAAATAGGTGATGTGTTGGGAAATGGCCCCTCTTTGTAGCACATAACTAGAGCAAGCTTTTTTGTAAAGTAATTCATGACCAGGCTGAAACCTGGAACTCACAAAGCCCGAGACTCCAGGTTAACCATGGGTGGCTGTCGAAGTGGTTGTCTGAATTTGGGCCCAGGTTCTCGGCAGTGCTGACTTGGTGTTCTGATGCGGGATTATTCCCCTCAGATACCTGGCCACCTTGATGTTGTTATTGCAGTCTGTTCTCTTATAACGCGGTAGTTGCGTTCCTGACGAACAACGCGTTATGGAAACATCGCGTTATAATAAATAATCTATAATACAGGGTAAATCACAGTCCGCGATAACACGGGAGATGGGTATGCAGGCCAAACAAAGACTGAAGCACGTGGGTAGCATCTAGAAGCATCCAGCAGCATCGCTATGCCCTGTGTGATGCTACGCCATGGCAGCCCACAACCGTGTATTCCTACTTGCGCGATGTAGTTCCGTTCACTCAATAGTGTTATATCCAATTCGCATCCACGTTATAAAAAAAATCTGTTCCCTAATACATTAATCGCGTTATACCCAATTCGCGTTATGAAAACACGCATTATAAGAGAGCAGACTGTTCATAATCAACGATTTTTGGGTTTAGATCGCGTTATTTATAAATGTGTCGTAACCCTCCACCACCCGACACGGCCAATCAGTAAAAAAAAAAGTGTCACGTTGACAAAAGACAAATAGTTCACTGCTTTAGCCCACCGGTGTGTTGAAGCGTGAAACCACAACATTTACAATTTGAGTACGACGTTTCGCTGGTAATTGCATCCAGCATCATCGGGCAATTCGCCAGAATGGTGAGGCTCTGCTGTGTCTCCCGTTCTTATATAGAGCAGCAGCAGGGTGACGTCATCATTAACTCATTAACTCATCAGGTGCAAAGATTTGAGGGGGGGGGGGTTATTGTAATTATATACTTGATTAGTAATAAGGCTATTGTTACGATGCGAGTTGTAGATTAGTAATCATTTGGAATGTGTTCTATTGTGATTATGCTACATTAATAATCAATTAGTGCTTGTTTCCCTTATAAGGAATTGTAATGCATCTTATTTAATAATACGCTTCCAGGCCGCACTAAGCCTGTAGCTGTCTGAGCGATTAAAGTTATTTCTACAGGCTTAGTGCGGCCTGGAAGCGTATTATTAAATAAGATGCATTACAATTCCTTATAAGGGAAACAAGCACTAACTGATTATTAATGTAGCATAATCACAATAGAACACATTCCAAATGATTACTAATCTACAACTCGCATCGTAACAATAGCCTTATTACTAATCAAGTATATAATTACAATAACCCCCCCCCCTCAAATCTTTGCACCTGATGAGTTAATGAGTTAATGATGACGTCACCCTGCTGCTGCTCTATATAAGAACGGGAGACACAGCAGAGCCTCACCATTCTGGCGAATTGCCCGATGATGCTGGATGCAATTACCAGCGAAACGTCGTACTCAAATTGTAAATGTTGTGGTTTCACGCTTCAACACACCGGTGGGCTAAAGCAGTGAACTATTTGTCTTTTGTCAACGTGACACTTTTTTTTACTGATTGGCCGTGTCGGGTGGTGGAGGGTTACGACACATTTATAAATAACGCGATCTAAACCCAAAAATCGTTGATTATGAACAATATTGGTCGCGAAAGCCTACGTGTTAGAGCAGACTGTACTTGCGCATCGTCACATATCATCAGGTGCCATCAGCAGGCTACGTTGGCATGCATCTATAATTCAGTGGCCTCGCTAGAGGATTGGTGGCTCATGCAGAAGTGAATCCCCCCCATGACGCTAATTCTACCAACCTACAGGCCAAGCGAATGCCTGTTGTCTTATACCATGACCCAAAGGGGTTGGTCGGTATTACCTGAGGTGGGAAATTCTGCCGGTATTCACCATGGGCAGTAACCTTAGTATATATATACAGTGTGTTTTATAACGACAGTTTATATTTATTTTAAAATTTCTGTAGATATTTCATATGGCGGTAACATGGCCTAGCGGGTTGCCTGTTCAACTTTTGTTGTCGAGGTTCGCAGATCGAATCTGGAAGGCCACGTTCATTAATACTGTGGGTGCATCAGCTGTAAATATACGTGCAACCTGTTTCGAAGTTAATGTGAAATATTCCTTGATGTCATTCGCAAGAGTAGGCTATTGTGTGCGGGTGTCTTTGGTCCAAATTCTGTCAAATCGTAAACAATGAAAACTTGTCAGGCCACTCCTGAATAAGGCTCACGAGACTCAGTGAGGCTTTCCGGGGTACACGCAAATAATAATAACACTTTATAAGTTTTAACCAACCAATATTAGAAATGGTAACTTTCGTTGACAACCCTTAAGTCGTTCAGAAAACTACCATGGTGATCCTGCAAATGGGGCATATTTGTAACCTTGAGAGAAAACCTTTCACTTGCCACCCCGAGTGCCACCAATATAACCACTGTTAGGCCTCATGACTCAAGGAGCATATGGGTGAGTCCTGCATTTCCAACAACAGTTTCTTTCAGCAAAGCCTGCGTCATGATGCTTTGAGCAAGGAGTTCCTCCTCAGCGTATTGGGTTAATTCTTTACTGGGTATTTTTGTGACATTCGGAAGTATCTTGAGAGAAGAATTAACAGAACTCACACAGTGAAATCACGGTAACCCTACAGGCAACAATGTTTTTTTCTCGTAAACAAATTATTTGGTGCTGTTGCTGCTGCGTTGGCAGTGGTGCACAGGCACAAAGTAAAATAACTCAACAACGCTGCCTTCAGGCACCAGCTCTTTTTCATAGCACATACGTGTGTGTGTGTGTGCTATGAAGAACGGCCAATGGCTGAAATGTCACCGAATATGTATTTGTTTTCTCTGTGAAGGCCACAATGTTGTTGATGAGTATGTTGAGTTTTTTTTTCTTTCGGAGGTGGAAGCCAACACTCATCATGCTTGTGGTGTCCCCGTGCAATCCACCGAGCGCAGTGTTCAACATCGCTGCATCACGGTGGGTCAGAGTGGACCGACGATGATGTCTTTCCTTCTCAGGAGAAAAAAAAAACTAGAGATCCCAATCAATAATAAAGAAGTGGGCAAAATATCACGCAACTTTTGTAGAACGGCATTAGCTAAAGAGTAAAATGGATTTTTGAACCGAATGCACGTCAATACGAACGTGACGTTTTCACGAGTTGCGTCTGCAATCTTCGAACGTTTTGCGTGCCTGGGTTTACACTCCCCAATGTCACGGTCACCTGGCGGCAAGTCCATTCAAAACAACATTTCAGTTTAATGAATTCGCTTAGCGTCAAATTGGTTTCACACGTAGGCTCTCACGAACAATATTATCCATTATCAAGGCTTTTTTAGGTTAGAGCGTGTAAATATGTCGTTAAAACCGCCACCACCCGACACAGCCAATTAGTAGTGTTTGTCACGTAAACAGAACGTGTTAACAAAACGTGACGAGTAACTAATCGTCACGTTTTGTTAACGTGGCTAAAACTTTACTAATTGCCGATATCGGGTGGTGCCCGGTTTAATGACACATTGCTCCTAATTAATACACACGCAAAATTAGTGCTGGATCACAGTAAATTGACGTGATTGTTTCATGCACTCACTGAAGACACCTCACCGTCGTCAATGATTTAACACTGCCATACGACAGACAGAGACACAATGAAGTCGGTTTTAGAGGGCTAATATATTTGGGCAATAATGGCATTCCTTTTCACGGAGAGTGAGAGGGCAGTTGGATTGTTTTGACTTAATTATTTATGGAGACATTTTACAAAACGAGGGCCTTGGAAAAAATATTGGGTCACGTGGATGCAGCCAGTATAAAGAGAGTTTACTATCATAAAATATTCAGTACCAAATACCATTTATAAGTGATATTACATTACTTGGGATGCCACTGTGGTGTAATTGTCAGAACTGGATTTGCAATCCAGAGGTCGCCAGTTCGATCTCTCTGCAGGCACGGGAGTTGAAATCAATGGGGCAAAGCTTCTTAAAACCCTCTGCCTCTGTCCACCCAGCAGTATGAATGGGAGCAACCACAGTCGATTGGAACGTTGCATGCGAGGGAAGAGTAGGCCAAAATATCCCTTGGAGTCACTTTGTAGAACTCTCTGTAGTGGATGACCTTCCGCCAGCGGTGGGTATGCCAAAGTAATGGCAGGGCTGCGATTACAATATGTACATGCACTTTATCAGAGTTACCCCTTGTGTGAGAACATGAAGCTTCAGCTTATTTCACAATTTGTTTCATAGTTTGTTCCTAATTGTGTATTAACAACACGGACGCAAAGTGTATTGGTGCACGGCAGGGGAAGATTTGCAGCAAGCAGAAGGCTGCTGCAGATATTGACGGAACACGGAGCAGTAAAGGGCGAGTTTTACGGTGGAGAGATGTTAACTACCTCGCCTGGTATGCAGGAGATCGTGGGTTTCGATCCCCATGGTCGTGTGGATTTTTCTCAGGGTCCTGCGGGTTTTTTCCCTCCACATTTAGAAGCATGCGTTTATAGAGTGTTTGGCCATTATGCATTTCCACACAATACGCCACTATACTTCGTTGGGCTATAATTTGTGACCGGGTCGCTTCTGGGCCTGACCTGGTAAAATAAAATATATATTTTTTATAGTTTAAATGCAATTATCCCAGATTTCTCACAATGCACACGATCAAATGAATGCAGGCTTGTATATGCAAGTGCATTGTTTGTTTCGATAATCCGCTTCATGTTAATCCTCTGCTTGGAGCCGAAGTGGACATTTTATTTTTTACCAAGGGCCCAACAAAAAGCCGCCTCCCGGCTCAGTTGAGTGCAACCCCCTACCGAGTGGCCTTGTTCATCAGTGCGTTGCCCCCAGGCATTCACACACCTGCGTCGGAGTGGGGGAAGAGGATCTGAGATTCGAATCACGGTTGGTCACACCAATATTCAACCGAGCGTGGCAGCGAGTTGACGGGTCTGTGCCCAGTCAACAAGTGAATTCACAACATCGTTACGTACATTTACCCCCCCTACCCCCATTCACTTAATTGGCATAGACCAGACAAGAACAAGAGGTCCTAACAATTCATAACTGAAGTACAGTCAGCTCACATCATTCTGGGGTAATGGAGGAGTGGTGGGGGGGGGCCAGATAAAAACAATAACACAGATAATGCCACATGCATGTAAATTAGGCTATAAAACCATATTTATTGCTTACCTACGTCGAATGGCGGCGAAGATGTAGCTTTGTCTGTTTTTATTGCCTCTTCGAGCAATCGGTTCACTTACCATTCGTAATTAGTTTCTTTAAGGTTAGATCATGTAGGTATGATGTCAACTCATTAACTATAAAAGCAATAACACTAATGAAATCAGGTTTTCATGTCATGGGCAAATATACAAATTCATTAGTTTTTTTCTTCAGAAAACTGGATGTTGACAAGTAAGAGCTATTGTAAAAAAACACATTATCTTGCTGATAAACCGAATCAACTGGCCATATTTGCCCATGAACGTGACAACTCGTTTTGACTGGCTCGGTCGGGTGGTGGAGGGTTCTAGTAAAAAAAGGAAACTGACGGCGTACCTTACGGCGGCGATCTTAACCCAGACAGAAAATCTGAATCGTGACGGCGATCGCGGGAGCCTCATGTCTCAAAGTTCACCGGCCGATTTGTCGGCGGTCACGTGGGTGCCGAGCCACTGACCCCCCACGATGATCGTGGAGCGGCTCACGATTAAACCGGTGCACGCACGAAGATACTCGATTGATTATTCACGATAATCTTAGCATGGATCATCGGTAGGTAACGGTAATGTCCATCGGGTGACTGGAATGCAGTGAGGCGCCCTTTATAGTGCCGATAAATGTTATCTACGTCGCATGATATACAGGAGGTCGTGGGTTTGATCCCGACCCTGACACCTGTATATTTGCACGTTCTCCCCGTGGTCGCGTGGATTTTTCTCCGGGTCCTGCGGTTTTTACCTCCACAATTAGCAATGTGCGTTTTGAGTATTTGGCTGCTATAAATTTCCACGTGATAAGCCACTTCGTTGAGCTATCATTTGTGGCCAGGTCGCTTTTGAATGAGAGCTACAGTGGGCCTTACTTGGTAAATAGTAAATAATAGTTACAACATTTGGTATTCATGCCATTCTCATAGTGCAGGGCTATCACAATAGAAGGTGCTGTGGTTCACAGACACGCTCTGCAGGCGTTTCAAAGCAAGGGGCGATGTTGCTATGTGTGAATCCCGATGAGAGTAAATTGCAGATAATTTTGCCACATTTTGACAGTGACTGGCACACAAATGGCCTGATGTCTTTTGAATGACGTCACGGGATCATTAACGTCTACTCTGAAGTGTGCGGTACGTAGCGCGTTAGGGTGAATACCCTCGCGGTCACTGCTGGAGACTCGTGACTGATACGGTGCGATTGTGTACAGACGTTCCCGGGTACAACGCGATGCTGTGCCGGCTGAGCGAGTCAACAGAAGGACGCTTCTTCACGTTGCCAATCTGGGATGTAATTAATAACAAAACAAATGCATGTATAACGTGGTGTTCTTTAGGAACACCACGTTATAGGAAAGATCGCGTTTTTAATCAATAATAAACAATATAGGGTAAAGCACAGTCCGAGATAACACGTGAGATGCGTACGAGGGCTGGACAAAGGCTGAGGCACGTGGGTAGCATCTAGAAGCATCCAGCAGCATCCCAATGCCCTGCGTGATGCTACGCCGAGGCAGCCGCACAACCGCTTATTCTGCTCACACGATATAGTTTTCGTTCACTCAATCACGTTATATACAATGCACATGCGCGTCATGAAAAAGGTCTTCCCTAATACATTTATCGCGTTACATCCAATTCGTTTCGTGAAAACAACACGCGCCGTTATAGGCGAACAGACTGTATGTATGAAATAAATCTCACAAACAGATATCCCTCGCCTTAAACACTTGCTGTGGTTAATGGTGTTATAATCCTTGCAGAGTGTGATTGATTTTTATATGACATCAAACCGGCAGTAAAAACACAAGTTCAAATCCGTATTGGTCGCCCATCACAACTGAAGGCTTGTCGTAGCGACGCACGAGAACTACCGGGTACGAAAAACACCCTTGGCGAGCGAGTGAGTGATCTGGTCAGTGTGACCTCAGGCTGCCGTGATGTCTCCGGCAAGAGGGACGGCTGCATGGTTCATGCAGTCGAGAGACGGTCTCACAAAATAGGAACCGGAGTATTTGAAATATTCAAATGTTTTTTTTGGTGATGGGGGGGGGTGAGAAGTCATAACGGCAATTATATTCCCAACTGTGTGCTGTTGGCGTCAAGGCGCACGACGAAAGATTTAAATTCTATTTCTGAACTCCCTGGACACAACAGATGGGAAAGTGGTTTATTCTGTACCCGGAGCGCCAAGTGTCTCCCCAGAAAGTATTGGACTCTTCTCGAAGAAGGAGGGCAGCGCCAAACAACTCTGGCGTAACAATCTGCGCAGTCATCCGCGACCTGCGTGAAGTCGGCACACTCTCTGCACACGACGAGCAGTTTACAACCTGGTCAGATACGCAGAGCTCGATCTCGGCAGTCTCGGTGGTGCTGATTAAGTGCTCTGATTTCAAGCATTAGTAACCCTCAGCTGTTCAGCAACTTCCATCACCACCCACATCTTCATCGCATGTGAAATCTGTATTCAAGTCCTCTCGAGGAAGATGCTCTTCGGCAATTGGAGCCGTCCCCATTTAGTATTGGGGAGCCATGGTGGCGAGTTGTCAACTACCTCGCCTGGTATACAGGAGGTCGTGGGTTCGTTCCCGACCCTGACGCCTGTATATTTGGAGTGTGCATGATGTTCTCCCTGTGGTTGTGTGGATTTTTCTCCGAGTCCTCTAGTTTTCCTTCCACATTTATAAACACATTTACACGTTATAAGCCACTTCGTTGAGTTATCATTTGTGGCCAGATCGATTCTGAAAAAGAGCTGTATAGCTCAGTGGGCCTTACCTGGTGAAATTAAAATAGTTTATAGTTTTTAGCTTGAGTGTCGTATTGGAGTACATCAGTGGCAATCAAGAGTGCCTGGAGGAGCATACCCATAAATATGCGGGGAGAACACTCAAAACATGAAAAAGCTAAAGAAAAAAACACTTGCTGGACTGTCCTTCGACAGGCAACAGCACCTAATTGCACGAAAGATGGGTAATATGTACGTGTGTATGTTGCACTTATTTTTCACCGTACGTAGCCAACCGTGCTAATCGGAGGTGCGGGGTTTGGGACAAGAAACGAAACACAAGAAGCACCCATCGTCACGGATCTTGATAGAGATGGCACAATGGAATGCACATTCCCGTGTGATCCAACCAACCAAGCCTCAAACAGTTCCGATTGTGCACCATGGGCAGTAATGTTTCACATGTATATACACGTGCAATTATTTTACACTGCACAGGAGAGCACAAAAAAAATACTTTGATGTTGGATATCCTGGGCGATGGTTTTTTGTGGAAAATATAACGAAATGCAAATCTGAACTCATTTGATCGAAACCTGGACAAATTGCGGTGTAGTGGGAGATTACTTTTTTTTCTTAAACTACACCACCTGCAATTTAAAATCCAAGACCTGGACCTTACATTCTGTAAGTAAAAAAAATGTGTGTTTAAGCCAATAAAACAAATTTATAGCGGCCGAATCCTAAGCAGAATGGTTATGGTCCTGCTGGCAGTTGTAATGTAAGAACTTGCGATGAATGTCTTCAGTTAATCTAAATGTGAAAAAAAAAATTCCAGAAATATCCCCCCCCTCACACACTCCCACTCCCAAAGCCTGTACTCAAATATTGTGGGCAATCGCCCACTTTCAGAATCCACGATTAGTTTTGAGTGACGACAATCACGCATTCTGCCGATAGAAATCAAGAGCCACTCAGTTGCAGACTGATCCAGAGTTAAGATTCTGAATTTAAACGCCAACTGTGAAAATGAAGGCCCACCACTCCTGAACGATGCTCTCTCACACCTGCGCACATCGCTGCAGCGGCGGCAGCAGCAGCAGCAACTCTTGCCAGAAGCGCACCTGCACGCTGACACTTTTGTTAGAGGGGTTGTAGGAGGGTATGGATTTGAAAACTGTCCTTTCGTACACAGCCCATTGATCTGTGCTCGCAGCCGTGTGACCGACCGCAACATTTCTGACACTTGGGCCTCATTAAACTATTTCCTCATCTCCCACACACCGTACGATCCCCCCGGCTGATTCTGCTGCGGCTCCTCACTTCAACGCTCGGAAGGGTTTGATCTCACCAACGTCCATTTCCACCAGACGAATGTATTCACATTTTCCCCAATTACAACGGATCTATCTTCAAGGTTCCATAGTGACCTCCTCCTTGTGAAGGGCGCCATTGAAGCGTCTAGCACGGGAAGATATTGCGAATGAAACAAGAGCCATCGTTGCTTCCCTGCTCCTCGAATTTCAATCGGGTGGAAACGTGACTCGTTTTGAATCCCCCGGCAGGGATGCCCAAAGTCGTCCCCGTAATCCCCTCCCGACTGAAATGGGTGCCAGCTTGTGGGAAGTCGACCGCGTTCCGTCGTGTTGAGAGAGCACGTGTATGTATATACGTTGAACTTCGAGGCCATGGGAATGTGGAATGTGCACTGGCGGATCAAGGCTGCCAATGGAGCAAAGCACTGTCCCTTCCCCCCATGCTCCTCTGAGCAAGGAGATGCACCGACGGTGGGACTCTTGAGATGTCTAAATGTGTCACGTGTACGGGTACCGCCCGTTTAGGTCAATCCACTGCCGGATGAGGGAAATATGATCACACTTCACCACGCCGGTCAGTCCCCGTTGGTGAAGGTGTTCTGCATTCCACCCGCCTTCACGGTTACTTTATATATTTAAAATATATATTTTTTTATTTTACCAAGTAAGGCCCAACTGAGCTATATAGCTCTTTTTCAGAAGCGACCTGACCACAAATGATTACTCAACAAAGTGGCTTGTCGCGGGGATATGTATAGCAGCCAAATACCTCTCAACGCACGGTTTCTAAATGTGGATGGAAAAACATCGGAGGACCCGGAGAAAAATCCACGCGGCCGCAGGGAGTGAGAGAGACACACCAACTCCAAATATACTGCAGAGTATCAGGGTTGGCATCGAACCCACGGCCTCCTGTATAACAGGCAACATGTCGCCGCTGCGGCAGAAGAAAAACAGATTTTCTGCACTGCCCTCTGCTGCCCACAACGCCACCTGGCAGCTATGCGCGGTGTGCACCCATCCCAAGCACTATCCGGGCTCAAAAAACCTGCTTAGCTTCCGAGCTGTAACAAGAGTTGGTCATTGGCTAACTTTTCCAGTCACAGAAAACCCCTTCTCTCTCTCCTCCCCTATTGACAAATCCGTCACGAGCGGCTTCGTGCGGTGTGATCCAGGCTCAAACTCTGCACGTGTAGCACAATTCCGAAATAGCATTGCCAGTGTGCTCGTAGGCGTGCATCAAAAGGAAATACATACTTATGCATAAATAATGCCGCTTTCGCTTTTTTTTGCGCAATGCTCTCTGTGTCGTGCCACCACTAACCCCACCAAGGGGCCGATCCCTTGAGAATTGAAGGTCGCAACTGGGTGACCCACAGCAGTACCAGCTCACTGGGCATCCAGAATCGGATCAATTGCTCTTGTGTATATATACCTCAGCTTATCACGGTTGGCTACGTACGGTGCGAAAGAAGTTCAGCGTACATACGTACACACGTAGAAGACTGGACCGAGCAGTATAAACATGTGCATCACAGTTGACAGTCAAGTAGCGGTCAATTTGCAGGTCGAATTTGGTGGGGTCAAGTCTGGGTACCCCCCCCCCACCTCTTCCAAGATGTCTGTCCAGTGTGGAAGAGTAGGCCAAAAACGCTCTCAGAAGGGTTTCCCTTCGGGCTCCCTCTAGTGGAGGCCCTTCTAACAGCGGCGGGGCGTGCAAGTAATTGCGGATGTGCTCCATTATGAAGGCGAAGAAACGTCATTCTGGAGCTCTTACACAGAGCCCAGTGATACATCCATCACACCAGAGAACGGCCCCAGAAGATGACACCACAGAACTACGTCTGGAGTCACTGCAAATCGGCTTCTCCTCAATAGCATTCCCAAATGTGTGCTCTTTCATGCTCCGCTAAAGAGCGGTTCTCTGCAAAGCAACCGTGCAATGTTTTTATATGCTGACCTCTCAGACGTTGGGGTTACTGAATTAAGTGATAAATTAACCACGATACTGTTGTTGTGCTGCCATTGGAGATCAAACCGAGCCTATTAATTCACTGCACTTGAGAAGCTGGTTTAATCACGGGTGGCTGAAACCCAGATTTTAATCCAAGCTAAAAAGTAATCTGCCTCAGTGTCTCTGAAACTGGGAGTGCATGTTGTAAGGCAGCTGGCAACTTACTCAATGAGATTCACAAATTGACAATCGTGTCACATAATCTGATGGTGCTTGTGCATACCAGCCCGTCGGATATCATTTAAAATCCAAACTTAACTTAACGTATGTACCAATTGTGCGCTTCAGTTACAATCTGTCCATGCCGCACCATGACAGAATATTCAACTCACAATCTAGAGCCTGTGAGTTCAATTCCAGGCCGGCCAATCACCTCCCTTGGACCATTAAAAAAGTAGCACTTTGTATGCAGTCACCTGTAGTTGCTCTTTTAATGAAAAAAAAAAACCTAGAATTTTTTTTTCTTTTACCAGGTAAGGCCCACTGAGTGATGTCGCTCTTTTTCAGAAGCGACCTGGCCACAAATATTAGCTCAACAAAGTGGCATAAGATGTGTAAATGTATAACAGCCAAATACTCTAAATGTGTGTTTCTAAATGTGGAGGGAAAAACCGGACGACCTGGAGAAAAATCCACACGACCATGGGGAGAGAGACACGCAAACTCCAAATATACAGGTGTCAGGGTCGGGATCGAACCCACGACCAAGCGCGGTAGTTAACATCTCGCCACTGGATTAACTGGCCACTACCAGCGGAATGTGAAATCATGCATTTAGAGTATTTGGCTGCAATAAATTGCCACGTGATAAGCCACTTCATTGAGATATCATTTGTTGCTAGATCGCTTCTGAAAAAGAGCTATAAAGCTCAGTGGGCCCTATCTGGTCAAATAATAAAGATAGTTTTATATTCCATGGTTCTTTCGGTAAAGTCACATAAGAACCATAGAATATAAATCTATTCGCTTTATTGTTTATTTTTTTTATTTTATTGTGTATTTTTTTCTATCTACGTGATTTTACCGAAAGAACCACAGAATATGAATTCCTGCAGTCACGAAAGTTTTAAGTGAAAATGTAAAGATAGTTTTAGTGTTGGCCAAGTGTAGTGAATTGATGGTCCCAGCCCCGGTCATTAATGACTGTACAAAAAAAGAACCCATCCCTGTAAAATCTATTCTGCACCTAATTATGAATAAAGTTCTAGCTCTCAGAATGAAACATCAGTTCGACTGTTATGCGAAGAGCACGGCAGCGCCCCGTGGATCCTGGAAGGTTGGGCAACCCAGCGCTTATTGAGCGACCGCCCCACCGTATGAGCGTGTAATTTCCACCACTGGCTCGGGCAAGCCAACAGAGATGATTGCTGTCCCCCCCCCCCCCACAATGCTCATGGGCTCAACGGACAGAAAATATATCATTTCGCTTTTATCTGGACAAAACTAAAGCGAACACCCGATTATTCTGCACGTCACGTTTAAAAAGCCCGTGTGTGTGCATATCTGTCGCCGCAGCCGGCGCTGGTGTCGAATGTCGTGCCGTAAAGGCGTTGGGGCGGGTTATGGCACGCGGGAGAGTCTACAGAGTTCGGGTCGCCTGCACCGCTGATTAAGCTTGCAAATGAGATGTCGATAAGATCCCTGCCTACATCGTTTTATGACTTGCACTTTAACCCCTCAATATATTCTTGGTTCTTTCGGTAAAGTCGCGTAGATAGAAAAACAAAATTAAATTAAAAATAAAAGCAAAAAACCCACGACGTTTCGATCGTAACACAAGCGGTCTTCATTAGGCGGACAGAAAAGAGGGGGCAAGCATCCAAATGCAACTGCTTGAGTCAAAATTTAACCCCTGAATATTTCCGCTCAAAAAAGCCCTCGCCTGCCTCCAGCTGAGCTTTTGCAATCTCCTTACGGAGCGCTACTTACCCACGGATTATGAATCGACGGTCACAGCTTACAAAACGCCTTATTTTGTCGTTCGCGCTTCTCTCGCATTTTGTCACGAAGATAACATCACGACGGATGGGATGTGCTGCCCGATTGCGTTTTATTGAGGCGCGGGACTGGCACAGCGGCAGAGGTGGTGGGCTGTGATTGAATAGGCAGCCGACAGTTTTACTCGAGTGCCGCAAAAATCCACGTGTACTGCACACACAAAAGGCAAAGCCCCCCCCCCCCCACAAAGCCTTCAACAGACAGTTGGAGCAAGTGCTATTCGCGAGCACCGATGGAGGCCAGCACAACACCGTGGGCCCGGCAGCCTTTGTCTCCCCAGTGCTGATGTTTGCGCCAATCCAGCAGGTACTAATTTGAGGCTGAGTCGACTTAGGGGAGGCCCAGGACGGGTTAAAAATATTGGCCACTTTATTTTGGTCATGATCGGGAATCTAAGTTGGGTCGCCGGGTTCATCGCGCAGTGCGTTAACCACCGCACTACCGCTCATAATGTGGGCACACACACACACACACATGCAAACAAAGGTCAATCACACACACATGCATATGCACAGACACGCACGGCCAAACAAACACGCAGACTTGTATACACACACACACCACCATATACACAAGTTCACACGTGCACACGCACATATAAAAAAAACAGGCAGCCACGCACAGCAGGCTTGCACGCACATACACCAATCACACGCAAAGGTGTGCCCACACACAAAGAAGCTCACACTACGTGGAAACAGTTACACGCAGGTTTGCACACACAAGCTCACACACGATGGATGCATGCATACAACACACATACACACACGCTGTGTTTCCACACACAATCACATGCAGGGACATACACGCAGACGAGCCACAAGCACATGCATCGAGACACTCAGGACAAGTGCAATCAGCGAGCACCTATTAAAGCCAGCACGACCCACAAGGTGTCGTGGTCAACATACGGCCTAACAGCCTTTGTCTTCCCAGTGTTGTCGACGAGTCACTGCTATAGCTACTCGTGCAAGGCTGAGTTAACTCGTGTGGATGCTGACCATGAAACGCTACACAATGCCCTACGTGCCACTGATGTGCAGGGCCAGGAACTGAACCCGGTTTTCTGGTTTCTGGGATCAAAAGAGCAGTGGCGAAGAACAACGCTACTCTCGTCATTGCACAGACGACACACGCGTAGTGACATCGCGCGATGTCGCTGTGTAATGCCGGCCCTAGAGGGGCTTGGTGTGCGCTGGTTAATAGCGCTGGATGGCACCACGCTTGGCGTGCAATGGCAGCCCTTGAGGATCGGGTGTGAGAGTACTGGCCATAGTGAAGCGGTTACTGAAGGCCGTGGCACTCCGGTTGACCCGAGAGGACACGTGACCGGTTAAGTCTACACAGGGGCCCCAAGTGGGGGCTGGGGTGGTCACTTGGTCCGGGTCGAGATCCTGCTCGAGGATTCTGGAAGGTGGTCGTGGCCAAGGGTGGAGCCGGCCACGCTGCAGAGAATAGAAGCCGGGTCCCCCAGAGGGACCGGCGCTGTTGTTCATCCTGAAGAAACCTTCGTCAACGTTCTACGTCCTACCGAGTCTCCAACACGTGGACCTGGACCCAAGTTGTAGTCCTGTCCGTTGTAGCTCGTTACGTTGTGATTAGTGCAGTTAGCCTGGTGGTCACCACCATAGGTTGTTATTCTGTGAAGGGGCAGTTACCCCGTGTGTTGGTATTAATAAATGTGTTGCCTCCAAAGAGTGCGTCTGCGACTCAGTTGAACTCACTACACATGCACACACAAGCTCACCATCATCACAAAGGCAAAGAACTCCCGTATAACATCAACATACTGTTGGGGCAAGTGCTGTTAGCGAACACTTCTGAAGGCCAGAACGGCACACTAGGGGATGGGTGGCCAGCACCATGCCCGACCCGCCTTTGTCTCCCCAGTGGCGATGTTTACGCATCGCACCGGGTACTCATTTGAGGCTGAGTCGACTTAGGGGAGGCCCAAGACCGGTTCAGATAATCGTCACTGGTGTTGGCCCTGAGCGGGAATCGAACTCGGGTCGCCGGGTTCATAGCGCAGTGCACTAACCGCAACACTCAAGCTCCCCCCAACAACAACAACAACCGCCATTCGCCACTAAGTGGCGGTGACGTCACCACGACGCTTGTGCCAGGCCATGTGCACCCTGAGGCCACGTGAAGTGTCGAACGCCCGCTGGCAGGAGGTCACGGGGCAGACCCAGGTGCCACGGGTCGACTGACCGAGATGACCGAGATGACTGGCTGATGCACCACCTGTGCCCCCTACTGTGCCAACTTGCTGTGCTTTAGCCACCCGGCGCTCCGCTCGTTGTTGTGAGCGTCGCTCCTCCGCCCTCCGTTGTTGTTGGAGGGCGACTGCCTCCAACTGCCCAGTAGCGTCCTTCACGAGCCTCCTCCACTGAGGCCGATCTTGACACCGCTGGTACCAGTCATCGGCAAGTCCACTCAGCTCCACATCCTCCTGTACCACATCACTCCATCTCTTCTCTAGCCCGTGCCGCGCCCGTTTAGCCCCCTCGATCCGGCCGAACAAAAGCTGTTTAGGCATGTGGTGGCTGGGCATGCGGGCTACATGACCCAGCCAACGCAGCCTTGCCTGCCGGAGGAGCTCACTGATGGGACTTTGCCCAGATCTTTCAAGGACTTGTGAGCTCCTCACACAATCCAGCCTGGTTAAACCCAGGATGGATCGTAGGCAGGCCAGCCTAAATGTTTCCAACCGGCGAAGATGCTCCACTAGGGGGGTCCACGTTTCGCAAGCGTAGAGAAGGGAGGGAATGACCGTGGCCGAGAAGACCTGAAGCTTCGTGCGGAGCGACAGACCAGGTAGCTTCCACACAGCGTTACGCAACCGATGAAAAGATATTGCCGCTCGACTGATTCGGAGTGAGACCTCTGCTGATAAACTGGAGCCGGTCATAAGCACACTGCCCAGGTATGGGAAACTCTCCACTCTCTCCACAACTGCCCCATCACCGATTGGGAGTTGTGGGGGTGGAGTGCCCGATGGTACAAAATACCCAGGCAGGTACAGTCACACACACACCGTCACACACACACCGTCATACACACACACCAACACACACACGTGCGTGTACACGTGCGCTTGGGGTGCTCGTTCTTTCGTGCAGTCAGGGAACGTGGTCCAGACCAGAAACTCGGTTCGCAAATCCCAATGGATAGGCAAAGTAATACATTATAAATGTGTGCAACTCATGATTGCGAACAAAGCAGGATCTCTTCGGGTGTAATTATATTTACCTAGAGCCCATTTTTCTTCGAAGAGCGATAAACTTGGGTTGTTACACAGACCACAGCCCCACCGATCGGTGGCATCGCGATGTCGCTCAAGCGAAGCGACTCAAGGATGATGCCATTCAAAGCGCAACCGAACGCAGCGCCAGAACGCGTGCGATTAAACATCGACGGACACAAGTCGGACGCAGCTTGCAAGTTACAGCACTAAGTGATACGCATGTGTCTGTGTGTTTTTATTATTGCTGCGATTACATTCAAAGAACGGAGACAAAGATCGCCCCGTTATAGCCTTTAACAGACTGTTGGGGCAAGCGCTGTTAGCGAGCAGCACAAACAGGCGGCGGTCACAGCGCACCTATGAAGCTAACACCACGGGCGAGCCGTCTTTGTCTCTCCCCCTGTCACCGATAATTACCCACCGCACGACGGGAATTAATTGCAAGGCTGAGCCGACTTGGAGGAGGTCCCAGGACCGGCTTCCGATATTGGTCACCGACACTGGCCCAACTCGGGTCGGACCCGGTGTTCGTGTAGCGCAGTGCAGCGCTAACCACGGCACCACCGCTCCCCCAACACATGAACGCGTTCACGCGACACGGGCACACACACACCACACACACACGCGTGAGCACACACACACGCGTGAGCACACACACACATGCGCGGACACAGCTGTAGCAGCAGCAGCAGTGATTACAGACAATCCAAAATTGGGATGCAGCTTATCCCGGGACTAGCATGTCATCATCAGAGCAACGTGTAAAACCCCATCCCGTTTTTTTAAATATTTAAAACATCGCTCAGTCGCTCGCTCTTTCTCCTCTCTCGCTCTCTTTCCCCCGCTCGTTCTGCGACGCAAATACACAACGCCACGACACCGCGCCGTCCGTCATCGTTACCTTTGATGACGCCTTTAAGCATCCGAAATCGGCATTTGAACGAGACGGTGATCATGACGCGGCCGCCGCTTCTCGCCGCCCTCACTCGGCTCCCTCGATCGCCGCTCAGCGCCGCCGCCGCTGCCGCTGCTTCTATCGTCGCCGCTGGGGCTCTGCGGTGCGGCCACACGCGGGGCTCGCAGCGGGCAATGATGCCGCCGCCGCTGCCGCTGCTGCTATGGGGGTGTGGGCGGGAGGTGGTGGGGGAGCTCCACTCGCTGGAGGCGGAGGAGGCGGAGTGAGCGCGTGGTGGGCAGAATCTGCGCCCTGCAGCCCACGTCCGCCGCGAGGGCAACTGCGCACACGGAGATGCCAGGCAGCAGCAGCTGTGGGGCGGTGTGCCCCCCCCTGCCCCCTCCTACCCCCCACGCTCCTCAGCCACGCGGTGCCCCCCCCCCCACTGCCCCCCACGCTCCCCAGCCACGCGGTGCCCCCCCCCCACACACGTTCGTTCACACAACTACCCGTCAAGGTTCATTATCAGCAGCATCATCATGACAACTTGTTTTGTGCCCTAGATACATTTAACAGTAAATCATCATTTAAATTACAGAATGATCGCTTGCTTTCCCTTGTTGCGCTATTTCATCCGTCAAGCTAAACGATGAAGGTTCACATTCACGCCGCAACCCACGTTGCTATTCGTGCGCACCAACTTATGTTTGCAAAGGCGGCGGGGGAGCAAGCCGACAACTCAGAGTAGTACAAGAATGACAACAATCGTGGATAGCGGCACCCCCACCAGCCCAGCCCAGCCAACACGGAGCTCCGAGCCTCGCTCCGACCGCTCCCGCTGCCCTCAGTAACCCCCCCACCCACCTCTCTCTCTCTCCCCCGGTTGTCTGCCCCCTTCTCTCTTCGTCTCTCCTCCTCCGCCCCCCCCCTCTCTATCTGCCTTTCCTCTGCACCTCTCTCCGCCCCCCCTCTCTCTCTTCCTCGGCCCCCCTCCACCTTCACCCCCTCCCTCTCATCCTCCGCCTCCTCCCTCTCCCCCCCAAACGCATCCCCCTTTGAAGCAGAGAGGAGAAAGGATGGAGGGGATGTTTATTGGTAGAAACTAACCGGCCTCACCAAATCGGCAAAAAAGAAAACCCATCACGGCATTTGAGAATTGGAATGAGCCTGGGACGCGACAGGGGGTGCGGGTGCTTGCAAAAAGAGGTTGGTGGTGGATTCATGCGAGCGATGGTTTGTGTTGTGTAGGAAAGGAAGCTCATACATGTTTAATGTGCCTCGACGCAATGGCTCGCCCTGTTTGGGAGATGCACGCGCATGGCTTAGGTGGGAGGGGGTGAGGGAGGGACTCGTGATTGCAGGCGAGTGGATTTTATTCCCCCACCGTCCCTGCTCCTCCTCCTCCCCCTCCTCCTCCTTTGTGGTAGCGCATTGGTCGCGATGCACGTGCCAGGGGAGTCTGCACTCGGGACTGAAGGGGCCGACTGGCACGAAAAAAGAACCCCAGCACCGGGAGCGCCTCTCGAGACTAAACCGGCCTTGCCACAAGCGCCCACGTCTATAAATCACAGCACTTACGAGTCGGGGGGTAGGGGGGTGGCCACAGCCTGCATTCACTAATTCATTCACTGACGTATTATCGTCCGCACGCCAATGTTTGCCTTGAAATATTTATGGTCACATTCGGCTCGATAGCACGCCTTGCATAAAATAGACTTTCGACTCCCTCGTTGAGAAGGTGGACAAAGTCGGTGGGGATCGTCCGAGCGTCACGTCACCAAGTGATGGACGGTGCTCGCCGTCGGCTTCGGTGGTGCTGATCCAGCGACGGAGACAACGTCCCACACTTTTCTGGGGCAAGTCTCTTCACAGCAGAACCGCTGGCGACTTCCTAGAAGTGGCATTATTTAAAAGGTCAGGCCCACTGAGCTATACGGCTCTTTTTGAAACGCGACCTGGCTGTCACAAATGAGAGCTCAGCCAAGTGGCTTATCACGTGAAAATATATATCAGCCAAATACTCTAAACGCATGTTGAGTCTAAATATGGATGGAACAACCAGAAGAACCAGAACAAATCCACACGACCACGGGGAGAACACACAAACTCCAAATATACAGCAAGGGTCAGGTTCGAGATCGTACCCCCGACCTCTTGTATACCAGGCGAGATAGATAACATCCTAGCCACCGTGATGATGATGATGAGAAAAAGACGCAAACTAAATATACAACCTGCTGTAAATATACAGCAGGCATCCGGGTCGGGATCGAACCCACGACCTCCTGTATACCAGGCGAGGTAGTTAACATGTCCTCGCCACCGTGTGTATATGATGAGCTGTCAACCCCCGACTGGCAATTCGAACTCGCAACCTTCTGATTGAATCAGAGGCTCCGCAAAGTCATCTGGTCAGGGTTTAAATAAATTGGCGTCATTGATGTTATCTGCGTTTACTTATCAAGGACACAGCAGCCTGAGCAGCTTCTTATAGCTGTCTGCTTATATGATCAATCGTTTGTAAAAATATATATAGAAATAAGCACAAGCTATAAATAGGATATTCTAGTCTCACGAAACGAGTGGCCATGTTAATGGCATCAGTCTTGGAGGCTTACGTTCTGTTTATTAGTAATCCATCAATATTATATAACTATTGTTCTTTGTTGCTCAGCAGGAGCCCCTCGGTGTTTCGCGGCAGATTGCCGAGGCTTGGCTGTTTAAATGCCACATCCTCTTCGTAGCACTTTCACATTAATAGCAGCACGTTGCCAGCTTCAGAGTGGACTTGCTCTATTCCACTGCAAGTGGGAGGACATCAGGAAGCTCAGAGGAAACCCATTCTCGTGATGATGTCAGCTTCTAAAACTGCAGACAACTTGACACCCTGCTTGCTCTACTGCCTGCTACTGGCACCTCACTCCCCCGAAGGCAGGCGATTCACACACACTGCACCTCCATCTCTACATGAACCACAAACCCCACCAGTATGTTGCTAGACCACAACGACATGCACTAACAGAATATAAAATAAGTTACCACCCTTTGTCGTTCCGCTGCTGGATGAAGGCCTTTCTCGTGCCATGTCGGTTATGATGTGCTTTTTTTATTATCATATTTCACCACGCTGTTCAGTGTGGGATGGTGGAATGTACGTATGGACTTCTTTCGCACCGTACGTAGCCAACCGTGCTAATCGGAAGTTGGGAGGGTACACAGAACCTGTTCAGATGCAATTCGCGCGGAATTGAACTCAAGTCACCAGGTTCATAGGTGCAGTGCGTTAACTGCTGCACCACCACTCCCCGCGCCTCCCGCACTACCACTGCTAGGTGGGTGCAGGCGTGGGGCCCTGCATCACCAAGTGTCCCTTTGGCCCACCCAAGTAAACTAAACTATAAACAGCTATACAGCTCTTTTTCACTTTTTCAGAAGCGACCTGAGCCAAAAATGATAGCTCAACGAAGTGACTTATCACGTGGACATTTATAGCAGCAAAATACTCTTGAACGCATGTTGATTTTAAATGTGGAGGGACAAAAACTTGAGGACCCGGAGCAAAATCCTCGCGGCCACGGAGAGAGAGAGACGCAAACTCCAAATATACACTACAGCAGAACGCTCAAGGGTCCGGATCGAACCCAAGTGAACCTCGTCAGCAGTGAATTCATGCTGTGATGGACCCCTACACAACGGCTCTACCCCCCCCCCCATCAGAGAGGAGCCGGAGTTGCTTCCCCGAGATAAATAATCCACATTAAAAAGCCTCCCAAATGGCCCTAACCAAAATAAACGTTAACGGCACACACACACATAGACCACCACCGCGCATCCGTGCCGTGCATGTGGATGCTGCATTACGGGACACGGGGGGAGAAAAAAAATGAAAACATCCTTCGGTGTTAATAATGCATTTGTTGAAGGCACAATCTGACAAATGTACCATTTTCTTGCAGCGTGAATGCAACGCGGATGCGACAGCTGCAAACAATCGAGCAATCCTGGCGGGCGGCATAATGTCATCGCGGCGGAGCGGGAGAGAGGAAGGCGACGAGTTGCGTATGTCACTCGGCGTCGGAGGCATTTTTAGATTCACAACAAACGCACACACGCTGACTGCTCTTTTGTTCTGGTCGCCCTTTGACGGAGGGGCGGCGGGGACGCTGCCATAACGGTGCTAAGGGGTCAGCACACCGGACCTGCAATCCCCAGGTCACCGGTCCGATTCAGTCTCCCCCCGCAGTCGTTATAACCAAGGGCAAGATTATTGTTTTTAAACGCCGCTTCTCTACGGTATAAGTGGGGGACTCGGCAGACAGTCGATCAGCAGGTGACACGTGGTGGGGTAAAGTGTGGGTGTTGCCACCTCCTCTGGCCAGTGCAGAAGAGAAGGCCAAAATACCCTCAAGAGGGGCTGTTCTAGAATCGCCTCCAGTGGAGGCCCTTCTAACAGCAGTGACAATCGGCAGCTTGTGCGTGATGGGGTACTCGCACCTCTTCGAAAATGTTTGGCCAGTGTGGGTAGAGTTGGGAAAATACCCTCCTAGAGGGGCTATGTGGAGCTACACGCAGTAGTGGAGGCCCATACGCCAGAAGTATGGGCCACCAATACTCCAATACAATTTCAGAGCTGCACATTTCTTTCATATTTTTGTTTACCAGTTTCACTTGTAACATTTCTCACAGCAATTAAAATAGCATTTGATTCGAGTCTTCTTGTGTCTATATATATTTAACAACAATTATGATTAAATGATCCAGGAGAGCCTCACCGAGTCTCTGAACTATCTTCAGTCGGACGCTGCATCAGGACGTTTGACGAACCCTAGTCATGGATGTTGCGCCACACGGGGCAGACGGCACGGCACGGCACCACACGCATTGCTGCACGGGCTGCCGTTCGTGTAACAGAGACCACGGGCGATCAGCGGCGCAACAAAAAAAAACTAATAGTACGTGAGTGAGAGCTGGGCTTTGTCAACGCCCGATGATGCTGGATGTAATCTCCAGCGAAACGTCGGACAGCAATTGTCGAAATCCTGCTTGCTTTCCAACATTCCTCCGGTTTGCTGAAAGAAACCGAATCAAATGGCATATTTTCCCACGTGACAACATGATTTGATTGGCTCTGTCAGGTGGTGAAGGGATATATTTTTCACCTGCTATTCGCACGGTTGGCTACATACGGTGCGAAAAAAGTCCAACATACGTACATATTACAAAAAAACATATATTACACCTACGTAAACTAACCCAAAATAAACTATTAATCATCGTTTTGCTTTTCCTTCATCGTTTTGCTTTTCTCTCAGACATGTACTGCACGTGATAAGAAGTGCCACGAAAACCCCAAACCCACGTCCCGCCATCTCCTGGCCACCTCCGCAGCCCAGTGGCGTTTGGGAGACTCATGGTGTGATCCACCCTTAGTGGTGGATCACCCTTAGTGGTGGATCACCACCCTTAGTAGTGGATCACCAGCGTGAACCCTCTGAGCCCTCATAGCCAGGCTGTGACAACATCCAGAAGCATTAACACATCATTGGATCGAATGCAAGAAAAAGAGTGGTCCCATCTTTTGCCGGAGAGCTCACAATATGGGTTAATTTGGGATAAAATGGTTATCAAGAAACTGCATCTTATAGTTTTTCTACTCCGTAAATCTGCGTGGTTAGAGACAGTACGAGAAGCACGAGTCCCATTCGGCATATTATACGAATTGGAGTGTATATCATCGGCATTGGTGCAAATGAATGTAAAACTGAGTTTCTTTATTGCCTACGCAGAGGTCCCACTTGCGCGCACAAAGCTTGAACTCTGCAGGTTAGAGACGTAAACATTCACCTCTTTCCGAAGTTTCACTCTCTTCACAACTGAAACATTCGATGCATTTCCCTGCACGCTTTAACGTTCACATGTCACCAGTTTGCTGAAGGGGTCGGATTCACCATGAAATTGTCCGTAGTAACGTGCTCTCCAAAATACAATGGCTCCAGCAGTCATATTGAGGTTGCCGAATACATCAACAGTGTTCAGGAAGGACCTAGAGTGGTTGGTTCCGAATGCAGGTCCGAGCACATCTCAAGGGGGACGTTTTAGAATCGTTTTGCTGGGCATACCACAGGCAACATTGGGTCCACATTACCAGTGAAATCCTGAAACATAAGAGAACCCCGTATTAAATCCCGATAACTGGCTATCATGAAGCACATCAGACACCGGTGTTGGGGAAAAAACCAAGGGCTCACAGGGCGACGCAGGCGATGAGAATGTAACTGGCTGCGTCAATGATTAGACGCACGCCAAATTCCGTGTGTCTCGTGTCCGGTCGGCTGCTGGGAAGCTTCATTGACAGGCGCTGTCTGAAAACGGTTGATCCCGGGGTCGAGATTTAACCCCGCGGGTAATGAGACCGTGGAAGCCGGTTTTAAAGGGGAGGCTTGGGGGGAACGACGGGATGTATAAGCACTCCTGTGTTTGTGTACCGGAGCCCAGCCTGCGTGCCGATCTCTGGAACGGGGGGCCCTTTGTGTCAACGTTCAGGTAACGTTTCTGCGACGGTGCATTGCGACCTCTTTTGCGCACCTTTGGTCCTGATAAATGAAACATTCACGAACATCCTCATTTCATCGAATTAATGTTGAAAATGTTGTTTTGATATTTTTTTTGTCAACAGAAATATGCATGCATGTTGAACTTCCTTCGCACCGTACGTAGCCAACCGTGGCAAAAATAATCACTTTCAGTTATCTTGCGAGAGCTTTTAAAGGCGCAGGGATGTAGAACACACAAAATAAAAGAACATTTTACACGCTCGAAAACAGCCATTGTTTTTTTTAATAGAGCCACTCTTTCTGCGTGTTGTAGGATCAGCTGGAGTGTGCAAAATACCTCAAAACGCCGACTCACCTTCTCCCAATTGGCTGGAGCCGAGGGAAAAATCAACGCTAAGTAATCCGACCAAGAACATACAAATGTGTTCGCTGGTGTCTCTTCCATCCCCATATAACTTCATAAATATTGCCCTAAGTTAACCTCACTGAAAAAGAGGATAAACCACAAGTGGCTGCCTGGGGATTGAACCTGGAATTTCAACGGTGGTGCCCCCGAATGCTCCGACACGGCCCTTATAAACTCCCTGAGCATCCTGTAAAGCCTCTTTCCCTGACGCTGCTTCTTTTTTTACATGCCCATTAGTATGTGCAGGTCAAAGAACATGCCTGTAAGCAAGAACTGCCTTAACATTATGACACAAAACCTGTGTTTGAACCCAAAATCTCAAGGGGTATTCCTTCAACAGCCTAATGCCATCATTTATCCTCATTGAGCAACTCTCCAGCCACTCCCTGACCACATACGTTGGACTGTTAACCAAGCAGCCATTGTAAATGTATGTGGTTAACGCAACCAAAATAACAGAAACGTTCGACCTAACGGGGTGGCTCGGTGGGGTGGCGGGGGGCGGGGATAATGCTGCGTTTTAGGTTCGAATCTGGGCAGCTGCCAAGTGATTTGTGCCAGATTCTCAAGTGCAGATTAGTTGATGGGTTTCAGCCTTCTTGATCATCAATGAGTTTAAAAACATTAAAAAGCCTCTTACAATTTGGTTTTCCGAATTAATTGCGTGCAACTCTGAGGGTTGAAATACATACATCTTTTCCGTCATTGACATGAGGAAATAATGATTTACACGGCACAAATTAGCACTTGTCTCGCCGGGCAATAGAAGTGAAAAGTCACTTCAGAAAACGTTCTGTGGAATAGTCTTCTGGCGTTGTCCCTTGATATCATCATCATCATCATTAGTATGACGATTATGATTCAACGTGGGAAACTGAGTCTCAAGATTATTTAATATGAGGCTCCCGCCAAGTTTTCGCAGAAGGCGGTGATGTTGCTGCTGCTGCTGTTCGTAATCCTAATTGAGAAATGTGTGGAGTAACTTGAGTATTGGGATGTTAGGCCAATGCAAGTTACATTACATGTTTATTTTTAGTTATGGGAGGAGACCAGAGAACCCTGAGGAAACCCATGCAGAACGCGGGGCGAATATACAAATTCCACGCAGTGAGGTGCCCGAGTTGGGAATTGTACCCAGGAACTTCTTCCTGCGAGGCACGAGTGTTACCACTTAACCACCCTGCCACCTCGGATCTGCTAACCTCAGGTATTCCAGAAGAATAATTCACCATCCCCATATCTGATTCCCATAGTAAACTCGGGATATAATTGGTGATAAAAAAATAAACTTAGTAAGTAAATTATGTTAACAGTGCAATAAATAATGATTCACAGTTAGATTTACAACATATAACAACTCACTGACAACACATTTCAACTTAAATTCCCTCCTTACCGTGTACCTGTGAATACTGGAGAATTATACACTCCTAGATATGCACTGCATTAACCCTTTGTGCATTCTCAATCGACACTTTTTCTGCAATAAAATGAAACATTATTGGTTGAAGGCCTTTTTTGGTCAGGGCAAACATATTCTGAAAGTGAAACAATTTCACTTTGTGAATTCAACAAATTAGCCAAGAATGTACAAGGCAGTTTAAGGCAGCAAAAACTGAAGGTTCTACGGAGTTGCAAAACCAAACCATGGGGATCCTCCGACAACATTTTCTGGGGATTGTGGGTAGCTGGGTTAAAGCCGCCCGCTGAGCAGACGTGTGAATTGCCATCAATCTACCGGGCGCGCCGATAGCGCTGCCACCGCCCGCGCAGTGCCGCTGACCTCACACATTCTCCACGCACCCAGAGCGAGTGTTTGTCAAAGGACATCGATTTTCCGTTCCAGGAAAATTGATAACAGGTTCTCGCTTTGCGCTGAATACATTTTTTTCTTCTTCTAAACAGAAACAGCCCTCACTGCTCGCCAGTGGCTGGCTGGCTAACTGGCTAGCGGACTGGCTGGCTGGCTGGTTGGCTCGTCAACCGGCCAGTGGGCCAGCCGGCTGGTCGGCCGGTCAACTGGTTGGTTGGCCGGCGATCAGCTGGTGAGTCAGCCATCTGGGTCCGCAGGTCAGCTGGTGGGTCGGCCAGCTGGTCGGCTGGTCAGCTGGCCGGTGGGTTGGCCGACCAGTCGGCTGGTGGGTCAGCCAGCTGGTCGGCCGGTCAGCTGTTGGGCCAGCCGGCCACCGGCACACACTTTCATCCATTCATCATCTTCTTGCCAATGGCTGCTTTGTGGCCGATCCGTCAAGTGAACAATCGTTGAGCTTATCACAGGCAAGCAAACAAGGCCAGATTATTTTAAGTGATATCATGATAACGATGACAATTTACTTACATATCCAAAAAGCCACAAGACTCATTTTGAGTGGGAGGGGAGTTGCTGATTTGGTAGTTTTAATAAATGTTTAAACATTCTTTGCATCTGGGAAGACAACGCAGTTAACGGGCTGAAGACAGCAAGAGGGGATAACTTAAAATCCACGTGCATACATTTTGGCTTAAAACTTTTGTGACTGCAGGAATTCATATTCTATGGTTATTTCGGTAAAGTTACGTAGATAGAAAAAATAAAAAAGTGATTTAAAAAATATCACCACGCAACACACTTTACTGAAAGAACCGTAGAATATCCACGTGCATATGTCAGAGAGCTAATTATTGTACTGTTCAAACTCTTTAGGAATTGCTCAATCAAAACAAACGTATAGCTCAATAACTACTTTGGAATAATTGACCTCTTTCCCAGTTTCAAGTGATATTAAAAATAAAAATTGGAAAATTCCATCTAAAATTTACTGAAACGATAAATTCTAAAAGTGTTCGCACAACTGCGAAGAAACGTGAAATGCATAAATTTTGTGAGGCAAATGTAAATGTCGTATCGGAGTGTATGGCATAGACACTTTGGTGCAGACGGAAGCTACAATTACATGGAAACGTCCAGAATAAAATGACTCATTATTATAAATATTATATCCTTAAACAATGAATTGCAACACAATTAATCCACAAGATTGTTCCGCAATAAAAATAAGCCTCCATTACCTTTCCCTCCCCGGTGTCAATATCCTTAATCTCAAGCGAAATTCAAGTGCAGCGAATGACGAGATGTTAACTCACTCGCCTGGTATACAGGAGGTCATTGGTTCGATCCCGACCCTGGCGCCTGCTGTATATTTGGAGTTTGCATGTTATTCCCGTGGTCACGTGGATTATTCACCGGGTCATCCGCTTTTCCCCTCCACATTGAGAATCAACGTGATGCATTTAGAGAATTTGGCTGCTATAAATTCCCACGTGATCGTTGAGCTACCATTTGTAGCCAGGTCGCTTCTGAAACATAGCTATATAACTCAGTGGGCCTGGCCTGGTAAAATATAAATCATTTACACTATGAGATCTCTTTTACCAGTGGCAAAATATAATAGTAGGTTTTTACCCTTTTAACTGGTACAAAACTGACACCTTTATTCAAGGCATCATGTTTGCAATGACCACAACACAAGTAGTCAAAAAAGCAAACAAAAAGAAGAAACTCTGATAAGGATGATAATATGCACTGTCCTTGAAGTTGATTGGCCCACACCCGAGACGGCTTTCTTTAGAGCCTAGTCCCCATTGGTGTAGGGCCAGATGACACCAGAAGGCGTACAACTCAAACACAGTGCAATATCAGAGTATTGAGAGCTCGGGGTAAGCATTTACACTATGAGATCTCTTTTACCAGTGGCAAAATATAATAGTAGGTTTTTACCCTTTTAACTGGTACAAAACTGACACCTTTGCACTGTGTTTGAGTTGTACGCCTTCTGGTGTTATCTGGCCCTACACCAATGGGGACTAGGCTCTAAAGAAAGCCGTCTCGGGTGTGGGCCAATCAACTTCAAGGACAGTGCATATTATCATCCTTATCAGAGTTGCTTCTTTTTGTTTGCTTTTTTGACTACTTGTGTTGTGGTCATTGCAAACATGATGCCTTGAATAAAGGTGTCAGTTTTGTACCAGTTAAAAGGGTAAAAACCTACTATTATATTTTGCCACTGGTAAAAGAGATCTCATAGTGTAAATGCTTACCCCGAGCTCTCAATACTCTGATATTGCACTGTGTTTGAGTTGTACGCCTTCTGGTGTCATCTGGCCCTACACCAATGGGGACTAGGCTCTAAAGAAAGCCGTCTCGGGTGTGGGCCAATCAACTTCAAGGACAGTGCATATTATCATCCTTATCAGAGTTGCTTCTTTTTGTTTGCTTTTTTGACTACTTGTGTTGTGGTCATTGCAAACATGATGCATTGAATAAAGGTGTCAGTTTTGTACCAGTTAAAAGGGTAAAAACCTACTATTATATTTTGCCACTGGTAAAAGAGATCTCATAGTGTAAATGCTTACCCCGAGCTCTCAATACTCTGATATTGCACTGTGTTTGAGTTGTACGCCTTCTGGTGTCATCTGGCCCTACACCAATGGGGACTAGGCTCTAAAGAAAGCCGTCTCGGGTGTGGGCCAATCAACTTCAAGGACAGTGCATATTATCATCCTTATCAGAGTTGCTTCTTTTTGTTTGCTTTTTTGACTACTTGTGTTGTGGTCATTGCAAACATGATGCCTTGAATAAAGGTGTCAGTTTTGTACCAGTTAAAAGGGTAAAAACCTACTATTAAAATATAAATCGTTTAATCACTAAGAAAAATAAAAAGCTTACAATTCGGTTTTTACAATAACATGAATTAATAATGCACATGGGCCGTGACATGCAGTTCATCATAAGAGAACAACACGTGTTCAATAAATCACCGGAACCCATGCTAAAATCTTCGTGGTACATGCCCAAGGCTTTGATCTGTCGATTTAACAAATGCGTTTTATTATTTTAGCACCATACCCGTCATAGTTCCTCCACAGGCTGAGATGATAATGAATAATAAAAAAGCTACTTTACATGAAATAATATGAAGTCACAATTAAGATTAGGTCTTTTTTGTGAAACAGAAGAAATTGACAATTTGCTTCAATTTATCCCTGCGGCTAAGTGCAATGTCTTTCTCTGGTAATAAAAAAGAAACCTTAAGACCCAAAGGTTTCGCAAGAATCCATTATAGTTTAATATTTAAACATAAAACTTGCCGCACAAACTCAAGCCACTTCGAATTGAAGCGCCTCGCACACAAACCTCAATAACCCGGGTAACAAACTCGCCAACCGATTTCTTTTGTGCTTTAGTGTCAGTACACTTTGATCAATTTTTGTTTCCGAGGAAATTAGATTTTTTACGAGTCAAAAAATATGCGCCGGAGCAAGCCACATTACGCTATCGCGTGCCAGGCGGCAATAGTCGCAGCTTGTTGACTCCGGCATTCCTTAACAGTGGTGCATGGCAGAATCTTCAAACCTGCACATTAGCCCTGAGAACGAGCCAACCCTCGTTGTTAATCATCTTATATTGAGGTGTGGGCTTAATGGATCTATTCACTGAGATTCATTGGCTTCCGTTTCCTCGAACGAAAACAGTTTGAGCAAATTGATATGCAGTACAATATTGGGTCTATAATATAATCAAAAGAGGGGCCGGCCTATGGGGGTGGCTCGTTTCTGCTGTAGTAATGTGAAATTGCTTACCGATTGATCAGATCAGTATTTTGGAATGAGCACTGCCCCCAGGCCCATGGTCACTTGCACAGAAAGAGAACTTTGAAATTTAACCGACACTCCTCTTATGGTGATCTTGAGTCAAATGTGCAAAAATTCCGAATTCCTATCACAAGGACCACTATCTTCTCCATAAGCCACTTTGGCAGGCTTCCTGCAAAGTGGTTAAGCTAGGTGAGTATGTTTTATCTTGTTGAACTAAAGAGGGATGATGGTGATGATTGATAATGTTATGGATGGCAATAAATTACGGGATAATGGCCAATACATTATGGATGATGGAAAATAAATAATAATAGTTATAATCGTACTGGAACTGAGCGGTCTTGCGTGAAGGAAAACGGAACATAATGTACCAGCCCATGTTCAAACCTTGGAGGATGCTCCAGGAGCTCAGTCTCTCCAAGTAACGACCACTCTTGACCTAAGACACAACATGAGGCAGTTCATCATCGTCATAATCACCACCGGCCATTGTCTATCCACTGCTGGATTAAAGCCTCCCCACCTCCAGGTGGTCCGCCGCGGGGCTGTGATCCAAACGCAGGTTGACCCGGAAACAATGTTTTTACCTTTTGTTTCGGACATTAATAAAAAAAAATACTTATGATATTTCATACAAAATGTAAGTTAAGTAAAACTACCTTGATTAACCTATCCTAACCCTAACGTCTAAATGCCCACCCCCTAAAACAAAACCTTATAGCTGCGTTTAAGAAAAGTATATTTATGTTCCGGTAATATGACTCATGTTGTATGAGTGGTATTTAGAGAGATAATTAAATAAGTTTTGTCAACAGGGGTGGCGGCTGGCTGAGAGGTACGCGGAAATGTCTGCATCGGCTGAGTGGTCTGCGGGCCAACAAAGAGTTGGAGAAACACCGGGGTCGATCATCGTGGCGGTGCAATGTCAGTGTTTGTTTACTGTAACTCTCCACCACCCAGCAGAGCCAATCAAATCAAGTTGTCACGTCATGGGATAATGTGCCAGTTGATTTGGGTTTTCTACAAACCGGAATGTTAAAACAAAAACAACCTCCATTGCCATATTTGCCCACGTGACAACTTGACTTGATTGACTCTGCCAGGAGGTAAGGTTATAGTTAAAACATTGGCATTAGACCTACACAACCTAACAAATAGCAACTAATTATGAATTAAATTACACTCCTTTCACCCACTCAAACCAACCAGCTGGATGAAACATGGCCAAGCCACCCCCCATCTATCAGTAATTATATTATCAACCCCCAGAGAGATGATTATGATGATGACAACCCTGGCGGGGACTTGCAATCACCACCTCATAACTGAGAACATGGTGTTGCGCCTTATGAGCTACGTCCCAGGCTACACGGCAGGTCAACGTCCATGCGTCGACGTTCTTAAACAACCGTGGGGCATTACGACGTCTCAATTAGCAGCATGCAAGCAGCATCAGCAGTGGTGGAAATTCCACATTGGTATGGCCGGCCCAGATTCACCCGTAGGAACCACCGCTTGAAAGTGTGTAAAAAAAACCCACAAAGGTTGGAGTCGAACACAGGCTACTGAGAAAGGAAGCGTTTAAAAATCAATTGGCCGCGTCCCGTCAAGCTTTCGGCATTTCTGTAATGCATCGAAATTTATGGTGCGTGGCACCGCCGCCGCGATTAACAGCTCGTATAAAAGCCGTGGGACGGTCTCAACAGGAACTATTATAACTTCACGAAGTGTTAGACACCCGAGTGCGGTGAGCGTGTGGGCCATGCCAAAATGGCAAGTTTATTCGCGTCTTATTACTTTCCAAACGCGGACGCATAATTCATCATCATAATCTTGTTTATTATCTATTTTTTACATGATTAAACCTGCGACGTGCACATCAAGATCAATGGCATCAGATGTACCAGCGCGCTCTGGTGGTGGGTTTGGAGACCACGTGGGGTCTGCAGAACTTTCAGCCCCCCCTCCCACCCCCGTCTATTCTTTAGAGGTAGAAGCGATACGTTCCCGATGTTCTGGTCAATCCGACAAAATCCGAAAAATTGGGCTTCTTTAAGCAGTTGTTTCCCGGCGAGACACGAAATGTATTGTTTCGGATTGTGTCCGAAACTCTGACGTCACAAACCAGTGGTGCAAACTTTCACGCCCCCCCCTCCCCTTGTCGACAGCCCCGTTGCGTGACGTATTTTTTATTAAATCGTGGCAATTTTTGTAAACAGAAAAACCCCAACAGTTTTTATTTTCTTTCTTTCAAAATTATGACGTTTAGTGAACAAATCAACGAAGTCATGAGTGTACAATGCATTGGAAATACGAAATAAAATCTCACTTTGTCCATAATTTATTCTTATTATAATTATTCACCCAAGAAAACCTCACTGAGTCTCAAGACTATTTTTCAGGAGGGTTCTGCCACGTTTTTGCACGGGGGGGGGGGGGGCGATGTTGCTGCTCTGTGTGTAATCCCGATTGAGTGATTTGAAATTATTTTTTTTTGCATTGGGATGCAAAAAAAAGCAGTGACATTGTTTGGGGGGTTTTCTGTTTAGTTGAAAGGCAAATGGATAACCCAGACGAAACCTACGCAGAAGAGCGATGCCTTTGTTAGGAATTGAACTCAGGATCCTTCCTGGCTGCAAGACCATACTGTAGTGTTGTGCTTCATGAAGCACTGAACGAGTCAACTCCTCTAGCCCACAGGCCCGTTAATCACAATTACTCCGATGCAATTTCTAAATTCTTCGTCTCATATTTTGGGAGCAAGCTAATTCGCCAATCAATGTCACCCCTCTGAGCTACATAAAATGGGCACCATCAGGTTGATTCTACACTCCTTGGTGAGAAGCCAAACGTGGTCGTGCTATCGTGAGACATAGTGGCTCCTGCCATGAAAATGCGGAATTTCCACCACTGGCTCAGGACCAACAATGAAGGTGCTTGCCACTCCATTGCTCATAAGCAGGAAGATGCTTTGCCTTTGATTTGGCCAATGGTAAGGGATGACTGCTGTCTATGAATAACTTTTCAAAAACGAAAATGAAACAACCCATGGAGGTGTGGAAGGAAGCACCCAAGAGGACAACCACGACGGTGATGGAGCCATGAGGGGGATTGTGGCGTTGCAAGACAGAGAGAAAGGCTGACGGAATGGGAAGGCCTTCATCCAGAAGTGAAGAGACCTTGGCTGCTGATGATGATGTTGATGATGATGAAAGCATGACACCTAAATCCAGTACGACACATGACAGAACGGTTATTTTTCGTATGGCTAATATTGAGAAACAACTGTGAGGTCGCATGGAGGTAATTGCGTCAGGAGTAGCGCAGCATATCGCTGTGGTAACGCCTCCTTCGTGTTTGTGAATCGGGCACTGAATCGTTCGAGCTTCCACGCTTTCTTCTGGGTGACGACAGTCGCACACCGGAGAGTTTTTAATTTTCCATTTGTGCATCATCATCATTAAGTTTCCGCTTCTGCCACGGTGTGTGTGGATGTCGTTTGTTGTTCGCCTAAAAGCAAAAACCATAGACACGTATATGAAAAACACATTGGACAGTGTGAGCGAAATACACAGAAGCAGCTGTCCGCTGTCTGCATATCATTCCAATCTCGCAGTGATATAAAGCTTGATTTAAGTATAGCAGGGAATTTTCAAACCGCACGCAATAAACAAATGCCAAAATATCTCACGCTCTGCTAAGGGTGCCCGCAGGCACGGCTTACAAATCAGGCCGAAACCTAATGTTTAGTCAATGTATCGACGCAGAGGCACACTGATTAATGGGGGGGGGGGGGTATTGTGCATATACTGGGCCAAAGCTTGCATGTGATCGTCTTAGATTTCCATCAAATGGGACTCGGTGCTGATTTGAATGGGCGCCTCTGCGGGGGGGTGGGGATGAAACCCTTCCTGAGATACTGAGCAATTAGCTCTCGAGACTCGAGCTTAAAAACACTCACATCACCTAACAACCCGCCCTTTGCCTCGCTGGGAGCTCTGGGAGCATTTTTCAGATCAATCTCCTCATGGGTAGCGACACTCCTCCTGGTGATTACCCAGTAAGGAAAACGCCGTTTCAAGAGGCATCTTCAAGAAGGCAACGGCGATTTTTGGAGTTAATGAAGCACAGACCTCCCAAAAGAGGATGCTGCCTATGAAGTGAATAAGCTCCACTCAAAAAAAGTGCACTACGGCGGAAGGGGGGGGGGGTTTGGACATGGCTGGAAATACATCCTGACATTGGGCATGGCTTTTGAGTAGTTATTGTCGCTCCGAAAACACTGCCCAGAAAACCAACCAAAGTCAGTGAGGCAGTCAGTTTATTTGGGGTAAGGCCGTTTGAGCTAATACGCTGTTTTTCAAACGTAACCCTGCCAAAAACGAATAAGCATGCCACATGGGAAGGGAAGGTTTACAGGAACTGCATTAAAACATTGAGGGATTTTTTTTATAAACATGATTCATAAATAATACGGGACCAGGGGCTGGAGGGACTGGGTCCACCATGAGCTTGGAGGTCATACTGAGGAGCGTGTGGCTACTGACTTTTAGTTCTGGAGACCTCAGGGCTGACAGTGTTAGGCCCTTGAGCTTGTCTGGAAGATTTTATAGAGACACATAGCGACTGAGACTGAGAGCCACCTCATCCCGTCTTGTACATTGAGTAGCTACCATGCCCGAGTCTGGTGGTGCTGAGAGCTACCAGTGAATGCGACTGTGACAGTGATACCAGGAATATATCTGTCTTGTCAGTGAGTGGAAATACTTGGAGAACATGTAATGTCATGTGCCCTGAGACCAGTGTAAATATCCGAGAAATCTCAAGCCTGCTTAACAACTGCCTTCTGGATTCAGTGGCCCTCATCTGGCACTGCGTGTATGTGTAGTGGCATAGTGCTGGCTGCTGGTGAAAAAGGGGAACTGCGATGTACGGCAGTACTGAAGTCAGCAGGCCATGATATACACTAGAGGGGGGCATCTAGGTGAAAGGTCACAGAGGGGGGCCCATCAGGAAGCCTCGGGAACTCGCAAGTAGGTTTCAGAGAGGGGGCGTGGCCGGGACGAAGCGAGGCCACGCGAAGAGTATAAGAAGGGCCCCTGTGATGGACCTCGTGGATGTTGCTGGAAGTGGAGTCCCCGTCGTGCTGTTCAAGATTGTCGTTACCATCTCGTCGCCATCGACGCTGTCGTCTGGTCGCCATCGTCTCTGCCATCTTCACTTGATATTGCTCTGCTCGATAGTTGTTGGCTGTCTCCATTCAGCGCCGTCAGTGTTAGGCGGGTAGTGTTGTGTATAGGCTGGCAACAGTAATAGTGTGTACCCACGTAGAGTTGTGTATAGGCTAGCAACAATAATAGTGTGTACCCACGTAGAGTTGTGTATAGGCTAGCGACTGTAGAGTGTGCACCCACGTAGGGTGTGTATTATCCCGATGGTGTTCGTTAAATAAAATAAGTGCCTCCAAGTCTTACTGTTTCCGAGTTAAGTCACTACATATGTATGTTGAACCTCTTTCGCACCATACGTAGCCAACCATGCTAATCGAAGGTGTGAGGGAAGGACTGCACTGGGTTAAGGTTCACCAGGCGTGCCCCTATTCAGTGACAACATTGCCTGTGAACTCTTAAACTGCAGTGACAACCTTGGTTGTGAGCTGCGCAACTTCAGTGATACCCAATTCACGGACAGATTTAAGTTCCGTGGTAACATTCGTTGATCTTTGTAGCTATGTCTGTGACCTTGTCCGAAGTACCGTCTTGTCCTTTATCTTGCTATTTGAGTAAGTAATGTGTCTTTTCCTTGACCTTGCTATTTGAGTAAGTACTGTGTCTTGTCCTTGACCTTGCTATTTGAGTGTGGCTTTTCAGATTTTGTCCAAGAGTGCTGTGACCTGCCTCCAGAGTGCTGTGCCTTTGCTTTGTACCTTGTCTGTGGGTGCTGCGTCTGTCTCTGACCTTGTTATTGTTAACCATGTAAGCCTGTCTCTAATCCTTGAAACTCTGAGACTATACCATTTGACATAAATGTATCTCTAGTGCCCTGGCCTTGAATTCTGACCTTGAACCCTGGGCCGTGTGTCTGGTTGTGCCCTGGGCCATCAAACTATTATGTTTGACCAAGAACTGTTACCGGGTTATGTGATTCGGGATCTTGGGTTATTCCTTGTGAGCCGTGTTGTCATTGAAATGATCTCTGTTTAATGCCTGGTCTTTTAGCATTTTAGCATTTAACCAAAAAGGGAAAAACATTAGTAAAAGTTTAATTTTAAACAATCAGGGGTGTTCATGGTCCACCTTAAACCACATCCGCACCAACCATGGCAAATGTGGATACCCAATACACAAATGGAAATTAAAATCTCCACAGTGTGCGACTGTGGTCATTCAGAACAGACCACGACGAGTGGCGACGCAATGCCCGGATTCACAAATACGAAGAAGACATCACAGCGATGATACAACTCCGCTGGCTCCTGACGCAGTTATCTGAGCTTGACCACCTGAATGCGAAATTGTAGTTCTTGCTCTGCCATCGACATCAGCCGCGGTACGAAATAAGAAGAATCAGAGATGCCAGTTGGGGTGTCCTCCCCTGGTGATATTGGGAACATCTGTACGGTGTGCGTTCGTGATTGCCTGTTGTTTTTTAAGTGACATCCCGACACGGAAGCCCTCACGCACTGCACACCTGACTCAGTGTGGACCAAGGGATGAAACCCATGCAGGTTTGACCCAGACAGCCTCGGGAATCGGCACCTGTCTTCGAGTGGCAGAAATTTGATTTGTACCAACATCTGGTACCGGTATCGCGTTCAACTCCATTGCAGTCTAATGCACAGGGGTCGTGGGTTCGATCCTGACCCTGATGCCTGTATATTTGGAGTTTGCGTGTCTCTCCCCATGGTCACGTTGATTTTTTATCCGGGTCCTCCGGTTTTTCTCTTCACATTTAGAAACATGCGTTTAGAGTATTTGGCTGCTATACATTTCCATATAAGTCGCTTCATTGAGCTATCATTTGTGGCAAGGTCGCTTCTGAAAAAAAGTGATATAGATAGGTGAGCCTTACCCGGTAAAATATAACATCTTTATAATAGTCTATAATATCATAAGACAATTACAGTTATAGAACATACAAACATTGCACTGGATGTGTGTGGGTGGTTAATTAGGAAGGATAAATATGTGACAATTGAAAATGCGACATTGTGCTGAACTAATTATTACTCATATTGCCGCATAGTAACAAAAAAATATATATATACGGCAGTAGCCTAATGGTTTGGGCAATGGCCCTTTGGAGCAGAGAGGGGCGAGTTGCATAGTTTACAACAATTCGCCTTTAAAAAAAGGTCAAGTTGGTAATGTCATGAATACGAAGTCTTCCATTGTCATATGCTGTCTACGTCAGCACACGTGAGTATGTTTAACTTCTTTCGCGCCGTATGCAGCCGTCCGTGCTAACCGTACCATAACAGTGAACCTGGCCTTGTGGCGATGTGGTTAAAGGAACACAAATGCCAGTTTGGGGGTTGATGCAACCCCATCATCTGTCGAGCGAGGTCCATTAATTAAAAAAAAAACTCGTATGTAGGCGTCATTGGGGCTCTTATAGTTGTACTAAGTGGCTTAAGCGTCCTTACATGCAGCCTTTCATCGTGTAAATCATTTTTGAATGTGATCCTAATAACTGGGAAATGGAGATTATTGGGCAATTAGCGGCGCATCTGCTGTTACACTTTTGCAGATTAAAGTGCATTTCAGAATTTCCCTTTTTTACAATATGTCCACGAGCGAAGGGGTGCTGCCACCGTGGTGTGACGGTTTGCATAGCGGACTCGCCATTCATCCATCCAGAGATCGCCGGATTCGGCCTCTCGGCGCGGCGGTAAAAACCATGGGGGCAAGGTTTATTAATTCCCCAGCATCTGTCAACCCAGCGACGTAAACGGGTTCACCACAAAAAAAGGTTATTTTTGGGTTAGATCGCCACCACCCGGTACATCCAATCAGTCAGGTTTGTCACGTAAACAAAACGTGCCAATTAGTTACTGCTTCAACACACCGGTTGTGTTGGAGAGTGCACGACACATTTATATTTACGCAACTTAACTAAAAAAACGTTGATTATGGATAATATTGGTCTCGAAAGCCTACGACGTGTTAAACTGGGTTCACCACAGTTAGTCAATCAGCAGGTAGCGAGTGGTTCCTAGGATGGTATGCGCATGCTAAATTTCATTTGTTATTATTAAAGTGTGGGTACTTCCATTCCAAGCCACCTGGCCAGTGTGCAAGAGCAGGCCGCGTGCCCTCTATAAGAGGAGCATATGTTGAAAAATAAGAATAGGTTTGACCCTTTCTGGCAATAAAACACGTGTGAAGATGTTCAAACACCAATCAGTGTCAAAGACAATGCATATATTATAATCAGAGCATGTTTGTTGGCATGTTCGCCACAAGTACGTGAGGTTAATGCAGACATGATTCCTTTAAAAATATCTATTTGGTGTTTGAACATATTGACACCTAGTTTATTGCTAAAAAGGGTAAAACTTTTATGTTTCGTTGTTTGGGTGTAATTGTCCTCGGTCGCTAACGTTATGTCAAGTTTTGCTAGGAGCTATAAAGGACCGCGGTCCCTGGGGTTCGGGTCACTTCCTGGAGTCGTTCAGTAAAGCACCCGTTCATGTTGAAGCTTCTCTGCCTCTGGTCTGATTAAGGAGTGAGTCCAGGGTTATTCTGGAGGGTCAAGACACAACAAAAACCTATTCTTATTTTTCAACATATGCCTTAACACAAAATGCGGTATAACCTACGGAAGAATGGAAATTGCGCCACAGAATCCAGACCGCCACCAGAGAAGAACACTGTCATTGTGAAATGTAATTTTGAACGTATCGACACAGAGTGGTCTTGATGTTAATGGTACGTGAGGAACTGGAACATTAGAGAGATCCATTTCATATCAGGTCACTGTTGCTGATTTCTCACACACATGACATTAGCCATGGAACCTTCCATCAGTTTCTGGACCTGAATTTTCCAAATTCTCAGTGGTCAATGCTATTCTTAAACTGTACTTGTGGAGCTTCGCCTGCACGTGAAGATATAAAATATGGAAATACGAATCGTAACTTTCAAATAATCTTTCTGTATGTCACGACGGAGCCTTTTATCCGAATGTTATGAAGTTTCTTATAACCGTCAGAATATATTTAGGTTCTAAAACCGGTGGAAAGTGGTATCTGAATCTGTCCGAGTCAATTTTTAGGTCAACTCAGCCTTAATTGGGGATCCCGTAGCATGTGGAGATGACAAATGCCTCTAGGGTTTGTGCTGGCTGTAGCACTCCTTAGCGTGTTGCTTCAGCCTTAATAGGTGCTCACTAACAACACTTGCTTCCACAGTCTATGAAGGCTAAGAGCAATTGATTTTCCTTCTGTACAAAAAACAAATGTCTACATGTACAGGCCTATTGTCAATCCACTGCTGCTTCCACGCCTTGTAGGTCATAGAGGTTTTTGACTATATTTCACCACGCTGGTCAGTGCAGGTCAGTGAAAGTGGAGACCATAGAATCGCTGTACAACAATAGATCGAGTTGCTCTTCAATGTTGCCGATTGTTGGCTGCTCAACTGTGAGCAGCCAATCATAGGTACTGCTTATTCTCTGCATACTCTTAGATAAACATAATGGAACTACATTATGTCTGTTGATTAACTGAATAACTCAACCAATAATAAGTACGGCATATTCTCAGATTAACATAATAATAATGCAATTTATAACGCGCGCAAAATTGCGGACGTAATGGCCGCAACTCAGAGGCGCGGAGCCAAGCTCAGAGTCACTCGAAAGCGTGGTTGTAAAGGTGAGTTTTTAAGTGTCTCTTGAAGGAGACGATTGAGGTGATGCTGCGAATGTGCAGAGGGGTGATGGCGTTCCAGACTGTTGGGGCAGCCACCGAGAAGCGGCGCATAGACATGACCATCCTGGATCTTGGTATCAAGAGGAGGTCGTGAGTCGCACTGCAAAGGCATCTGTCGTGTGCTGCGCTGCGAGTCGTCAATAATGAAGAGAGGTACGGGGGGCAGGCAGATGTGAAGGCATGGTGGCAGAGGCAGGCGATCTTGTATGTGACCCTGCTGGCAATGGGTAGCCAGTGGAGGGCACGGAGACAGGCAAGTGAGTTGAGACAGGGATGAGTGCGGCCAATGATGACATGCGCCAGGTTGTTTTCTAGTCTTTGAAGTTTTTTTAGGTTGCCAGAGGAGGACCAGACTAGGTCGGAGTTGCAATAGTCGAGGCAAGACCCAACTATGCAACGTGCCAATGTGTTGGCAGTTTCAGTGAAGATGAGAGGATGTAGGTGTCTGAGAGCCTTCAGGTGAAAGTTACATGAACTGATGATATGATTGGTTTGGCGGTCGAAGGATAAAGTTGAATCTAGGATGACACCGAGGTAGCTGAAGTGATTGGTGAACCTGATGCTGTGACCAAAGATGTGAATGTTTGTTGGGAGCACAGATGAGTTGAGACGTTGCCTGGTACCTAACATGATGGCCACTGACTTTGACTAATTAAGGGCAAGGTTATGTGCAGAGAACCACTGTTGCAAGGCAGTGGTGCATTCCGAGAGCCTCTAAAATCCAGACGCATTGGTAGAATTGATGGCGGTGAACAGAATAGTGTCGTCCGCATATGAGTGGTGCTTAACACCGAAGCTTGCGATGAGGCGGCCGATCGGGGAAGTGTAGGCTGTGAACAGCAGGGAACCGAGGACGGAACCCTGGTGGAAGCCACATAATGCTTTTGTTTCAGGAGTTGTGGACGAGCCCACCCTGACTGAGGATTGCCGATCAGAAAGGTACGACAGTATCCACTTGAGTACTGAGCCACATATACCGAAGTCGGATTTCAGGAGGGAAGTAAGGAGCAAGTGATTGACGGTGTCAAAGGCTGATGAAATGTCCAGACTTACAAGTGCAACAATGGAGCCGGAGTCAATAATCATTAAAATGTCATCAAGCACTCTGTTGAGTGCTGTTTCTGTGAAGTACTTTTGACAGTAAGCTGACTGGAAGGAGCAGTGGTTTGGGGAGGAAGATTTAGCTGGGCGAGGGCGAGTCTTTCGAGGAGTTTATAGAGGTTCTAGAGATTAGTGATGGGACGATAACTAGACGGGTCATCAGGCCAGATTTGAGGTTGGACAGAATACACCCCATAGAGAATGAGGCATTTGCGATGTTCCTGATCATGATGGCGAGTTCCGGAGCACATTGCTTGAACAAGGAACCTGGGAGGACGTCGAGTGGAGATGACTTCATGTGAAGTGATTGCATCAAAGAGAAAACGTCTTTTGAAGACACCGGCTTGAACGTGGTTAGAAAGGTGTCTGGGTGAGTGCTTACAATTTCATAAAACGGGAGCGGGGTATGATGGTGCGATGTGAGGGAAGACGTGCAGGAGTTTGTGATGGTGATCAGCTTGTTGGTGAAGTAAGTTTTGAAAGAGGTTCCAAGTTTCAGTGAGGCCAGGGGATCGCTAAGGTGAGGGACCCTGGTTCTACCAGGATGTAGGGTTTTCCAAAGGATGTGTGGTTTTCCGGTAGCTGTTTTGATGCGTTCTTCAATGTAGGAGGAACGTGAGGCAAGGATAAGTTCGTTAGTTTTCCTGCAGGCAGCTCTGTATGCAACTTGATCAGCAGGAAGACCACTGCAGGACACGATCCTTTCAAGGCGCCTCCTGATTCGCTTAGCAAGGATGGCGTATCTTGAGAGCCAGCGAGTGTCGTGGGAAGGCTGCCTAGTGGTTTGTGGTTTTAATGGTGCCAACTTGTCCAGTGCCGCCCTCAGGTCAGCTTCTAGTTGAAGAGCGCAGACAGTTGGATCGGATGATGGGGATAACATTGAAGGCGAATTTGCGAGGAGGTGCTGTAGAGTGGAAAACTTGATACCCTTGAAATTACGGGAGAGGTGGGTGATTTTGATGGTGATTGGCTTGAGAATATTTAAGGGAAAATAGTATGAGGTGGTGGTCGGAGTAACCAGTTTGGAAAACTCCCAGTGCAGTGAAGCGTCGATCCTGGTCAGGTTCCAGAACCAGGTCGAGCATACCCTCAACATTTGTTGAGGAAGCTCTGGTGTGGCCTGAGTTGGTGATGACCAGGTTATGGCAGGCCAAGTTTGACTCGAGGTGGCTATCAATGGAGGCTGGGGTATTGCCGGGGCAATTAAAGTCTCCAGTAAGAACGACCCTGTGAGATGGGTTATGAATGAGGTAAAGAGATTCGGAAAGCTCGTTTAAGAAGGTAGTGATGCTGCTATCTGGAGGGTGATAGATGGAAATGATGTAAAAGCACTCGGTGTTAGTAGTGAGGGACACGGACTGGACCTCAAAGGTGGCGGGAGCCATCGGTAGATAGAGCTCTTTAATTTTCAAGTGTGCATTGTAGACGACCGCTAAGCCACCACCCCGCTGGTTAGTTGCGCGAGGTTTGTGAAGAACCTTGTATCCCGGGGGCACGACTTCCAGAGAGATGGCTGGTGGGGAGTCTGGCCTTCACCAGGTCTCGGTAATACGCAAAAGGTCGATATGGTGGTCCGAGATGGTATCGTGAATCAGGGTTGATTTGTTGGTAATGGAGCGTGAGTTAAGTACGCCGAGGCAGATGGGTAAAGGTGGATGTGAAGATCCGAAGAGGCGCGGCATCGAGAGATCAGAGGAAATAGCTGGTTGAAGGTTGACCTGTGAACAGCAGCCCCTACCGCCTCTGCAACCATGGTGCCGATCAGTTTCTGACATTGACCTCGAAGAATCCCGAGGCCAGAGAATGTCACCAGGAGCGCGGATTCCAGGTGCAGGTGATGAAGAGATGGTGCATGTCGAAGCCCTATTATATCAGCCCATGCTGTACCAGTGGTGATAGGGGAGCTAGGATTCGGGTGGACTCTGATCAGCGGCTGTGCTGCCCGGAGCAGCAAGTCCAGGTAGTGGTGTCCAAGATCCACGCCGTCAGCACGCGCTTCCCCGCAAATGGCGCGTGCGTGCACGCCTACGTAAACACTCGTTGAGCACGTACGCGAGCGGACACGTCGAGCTGCCACTTGCTGGCGATGCTGGGGCACGCCAAGCTCCCACTCACTGATAGTGGTGGAAGAGGTGCCTTGTGAGGACGTCGCTGGCAGGAAACGGACCCAGGGCGGCTGTTAAGCCGCACTGCGTGAACAATGCAGCCAGCGGCCTCCAGCCTCGTGCGTGGGATCAGCAGGTCTCGTTCACCCGCACAGCCCCTCAGCTATGCGAGGCAGCAGGTAAGCCGGGCTGTGTATCACTGCAGCCGGCCTTTGTCAGCTGTTGCAGCGCCCCTGGGCGTGTGCAGTAGGCGCGGAGACAGGCGGGGTTTGGAGGCAGGGATTTGCCACCGCCCAAAACTCGGGCGACGCCAAAGTGATAATGAGGAAAATCATAAAACAAAATAAATAATAAGAAAGATGGAGTGAAAGATGAAAGTAAGAAGAGCAGGGGATAGTGAAGAAGGACGTGGGTAAGGTACGAGGTGTGGTAACAGGAGATAAGCAGTGGGAGCGACACAGGACTGCTGCCAGCTGCTGCGGCGTTGTCGCCATCTTCACATCTTCACACACACAAACCCCATTGTAACTCGTAGAACAACATTAACCCCCCCCCCCCCGCTCTGGTCTTCGCACCTGATAGGCACACAGTGATGGCATCACCTTTATTCCCATATTTAAGACCAAAACAGGAGGATATCTTCACAACCTTGGCTATCGCCTGATGAAGCTGGATCTCAACACCAGCGGAACGTCGTACTCGAATTGTAAATGTTATGGATTTACTCTCCAAAACACCGGTTTGCTGAAGGAATAACTGAATGACACGTTATGTTTACGTGTCAAACCTTACTAATTGGCTGTGTCGCGTGGTGGCGGCTTTAACGACAAATTCGTCTTCACGCAAAGAGCATTGACTATGAATAATATCGGTCGCGAAAGCCCACGAAGTTAAACTGATCATCTTTTGGCTCAATACACGATATGACAGCAAAAGTCTCCGTGAGTTACCATGAGTCATGCGACTGATGTGATGACCATGATGGTGTGTAAACCGGCGTAACGTTTCCACTCTTTGCGACCTCCTTCTCAACGCTCCCCCCTTTCCCCGCACCCGTTCACCTGATTGGATGAAGCCTCCTCATTGAAGAATTCACTAAGATATCAACAATTTTAGAGTTAATTACGAGTTCAAATGGTGGCATGTAAAAAAAGAAAGAACCACGCATATCGAGCTGAGCATGGTGCGGCATGCTACCTATGCAGTGCTTTAATGTTGCTCGGAAGCTACTGAGTAGCGGAGGAGAGAAGGAAGAGTACTTAAGTTTAAGTTTACAATTAATAGCGAAGGTGCAGCCCGAAAACTCCTTGCTTACGCCACTGCTGGTGGAAGGGCCTCCACTAATGAATTCTAGATCACTCCTACAGAGGTTATGTTGGCCTACTCTTGCACACTGGCCAGACGTCTTATAATATACAGAAGTTTAAAAAGAGTGAAGCTATTTATCCAGGAGTGCCATACAGAGTGGTATGCCTCTTTAACAGGATGGTACTGCTTTGGGCTTTTGTTTTAAGATGATTTCAGCCCAATGATGACGAGTGTTTATTATACACGTGTTCGGAGGAAACCGGAGCACCCCGAGAAAACCCACACACACGAGGGGAAACACTCCATTCCTGAACATATGGAAACAGATGGCGAATAGTCCGCTCGCTGTACGACCATCTCGCGGTGAGCCAGGGTTATGGCACCACGATTACAAACAACGGTCGGGGGAATTCCACAACGTTCGTGCGTTGATCCACCAACCCCCGATACCGCCACAGTGCCGGCTTACAGGCCACGTTGCATAGCCACCGCCCAGTGCCAGATTAAGCTAGTATGGGGCCTGTAGCATATGTTATAAAGGGCCCATAAATAAATAAATAAAAACCACGGAAATATTTAAAAAAACTAATGTTTAACTTGCATAGTAAAGTAATTGTATGTTTTTCATTTGCTATACAACCAAATAATGAGACAAATCGCGAACCTGAAACACACAGTCCTTCATAAATGTTGAAGGCGGTATAGTGCTATAGTAATAGAGCAAGTACAGAATCACTGAACTGGAATTGATATCTTGAAAGCATTTAGCGCAGGGCTCTTGAAAGTTGCGGGACCCGTAGCATTTGTAGCTACTTGTGCTACTACGATAATCCGGCGCTGCCACCACCATGCGCGCCTAGGAAGAGGAGAGAGCACCCACACATTACCCCACCACATGCGGCCTGCCAATGGACCGCAGCCGTCGCCCCAATCATTTGGGTGGACAGACGTGGCTGTGCGGGGGGATCGGGATTTAAAGACCCTTGTTTGCGTTTTTTCACTACTGCGCCGGGAGTTCGGATCGGCGACCTCTGGGTTTGCCAGTCCTTCGTGATATCCACGACACACCGTGGCAGCGTCCCCGTGCCCTTGAGCGAGCAGGAAGGAATGAGAAGTGTGGGTGACCAAGGGGAGAAAGACTATACAACCTATAAGACCTGGCCACAACGTGATAGCTCATCGATGGTCGCTAATATCATGAGAGAATTTATACGTCGCAAAACATCCAAGCACGTGTCGTTTCTCAACGTGGAGGGCAACACCGGAGGAACCCAGAGAAAAATCCACACGACAGACATCGTCAGGGCCTGGGATCGAAAACCACGGCCTTCTGCATAGCAGGCAATGGAGACAACATCTCCTCACGACTGCAGTGCCCCATGAGGGCATCAAAGGGGAAGGAACCACCTCCTGAATTTGGAGGTTGACTTTTGGATCTGCCCAGAAGCTTTGGAGGCAGGGTTGGTGTCTCGTGTAGAAATAATTTACGTATGTTTCTTTAACTTCTTTCGCACCATTCTAGATCTTGCAGCATTCCACTCCCCTCTGACCCACGCCCCCCCCAACCTCTCCATCCCTGGCTCCTCCCTCATCTATATAATCCCTTGTTACTAGCAGCTCTGTTGCCTACTTCAGCAAGTGTGTCTTGCTGTGGTTGTTCCCACCTGATGACGAACGCTTGTGTTGCACCCGAAACGTCATGATTTAATTTATTTTATATTTTATATCTACGTGACTTTACCGAAAGAACCAAAGAGTCTGGTTTCTTTTGCACCGTACGTAGCAAACTGTGTTAATCGGAGGTGCGGGAAAGGATATCAAATTAAACACAAAAAGCAGTTCTAAAGAAATTAGTTTTCAATCGAGATTTAAAAGTGCATAGCTCCAGTGGCTTCCTAATATCGGAAGGAAGAGTGTTCCACACGGCCGCAGAAGCACATTTGAAAGCGCGCGATGCGGTAACCGACTTTGTTCGATGGCTACCCAAAAGCTGCTGCGAGTATGTGTGTGTATGTAGTGGGGAGCGGTAATGTAGCGGTTGGCGCTACGCTGCGCTACGAACCTGGCGACCCGGGTCGATTCCAGCTCACGGCCAACACCAGAGACGATTATCTGAACCGGTCCTGGGCCTCCGCTAGGTCGACTCAGCCTTAAATGAGTACCTGGTTCAGTGTGTAAACATCGCCTCTGAGGAGACAAAGGCGACCGGGCGTGGTGTTGGCCACCTACCCGCTCGCGTCCCATTCCGGCCTTTATAGGTGCTCGCTAACATCACTTGCCGCTACAGTCTATTAAGGCTATACGGGAAATCTGTATTTTTTTGCGACTCCTACTTACAGGGCTGCAAGGTGGCCAGCAGATGGGATTCTTATCCACTTGCATGGACATTTTCATACTCATCTCCCTTGTATACGTGGGGTTTCTCCAAAGAACATATTTAAAGAACGTTTAACATGGAATTGGCAAAACATTGCAAGCAGCACTCTCTGGAAACATTCTCGAAGCCTAACGGAGACTTTGTTGATGGATGCAAATGAAAGTGGATATTTTAAATTGTAAATGTTTACAGGGAGGCTTGGTTTACATTGCTACTTTTTTTTTAATGCAACACAAGGTGCAAATAAAGCAGTTAATTAAATGGTAAGTGAAGCAATCGGTCCTGATGATAAATAGCGGTTACGATTACTTAATCTTCTGAGGAGAGTTTAAATCGCACAAACACATAAACCTCGCACACAGATCTGCCCACACATACAATGACAAATATCCTCTGTATATCTTTGAACAGACTGTCGGGGTAAGTGCTGTAGGCAAACACCTATGCAAGCCAGCATGGCACACCCATGAGGGGGTGGGTGGCCAAGACCATACCTGGCCACCTTTGTCTCCCCACACTGCACCAGATACTCATTACAAGGCTGAATCGACCTAGAGGAGACCCATAACTGGTTGAAATATTCCCCAATGTTATTGGTCATGAGCAGGATTCGAACTCGGCTTTGCCGGGTCCGTAGCGTGGGGTCGCTAATTGCCGCACTACCCACTCTCCAACGACACACACATACATACAATCACAAACACAGAAACACATATGTTACGCTCGTGAAACTGAAGAGAGGGCAGAAGTGATTCTGCGATGTATCTTCTGCGGGGTCAATCCACAAAGCATCATGAATCTTTGTTGTTTGCACTGGGTCCAGTGATAGATTTGAAATGTTTTACCCCTTGCCGCGATGCCGATAACACAAGTGGGTTATAAATGGTGAATGAAATAAAACATAAAATATATATATATCAATTGAAGCTCACCTCATCGCTCTTCACAACTTGCCATCCATCAACACGTGCCAGCTATCATCGGCTTCAGATAATTGAGGTCCCACGAAATTATAACTTCACCAAATGACGCCAGAACATGAATGAGAGAGGTTGTAAGCGTAAAAGTCAATTTTACACCGAATGCATGATCACGTGGCTTCCAGAGACAATCGTGTATCGTGTCAGCCAGCGGTCCTGTAAGGTCAACATAGGATCAGGGTCCTGCGATGCAAAACTGTTTGGGCCCTTACAAGGCCGTTTTAGGCCATGGTGGTTTAATTTGCATTGCAATCCCAGGATTCCTGCTGGTGCTGTACACTTTAACTCTGGTTGAAATTTGTGTAGAGTATATTTTAGGCTTATTTTGGGCCATTTTCCGGCCTAATTATTATGATGCTTGTTTACATAGGAAAATCTGAGTCTTACGATTCTCTCTCAGGAGGGTTCTGCCAGGTGTTCAGCTCCAATGAACACGGTTGGCTATGTACCGTTTGAAATAAGTTTAACATGCATACATTCAACACATGCACGTTAATAATAATTAATTCAACTGTAATGTTGCTAGGTATAATCCCATTTGAGGAGATTGCAGGAAATGCTTCAGCTTTGGATATGTTTGGCCAATAACAGTTGCATTGTATGCTGTGTTTAGCTATGGGAGGAAACCAGAGAACCCATGAGAAAACCATGCAGAACAGGGAGGGGGAGAAGATAACAACTCCAACATAGAAAGGCATCCGAGTAAGGAATCGAACCGAGGCCATTTTCACTGCGAGGAGGAGAAAGGCCCTTGTGCTTATACGCCATTTTACCGCAGTCCCATATAAAGATATTACAGCATTGGATGCTTTCATAGCTCAAACATCAACGCCAAAAATATGCATATATCCCAATTTCCGCTGCAGAGTGTAATACCATGTATTCCAGCGGACCCCACCCTGACAGAATGCGTAACAAGAATTGAAGATTATGCAAACCTCAAGTGACACCAGCGTAACATTGTATCTACATAAGTTACAGACTTATTAAAACATAAAAAACTTTAATATTCATACAATATTGTTTTACTAGATTATGCTGGTCATATAATCAATTTGTAAAGTGAAAAAAAGAATACATTACAAAATTACCCACCTTCCAAATACCCTTTTGGCGCTTTTGGAATGTCTTGAATGGGAGTGGTGAGCCTGCTTGACAGAGCACAATTGTCGGGTGTCTGGTAAGGCTAAACGTCGGCCCAGGCTGTCATAGCAAGTTAACACATAGTAGTCTTTCGCGACCAATATTATCCATAATAGAGGTTTTTTGGGTTTAATCGCGTCAATATATAAATGTGTCATTAAACCTGCCACCACCTGACACAGCCAACTAGTAAGGTTTGTCACGTAAACAGAACATGCCAATGCATTACTATGTTTGCAGGTACGCAGGTGCCAAATACAACGGGGCGTGTTTTCTTCCCCCAAACTGAGTATCACTGTCCTTAGAGCCATCGGCATAGGAGAGCTCAAGGTCGCCAGGGTCACAGCAGGAAATGTCGTTGCCTATTAGACCCCGAGCAGTCAGATCTACTAAAGCGGGAACAGGTGGCTCTAAGCCGTATTGACCACGCAGTCGAGTCACATTAAGCCGTTCAATTGTGAGGCTGACACTGCTGCCATTTACGTTGGAATCAACGCTTAAACTGAGACGACCCTAAAGTGGAAAATTAGCTGCGAGCCGGATAATTTTGGTGGTGGTGACGAGGCCCGGCGGTAAAGCGGCCCGGCGGTAAAGCGCGATCCCCCCCACCCGCGCACTTCTGGTTGCAGGCCACCCTGGTTATTACTGCAGCTATAACGACCGTAAAATACGCCGTCGTCTGCGTTACAGCGGACGTTAAGATTCCGTGGCGGCGTTCGACAAGGGTAGGCCTTTGTGTGCCAGTGCCATGGTCCAAATGTGAAGAATCTGAAGAATTAACTGCAAATTATCATTGTGCATTACACGTAGCAACATCGCCGCTTGTCTGAAAACAACTGCAGACTGTGTCTATGAACACGTGGCCCCTCCTTGATGGCCTTGCGCTATAAGAACGGCACAAATATTATTTTAGTTATTTATTGAATGTGGGTCAGAACATCAATAACAAAAAAATCACGATTGTATAATATGACCAAAGTTTGTGGCCCAGGAAGCCTCACCTATACTCAGTGTTCAAATTTGGAGAACACCGTTTTAGGCCGTGCAAAGAGTTTTTATTGTTTGGCAATCAAAACCCAAAATAAACTATCTTCATCCTCAGAGTTAGTATTTTCCAAAATAAATGAAAACCCCAAAAACGTGATGTATTCTGTGCAGTCATTGGCGACTGTTCTGAGACGATACATTCACTCCACTTGAGATTACAGTTTGCTGATTGGTGGCCGCCAGAACTCGAAGCCAGGAGATCTCAGCAGAGCCCTGCCGAGTGCTCTGACATCAAAGAAACCTCCGAGCCACCAAGCCACTTCACCAGGGGGGATTTCTCAAATAAACCAGAGGGGCGGGCAGTACTAAACACGAACTGCTTTTTGTGCTTAGTTTGTTGACCTTGACGTTTGGCTACGCACGGTGCAAAACAAGATCAGCATACGTACATGTAAAGGGCAGTACATGCATTATTAGGTGCACGTTAATTCAGTGTATATCAACATAATCGCCAATACATCAATTCACTGCTGCGTGAAGGGCCCCCCAAACAACCACCCTCCTTGGCGGGGTTGCACTAAGCAAACAATCTACCCAGCAGTGTCTGCACACGAGCCAAACTCCTCGCTCCATATCCGTATCGGTCATCCTCTTGGGCAACCTTCCCCACACTTTTCGTTGACTTCGCTGAATGGGGCAAGTCCAGAGGGATGGGCCACGCACACAGAATATCAACTAACGGTTTTATGTAAGCGGAGTGCTCGGCCACAGTCATGCAGCTGGATCGCAGAATCAACACTTCTCATAAAACTAGTCGGGTTGAACATGCGACACATTTTGTACACAATGCAGAAACACGCGCACTTAACGGATTCACAATTTTCGTTTACGGTTAGGCCATGGAATGATCTCGAGAAGTTTTGTGTCGTTGAGACCGTCCACCAACCAACAAAGCCAAACAAATTAAATTGTCAAGCGTGCAAATGTTTAATGGCACAATTATTCATGTTTAAGCTCCCCGGTAAGTTGAAGAACAATTCTTAAAATCAGATTCAGCAATGGCTAATCGTATCTCATCACAATATCTGGTTTGTGAAAATTTGTATCCAACTTACCAGTGAGCTGAAACAATAATACCTGGCGCGCCAAACATTTAAACGTGACGATTTAAGTTGTTTGTCTGTGTCAGGCGACGGAGGGTTCTTAACATCACAAATGTGGCCGGATCGTCACGTGGCCTAACCCAGACATCTATTATGAACCGTTAGATTGCCCGCAAAAACCTGTGTGTGATGTTAAAACACAAACCTTTGGTTTGTACGAGTGCATTGACTCACGCAGCGCTGCGACGCCTCCTGATAGAGGGGAGTGCCCAGTCCATTACAGGGTTTGTGGATTCCCCTGTCAGCCAAGTGAAATACAGCTGATGGAAGAGGCAATGAATTGCGCTCTAGCATACGAGCCCCATTGCCTGAGCGAGCATTCATGCCTGGCAGTCTGGAAAATAAGCAATCTGTGTGGACGCTCAGGCAGGACCTGAAAACTGTGAGCTTTTAGAGGCAGGTGACGGCATTCACCCGCTGATAAAAATCGCCAAAAAATTGAAAATGCTACACGTTTATGATTGAGCATGGACATATCTAAACATCATCTCATTTGCAAGGGTTAGCGTGGGAGTAGGGCTGCAACATAATGAGAGGAATATTATAGAGCGTTGCTCCGCAGGGACCAGTGTACAGAACAGCATTTCAAAACACCCCGTACACTTCCTGAAGCAGGCTGAATATATTAAATTATGTTGAGGGCGACATTCATTCATTTTTTTATCATTTTAATTTCGGCTATGACACCGGCACACGATTGCAGAGGGTGCGTTGTTGTTTTCCCCCCATATCTCGATAATAGAAGCCACTTTACAACAGTAAGCATACATGTGTAGTTGACTGGTGATTGTGCATGCCAATAATCCAGCACTTCCGAGCTGAATTGGTGACCCCCTCCCTTAGCAAATGTGGTGTATGTATGTGTGTGTTGAACTTCTTTCGCACCGTACGTAGCTTGCCGTGCTAATCGGAGCTACCCATGGCACACCACGGTAAGGGGAGTAGAGCCAAGGATATAATGATTGGGGAAAAAAATAAGGAAGAGTAAAGAGAAGAGAAGGAATGAGAAATACGGCATTCCATCGTTAATCGCGAGGGATATGTTCTGGAGATGCTCGCGAACAGCAAATCTCATGGATAATTATATTGGCCTATGAAAACCTATATTCGAAATGAATTACCTTAAATAAATACAGATATAAGCTGTTGAATACATGAAAATTATCATACCACAAAAAATATAATTGGTTTTAATAAACATAAAGTCAATACAAATTAATGTTAAAGTATTAAATAACACCGTAGTTTATAAATGAACTTACACTAAATTAGGATGATGACGCTGCATAGTAGCATCATCATCACTTACTCTCATCACTTTTTCTCTCACTCTCGATGCAGTCGCTTGTCGAGTTCCGGATGCGTTTCGCGGATCGCCAAAATCGCGGATAGCAAGTTAGTTCGTGAATAACGAGGGAATGCTGTCAGAGGAAAAGGATGGGCAAGGAATAGAGACACGGAAGCAAAGGGTCAGGAAAGATGAGGAGAGGGAGAATGAGGCGACATCGGGGCCTTGATGCTGCCACACGGAGACGCGGCGTCTCTTTTCAAGGGGGCGGCGGGGAGAGAGGGAGGGGTCAGAACCGGAGGGGGGCACACACGTCACGTGATGTACGTGAGGCTTGAGCTGATTTGAGCTGGGCGTCGCGGTGACTAGGAAATGTTAACTACCTCGCCTGATATACAGGAGGTAGTTGGTTCTATCCCCACCCTAACGCCTGCTGTATATTTGGAGTTTGCGTGTCTCCCTCCCCGAGGTAGATTGGATTTTTTTCCGGGTCCTCCGGTTTTTCCCTCCACATTTCGAACCAACATGCGTTTAGTGCATTTGGCTGCTATATATATTCACGTGATGAGCCACTTCGTTGAGCTATAATTTGTAATAGCCTTGTTCACTTCTGAAAAAGAGCTGTATAGCTCATGGCCTTACCTGGTCAAATAAAAACAAACTGCTTCGTTTAGATTTAACCTGAGTGGACCGATAGGTGACAGTTACAAAAAATAGATGAACCTTCCCCCCCCCACCCCATGGGTACTCTTTCAGTGTCTTCTCACACAATTTAATTGATAAACCTTCCAACGCAGAATCCTCCTCAACAGGGGTCTTGAGACTTTCCCAGCTATATAAGCAACATTATTACCAAACACACTGGCGGGATCTGCAGCACCGTGAACACACACACACAAGTGTGGGTTCACGGGGATTTAAAGTAATTCTGGAATCGACCATCACCCGTTCCGCATGTGGGTCACATTCGATTCTCCCTGTTACCACGGAGGCACGGGAAAACCAAGCTCCACAAAAGCTAATAAAGGGCCTGAGTAGTCATTACTCACATCTTTGGGCAATTTCTTTCTATTGAATGTGCCCTAATAGAATCTGTGGATCAAATGCAGTCAGCAATTGACTGTCGAGGGACGTGTCAGTTCAATATGTTTGGACCTCAAGAAAATCAAACCAAAATCATTTAACATGTGTCGGGCGTTATGAAACTGTTTTTATTTTATTGTTTAACCTCCAGAATTTGATCTACACCTCCATGGTATTCCTGTGTTGGGTTAACATTTCAATGCTACATCTGTAAATATGTATAATACATCTTCCTTAGAAATTAATACTTGTGCAGTGCCATTAAATACCTTGTGTTGTTTCCACCGGTAACAAAAAAATACCGTAGTATCTAAATACGTGCCATATAAACTTCATACAGAGACTAAAATCAAAGTAGGTTATTTAAAACGTTGTGCATTATTGGGGATTAAAAGCCAATCAGTGCAGTGGTTCTGCATTGTTAGGATATTGCACTCCTTGCTTGGGACGTGGTGTTTACTCTGCCCAAGGAGTTGAATATGTCGGAAGGTTCTGCCAATTGTGCCATCCGCACGATGCTAATCCCTCTCCAAAGCTTCCATGGTCTTTGAACGCCTGATCCCTACGTTCACTCATTGAGCAACCAGCATCAACAACCGAGCGTTGCCCATTAAGCCGGTCAATCAACAGCTCTCCGATGTGTTTCCAGGGTCAGACCGCGTGCCGTTGGGCACGATTGTCCGACGTTTTGCTCCACGTGCAGCTCTGTGGCGAGCTTCATTTTACGTGCAGCGAAACGTTGGGACGACCGCGAAAAACGTCGCTGGGCACGACCCGCGTCGGAACGTACCGGAGGTCCGTGCGGCACGCGACCGCGAGAAAAAAAAAACTCCCAATGCTCACTTCCCAAGTGAGCGTTGGGGAGCCAGGCCACCACATACCCGTGGACAGCATTGCACGAGTCAATATTTTCAAAGCTAGAAAATATTTCCAAGTGTAAAATGCACAGTCAGAAGTAATCGTGTCAGAGGTAACCCTTGCAGCAGTCTGCACGATGACGACAACAACCGCCACGAAGTAATGGGGACGTCACCACGGCGCTTGTGCCAGGCTACGTGCACTTTAAGGCCACGATGAGCAGACGGTACCACACGCGGTCGACAACAGAGATCCCCCCCCCCCCCCGCTATGTCGCCTTACAGGCTAAGGAGTGTTTAGAGAGAACCCACGAATATGAGGGGAATGATGTCCAAGGTTCCACGCAGGTGGGTGAGGAATTGCCAATTCCTGGCCACCTCACAACCCCCCAGATGATTTGGAGATTCACGGCGCATGACGAACATCTGCATAATTTGGTCCATGTGTACCGCTGTGTGCAGTGAGTGCGATGTGTCGGTGCAAATCTGCTGTGGGAAGGTGGCTCACGCACTGCCACGACCGGTTGCGTAAAACGCCTTTTGTGATTTTCAACGAGAAGCTCCGTCCGTCCAGCTGCAGTGGGGGATTCATGGCATCGCGCGTGAAGATGATCCGATATAAATTAAATCTCAGAATAATGCCGTGTAGATACTGGCGACTTACCCGATGGAATGCTGGCCAAATCAATCAAACGGTGCCCAAAACTTGGCGACAAAAATACGGAAATTATATAACAGGGCTGTATAACGGCACGCGTCAAACGCGGCGCTATTGTTGCTACTTAAATACTTCCGAAGCATTTTGAAAATAATTGCAGAAGCCATCGATATGGATGAGTTTCCTTCATTTTATTTGTATAGCTTGACCCGGGGTTCTATTTCCCTTATTGATATGCACAACATCATTGCCAGTTGCACGAGCCTCAGCTGGGTCAACAATGGGTCAACTCAAATGAGTCCCTCATTCAGTTGGTGATGTTCCAGAGATAAAACACCAGCCACTGCCACTCGTGACCCTCGTAGAATCTCACGGAAGAGCGCTGGCAGACGGTGGAACAACGAGGTTGTCCGGAATAGGCACCTCATTCGAGACCTAAACTTCACACCCTCCTGGCTTTGACATTCCTCAGACACTCTTGTGACCATCAACTGTATCAAAGCATCATTGGGCCAATGCGCACATCTCCTTCATGAATGGAAAATTGAAAGACAATCAAAAGTGCAATTGTGGCCGTCAAACCCAACCTATGGACCATGAAGTAAGCCATTGTAGTCTGCACTCCTGCAATAGACGGGGAATAGCAAAACTACACAAACTCTCTCTCACGCAGCCCTCTTGTAGCGAGCAGCACATAATAGAAGCAGCACTGAGGAGACGATGGTGGCTGATGTGGTAGTTGTCACAGCAATACTTGCGAACAATTCTTGCCCCCAACAAAAATGAAACCTAAACCGAGGATTATTTTGTCTACGCTTTGATATATTGTGTCTGTGGCGAGTGTCTAAGTGGTGCAAGTTTGAGGCCCTGCTTATTATGGTTCAAGGTTATGGACGGAGTACAAGACTTGGTTGGAGTTTTAAAAATAATCAAACAACATTCAAGAAATCCTCGGGGATATAATGTGTCAGATGCCAGAGACACCTGTGGCTGCGCAACAAAGACATTGATCCCAGGGCTCATTTCAACCCAGAGTAACCGCGCACAATGATGCGCTACCGCCTACAGGCGTGTAACATTTTGTGAGAATTCGAAACGGTCACGCATGAAATGGAACTGGGCAGGCGACCCTGGGAGAGCCCCCCGACTCACAATCAGAGGGCTGTGAGGTCCAACGCCAGTCCGGATGGGCTCAGCCCCTTACCACTATGGGGTCAACGATATGAGTTTAACTTTGAGAGACGTCAATAATAGCGGCTGTTGTACGGGGAGACTAGCCCCTGCCATAACAATGTGGACAGTCTACCACTGGTTCAGAGCTGCCAATTTATATGAACAGAACATCTGCCACCCAGTCTGAATGACCAAAGCTGTAAAATCTCAGAGTCTCAGCGTCAGGATAGGAATTTTCAACCGTTGTATTTTTGTAAAACAGAACAGCGTATTGGTATGAATCTTATGGGACAACCACAGCCCAGTCACAAAGCTACCGATTTGATTTTTTTTGCGAGCACCATTATGTCACGCTGATAAGCATCCACGGCGCGTGGGAACGTTAACGAATGTTTCTCATTGGCTGGGAGGTCGCGCGTGAGCTCTGCCACTTGTTGATAAACTCGAACGTCAAAAATGGATCTGAAATTGGTAGTGGGTCAACGATAGTACTGTTACACCGAGGCTGCAACAAGCGTACCTGTAACCTCAGGAATATAAAACAGTCACCGTGCAGCCTGGTCTAACAGGAGTTCTGACCGATCAATAGTCACAAATGAAACCGATTTAGCGCAATAATGCATAATGCGCTACTGTTTATGCCGCAGCTACATCTCATTGTAAACAAGAGAAGGAGAGCTCTAAAAACTAAACCATTTTTTATTTTACCGGGTAAGGCTCACTGAGCTATGTAGCTTTTTTTCAGAAGCGACCTGGTCACAAATGATTGCTCAACGAAATGGCTTATCACGTGGACATTTATAGCAGCCAAATACTCTGAATGCGTGTTGATTATAAATGTGGAGGGAAGCACCAGAGGAGCTAGAACATAATCCACACGACCACGGGGAGATATACATGCAAACTCAAAAAATGGAAACATAAGGGTTGGGATCGAACCCACGACCTCCTGTATACCAGGCAAACAAGTTAACATCTTGCCACCGTGGCACCCACTTCCTCCACTGTCTCAAGGTCGCAATTTTCTTTAACCTTTTGGTCAACGTTGATGAAATCCGCATAAACTGTGACTGCTGAGGCTTAAACGCAATTCATTTCTGGGTCACAATGTCCAAAAGGTTCAGTGTCACAGATCACAACACTGCCACCAACGTCCATTAACCGCTTGTTTGGCAATGCGCACGATACATCTTTGTCCCTGTACTCCCACGGAGGCTCTCGTTTCCCTGCAGGAGCAGCATCAACATCGTTCATTCATCTGCACAAGCTTCAGGTTAATCATGTCAATGCCCACGAAGCGCCCTATCGCCGCAGCATGTTTTGGATTTTACTATACAGTGGCTCGGTTTAACACGTACAGTGAGAGAAAAACGTATTTGATCCCCTGCTGATTTTGTACGTTTGCCCACTGACAAAGAAATGATCAGTCTATCATTTTAATGGTATGTTTATTTGAACAGTGAGAGACAGAATAACAACAACAAAATCCAGAAAAACGCATATCAAAAATGTTATGAATTGATTTGCATTTTAATGAGGGAAATAAGTATTTGACCCATCTTCAAAACATGATTTAGTACTTGGTGGCAAAACTCTTGTTGGCAGTCACAGAGGTCAGACGTTTCTTGTAGTTGGCCACCAGGTTTGCACACATCTCAGAAGGGATTTTGTCCCACTCCTCTCTGCAGATCTTCTCAAAGTCATTAAGGTTTCGAGGTTGACGTTTGGCAACTCGAACCTTCAGCTCCATCCATAGATTTTCTATGGGATTAAGGTCTGGAGACTGGCTAGGCCACTCCAGGACCTTAATGTGCTTCTTCTTGAGCCATTCCTTTGTTGCCTTGGCCGTGTGTTGGAATACCCATCCACGACCTATTTTCAATGCCCTGGCTGAGGGAAGGAGGATCTCACCCAAGATTTGACGGTACATTGCCCCGGCCATCGTCCCTTTGATGCGGTGAAGTTGTCCTGTCCCCTTAGCAGAAAAACACCCCCAAAGCATAATGTTTCCACGTCCATGTTTGACGGTGGGGATTGTGTTCTTGGGGTCATAGGCAGCATTCCTCCTCCTCCAAAAATGTTATAATTTGATTTGCATTTAAATGAGGGAATTAAGTGTTTGACCCCCTCTTAATCAGAAAGATTTCTGGCTCCCAGGTGTCTTTTATACAGGTAACGAGCTAAGATTAGGAGCACACTCTTAAAGGGAGTGGTGCTCCTAATCTCAGCTTGTTACCTGTATAAAAGACACCTGTTCACAGAAGAAATCAATCACTCAGATTCCAAACTCTCCACTCATGGCCAAGACCAAAGAGCTCTCCAAGGATGTCAGGGACAAGATTGGAGACCAACACAAGGCTGGAATGGGCTACAAGACCATCGCCAAGCAGCTTGGTGAGAAGGCGACAACATTTGGTGCGATTATTCGCAAATGGAAGAAACACAAAAGAACTGTCAATCTCCCTCGGCCTGGGGCTCTATGCAAGATCTCACCTCGTGGAGTGGCAATGATCATGATAATGGTGAGAAATCAGCCCAGAACTACACGGGAGGATCTTGTCAATGATCTCAAGGCAGCTGGGACCATAGTCACCAAGAAAACAGTTGGTAAAACACTACGCCGTGAAGGACTGAAATCCTGCAGCGCCTGCAAGGTCCCCCTGCTCAAGGAAGCACATATACATGCCCGTCTGAAGTTTGCCAATGAACATCTGAATGATTCAGAGGACAAATGGGTGAAAGTGTTGTGGTCAGATGAGACCAAAATGGAGCTCTTTGGCATCAACTCAACTCGCCGTGTTTGGAGGAGGAGGAATGCTGGCTATGACCCTAAGAACACCATCCACACCGTCAAACATGGAGGTGGAAACATTATGCTTTGGGGGTGTTTTTCTGCTAAGGGGACAGGACAACTTCACCACATCAAAGGGACGATGGACGGGGCCATGTACCGTCAAATCTTGGGTGAGATCCTCCTTCCCTCAGCCAGGGCATTGAAAATGGGTCGTGGATGGGTATTACAGCATGACAATGACCCAAAACACACGGCCAAGGCAACAAAGGAGTGGCTCAAGAAAAAGCACATTAGGGTCCTGGACTGGCCTAGCCAGTCTCCAGACATTAATCCCATATAAATTCTGTGGAGGGAGCTGAAGGTTCGAGTTGCCAAACGTCAGCCTCGAAACCTTAATGACTTGGAGAAGATCTGCAAAGATGAGTGGGACAAAATCCCTCCTGAGATGTGTGCAAACCTGGTGGCCAACTACAAGAATCGTCTGACCTCTGTGATTGCCAACAAGGGTTTTGCCACCAAGTACTAAGTCATGTTCTGCAGAGGGGTCAAATACTTATTTCCCTCATTAAAATGCAAATCAATTCATAAAAATTTTGACATGCGTTTTTCTGGATTTTTTTGTTGTTATTCTGTCTCTCACTGCTCAAATAAACCTAGCATTAAAATTATAAACTGGTCATTTCTTTGTCAGTGGGCAAACGTAAAAAATCAGCAGGGGATCAAATACTTTTTTCCCTCACTGTATGCTTTCGTGACCCAATGTTATCTATCTATATAAAAGTCAAAAGATGTGTGTGGGTTTGTGGCGGGGTTTGTGTGTGGGTTTGTGGCGGGGTTTGTGTGTGGGTTTGTGTGTGGTCACGCGCTTGGCTCTCCAATGGTGGGGTTTATGTGAAAAAAAAAATTCGCCAGGTACCACGCCGTAAGCCCCGCGGTGAGCAAGTACTATCCCTGTTTCACATCCATCAACTTTAAATTAGTTTAATTAGCGATTTAGTGAAATTTTTGCACGCTTCCCTTTTGTTTATTTATTTATTATGCGTGCACGACCATACCAACTCGCCTTTGGTGGGGAGGACGGCTCATGCCAAGTCGCACACCTTCGGTGGGAGTGAGGGGGATTAAACTAACTAGGTACCACGCCGTAAACCCCGCCGCGAGCAAGCGCTATTCCTTTTTCACATCCGTCAACTTTAAATTCGTTTAATTAGCGATTTAGTGCTTTCTTCTTAGTTATTTATGACGCGTGCACGACCATACCAACTAACGCGCCTTTGGTGGGGAGGACGGCCAATGCCAAGTAGCACGCCTTCGGTGGGAATGAGGGGGGCATTTTCTTTTGCGTTAAAAATCCTATAAAAATACACTAAATTCTCAGGTAAATTCTTCACTGTCTCATGTCCCCCCCACCCCGATGCGTGCAGTTATTACTACTATACCGTCGGTAGATGCGACCACTATAAGCTGTAGATATTACTGCAGAGCGGCCGGGGACATCGTACGGGGGGGGGGGGGGGAGTCAGGAGTAGCAGCCCAGCCCCAGCCTGCCAAGGTGCCACCTCGGCCGGCTGGACAATCTAGGCGAGGCCGGAGGCTCTGCACGGGACTAGGCCTCACTACGCCACTCTGTCAGGTGAGTACTTTGTGCTATAGAGTCGATAAATACTGCTATAGATTCAGCATGTACTACTGTAGTGATAGCAGGTACCATTACAGTCGGTATGCACTGCTGTAATCATAGCAGGTACCACCACAGTCGGTATGCACTACTGTAATCATAGCAGGTACCACCACAGTATGCGCTGCTGTAATCATAGCAGGTACCACCACAGTCAGTTCGCACTGCTGTTAGATTTTTAAGAGTAGTTTTGAAATATTTTTAAGACTTCCCGCTAGTTAATAATAAAAGAAGGTTTTACGGGTTAGATCGCGTTAATATAAATGAGCCGTTGCAAATTACAATTGTAAATGTTGTGGGTTTATTATCCAGCACACCGGTGTGCTGAAGTAATAACTAATTGGAACGTTTTATTTACATGAAAAACCTTACTAATTGGCTGTGTCGGGCAGTGGTGGGTTAACAGCATATTCATATTTACGCGATCGAACCCATAAAAACCTTTATTATGTACACAGTGGTTGTTAATGGAAATAAAAAATCCCAGCCATTCTCAATCCACCAATGGATGAAAGGCCTCCTCCCTATGCCATTTCAGCCAGCCACGTGGGCTTTTAATGATTGAACCATACTTCATTTCCCGAGTCAATAAGGATTCTTGAATGGGGAGGAGGGTAGTCTGGATTCCGATATCACTTGCGATTCACGTTAAGTGTGGTCCAGAATCAAATTCCGGTTGCCAGGGTCGACGCACGGCGCGCTAAGCAGTGTGCCATCACTCCACGCCGCAAAACCCCCGTGTTAAACCAGGTGCGTGTATTTGTGTCGCTGTGTGCGCTTTGTGTGTGGCACGGCTCTTTCTCCTGCGTGACAATGTTGCTGGCTGCACACAATTGGCCCAGTGCAGGTCACCATCATTAGAGAATGCCAAGCGATGGCACTGTTTCTCATCCCCCAAATGAGCGATGGCGAGCCAGGCCACATAACTGTGGAGAGCATTGCATGAGTAGACAATTGACCTCCTTCACACATCCGCCCCCCCCCCCCCCCCTGTTGAACTACACATCCCATCAAACACATGGCCTTCTGGGAGTGCATACTTTTCAGCATACTGTCGGTTCAACAAAAATAAACTCTTTACGGTTTCAACAATCAGTGTCTCATCAGCAGTACCACGTTTGGTATGGCGGGGCCATTCTCTCCATAGAACAACCACTTGGCTTGAGATTGAGTGGCACTCATTTGACCAGTCAGCCACAAACAATATTTTAACTCGGAACTGCTTAAACAAACGTTGCATGATAACGCAAGCACGGCAGGCCGATGGACTAACAAACAATATATTTTATATGTATCTGGAGAGATGAACAGACATCTGCTTATTTTCTCACCCATAGTGCAGCTGCACGATTATATTGTCCCATCACAAAACCACGAGAGACGGCGGCGGCTTGGGGAGGCCTTCAACCAGCAGTGGATTGATCGCGGATGAAGATGAATGCTGCACGACAGCGCACACAACTGTAACACATTTTTTTAAAAACCAATACGTGTGTTCCCGATTCTGTCATTCTGTAAACAGGGAGGGCCTCTGTATTTTGTAAAATCTATGTATTTTTTTTCTTCATGATACTCTGTAAAATATGCCTCTCTAACATTTTGTCCCATGCAACAACATTTCCGAAAATAGTTCAGTCCAAGAGGAACATGGCTCGGTGTTTTTTTTATGAGTGAAACACTCAAGGGTCAACAACCCCTAATTCTACCCCCAGCTGTCACTGAGAGAAGAGTCCGCAAGCGTGGATATGCGGACCATAACAGCGTCCGTCTGCGCGTGCGACATACAGAGTGGTTATACTGTGCACGCCATGCTACGTATACGCGCGGATATAACTATAAACACGTCGAACATTTTCAAGAGACAAGTTTTATATTGTTGACATATATATAAAACATATTTAACAAATGCATTTTGGCAGTCTTTTATATAGTAGACACCGATTGCGTTATCACCTTCATAGTCGCTCTTCAGCACCTGCGATTAGCGTGGTTGGCTACGTACGGTGCGAAAAATAAGTTCAAGTTACAAAGTAAATGCCACACACGCACACATCCAAATGTACACTCTATTAAAACTCTGATTCATAATTCGACTGTCACTCACTCACAACAATTGTATTGCCCAAAGGCCAGTCAACCTAGGACTTTCTGTGCCAGTTGGCAGAGTAAAACCCTGTTTTGAAATAACCTGTATTCGTGAGCTAGCTTCACTGATGCAGCCCGATTTTAATCGTACATATTCACGAGGCTCCTTGCACAGCGTGACTTTATTCTGAGCGCATCCTATCTGGCCAGCTGGCACCATTGGCAGAACGATTGACTCACAATCGCAAGGGAATTCACTTGAATCCCGGGTTGGTGGGTCATCTCAAGCTATCACCACACCTAAGTGGATACATAAAATAACCTACCAGTTGTGGCAATTTAGCAGTGATCGGGGAGAACGGTCTGGCCCCAGAAAAGTGATATTCTCATTCTCTAAACTAAACTATGAGCAATTTATTTTTAATTTGACCAGGTAAGGCCCACTGAGATAGCTCTTTTTCAGAAGCGACCTGCCCATCACAAATGATAGCTCAACGAAGTGGCTTATCACGTGGAAAATTATAGCAGCCAAAGACTCGAAACACATGTGGAGAGAAAAACCAGAAGACCCGGAGAAAAATCCACGTGACCACGGGGAAATATACAAGAGTCAGGGTCGGGATCGAACCCATGAACTCCTGTATACTAGGCGAGGTAGTTAACAGCTGGCCACTGTTGTGCCCTATTGTTGTGTGCCCTATTGTTTTGGGCTCGTCAACAGCAGTGAGCACCCCGCAGCGTCTGTTAAAATCATTTTGTTTCTTTTTTTTACGATAAAATATGATCATCAAACCAAGTTGCATTGGGGTAGAAAAATCACAATAAATTATTGGGATATACAGAAGGGTAAATATGTTTACATGAATGTCCAATCATATATATATAATTCAAATCGAGGCCACACATCCAGCGTAGGTCTCAAAATCCCAGTGCCATGTGATGGTTCCAAAAGGGTCTGGCAGGAGGAGTCTTACATTTCTGCAAAAAAACAAATAAATTAATACCACTGCTAATTATTGCCCACGCAATAACAATTATATTTTCCCCAGCTTTCACCAATTAGCAAAGTGTCATGTTTAGAGCCAAGTAGCATTGCTGTTAAACTGTTGACACGTGTTTTTTTTCCTTAGAAGCTTTTGCTACGAAGAACAATCATTCTCCCATAAGAAACTCGACAACCTACAAACATCGTCACTTATTTTTGGCAGCCAGACAATTCAATTGAATGGTTGGACAGCCGTCAATGTTCTTCATTTATTAACAGGTCTTGCTGGAAAACACCCACGTGTGTTTGATCCACCATAGCCTGCCAGGCGAGCACCACATCCTCACAATGGAAGACCCAGTCTCCTCTCTACTCTTGGCCAAAATTCATGAAATAAACTCAACTATCTTTCTTTTCACAGGTAAGGCCCACTGAGCAATTAAGCTATTTTTCAGAAGTGACCTGGCCACAAATGATAGCCCAATTAAGTGACTTATGATCATGTGGATATTTATAGCAGCCGAATACTCTAAACGGATGTTTATAAATGTGGAGGGAAACACCGGAGGACCCGGAGAATAATCCATGCAACTACGGAGAGAAACATTCCAACTCCAAATATACAGGTGCCAGGGTCTGGGTTGAACCCACGACCTCCTGTATACTAGGCGAGGAAGTTAACATCTCGCCACCGTGGCACCCCAATGAACATTGGATGCTGCTCATCTCCATTTGCATTCCTGAACCGGTGCAATAGAAATTCCACATTCCTGTTTGAAATGTCTCTCTCACCTATCTGTGTAGAGTGAGAGTAATTGTTTCCCTCAGATCAATGGGGGTTTTCCAGGAGGTCCAGTACATTTCGCACAAACACTAAAAAAAAACTCACCAAACATCTCAGTGAATTAAACTTGGGGCACCACGGTGGCGAGATGGTAACTACCTCACCTGGTATACAGGAGGTCGTGGGTTCGATCCCGACCCGGACTAATGTATATTTGGACTTTGTATATTCGCCCCGTGGTCATGGGGATTTTTATCTGGGTCCTTCAGTTTTCCCTCCACATTTAGAAACATGCATTTACGGTATTTGGCTCCTATAAAATTCTACACGATAAGCCACTTTGTTGAGCTATCATTTGTGGAAAGGTTGCTTCTGAAATATAGCTATATAGCTCAGTGGGCCTTACTTGGTAACATTTTATAGGTTTAACTTGAATATATGATATAATCCCTGTGTTCCTCTTTCCGCCTCAGTTTTATTCCAAGCACGTACCTCCTATTAAATCTGTTTAAATTACACTGTGTACACTCCAGACTGACTTTACACAAAGTAACACTCATTATATTGATCTTGGAAATAATAATGGGCTGAGTTAACCCTCGACTGGAATTTTAACTTAGCAGCCCTCTCATTTTTAAGAGTTGCTAAATCTGCCACAGCACTGCCCCAGACAGAAGTGCTGTGTGTGTGGTCGCCAGCAAGCATGGGGTGGTTCTAGGAATTATTGGGAGCGACGCTTATTTATTAATAAGACGTCAAACCCAGAGCAGAAATACATTTCCCGCTTTGAGCTGTGGGGGGGAAAAAAATCCATGCAGTTTTTTTTGTTGCTATCGCTCCCGGAGGTGAAAAACCAACTAATGAAGACGCCGCTGACGCCAGGCGTGGCGGTGCACGCAGGTAGACCGGCACGTTGGATTACAGAGACCTTCACACTGCAGGGCATGATGTTGCCTGTAAATCACGTGTGTTGATAAAATGTTTGTGTAAGACTGTAGTGTTGCTTTCTCACATGTGTCTCTGTGTATGTGTGTGTTTCCTCTTAAACCTGGCGACCGGGTTTGATTCCCGCTAACGACCAATAAACAATGGAGAATATCTGAACTGGTTCGATGGCATCCCTAGGTCGACTCAGCCTCAAATCAGTACCTCATGCAGTGTGCGAACATTGTCACGAGGGAGACAAAGGCAGCCGGGTGTGGTGCTGACCACCCAGCCTTTTGTGTGCCACAGTGCTGGCCTTCGTGGGTGCTCGCTAACAGCACTTGCCCCAAGATATTTTTTTCTTGTCTTTCTTCCCTCTTAAGAGCCAAAAAAAGGCTGTTTCCATGAAGGAATTGTTCAACCAATCAATAATTCTGAATGCATTAATTGTGAGATGGTGTCTTCAGACCTAATTGAGGTTTTCCTACTTTAATAAACGTAATACACGTGAACATTGTGGTTATCATCGTTTGGAAGTACAGCAACGTTTCAAGCGTAGGCCACTGCATTGTAATTGGATACCAGTGATCGTGACTCCTGAAAAACAAAGCTTTGCAAACTTGTCAGCAGTTTGTAAAATTGGGTGGGTGTTCTTTTTGTAGAAACAAAGAACCCGAGGAATTATTTTATTGTAAAAATGTGAATGTGTGAGTTTGTTTACATCATGAAAAATAACGCGTGAAGCAGAATGAATTCAAGTTTCATTTTGAAAATCGTGTCAACGCTGTTTTGTTTTGACAACCGCTACAGAAACACTCTGGGGCACCCACGGTGGTGAGATGTTGACTACCTTGCCCGGTAAACAGGAGGTCGTGGATTCGATCCCGACCGTGATGCCTGTATATTTGGAATTTGCATGTGCTCCCCGTGGTCGCATGGATTTTTCTCCGGGTTCTCCTATTTTTCCCTCCACATTTATAAACATCCGTTAATGGTATTTGGCTTATATTAAATTTCACACGATAAGCCACTTCGTTGAGCTATCATTTGTGATAGCCAGGTCGCTTTTGAAAAAAGAACCTGGTAAAAAATGTATATACGTTAAGGAAGGTGAATATGAAGATTTTAAACATTTCTTTCTTTTATCAATTAAGCCATGTGTTCTGAAACTCAAATGGCAAATGCCTGGCCGCAAATGTGCACACTTTTGTACGGTAGTCTCACGTTTGGTGGATCCAAGACATTCCTTGTGGCTCTCAGTAACAAGAGCTCATGGTGGCTTGTCATTTGTGAGAGATGGTTTAGAGTGCCAGGCATCACACCGAGGCGCTTTTCGGACCACTTATAGAGCAGCAAAGTGAGATTGTGCAAACGATCAATGTGAGCTTTAAAAAAAATCACAACTTGCAGTTTAGCGGAATAGATTTTTCTGCGATTCGTTCAGAAGTGACAAAGCTGCCCGTTACACTTTTTTTCTGTTACCCCGAGACACTGAAAAACAAACAAGATTGAGAGCAGGGACCCAGCGATGACAGATTATTGTTGACGGGAGATCATCCATCACAGGGCCACCGCAAGCCCACGCGCAAGCTAACGCCCACATGCAGAGCGATGAGCCTGTGTGCCACCACAGGCGAATGCACTGTGAAGCTTACACACGAATAGGTGAACGGGTATGACACATTCTGGCTATAGCCTCCTTCAGGGATAAACACCTCCTGCACAGCAGGTGTTTATTGGACAGGTGATGCAGATATTAAGAGGGCCGCACTGTGGACCTGGCGCCCGAGTTTGATTCCTGGCCTCGGCTAACGTGAGTGGTGGGCATATATATGAACAGGTCCTGGGCACTCCTTGATCAGAACACACTGACCAATGTGGTGGAGTATGGACCAACAACCCTCACGGCAAAAACAGTGCAGAGAGGTTCTCATCCAGCAGTGGATTAGCAAAGTGCTGTCAATGATCATTATTTTCACCCGGCCTTAATTTGAATGCAAGCACATGCTGCAACCTAGTTTTTCACATGAGCAGCACGTGCTACGCGACTCCTCTTCAGTGATTTTTCTTTGGAGAAGTTTTAATTGCCGACCTTCCGAGCCAGCGGTTAAACTCCTGAATTTTCCATGACATTTACCAGTGTCGCCCCTTCATGGGACAACCTTCGCCAGGTCCTCAGTAGCTGGGATCCAATGGATTCGATTCGCTATTTGCACAGGGCTTCTCCAGCTGAACACCGCTGGCTTCAAGAGGACACTCAATGGTGCTCAGGAGAATTCGACTGCGTTCATGAATTGTACCTCGCCTTGTTTGTCTGGGAGCTTCCGCGGTGTACCGGGTTCACACACTGGGCTTTAGAGGTCGCTGCTCAGATGCCCTCTCCTGGCGTACGCAGTTGAAACAATGGGGCAAGTTTTCCTTTGTAAATGGGTCCACACAGTAAGTCGATTAGCAGGTTGGGTATGGTGGGGTAAAGTGTGGGTACGCATGGCTCTTCCAACGTTGCCCGGTCAACGCAGAAGAGTCCGCTCCATTGGAAGGCACTTCCCGGCAGCAGTGGCGTGAGCTGGCAATTGCAGGGCTGCGCCTTTACCCAAATGCGATTAATATACAGGGCAATCCATAATAGAGGTTGCCTTTGGGCTAGATCGCGTAAATGTGTCGTGAAACCTGCCCCCACCCGGCACAGCCAATTAGTAAGGTTTGTCACGTAAACAGAACGTGCCAATTCGTTGTTCAGCACACCGGAGTGTTGGAGAGTAAACCCACAACATCTACAATTTGAGTACTACGTTTCGCCGGTAATTACAAGCAGCCTCATCAGGCGACAGCCAGAGTTGTGGAGAAATCCTCCTCCTGTTTGAGTCTTAAATAGAGGGGGGTAAATGCATTGCCAGATTAAGCTAGTGTGGGGCCTGTAGCAAATTTTATGAAGGGGCCCTACATAAAAAATACATAAATATTAAAAACACAATTTAAACTTGCATAGTAAAGTAATTGTATTTTTTTCATTTGCTATACAACCAGATAATACGACAAATCGCTAACCTTAAACACACAGTCGTTCATAAAATTTGAAGGCAGTATAGTACTATAGTAATAGAGCAAGTCCAGCATATGCTACTTTTGCTACTAAAATAATCCGGCACTGGATAAATGTGATGTCGTCACTTGTGAGTCAATCAGGTGTAAAGAGCAGAGGGGGCGGGGGTTCATGTATTTATATACATTGCAATGTATATCTGTTATTGGTTGAGTTATTCACAGTTCATCTACATACTGGACAGTATCTGCATATTGAACCCCAATGTTTGACCCCCCCCCAAATAGATGGTGAAATTAACCAAGTGCGATACATGTTAGTGAATTCTAGATTTGAAGCTTTCTTAACTGCAATGATTCATACTCTTATGTTGTTTTCGGTAAAGTCACGTAGGGGAAAAATAAATAAATAGAATAAATAATAATAGAAATAAAATAAGAAATCACATATTTTATTTATTTTATTTCTTCTATTTTTATTATTATTTATTTTAATTAAATTTTTTTACCTAAGTGACTTTACCGAAAAAACCTAAGAGTATGTTTGTGAACCCAGAGATTATGACGATATTAACGTACAACCTGAAAATGGAGAGACATTAACACAGGACGGTATAAACGAAACCTACGCAGCACAAGTAGGTGGTTACTGGAAGCACAATGATCTCTCCCCAAGAGACACAACGCTCGATTTAAGGATAACACCGATTTGTTTGGAATGTCGACATGAATTACACATCGGGCGCTGTCTGCCTCTGCCGAATGAGCCAGCGTTGGACACCGGGATCGTTTTCTCCGCAAGAAATCCACTATAAACCTCCCACCAGATGCTCTTGCTGACCACAATATTACGATGATGATTAACGTGGTGGGGAGCAGTGGTGTAGTGGTTAGCGCGCTGCGCTACGAACCCGGAGATCCAAGTACGATTCCCGCTCATGGCCGCCGAAAACAGTGACAATTATCTGAACCGGCCATGGGCTTCCCCTAAGTCGACTCAGCCTCAAATGAGTACCTGGTGCGGTGTGTGATCATCGCCACTGGGGAGACAAAGGTGACCGGGCGTGACCCTGGCCACACCACCCCCTCGTGTGCCGTGCCGGCCTTCATAGGTGCTCGCTAACAGCACTTGCCCCAACAATCGGTTGAAGGCTTTACGGGGTGATCTTTGTCTTTCATTACCTGGTGCAGTGAGCACTGCAATCGGTTGAAAATTCAAAAGGCACAGCTCTGCAATGTCTGTCTCACGCCACGGCTGACAAAAAGGGCTTTCACGAGAGAGGGCTCTCGTGAGGCCCCTGTTAGAGGGTATTTGGCCTACTCTTCCACGCTGGTCAGACATCATGGATGAAGTGGCCAGTACCCACGCTTTACCACACCACACTGTAGTGTGGTCACGTGCACTGCAGGGCAGACACTCGCCTCCATTGTTTCAACTGCCACGCCGGGAGATGGAATCGAACCGGCGACCTCTCCTTCACTTAAAACAAAATGTGAACAAATAACGACTGCTTGTAAAAACCTATAACTTAAATTTTTTTTATCGTTAGACAGTGAGTTCATGCGGAGCAAATACTTTTTTGGCACAGAGATTGTAAAGCCCATCAGTTATTTTAGATTTGAAAAAGACGTATCGCTTGTTTCAAAATGTAGAACGCCGAAGTAAAAACAAATGTTAACCCGGAGTGAAAATTGTTTTTTCACATCCACTACAAATGGGTGCTTCACTCACGGAACCGAACCGTGCAGTTAAGGTTTCCTTCAGCTGGTGGTAAGAACGTGTGTCCCCTACTGTGCAACGAATACCAACGCCAATTGAACGATTTTAAGAAGTCCTGTGGCGAAAAAAATATCTGTTTCCACGGACAATTCTCTGGCACAAATGGTGCACTCTCCTTTGGAGGGATTTCCAAACGGATTCTTCATCTCATCATATGATGTGCAAGATACAACTGAAGTAAATTGGGGGGGGAACCACTCCACATATTTTTTAAAGTGTACAGAAAACAACTTAACCGTACTACTCAAACACCAAACATTATTTTTACGGTAATCCTACAATACTCTTTGTAATATCTTGCGCTAAACACGTTTTGTGACACGACTATTGCATGCTTTGTCTGCAACAACAAAAATTAAATCCGTTTGCAGGACAAAAAACCGCTACCTACCAGACCCGAATCACATAACACACACAGATGTTGCTTATCGTGTGGAATGTTATAGCTGCCAAATACTCTAAATGTACGTTGATTTTAAATGTGGAGGGAAACACCGGAGGAACCGGAAAATAATCCACGCGACCAGGTTGAGAACATGCAAACTCCAAATATACAGCAGGCGTCAGGGTCGAACCTACGCCCGCCTGTATACCAGGCGAGGTAGTTAACATCTCCCCACCGTGGCGCCCAAAACGAGTTGCACCACGGTGCCACGAATGGGTGATGACTGGACAAAGTTAAATGCTTCCACTGTGGTCTATACGTACGTGAGCGAATGTGCGTGGGGTTTTAGAGCACATCACTGTGTGAAAAGTGTCAAATTTGTGAATATCGGAAGACAATTATAGTTGAAGCATTGTTTCGTGTCATGATTTTCCCCAGCCACACCAGACAGACCCCGCTCACACTTGAACTTCAATTTAAAACGAAATAAAAGGTGGGATTTGGAAAGCACATTCACACTAAATGCTTGATATTGATCATCAGATTCCTACACAAGTCACGCGACCCCTTTTGTTATTGCTTTTATTTAGCATTTCAGTACGAAAGGTCAGGCGGCCATGTGATACGGTGCAACATTGTGAAAGCAAAGTCGTGCATGCAGAGTGTTCAATGCGCAATGGAATTAATGCGCAGCAATGCCCATTCATTTACATTTATTACTTTCAAAGAGTCAAAGGGTCTCCCTGCTCGGACAAAGTGTTTGGCAGTGCTGATCTTTGTTCGCAGCCCTGAAGCAACATCTACATTCCTGCAGGCAAGAACATCGTCCCCTTCTAGTGACGTCTCTTTCCCTAGTTCCCACTGACTTTTCTAAAACAGCCGAAGGACTGACGCCTTTAACCTGTGTGTATTACGTTCTCCAATCCGTGGGCTCCTCTCCCCCATCTCTCGGTACGATCCCACAACAACAAACACTGTCGCGGACTGCGTCATCCTTAAACGCAGTCGGCGATCGCATGTCGGGAACATCTGTCCACAGTTTAGCGCAATGCACCAGCGATACGTCGCAACAAAGACATCATTGTTCTTCTGCAATTGGCTGTACAGCACAAGAGGCATGTGTAAGCGGCCGGGGCCACTATATATAGAAGGCTCATTCGTCTTGCAAAGCCCTGATAGCCACTCACCTCCAAGGCTCCTACATCTTTCCATAGCCCCCCCCCCATCTCCTTCCCCATCCCTCCTCCCAAGGTCCTCTCCCCCACCCGTCCCAGTTTCCCCACTTCGAAGAAGCCGCTATCCGGCGCTCTGTGGCCGATCTCACGTCAGAGATCTATTGCAGCCCCTCGTACGTTACAAGAAATACTCCATTAAGCAGGCCCCCCCCCCCACTTCACTCCTATTCCTGCGTGTTACACATTCAGCCGTGCCACAGCGGCCGACCGGTGATTGATGCCCAGCGACAACGACCGTGACCGTCCATAAACTTGCGTCGGCGCCTTCCGACGGGAAATGTGCGAATAAATGAACGACTAAAGGGCTGGCCGGCCCGAAGGAATGTGTAGGCCGTGCGGAGCGATGGTAAATGTGACGATGACGAGGGAAGACGCGCAGATACGCGTAAGTCCAGCTAAGCATTTGACGTGAACGTATACATTTATATAACCGACGATATGTTGCATACGGGTAATATCCGCACGTGTACTGTGAGCTTAATTAGGTGTGATAATGTCATCCCTGGTCGGTTTGCATGCACCGCACGCCAGGCGATATCTCCGCTGTGAAGCCACCTCCAGGACAAAGGAAAAGATCCACTCATGGTAGCAAAGTAACAACGCGAAAGCACAACATCTCAATTCCAGTGTAACGCGTGTTCAAGTGGCTGGAGCGCATTGAGTGAGACAAAGGAAGTGCTTGCTTGCAACAGACAGCAGCAGCTTGAGATGATTCATTATTGGTTTGTTTTAAGGTTAGCTTGTGCATGTATAATGTCGATTTCTTTTTGTCAACTATAACTCTAAACCACCTGACAGAGCCCATCAAATCAAGTTTTAATATAGGCGAGTATCTTGATGATATAAATTATCCAAATGTTTGCTCGCTTTTCAAAACTCCGCTTTGCTGAAAGAAACAACCCAAATCGCCTGGCCGTATTTGCCCACGTGACAACTTGATTTGGTTGGCTCCGTCGCTTGGAGAATTATCGGTAATAAACAAATATACAGTACAGGGTGCTTCAAAATTGTTTAAACACTTATATGGGACTATCGTTTTTAATGGGAAAAGAACGGATAATAGACTGTAACATGATAACAAATGTCACGTCAATAGCTTCAAAAAGTCAAAGTGTCTCCACTTGTTCGCCATCATTGTCAACACGTTGCCTGGAATCTTCTCCTGGTGGTCTCCAGAGCCGGGAGACACATTTCTCGTGGTGTTGTTGCAAATTCTCGGAAGTGTTCACATATTTTTGAAGCACCCTGTATTTTATACCTACACGATCTAATGAAAAATAAACCGTTTATGAATTGTACTATTGGTTCGCGAAAAAAGACATGTGCTGTTAAATTAGTATCTTTGAGATGAGGTGGTCGCATTTAGGCACCAAGCAACTCAAGCGTTGTGTTATATTATAACATAACATAAAACAGACAGTGTCAATTGAATTCTCATTTCATGCGCATAGAAATTCAAGGCACTGCATTGCACTTTGAAGAAAAGGAAATTGCCAACAAGACTTCTTGCTTCATCTACTGCATTGCTTAGGCAATGCTAGAAATATTGATAATAATTTAGGCAAATACATTTTAAACCCTGTGTCAGATCCCCCGTTGGATGTAGGTCTCCCCATGCCATATTGGTCACGGGGTTGTTTTACCATTTGTCACAATGCCGGCTTAATAGGAGGCAAGTCCAGTGAGGATGTCCGGGGCCAGGCATTGAAGTCGAGTTATTGGCGTCCAGAATGCACCACTCCACCCCATGGTGGATAATGTGCCTGAAATTAGCACAAATCCTAAATAATGTATAATTTGATGCATATTTGATGCACGTACAACTATATCACGCGTATGCATTGTATTTCAAACGGTGAGTCATTAAACACCTAATTAATGGCTTTTCGTATGAATGGCTTTTGAACGAATCACGTTAAAATGAATCAAATTTCGATCGTATCACGTACGGCTGACCGGAATCTGATCCTGTATTTGCATCAACCATATGTAAATGAGCCGGGTTGGAATGAGCGACATTAAAAGGCGAATGCACTCCGTTCATTTTAAAGGCAGTTGCAATTTAAATGAGCCACGTTTGGTCGAGGGTTGCCGAGATAAAGTACCCAGATTTGCATTCTAATCTTAAAGATTGGAGTCTTGCCCATAACGTCTGGCAGTTCGCCAGCATTCATTCAAGCAAACCTGACGAGACACCGTACGTCGAAACGAGTGCACAGTTTTCTTGTGTCTGAATCAACGCTGCTGCTAATTATGCACTCCCAAGAAGGCCTGTGGGTGCCTATGGGTTGTGTCAATACGTTGTTTTAAAATTATTGTGGAGAGACAGCTACATGACGGTTACATATCCAGATTGGGATTCATCATAAGATAGTTGGACAACTCGAGTTTGAATGAGCTGCAAATAGATGAGAGAGCATGGTGGAAAACGCGTGTTGTCATCTAGAGCTTTGGAGGGAACGTCCATGGCGCGTGAAACAACCTGCCGGGCTACTGGTGGCAGCAGATGCGCCGTGAGGCCTTGTGTGAACGTCGCCATATAAACACTGAGTTCTACTTGCTGATTGAAATTTCTCTACAAATATTTGAAAATCTCCTCGTGTATGCGGGACACCTCCAGGTTATCCAGTTTCCTTTTACGGGAGAATACAATCCTCAATTATACCACATATGTTGAACTTCTTTCGCACTGTAAGTAGCCAACAGTGCTAATCAGAGGTGTGGGGGACGGACAACAAACTAAACACAAATGATCAGTTCTAAAGAAATTAGATTTAAAAGTGCATAGCTCCAGTGGCTTCCTAATGTCAAAAGGAAGAGTTTTCCAGACGGCCACAGAAGCACATCTGAATGTGCGCGATACAATGACCGTCTTTTTCCGATGTCTTGCCAAAATCCACTGCTGCGAGGATGACCGGAGTTCGCGTGATGGTTTATGCTCCTTGACGAGATTCGCAAGGCATCGTGGTTCATTTGTGGCAGGCACTTTGTGTGTAATGAGTGCGACCTGATCAAGTGGGTGCAGTGGTGTTGTGAATGGGGTGACCCGAGTTCAATAACCGACCACAGCTAACATCAGTTTCAAGTGCTGTCTGCACTGATTCTGTCCTGACACCCACTCCTCCCCCTTCGCCAACCTGCACTGACCAGCGTGGTGAAGTATGATGAAAAATACAATCCCATGGTCGACATGGTATTGGGAAGGCCTCCATCCATTAGTGGATTGATAAAGGCTGGAATTATTTTTTTGACACTCGACCAAAATCCAGAAAATGTACAGGATCTCCCCTCTCCTCCCATATTTGAGGACCCTGTCAGTATAATATAGAGATATGTAATGCATCCAGCCTGTTCACATTAATTCCATTCAAATTGAATATTTGGATAAAACACATCCAAAGGCATGTTTGTGCTTATGCTCAATAACTATGTTTAAACTATGTTTAAACCAAAAATAAGGCAACAAAAATCGATAAAAGCAGATCGGAGCCCATTTACTTGGTTTGCCTTCTTCAGGGAGACAACCACGCATATAGCAAAACATTCAGTAAAAAACACGGGACAGCTATTTTATGTATGATGCCAGTTTACTCAGAAAAGCCTTGACCGAGTCCCAAGACTCCTTTTTGTGGGGGGGGGGGGGGGTTTGTTGCATTAGGGTGGGCGATGTTTCTGCTGTGGGTCAGCCGAATTTAGACATTTGCAGGATGTATTTCAGCATTGGGATATTTTTTTAACATGTGCTTTTACCTATGTGATAAAACCGGATAATCCGGAGGAACCGCACGCAGAACAGGGGGGCGAGAGAACATTAAACACTCCAGCGCAGGAAGGTGCCCGAGTGTGGATTCGAACCCAGGGCCCCTTCCCTTCTGTGCTGTGAGCCACGAGTGTTATCACCACTGTACCGCCACCCTGCCTGCCCGTGAATGAATGAACACACACACAGACTGAGACAACCCAACACACACGCGCACACAGCGAGTCCACAGTAGAGCTTGCGCGCTCGCTCGCTCACTCACCCTCCAACAGGTGAAACTGAAGGCAGGATCCCAGCTTCGTCTTCCAGCCCGGCATTGTGGTTTTACAGTAACGCTTCACTCGACACCAACCATAGCCCCTCCTCCTCGCGTACGTATGTTGAACTTCTTTCGCACCGTACGTAGCCAACCGTGCTAATCTGTGGTGGGGAAACAATAACAACAACTAAAGGCGCCACTTTGCAGCGACTGTCATTGTACCATCACGACGCAATAGTTAAAGCTACGCTGGCCAAAGCTATTCAAAAAACAATGCCGGTGCACGTGCAATCTTAACGTGCATTTAGCAACGCAAGGGTGTAAGGGCGACGACGATTTACCTGGGGTCCTTTACCTGTTTGCCCTGCTGCTGCTGCTAGTAGGAGGCAGTGGATGGTGATGCGCCGTCTAAACACGTTCACTCGAGTGCGACGCGCAGGGCATCTCTGTGTCTGGTTCCGGGGGTTGTGTCCCTACAACAGTGTGAGGACGTATGTTGAACTTCTTTCGCGCCGTACGTAGCCAACCGTGCCAATCGTGCGAGAGAGAGAGAGAGGGGAGGGAGCGGCGCGCGCGTTTGTGAAGTCGCGCGTCCGATCGTCTGTCACTCGCGCGCTCACTTCTAGCGGAGTTGGCGACTGTGGAGGAAGGAAAGGGGACGGAGGGAGCCCCGGGGCACGAGAATAACTCGCGCATTGCAATGCCGGGGAGGGCACTACCTCTCCCCCGCCCGCACCCCCGACACGCATGCCGCTGTGTGCGTGTCGGGGGTGTGTCGTGTGCGAGTGTGCGTGAGCGTGTGTGGGAGTGTGCGTGTGTGGGAGTGTGCGTGTGTGGGAGTGTGGGAGTGTGCGTGTGTGGGAGAGTGCGCGTGTGTGTGTGTGAATGTGCGTGTGTGCGTGTGTGTGGGAGTGTGCGTGTGTGCGCGTGTGTGGGAGTGTGCGTGTGTGCGCGTGTGCGAGTGTGCTTGCTCGCTCACAGCACGAGTACCCGGGGCGGTGTGTGTGCATCGCCAGTGGGGAGACAAAGGCGGGCGGGCGTGGTTGCTGACCACGCACCTCCTCCGTGTGTCGTGCCGGCCTTCAGAGATGCTCGCTAACATCACTTGCCCCCAGCAGTCTGACAAAGGCTACACGGGTGATCTTTGCCTTTGCTGTGCACGGCCCCTGTGATTGTACGTGTCAAGTGTCTATTGTGTACAAAGCCACGTGACCATGCGTGTCACTGTGTCTGTGTGTGTCTTGCGCTGTTCTGTGATTGTATGTATCGGTGTATGTGTAGTGTACACAGTTCTGTGAGTGTATGTATCTGTATATGTGTAGTGTACACAGTTCTGTGATTGTATGTATCTGTGTATGTGTAGTGTACACAGTTCTGTGATTGTATGTACCGGTGTATGTGTAGTGTACACAGTTCTGTGATTGTATGTATCGGTGTATGTGTAGTGTACACAGTTCTGTGATTGTATGTATCTGTGTATGTGTAGTGTACACAGTTCTGTGAGTGTTTGTATCCGTGTGTGTGTGTGTGTCTATGTGTTGTGTAAACAGTTCTGGGATTTGCATGTGTCAGTGTGTCTATGCGCGTGTTGTGTCTTGTGTTAGATGAGTGTCAGTGTGTCTCTGTGCGTGTAAAGGTGGATGTATAAACATGTGCATTTGTAAATGCGTGAAATAAAATTGCCAAGTATGTGCACACCATTAGCTGTACTCTATTCAAAAACTCAAGTGTATGTATGTCATACGTAATTCGAAACACGTACCTGTGTGTGTGTGCACGTATCATACGTGACTACCATGTGTAACGCAATAAGCAAAGCAAATATCGGAGGAGGTGCAGGCAGATTCGTGCCTCCCAGAGAAGTTTCCCTTTGTCCGTGTCCCCTCCTCCTCCTCCCCGTCCTCTCGTTGCCCTTACAGTAGGGCTAGGAGGTCCTCAGAGATGTGTTATATTTAGGGGCTTGTGTTTTGCTTGCCTTCCAGCCACCCTCTGCCACTTGACTTCGCTATGGTAACTCAGCCAAGCCCAGGGTTACGCACACGCGTTTTAAAAAAATATCTTTCAAATCTAGCCGTCAAAAGCATCTCAGGTTTATATGATTTCAAACAAATGGGCATCAATGACAAAAGTTTTCACTACCAGCCGCGCCAGATGAACGTGCTCGTGGGCATATGCCTTCTTCGGCGATGAAATAGGAGGTACGATTGCGCAATTTGTTGAAGACAAACAAAATAATATTTTTTATTTCACCAGGTAAGGAGGCCCCACTGAGCTATGTGGTGTAGCTCATTTTCAGAAGCGACCTGGCTATCACAAATGATAGTTCCAACGAAACGGCGTATTATCACGCGGAAATTTATAGCACCCAAATACTCCAAAACGCGTGATTTTGATTCGAAATATGGAAGGGAAAAACAGAGGGACCCAGAGAAAAATCCACGCGACCACGGTGGAGAGAGACACGCAAACTGCAAATATACAGCAGCAGGCGTCAGGGTCGCGATCGAACCCATGACCTCCTGTATACCAGGCGCGGTAGTTAACATCACCCCAATGCGGTTGCATGCCATTGTATCTCCGTTCCCACCGAGCGGGCATTCCATGTCTACGAATTGCCACGTGGAAGCGCTGCTCAAGTCTATTTACAAAGGTATCGAGCGGCGGAGCCAACATCAGCAGCAACACCACTTAAGCATGGGCGCGCGTGCGTGATTACAGCGAAGGACTTGACCGACAAGTGTGCGAGCAAGAACCCTGGCCACGGAGGGAAAATGTAAACGTCAACTACAGCGGCGTCACGAGCGTGTGGGCAGGGGGTGCCTTGCCCCCCCAGACTCCCCCTGGTGGCCAAAGCTACGAGTTGGGTCCCCCCCTTTGACAACGACCGTGAGATATTTTTTTCAACAACAGTGTAAAAGAACACAAACAACTTATTGAATTATTTTTTTTAATGAAAATGCTTTCACACAGAACTCCGTTTCTGGGATATTTGTCTCATTCGATATGAAGTATAGTAAACTACGGCGGGAAACCACTTGACGGGTAGCACACTTTATTCACACTTGGGTTGTCACAATAACACGTGTTGTCACTACAGCTCACGCTACACGTTCCACCTGACACGGGTGGTAACTACTGCTCACGCTACACGTTCCACCTGACACGGGTGGTAACTACTGCTCACGCTACACGTTCCACCCGGCTACACACACACGGGCATTCCAGCCCCGTAGCATCCGGGGGAACCTCTAGACCCACCCCAGCTTGGGTACGGATCACGACCACTGGGTCCCGTGGCCCGGTCCTCACACGGACGTCCGGCCCCCGGGTCCCAAGGTCCCGCCTCTGAGCCACACAGGGCCACCGTCCTTACAAGGACAGCGGGACTAGGTGTCTCAGGGCCCTATCTCTTCCTCCTCCGTCTTCCGTCTTCACTGGTCACCAACTTCTCCCCGAGCGCCCTCCGCTCCAAAGAGACGGAGCCTATGCGGACCGCGATGCGAGCACCCACCCTAGCCGACCAATCATCACGCGCTGCCACACGATCCCTTCTTGTGCCAGCGCACATAACCAATCCCCATGCGCTGCCACACGATCCATCACTGTCAGCGCCCGTCACCAACACACAGCCAATCACCATCACATAACCCATGACCCCGCGCTGACCTACGATCCCTCACCGTCAGCGCGCGTCACCAACACACTGCCAATCACCACGCGCTACCCCATGATCCTTACTACCAGCGCGTATCACCACTACAGATACAACAGAGGAAACATTGCAACAAAGGTGACTACGGAGCTGCAGCGGCTGCACAAGAAAAGTAAAGCAATATAACGATATATACATGGTCTGTCATGTTTGAAGACATTTGGCAGGCCCGCTGCATATAAGCCGTCCAAATAGCCCCCAAAAATCCCCATTTGATAAAAGACGTGTTTGTGAACTTCCTTCAAACAAACGACCCGGAATGCGCCCATCTCATCAGATACCAGAAGCTAAGCAGGTATTGAACCCAGATTTGAAGCTTTCGTGACTGCAATGATTCATATTCTTAGGTTTTTTCGGTAAAGTAACGTAGGTAAAAACATTAAAAAGTTAAATAAAATAAAAATCACGACGTTTCGGAGGCAACACAAGCTTCCGTCTTCAGGTGGTACCGTCACAGCCACGACAGCTGTATCAAGTAAATGAGAGATTGCAGGAGTTACCACTGCGTTTATATAATGGTTGGAGAAGGTGGTGGGGCAAGGGCCGCATACTTACTAATATGGTAAGGTGAGGCTTGAGACTAAGAATAGACTGCATAACAAAGGATGAGCCTTTGTTATGGAGAGGTGCGGTTTGTGACTCAACCTGTAACAGGGAGACCACCACTAAACATGGTAAAACAGTAATGGTTGTCTGTCAAATAAGATTGGCAAATAAGTGTAGTTAAATCTTTTTTGCATGGTTAATCACATCTTTCCAATGATTACTCAGTTTGAAACCGTCATCACGGTTGAAATTATGTCTGTGTTTGTATATTTGTATGGCTTCGTGTACAAACCTTTGATAGTAGCCAGGAGGTTTGCAGAGAACCTTGGTCTCGGAAAATACAATTTCATGAGAGCCCACCGAGTTGTAGCAATGATCGGCAACGGCCGAAGAATCAGTTCTGCCGTGTTTCAGATCTGACTTGTGCTCGCGGACACGATCAGAAACATGACGTTTCGTTTCTCCAATGTAGCAATCACCACAAATGCAACTCAATTTGTAGACTCCAGGATACTGTAAGTCAGGAACGACATCCTTCACAGATGGAATCAAATCAAGGATTTTATGCACTGTACTGAATCGGACTTGGATCTTATGTTTGTTTAGAATTTTGGAGATCTTTTTGGTCACGCCTGCTATGTATGGCAACGTGATAGTTTTGGTCGGAGTTTCATGTGGCTGTTTCTGTGTGGTGGGAGAGACAGCTTGGCGGATAGTGCGGAAAAAACCTAAGAATAGGTATTGAACCCGTATAGCCCTGAGGTGGGTGGCCACCGTGCACACTGGCATGGTGCAATAGACGTTGCAGCAACATCCAATGTTCTGCATTCCCTCCATCTTCGCCAACGCGGTGAAGCAAGGACAAATACCCCTCGTGGCACACAAGATGTTGAGGGGTCCTCATCCAGCAGTGGATCGGCAAAACGGGCCGTGCACGTCCTTGTGTTTATTCACCAACTGGTGATGCGGTTCCACCTCCATGACTACGTAGACTTATATGCGCACAATTCACTGAACGCAGCTTCCATGGGCCGGGAATGAGGCTTCCAAGGGCTCCAGCATTTACCCTGCAAGGCAGAGCTGTAGCCTCTGGTGCCTTTTTGTCTTACCAGAAGTTCGGCGGTCGGTCGCCGTAGGCCGCTGAAATTCGAGCTCCTCTCGAGGGCTTCTCATCGCAGCGCGCCTCACCCGTCGCCCCCACTGATGTCCTCTTCTTGCACGCCCCCCCCCCCCACCGCAATGTGTGCAGATACTACTGACCCTATTGTATGTAGGGTGTGTAGGCATATATGCCTACAAAATACATTTATTTTTGAGAGGGGGGGGGGTCGAAATTGATTGGAACTCTATTGGGTCAAATGTTTACCCCCACATCTGGGGGCGTCCACTTTCTATAACTTTTAGATTCAGGCCTTTTGAAATGCTCGAATGATTTAGATGACGGGCAAACAACGGACACACGGAACGCCGGGCTTTTATAATAGAGATGCAGAAATGACATGCAATTGGCCGTTTGGTTTTTCTAGCGACCTCCCCTGTTTTTTTGTGTCCGTCCACCAAAGTCAAATGCCCTTCCAGCGGCGAGCGCATTCCCGTAGTGGCAGCGTCGCCCGCAGCAAGGTCCTGGCACAGTGTGTGGGTCCAACCTCGACCAGCGGGCACAGCGAATGCACCAGGTGATCCACGAACCGTTGCCGCTGTCTCCACAGCGCTGCATTGCAGGCAGCCACGTGCACAGCCACCACCGATGTCTCTGGAATTGATTTTTTGCGTGTCCAGTTTGTTGTCCTCCCGCACCTCCGCTTCGCACGGTTGGCTAAGTACGGTGCGAAAGAAGCCCAACGTACGGACACACAGAGCTGTCGCATGGCCAACCTCTCGGCGCAGCAGCTGCATCTCCTCCCCGTTGCTGTGGAGCACCGCCGCGTTGCCAGGTTGGATCTTGAGCTGCCGACTCGGGGTGGTGAACTCGCTTCAGAGTGGCCCCCACGCTGTCTTCCCTCTCCCCCCTCCACATGTGGCTCCCGTGCCGAGTGGCTCCCGGCAGCGTCCCCTCGCGTTGTTCGCCAGCCGGTCCAGCAGCGAGCGCTCCGCCAGCGGCCATATGGTGTCCTCTGAGAAGGGGCTGGTTTCCCGTCGTAGTTTGTTCTATTTGCCGGGCACAGCACGTCGGTGAGTCCTGCTGTGTATGTTGTTCTCTGGCGGTATGTTTCACTGCATTTACGAAGCGTTCGTAGTACAGTATTGCCTGCTGGTTTTGACGTCCGCTACCGCTCTGTCGAGATCCGCTGCGAATCTTGCTGTCAGTTTACCTCCCCAGAGTTGAAGCGACGGCGGAATGGCACCTGCCGCCTCGGCTTTTACCGCTGGGTGGATTTTAATTGCGACGGAGCGGTGTTGGGAAAGCGGGTTGGGATTCATGACCACCTCGCAGCTTTGAGCTGCGGCGTTGTGGTCGACAAGCAAATGGGGTCAGGGCTGTAACCCCCTGTTCCACCGTCCGCTGTCGAACGAGCGTTGGAGTCCGGCGTCGTGAATCGGACTCCGCGTTGGAATCTGGGGTCGTGAACCAGGATCGTGCGAGACGGTGGTGGCTTGGGAGGCCTTCGTCCAGCAGTGGATGTGTCCAGGCAAGATGTTATCTTCCTCGCTTGGTACGCAGGAGGTCGTGGGTTTGATCCCGACTGGGTTTCCAGTCGGGATCTAACCAGCTAATTTGACTCCACCCAGCTCTCCATCCTTCATTGCTTGTGTCCGTACCCCCAGCTCTGGCTATGGCTGTTAAAGTCACCAATGACAATTTAAATTTTTATTTTGGGAAAGTATCTCGCGCACGTAATTCACATTTCTTGTTTGGTGGTTTGCAGACTGAGGTAATTGAGATGTTTCTGACGTTAACGTTCAGGATCTTAATATCCCAGCGCTGAGGACCTTAGGATAAAGTCTTACGCCATAATTTACTTGATTCATATTCAGGTCGTATAATAATGTATGTTGAAATTATTTCGCCACGTACACAGCCAACCATGCTAATCGGAGGTGCAGGGCAACAAACTAAACACAAAAAAACAGCTTTAAAGAAATTAGTTTTCAATCTAGATGGTTTAAAAGTGCATCGCTTCAGTGGTTTCCTAATATCGGAAGGAAGAGCGTTCCAGACGGCCGTAGAAGTGCATCTGAAAGAAAGCGCACGATGCGGTGACTGTCTTTGTTCGATGGTTAGCCAAAAGCCGCTGTGAGGATGACCGGAGCTCGCGTGATGGTTTATGCTCCTTGACGAGATCAGCGAGGTATTATGGTTCATTTGTGGCAACCATTTTGTGTGTAATGAGTGAATGTGTCATAAACCCTCTTCCACCCGACACAGCTAATTAAAGTGTAATATTTTAATCGTTCGAGAGCTCTTACTTTTTTATTACAAGGACAGTCCCATCACATTTAAAGTGGCAAGAGTTTCCTTAGGATGAGGTCAGATTATACTGAGAGGCAGTGGAGGAGGGCAATTGATTCTTTCTAATCTGAACGGCTTCAACAACCGTACAGGAAAAGGGTGAGCGCATAACGAATGCTGAATCTATGTTTTGCGTTAGGAATTTTTCCTGACCTTAACTCTACTTTACAGGACTGTCCTCGTGTCTCGTGATCCCATTTAATTCGCTAAAAAATGTTTTTGTAAAGTAAGTTTCACATGAAAGACAGAAGGAAATATGCAAAGGGAGAAATATTTTTTTAAGGGTCAATTAATTGGGGGTCACATGACATCTGGACCTTGCTGCAGATCTGTAGCAAGCAGGTTTGCCACCTGTCCCTTGTAATCCCAGGACGTCTGCGTGTTGAGGTCGTTGCTGCCGTCCACGGAAATCTGCGCGGCTTCCCAGGACATTGAAAGCCCAGCCGCGTAGCAACACACCGCTCAAGACAATGCAGTTCTCTGTAACAAGATACATAAGCATACTAAACACCTCCTGCATATGTCTGCCCCGGCAGATAAAATAATGAAAGTATTAAAAAAAAACTACTTTTTTCCGCATTCCATTCGCAGTTGTCCTTCCTGGTGTGCTTATTCATTTAATAATCGCTATTAGCTCGACACAAGCAAACTCTGGACCGGTTTTCGTATTCATTGTCTCGTCAGCAGTCAGGCTCGCTTGAACCAACGCTGATCTGCCGACTTGAACATGTTTTTTAACAACCCAAAATTACCGTTCATGAGACAACGTTGTTCATGTAATTGCGGCCAGAATGTCAAGAGCCAGAAAGCGACTCGCACTAAATCCTAGGGGTCGGCAAACCAAAAATAACACGAAGAGATGTTTCTTGTTTTTTCGAATTCGGTATATAAAAAAAAACACCCCTCAATATTTCTAGAGACGCACTGCGAAGAACGCCACGAAGCGGCCCTTACGAGAGCCGCGTTGCCTACCGCCGCGCTACATTGAACCATTGGCGGTTGCTTCCTGACATCAACTCTCAGTGCGAACGCGTGGCTCCGTTGCAGGGAATGAGTAAAATAATTACGCCTGGGAATTTTGCATTCGAGACTTAAATCCATCGAGCCAGCCTCCCTCCTCCCTCCCTCCCAGGAGGGACTCGGGTGTGGCAACTGGCCAGCCTCTCATCGGCGCATCGAGCGTAGCCACCTCATTCCGATTTACTGTCATCAATTAGCCACCTGCCCATGTCACTTGCAATTGGAAAACCCAACAACGGAGTTTGCAGCCCCCCGACAAAACTGGAATGACGAGTCTTGATGTTTGTAGTCGCAGTGTTAAGAGTGCAAGTCTTCTTGCATTTTGGAAGCCTGGGAGGGTGGCTGGGTTTAAATGATGTCGCTGTTTAGCCCATGCGAATGTCTTAATGGTTTAAGAATAAAACACATTTTATGGTATTATCCAATAAATGTTTACATTATGTGTCATGAAAATGCATGGATGCAATGTCTGCTTGCAAATAGCTTAGTGTGTATGTGTGTAGTGTAGCGGTTAGCGCGCTATGAATCCGGCGACCCGGGTTCGATTCCTTCCAATTTCTTATTCATGATAACTACATATGCTGATAGTGTACATCAATAATCTGGGTCAGCCCCTAGCTGATTTAAGATAAACTCCATTAGCTAAGCTAATTATTATTTTGCCAGGTAAGGTCCACTGAGCTATACAGCTTTTTTTCAGAAGCTATCACAGATTATAGCTCAACGAAGTGGCTCATCACGTGACAATATTTATAGCAGCCAAATGATCTAAACGTATGTTGGTTCTAAATGTGGAGGAAAAACCCGGAGTACCCGGAGAAAAATCCACACGACCTCGGGGAGAAACAGGATACAGGCATCAGGGTCGGGATCGAACCCACGACCTCCTGTATACCAGGCAAGGTAGTTAACATCTCGCCGCCGTGGCGCCAGCATAAATCAGCAGGTCGTGTGTGGTGGGGTAAAGTGTGGGGACTCCCACCTCTTCCAAAGTGTTTGGCCAGCGTGGAAGAGTAGGCCAACATACTGCTCTTTGGAGCTCCCTATATATCGAAGGCCCTTCCACCAGCAGGGCCGTGAAGAAGAGCTACTCGGTCAACAACAGATGTCCTTTGAAAAAACTGGTCCTCGACACAGGATTGTGGAATCTCCACCAGTGGCTTTGGACCACAAATGGGGCTGAGCATCGTCCAAAGCTAATTTTGAACACGGGAGTGGTTTAACCGTTTACAATTTGACATTTGACAAATTGTAAATAGCATAATTGAGCTTTGAAATCAATTGCTTCATCATTCCTTTATTGCCTGAATAGAAACAAATGTTATATTCTATATTAAATTAACAGTGATGCTTTTATGGTGCAGTGCACTATGAAAATGTGGCTTTTTTACGTCCTTGAAGTGTACATTTGTCATCATAACAAAGTAAAACATGGAGTGGCTTTTTCACGACATCTTTGAAAAAGCCAATGTTGTTCAATTTCCCTGTGGGAAAAAAAAACAAGTGTGGATTTTGCCGTTGCTGTAAATGGTTTGGCATTAAATGTTTATAGCCAGGGGCTTAAATTATCATGGAAAATGTTCCAGAGCCCCTCACAAGAAAGCGTGCCCCATCCCAGAGTTCCCAAATCTTTCCTGAGCACAGCACTGGACATCTTCGGCTGAAATTTAAGCCATGGTTATTGCCAATATATTGAATTTGTAAGTTGATTTATTATAGTCATTTATTTGAATAATTGTGCTCTGGGTCATCTCCCAACGGTAATGCAATTTACGGATAATTGCTCTGGGGCCAAATATGACCACGGCACAGTCGTGTGCACGCCGGGTGATGTAGGTGGGCAATAGAGAAGTCGTCTACTGTACCGCTAATAAATGGACGGACATTCCTAGGCACGTTCAGACATGTACCTATATGTTCTCTCCACATACACAAACTCGCAGTGTTGTGTGACCGCGCGTCAGTATTGTGCTTAAGACGTGTTTTGAAAACCTCACGCCGGAGCGTGGAATACTGCAAGGGTGAACCTTTGAAGGTTACATATCAATTGTACAACGGTTAACTTGGGTGTTCCTGTGGTGATCATGATGCATACAGTATTTAAGAGGCCCGGTCAGGTGACACTTATCTTGACTTCCTGGCTTTGATACTGACTTCAACGGAATTTCCTGAAGACGCTGGGTGCAGTTTCAAGTGAAACGTCGTCGTATCAAATTGCTCAATCTGATGATGAAACTTGCCCTTCAACTTATCCGTGAGTGAGCTGAAACATCAATTATCGTCACGTTGTAAAATTCCACGTGACAATTTAATTTGTTTGGGCCATGTCAGGTGGTCGAGGGTCTTTTGACACCCATTTTACCAAATCATATACTACCAGAGCATATTTTTTTTGCATGTTCACCACACGTATATGTGGTTAATACAGACAGGATTCCTTGCAAAAGGTTTCTCTTTGGTGGTTTAACATCTTAACACAACTGTTTTATTGCCAAAAAAGGGTAAAACCTATTCTTATATTTACAACCCAAAACTCAATTATAAATATACAGCGGTTGTCGAATTTAGCAGAAGGAAGCTATGGTGAGGTGCGGTAACCTCAGCGGCATTGGCTGCGATGGCACCTTTAGCTTGGGTGTGTTTGTGCACTAACGCCACCACGGTGGCTCCTTCACTGTGTCGGTAGTGCACAGAGCGTAGCAAGTGTAGCCATCGATGTGAATCCCAAAAACTAAGCGATAAACCATTTTTGTTTTACCAAGTAAGGCCCCACTGAGCTATGTCGTGTCGCTCTTTTTCAGAAGCGACCTGGTCATCACAAATGATAGCTCAACGAAGTGGCTTGTCACGTGGAAAGTTACAGCAGCCAGCCAAATAATATGAACGCAAGTTGATTATAAATGTGGAGGGAAGAACCGCAGGACCCGGAGAAAAATGCACGTGACCAGGTCACGTCTGAAAAAGAGCTGTATAACTCAGTGGGCCTTACCTGAAAAACATATAATTAGCTTAGCTTATGGAGGTTATCTGAAATCAGCTATGGGCTGACCCAGATTATTGATGTACACTATCTGCATATGTAGTTATCATGAATAAGAAATTGGTGTCTTTAAGAACCCATATTTTCCCCAGACATACAACTCGACACCCACTCTCTGGCCCGGATGAAGATCTCAAAAATGTTCCCTGTAGCCTGTAAATAGGACGCATCGTCCACGACGTAACCCACAACCGAGCATCCTGTGACCATTGTTCATTACTCGCAGATGTAAATAAATACATGAGGATGTCAGTTTCTCGAGGGATGAGAAGACGAATGGCTGCCATTAAGCATTGGTTTCAGAACCAATGAAGAATCATTCTTTGAAACGGGAGTCGCCTCATTGAACTCGAATTGAGAAGAGGGGGGAGATCACGTCGAGAGGCAGTGGAGAAACAAAAGTTCCGTCTCTCGTGGACCGTGTTCAGGAAAGGTTACGTTTCCAGCGCCCCTTTAAAAAGATAAAGCAATTGCGGCTCTGCCTCATTCATATTTTCACTCATATCTTCCTCGCACGAGCGATATTGCATTCGAAGGCTCCCCACAAGATAAATAAAAAATATGCACACTTTGCATGTACACCAGCACATGAACGATTTCATACAGTCCTGTAATAGGTACAGAGTGAGTCCGCCCTGAATAGAGTGCTCGACTCACACTTAGATGGATGATTGCCGGTTCAGCACTTGGTTTCGGTAGTACGTACAGCTTTTTATGAAGTCCAAAATGGTGTTTACCTTTTTTAGAAATGGGCCCCTGTCATAGGAATGTGGAATTGCTACCACTGGCTCAGAATCACCAGCAAAGACGAATACTGCCCGATGCTCGTCTAAGCAAGAAGACATTGACCACTGACTCGCGACAAATAAACGTGGGTTCACACTATTTTTAAGTAGGCTTTCGTGACCAATATCCATAATAGAGGTTTTTTTGGGTTAGATCGCGTAAATATAATATATACAAATATCATGTGAATATAATTATAAATGTTGTGGGATTACTCTCCAACACACCCGTGTGCTAAACAAGTAACGAATTGGCATGTTTTATTTACATGACAAACCTTACTCATTGGCTGTGTCGGGTGGTGGCAGGTTTAACGGCACATTTATATTTACGCGATTTAACCAAAACAAAACTCTATTAGGGATCACACAATGCTGTTGTTATTTTTGCACCCCTTGTTTTCTATATATTACTCTTACTTTGGCCCAGGGTTCTCTTTCAATCAACACCCATCATTTCGAAGGACCCTTAGCTATCAAAATCAAGAGATTGAATTAATTAAATGTTGTACAATATACATTTGAATATGCTATATATGTGTGTATCGTGTATCCACATCTCTGATTAGCACAGTTGACTACGTAATACAGTTTTTTGGGGTAGATCGCGTAAATATACAATTCCGTGGTAAAACCCGCCACCACCCGACACAGCCAATTAGTAAGGTTTGTCACGTAAACAGAACATCCCGAATCCTTACTAGTGTAGTGACGTTAAGTTGTGTCACTATGGTGTTAGCGCCAGGCACTGTCACAAGAGTGCTACTGTGCGTCTGGAACCTCTCTCTCTCTCTGGGGCCAGAGTGAGTGCGGCATGCGAACGGGCCCTCGGGGGGCATAGTCATGGTGACAGCCTGAGAGAGGGCAAGTCAGGACATGGTAGTCTGGGTGAACCCAGGAGGGCACGTGACCGGGACAGGGTAGGGAGAGGGGCCCGAGGGGGGCTTGAGGGACACGTGATGCTCGGTCGAGATCCTGCGGGAAAGGTCTCGAAGGGGGCGTGGTCGAGGGCGGAACTAGAGGCCACGCCCAGGAGCATAAAGGGGCGGTCCCCAGAGTGTTCTTGGCTGTTCACTGGAATCAACCCTCGGCGGCACGTCTCTCCGATCGTCGGTCTCCGCTCAGCATCGTGGGTCAGTCAGGATGTTACTGACTGACCCGGTTATGTAGTTACTCTGTTAGGGTCTAGATTGTGGACGTTGATGTAGTTAGCCCTGTTGGAGCTGTGTAATAAACGTGTTGCCTCCAAGTCAAGTGTGTGCCTCCGTGTTCAACACTACACTAGTACAGCAACACCGGTGTGTTGGAGAGCCAAGCCACAACATTTAAAATTCGAGTTCACGTTTTGCCAATACTGGTAAGGGAGGTCCCATGATGTAGCTGCTCACCCCAAGCTCTCAATGCCCTGAGAGTGGCATTGTCTTCGTGCTGTTCGCCTTTTTTGAGACGAGGCTCTAAAGAGAGCTGTTTCTGGTGTGGACCAATCAGTTTAAAAGGCAATGCATCATATACTACCAGAGCATGTTTTTGTTTGCATGTTCACCACAAGTATATGTGGTTAATGCAGGCAGGATTCCTTGCAAAAGGTTTCTGTTTGGTGTTTTAACATCTTAACACAACTGTTTTATTGCCAAAAAAGGGCAAACCCTATTCTGATATTTACAATCTGAATATAACGTTTTTCCAGTTAGTTGTAATTACTGGCGAAACGTCGTACTCAGATTGTAAATCTTGTGGCTTTGCTTTTAAACAGTTGTAACGAATTGGCATGCTCTGTTTACATGACAAACCTTACTAATTGGCTATCGGGTGGTGGCGGGTTTAACGACACATCTATATAAATAACCCAAACATCTGTATCAGAGCATGTTTGTTTGCATGTTTTTCCACAAGTACTGCGTGTGATTAATGCAGACGTGATTCCTTGCAAAAGGTATGCATTTTTTTATTCGAACATCTTAACACCTCTTGTTTTATTGTCAGAAAGGGTAAAACCTATTGTTAATTTTCATACTTTGATACTGGCAAAAAGATCCCATAGATATACATACAAAGACAAAGATCCCCCGTATAGCCTTAACAGACTGTAGGGGCAAATGCTGTTAGCAAGCACCTATGAAGACCGGCACGGCACACGAGGGGGTGCGTGGCCAGCACCACGCTCGGTCGCCTTTGTCTCCCAGTGGCGATGTTTACACACTGCACCAGGTACTCAGTTGAGGTTGAGTCGACCTAGGGGAGGCCCAAGACCGGTTCAGATAATCGTTGCCGGTGTTGGCCGTGAGCGGGAATCAAACTCGGCTTCCCAGGTTCATAGCGCAGCGCACTAACCGCTAGACTACCGCTCCCCACATAGATAGATACACACACGCATAGACATTCAAACATACACGCAGCCAATTAAACATAAACATGCATAGACGCATGTGCAATTTGGCCTAACTACCTGGTATGTGATCATTTAATTTGGTATGTATTTATTTTGGAGGGGTACACGTGGCTCAGGAGGACCATTCCCACCCACAGTGCGGTCCCAAAGGTGGCCTAATGTTGCAGGCCATTACGCAAACCCGACAGGCTTAACCGTCTCGCGCCGGCATTGGCACGAGAACACGACGTGATGAACATCTCTCAAAACGGCGCGGCAAATCACTCGCGGGCCAGATGTTACAGTTGTTCGCAAAATATCATGAGATATTATTGGCGCGTGGGTGCAGAGGCTGCTGGTGAAATATTGCTTAATGTCGGGTTTGAACCGATGACAATATACATAGTGTGTTGAACCACCACACCGCAGGGCAAAAACTCTTGTCTTTCTGCCGATTTCCTGATACGTTGACTAGATGTAACGACCTCGCCTGGTATACAGTAGTCGTGGGTTTGATCCCGACCCTGACGCCTGCTGTATATTTGGAGTTTGCGTGTCTCTCCCCGTGGTCGTGTGGATTTTTCTCCGGGTCCTGTGGTTTTCCCCTGCCCATTTAGAATCAACGTCACGCGTTTAGACTGTTTGGCTGCCATCAATTCCCACATTATTGCCACTTCATTGAGCTATAAGTTATGGCCAGATCGCTTCTGAAAAAGAGCTAAGTAGCTCAGTGGGCCTTGCCTGCTAAAATAAAATAATAGTTTAGTTTACTTTTCATACGACTCCACATTTGAATTCCCTCTCGTTAGCCCAAGTTTGAATCACTTTGCTCAATTCAAATTCATATATGAACGCTTCATCAATTACAACTGTATTAGTGCTGTTTGTTACTAGCCGCTTGGTGTGTTGAGCCTTTGGGCCTGAGCTCAGCAACCATGATATAAAAAAATTAACAATACAAATTTATAAATGGATCTGTACGGACACATTTCGGACATGCATAGATGGAGCCCCATCTCTGTTGGTAGCTCCGAGCCAGTGGTGAACATTCCACATTTCCATGGCATTAGCACTCTGAAGGCAAAAGTCAAACTATCCATATGACAACCATTGTAGATCTCCCATAGAGGACACTGGAATAATTAAGGGTGGATCAAACCCCATGCAGCGATTCAAACATTTCAAAGGCACAAGGGGTGATAAGAAAATATACTTCATTAACCCCTCTTCGCACCTGATAGGCTCACAGTGACGACATCACATGTATCCCTCTATTTAAGACCCAAACATGAGGAATTCTCCACAATTCTGACTGTCGCCTGATGGGGTTCGTTGCAATTATCAGCAAAACATGAACTCGAATTGTAAATACTCTTTGGTTCTTTCGGTAAAGTCACGTAGAAATAAATTTCATTAAATAATGATTGAATACGACGATGTTTCCTCATTCATTTGTACCTGATGATGGTTGCTTGTGTTGCAATCGAAACGTCGTATTCTATTATTTAATATAATTTATTTATACGTGACTTTACCGAAAGAACCAAAGAGTAATTCCTGCAGTCACGAAAGCTTCGAATCTAGTTCGAATTGTAAATATTGTGGGTTTACTCTCCAACACACCAGTGTGCTGTACTAGATTACAGCCTTGGAACACAGTTTTGTCAAGGTCAGCGAACTTCCATTCAATATCAGGCCAACATCCTTTTCAATCGCCTTTGCATCTGTTATTCATAAACACCTACACAAATCATCATTATAACAATGGCCAGCAGCTGGCTTGCTATCGCCCAGGGGTCGGAAACAAAAATGACAAAAAGAGCATCCCATCAGCACACGGCCGGCTCGGTGCGTTCATTTAGTCATTTAGTCATTTATTTAATTGACCAGCATCGGTTCAACAGCCGCAAACTCCGGACCGGTTTTCACATTCATTGTCTCCTCAGCAGTCAGGCTCACTTGAACCAACGCTGAACTGCCCACTTGAACATGTTTACGACAACTCAAATTTTACGTGAATAATAAGACAACGTTGTCATTGCAGCCAGATTGTAAAGAGCCAGAAACCTACGAGCACTTAACCAGGGGTCGGCAACCACAAGAGGAGACATTTTTTTTCGAATTCGGTAAAGAAAAACAATAAATCAGGCCTCCGCAATGCACTGTGGTGAATACGAGACGGCGGACCTTAAATAAATGACGTCACGAAGCTGCGGTGCTGAAAGAGCAGCACGCGGCTCCAGCGGAGCCGCAGGTTGTGTGCTAGAAGCCCCTTATGACCTCAGTCGTGTCTTTATGTTACATATATATTGGATTGACAAGGTCATGGGATCGGTGTACCAGACTGCTAGGGACAGGGGAATTGGCTGGGCAGCTGAGGGGGCTCGTGCCCCTTGTAAGGCTATTAAACCAGCAACCCAGGGCCTCTGGGTTCAAGACCCACGTTAGCACAGAGGGCAAATACGCAGTAAGTCATCGTGACATCGCGTAAGGTTAGAGCCACAACCCAGAGACGGGCGATCGCCAGAAATAATCATCTATCCAAGGAGAAAAAAAAGGAAGGAAAATTACGAGTTGCAAATTCGTCGGCTTTATCAAATCTGATATTCGTGCCGTATCGCGAGATGAATAGACTTGTATCTGCAAGTAATTAGTGATGATGACAACAATAAATTACATTTTTAATGCGTCGCGCAGTGTTCGCTCGCTCGCGAAGAGAGAGAACGACTCGGAGGCGGCGCAAGGAACCACAACGCGGAACGGGCAGCGGTCAGGTGGAGAGTCGCGGCGCCAAGTCCCCCACCAAGCTCTGCTGTCATCGACATATGAAGGTGTTGTCGGCCAATTGGGGAGTGTTTACGTGGGAGGAAACCAGAGCAGCTGGAGAGAACTCACGCATGAGAGGGGGTAACACTCTCTCCCATACAGATGGAACAGGTGGAGTCCACATTTGCTGAACTGCCTTCTCGCTCGCAAGCCAGGGCATGGCTCCTGGACGCCCATGGGGATGGAGTTTCGCAGCATCTGTGCGATCCACCAACCCTCGCCTCCACGGTGCTTAATTACAGGCATATGTAGCCACCACCGCCCCGGTGTGTATCACTTCACGTCATGGGATGGCCATCGGAATATGATGTCACATAACTGGTTGTGGATTCATATTCTTGGTTCTTTCGGTAAAGTCACGTAGAAGGGAAATAATAAAATAATAAAAATTAAACATAATAAAATACAATTCTCACGAGGTTTCGGCCACAACGCAAGAAACAGAGCTGTCGGAAAGACACTGTCCTAAAAGACAGCTGTCTTTCCAACAGCTCTGTTTCTTCACCTGAGGACGGCTGCTTGCGTTGTGGCCGAAACGTCGTGATAATTTTATTTTATTATGTTTTTATTTTTTATTTTATTATTTCCCTTCTACGTGACTTTACCGAAATAACCAAGAATATGAATCCCTGCAGTCACGAAAGCTTTAAATCGATATTTGGTTGTGGATTCCCTATCGCCAACTCCCCATGGTCACCCATCATCAATCCACTCATCTCATTTCCATCTTCGTTCATTCCACGCATCGTCACCACCACCTCATTTTACATATATCCCATCCACTCATCTCGTTTCACCTCGCCAACCATCTTGCACCATAGTCCACTGTACAGCGCCTTGGTTAAGGTGCTATATAAATGTATGATAAGAAAAGATTTGCAGGCGCCTTATTCAGCTATATGTGGCCGACTTCATCGCCTGCATAGAGTGTTGACCGCATGGAAACCAAATAAAACATTTGAGACCTCGTAGATCGAACATGATGTCCTCAAGCAACAAACCAAGTGTTTTTTTTTATTTTGTGACCAGGCTTAGATATTCAACTCACTAAGGTTAAAAAAATAGTTTCACCTTAGTTGGCAGAGACCCAGATTAGAACCAAGTTTGCAAAACCCAACTGGCCCCTTAAAATGTGGGCCCGTTCCAGGTGAACGGCTGAAAAAATAACCCTGCCCCCAGCACACCACATCTAGTATACATCTTGCTATAGCTTTGGATGCTACGAGTCGCTTGCCTAGCCCAGTCTACCAGCAGGCCCAAACTAAATTAAGCCCTGGGTAATGGTAATTTGTACGCTAATACCCCGATGTACGTCTCCCCCTTTTACGTCGTTTCGCAAATACGTCGTCACTCTAATGAACACCGCTACCAGCTGATCAGCGTCGTCTCAACCCCACACTCACGTCGCTGACATCATCGTCCGTCCTGTCTCATTATCCGTCGTCTCTCAGCCTTTGCCTCCACCTACAACTACCCTGTACACGAACCACTTTGCGTCGTGCATCATGAAATATAATGTTCTGTCGTTAACAGTATATTTATGTACGGTTTGGTGATTTTTGCAGTGTATTGTATCTCATTGTACTCCGTATAATTCGTTTTAAAGTTTACCGCTGTATACTAGTGTTGAGCATGTTTATTCACTTAATATAACGTTGTGGGTACGTCTAAGATGAAGATGCGCGCGTTAACACAGCGTCACCGTACCCTCCGTTGTCTTCGTTTAGCTCTCGTGGGTAAAAAAAAAAACATCGACGTCATTTCGATATTCGTCGTCGCACATGTCAGGAACGCATCCCCGACGTAAACCGGGGTATTGCCGTACTCATCCTTTGTGGGTGCACGTGTAGCACGGTTGGCTACGTACGGTGCGAAAGAAGTTCAGCATACTGTACATACATATATATAGATGAAAATGTCTATGATAAAAAAGCAAGGCACCTCCCATGGCCGTACGACAAAGGGTTAGGATGTGCCTCCACGTCAGCCTCTTTTGAATGATAAAATGCAAAGGTGCAGACCTACAACTGCTTACTCCCGGACACTGCTGGCGTAACGGCTTCCCCTGAGAGCAGTGGCGGCCAACTGGCGTTTGCTGAGCCACATTATGGCTCTTTAATATAACACATGCGGCTCTATCGAATGGGCACAGCGGAGAACATACTACTATCACAGTAGCATAGAATAGCTGTGCCGAGAACTGTCAATATATGTGAAGTATTGGAAAATGACGGCAGGAAACTCCTTGACGGGAACACACTTCTTTTATTAAATCTTGACTTGTAACGATACAACGCGTGGCCTCTCTTCTTCACAATGGGGTCACCATACAACGGTACAACTCGTGACATCTTCTCTCCGCCCTACGCTTCTCTTGACTCTCTTAGATTCTGTGCTGCTGGCTCTCTGTGCCTCGTGTAGACTCCGCGCCTCGGCTACACTCTTCTCTCGTCTCGTGTAGACTCTGCGCCTCTGCTACACTCTCCACTCGCCTCGTGTAGACTTTGCATCTCTCTCTGGCTACACCGTATGCATACTCGGCTCGTTTAGACCTTCCTCTCTCTCTGGCTACACCGTATGCATACTCGGCTCGTGTAGACCTTTCTCTCTCTCTGGCTACACACTATACATTACTCAGCTCGTGTAGACCGTTCTCTCTCTCTGGCTACACACTATACATTACTCAGCTCGTGTAGACCGTTCTCTCTCTCTGGCTACACACTATACATTACTCAGCTCGTGTAGACCGTTCTCTCTCTCTGGCTACACACTTATACCTTACTCTCCTCTACTCTCCATTACTCTCCTCTCCATTACTCTCCTCTCCGGGCTCTATCTCTGCACCTTCGTCTTCATTCTTAGATGGTTCCACTTCTGCCCCCCTACTCCTCTGTGCATCACCTTATATATCTCTTCTTCCCGGGAGACGGAGCGGATGCGGACCTCAACGTCGGCACCGCTCCTCAGTTACCCAATCACCACGCGCTATCTCTACGATCCGTTTCCGCCCAGCGCGTGTTTCCACTCCCCGACCAATCACACCGCGCTGCCACCCGATCACTCCCTCTCAGCGCGTCACCGGCACACAGCCAATCAGCAGCACTACCCCCACCCGCGCACTGACGCCTGCTCCTCCCCGTCAGCGCGCGTCACCACACACACACCCGTACATACGCGCTGGCACACGACGTATACACCCAGCGCGTATCACCACTACATCACCCCCTCCCACATAGCTCGCAGCCGGCCCGGCTGCTAACAACAACCAACCGCAACGATAAGACGACAACCAACAAAAAAAAACCCGTAACCCCCCCAGTGTGCCCCGTAACATAACAACAACAACAACAACAAGAATAACTATGTACAGATTGACAATGAACACGAAAAGTCAACAATAACACGATACAAGCAAATTCCAAAAAACGAACGCGCCCCACGTCCCTGCGACTACACGCAGTGACGAGGCGCTCCAACTGCCCCGACTCCTCACGAGGCAGGTCATGCAAAGTAGCACGACCTGGCGCGAGTCCGTCTGGCTGGTCCGTCGTATGGGGCGGGACACTGACGACCGTCCGGCGGTTCCGGCTGCTCCAGACGGCGCGGAACGGGCCTGAAAGGGCCGGCCCCGCCGCGGAGATCCGGCCGCCGGTGATCGGCAGCTGTCAGTTCCGAGACACCGGGGATTGTAGAGATGACTTGGGCTCTCGGTCGTCGTCCAGCCGAGCCCCCATGGCGCGCTGCCGCGGAGCGCGGCACCCGGACGCCACGTGGCCCCGGAGGCCGCAGTTATAGCACGTGACGAGGGTCGGAGTAGATCTTGGTTGCTCCGACTTTCGGCCCGATCGCAGAGGCGACCGGGCCCCCGGCCTCCAGTCCCCTGGTCGTCCCGTGGCGAACGCCTCCTCTCGTGGGCTGACGACTTGGGGTTCGGCGACCACCAAACCCGGGGCTGCGACGACAGCAGCGTTGCAACCAACGCCTTGTTTCCGTTGTAGGGCCTCGTGCGCTTGAATACTCGTGGCGACTCTCAAAGAAGAAATATCAATCTCGTCAGCTGTGTTGATAGGGACCCCCAGGTCCTGCGCCAACTTAAGCAGCTGCTCCAAAACCATCGCGTCTTGGCCCTCCTCGTCCATCCGAGGGAACGCAGCATCAGCAAGAGCCAGCAACGCCGTGCGATAGGCCAGCGCGGTCTCCGTGGCCGCTTTCCGTCTTGCGTAGAAATGATGGCGGCACGCCGAGGGAGGTCCGTAGACCCTGGCCAACAAACCCAGCGCATCCTTCAGCGTGGAGCGGTCCGACTTCCGTGCAGCCCTGAAGGCCGCGAGCGCATCGTCGTCCAGCATGGCGGGCAACGCCCGCAGCGCCGTAGCATCGGACCACGCTGACATCTCTTGATGCGCCAAAAACCTTCGCTGAAATTGGCCCCAGTCTCCGCCTTCCGCCTTGAAGGCTGACAACGTGGGCAGGCGCTGCTGAAAAATGAAGTCATCCGCCTCGTGGTTCCTCTCCGCCTCTCCGTCGGTGTGTAAGATGGCGGCTCCAGCAGCAGACGTAAAATGGCGGACCCCCTCGCGCGCTGATGACGTCGATGCGCGCGCTTGGGAACCCACCACCACGTGGCGCTCGCCGTTCCCGCCAAAAGTAGGCCCAGGCGCAATGGCGGGAATCCCCCATTCGTTTTGGCGGGAATCTGCGGGGCGACCTTGTAAAATGTCCCCCACCGTCCCCGCTCCTCCCGACGAGCTGATCTCCGCCAAGATGGACGCGGCGGCGAGCAGCAGCTCCGCCAGTCGGGAGTGCGCCTCACGAAGCCCGGCGTCGGTCCCCGGTCGCTCGGCCGGCGCCGTCGACGGATCCTGTAGCGTGGGCAAGTCCTCCTCCTCACCCCCCGCCACCAGTCGTCCAGGTTTTCCTCGCGGTCAATCCCGTGGGTCCTACGGGTCTTCCTTGTCTCCATGCTTGGAAGCCCGTTTCACTTCTGACGCCAGATGAAGTATTGGAAAATGACGGCAGGAAACTCCTTGACGGGAACACACTTCTTTTATTAAATCTTGACTTGTAACGATACAACGCGTGGCCTCTCTTCTTCACAATGGGGTCACCATACAACGGTACAACTCGTGACCTCTTCTCTCCGCCCTACGCTTCTCTTGACTCTCTTAGATTCTGTGCTGCTGGCTCTCTGTGCCTCGTGTAGACTCCGCGCCTCGGCTACACTCTTCTCTCGTCTCGTGTAGACTCTGCGCCTCTGCTACACTCTCCACTCGCCTCGTGTAGACTTTGCATCTCTCTCTGGCTACACCGTATGCATACTCGGCTCGTGTAGACCTTCCTCTCTCTCTGGCTACACCGTATGCATACTCGGCTCGTGTAGACCTTTCTCTCTCTCTGGCTACACACTATACATTACTCAGCTCGTGTAGACCGTTCTCTCTCTCTGGCTACACACTATACATTACTCAGCTCGTGTAGACCGTTCTCTCTCTCTGGCTACACACTATACATTACTCAGCTCGTGTAGACCGTTCTCTCTCTCTGGCTACACACTTATACCTTACTCTCCTCTACTCTCCATTACTCTCCTCTCCTCTCCATTACTCTCCTCTCCGGGCTCTATCTCTGCACCTTCGTCTTCATTCTTAGATGGTTCCACTTCTGCCCCCCTACTCCTCTGTGCATCACCTTATATATCTCTTCTTCCCGGGAGACGGAGCGGATGCGGACCTCAACGTCGGCACCGCTCCTCAGTTACCCAATCACCACGCGCTATCTCTACGATCCGTTTCCGCCCAGCGCGTGTTTCCACTCCCCGACCAATCACACCGCGCTGCCACCCGATCACTCCCTCTCAGCGCGTCACCGGCACACAGCCAATCAGCAGCACTACCCCCACCCGCGCACTGACGCCTGCTCCTCCCCGTCAGCGCGCGTCACCACACACACACCCGTACATACGCGCTGGCACACGACGTATACACCCAGCGCGTATCACCACTACATATGTATAAGACAAAGAACCCCTGGGGTAGCCTTAACAGACTGGTGTGGCAAGTGGTCTTAGCGAGCACCTATGAAGGCCGGCACACGAAGAGGTTGGTGGCCAGAACCACGCCTAATTTGAGGTTGAGTCGACCTATGGGAGGCCCCAAGACCGGTTCAGATAATCGTCACTGGTGTTGGCCTTGAGCGGGAATCGAACTCGGGTCGTCGGGTTCGTAGCGCAACGTGCTAACTACTCCACTACGGTTCCCCACTATATATATACACTTATACTGGTATGAACCTCCTGGTTACATCAGCCCACAGTGTGTCCGTCCGTCGTGCAGGGAGGGGCTGGGTGGGGAGGGTGGGGCTGGGTGGGGGGTGGGAGGGTGGGGATGGGTGGGGAGGGGCTGTTCACACCGTGGTTCTCTTATAAAACTCAACGTTTAACCTACTCACACCGGCTTGTGCCCGCCCTCACAGTCGGGCATATTTGCGGAATACACCACGCCGCCGTTGACCCTGGCCATTGACAAAGCAACCCAACGTTCCTACCAGCTCCCTCCGCAGGAATGTGGTCTAGATGTCGTGACATACGACGTCACTACTGTGTCGGGACTGTACGAGCGTAGGGACATATGACGTCACTACTCTGTTGGCTCGGTATGGGGGCTGTAGGCGGGTGTCACGGGGGTCGTGTCAGGCCGTGACACTCTGCCTGAACCCAACAGGACACGTGACCAAACAAAGGGGGGGGGGGGGCTAGGGGCCCCAGGGGGGAGCTTGGGGGTCACGTGGTTGGGGGCCCGGACCTTCTCGAAGGATCGAGAAGGGGGGCGTGGCCTGGGGCGGAGCCGGCCACGCCACGGGAGTTATAAGCGGGGCGTGAACAGGTTGTTCATCCTCGGGATGAAGACGCCATCAACGGTCTTGGGAGTCTCCAACCTTCGTCCGTGACCAGGCAGCCCGTCACCTCCCCGAGTGTTTGTGAGATTAGGAACGGTGGTCACCACCCTGTGTATAATGTTCCAGTTGGTTGTTATGCGTTAATAAAGAGTGTTGCCTCCAAGTTGAGTGTGCGCCTCAATCGAACCCATTACATATACATACTTGGCTCTTTGCGGAACTCACGGGTACATTATGGCTCTTGGTCTGTTACAGGTTGGCCACCCCTGCCCTAGCGGGAGTTTGAGAGAGCCCCCTATAAAGCTCGCCAGACATCTTGGATGACGTTGGGAGTACCTTCACTTTACCCCACCACACTCCATTTGCACTGCTGCTCTGCGGACAGAGGCGACAGTGGATAAGAAAGTTGCTCCATTGTTTCAACCGCCGCACTTGGAGATTGAATCGAACCTCTGACCTCTAGATTGCAAGTCCAGTGTGCTGACCATTACACCACTGTGGTAGCATTCCAATTTGTGTGCGTTGTATTTGGTAGAATATATTTTTCCCCTCCAAACACGCAGGCACCATGCCTCTAAAGTATCTGCACGGCATAACTAATGCTCGATGTGTCACCCTGATACATTACAATGAAATCCATTTCACAGAAATTCATTATGGGGCAGCGACTGCCTGAAGCAAACATGAGGGCTTTTAAAATATATATATAAGGCCCTGTAAATAGGAAAGCTTCAACATAATATTGCCTCGAACATTTTGTTCGTCACAACAAAAAACCTTGAGCTGTATGTAAGCGCATTTATTTGAGTAAATCTGCACTGTTGGAGGGCGACTTCTGTTGGCGGGTGTCGATTCTATGTCGATTCTATGTCTATTTGTCTATTTAAAGCTGCACGATCGTGGTGGGTTTGCGAATTGCTACCCCCCCCCGTGCGCTCATGCCAGCTCGTGTTTGTGTCCCAAATACGAGTGTTGCCACGCTGCGCAAAGTCACTCAGCTCGCCAGTCAGCGTGTGGGGTGGTCCAGGCTCTGGCTTAGTGTTCTATACTCATGTTCAGAATGGGGGGGCGGTCACTTTCACCGATAAGATATCAATGTGTGGACCGCCACACCATTTGAAACCATTGTTGGGTTTGTAACAGCAGCAGCAGCACGACGACGACGACGATGATGATGGGGTGGTGTTTTCACATTTGTGTATTTTTTTTGTCGGGGGGCCGCGCGTCAGGGGTCGCACTAAAGGCCACCAGGAGCCACCAGTGGCAATGAAGGCCGCTGCTCTACAGCCACCCAATGTCATTCTCTCACCACACGGCAGTCCTGGCGGTTTCAATGAGGCCTACCCACATTGGCCAATATACCCATCATGTTAGTATTAGCTTGGACACGGATACAGGCACAGCACATATTTTACGAACTCAATACTTACGTTATTCAAAGACAAGACCAGTGGGGGCATCCGAAAAGTGCAGCAGGGATCACGGTGGCACAACCATGCGAGTCCGTGATCCCCTGCGTCGCTGGTTATATTGAACGCACGCAATCCCACTCGTGGCGAGTCAACAACACGAATGCGTATTCATGCTGCGCGGCAGAATGAGTGGCCTCTGCCAGTGGGAACGAGGAATTTCCACCACCACTGGCTCAGAGGTCCACCGGTAGAGATGAGCGCAGCGACCCGCGGCGTGACGAGCGTGCTGTGTTTCCGTGGCAACGTCCGCTGGACGTGCCTGCAATGTGTGCAACGCTGAAGGAGTTCTGATTAATGATTGCTCCACAAGTGCTGCAAATTAGCATCGTCGCGTATTTGGTATACTCAAAGTAATGCAATTAAATTATTTGATATTAAGATTCACTTTTCCCGGTGTATGTACTGTACTGCAGATACAGTTACCTCCTGCCAAGCCACCTGTGATTCGCCTGATCTCGTCAATTATTTTACCGGCCAATATCGCCCTCAACAAAGTAGGCATAGAAAATCAACTTAGTTTTATTTTACCAGGTGAGGCCCACTGCGCTCTATGGCTCTTTTTTCAGAAGCTTCCTGGCCATGCCTGATAGCTCAAGGAAGTGGCTAATCACGTGGGAATTGATGGCAGCCAAACACTGTGAACGCACTTTGATTACACTATGTAACACGATTTTTGTTCCTGGGTAGTAAGTGTTATATTCTCATTGCTTATGCCTCAAAAGTATAGAAAATTACTATTATTCCCCACAAACGTTGCACTCATCCAGCAGTGGATGGACACTAGGGCTGTACGAGGGGTGTATAGGGTTGATCTAACTTCACAAGCGCCGTGAGGTGTAGGCGCTCTAGCACGTCATCTACCATCGTTACTGTCCCCACGTAATCCCATGTTGCCAACTCAACGACTTCCCATCTCCAGTACCGGAATATTAATTTATTTAGGATTTTTAAAAAATGTTTAATAAACACAAATATTCAACTTGTCCTCACCAAGTAACAGGACATTGATTGCATACTGAAAGTTTAGGAATGAAACAGGATTACATGTACGGTACTTGGCTTCAATCATCGAATTGCAGCAGCAATGTTACTTATAATGCCGACTCCCCAACAGTGGACACGTGTGCATCACTAGATGTATCAAAATAATGCTGAATGAACATACACTTCCAAAGGTTATTGGACAGCAATAATGCTTCCGATTAGCAGGCAGGGTAGTTGCCAACCCAACTGGTGAAGAGGGAGGCTGTGGATATTGAAACGCTCTTGGATGCATAATGATAAAGGTTTTTGGGGTATATCGCGGACGATTCTGGCATATCGCCTGATGAGGCTGGTTGTAATCACCAGCGAAACGTCACAGTACTCAAATTGTAAACGTTGTTGGGTTTGCTCGCCATCACATGTGCTGAAGTAGTAACTATATTGGAGCGTTTTGTTCACGTGAAAAAAGCCTTACTGATTGGCTGTGTCGGGTTGTGGTGGGTTATCGACTTGTTTATATTTACGCGTTTTGACCCAAAAACGTGTTAAATTGTTCTTTCTGCATACCCATTCTCAAAGATAATCATGCCCCTTTATAGATTCATAACAAAGTTATATTTTTAAATCGGTCTGTGGTAAAACTGTTTCAAAATTGATAGCCTTACCGCTTAATGTAGTATGGTTGGCAAATATTATTCTGGTATACCTTATTGCATTGCAGTGTAAAAGGTAATATAAAAAAAGGTATAGCAGTCGGTATTTTCTAAAAATTGCTACAAATGAGCAATCGTGTTATGTGTTAAATACCCAGAGACGCAGCTATTAACGTTGACACTCAAAGGCAATTTCAAATCCATTACACAGTATCGCCAAAATGATAACACTGCTTTGAAATGTTGAGCTAAACAAGGTCTTTTAAAATAATATGGGTTCCACTAAATTGAGCATTAATGGAATGGGTAGGAGTCAGTGTTTGAGCATAACATCAATCGTTAGATATTCAGCGATTTGTTCCTAATGCAAGAGCTCGTACCACAACTCCGTCACACGCACCACGCGGGGAACGCACGGCCACGCAATGTGAAATTAATTGTATTTCGGCAACCGCGTATGGGGGAGGGAAATTAATATTTCAATTACCACCTTGATTCTCACAATTTCAAGCGAAGGCATCTCCCTGCACAAAATGAGCCCCGCCATAGGAACGTGGAATTGTCGCCACTGCATCGAATGGACCACTGTTATCATCATGAACCGGCCAAGGAGTGTTGGCGACGTCGTGGGGTGTATTGGAACACGTGGATATGCTGCTACGGACCAAATGGTTATCTGCACACTGAACTTGAGATCCGGTTCGGTTTCCTTGCCCCAGCCAGCAGTACCAATAGGTATGACCACAGGCGATCGGCGTGGTCGCAAGCGGTGGGGTAAAACGTGGCTACTCCCACCTCTTCCAAAACTCCTGGTCAGCGTGGGTGGGTAGGCCCCTTGCCCTCGAGAGGGGCTCTCCAGAGCTCCCTCTCGTGGAGACTCTTCGGCCAGCAGTGGGGTGAGCGAGCAATTGCAGGGCTGTGCATTTACCACCTTTAACGACCTTACTTTGAATACAGCGGCAGAGCCACTATCCTATTCCTTTCTGGGGAGACAAAGGCGGCCCGGCGTGGTGCTGGCCACCCACTCCCTCTTGTGCCGTGCCGGCCTTCATAGGTGCTACTCACTCACATCACTTGCCCCCATCATTCTGTTCAGGCTCCACAGGGGATCGTTGTCTTTGTGCTCCCACCGTGCAAGACGTCTGGCCAGCATGGAAGTCGGCCAATATCCTCCTCTAGAGGGCCTCACTGGAGCTGCTTGTAGTGGAGGCCGTTTCGCCAGCTGTGGCACGAGCGATACATAAATGTGAAAGCTGCTCTGTCTTTACTTTTTGTACAATGGGGCCGTCCATAAATGGCGTCACGCACCTGGGGAAGGGGGGGGGGGTCCGACATTTGTGGCGATGTGTGACGAGGGGGGGGGGGGGTTTGAGAAATGTGACGTCACATCAAAATGCGAAACTTTAAATCTTTAAATAAATATAGACAACACGTTCTACTTAATAAATAGATTTTTTCATAAATGTTTTCTCCTACAACATCAGAATGCAACACCACATTAAATGCACACTACAATGACAATAGTTTAAAGCGATTTGAAGCATGTTTAAAAAAAAATTGGAGGGGGGGGCAGAGCTTTGTGACGTCATATTTGAGGGGGAAGGGTCTGATTGTACAAAATCGCGTGACGTCATTTATGGACGGCCCCAAAGACATGAATCAGTGCAGCACATGCATAACACCATCCCAGATGCATCGTCCTGACATCTGTAGGTCGAATATCTTAGCGGAGAACCCGACCTCTCCTGGCCCACTGCCTGCGGTGGCCGCCTGTCTCTTCCGCCCCAGGGTAACCGATACTCGGGCAAGTGCCCTCACCGCAACTGGCACAGGCTCGAAGCCGCCGGGGGTGGCTCAGAGGCAGAGTGAGCGGTTGGCTATCTTCTTCAACAACTTCACTGGCTTCCTATCTATCACAGCTGCCTCTTTCAATTGCTCACCTGAGTTGTCAAAGCTTTGCATGGACTGTCCCCCCCCCCTTACCTCTCTTCTCTCATTTCCTAGAATGTCCCATCACGCCTGCTCCGGTCTCAAGCTGCCCATCGTCTTGCTGCCCCTCCTGCACCCTGCGCCCGATCTCGATTTCGCTCCTTCTCGCTGCTTTCCCCCTTACACCTGAACAAACTCCCTCTCCGCTTCCGACTCTGCCCCTCGAATTCCTCTTTTCGCACTGCCATCAGGTCGTCCTATCCCTCTTCTCGGCTCGCCTTTCCTCCTCTTCTGCCACCCCCACCAGCACCACCTAACGCCCCTAACGCCTCCACCTCGCTGCCTCCACCCCTGGTCACGACCCGATCCCCATCCCTTGTCTTGCCATTTTGTGCCGCAGTCGTTAAGCATTGTCAAGCGCCTTGGTGAAATACGCTTTATACATCCAACATGGAATAGAATAGAGGTCATATCCGGGTTGGGGGCTGCAGTCAGCCCATCTTCCCTCCGTGGGTTTATAAATGAGTTTCATTGCGTGGGGAAGTCAACAGTTGGTTGTTCTGTGGATATTCACCTCCAATCGTAGGGATTTGGAATTTCCACCCCTAGCTGAGCGCTGTAAACAGGAGATGAGCACCAATGTCTCAACGTTCATCTGAGCAGGACAGCACTTCGACGTTTTACCACGTTTGAGGTACCTGAATTACTTAACGGGGGGCGGGGGGGGCTACATTACAACACCGAAGAGGCAATCTTGATTTGAAGCTTTTGTGACTGCAGGAATCCATACTCTTTGACGGACGCTTGTGTTGCGCCCGAAACGTCGTGATATATTTTATTTTATACCTACGTGACTTTACCGAAAGAACCAAAGACTACTGAAGAGGCAGTGTTGTAATGGAATGGAACGCAGGGTAGGTAAGTCTCATTCGCTTCGCCTGACCTTCACATTCTCGAGAGCTTAACGTGTGGGTTGCATCTCTAACAGTCATCGTGGAATGAAGCTTCTATGCAAGATGCCGATGTCACAGTCTGCGCGTGGATGTGAACTCACGTCGTTCATTGCTTCTTCCCTCGCCGCTGCTCGCCTTTGGAATCCCCTTCTTTCTTTTCCCAACCTCAGGCTCCGACTGAGACTCAGCTGGTAAGACCCCTTCCATGAAGCCACGCAGCTCTGGTACAAGGACAGCCACAGGCCAAGGCCGTCGGCACCGGTGGCAGTCATAGAACATTGCAAATACACAGAGATCCATAGAGTTACATACAGATGTATAGAGTTACATGGAGATCCATAGAGTTATATAGAGACGCATAGAGTTACATGGAGATCCACAGAGTTACGTAGACATCTTCAGGGTTAAATATAGATGCATAGCTACATAGATATCCAGAGTTACAAAGAGACGTATAGAGTTACATAGAGATCCATTGAGTTATATAGAGACGCATAGAGTTACATGGAGATCCACAGAGTTACGTAGACATCTTCAGGGTTAAATATAGATGCATAGCTACATAGATATCCATAGAGTTACATAGAGATCCATAAACCACAGCCCAAGACCGTCGGCAGTCGCGGCAGTGACAGGACGTCGCAGGGTGCAGAGAGAATGAGCAAACTAACGAGCAGAAACAACCAATTATTCACGTGTAATAAAGGTCGTTGAGGCGACTTCTGGAATCCGTCTTTTATTCAACTTGCATTACAGCTTTCCTTCACACTGCGAGCAGGCAGCGTGAGAGGGATAGATAGAGAGAGACGCACCGCCACGTGGCAACCCAGAGCCCCGCTCCCGCGTGGCCCCCTTCCTCTGTTCGTTCCCGTTCTGACCCCGTGTCGTTCGTCTCCACCCCTATTTAATACCCGGGTCACGTGGTACGTTTCCACCACTCCTGGTTAGCTTCCATGGAATATTCCAGGCCCCCTCGTAAGCTGCCGGGACCACGCCCCTGACTCATCTCCCCATTGGCTGTGGCCAAAGCCAGCAGAACCAATCCCCTACTTACAGCTGTCACCTTTCCATTACGTCAGGGCCACGCCCCTAGGCTTCCCCCCATTGGCTGTAAACCAGGACCGGCAGAGCCAATCATCATGACGAGTTGTGATACGTCATTGAGCCGGATATATCCTCACATTACACACGTAAAACTCACGTCAGAACCGCAAACAGGGTAAACAATAAAATAGTGCTTAAAAGCACATCAAAAACAGTGTCACGGATCCTGTCACAGATGTGTGTAGATAAACCGCGGACACAGCCTCTGACACAATGAAGCTTGACATCAAGGCAGTAGCATTGGAGTCAACATTGGGGGGGACCAAATATTCTAGGGGGTCTGGGGGTCCCCCCCCCCCAGAAAATAAAATCTAAATTTGAAAACTAATTTCATTCCATTTCCTGCTTAAAATTTAAGAAAATTCACTAACACATGGGATGGACTTTTGATTTATTTTTATGATAATGTCTAATAATGTATCGTATTACATTGCTCTGTTTTTTTCTTTTTTATCTTTTCTTGTTTCATTGTATGTAATGGCAGACAGGGATTAATAAAGTGCAACCATAGCCACAATCATATGAACAGAAATCTATGCATTGTTATATGAAGACAAGTCCAGATATTGTGGCCAAGGTTTAGCAAATTGTTGTTTTTATTTACACATTTACAAGTAAACTTGGGTGGGCAGCAGGGGCGTTTGCTCTACTCTGCTCTCCTCTCCTATCTTCTTCTCTCCAGCTCTCTCTCCTCCTCTCCTCTCTTCTCCAGTCATCTATTTTTCTCTCCCCTGCTCTGCAGCCATTTCTGCTTTTATCCTCTCCTCTCCAGGCAATGACAAGTGTTTTGACTTGCCATTCTTCAAGCAAAGGATCCAAAGGCCTTTTTGCGCTTATCATTGACATCGATTAAAGACTGGTATATTCCTTCAAGATCCAATCTGTTCAGTTTCTCCTGGTGAACGTGACACATGGCCACATTATTCAGCCTTGTTTGACTCATCGAAGATCTAAGCCATGTCTTAAGCCTCCGCAGGGCACTAAAACTCATCTCAGCCTCTACAGAGGAGGCAGGGACGACCAGCAGAAGCCATACTAAAGCTTCCACATGACTGAAGAGACCTCACCTCTGGCACCATTTCCTTAATAATACTAGCATCTGAGCTCGTTTGATGTGTAATTAGCCCCAAACATGGCCAGCGGCACCAGCAGTAGTCTTTAATTCAATTCAGGAGACTCGTCTACTACCTTGTCCATGTCTCCGCGTAGCAGCACATTTTCAAGCTGCTACAGCTTGTGGAATCCAGCTTGATCAAACCTCTCTATGAATTGAGTATTTACTGTGTCCAAGGCGTTGCAGAATTGGGCTCTGTACAAAGACAGGGCATCTGGATGGATATGGACTGCAGCCGGACCGGTGTAACGCTTTGTAGGTTTGCAGATACGAGGCATCTGAATAGGTTGTAGGTCCAACTTTGTTGCCACAGCAGTTGCTTTTGCGAACATGACATCAAAGTGCTCCTCCGTTTGCTTGTCCTGCATGCTTGTTTTGACATGATCCACAGCCTCCAACATGCCTTAACCAGTCTGTTTCCTAAGCTGCAGGGAAGTGTTCAGGCACTCCAAATCCCCCAGCAGGTCTTCAGCCATGACAAGGCCGAGCACAGTGTTCCCTTTTAGAAGTGTTCTATGAAGACCATTGGCCTTAGTTGAAATGTCAAATGAGCTGCATGATGCCATTTATTCAAGGGCTGTCAGCACTGACTCATACTGGCTGAGAACTGAGCGGATGGCAGGGGTGCGAACAGTCCACCTGGTGGGACAGAGGTTTCAACGAGGTGAAACCATGCTCTGATTTTGCGATTTCCTAGAAAATCACCTTGAATTTGCCAGATTGATTAAAGAAGCCCCCCAATTCATGCACCAGACCCATTGATTATCTTACTAGTGGAGAGGCTACACAGGCAGCCTGTGTAACTAAGTTCATGCAGTGTGGACCACAGTGACAATACATAGCCAGCGGTTGTTCTTTCCTTAAAATAGCTTGCACCCCCTGCAATCGTCCAGCCATATTTGCGGCACCGTCATAGGTTTGTCCTCGAAGTTGGGACAGAGGAAGGCATCATCACATCACATGCCATCTTGGCTATATTTTGCCCTGTCGTTGATGACAATTCGTAGATTTCCAGAAATTATTCCTTTGGTTGTAGATCTGCATCTACAAACCGCAAACATATTGACTCCTCAGTTTAACACGTAGGCTTTCGCGACCAATATTATTCATAATCAACGTTTTTGGGTTGTGATCGCGTTATTTATAAATGTGTCGTAACCCTCCACCACCCGACACGGCCAATCAGTAAAAAAGTGTCACGTTGACAAAAGACAAATTAGTTCACTGCTTTAGCCCACCGGTGTGTTGAAGCGCAAATGTTGTGGTTTCGCGCTTCAACACACCGGTGGGCTAAAGCAGTGAACTAATTTGTCTTTTGTCAACGTGACACTTTTTTACTGATTGGCCGTGTCGGGTGGTGGAGGGTTACGACACGTTTATAAATAACGCGATCTAAACCCAAAAACGTTGATTATGAATATTGACTCCTGCTCAACTCCTGGTATATCCTGGGTGCCATCAATGACAAGTGCGAACTGGACCACTGGAATTGATGTTATTTCCGACAATTTATTTGACGATTGTATTGCCCACCAGCTTCAAAATTTAGTTTTGCATTTGGGGACTGGTGAAATCAAAATGACCTTGGAGCCAGGTGGTCAGCTCTGCATCGCCCTGTGCCTTGTACTTTAGAAGCTGGCTGAAATTCCCACTTTCCTTATCAACGCCTTGAAAAGCCAGACCTTGCCGTGCCAAGTACTTCACACCCCCAAAAATCTTCATAATATTTCTCCTCGCTTGTTGCTGCTGTCTTTCAAGCTCACGTGAAAGTTTTGGTTTTGGCTCCTGAATCCGAGTCATCACAGCTAATTTGTGACACTGGCTTTATTCCTTCTTCCAATTTTGAAAGCCAGTCTTGACAAAAGCTGAATCTGGTTTTGACGCAAGCTTAGACTTTTGTGTTTCAAAGTATTTAGCACAATAGAAACAGAGGACCCCCTTTAAGGAGGGGCTGTAATGGAGTCAAGTATAATCTTTAAAACATTTATCCTGAAAGTAGAGTGTCCTATTTGATAGGGTTTGACTAGGTATGACATTAACATTTGGCTGATTTGGACGAGGTCCAAGCTCCTCCCCTCCCTCTCCTGCACCTTCATCTTCTACAAATATTACACATACAGTGCAAGATAAATGATTGACACTAATCAGACTTCACGTGGGCTTTGACATATAACAGGACCCTGCGGGGTGGGCTGGTAGGAATAATACTTAGTACCGGTACAGGGATATCGACCGGGTATAGAGGAGTTAAAGAAAAAATGTAACTGTATTCTAGTGTAACGTTAATTAAAAGTGTTTGTTTTGACAAGAAACGCTGTGAGATTTAAAGACCCCCCAACACCACCCTCAACACCACCCCTCCCACCAGCCCTCCCACCACCCCCCACCACCACCCCCCACCACCCCCCACCACCACCCTCCACCACCACCCCCCACCACCACCCAACCCCACCACCCCACCACCCCCCACCACCACCTTCTGCACTAGGCCTCGCGAAGCCTGCCGCACTAGGCCTCGCGAAGCCTGCCGCACTAGGCCTCGCGCCGTGCTTTTTGTGCACACATAAGGCGATTAAATGTATCTCGTCTGTGTTAATAAATGTTTCTTGTCTCTGTGTTAAAAAAACGTGCTGCGTTTCAGTAAAGTAATTTTTTTTTTTAATAAACGTGCTGCGTTTCATCTCTGTGTTAATAAGCCTGCCGCACTAGGCCTCGCGAAGCCTGCCGCACTAGGCCTCGCGCCGTGCTTTTCGTGCACAAATAAGGCGATTAAATGTATCTCGTCTCTGTGTTAATAAATGTTTCTTGTCTCTGTGTTAAAAAAACGTGCTGCGTTTCAGTAAAGTAATTTTTTTTTTAATATATAAACGTGCTACGTTTCATCTCTGTGTTAATAAGCCTGCCGCACTAGGCCTCGCGAAGCCTGCCGCACTAGGCCTCGCGCCATGCTTTTCGTGCACAAATAAAGCGATTAAATGTATCTCGTCTCTGTGTTAATAAATGTTTCTTGTCTCTGTGTTAAAAAAACGTGCTGCGTTTCAGTAAAGTATTTTTTTTTTAAATAAACGTGCTGCGTTTCATCTCTGTGTTAATAAGCCTGCCGCACTAGGCCTCGCGAAGCCTGCCGCACTAGGCCTCGCGCCGTACTTTTCGTGCACAAATAAGGCGATTAAATATATCTCGTCTCTGTGTTAATAAATGTTTCTTGTCTCTGTGTTAAAAAAAACGTGCTGCGTTTCAGTAAAGTAATTTTTTAAATAAACGTGCTGCGTTTCAGTAAAGTAATTTTGAAGCGAAGTTTAAAGTTTTGCTGTGATGCGCCGGAAGCGACGGCCATCTTGTTTAATTCACAGATCGCAGGGGGAGCGGGCGGCCATCTTGTCGGACAGGGTCATGCCAAGTGTTTGCAGTAGGGGGCGATGTTGATACACGGACGGACGGACGCGGACGGACGGGCGGACGGACGGACGGACACATTAATCTATTGGTGGTCTGGTCCACTTCGTTCCTACCAGTATAACGTAATCAAGACATTAACGTTAGTTGAATACGCCCATGAGCGCCATTTTTGGTCGCTGGGTGAATGTGTGGCTAATTAACTTTCCAAGTAACTTACTTAGCTATGATAACTAACGTTAGTGATGGTTGATTGATTATCAATCGCAAATCGGCCCGTTTTCACAAGAAACTTTGTTTCACTCGACAGTGATATAGCCTACGTAACACTTTTCCACTTTTATATAAATTTGAAAGTAATGAAATGGAGAGACAGTACAGTGTTTGACATTGATTGTACCTACCCACAGCAGTCGATAAACGGCTTCTGCTGGGGTACGGCAACACCACTTGGACAAACCACACGCAAAACTGCAGTACACCGTAATACTAGAACCGGTAGTAGTAATACAGTAATGGCAATGTGTTGAGTTTAGTTATGATTATGATTACATTTGCTAATGATTATTTCGGACGGCAGTGCGTGGTTGCCTGTTGTAGCGTAGCAATTATAATTTTTTTATAAATATTTTTTATTTCAATATATTGGAAGGGACATTTTGAGCATATTATAATTATGGCCTTGCTTGACATTCTCAATTGTGGCAGAGGTAAGACATTTTCCACTGTGTTGAGAAGCTCTCCTGACCTCTGAAAGCCAAGGAGCCACCACCCAGTCTGGCCTTGACCGGGGGCAGGGCACGAGTTGGCCAGTGACGGCACGGAGGTTAGCGAGGCGTGAGGGTGGTAGCACACTTGTCACCACATGCGGTTTATTTATATTTTTGTACAGGAATATAGAGTTTTCAGGTCTTTACGGCGTACAGCCGCTTCAATAAGGGCACATTTTTTTTTTCTATTTTCTTTGTGTTTCTCCCTTGTTATGGGACTTTGCAGGATGAACGTTGATATTTATAAGGGGCACGGGGTGACCAATAAGGTCTGAATTTGTCTGTAATAAGGTAGGCAATGATAGGGGGCTGACAGTTATGTGGTAGTCGACGGGGCTGTGCGTGATCGGTGGAAATTGAGCTCAACAAAAGCTGGGGCTTGTGTAACGATGCTACGGGGCTCCGATTGGGGGTCGCTGCGGAAGCTAAGTTGATTTACCAATTTGTTTTTGTTTTAAGTGGGCGCTACCCGTGTACGTGGGGGGGGGTGCAAGGATGATCAGCGTTCACCAAAACCAAAGGGGGGCTCCCACAGAAGCCCAGCTTCTGGCGAAGCGCTGTTGTCGTGCGGGCGACACGTTGACCGGGACTGTCGTCACGAGCGCTGCTGGTGTCGTGGCGGGCGAACCAGCACCCGTGTCGCTGCGTGCGATGGTACCGTGCGGGTGAATCTGTGGCCGAGTGCCGCTGACGTGGAGTCCCTCGGAGCGCTGTTGCGAGAAACAAACCAAGGCCACGAGACTGCCGCTGCGTTGAATCCTGGGTGCGCCCCACTACCGTTGCGTCCGTGGCGGCGGAGGGGGGGGGGTTCCTGAGGCTGCCCGTGACCTGTGGGCTTCTGCTGCGTTGTGTCGTCACACAGGAGTGAAGTGATGGCGGGCGCGAGCCGTCTCGGCGCGTTGTTCTGTTCTTGCCCTATTCCGTGCTGTGTTCAGTAATCGCTTTACCGTCGCGGTGTTCTGTGATTGTCGACATGCCAGTGAACTACGGGGTTATGTAAATGTGTGCTCTTACTGTCGCCCGAGATTTTTGATGAATTTCTTGTACCATACCTGTCAACCCCTTATCAGTGCCCTCCTTGTGATAGACCAATTCCGACCTTATTGGTCACCTCGTGCCCTTGTACTGTACATCTCAACGTGCATCCTATGAAGTCCCATCACAAGGGAGAAACACAAACAAATTATTTTGCTCGTATTGAAACGGCTGTACGCCGCATGGACCTGAAAACTTGTGCCCGTACAAGAATAGGGGGTAAACCATATGGGTTGACAGGTTTGGTTGTACTTGGTTTTCAATAAAATATTATATTATCCGTCACAGTGAGTTCCCGTCCTTGTGCAGAGTGTCAATAGTGCATAACGAATCAAGGCATAGTTGATACATTTCAAATCTTGTTAAGATCCATTGTACTCTGTATCGAGTTACTGTCCCTCTTTCTGTCGCCATTAAAACGCGTTTAAAACAAAAAATCCGCGTTGGTGTCCTATAATAAATAGTGGGGGGATTACATAGCAGGGAAAATGGATCCGAATTCCTCTCTCTCCCATATAAAAAAATGAGCAACTTCCATAATTCAACAAACGTGTCAACGCTTATCTGTCACCAACTCTGATAGGTGCTGTTTGTTACTGGCCATTTGACATGTTGGACCTTTGGGCCTGTATTCAGCAATTGTGTAAAAACCAGTACAAATAAAAACACACATATACAAATGGCAACAAAGACCCCCTTATAGCCCCATAACAGACTGTTGGGGCAAGTGCCGTGAGCGATCACCTGTTAAGGCCATCACGGTGCACGAGGTGGTGGCCAGCACCACGGCCGACCATCTTTGTCTCCCTAGCGGCGATGTTTACCACACAACCGCAACATGTGACAACACACCACACGCACACACATTGCACCAGAAGCTTTCAGGAGTGAAAGCTGCACAGATAAAGGGGCATGTAAGAGATAGTTCGAACGACAAAGCGGAAAACTCGGAACACGGTTTTCATAAGGTTCGTCGAGACGCGGGAAGAGATAAGGTTGGGAGAGAAGTATTAAGCTGCATTTGACAGTGGGTAAGGCTGGAGGATAAGAGCTGCCAATCAGAAACTGGAGAAAGTGGAGCTGGTGCGGATCAAGCATAATCCTGCGAGGCTGGGCGCATCCTTCAGGCAAGCGAACGGGGTTCAGGGGATCGTGAGACACTCTAAACTATTTATTTTGTTATTTTTACCAGCTATAATAGCTCTTTTTTCAGAAGCGACATGGCCATCGCAAATGACAGCCCAAACGAAGTGGCTTATTGCGCGCATTTATGATGGCGGCGAAAGACTACGAACGCGTGATGTTGATTCTAAATGTGGCGGGTGGAAAAAAACCGAAGGAACCGGAGGGAAAAAAAACCACGTGACCACTTGGAGAGAGACGCAAACTCCAAATATACAACAGGCGTCAGGGTCGGGATCGAACTCACGACCTCCTGCATACCAAGCGAGGTAGTTAACATCTCCTAGCCACCGTGATGATGATGATGAGAGAGACAGACGCAAACTCCAAATATACAGCAGGCGTCAGGGTCGGGATCGAACTCACGACCTCCTGCATACCAAGCGAGGTAGTTAACATCTCCTAGCCACCGTGATGATGATGATGAGAGAGACAGACGCAAACTCCAAATATACAGCAGGCGTCAGGGTCGGGATCGAACCCACGACCTCCTCCATACCAGGCGAGGTAGTCAACATCTCCTAGCCACCGTGGCACTCCACCGTGAGGGGAACAGAGCCGTGGAGAAATAGGGTTGGAGGCATTTTTGAAAACAATAAAAAAAATTGTGAACTGTGTTTACAATCCGCACAGCTCTTATTAATAAGGTAATTATAGACCTATTGTGTTGGCCCCAACTATATGGAATACTGATACCCCCAATATAAGAAAAAATACTTCACCTTTCAGCTTTGCAAGGGATCTTATCGCTCGCCGTGGAGTCCTCCTCCCATGGTCAGGACTGGGTCTCCGGGACTCACTGTTTCGTCTCATCCCCACCATGCTCAACATTCATAATGCAAATCACAACACCTCTCTGTCTCTCTCTCCATCATATCTCCCCCTCGTCAAAAAATACATCATCGTGGGATTATGATAAGAAAGTCAAATTGAGCTCAAATTGATTTTCTTAAAGGGCACAGAGTAGAGCCACGGGCTTCCAGCAGATGCTGGTCAGTTGCCCCCTTATCACTCTTCTATTTCTACTTTCGTGGTTACCGTGAACTTCACACTCATTGATTCCTCCACCCACATCGAGGACTCGGTCTACCTGAACGACCGTTTCATCTCAGCCATACTGTGTCCCACCACCACCACCACACTGCAAGTCACAAGCGCTTCTCTCTCTGCTGCTTTCCTCGTTTCGGCCCTGCTTGTGAAATTCCCTCCCACCGACTCTTTTCCCCAAGCTATTATGAAGCTTGCTCGCTTCAAGCAACGCGGCGGTACTGTATCTGTTACCTGTTACACCTTCAACAGTGCTGTATGTTGCTGGCCGCTTAGCAGGTTTGACCTTTGAGGATTATGCTCAGCAACTGTTTTCAAATTAACAGGCATGAGATGTGAAGATGCCAGATAAAAATTAATATCTTGAGGAATATTCGGATAACTGATTTTATATGCGAACTAGCTTTACTACCCGGCTTCGCCCGGGACTTGGATTCTCGACGCCCGGCCGTCTTTGTCTCCCCAGTGGCGATGTTCACACCACGGTTACTCGTTTGAGGCTGAGTCGACCTAGGGGAGGCCCAGGACCGGTTCAAATGATCGTCACAGGTGGTGGTAGTAAGTGGGAATCGAACTCATAGCACAGCGCACTAACCACTACACTACCGCTCGCCCCACACACGCGCCCCCCGTCCATAGGTACACATACACGCGCTTGCTACAGACACACATCTTTAACGGTGAGTACGGCAGTAAACGACAGGAATAATAAAGCAATGCTGCGCGAAGAACGTCTTAGACCTGCAAAACATTTGTATGGCACTTTACTGACGGAGGGTTGGGGGGGGGATGAGCAGGCACACTGCGTTACGCTTCCGCACGCGCGGGTCACATGACAGATGTGACGTCACAGCTCACTTACCGTGCAAAATATATGCATTATTGCGCCCCCCCCCCCCCCCCAAAAGAATACAAAAGTAATGTTTTTATAAGTTTTGCATGGTGTACATTCTGGAAAGTACCCACATGGCAAATTTCACGTTTTTTGCATGTCGGGAAGTACGCTAAACATTTTCAACAGACACACATTCACAAATTTCCCTTTTTTATATATATAAATAGCAGTAAAACCCGGCGTTGCACGGGTCTCCACGTGTTGTCTGAGTTGGAGGCTTTGTATTTTGTGGTTTGCATGTGGACGCGTTCGTAAAAACAAAGTTTTTCACTATAAATTCTTTATATGCGTGGCAGCGAACTTAATATAAAGGATTTTAAAATATATTCGCCTGTGGAGGACGCGGGGATCGATCCCGCGACCTTTGGCATGGGAAGCGAGGGCGCTACCAACTGCGCTACTCCGCCACGCCCTCGATGAACGGGCCAATCGCAGCGCTAGGAAAACCAAACGGACCAATCGTGTCTCGCAAATCCCTCACATTTCGTCCAATGAAACTGCGTATGGTCCGGCGACACACAGACACACAGACAGACAGACAGATTTGCGATTTTATATATATAGATTATGTTCACCTCCTTGTTAATCCACTGCTGGATGAAGGCTTCTCCCACACTGATGTTGACCATTTGGTTTGTTTGAGCATACTTCACCACACTGGGCAGTCATCGTCATCTGGGATCCTTTGAGGTCGGGTATGATGATCGTCCGTGGACAGCGATGATGGTCAGAGTTTGTGGGTACGCAGGGGACTGATGAGGCCAATCCTGGAACCACATGTCCTGTTACAGTGGCAGCACGTGTGTTATCGAGTGGCCTGATTGCGTTTTCTCCTTCGTGACCGTTTGTCGGTTTCGTGATGGCGTCTTTGTGACTCGAAAGTGTCGAACACCTTGGCGGACTACAGCTTTCCAAGGTGAGCGTTCAAGTGCCAGCTGCCCCCATGTTATCGGGTCGATGTAAAGCGACAGGTGCTCACTCACTCACCACTGATGTTACGCACGCCGAGGAATTAAACCCACGTTACCGAGTCGATGTTCAGTTGGTAAATGGACAGATGCAGATTTCACTTACTGCTGATGTTACCCACGCCTAGGAATTGAACCCGCGTAACCGGGTTGAAAGTGCACGTTTTCCAACCAGCGTGCGTCTCCCAGTTCAAGCGTCACTCATTTTTGCTGGTGGCACTGAGTCAGCAGTAGAAAAATCTACATTCTACTCTCGAAATCAATCTGTCCCATAGGATGACAACTTTCTTATTTTCAGAAAGTTGTACTCAACGTATCGACCTCAAAATGCACGATGGACTGAGGCAGCCCTCAATGGGGGATTTGAACTCGCGAACCTCATCCAGGTGGCTACCGTGCAAACTGCAAGGCTGTGGATTTATGCGAGTTCATAATCAGTCTCGCTCATCAAATGTCTGCCCAACATGCACGACACGTGCTCCAAAAGAGCACGTTGCAATCTCTCACTGAGCAAAGTGAGATTTACGTGCATTCTCCTAAGCACTCATCATGCAAATCTTGCGAGGCCAGAGGGCCTGCTGAATGAATGACTGACCTTTCTCCTATTCCAACGAGACTTTAAAATGTATAATGTAAGTGATTTGCTCTCCTGGCTGTTGGGTTCAGTGTTTAATGGTTTTAATACAATTTCAGCTTTTTTATAATCCGCTCGTTCATCTGAACATCGCAAATGCCACGATATGGCTGGAAAGAAAACGGCCCATAATGTGTGTTTGTGCACGAGATGGCCAATCTTGGAATCTGAAACTCGCAGTCACTCTGGTAATAAATTGTTTCTGTTTGAATTAGTTTGCCAGAGCCAAATCCCACTCATGTCCTGAAAATCAATCCCTCTCACACAGAACCACTGCAAGCCGGTATGCTTAAGTAGATTATGGATGTTTCATAGTCCATGCATTATGTCCATCCCCACGTTCACCTCATTCAATAAAACCATCACGTCGAAGCGTCTCCGTCCTCAAGTGAAAAGCGGACTTGCTCACATTTTTGGTGGCCCTGAGCCGCCGGCAGAAATTCTACATTCCTATGGCCGGGGGTTAAGAAGCCAAATATATTCTTGGAAACGCGCGTGCTAATTGCAATTACGCAGTGACGGTTGCAATGTGAGAGTGTGTTTGGTTCCAAGTGTGGTATAAATGTCAGTAGCCAACCCGGAACTGCCACGTGATTTACAAGTGTCATTCACTTTAAAGCGCCCGGGCATTTTATTAATGGTGCAAAAGGTTGCTTTACATTGCTTCGACCTTTAAAACGAATCGCCAATTATTTTGCACGCCTTCAATATTTCGTCTCCCTCTTCTTCAAAGGTGCGTGTGGCCCGCCTTCCCTCCTCCTCCGCATTTATATATCGGAATGTAAAAAGTCACCCTTCCCGAATGTGAGTGGAGCGCTCTGCATATGCCGGTGGAAAGTGGCATTTACTGCTCATGCGGTCCCTGGCACGTCCACCACGGGGAGAGGCGATGCTGCTGACATGTGACCTGACTGAGTTTCCGCTGGCACCGCGCGCAAAGGAGTTGCCCTGGAGACAGCATCATCATCATCATCGTCGTCATCGCCGCACGCCGCGTGCCTTTGTCTTCCCCGTATGGTTGAGCTTCACCGTTGTCATGGGAAATCTGTGAGTCTAGCCGGGAACAATGTAAGTGCAGGTCTTTGTCGGTTGCATAAGATGTATTATCATAATAATATGAATCATCGTGCACTTATGAAGACAATGTACTTACATGTCGTGCTGTTCTCGTCTGATATTAGGAAATGTTAATTGCCATGATAGGTCCCGTTTTCTTTTCACCGAAGAGATGTCAACGCTGCTCCCCACTGCTGATGCTGTCGCACACTCCCAGGTGGCGATGTCAGGATAAAGAAACCTCGTGGAGGCCCAGGAAACGTTCAGACACCATCCCGCTGATTTTGTGCATGTCCAGGAATTCAACTCAGACCGTTGGGTCTGCAGCATGGCTTGCTTACGACCTATGTCACTGCTCCAAACAGAGACAAACATCCCCCACTTATCAATTGGCACGAGTGTTTAGCATCGTTTGATATTGAGAACGGGGTCACATGAATGGTGTTACCGTGTACTAACCAGGACAACACCACTTCCAAAAGAAAACGATCCCACGTACAGCCTTTAACAGACTGATGGGGCAAATGCTGTTTGCGTGCGCCTATTAAGGCTGGTGCATCGGCAGCATCCTGCCCGGCCCAGTGCTGATGATTGCACAACACACCGGGTATGCATCTAAGGCTGATTCCACCTCAGGGAGACGGAGGGAGAGTTTAGATATCACTGATATTAGGCGTAGCTGAGAATTTAATCTAGGTAGCTAGGTTAAGGATGCAGTGTGCTAACCACTACGCCACCGCTACAACATAGACGCACACACACAATAGACACGCACGTGAACACACACTTGTGCCATACGTTGATTACGCATTTTTTCTGGATTTTGAATCTGCATGGTAAAGCAGCGGCGAGGTACAATCAAGTGATGTTTAATTTAATGCATAATTAAGATTGATAATAACTCTTTCAAGCCATTCAACCTTGTGTCATAGGAAATGTTTGTTTACTCGAATAATTCACACATTGCTCACTACGCTTTGATGTCTCGCTGTGGGCCACAGGGCAAATGTTCAAACGCATCCTCATGTCACAGAGGAGGACACTTAAATCGCAACAGTTTCCACACTTTCACTTTGCCTTGCAGCACACCTGACTGCAGCACTCCTAGCTGACACTGCCAGAAGCCATGCGGCACACCTGGTAGACACTGCCAGATGCCATGCGGCACACCTGGTGGACACTGCCAGATGCCATGCGGCACACCTGGTGGACACTGCCAGAAGCCATGCGGCACACCTGGTGGACACTGCCAGATACCATGCGGCACACCTGGTGGACACTGCCAGATGCCATGCGGCACACCTGGTGGACACTGCCAGATGCCATGCGGCACACCTGGTGGACACTGCCAGATGCCATGCGGCACACCTGGTGGACACTGCCAGATGCCATGCGGCACACCTGGTGGACACTACCAGATGCCATGCGGCACACCGGGCTGAGAATGTCTGGTGTGATGCAGCATTCCTGGCTTTCCAGAGGAAATGCCGGAGCGCACACCAAAGTGTGGTTGACAAAGCAGGTCTTTGCCGCGATGCATCTGGCCACATTGCCCACTGTAATGGGGGCTGGTACACCGTCTGTGCACCAGCATGGGCGAGATGATGAGTGGAAGACTCGTAAAAGGATATGTCATTTTTTTGGAAGCCCTTTGAAGAATCATCTCCAGCCACCATTAAATATTCTACAGGTACCTTTTTTATTTTTTGGGTCAGTGTCAGTAGCACGCGGAGCGTCTATGAAGAGAGAGAGAGAGCTGATTATCTTCCAGTGAAATCAGTCTGACGCGGGTTAGCTTCACATAACCCCGCAATGGGACACAAAGGAATATATTTATACTTATATATATTTCATATCCTAGAGATACTGTTTTAGATGTGAACGTACAACGCCAGTCTTGGGAATATGCTTCAGTCCAGTGGTGCTTAACCTTTACTGCAGCCTTGCACCCCTTTGGTTCTCAATCGTGAAGAATGTATAATGTTAATAAATACATCGCTTTGATGAAACGAAGTAGTTGTACTTATGTAGTGACTGAATCGGAGACACTAAGAGTTGGAGACACCCTGTTAATTAACACGCACCAACGGATTAACACTTCCAATAAATCAGTCTATGGTCGACTACGGTTTCCAGCCAAGGCAGCTGGTAGACCGCCTGGCTGGCGACGCCGAGATGGTGAAGACGGAGACGGTGACGAAGACTCCGACAGTACGACGGGATCCCACTCCAAATGACAGCCTCGAGGTCCCCTCCCGGGGCCCCTCTTATGCTGTCAGCGTGGCCTGGCTCCGCCCCCAGCCACGCCCCCTTTCTAGAACCTACCCGCGGGTTCCAGGTGTGTCCCTTCTGTGACCTTTCCCCTAGATCCCCCTCTTGTGTATCACGTGGCCTGCTGACGTCAGGGCTGCTGTAAGCTGCATATCCCCTTCCGCGCCAGCAGCCAGTGCTATGCTGCTACATAGCTAATTCTATGTCACTACACTCACGTGCCCGTGCTAAATTTGTGTTTCGATGATTTACCTTCAAAAAAATCTGGCCATGTCTCTAACCCCCAGAAAGGGCATCTCGGGGGTGCCTGCATGCCAGGTGAAGAACCACTGCTCTAGTCACACGGTGTTATTACTCTGTTTTCAAAACGGCTGGTCAAATTGCCTTCAACTGGAAATTGCCGTTATTTCGCGCGGAATGATATCATGGGTGTCAGTTTCAGACAGCGCTTAAAAATAAGCACACTTAATGCGGGTGAACACAATTCACGTGTTCGTATTAAATGGAGCTTAAAGACTGATGGATGTGCTTCATAATTACCGTAACTCGTAATTGCTAATGTTCACTTTACGCACTTGCACTTTAAAAAATGTATATTTGTTTCAATGCAAGAGAAAATTATATTTATTTATCCCTCATTTAATAATTTGTTCTGGAACAAAACAACGCATTCCCCACCCCCCCATGAAAGAGCGTGGAGTGGCTTCAGAGCGAGCAATCGGATCTTCTCTTACCAGTGTCCATTATAATCACTATCTTTGACTGTATCTGGCCATGCTGTAACAATTACAGAGTTCAGTTCGCAACAGGAAATACTGTCCCTTGTAAGCGAGGGGTAAAATAAAATTCGTATCACTGTGAGAACGCGTAAATATATAAATGTGTCGTTAAAAGACGCCATCACCCGACACAGCCAACTAGTAAGGGCTGTTACGGAAACAGAACGTGCCAATTCGTCACTAGTACAGCACACCGATGTGTTGGAGAGCCAAGCCACAACATTTACAAACTGAGTACGACGTTTCGCCGGTAATTACAACTAGCTTCATCAGGCGACAGCCAGATTTGTGGAAAAGTCTTACTATTTCGTTCCTTATATAGAGGCGTAGATGTGTTCACCACGCAGCTGCACTCTTGCACAATGTGTGGGGGGGGGGATTACTGAGGCAACGTACATTATGCATGTGCATTATGCGAGCCCTTTGAACTTGTCCTTCCTGTCTATTATGTTTATTAAAATAGCCCTACCAACGGTAATCCCTATTGGAGTACACTGCCCTTTGTAGGCATGCATTTAAATAATGTATTATTTGATGATTCGCTTCCGCGCAGCACTAAGGCGGTAGCTATCCGAACGATTATTTTTTTTTTCATGAGACCAGTACCAAAATATAATAATAGGGTTTTTCCCCTTTTTTCTGGCGACAAAACTTTTTTACAAGGATTCATGCCTGCATTAACCACAATAATTGTAGTCAAAATGCAAACAAAAAAGAACTCTGATAATTTATGCATTGTCCTTGAAACTGATTGGTCCACACCAGACACAGCTTTCCTTCGAGCCTAGTCTCATATGGTGTTCGACCAGATGACACCAAAAGGCGCACAGTTCAAAGACGACGCACTATCAGAGAAATTAGGGCAATGCATACATTATCAGAGTGTTCTAGATTTGAAGCTTTCGTGACTGCAAGAATTCATAATCTTAGGTTTTTTCGGGAAAGTCACGTAGGTAAAAATTTTAAATAAATAAAAGTAAAATAAAATTAAAATCACGACGTTTCAGAGGCAACACAAGCTTCCGTCTTCAGGTGGAACCGTCACAGCCACGACAGCTGTTTCAAGTAAATGAGAGATTACAAGAGCTACCACTCCGTATATATAATGGTTGAAGAGGGGAAGGGCCAAGTACGGCACACTTTTTATTAATATGGTAAGGTGAGGCTGAAGACTAAGAATAGACTGCATAACAAAAGACTGAGCCTTTGTTATGGAGAGGTGCGGTTTGTGACTACGCCTAGCCTACATAACAAAAGTGTGAAAAAAAACTAAACCTGGTAAAACAAAACTGGCTATCTATCAATAACCTGTAATAGTTGTCTGTCAAATAAGATGGTCCAAATAAGTGTAGTTAATTCTTTTTTGCATGGTTAATCACATCTTTCCAATGATTACTCAGTTTGTAACCATCATCACGGTTGAAATTATGTCTGTGTTTGTATATTTGTATGGCTTCGTGTACAAACCTTTGATGGTAGCCAGGAGGTTTGCAGAGCACCTTGGTCTCGGAAAAGACAATTTCATAAGAGCCCACAGAGTTGTAGCAATGATCGGAAACGGCCGAAGAATCAGTTCTGCCGTGTTTCAGATCTGACTTGTGCTCGCGGACACGATCAGAAACATGACGTTTCGTTTCTCCAATGTAGCAATCACCACAACTGCAACTCAGTTTGTAGACTCCAGGATACTGTAAGTCAGGAACGACATCCTTCACAGATGGAATCAGATCACGGATTTTATGCACTGTACTGAATCAGACTTGGATCTTATGTTTGTTTAGAATTTTGGAGATCTTTTTGGTCACGCCTGCTATGTATGGTAACGTGATAGTTTTGGTCGGAGTTTCATGTGGCTGTTTCTGTATGGTGGGAGAAACAGCTTGGCGGATGGTGCGGTCAGAGTATCCGTTCATCCTGAGGGCCCGATGTACATGTCTTAATTCACCGGCCAGGTGGTGTTGGTCAGAAATGCCATGGGCTCTGTGGTATAGCGTTTTAATGAGAGAATTCTTTTGAGATGGGTGGTGGTGGGAATCCGGTTTCAAGTAGGAATCTGTGTGGGTGGCTTTCCTGTACACAGAATGTCCCAAGGATCCGTCAGGTCTCCTCTCAAACAGAATATAGATAGATAGATAGATCGTTTATCTATCTAGAATATCCAAGAATGGTAGTTTACCATCTTTCTCCACTTCCATGGTGAATCTGATGGATGGGTGTCTGGAATTGATGTGGTCCAAGAAGTGGTTCAATGCTGGGAGGCCATGTGGCCAGATGACGAAAGTGTCATCCACATACCTCTTCCACAGGGAAGGACGCAGGGTGGATGTCTGGATGGCGTCTGATTCAAACTTTTCCATGAACATGTTGGCTATAACTGGTGACAAGGGGGAGCCCATAGGGTTACCCTCATTCTGTTTGTAGAAGGTGCCATTCCAGGTAAAATAGGTGTTGGTGAGGCAATGCCTAACCAGCGCAGGTACATCAGAATGCAATCCATGTTGGACTAAGTCCTCAATTATTGTTAGGGTGTCCGGTACTGGGACTTTGGTAAACAAAGATACTACATCAAAACTGACGAGGATGTCATCAGGAGATAGTACCATGTCCTTAACCATAGAGACTAATTGGGTTGAGTTGAGTACTGTCGAAGAGGTCTTGCCTGTGAAGGGAAGCAGAGTATCTGATAGAAAACGGGCTAGTTTGTAGGTAGGAGAGTTTATCATCGACATGATGGGTCGTAGCGGGGTGCCTTCTTCATGGATCTTGGGAAGACCATAGAGTCTGGGAGGTCTAGCCGCCGATGGTTTTAGAGAGGGACGTTTGCTTGGTTCGATTAGGGAAGTCGAACTCGTGATGATTCTGTTGGTTTTTGTCGTTAGGCTTTTAGTGGGATCGTTTTTAATTTTGGAGTAACTCCCATTAACTCCCATTAATGATGGGAGTTACTCCATCGTTTTTAATTTTGGAGTAACTCCCATTAAAAACTGAGTAATCATTGGAAAGATGTGATTAACCATGCAAAAAAGATTTAACTACCCTTATTTGGACCATCTCATTTGACAGAAAACTATTACAGGTTATTGATAGACAGCCAGTTTTGTTTTACCAGGTTTAGTTTTTTCTTTTTTCACACTTTTGTTATGTAGGCTAGGCGTAGTCACAAACCGCACCTCTCCATAACAAAGGCTCAGTCTTTTGTTATGCAGTCTATTCTTAGTCTTAAGCCTCACCTTACCATATTAATAAAAAGTGTGCCGTACTTGGCCCTTCTCCTCTTCAACCATTATATATACGGAGTGGTAGCTCTTGTAATCTCTCATTTACTTGATACAGCTGCCGTGGCTGTGACGGTTCCACCTGAAGAGGGAAGCTTGTGTCGCCTCCAAAACGTCGTGATTTTTATTTTATTTTACTTTTATTAATTTTAATTTTTTTACTTACGTGACTTTACCGAAAAAACATAAGAATATCAGTGTTGTTTTTGTTTGCATTCTGACTGCAAGTATTGTGGTTAATGTAAACATGTTTCCTTACAAAAGGTTTCAGTTTTGTCGTCAGAAAAAAGGGGAAAAACAATATTATTATTTTCTTTTTATTTATTTCAATTTTGATAGATTCTCTAATTATTCTTGGCCAGTAGTAGCTAGTTTTGCACAAAACTTCAACATTATGAAAATCAATTGAGTGTCCTTGTTTGCACGCGTGTTCTGCTACTGCTGACAGTTATATTTGGCATATTTGAATATTTCTCTGATGTTCTTTAGTTTCGTGCTGATCATTCGTCCTGTTTGCCCAACATAACATTTACCACACGTGCAATTAATCCTGTACACACCTTCTGTTGATAGCTTCGGTAATATATCTTTTGTACCAGATATTAATTTCTGTATTTTATGTACGTGCCAAATCTGACTCGGATGTTTTGTTTTTCCAAACATCTGGCTAGTTTATCAGTTACTCCCGCAATGTACGGTATTTTGATCGTTTTAATTACTTGGGCAGTTTCAATGCTCGTGTTATTTGATTTGGTTTTGATATTCAATTCCCTGTTGATTTGTGCATCATTGTAACCGTTCATTTGCAGCGCTTCTTTAACATGTTGAATTTCACTTCTCAGACTGTCACCATCTGACACTTCCTTAGCTCGATGAATGAGCGTCTTGATAAGAGCATATTTCTGTGCGGGGTGATAGCGTGACTCTGCATTCAGATAGGCGTCAGTATGCGTTTTTTTCAGTAAACACTTTGTGTTATTTACCATTTCGACCCCATCCGAGCAGAATATCCAGAAATGGTAGAGTTCTGTAAGCTTCCATTTCCATGGTGAACTGGATGGATAGGTTTTGCGAGTTGAGATTATTTAGAAATGCGTTCAGTGTATCTTTGCCGTGTGGCCAGACCACCAATGTGTCATCCACATATCTAAACCAAGCAGAGGGGTTTTATTGTGCTTGAAGCTATTGCTTTTGTTTCAAAATCTCCAATGTACAAATTCGCTATCACAGGAGACAAAGGAGAGCCCATTTCTGCTCCTTCCTTTTGTTTATAGAAGTCACATTGCCACGAGAAGTAAGTGTTCTTTCGACAGTGTTCAGCTCGTCTTGGGATATCTTTGGCTAAACCTTTGTTCGTTACCAGAGTAACGAGTAATTTAATTCTCGTTGACCGGAACCCTCGTGAAAAGAGAGGTCACATCAAAACTTACGAGAATATCATTAGGCTTAAGCTTAATTCGTTATACTCTTTGGGTCTTTCGGTAAAGTCACGTAGATAGAAAAGTAATAAAATAATAATAAAAATCACGACGTTTCGAGTGAAACACAAGCAATCGTCTTCAGGTGAAAAAATACAGCAGGCGGACTGCTGAGGCAGGGAGAGAAGTGACAGCAGCAGACTTTACCGAAAGACCTAAAGAGTATGAATTCCTGCAGTCACGAAAGCTGTAAGTCTTAATTCTTTAATTATATTTACGAGATGTTCAGAGTTTTTGATGAACAAAGAGGTCCTGCCGATGTAGGGCTGTATACGTCTCGTTACGTATCGTGCTAATTTGTACGTGGCAGAGCCTATTGTACTAACTATGGATCTTAATGGGACATCAGGTTTGTGAATTTTTGATAGCTCATAAAGTATTGGTGGTTTTGATGCCCTTGGTTTGATCAGGTATTGTTCTTGCTTGGCAATTGATGACTTGGTAATGATTGCCGTTGTTTACGTTCCAAGGTACTGTTTGGGTCTCGTTTACCGTGGCAACTCTTACTAGTTGGCTGTGTCGGGTGGTGGCGGGTTATAACGACACATTTAGATATTTTCGCGATCTAACCCAAAAACCTCTATTATGGATAATATTGGTCGCGAAAGCCGACGTGTTAAACTCACTGTGAGAAGTCAGCAATGGTTGCCCACTGGATAAAGAGGCTGAATGCTACGAATTTCCTCCACTGATTCATGTGAGCAGAAATTGCTAATTTTAGAGTTATATGCAGTTGAGAGTACGCTTTACCAGTGCGGTGGAATGACTGGAGAAAACCCATGCATGTCGTGAGGATACGGGGCGCCACGCTAGCGAGATGTTAACTACCTCGCTTGGTATACAGGAGGTTGTGGATTCGATCCCGACCCTGACGCCTGCTGTTGTATATTTGGAATTCGCATGTCTCTCTCCACCGTGGTCACGTGGATTGTTCTGCGGGTCCTCCGGGGTTTCCCCTCCACGTTTAGAATCAGCGTGGGTTTAGAGGTATTTGGCTGCTGTACATTTCCACGCGATAAGCCACTTCGTTGAGCTATAGTTTGTGATAGCCATGTCGCTTCTGAAACAGCGCTACATAGCAGTTCAGTGGGCCTTACCCGGCACACTTTCTCACTCGCATCCGCCATTGTCCACCAAAACCAGCTCTAAAATGATGCCTTGTGCACGACTGCGTATTTGCTCAGCATGATGTCCGACGTTTCACTCCGCCACGTGCCGAGAGCGTGGAAAACCACGAGAGATTGTAACCACGTGCACGGATGCAAATACATGCTCAGAAAGGTTTTACTCAACCAAGAATATGAATCCCTGCAGTCACGAAAGCTTTAAATCAAAATTAAAATACTAGTGTAAGTGCCCGTCATGTGGCGGGTTCATAAAAATGTATTTGATGAAAGAGACTCAAAATGTAAGATTATATTGAATATATTTAATAATAAAAATCTCTAAATATCACATTTGGTGTAAATTGACTATCATTATGCTGTAACAGAGTGCAATACGAAAATATTAAATAGTAAAACAGGGGCGCGCTTGGCTTTTAACAAAAGCGGCGCTGGTATATTTTCTCGAGAGATTTGATAATGATTCTTGTAACAACAAACTAATGATTATTAGTTGCAACTTTAATCTAAGCCTTTTATGAAACCTAATTGTTTTTTATTGCATAAAATTCACGACACATTTATATATTTACGCGATATAACCCAATGATATTGGTCGCAAAGCCGACATGTTAAACTCAAAATCCACGTAGCTTACCCAGCGTTACACACAGCGCACAGAGGAGTGTTCGGCGTTAGGCACAGATCGCCAAGACGATATGTATAAACTACTTGGAGGGGGGGGGGGGGCGGGGAGAAAAAACTCCACGTTCCTATGACAGGGACAGTTTTCACCATAAGATAACGACGGTTGGCTGTGCACAGGGTGCATCGTTTTCATCAAAGCCACTGCGATGGGTTGCCAAACCCATGACCAGGATTTGAACTCACAACTTTTCGGTAGCGAGTCGAGTTCTCAAACCCGCAGCCGTCACCTTCCGCTCTGCCCACTGAACTGCTCCCAGCAGACGGCGCATTCGTGAAATATATGGCGCTACGCAGAGGATGCTGCTGCTGCTACTACAGCGGTGTAGACGGTTGAGCGCACTGAACTTGTCATCCAGAGATCGCAAGGTTCGATTCGTTCACCCGTGTGGAAGTTGAAGCAATGGGGGGGGGGGAGTTTCTGAATCCCTCCGCCCTCTTATGTCCATCGATGCCTCTCACGTTGTTTTTTCATTATAATAAATGCTGCTGCTCATGATGATCGTGTTCTCTGCGCAAAGGAACAATTGGCAGTGATTTCAGCATTCCTATGGTAGAGGCAATCTTTCTCAAAGTGCTTGCGACAAATGAACCGCGACACGTTGCTGATCTCGTCAGGGAGAATAAACTCGCACGTGAACTCCGCTCATCTTCGCAGCAGCGGCTTCTGACAAGCCATCGAACCAAGCCGGTCACTGCATCACGCGCTTTCAGATGCGCTTCTGCGGCCTTCTGGAACGCTCTTTCGATATAAGGACGCCACTGGAGCTATGCATTTTCAAAACGAAATTGAAAACTTATTTCTTCATAACCGTATTTTTGTGTTTAGTTTTGTTGCCCTTCCCTCTACACCTCCGATTAGCACGGTTGGCTACGTACGGTGCGAAAGAAGTTCAACAAACACGCACATACACTCAGCTGTATAAACGGGTTCATCAAAGTGTCATTCGACCAGCCAGTCGCGTGCGGTGGTGTTGAAGTGTGGGTTCTCCCTCACCTGGCATCTGCCAGTCATCTCAGTCGACTCATGGCACCTGGGTCTGTCCCGTGACCTCCTTGGGGGCCGTCCATAAATGACGTCACGCACCTAGGGGGGGAGGGGTCAGACATTTGTGACGATGTGTGACGAGGGGGGTGGGGTGAGAAATGTGACGTCACATCAAAATGCGCAACTTTAAATAAATATAGACAACACGTTCTACCTATTCTTGGTTATTTCGGTAAAGTCACTTAGAAGGGAAAATAAATAAATTCTCACAACGTTTCGATTGCAACACAAGCAATCATCATCAGGTGTGAAAACCACGGCAAGAAAATTTGAAAAATGAAGATGACTCACTCGCACATATAATTAAAAACACAAAGATCCCCCGTATAGCCTTCAACAGACCGTTGGGGCAAGATAAACGTGAACACTCACAATTAGAACAAGGAGTGGATAAGATATTGCTTACGCGACGTGTCGTCTGCGGTCATGACAATCGATGATTTGTTGCAATGGTGGTGCCACAGCAGTGACGGTCGATCACCAAAGGACTGGTGGGGCCTGAACTCGACTCCATACAAAAAAAGGCAAATGGAAAAATATAAATATTTACTTGCATTTATTAAAGTTTACAAACAGCAAATTCATTCAATGATTAATACGTCAGTAAAAAAACCCAATCATTAATACTTAGTTTGATCGTTCGTTTCTCAGTCCGCTTGTCCCGGTGAGGTTCACATCGGCACTATGTTGAGTAGGGCGGTCCCTTTCCCTGCATTGCATTACTATACACTACACTATACACTGCTATCAACTACACTATACACTACTATACACAGACTATAGCTCTTCCTGGGGAATTCCCAGGCGTTCCCAGGCCAGCCGAGCGACATCGTCCCGCAAGCAGCAGCGTGTCCTGGGCCAGCCCCGGGGTCCTTGCCCAGTGGGACTTGTTGCTGCTGCTGCCCGGTAGAGTTCCAGGGGGAGTCTACCGGGCGGCATCCTCACCGGGTGCCCGAACCACCTCAACTGGCTCCTCTCGGTCCGGAGGAGCAGCGGCTTTGACTCTGGGGCCCTCCCGGATTACCGAGCTCCTCACCCGATCACGGAGAGTGAGCCCGGCGTACAATGAACAAAGGCAACTCGTTGCCCTTAACGGGAACTAATCAAGCCGGTGTCTTCGTCCCTGGCAAGCACGCGTCAGCGACTGCGCCAGGGCGGCTGCAGGAGGAGCCGGGCAATTCCCGTCCGGTGCGGAGCAGCGGTGAGACGGCGCGTTACAGGGGGTCTCGATCGCTTGCTGGCAACGACTCGCTAACACGTGCGCTCTGTTTGTGTGCCTGGGCAATTGAAGGGGAGCACAGCAGCGTGCCCCCCCCCCACGGCCCCTTCTGTGCACCACTACTTTATGTACCAGCACCGTCTGGCACCGGGCGATAATAATAACAACAGCCATGCAATGGAGCCACACAGACTATTAAAAAGGTGTCGCTGCTTACGACGACGATGATGACGATATAATTTGGAATAACAATGATGATGATGTTCTTTGCGCCGTAATTATAAAAATGGATGATTGATAATTGTAAAGAAAATTATTCACGGTGAATGCTGATGACGATGGCTGCTGTTATTAGTGGTGATGGATGGTGATGGTGCTTGATGGCAGCAAAGGTGATTAATTGCCGTTGTATTAACGCACGCTAATGATTGATGGTGGTGATTTTAGCAAAGACAAATGCATGCGGCCACCCCTGTGACCCTCCACCTTTACAACTCCAAGCTGAAACTTTCGTTTGTTTTAGTCAACAAGAACGCGCCGGCGTCTTTCCGCGACCACTGGAGGTTGAAAGTTTGCTTGCTCGGATCACGAAGCCAAGCTACTTGTTGTTGTTGTTGTTGTGGGCTCACGCAGAGCCCCTTGGGCTCAACTGGCACCCAAATTGACTCAGGTGTCAACGACCCAGTCTGCTCGCGAGCCGATTATGTTGCTGCTATAAATGTCCAAATGATGAGTCACTTTATTGAGCGGCTGTCATTTGTGGCCAGGTCGCTTCTGAAAAACAAGTTAATACCTCGGTGGGCTTTTGCCTGGTAGGGTGGGGATGGTTTAGTTTTATGTCTTTGTTTTTTTAATGATTTGTTTACCCTTCTTGTACGTTGTACTACCATCGTGTTTCTATTTTCATAATATATGTTTTTTTGGGATAGATCGCGTAAATATATAAATGTGTCGTTAAAACCCGCCACCACCCGACACAGCCAACTAGTAAGGGTTGTCACGTAAACAGAACATCCCAATTAATCACTAGTACAGCACACCGGTGTGTTGGAGTACGACGTTTCGCCAGTAATTACAACCAGCTTCATCAGGCGACTGAGCAAATTATATCATGATGATACAGCAGTCATAATAATTTTCACGGAAAGCCTCTCCGATGTCTATTTGGTTTTTACCGCGTGTTTCGTCATAATGCCCGACGTTTCACTGGACGTGCTGGGAGCTTCTTCAGGAACTGAATCTCCCAGCACGCGGAGCGTCTCGAGGCTATTGTTTAGAAGGGTCTTGTCTCGAGATGTTTGGGCAATCCCATTTAAACGGTGATTAGTACAGGATAGAGTAATTTCCCGGTGAGCTGATGAGAATTTCCAGGTGAATGAAAAACCAACCCTCGTGCGTCATGCGCCTGTCACTGGGACACTAGAAAGCGCAAGCAAAACTTCTGCAGAGTTAATACATACATGCACATACAAACAGCACAGATGGCAGGAAACCCATTGAGAGTCAACTCCTACAAGCTGTAATATTAATGCACATCGTTTACAATATGTATGGGTCGCTGGAGGGGTGTGGAGGACAGGCACGTCGCTTGACAGGTGTCTGGCGGGGGGGGGCTCCCGCCACCTCGCCCCTGACTCCCTGTCCATCCTTCATTGGCTGCCCATTTCGACCAGAATTACCTTCAAGATCGCTTGCCTCTGCTACCGCGCTTTAAAATCTGGCTACGCACCACCGCACCTAAGTTCTCTGCTGATGCATTACACGCCTTCAATGAATCGTAGACACCTTGGCAGTGCGACGCAGAAACCTCGTTGAACTCACAACCGAAGTGGCTCCTGGCATGTGGAGTGAAACGTCGGACATCGCGCCAAACAACGCCACGTGGTACAACCGGAGCACGCATCAGAGGGCTGTACAACCGCGAAGAGCTGCGTAGGAATGGATACGAAATGCCCATTCCCGCTTGGGCATGGAGATTATACCATTTTTAGATGGTATGGAAAATCGCTTGTATATGTAAAATTTAACATGAGCGGTTTGATTTAACGGTGTCATAATGTAAGTGTGATGAGAAAAAAACATATTAAAGCGTTAAAGTGTCACATATTGATGTGACCTGCGGATAATATATTGTCCACATAACATTTCCGCGAATGCAATGTGGTTCTGTTTTTCATGGAATATTTTTCTAAACGCGCCGTAACACTCGAGCCCAGGTGTCTCCACGTTGAGCCGAGTGTTGGCGGTGCTCATCTCCATTGGTAGTCCTGAGCTCCGTGATGTAAATTCCACATTCCTATGGTCGTGGCTAGTTTATTCGTACTCACTTAAATCAACAAAAATGGTCTCGAATGGACCCCAAAATGGAATTTGAATTCACAAAATGAGATTTCAAGTGAGATTATCTAACCCCAGTTTCACACAGTCGAATAATTTATATTGTATAAGACAAAGATCGGTCATATAGCCTTAACAGACTGTTGGGGCAAGTTCACCTATGAAGGCCAGCACGACGAACGAGAGGGTGGCCGGCCAGCACCACGTCCGACCGCCTTTGTCTCCCCAGTGGCGATGTTTTTACACACCGCACCAGGTACTTATATGAGGCTGAGTCGACCTATGGGAGGCCCAGGACCGGTTCAGATAATCGCCACTGGTGTTGGCCGTGAGCGGGAATCGAACTCGTGTCGCCGGGTTTGTAGCGCAGCACGCTAACCGCTACATTACTGCACACACACACGCACTTGCAGGCCGGCGTTGCATTACACGTGGCGCTGCAGAGGGACAGTTGCCACTGGGGTGTCCCCTCGGTTCGACTGCCGCAGGGCACTGGAAAAGTTGAAATGAGATGCAAAGGCGTTAAAGCCGGGGCACTATAAATGCAAATCCTAGGGAGAAACCTTAATCCGAAGTTGCGCTCGTGAACAGACTCTGGCTCCCGATTTAACCAGTTGGCTCTGCCCAATGCTTCACGGCTGAAGCCGGGAGGCCACTCACTGCAGGCGTGAGGTGGGCAGAGAATTTCGTTTGACTCGATCAATGCCCACGGCGCAAGGGATCGTGCCGAAATGGGTCAAGAGGTTTAAGCCGATTTGTAAGATGTGAAATTTAATGTTTAGAGATGTGGACGTCTAAAATAAAGAATCTATTAAAAAACGTTGCGAACGACTATTTAATGTAAGGGTCAACATTGTACGTATTTATATTGAACTTCTTTCACACCGTACGTAGCCAATCTAATATCGGAAGGAAGAGCATTCCAGACGGCTGCAGAAGCGCATCTGAAAGCATACGATGCAGTGACCGTCTTTGTTCGATGGCCAGCCAAAAGCCGCTGCTGCTGCAAGGATGACGGAGTTCGCGTGATAATGGTTCATGCTCCTTGACGAGATCAGCAAGGTATTGTGGAAATATTGACTCTACCTTAGGAATGCTGAAATCAGCGCCAATTGCTCATTTGAGCAGAGTAGACTATCATCATCATACTTTATTATTATTATTATAAAAAATAAACACACACAATGTGATGACAGGCATTGGCCAAACGTCCCAATGCTGAAAATGTACCTGTAAATAACTGAATTGGCATTACACAAGCGCAGCATCGGCCCCTGCTGCGAACACTTGGCAAGACCCTCCTGAATAAGAGTCTTGAGCCTCGGTGAGGCTTTTCGAGCATAAAAAATGAATGATGAACAAAAGAAAGAGGCGGCCTTCATCGGTTGCAGCATTTGTGGGCTGTAGTAAGGCAGCTTACGAAGTCAAAGCTCAGGAGTGGCGCCCAGAGGGCAGCATCCAAGGCAGAAGACCTCAAGCCTGTTAGTGGCATTAGACATCTCAGTGGCGAGATAATAACTATATACAGGAGGCCGTGGGTTCGATCCCAACCCTGACGCCTGCGTGCATTTGGAGTTAGCACGTCCTCGGGTTTTACCCTCCACATTTAAAAACGTGCGTTTAAGAGAATTTGGCTGATTTAAATGCCCACGTGATAAGCCACATTTGTGGCTGCGTTGCTTATAAAAAGAAGAGCTACATAGCTCCTGTGGGCCTTACCTGCTAAATGTAAATAAAATTGTTCATAGTTAATAATGAGACCCGCCAGTCACGTGCCAACTGCGATACCAGCTGTGAAAACTGGCGCGAGGTGTAGGAGCGATAGAAGAGGTGTGGCGCTTCCTCACGATGTCATTATCACATTCATCGCCAATAACATTGTTCGTAAAAAAAAAGTAACAGTTTTATTAACACGCAGCAGGCTTTCGCGACCAATGTTATCCATAATAGAGCGTTATTTTGGGTTAGATGGCATAAATATAAATGTCAATTTAAAGCTTTCGTGACTGCAGGGATTCATATTCTTAGGTTTTTTCGGTAAAGTCACGTGACTTTACCGACTTTACCGAAAAAAACCTAAGAATATGAATCCTTGCAGTCACGAAAGCTTCAAATCTAGAATGCAGGGATTCATCTTCTTGGTTCTTTCGGTAAAGTCACGTAGAAGGGAAGTAATAAAATAATAAAAATAAAACATAATAAAATTATTCTCACAACGTTTCGGCCACAACGCAAGCAGCCGTCCTCAGGTGAAAACCAGGTCTGTCGAGGCAACAGCGTCTGAATGAAACAGCACCATGCTTGGAGCATATATTTAAGCTGAGTTGGAAGGGGGGGAAAGGGCCCCTTGGCAAAAGAATTTGCATATCAAGAGGAATTTAGCATATTTATGGGAAATGCAGGTATGTGATTAGTACTACTTATGCCCGTGCATTATGCAGGATTAGCAGCATCAAAGGGAGGGGATATGGGAAATGCAGGTATGTGATTAGTACTACTTATGCCCGTGCATTATGCAGGATTAGCAGCATCAAAGGGAGGGGATATGGGAAATGCAGGTATGTGATTAGTACTACTTATGCCCGTGCATTATGCAGGATTAGCAGCATCAAAGGGAGGGGATATGGGAAATGCAGGTATGTGATTAGTACTACTTATGCCCGTGCATTATACAGGCTTAGCAGCATCAAAGGGAGGGGATAAGGGTAGCATTAATAAAGGGAAGGAGTGTTAAGTAGCTGCAGTAACTAAAACCACCACGTAAACAACTAAAGTATAAACTACCTAGTATCATCAGTATACTAAATATACTCTACAATAAGCTGAGTTACTAACAGTAAGTAATACATTACAATTCTATGTCGTAAAAAATATAATATTCTTCATCTAAACTTTGTTCTCTTACATCACACGAGTCTACACCGTACTATATACTGCCATAGACAAACCCAACATTAAATTGTATACTGTATTGCTATAAACCGCCCTATACCTTATACATTGTAATATTACACGATGTATTATTCTACCCACCCTAATGTATATCACACTGCTGTATATTCACTATACAATTACGATACTATATATTACTTTGTACATTGTATTAAGCATATAAATGTTTATACTATTTGTCATTATACACTGTACCATTGACCGTCGTGTGAAAGATACTAAGAGGAAACAACGAAATATGGCAATGGGAGAGTAGTGAGAGGAAACTTGCAGCGGAGCAAAGAATCCATTCCCTGCGGAGAATACAATGCCAGTGAGTGGAACGCGGTCTGAAAGTCACCGTAAACGTGAACACAATCAGTTAAGATCCGAAATGGTTTATTACGTCATTCCAATGATTGCTAAGCCAGAATCCATCTTCTCGGTTGAAATTGTCTCTGTGTTTGTATATGTGGATCGCCTCATGAATGAATCTCTCATGGTAGCCAGATGGCTTGCAGAGAACCTCTGTCTTGGAGAAGTCAATATCATGTGAGCCCACTGAATTGTAACAGTGATCTGCCACGGCTGAGGTGTTTGTCCTACCGTGTTTCAAGTCTGCTTTATGTTCACGGATGCGGTCCGAGAAATGTCGTTTGGTTTCTCCAATGTAACGGCTATTAACTCAAACACGTACGCCAAGCTCTTGGGCATCAGACATCTGTGAACAATGCTCGACAAATCACAACTGATTCCCGGTCATGATGTTTGTAAGTGGCATTTGTCAATGCGTGATTTTGCCCTGGCCTAATTATAGCCTTAAGAGGGCCTTACTAACAGAACTTAACCATCATAGAATGTGAAGCAAACCAGGATATCTTTGTCTTTTTCTGTGTGATGTGTGTGTGTATGCATGTGTGGGGAGCATAGTGGTTAGCGCGCTGTGCTACGAACTCGGCGGCCAGAGTTCGATTCCTGCTCACACTCAATAACAGTGACGATTATCTGAACTGGTCCTGGACTTCCCCTCGATCGACTCAGCCACAAATGAGTACCTGGTGCGATGTGTAAACATCGCCACTGGGAAGACAAAGGCGGCCGAGCGCGGTATTGGCAACCCACCCCGTCATGTGCCGTGCCGGCCTAAATAGGTGCTCACTAACAGCACTTGCCCCAACAGTCTGGTAATGTTAATCGGGGAAGTGGGGGAATCATTGTCTTTGTGCACGGGTGCGAATGTAGGCCTCCAAGTCATCGCTGCCGATGTGGATTTCACTGCACACACTGGTCCAACCCGTCACCAGTGCCGCCAGCCAGGCGCCTCCTCGGCACGGTCGCTGCCTGCCCGCGGGCAAGCAACAACAACAACGAACAAATGAACAGCAACAGCTGCGGCACGGCTCTCAATGCTTGCGCAGGCACGATGCACTCGCTGATGCACGTTGAACCGTCGTTCCGTTGCCCGCCGCGACTGGGTACTCGGGGTTTGGGCGTGGACAATGCTGCCACGGTGCAAGCGGCGGCATCCAGGGCAAAAAGAGAACACCTGGCGGGAGACGGAGTTGTTAGAGCGGGACGGTGAGGACGATGATGTGGGGGGGGGGGTAGAGTTCCGCCGCTGCGCGGGGCCATGAGGCAGCAGCGCAGGCGGCGAGGGTCGCGCCAGACCCCCAGGACGTCGCTGCCCTCCCTGAAATGGTTAAAAACAGCAGCAGAAGCAGCCGGGCAAGCGAAATGATGTTCAGAGAGTTCCGCGCTCCGCAGAGCATCTGCAGATCGCAAACTGACAGACAGCCAGTTAGGTTGTTTGCTGAAGCGTAAAGAAGTCCCCCCCTTTCCCCCCACAGATCTTTGTGGTCTAAATTCCGCAATCTACGTTGAAATTATTTCGTACACCATACCTAGCCAACCGTGCTAATTGGATGTGTGTAGTGTATATTGTAATGTATAGTAGGGTAGTACGGGTGTTTAAAATAAATGGACTCGATTTGAAATCGCTATATCTCTGCAACCACGAACCGCCCATGAATGGAATTTTCACCACTTGAAAGGGCGGGGTACAGGGTTTCAAATGATTACCGCTAGATGCCTCTCCCAGCGCACAAACAGCCCCTAGCCTCAAGCATACACAAGATGGCGGCCCCGCAACACAAGGCGTTTTGCGTTCTGCAGTTCAGCAAGACTGAATCCATAATTGCGATGCAGCATGCGTTTCAATGGCGTTTTGGCATTGATCATGTCAAAGAGCATGGTGGCACAAAAGACCGTGTTTTGTGGAAGAAGACACTTTGAGAGGCGTTTGGAACGAATTCAACTATCATCTCGATATTGTCCGTACAGCAGGTGGAGGGCACATAGAGCATTTATAAAATGGTTAGTAAATCTTGCTAACTCATGAAACCTTTGTAACTTTTTTTGTGTAATTGTAACATGTTGCCATCGTGAAATATACTGCTTTGAAATTGGGTTCATCTTTTTAAAACACCCTGTATATAGTGTAGTGTAGGTTTGTTGAACTTCTTTCGTACACCGTACGTAGCCAACCATGCTACCTCCTCGTGGTGCTGGACAACAACGCTGTAGTGGGCAGTGCCGTGTGGGGAGGGCCAATTTAGATTGGCCTTTCCCTTTATGGCCTTTGTAACCACCACAGCGGCCAAATGGGGGCTCTGGACAGGTGCGAGGGGCTGGTAACCCCTCCACCTTCAATTAACTACCACCACGATTTAAAAAAATTAATGAAGCTTGTGCCAGAGGCCCCGGGGGGACAGGCATCCTGTCGGAGCCAGGAGACTGAATCATTCTCCTCGGGGCTCCTCCAGAAGAAACAAAAAACCTCTACGGATGGCCACGTGGAATGTTCGAATGCTCACTGCGGAGGAGAGGCTGCCACTCTTCTGTCGGGAGATGGACCGGTACCGCCTGGATATCTGTGTTATTCAGTAGGTCCGGTGGACAGGCTCTTGCTCCTGCCACCATGAGGGGTGGACAGTCCTCTACTCAGGGCAGGAGACTGCTAAACAACAGGGAGTGGCTCTTCTTCTGAACAAACGAATTAAGGGGGCGTGGGAGTGTGGCGTTGAAGTGTGGGAAACTGTAAGCCCCAGCCTACTTTGGGTTCGCCTTCCTATCAACCAGAGGTGAGGAGTGGGGGTCGAGATTACTTGTGCCCCCACCGAAGATGACATCCATGGAAGGATGCAGGCAAGGCCGATGAGTCAGATGCCTTCTATGACCTCCTGTCACAGGTAATGGCTAAAGTGGCCCCTCGGGATAGAGTCATCTTGTTGGGTGACTTCAATGGATGAGTTGGGCATAATGCTGTCACCTAGTCTGGAGTGATTAGATGGCATGGGCCAGATCAGCTCAATAACAACGGTAAGAGGCTGCAAGATTTTTGTGCAGCCCATGGGCTTGTAATTACCAACACACTGTTCCGGCATCGGCGCATCCACACAACATCATGGATGCATGCCGGATCCAAGCAAGAACATCTGCTGGACTACATAGTGACAGAACAGCAGATGCGGGCCCATGTCCTTGACACCAGGACCTACCGTGGAGCTGATTTGCCCACTGACCATCGACTTGTCATCTGTAAGATGCACAGACCCGTGATCATAAATCGCTCTTTAACTCCATTAAAAAAGTAACCTGCAGCACCACACCTATTACCATCATTAGGGGAAAGAACGGTGATCTAATCTCTGACCCCCATGAACAGGTTTGCAGATATGCTGAGCATTTCTGGAAAACATCGTGGGCCAAAGTGGGGATGACCCTGCTGAGGCTGCGGTGCCTCAAATATGGAAAGAAGTCACCTCCTGTGATTGGCTGGCTGCGGTGCCATCTGTTGAGGAAGTAATGAGGGCGATCCAGAGCCTGACACCAGGAAAGGCACCGGACAGAGATGATCTCCCAAGCAAAATGTTGAGGGAGGGTGGCGTTTGTGCACAGACTGCCCTACATGACATCATAACAACAGTCTGGACCACTGGACGGGTTCCGCAAGATTGGAATAATGCCCTGGTGGTCCCCCTCTTTAAGAAGGGGGACCACACAGACTGTAACAACTACAGGGGCATCTCACTCCTCAGTTTGCCGGGAAAGGTCCTGGCAAGGATTATTCAACAGTGCCTTGCCAGGCATGCAGAGCCCCAATGTGGTTTCAGAAAAGGGCGGTCCTGCACAGATGCCATATTTTCTGTCCGTCTGCTACAACAGAGGTGTAGGGAATTCCAACAAGACCTACATCTCTGCTTATTGACCTGGTCAGGGCCTATGATATCATCAGTAGGCCTGGGCTCTGGGTTGTTCTTCCTGCTTTCGGAGTCCTTGACCCGCTGCTCATGATCATTAAGGACATTCATGATGGTGAGCGGGTCCGGATAAAACTATGTGGCCGGGAGTCAGAGCCATTCCATATTCACCTTGGGGTGCGACAGGGATGTCCTCTGGCTCCCATATTATTTAACATCTATTTCGACCACGTAAGTCCTGAAGCCTTCAATAGCCGTACCAGAGGAATTTCCATCTGGTATAGATACAATGGGAGGCTTATCGATGCCCGGGTGCGGTCAAGGGATGGCTCCCTATTGCTCAACCATGTTATGTATGCCAATGATCTGGTAATTGCTGCTCACTCTGAGGATTTGGAGGCACTGCTGCTGAACTTGGAGCTTGCCACTAAGAGGTGGAGACTTACCATCAGCCCCACCAAAACTAAGCACCTGCCTGGGTATTTTATACCATCGGACACTCCACCCCCACAACTCCCAATTGGTGATAGGGCAGTTGTGGAGAGAGTGGAACGTTTCCCACACCTGGGCAGTGTGCTCATGACCAGCTCCGGTTTGACAGCAGAAGTCTCACTCCGAATCAATTGAGCGGCATTATCTTTCCATCGGTTGCTTAACGCTATGTGGAAGCTACCTGGTCTGTCGCTCCGCACGAAGCTTCAGGTCTTCTCGGCCACAGTCATTTCCTCCCTTCTCTACACTTGCGAAACATCTTCACCGGTTAGAAATATTTAGGCTGGCTTGCATACGATCTATCCTGGATTTAACCTGGCTAGATTGGGTGAGGAGCTCACATATCCTTGAAAGGTCTGGACAAAGTCCCATCGGTGAGTCCCTCCGGCAGGCAAGGCTGCGTTGGCTGGGTGGTGTAGCCCGCATGCCCAGTCACCGCAGCCTGAACAGCTTTTGTTCGGCCGGATCAAGGGGGCTAAACAGGCGCAACACGGGCTAGAGAAGAGATGGAGTGATGTGGTACAGGAGGATGTGGAGCTGAGTGGACTAGCTGATGACTGGTACCAGCGGTGTCAAGATCGGCCTGTGGAGGAGGCTCGTTAAGGACGCTACTGGGCAGTTGGAGGCAGTCGCCCTCAAACAACAACGGAGGGGGGAGGAGCGACGCTCACAATGAGCGGAGCGCCGGGTGGCTAAAGCACAGCAAGGTGGCACAGTAGGGGGCACAGGTGGTGCATCAACCAGTCATCTCAGTCAGTCGACCCGTGGCACCTGGGTCTGCCCCGTGACCTCCTGCCAGCGGGCGTTTGACACCTCACGTGGCCTCAACGTGCACATAGCCTGGCACAATCGTCGTGGTGACGTCACCGCCACTTAGTGGCAAATGGCGGTTGTTGTTGTATAGTAGTGTAGTATATAGTGTAGTGTAGGTTTGTTGAACTTCTTTCGCACTCTGCACGTAGCCAACCGTGCTAATTGGAGGTGCATAGCGTGGTCCATTAGGAATGGACCACTCTTTTATTTCCTCGTGCAGAAAGGGAGTAAAGTGTGGTTTTGTGAAAGTCCTGATGTGCTGTGCAGTCCATCAATGCACGTGTGTACACCAGCATGTGATGACTGAGTTGGTCCTGTGGGTGGCTGGCAGGGTTATTGATTACCCGGACTTGTACACCAGTCACGTGGTTAATGGCGACTCGGTTGAGGATTGCTGTGTGTGACACGTGTGCTGTTGCATTTTACAGATTTACAACAATAAATGTGTTTTCCCTCGATTGGGAGCACCTGCCCACGTCCTTCATTTCGAGTGTGCAATAATAGTGTATAGTGTAGTGTATAATAGTGTAGTGGATCGTGTAGTTTAGGTATATTGAACTTTTTTCGCACACAGTACATAGCCAACCGTGATAATTGGAGGTGCGTAGTATATAGTGTAATAGAGGTATGTTGAAGTCCTTTTTAACACTTTACGTAGCCAACCGTGTTAATCGGAGGTGCGTAGTGTATAGTGTAGTGTATAGTAGTGTAGTATGTAGTGTAGTTCAGGCATTTTAACTTATTGCACACACTGTGCATAGCTAACCGTACTAATTAAAGGTGCGTAGTGTTTGGTGTCGTGTATATTAGTGTAGTGTATAGTGTAGTGTAGGTATTTTTTACTTCTTTTGTACACCGTACATAGCCAACCGTGCTAATCGGAGGCGCGTAGTGTATAATGTATTGAATAGTGTAGTGTAGATATGTTGAACCTCTTTCACACTGTACATAGCCAACCGTGCTAATCGGATATGCGGAGGAAGAACAACAAATCTAAACACAAAAATCAGTTATAAAGAAATGGGTTTTCAATCTAGATGATTTCAAAGTGCATAGCTCCGGTGGCTTCCTAATGTTGGAAGGAAGAGCATTCCAGACGGCCGCGGAAGCGCATCTGAGCGTGCGCGATGCAGCAACCGACTTTGTTCGATGGCCAGCCAAAAGCCACTCCGAGGATGACCGGAGCTCGCTTGATGGTTTATGTTCCTTGACGAAAGTTTGGCAGTAGTGTAGGCAACTCCTACATACAACGACAAAGATGCCCCAAATTGCCTTAACAGACTGTTGGGGCAAGAGCTGTTCGCGAGCACCTAGGAAGGCCAGCACGGCACATAAGGGGGTGGGTGGCCAGCATCACGCCCGACCGCCATTGTCTCCCCATTGGTGATGTTCACACACCGCATTTTAGGCTGAGCCGACCTAGGGGAGGCCCAGGACCGGTCAGATAATCGCCACTGGTGTTGGCCGTGGTCGAGAATCGAACTCGTGTCGCCGGGTTCGTAGCGCAGTGCGCTAACCGCTATACTACCGCTCCACACTCTACGAACATACATACATTCGTTGTTAAATGGCTCATGTTGTTCGACTCAGCCACGACATCGTACAAGGCAACTCACGTGTGCGTGATGCTCGGTAAGAATAGACAGCGCGGTGTCACCGTTCATTACGGAGAGAGCTTGAGGGTTGTTTTTGAAGAGGAAATATCACGGTCTTGCGTACAAATACCTCATTAAAAATAGGGGTATTACGGAACGTTCACAGCGAGGAGGAAAGTGCCACAATTCTACAGCGAGTGTCATACAACGCCTATAAGGGAGGGCTGGTGGATCACGCAGATTTCAAACGAAACGCTGTATCCTGCCACGTGCAGGCTTAGTGTGCCAACGGTGGTCGCGGTTGGATATTTTAGTTGTATTATGTACACGTGACTGTTATAATTTTTTATTTGTGAAAGTACGTGATTAAATTATTATGATTAAGATTGACTGCTTACCCGCTCAAATTCCGGCTTACTCGAGTCTGGCTTGGAAGAGGTTTACTCTCACATTGTTTGTGCTCAAGCAATTGCTTAGGCATTGCTCATCTCCTTTGGCAGCCCTTGGCGAGTCATGGGTATTCCACATTTCCAGGGCAGGGCCATGCTGTACATAAGACAGCCACTGCCTATTGTGCCCACAATTGGAACTGTAATCGTATTAATTTCAAAGAGGAAGGACGTATCGAGTCAAGTCAGGATTTTAACTCTTTACTTTTGTAGTACATAACTACACATATGGCATTACGGATTATAAATGTCATGTACTCGAATTGTAAATGTTGTGGGTTTACTCTCCAACACACTGGTATGTTGAACGAGTAACGAATTGGCATGTTTTGTTTCCATGACAAATCTTACTAATTGGATGTGTCGGATGGTGGCGGGTTTAACGACACGTTTATATTGACATCATCTAACCCCTCCCAAAAACCTGCATTATGGATAATGTCATGTGTGCTTGTGTGCGTTCACGTTACAGAAGTGCGCACAACTGGAACAGCGTTTGGCATTAAACGTGGGGTAGTTATGGTTGCATCATCTTTCGCGGAAGTGTTTCTTATCCCATTAAAAACAACACACACACACATTAGAATGCGATTGTGGTCGCTGTCCGCAGTTGTGTTGTCTCCGGTCGGCTAAGGCGGAGAGCGCGTGCGCGGCGTCGCCCACGTTGGCATTCGCGAGGCTCCTGCCAGAGCCTCGCCGCCACGTTGTGCCGCGCACTTTCCTGCGGAAATGAATGCGTTCAAATGTCGCGGTAGCTTACGAGCTGCAGTTTTTGTTCGCTTTCTCCGCGATATTTTTTCGTTCGTAGCGTTGTTTCATTCTTGCCGTCATTCTACGTTACGGTTAGGTTAGCACGTAGGCTTTCGCGACCAATATTATTCATAATAAAGGTTTGTGTAATAATATTATCATCTGGTATTTCTGGAAAATCGCCCGATGATGCTGGATATAATTACCAGCGAAACGTCGTACTCAGATTGTAAATGTTGTGGATTCACTCTTCAACACACCGGTGGGCTGAAGTAGTAACTATTTGGCGTTTTGTCAACGTGAAAAATCCCTTACTGATTGGCAGTGTCGGGTGGTGGAGGGTTTCGACACATTTATACTTACGCGATCTAACCCAAAAGCCTTCGTTGTGTACGTTACGCTTGTTTGTGGGGATGCCGTGTTTTGTCTATATTGAATAAATAAGTTAATGAATACATGACAACTTTAATTTGCCCAAAAAAGCCGCAGATATGTTGCTAGTACGGACGTTTGGCGAATTCTATTTATTACTGATTGGTATATGTGTGGTAAAACTGGAGTACTTGGAACTTAAACTAAACTAAAAACTAAATATGTTTTTATTTGACCAGGTAAGGCCCACTGAGCTATATAGCTCTTTTACAGAAACGACCTGGCCACAAATGATAAGCTCAACGAAGTGGCTTATCATGTGGAATTTTATAGCAACAAAACACTCCAAACGCACGATCGTAAATGTGGAAGGAAAGACTGGAGGACCCGAATAAAAATCCACACGACTGCAGTGAGAAACATGCAAACTCCAAATATTCAGGCATCGGGGTCAGGATCGAACCCACAACCTCCTACATACCAGGCGAAGAAGTTAAAATTTCGCCACCGTGGCACCCAAAATCTGAAGGTAATCTCAGATTTATGTGAGCAGAAAAGTCAATCGTATTGAACAACTTTCTTGTCTAGCAACGTTCTAGGTTTACAAAACAATTATACGAACTCACTACAGATTTTTTTGCTCTGACGTTTATTTACACACTTTATGACTTGCTGTCGGTAGAGTCTGGCACTGTGAATTTCACGCCTCGAAAAGATTCCCCTTGTTGTGTAATAATAACATGCCAAATGTCCTACGGGGTGTTACGTCAAGCGATGAATAACATGTTCTGAAAATGCCCACAGCAACGAGATGATCGCAATCACATCGGAAAGCAACCTTAGAAGGTGACAACAAAGAACGATGGGGTGAGATCGTAGCTCTTGTTAATACTATTTAAGATCGAAACAGGAGGATTTCTCCACAAATATGGCTGTCGCCTGATGGGATAATCACCGGCAAATCGTCACCGTACTCGAATTGTTGTGGGTTTACTCTCCAACACACCGGTGTGCTGAACTAGTAACTAATTGGCATGTTTTGTTTACGTGACAAACCTTGTTAATTGGCTGCGTCGGGTGGTGGCGGGTTTAACGACGCATTTATATTTACGCGATCTAACCCAGAAAACCTCTATTATGAACAAATAACGACTTTTGGAGTAACGTTAAATTTCCTCTCTTGCCTAACACGAGACAGTGCTTCTTAAAGCTCTGCACGTGGTTGACCACACAGATTGTTTAAAACCAGAGAGGAAGAAAAGCCAAACTTACGTTTATTAATAACTTGTTCATTTCTGGGCGAGGTCGTGTAGGTATATATTGTAGTGCCATTCTATTTAACTATAACCCTCCGCCACCAACTAGAGCCGATCACGTGGGCAAATATGCCAATTAATTGGTTTTCTTTTCGGATAAAGTCTCGCGCAGAGCGAGATCTCGAGCTCTCGTCAACGCTTGATGATGCTGGATGTAATCCCCAGCGAAAGGTTGCACGACATTACCAAAGGGTTTTACTTGCTTTACAACATTCCCGTTTGCTGAATAATACAAAAACAAATCAATTGGCGTATTTGTCCACGTGACAACATCATTTGTTTGGCTCTGTCGGGCGGTGGAGGGTTATTATAGTAAAACAATTGTGTAATATTATACATACGGGATTGACTTCACCCAACAAAAAACTAATTATGAATCACAATATTGGTTGTAAAAGCCTACATGTGAAAAATAAAATTAAACTGAAGGTAACTTGAGTAAAAAAGGTAAAGCAAACATTTTGAAGTAATTTGTAACTGAATTGAAACCTGAAAACTCACTGCACCAAAAATCGGGTGTATTCATGGGCGGCTGCTAGGATTGTCACTTCTGGTACAAAATCGTGGACATATGATGCGCCCAAGAGCATCGGAAGAGGGCAGAACTGTATGCAAATGCATTGTCTTGAGGGGTGCATCGTTCCGTAACTGACAAAAAACTGGGACTCTTGACGTCCCGGGAAGACTTACTGACAGCTGCTTCAAAAACAGGACGTCCTGGGCGGGGGGAATAAAAACAACAACCAGGGCACGTGCCACTTGAGCTCATGCTCCTCCTATTGGATCCCATTGATGACCTCAGGATCCCAACAGCGCAGGAGAGTGCCGCTCTCCACGGCGATTATGAACCTCCCACAGTCAACCAGTGGGGAGCGGTAGTGTAGCGGTTAACACGCTGTGCTGTGAATCCGGTTCACCCGAGTTAGATTCCCGCTCGCGACCAACAGCAGTGACCATTATCTGAACCGGTCCCGGTCCTGGGCCTCCCCCTAGGTAGTCTCAGCCTCAAATAAGTACCTGGTGTGGTGTGTAAACATTGCCACGAGGGAGACAAAAGTGGCCGGGCGTGGTGCCGGCCACCCACCCCCCTTGCGTGGCGTTCCGGCCTCCTTCATAGGTGCTCACTAACAGCACTTGCACCTCCGATTAGCACGGTTGGCTACGTATGGTGCGAAAGAAGTTCAACATACTGTACATACAAACATTCACTGTGACGTAAAAACAGACTTAATCTTCTTGTCAAGAGTGTTCAAGCATAACTTTTATTTTTAAAATACGAACTTTTTTTTCTCTCACTGTCACTGTGAGGAAAAGATGCTGATTACATGGAATGCTTATTACATATGATTAAACAGTGCATCGATAAGGGATTAAACTATTCCGTGTCTCGTAAAAGAAAGTATGCGTTTCCATGCGACTGTGGTTCTAAACTAAGTACAGTCCGTTCTATAACGTGTGCTATTTTCATAACGCGAATTGGATATAACGCGATGAATGTATTAGCGAACACGTCTTTTATAACGCGGATGCGAATTGGATATAACTCGATCGAGTGAACAAAACTACGTCCCGCGAGGTAAGAATAAGCGGTTGTGAGGCTGCCTCGGCGTAGCATCACACAAGGGATTGGGATGCTGCTGGATGCTTCTAGATGCTACCCACGCGCCTCAGTCTTTGTTCGGCCTGCGTACCCATCTCCCGTGTTATCACGGACTGTGATTTACGCTGTATTATATATTATTTATTACTTATTACGACGCGATGTTCCAAAATCCTTCTGTACAAGGCGATGCTGCCGCACTCGATTGGTCCTGGCACCCCAGAGATTCATCAGTTCGACCTCCTGGCCCGGAAGTCGGAAAGCACCGGCCGAGATTAAATTACTGCACCTCGGTCCCACCCAACGGTATGAATGGATAACACGGCCATTCGTTATCGGCAGGTGGTGGGATAAAGTGTGGGTGCTCACACTTTCCTCGAAGACAACGTGGCCCAAAGTAGCGGAGTGCATGTGAGATGTGAGATGTCAGGGCCGGACCTTTACCACCTTAAAGCGTTGCTTTTGCTTTTTACAATTTTCAAGTCTGGGGTCATAAACTAGGCCTGGGTGGTCGGCGCCAAATTGGACAAATCAGTTTCAGTGGTGGCTCCCGTCATGAACTGCGAGTGGGTCCACAAATCGCCATTGCCAGTGGCAAGGGTGCACCCTAACCCAGTGTTGTTCTTCATCGCAAGGCCCGTGGGCCACTGGCGGTCCCTGGAAGCCTTTCGTGTGGCCTCTGACCTGCGACCCTTAGAATATAAACAAATGTGTTGCATGGAAACGCACACTTTCTTTATGAGATGCGAATTAGTTTAAGCACTCACCATGCAACTGTTTAATCTTATGTAATTGGTATGTAATCAGCACTAAACATTTGCTGCAGAAGTCTAGTCCGTTCAAACGTCAGCATCTTTCCTCCCCGGTGGCCTTTAGTGAGGCCCCTGTGGCGTGCGGCCCCCGGACAAAAAATACACAAATGTGAAAACACCACCCCATCATCATCGTCGTCATCGTGCTGCTCTCACAACCCCAACAATGGTTTTAAATGTGTGGTGGCTCTCACACTGACGCCTACCTGTCAACTCCTTAACAGTGCCCTACCTTATTACAGACTGATTCAGACCTTATTGGTCACCCCGGTCCCTTATAAATCTCAAGGTTTATCCTACAAAGTCCCATCACGACGGAGAAACACATTTTTTTGCCCGTATTGAAACGGCTGTACGCCGTATGGACCTGAAAACTCAAAGTCGCTGGACCAGAATACGGGGTAACCCGTTTGGGTTGACACGGAATGCTGATGATGTCTCTTCGGCGAAGGTGACCCCCTCTGATCATCAGTGAAGAACGCCGGGCGAACCGGTTAATCTCGGGGCAGCAGTGATGAGGACTTCAAAGGTGCATGTCCTGTTCTCTAGCGACACCTCCTGGACGGAAAACAAATCGAAGGCCGCGTTGAATACAGTAGCATGCAGTCAGTTACGCTGTAAAACTGAAATGTTCACATGAATTCGAAGCGATCGCAGAACGGATGAAAAAAAACGTCGTCAGCACCTGAAATAACTCTTCAAAAAGACATTCAAAGCTCCAAGTAATTACTCATTGGTTCGGATGAGTAATCGCTAACTTAAAACGGATTTCACAACACGGCACAACTGAAAAAAAGGTATCCATGCTCCAAGGGGCATGTGGCAATGCTCATTTGCATAACTATGCTGTCCTGAGCCAGTGGTGGAAATTCCACATTCTCACAGTCGAGACAGTCAGGACACTGTGCAAACACTGCTTTGGAAGAGTTGGGGGGCGCTGCGGTGGTGAGATGTTAACGACCTCGCCTGCTATACAGGAGGTCGTGGGGTCGATCCACGACCCTGACGCCTGCTGCTGTATATTTGGAGTTTGTAAGTTATCCCCGTGGTTTGCGTGGAATTTTTCCCTCCACGTTGAGAAACATAAGTTTCTAATATTTGGCCACTATACATTTCCACATGATAAGCCACTTTTTTTAGCTATAATTTGTGGCCAGGTTGCTTCTGAAAAAGAGCTATGTAGCACAGTGGGCCTTACCTGGTCAAATAAAAAGTTTCGTTGAATTTAGACTCCCCGCAATATGATGATTAATTTATTGACCCCATAGAAATGATCGTCTAAGTTGACCTCTGACGAGGTACATCTTCTGAGTCCAGCACTTTGACCAGACACCACCTAGCTGGGTACATTGTTTATATAATCAGTCTGCTACATCCATCACAACAGCATCCCTGATCAATCCACTGCTGGATGAACTCACCCCACAACCCCCGTCCAAAGCCGCTGCTATCTCTCCCACCTTCTTGCAATTTAACAGTCTGCTGCATCCCACCATTGAGAACAAAACGCTGCATTTTTGGCAAAATTGGATGTTTCTGCAATTACAATACCGCATTCACGATAAGCCCGCAGCTCCCATTAGCATGGCTGGCTACATACGGTGCGAAAGAAGTTCAACAAACTGTGTGTACATGCATTTGGGACAAATTTTGATTTGGTGTCTGGCTCTCTCATCAATCGGGGAGTCATTCTGGTCCCCCCCCCCCCCCGTCAGCAATGAGTCCATGACAAGACGGCAACAAAAACTCTGCGAAATACGTTACGCAATGTGGGTTTCAAATTTCTATAACGCAGGCCGTACGGGAAAAAAAAGTAGTGATCGCGCTCGCAATGGTATTGTGTTAGCGGAGAGAAAACAACGCTCTGCAAAAACACGCAAACGCGATGCTTACGAGTGGGAACGTCACACTTGGTGCCGCCGTATGGCAATGAGTGACATTGGCTACGGAACATGAAACCAGTTAACCGAGCAAGGGCGATCCCACGTTTTGGGTAAATCTGTTTGCGCACATCGCTTGCGTGTTTGTGTGTGGTTACGTGCGCGTGCGCAAGCGGTAGTGTAGCGGGTAGCGGTCTGCGCTACGAACCCGGCGATTATCTGAACTGGTCATGGGCCCCCGCTAGGTCGACTCAGCCTCAAATGAGTACCGGGCGTGGTGCTGGCCACCCACCGCCTTGTGTGCCGTGCCGGCCTTCATAGGTGCTCGCTAACAGCACTTGCCCCAACGGTCTGTTACAGGCTACACGGGGGGTCTTTGTCTTTGGTTACGTGCGCCCGTGCTTGCGTATTACCGTCAGCGAAAATTTGCGGGGCTTTTTTTTTTTGGTGCGTAAATTGACAAAACAAGGGCACGATTTGATAAATAACAAGGGCCCGAGTTATTTTAGAAGTTTAGTGACATAGTCCAGAACGTGATAGGGTGTTGTCGCACGCGGGCGCCAGTTTTCTCTCAGTTGGCTGGAGCCCTGAGAGGTTGGTAGGTTAACCGAAGGCAAACGACAAACACATGCCTCGTTAATATTAAACTCGCGCGCGCTCGGGGTGAATGGATTCAACTCCCCGCTGTTTTGCCAGCCGAGGAGACCGCTTTTGGGTTGGTTGCCATCGTAAGCCGTGAGCAAGCGACACCGATGTCTTCTCGAAGTTGTCCACGTGTTTTTCCCCTCCGTCAGCCAAGGTCCGCATCGTACGTCAGTGGGCCCACCACCGCCACCACCACCGCTGCCGCCACCCCCACAACCGCTACCGCCACCGCCGCCGCCACCACCGCCACCAAGCATTTTCGCTCTGCATGAAAAACGTCGCTGCTTGATATAATAATACACGTTGGCTCCAAGTCATCATTATGTATGGTAACTATATTGTAAAAATATACAACAGCACAGAAAGCTTTACAGATGTGGCCATCCTTTGAGACATGTGGTGACTTTATGTCGAGGGTGGGCTGTTTGTATTTTGATGGAGTACCCATCAAAAAAAACCCACACGGAAACACACCGATACCACTGGAACTCAGCAGATAGCTTCTCTAACTACTCCCACCATTAGAGATCTACCTTCTCTAGCTCCTCCCCCTTTTAGTGATCTACCTTCTCTAGTTCCTCCCCCTTTTAGTGATCTACCCACTCTAGCTCCTCCTCCTTTTAGTGATCTACCTTCTCTAGCTCCTCCCCCTTTTAGTGATCTACCTTCTCTAGCTCCTCTCCCTTTTAGTGATCTACCTTCTCTAGCTCCTCCCCCTTTTAGTGATCTACCTTCTCTAGCTCCTCCCACTTTTAGTGATCTACCTTCTCTAGCTCCTCCCCCTTTTAGTGATCTACCTTCTCTAGCTCCTCCCCCTTTTAGTGATCTACCTTCTCTAGCTCCTCCCCCTTTTAGTGATCTACCTTCTCTAGCTCCTCCCCCTTTTAGTAATCTACCTTCTCTAGCTCCTCCCTCTTTTAGTGATCTACCTTCTCTAGCTCCTCCCCCTTTTAGTGATCTACCTTCTCTAGCTCCTCCCCCTTTTAGTAATCTACCTTCTCTAGCTCCTCCCCCTTTTAGTGATCTACCTTCTCTAGCTCCTCCCCCTTTTAGTGATCTGACTTCTCTAGCTCCTCCCCCTTTTAGTGATCTATCTTCTCTAGCTCCTCCCTCTTTTAGTGATCTACCTTCTCTAGCTCCTCCCCCTTTTAGTGATCTACCTTCTCTAGCTCCTCCCCCTTTTAGTGATCTATCTTCTCTAGCTCCTCCTTCTTTTAGTGATCTACCTTTTCTAGCTCCTCCCACTTTTAGTGATCTACCTTCTCTAACTCCTCCCACTTTTAGTGATCTACCTTCTCTACCTACTACCTATTCGAGCTAAGGTCGTTCCCTGCAGGTGATGCCTCTATTTTAGCTCGATCCACCAACACACGGCCATAGTGCAGAATGCAAAAAAGGTGTTTGACCCTAGAAAGCACGTGTTGACACAGTGTGTGATTGAGTCTGGAATCCCATTATCCCTCGCAGAATCCATTGCTTTTGCATAGCTGTATAAATTGACATTCGTGTTCATGGCCTGCATCCAATATTAACTTTTGGCAGCAACCTGCGATATTATAATTTCCACATGATTTGAACTTGGATCTCCAAATCCCTCACCTCTGAAGTTCAGATGATTTCAGAATAGCGCTGCCAGATGCTGTTAAATGTGACCTCGTTTCTCCCCTCCAGTTTCTTCCAAATTAATCGTGGATCCATCCATTGTGGTGCTGCAGTTCGATCTCTCGACTCAAGAGCCGGTGAATTAAAATCCGAGTGGGGAGTCGACTCAGTCTATCACCAAACCGAGATCAATGAAATTAGTACTACTGCTTTATTTACATTCAGCGGTGAGTGTCCTATGAAAAGAATGGCCCCAGCCACAGTGATATGGGATTGCTAATGGAGATTAACAACGCTCCGGGCTTGTCTGAGCAGGGAAAAATGAGGGTGCGATTCGGATCCCAGCAAATTACAAGTTCGTCCTGGCTGGCTCTCCACTGCGTCTGCAGTTTGTACTGCGTGTTTTTCAGCGCGATGTCTGACATTTAGCTCTACATCCTTCATCAGGTCCTAATTGATTGTCTACTGAAGACCATCAGATTCGCAAGCCTTCATCTGCAGCAGCCAATCGCATTTCACAGCCCTTCCGCACGATACCTGCAGCCAGTGACACGTGGGGATTGGACGTGACACGTGTGGCAGTGACACGATGACATCATGGCTGACCCTGCACGTGATACTCGAGTGCCCTCGCCGGTGGTACCAATGAAGGTGCAGCGGGGCTGGGGGCAGGAACACTCGGCGCCATGGTGGCGAGATGTTAATTCCCTCGCCTAGTGTGCAGGATGTCGTGGGTTCGATCCCAACCCTGACGCCTGCTGTATATTTGGAGTGTGTATGTTCTCTCTCCTCATGGTCGCGCGGATTTTGGTTTTGGTTGGGTTTTCCTCCACATTGAGAATCAATACGCGTTTAGAGTATTGGCTTGCTACACATTTCCACGTGGAAAAAACAATTGTCATTTGTGGTCAGGTCGCTTATGAAAAAGAGATACTGGATATAGCTCGGTGGGCCTTACCTACTAAAATGAAAAAAAATGTTTTTTTTTAGTTTATACTTCGTGGAGAGGGTGGGGGGGCTCTGAGGTGCCATGGAGCAGGGTGAGCAAGAGTCGAGGGAGCAGCTCACAGGGCTGCTGAGTTGTTGCTTTCTCGACGTTTGTTTACCCAGGGCAGCATCACTGAGTCTCAAATCTCTCTTTCTTGAGACGATTGCTCTGCGTTTGCCAATTTCAAATTTCCCACAATTTGGAACCATGTCACTGGCGTGCAGTAGCCTACACTTATTCTTCGACGACGTCACATAACGAAACGGTCAGCGTCCAGCTGTAAAGTAGACGACACATATTCACAGTCAATGCACATCGCATGCATTAACCAGGGCGGCTCTGCTGGAGTTGGACTTCCTTCTCTGCAGAGAGCAGCGAGCATGACATCGCTGGGCCACGCGACGTCAAGCACGCGCACGGGCGGGGCTGCGAATCTCATCAGAATATTTATATATATTGGAGGAATCCGATGAGCTATGAAGCTCTTTTTCACAGGTGTGCAGAATCTGTGGTGGGGCGTGTGGACTCTCGCCGACTCGCACCCCAGATCCCCGATGGTCGCCCTTCACCGGAGTGGCCATGCCGCTGACGAAGCCGCCCGCCCACTAATTGTCGGAAGCTCCGTTATTGGTGGGAGCCATCATGAAGCACAACAATTAGTCACTGCTAACAACACTATCTCTACATGTCCCTATGGTGCTGGTATGATGTCAATTTGTGACATTTGGCTTCCAACACATGGAATAAAGGTGTTAAGGTCACCCCCGCTGGATTGTCTCTGCCTTCCTTTCTCATCTCATCTCCTCTCTGCGTGCCGTTTGCCTCTGCAACTACGGTCTACTCTCAGCACTCCCGGTGATGGGAGGGTAAAATTTATCCTCTATTCAATGCATTGTCTTGAAATACTTTCCATTAACAATTGTCAATGCGGACTCTATCCCCTCGCTCAAGTCTAAACGAATGAGGTTCTTATTCGACTCCACCTACCATTATGTCTGGACGCTGCCACGGTCTTACAGTTGCCATTACTGGAATTGCAATGCAGAGGTCGCCGGTTCAATCTCCCGGCGGCAGCAGGGTGAAACAATGGTAAAGTGTGGGTACTTCCACCTCCTCAAAGAAACCTGGGCAATGTAGAAGAGTAGACCAGAAATTGCCACGCCAGGAACGGGGCTCTCTAGAGCTCCCTCGAGTGAGTTGGAGGCCCTTCTGCCAGCAGTGACATAAAGAAGCCATTGCAGGGCCGCACCTTGACTTTTCTACCGTTTGACTGTGAACCCGCAGTCATGGAATAATAGTTTACCATGTTTGTGTTCTCCACGAGTAGATCTTTCCCCGTCTATAAGCTCGAGCAACATCCATCCAGATGTCCATTGGGCAGTGCACCTGTCGCAGAATCGGAAGATAAGTGGAGGTGATCGAGGGGCAAGAGCAGTGAGCCAGCACCGCGGAGTGGCCTGGGGTCGAATCTAGGCAGCAGCCGCCCGTAATAATTAATTAGGATTCTCAAGTACCGTACTGTATGATATCGGCCTGTTTAGCACGCTTCAATTTGTAGAAAACCGACCGAGAGCCGTATTGACACAGTCCACCAGTGTCCGCAGGCGCCGAATGTCCATCAGCGAATGTGGTTTGGGTCGACGCTCGATTTATTTTTCTGTGTGGTGGCAGCACAGCGGCTTGTGCATTTTACTGTGAGCCATGGCCACGTGAGTCCAACGCCTGGCCATGGCTGACATCAGTCGCGGTGAGAGAGCACCGACATCCGAACTGATAAATTGATCACTAACTTTTCAAGAACCCGCACTGACCAGCATGGTGAAGTATGGCAAAACAACTCCCACGATCGACGTATAGCTTTGAGAGACCACCATGCAGTTGGTGGAATGCCAAAAAAACTGTCCATTATTATTGTTATTATTATATAATTCGTTTACATGACGTAATGTTTATCACATTTGGATGGGCGTCTTGCTAAAATAAAATAATGTCATTAATTGTACATTAAACAAAGAGAACATGATTCAACTTAAATTGAAATAAAGTATAGGATAGTGCAAGGCTTAATAATAGTAAAAATGCATTATTTGGGCCATAGCATCAGCACAATGTGGCCTGTTGATAAGCAGTTGCCTGTGTGGCAGCTGTCTGTCCAAAATGTCCTTACCAAGTGCCGCACACTCATTTGATAATATTCCATTAGCACATTATCAGGATTGCGAGATGAGAGTTCAATCTGCGGCATCGACGGGGTAAATGTTGGACTTGGGAGCCAATCACGCCAGCCATGTCCATGCTGTCCAAACCAACCCTGGGATAAATCAAGAGCTGGACTATTTGGGTTGGCTAGTGTAATGTCTGAGGGAGCAGGCCGTGAGTCATTGCTGATAAAACACATTGTTTCCTGAATATACAAAGTCGCTTTCCTATCAGAGGAGCCCATGCTCAAAAGTCAGAAACCATGACCCCTGTGTGGCCCAGTCTAGCCTAGCCAAGCCTAACTGCTCATGAGCACGCAAGCCAGCATGAGTCGAAGCATGGCTCTTTCATGCTGCATCATTGCAGTTTTGCTGATTAAAACAGAAATCCCTCGCCAACCGCAGGCTTGCCAACCGCAGAATTTATGTATACATTATTTGTACTGTACTGTAATTCTCGCAGTGCATAAACCATGTCGCATCGCAACCGCATTCACATACACCCTTTCCCATTCCGAGATGCCTGCAAGTTGCAGGGTGGGTCCCATTCATCATTGAATCCCGGAACGTGCAAGCGGACATTGTACTGTACTTACCACAGAAAACTGTAGCGACACGACCACACTTCATGATAGCTGGCGCCAAACTGTGCCACACGCCCTCCGGCATGGCCTTGTGGGAGCCTCGGTACGTCTTCCGACCTGAAGACGTACCGATAAAGTTATTTTATTCTAGTTTTTCTTCCGATTCCGTTCCGAAGACATACACGTACGCCTGCCCACTCATCTGTCCTTGATGACCCGGAGGAAGAGGGGGAGGGTGGTCTCAGCCCACCATTCCTTTCTTGCACGGCCATATTCTGGGTGAAGAAAGTAACAAACAAGGTCATAATCCAGCTATCTTGCAACGTTCCGCCTGGTCATCTGACATATGGTGTCTCCTGTAAACAGACGACGTCGATATTGTGGGATGTGGCTAAATGATGCATGACGTCGTGTTCAGCCGCAGGATTGTCCTTCGACATTGAGCTGAAGAACAAAACGGAGCACTGGCCCTACAGCCCTGGAGAACTGAGCCCTGGACGGGAGGTGTAACTGTAGCCACGTGTTGGCTGGTATCTTGACAATTCGGCCAGCTAGCTGCAGCTTTGGTTTCCCCAGACATGGCTGACGAGGCCGGGTACTTGCAAGGGGAAACGACAAGGGCATAGCTGCATTTATCCCTGTGTAATAAAAAAGCATGGTATGGTGTATCAAACGCCACGGAGAGGTCTAACAGGACTAACATAGCCATCCCGCTTTGTCTAGCATGTGGTTGATGTCAAGGAGTTTGTCAGACGACAAATGTCGCTGTAGCTGCAGAGCAGCGTGTTTTTCAATGAGTTTGCTTAAAAATTGGTGTATTTGATATAGGCCGATAGTTTTAAAAGAATGATGGTCCAGGTGTGCTTTCTTTAGTAATGGGGAGTCAGATGTGAGTTTCAACTCATGAGGAAATACGTATTGACTGAAGGATTGATTTATTTTGCAGGGATAGGACCCAAAATTGTATGGCTCTGCTTGACGAGCACTGAGGACATGGATTAACTATCACAAAAAGTTGGCTTCATCTTTGCTAGGGTTTCTGTGAGATGGGACAGTGTGACTTGTCTGAACTCATGTAAAGAGTGAGCCTGATGAAGTTGGACCAATGGTACTGGAAATGGACATTCTCAGATCATGAATGTTGTAAAAAAATATTTTTTAAAGATATGTCAGTTTCCCACTGTATCGGGAAGAGACTGTTCAGTGGATTTAGGGTTGGACAGTTCACTGACAACTTTGAATAAATCCCAAGGTTGAATTTTGGGAGTTTCAATCATGTTTGCAAGATACGTTTTCTTGGCATCAAAGATTTCTTGGTGATATTGTTTGTTGAAAAGTTTCAGCGAAATGTTGTCAGTCAGCAGACTGGTTTTATGCAAACGGCATTCAGCTGAGCGCCCTCGTCTCTTGAGAATACTATTTTGTGTGTAGGAGAGAAACGATTAGGCTCTTGAAATATTGAGGTTTTTTTACCAAACTGGAAAAAAATGCATCTTCTTGTTATTTTGGTTGCCCACCCCTGGTCTAGGCTAAGAATATTGTCCATGAACTGGCAGGCTAACGGGTCATGAGGAGAATCGGCTCAGACAGTATCAGGGAGAAAGGGGACTCCAGGGACAGGATTATAGCCTTGGTGGTGACAGTAACTCATTAGGTATTCTACCACTTTACTTAAATAATCAAAAACGTAAGGGCAATGAATGGCAATAGCCCAGCGGTTCAGGGGGCCACACTGGGTTATCAGGAGATTATGGTCTCAAATTCTCAAATGCTACCGATTGGCTGTCACCCCAGGCACTAAAACATAGACGTTGGAAATCAGCTGTTGATGGCGCTTGGCCCACGAGCATAGAATAAAAAAATACAAAGAGGCTGCAGTTTTCCCAGTCACGGCTCAAATGTTGGGTCATCACACGGGCACCGCAAAAAAAAATTAAAATATAAATGAGTTATTGAATGAAAGTGCAACTCTCATTAGCCGTGAGCGCTATCGCCATCAGAGGTGATTCTAAGTTCAATGCCCTCCTCTTGTCCATGGCCCCACTCTATGTATTATCCAAAATGTTGTGGATGAGTGCGAGCCGCTCAATTTGTCGAAGTTTGTTTGCTCACGGACAAAAAATTCAGATTAATACGTGCGAAGAGCTCATCGCCTCGCATCCCCATATAGGGTATACAAATCATCACGAGCAATGTCAAAATGTAACTGGGATTGCCACCTTTTGAGGAACAAATATACCGGGACACAGTGGGAAAAAGAATAACTCACGATACCCAAAGAGGGGAGAACCACGTGTAACGGCATCGTCTAGACTGGTAAATAATTACGCAACTAACAACATCTGCGACTTATAGCCTCCTGGGAAGACCGCGAGATTCCTGTGAGCATCGTAACTGCACTGCTCGCGATGCTGCTGCTGCCGCGGAGGAACACACGTGGCGCCATCTTGTCTCCCGTGCGGCCTATCGCAGGTCCCAGGCCACGCGGTGTCCCCAGCCTCCAGTGAGGAGGCAGTGAGGTTCAGCCGCACTATTTTTATTCCTGTACCTGTACAGTACACTACATTATATATTTTAAATTCCATACATTTACTGTACAAGATGTATTTAACACTAGAAAATATTAATAATATTTTACTTTACAATATATACTGTACTCCTATAACGCGATAGTTGCGTTCCTGAAAAACACCGCGTTTTGGAAAAATCGTGTTATAATGAATATTATATAATACAAGGTAAATGACAGCCCACGATAACACGTGAGATGCGTACGCAGGCTGAACAAAGACTGAGGCGCGTGGGTAGCATCAGAAGCATCCAGCAGCACCCCAATGCCCTGTGTGATGCTAAGCTGAGGGCAGCCATACAACTGCTCATTCCAATTCGCGTGACGTAGTTCCGTTCACTCAATCGTGCTATATCCAATCCGCATCCGCGTTATAAAAATGTGTTCCCTTACACATTCATCCAATTCGCCTTATTAAAATACACGTGACAGGAGAACGGACTATACTTATTTTTTAATAGTTCGTGTTGATGTAGGGTAGCATAAAACAAACGGAGGGGTGGGTGTCGTTTTACAAACAGTAAGCCAACCCCTTTGGTTCACTTACGCCTTTGATTTGCTGATCGCAGATTTGCCGATTGCGGATATTTTCAAGAACGTAACCCCGCAATGGGCAAAGACAAAGGTCCCCTGTATAGCCTTAACAGACTGTAGGAGCAAGTGCTGTTAGCGAGCAGCACCTATGAAGGCTGTACGCGCACGTACACACATGCACCGACTTTATACGTTTCTGTACAGCATGTACCATATGCAATATTTCAGAACGCGGCTGCATATATTTAGATGAACCATGAGTAAGCAAATGCTTTAATAGCTGGTACACTAATAGCACTCATGGGTACACAGGCCGGCGTGCCATACCCTCCATCACACACCTGTCTGGATGTTATGTGAGCATCGGACTCCGTGTATCTGTGCGTGTGCTCCCAGTCACGCGCAACGCATTCGGTAAATCACGGTGTCAATCATACCTATCCATCCTCTGTTAGCTAACAGCTTCTAAAGGCCAAGTTCACACATTTAGATATTGTTGTTCACACTTAAAAAGGCAGAGACAACGTTTCAATTAGTTACCGTTTTATTACGTGTGAGTGTGAGGTTACGGGGCCTATCATATGCTATAATTGGCAGCACTGCAAGATCTTTATTAATTTACAGTTGATTCTGTGTGCCAAACCTGAGGGTACAGGTCATGGCATTGAGCCACTTGGCAAGCATAGGCCAGGGGACACAGCCAATGCAGTCTCTTACGGTCCAGAAGCACTTTCTACAGTTGCAGAGTGGGGCAATTCTCATGATTCCTAGCACAGAATAATTCCTAGGATGGAATCATGATCCCCATTCCGTGTTTAGCCTTCTTCGGTCCAAGAGCTTTGTCACAAAATGGACTTTCCTACACCACACGGAGGTCAATCCTCGGCAGTTCTTTGCGAGTTGTCCCACACCGAGCCCTGTCCAAGCAACAGCATCGTCAATCCAAGCTTTTCTGGGTCCACTTCAGCGTCTCTCTCCTGGGACCAAACCTACCGTATTATCTAGGCAGTCTCTGGGTTTTCCACAGGATGTGTCTCAGGAAGGATCATCTTTCTCTTCTTGAGTGACTAAAGGAACCCCTTTTGTATCCCGTTTTACTGTATTATCGAGGATCAATATATTTGTCCAGCAGGCTGTTCAGGGGATAGTTGGTTTGTGGCAGAGCCCCTTCATCTCATAAGGCCGCAATCCTCCTTCCTTGCTTCATCTTTCCTAAGTGACCATCGACCCCTCGCATCCACACGAAGGTACTGGCCGCACGAGCGCTTTCCATGGGCGACCCTCAACTGGCAGTCCCACATTCCGTCCAAGCCAGATCGGCTTGGGAGAAGCTGTGACCGCCAAGCCCAAGGCGAGTCATCCCCTACACCAGGGGTGGGGAACGTCCGGCCTGCGGGCCGTATAAGGCCCGCAAAATCATTTGTTCTGACCCTGCCAAGGCAACCGTAGGTGGGACTCGAAATTCAATAAATCTAGGAGCAAACCTGGAAAAGCAGTTGCGAGTAGCAACATCATCAATATCAGCTAACATCACACGCCTCACCAAAGAGAAGCAGTTCCAGCGATCACATTAGGGGTGAGTTAATTAAATGTTTGACCAAATATAACAGGCAAATTATTTAGTTGATAATTTTGTATGGCCCGCGAATAATGTTATAAATATCCAAATGGTCCTTGGCAGAAAAAGGTTCCCCACCTCTGCCCTACACCTTGCAATCTTCACTCTATGGCTGAGGCGAGGTATGTAAACTTTCTGACGTTATTCCAGCTATTTTGCCGTCCACGCAGCTGTCAATTGCAGCTCCATCAAAGGCCATGATCTGGTATTGTCGAATTTGACAATCTTGTGTTGTTTCTTAATTTGAAGCTTCAAATGTGTTTTTTCCCGATGATTATATTCTTGGAATCGAATACGACGACTCCAAGCTGGATCGTGGAATTGTGGCACAGGGGGGTGGGGGGGGGAAGCAGTGCCCATGAAGTCTTGACTAACCATAATCGTGCGTGGGCGATACCTGCTCATTACATAGGTAAGGGCCGCACATTTCAGTAGCAATTCAACGCGGCTGGCCAGGCTCCATGGGTCTCTCTTGCCTGAACGCAAACCACTGATCAGGACACAAGAAGGCCTTTGGGCATGTGCTCATCGCTTGTGACGTCACATGCAATGAACTCGTTGCTTATTCGCCACCGTGCCTGGACCCCGCTTTGGCTTCAAACCAGGTTCACATTTCTCGTGAGGCCAGTGTAGCACGATTTTGGTTCTGGTTGGGCTCAGCGAATTGGCTGCAGCACAAGAGCCCCATGCTGGCGCGTGCTTGGATACGCCAATGAAAAAGGCACAGCCAGTGAGTTAAGGCTTTTTTTGGGGGGGTGGGAAAAGAGGACGAAAAACAGGAGATGGGAAAGCGGCTCTGAGGTTTTTGCCGTCCGTGGGGCACTTTGTGTTTCCCACATCACGTGTCCCCTCATCAGCACCCCTGCTGTTGTTCTCTGGCACACATTTGGCAGCACAGAGGATTGTAACGGTAAGGCACATGAGTCAGTCGAGTGCGTGGGCCCTCATCAGCATACCCATGTCACCCCAGCCACGGCCAATTTTTGCGGCAGTGCCACACACACTGCACCGGCTGGTAATTTACCTGCCGTGAGTGGATTAGGCGGCTCGTTTTTACACGGTCTTCATTCATAATTTAAACTTTAGTTTAATTGTGCTACATACGTCGTGTCATGAGATTAAGAATACATTTGCGAATCTCAGAGAGCAGTACTCCAAGTGTTCAGAGAATGGGATACTTCACTGAACCCTGAGCAATCTTTCAAGAGCTTTTTTTCTATCTACGTGGCTTTACCAAAATACCCAAAGAATAGTTTTTCTAACCTTTACACAGCAGAGGGAACACTTTTCCAGGCAGCCAAAAGACTGTCACACGACAAACTGGTAATTATAAATTACTAGAGCAGAAATTTGGCCTAAGCAGACACAAAGCCAGTCATTTGTGACCTGTTGGATACAATGGACCCACTAAACTTAACCTGGTTTAATCATGGGTGGTGGCTCAGATTTGACCCAGGATCTCACGTGTCATTTCGACACTTTGACCCTTGAGCCACCCCTATAACCTTTTAGAAGCTTATTTTAAGTGGGAGATTTTAGAGAGAGAAAAAAGCAATAATTAGCAACTTATTCCCACCAACAACAGGTGTAATCAACCCTTTCCCTAGATTGGTCACAGCAGTAGCAAAAAGCCATTTGTGAGTTTACGAGCACACAGCATGACCGGGAATTTTTTTTCATTGAAATATACAATTATTTTATGTGGATCTACTACTTTTCATCGTGGTTGAATGATAAATATGTTAACAGTTATAGTTGGGATAGAATATTAAGATGTATTTTGTACCTGCCCAAAAAACAATTGATGACAGCATCAATAATGCGATTATGAAACCATGATAACCGTATATCAAAAGAGGAAAGTCTTTACACTGAACTTTGACGTGCGGGAAAGGGAGACATCAGAGCAGACAGACGAAGGGATATAAAATGTTTAACACGTAGGTTTTTGCGACCATGCTGATTACCCTATGAATAAACCCATCCAGTAAATGGATATCCATTGCAATATATGCATAAATTAACCCCCCCTGGCCTTCACATCTTATTGGCTCACAAGTGACGACATTACATTTATCCCTCTATTTGTAATTAATGGCGAAACTTCGTACTCGAATTGTAAATGTTGTGGGTTTACTCGTCAACACACCGGTGTGCTGAACTAGGAACAAAGTCTTGATTTGAAGCTTTCGTGACGTCCTTTGGATTGCAATCTCATGGTGCTAATCTCTCATTAACACTGCTGTTGTGCGCATATGCGGGCATGGTACTCTTATGCGGCGACGGAAGCTCATTCATGCTAATCTCCCTCCCGAATCCCTCTCTCCCTAATCTCCCCCATTAACACAACTGACGTGCTTGCGTCCAGGGGTGGAATTCCTTTCCAGCTTAGACCCCGCTTGCTTACCCTTCGCCACATATATAACCTTGTTGTAACTGCTCTCTCGCTGGTTCAGCAGTTCCACTGCTGGATTCTATTTTTTCCGCCTGAGGACGACCGCTTATGTTGCGATCGAAACATCGTGATTTATTTTATTTTATACCTACGTGACTTTACCGAAAGAACCAAAGAGTATGGTAATGAAGTGGCGTATTTTGTTTATGTGACAAACTCTCACTAATTGGCTGTGTCGGATGGTGGCAGGTTTAAAGACACATTTATATATTTACGCAATCTCACCCAAAAACCTCTATTATGAATCTCAAATGGGTTTCATAAGGGACATCGCATAAAGCCCTGGCGTCCAGCAGATGCTGGTCAGTTACCTCCTCATCACTCTTCTAATTCTACTACAACGGTTACTGCTTCCATGAACTTCACTCATTTTCGATGAGTATTAAGGACTCGGACTACCAGACTGAAGTTTCATCTCGTCCATATTGTATACAGGCACCACACTGCAGCTCCAAAGGCTTCTCTTTCTGCTTCTTCCCTTGTACTGTCTCCACTTTGGATTTACCTCCTCCTGCCTCTTTCCCCACACCTTGCTCATTTCAAAGAAACGCATGAACACCTTCAATGGTGTTGTTTTTTGCCGGCAGCTTGGCGTTTTTTAGGGCCTTTGGGCCTGTGCTGAGTAACCTTGATTTTAGAATTTAAAAAAAATACCCCATCTCCCAGTGGTTTTGTGGCCTGCCAAATTCTGGAACAATGACCCATCCAGGCAGACTGCCCACGGGCGCGGAAAGCGATAGAGCAGGCAGACGGTGATAGGCAGTTTCACAATGGGACAAGGCCCACTGTGGTCCCGCACGCCTGTATCTGCTGTTTGCACAACCACTGCATTCTTCCACAATTTGTTGCATGGGCCTCGCCTAGATAAAATGCCAGTTGTTGTGTAAGGGGCCATTTAGCGCGGATCAATACGGCAGCTTGGCAGCGAGTGTGGCTTGTGGGAAGGGGATTTTGTGTGTTCACCGTACACCATTTGCATTTAGGTGCAGTGATTGTCTTACTGGATTTCCCCACGACAAAGGGTGTACGTCACTTTGGGGAATGACCCGAAAGTGACCTTTGAACCCTTCACTTTAGATCCTTCAAGGGCCAATCTTTCCACAACCTCTGAACTGTGCAACCTATAATTGTACCGATGAGTCCAAATACGAATTAAACCATTCAGTAGTTGTCTACCTCTGTCTCACAACTGCCCGTCAGTCGGTCGCATTTGCTCAAATGTATTCACGGTGATCTAAGACAAGAGGACTACAATGCAATTGTAGTACTCACGGACTGTACAACTTATGCCCAGTTCGGTTGCTGCACGTTTAGTTCGTTTTAAAGACGGTATACCAGTGGGCCCGGGTGTCGCGGAATGCACACAACAATGGGCGTAGAGACTTCTCCAAACCTGGCCACAAGAAGCATCACACGAGGCCTCTCAGTTCTTGCCACACACAACATGTGCCCCCAGCGTCTACCAGCCACGCAGGGAGGCCGCATTTCATCACTATGCGCCAAAACCTCGCCCATGGTGGGGGTTACGTTCTTGAAAATAGCCGCAGTAGGCAAATCCGCAAACTCAAAGGCAAACGGGAAAACGAGGTTTTGGTTCAGGGTTCGTAATACAACACTACCTCCTTTTGTTTTATGTTACCCTGCATCAGCCCAAACACGAGACAGGAAGTATTTTAAAAGTATACATAATATGATTAGTATTTTCTGAAATATTACATTTAACTCGTACAGTGATGTATAGAATGAAAACAAATAATGTAGTGTACAGTACTGTAGAACAGTCACCGACTTACAAAATGGTTTCCTCTCCTGAGACCCGATCGTAAGTCGAACTGATCGTAAGTCGGAACATAATAATAATAATGCAAAATACGGTCAGCGTTATAAAATGTGTTCTGGTTCAACAAAAAAGGGAATAAATGAGAATAAATATTGTACATTTGCAAGTAATACTGTGATAAATACTGTAAAAGTAAACAAAACCTAAATTAATAAGAAAATCTGTTTTATTTGCACTTACCTTGAGTCTTGATGCTGCTTGTCAGAAGGCGCAATGAGTCCCCACAATGGAACACAGAGACACACACAACAACGATCCCCGTAAAGCATTCACAGACTGTTGGGGTTGCACCACTCCTGGCCACCTTTGACTCCCCAGTGGCGATGTTTACACACTACACCAGCTTCTCGTTTGAGGCTGAGTCGACCTCTGGGAGGCCCATGACCGGTTCAGATAATCGGCACTGGTGTTGGTCTTGAGCGGGAATTGAACTCGGGTCGCCAGGTTCGTAGCGCAGCTCGCTAACCATTGCACGAGCTTTCACACACACTTTCACTTTCACACACTCACTTTCACACACAAAGTCAAAGATCCCCCGTATAGCCTTAATAGACTGTGTAGGGGCAAGTGCTGTTAGCGAGCACCTATGAAGGCCGGAACGGTACACGAGGGGGTGGGGGACCAGCACCACGCCCGACCGTCTTTGTCTCCCCAGTGGCGATGTTTACACACCGCACCGGGTACTCATTTGAGGCTGAGTCGACCTAGGGGAGGCCCAGGACCGATTCAGATAATCGTCACTGGTGTTGACCGTGAGCGGGAATCGAACCCGGATCGCCAGGTTCACAGCGCAGCGTAGTGCTAACCGCTACACCATCGCTCCCCATATTTTCACACACACTCACTAACTTTCTCACACACGCACACATACACGCGCGTGTGCACGCACATACAGACAGACACTCACTCCCAGCGGAAGATTGCTCCGCTGAACAAAACAGTTCCACGGTTCGGTTCACAGGTGCGAGCTCGCATTCGCACTTCGGACGGTTAAACAAAAACGATCTTCTGGAAGCTGGTTAGTAAGTGGGGATGATTCGTAAGTTTGCCGTTCGCAAGTCGGGGACTCATCGCCTGTCAACCCCCTGTCAGTGCCTACCTTATTACAGACCAATTCACACATTATAGGTCACCTCATAATTCTCAGCGTTCACCCTATAAAGTCCCATCACAAGGGAGAAACACAAATAGACAAGAAAATGTGCCCGTATTGAAACGGCTGTGCGTCGTATGGACCTAAAAACTAAATTTCCCTTTACAAGAACACGTAGGTGAACCGCATGGGTTGACAGGTTACCGGGGACTGCCTGGACTGCGAACTGTACCTCAATAAATGTGGTGCAAATGGCCAGTTGCGCGATGGGTACCTGTGGTGAGAAAGATTTTGATGAGTAACATCCTGATAACCAGTGGCGTCACTAGGGGGGTACGGACCGCACCGGGTGACACCATCCGAGGGAGTGACACCAAAATGACTGCCGATACAACTTTTTGTGCAGTGTTTCAGCAGAAATGTATTATTTAAAAATATATATATATCCCTGTAGTTAGTTCTAACAACAAAAACATTTTTCGTAAGCCCAGCTTACGTGTACGATATACCTACAAGGCTAAAACTCTGTGCTAATTTGCTTTTTGAAACCTTCTAATGCGCTCCGGTCAGAGCCGTCATTGTTACCCAACTACAGTGACGCTTCGAGCCACGTGGTGTCGTCTGCACGCGCTGTTGTGTTCGTTGCTGCTCGTGTTTTTATAGTCGCTGATTTTATCACATTTTACGGTGTTTTAGCTACAATATTGTGGTATTTAGTATGTGTGAACCTGTATCAATACATTTTTTTGAGAATTAAGTAGTAATTAAGGAAATATAATTTAAAGGTTTAATTTTAATTTTGCTAGTTGTTTTCGTCACTACTATTGCCATTACATTCAGTGATATACGGTAATTACGATTTACGAGTAACATTAGTACAAAAAACATTAGTAAGGATTCTGTATGGTCTGGTACAGGCGGAGGTCCATGGGGGGTGACACCATGAGTTACCGCAATGGGTGACACCAACCCTAGTGACGCCACTGCTGATAACAAAAAAACACATTCCTGCGGAGGGAGTTGGTAGGAACGTCGGGTTGCTCGGTCAATGGCCAGGGTCAACGGTGGCGTGGTGTATTCCGCAAATATGGCCGACTGTGAGGGCGGGCACAAGCCGGCGTGAGTAGGTTAAACGTTGATATAAGGGCACCACGGGGTGACCAGCCCCTCCCCAACCAGCCCCTCCCCAACCAGCCTCACCCCTCCCCACCCTCCCCTCCCCACCCAGCTCCTCCCCACCCTCCCCTCTCCACCCAGCCCCACCCCTCCCATTTTTGGATGCACGACGGACAGACACAATAATCCCCTGTGGGCTGGTGTAACCAGGAGGTTCCTGTGTGTTGTCTGGAACTGATGGTTTTATGAATGTGCACTTGTGTTTCTGGTGTGATGGGATTGTCTCATCAGTTCCAGAGTTGACCCTCTGGACTGCACTGGTGTTCTGATGAATGAGTGATTCACTCTTCGTGCCAAGAGGTGTCCATTACATAACGATACACCGCTCAAGACAATGCGGGATGCGTGGTTCTCCCGTGTTGCACTGCTGTCAGGTTTTCATCTTCTCACGATACGTGTCCCCGTTTCTTATTGTATGCCTCAGAGGTGCCAGCCTCTGAGGCCACAACACACCGGGGGCTGGAGTTCGCGTCCCCGGCCACGGCTGACATGAATGGCGAGCGATAATCTAAACTGGGCTCTCGGCACGCCCTTCACCAACCCGCACTGAACCAAAAACAACAACTGGTGAAGTATGTACCAACAACCACCACGACCACGAGGCCTTCATTCTGCACGGAGAGTCCTTCAATCCGCGAGTTGATTGACAAACAAAAATAACTGTGCAAAATGCGAGGTGAGGTGTAATTCCATTTGTCGACTCACCAGCGTGATTAGGCAATTGCGTTCACGTTGGCTATAGAACGGCTTTCAAACCTAAGATCACACAATTATCCTCCAAAAAGAATACCTACTTGTCTTGCCTCACGGCAGATGTGGAGCGTACGTTCACAGGAAGTTCCTGTTTTTTATGCTAATTTGGGTCACGTGACCAGGAAGTCACGATATTAGATTTCAGTGAACCACGCGGGTATGGGCCATCTTACTCATAATTCAAGATGGCGGCACGCATCGCATTTCAGTGAGACCACAGCCGCACTTGTCCATTGTGGGAGCTTAAGAAGCATTGTCTGTAAGTTTGTGTATATTCCTATAATATTGGCAATGCTGTTGTAATGTTGGAATGACCGTTATAGTGAGGTAAATGCCTTTATGGTGCCGTTAAGTTGTTGTAGTAAATACGAGGCCTAGTTAGTAACGAAGCCTGCGACTTTCCGTATTGTGGACGTTACTTGTGATTTAGCAGGTCGAGTCAGACTTGTGCCTATGTTGCGATCCTGAGAGTAAAGATGACGAAGTATCTCATCCACAGTTTAGTGGTATGTGTAATGCTGTACATTTGGGGTGCATTGGGATGAATACACGATGTGCCTATATGCAACGCACCGGCTTGTGCTCTTGTCTAGCTGTTCAGTGGTAATGTAGGGGCCTGGTCCGTCCAGGATCTATTGCTATCTAAGACAATGTTCTGATGCTGTGGTGTTCATTGTGTTGGTGTTTCCGGATTATAACAGATGCTGTATCTGTGTTTTCTCACCAGTTTTACCTTGTTACAATCAATAAATGACGATTGGAGTTGGACATTCATCCTGGCTCTGAGGGTTTATTGAACGCAAGGTTATCTACTCGACTAGCGGTGCAATGCAGCGCACAGCGAGGCCGAGATACTACTATCATCACCCAGGAATGATTGTCCTTAACACTTGTGAGGTTAGTCCAAATCGACCAGCCCCCCTCATTAATATTCATGAGCAGGTGACGTCCTCCAAATGGACATGCACCTAATTAATAATCATGAGCGGGTGACGTCACGCCACATGTAACACCCCCCCCCCCCCCCTTATTAATAATAATGAGTGGGTGACATCACTCCACATCGAACAGCCCCCCTCATTAATTGTCTCGGCCTCGCTGTGCGCTACGTTGCACCGCTAGCTGAGTAGTTAACCTCGCGTTCAATAAACCCTCGGAGCCAGGATGAACGTCTGACGCCAAACGTCATTTATTGAGTGTAACGAGGTAAAACTGGTGAGAAAACACAGATACAGCATCTGTTATAACCCGGAAACAACAACACAATGAATGAATACAACAACATCATAACATTGTCTTAGATAACATATTTCTAAACAATAGATCCTGGAGGGGGCAGGCACCTACATTACCACTGAATAACTAAACAAGAGCATAAACTGCTGTGTTACATAAAGACACATCGTCTATTCATCACACTGCACCCCAAATGTACAGTATTACACATAACACTAAATTGTGGATGAAACATTTAGTCATCCTTGCTCTCAGGATCGCAATATAGTTACTTGGGTACGAGTTTGACTCGACTTATTAAATTACAAGTAACATTCACAATAAGGAAAGTTGCAGGCTTCGTTGTTAACTAGGCCTCGTATTTATCATAACAATTTAACAGCATTATAAAGGCATTTACATCATTATAACGATCATTCTAACATTATAACAGCATTGCCAATATTATAAGAACATAAACGAACTTACATACAATGCTCCTTAAGCTCCCACAATGGACAATTGCGGCTGTGACTTCACTGGGACGCGATGTGTGCCACCATCTTGAATTATGGGCGTAATGGCCGACGCCCGCGTGGTTCACTGGAAATCTAAAATCGCAACTTCCTGGTCACGTGACCACCCCCAGCATCCAAAAACAGGAAATTCCTGTTTTACACACGCCCCACATCTGCCGTGAGGCAAGACATTAATAATCATTGTAAGGTGACGTCCTCCAAATGGACACCCACCGCCATTAATAATAATTAGCGGGTGACGTCACTCCACATGGGGGGGGGGCGCCTCCTCCCCCCTCCTCGGCATCAACTCACAACCCTCGCTACAAAGGCAGAACCCTCACGCCACGCGATCTCCGTAACGCTGTTGAGAAATGAAAGTAAAAGGACGTCATGATAAACAAGGGATTATAACCTTTAAATGAAATAAGTCTGTGGCAACGCGCCCTTACACATTGCACACGCATTAATGCAATGAATATCACGTCGCGATCTGTTTTTCGCTTGCAAGTTTCAGATTTACTGCAATACACTCGTCCTTGGACAGGCAAAAGGCTATTGTCATTATAATTGTAACTGAGTGATATCCGAGCCGGTCCTGGCCTCTAACCACTGCGCCAACCAGCATGGTGAAGTATAGTAAATACTCTCCAGTGACCAACACAGCATGGGATGCCTTCATCCAGCGGTGGATAGACAAAAACACTTTTCATTTGAACACGCTCTACGTTTCTGATCCATGGCACAGGAGGCAGTGAGCATTCATTATACAACTCACGTTGGAAAGTGTAGTGGCTGGGTTGGCCACGATCGCCACTACTCGTAGCTGGTAGTACTAGCTCAGGCCCGTAGAGAGCAGAAGGGAGGCCGGATCGGCTCAACAATAATGATGGGCAGTTGACCCTGGGCAATCCCTGGAGGGGGAAGCAGCAGGACCAACAGTTGGGACCCCAGGGGGCTGGGGGATGAGGTCATCATCCAGGACCTTCGAGAAGGTTCTGGAAGGGAGGCGTGGTCAGGGGCGGAGTGAGCCGAGACCCTGTATAGAAGTCAGGACTTTGAATGGCTTGAGTCAGAATCGTCTGGCTGAAGACTGAAGAAGACTGAAGACCTAGAGCCCTGAAGAGAAGATCCCTGTGGGTAAAGCCGAACCCCTGGCTAGAGTGAGGCTGGAGCTATACCAGTGAAGCTCCGAGCTTATAACCAGTGAAGACGTCAGTGAAGACTCAAGCCCTGGCAGGGTAGCCGTAGGAATAGCTGCAGAGGCGAGCTAGCCAGCTACGTAGCATATCGGGTGAAGCGGCCGTTACCTCTTTGTATTATAGCTCGTTGAGTTCTTAAATTGTTATAAAAAACGTGTGGCCTCTAAGTGAAAGTTCCCTCCAGTTTCTTACCCACTACAACTGGTGTCAGAAGTGGCCTTATCTTAGTGACAATGGACGCATGGAGGAAGATACATGCCAGGGCTCCGGGCGAAGAAGAAAACGACACAGCTGCCGACATGCCAGCCCCGGTTGGAGACGAGGAAGCCTCACTGGCCGAGCCGCTGCCTGCCCGGCCACCCGGCGGGACTTCACCACCGGGGAGAGCGCTGCATGCGGCACACTCCCATCTCACCGAAATTCTGCACGACGTGGCTTCCATCCTGGATGAAATCCATCATGGGTAGCTGGCGGCGGAGGAGGAGGGAGCGGGGCAATGGGTGGTGGCCATGACCGCCGCCAATTCCGGGGTTCCCACGTAGATTTTTGAAACTCCCGCCGAAAGTGGACGAGCTTCCGCTGGAAGTGGAGGAGCTTCCGCTGGAAGGCACATGCCTTATGGAACTGATGACATGTCCGACTTCGGGCTGCTCCAATCAGGGGTTGCCGCGTCAAGTGGTGCGACCGCCGCAAGGAGCCGCCATTATATGTGCCAGCGACGGTGATGTTCCTGCCAGAAGCAACGAAAATATTCTGTCAACGGGGCGCGTACCGACCATCCATCAGCATTTGCCCATCCTTAAATAGTTTATGGCGGCGGGCGGTGACTGGGTGGCCTTTCAGCGCCGCCTCCTCTCGCACCGCGAAATGGCGGGATGGACAGACGAAGAGGCGCTGCGGGAACTCCCAGCCGCGTTGAACGACGACGCCCTCGCCGCCCTCATCACTATCCTGCCGGGACAGCAGTCAACATTGCAATAGGCATTGCAACAACTGACCAACATCTATGGACCACCATCGGATGTTCGAGACCAGTTCTCCTCGTGGAAAAAGGGTGAGTCTGAAACTCCTCTGCCTTCAGCAGCGTGCTGCTTGCCCTAGCAATGGCCGCCTTTCCTCGAATAGACTTGGAGGGCATTGATGCGCTGGTTTGAGAGAAACTACTAGCGCTGGCACGGCAACTACAAGTACCAATACATGCTGTCGATAATGGCGACGTCTTCCCTGCGGGCAGCAAGGTGTATTCATGCACACCTCCTTCTCCAACGGGACTCTGGCCTTGCGGCTTGTGCTGTGCTGAACGAGTCGTGCTGTCCGTCGGAAGAGTGTCAACCCGCCCAGGCTTTTGCGTCCACTCAAGCTGGGGGTTGGAGCGCCGACAACCGCCAGCATCCATGGGAACTTCGACAGCGGGGACAAGCATCTCAACGGACAGATGCTGCCCTTGTCGTTTGCTACAACTGCGGTCTACGGGGGCACGTGTCGTCAAGCTGCCGGGCTCCTTGATGTCGTGTCTCCGGGCCACGATCTCCTCCACCCTGCTCACCCTCGGTTCCACGTCCGTCCCAGGCGAGTCGTGGCACCCCACATGCTCGGCCCCTGCACACACATCAGTGTGGCGCGTCACGTGCCATAATGCCGACTGGGAGCTCCGTCCACGCCAGTGGTCGGAGTTGGCCCACAGGGTCATTGCCGCGGCCGCGAGTTCGTCAGACATTGAGGGTTCCATTGAAAGGGTCGAATTTCGCTTGCTTGTCGACACGGGTGTGTCTGGCACAATAATTTACGACCTCATCTACACTATTTTGCCAGAAAAATGTCGGTCCTTACTCCCCATTGATGTTTCGTGTTTTGCTGCTAACAGGGGTTCGCTGGGATTGATTGGCCAAATCAGAGCCCAAATTTGCGTTGGTGACATGAAATTTGCTGGTCCGATCTTGGTCTCTTCATCCCTCGCTGTTCCGTGCCTGTTGGGTACGGATTTCTTGGGAAAAATGCCCATCAAAATTCGAATCGATCAAGCCTGTATCGAATTGCCTTCGGGCCGGCATATGGCATTCCTACCGTCCCCCACGAAATTGTGCACGGCATGCGCCACCGTTCAGGCACTGGTGTCCCGAATGGTGCACATCCCACCAGGTGCGCAAATGTTGGTTCCTCTCGGTTTTCGGAAACCCCTCGATCCGGGTGCGACAGCAAGTGGTGTACTCGTAGGCCCTTCTAATACTGCGGTTCAGGCTTGAAACTCGTCAGTGCGCAAATACTGGTTTCTGGGGATCGAGACCCTTTCATCCAAGTCTTGAATGCTGGACTATGCACGACCGTAATACCGCAGGGCACTGTGTGCGCTCATGCGACGCCGGCGCTGCATGCCGATTCGACGGTAGGCCATGTCCGAACCGAGCCTCAGCCACAACCACACTCCAGCACCGATGAAAAGTGGTTGGATTTGCTTTGTTCATCGGCTGGCAATTTGTCTAATTCCCAGAGGGATAAATTACACGCTTTGTTACTGGAATTGGCTGATGTTTTCAGTAAATCTAAATTTGACATTGGATGCACTAAATTGTTGAAACATCATATTGATATGGGTGATGCTGCACCCATCCGCCAAAACCCGTTCCGTTTAAGTCCTGCTGAGAAAGTACATGTCAGGTTGGCTGCCGACATCATCTCCCCATCCACCAACCCATGGGGAGTTCCCATCGTGCTCGTGAAGAAGCACGATGGCAACTTATGATTTTGTGTAAATTTTCGCAGGCTAAACAAAATTTCAGTAGCTGACTCTTACCCCCTCCCCCGCGTGGACAAATCCCTTGATGCCTTGGCAGGGGCACGTTACTTTTCGACCCTGGGCCTTTTGTCTGGTTTCTGGCAATTGCCACTCGACGCAAAATCTAAACCGAAGACAGCCTTCCGCACGCCACAGGGTCTGTTCGAATTTAACAGGCTGCCAATGGGTCTCCACTCGGCCCCAGCAACATTCCAGCGATTGATGGAGCTGTTTTTTGCTGGGCTTCAGTGGGTCTCCTGCTTAATCTATTTAGGCGACGTCATTGTCTTCAGCCGTACTTTTGACGAACACCTGGAACGTCTGAGGGCAGTTTTTGTTAAAATCCGTGCGGCCAACCTCAAATTTAAACTGTAGAAATGCCACCTCTTGCGTGAATCTGAGCGATACCTCGGCCACATCATCAGCCGGTCGGGTATTGCCACCGACCCCGAAAAAAACGATTGTGTTCGCTCATGGCCGACCCCCACATCGGTGGGGGAGGTGAGGAGTTTTATCGGTTTTGCGTCCTATTAGCGACGATTTATGGTGGGTTTTGCTTCCATCGCCAAGCCCCTCCATGCGCTGACGGTCAAGGGTATCAAATTCCACTGGGGAAAGGAAGAGGAGGACGCATTCGATTAACTGCGTGATGGGTTGATGAATGCCCCCCCGCTGAGCTACCTAAATTTTGCATTGCCCTTTATTTTCCACACGGAGGCGAATAACACCGGCATCGGGGGAGGTTTGTCCTAGGTCGTTGACGCTATTGAACGGGTGATTGCATATGGCAGCCGGGTTTTGTCTCTGGCGGAGCAACGGTATTGTGTTACACGTCGCGAATTGTTGGCGATCGTGTTCTTCGTTCAGCAGTACCGACCTTATTTGTACAGAAGGCAATTCACCGTTCGTTCCGATCACGCTGCCCTTCAATATGCTCTGCCTGGAAATCAATACGCCAAGGCTCACAGCTCCAAAGCCCCGCGAAGGGCCACCTCTACCCACCACCCTTTGCATGGTGAATTTCTTTCGTACCGTACGTAGCCAAGCGTGCCTCTGCGTCACGCCCTTGTCAAAAGTGGGTTGGGGGAGGGGGCATACGCCGAGGTCAACGTTAAACAAACTTCATAGCAAATGCTACAAATGCTAAACGGAATGCGTTATAGCGACACGAGTGTCTACCATGCATTCTGTTCTAGCTCGTGCTATATGTTGACCACCCCGCCTGGTATGCAGGAGGTCGAGGGTTCGATCACGACACTGACGCCTGCTGTAGTATATTTGGAGTTTGCATGTTTTCGCTGTGGATGCGTGGATTTTTCTCCGGGTCTTCCAGTTATTCCCTCCCCTCTCAATGCTATGAGGCTCCCTCCATCATCCCTGCAGAATCGCCGGGAGGAGTATTGCCGTGCGCCACTTGGACACGAGTTTTCCTTGGCCTCGGCCCCATAAATGTATAATTTTGACCGCTGGCCTAGGGCTGGAAGAACGCATCAGTTGGTGTGTCGGCGTTGTGTGGATTATTGCATCGTGGGACCTCGATGGCTAGCGACGGCTTCATCCAGCAGTGGATAGATCATGGCTGACTATGCTGACGAGTGACTTGGGGCTGTCAGTGGAGACGAACATTTCCCCCATGCCCATTTGAGCATCGGGACGTTTGTCATGGTCAACGTTTTGATCGGCGCAATATATTTTTTTTTATCTTACAACATACAAAAAAAACACAAATACTCTTCACTATAAACAACACCTATATACTGTGTACATACTATAAACAGACGATACGTGAAACAACAGAATCAGTAATTAAACACATGAACGTACAAGGCAAAAGAACAACAGGTTTCTGCGGGGAGCGTACACGTGGAGCGGTGATGATGATGTGTCCATTTGCGCGTGGGGGGGGGTTATTTTGTTTGTTCATCTTCACTGCTGCTGCTGAAGATCTCATCGTGCTCAAGTGCAGTGGTGGTGGTGGGGTGGGGGTGGCAGAGCCTCTGCGTGGCAACATCCTACAGCTGCAGGCCGCTCTCGAGGGCAGCTGCGTCCTTGAGCCACCAACCCTGCCACCACCACCCCCACCCACCGCGTTCTCCTTCGGCGTAGTCAGGGTTCGTGAAGCCTGCAGTCGACGTGTGGCGTGTCAAAGGGGACGCTACACAAAGGCACCTTGCACGCCGCTGAAATATCACCGTTAGCAATATGCAACGGGTAGAAGGGGTGAGCGATGGTTACTCTGACGACGTTGATGTCCTGAGTAGAAGCGGTGGCTCCAGGCGAGTGTGGAGGCTAACCAGGCTAAACAGTTGTTACAGCCTTCAGCTCTTCAAGCTGACCAAAGAAGACACTTCAAACCTCTGGCACTTAACTGGCCTTTAGTAGATATTTTTTTAGAAGCATTCAGCACTTCAATTGTTGGCAACATAAACTTCTCTTTTGGACCAAGACGAGTGTGTGTATATGTGTTAAAGCCACGCAACCTTAAAACATCAAACAAAATATAACAGATTGCTTTATTTTGCGTATTTTTATTGGTTTTTACCAAAATTGTTCAAACAATGCAAGATGTATACCCACTGCACGTTTTTGTAGGTCTCACCATAACTAAAATGTAGCTGCATTTTGAAACGGAAATTGTTACTTGTGTTCTTACATAGGGTGCCACGGTGGCGAGATGTTAACTACCTCGCCTGGTATGCAGGAGGTCGGGGGTTCGATCCCGACCCTGACGCCTGCTGTATATTTGGAGTTTGTATGTCTCTTTTCCCGTAGTCGTGTGGATTTTTTCCGGGTCCTCAGCTTTTTCCCTCCACATTCAGAATCATGCGTTTAGGGTATTTGGCTGCTACAGATTTCCACATGAGGATAAGCCACTTCGTTGAGCTATAATTTGTGATGACCAGGTCGCTTCTGAGAAAGAGTTATAGAGTTCAGGGGGCCTTACCTGGTCAAATAAAAAATAGTTTGTTTTAAATAGTCTACATATATTTGAACATACAGTTAACATATTTAACGATTTAATTCAGGGTCAAAGTGTCTCTGCTGTGAAATAAAACAGGACAAAGTCGTCAAAGCCAGTGGTAGCACTGAGCCAGTGGGTATGAATTCCACATTCCCATGGCAATGGCCAATACTCCTGCATAGGATGACCATTGCTGACTTTCCGCAAGGTGCTACCGGTTTCAAGGACGGTGGGCCGAGTCCAAAATCCCTGACCACGATTCGAAGTCTCCGCTCACTTCCAAACTAGAGATGGGATATCTCGCTACGGGAGCTGTTTGGGTGGATGCACATTTACCGTGCGACTGTGTTCACAAAGCGGGAAGCTGCCGCCTGCGTAATGGTCCTCACGCTTGCGCTCGCGAGGCGACCGGTCCGATTCAAAATCCCGGCGCGGGGATAAAACAATGGGGAAAGTGTTGTTCGGTTCCGCACGCCTCTGTCCACACAGCAGTGGGTTAGTCGATACGGTGGGGTACACTGATGATTACTCACACCTCTTCTAACACGTCGCACCAGCGTGGAAGAGTAGGCCAAAACCCCTTATTATCGGGGCTCTCTCTAGAGCTCCCTTCAGCGGAGGACCTTCTACCAACAGTGGCGTGAGCAAGAAATTACAGGGCTGCACCTTGTGCCTTTAACATCCGAATAAATACCACTTTCTGAAGTTAGGTACCAAACTTCAACATGTCTCCTGTGCTCATAAATACTCATTAACACGCCAACCACTTACACGACCCCAAGGTTGAGTCTAAGGCTGGGATGTAGCGGCAGTGTGGGCATTGGCCGAGATGACCCCTTGATCTTTCGCGATAAATCGCTCCCTTAGTGTAAAAAAGACAACCGTGGTTGTGCCACGGAGAAAGCGATCGCCACCATAGGAATGTGGAATTTCCACCACTGGCACCGCACCCGATGATCATATTGAGAATGAGGGACACTGTGACTTTGACTCGGATGAAGGCGACAGGTCGGTAATGCAATTAGCATGACGTATTATCACACTGAGGCAAGCCAATATTTATATTAAGTGACATTATTATTCAGAATGTGCATTAACGATATTCAGCAAGCGCAGAGTAGCAAACAGTCCCATTATTGTTGCAAGCGTATTGCCCGGTAGCATGTTTGTAACGCCACAACCCTCTGATTTAACTCGTTTATTAACGTGACAAGTTTGAGAGTTGAATGACCGGTCAAATTTAATTACGAGCAGACACACATTTGTATTGTTGTTGCTGCTATTACTGAATAACTATTGTAGCTTTTTAAGCGTAATTCATGCGTTATGCGGGGCCTTAAGTGCCGAATAATTGAAAGGAATACATTTTGCATCGTGTTTTAGATAAAAATGTATTTCGCTTGGGCTAATAAAAAACACAATTGGAGTAAAATGCCTTCACAAAAAGGCAAAAGTGTCTACCTGGTCATGATAAGCATTGTTCAGCGCTCGTGTCTGTTACCGATCCTGCCGTGGAAATTCCACGTTCTCCATCAGGCCTCGAGGACATGGACGTGCGCGTGTGGGCAGTGTGCATAGCGGGTGGAGCGGTGGTGTCGCGGTTATCGCGCCGCGAGACGAACCTGGCGGCCCGAATTAGATTCCTGCTCACGGCCAACACCAGTGACGATTCTTTGAACCGGTCCTGGTGCGGTGTGTAAACAACGCCACTGGGGAGACAAAGGCGGCCGGGCATGGTGCTGGACACCCACCTCCTCGTGTGTCGTACCGGCCTTCATATGTGCTATTCGCTAACAGCACTTGCCCCAACACTCTGTTAAGGTTGTACGGGGGATCTTTGTCTGAAAGTGTGGGGAGCGATCGTGTAGCGGTTACTGCGCCGCCCTGCGAACCTGGCTCGCCGAGTTCGATTCAACACCAGTGACAATAGTCTGTAACGGTTCTGGGCTTCCCCCGGGTCGAATGAGCCTCAAAACTGAGTACCCGGTGCGGTGTGTAAACATCGCCACTGGGGAGACAAAGGCGACCGGGCGTGGTGCTGGCCACCCACCCCCTCGTGATCCGTGCCGGCCTTCATAGGCGCTACTCGCTAACAGGGCTCTCCCCAACAGTCTGTCAAGGCTCCCGGGGGGGGATATTTGCCTTGTAGAGAGAGGTGTCCGTGTCACGGTTTTTGTCACGCTGACCGCGACACTTGCTCCGCGCTCCGGATCGCAGCGGCAGGGCACGGAGAGACGCGGGAAATGAGGTAGCAGCAGCAGCAGCAGGAGGAGGAGGAGGGAGCTCAATGGGAGATTTCATTAGCGCAGCGCGGAGCGCAGTGTGGTGCCGGTCGGGTGGAGCGACTAGGCCATGGGGAAGGGTGGAGAGATCACCGCGGCAAAGAAAACGCGAAAGTACATTTTGCGAAGGGTGTCGTAAATGCAACCACAACGACAAGAGTCGTATAACAGCAACAACAAAAACATTTCCAGGATATTATCAGCTTCTTGGTCAGGAGCATCCTGCATGGGACGTTTGGCCAAATCTGTTTTTTGAGGATTTAAAATAATAATATGGGACTGATGATGATGAATGCTCTTATTTAGTAACACCGATGACAAAATTAGAATCGGTTTTACCCCTTCTGGCAAAAAAACGCCAAATAGTTGCCTATCGAAAAGTATCAAGTCTGCATTAACCTCGCGTACTTGCGGCAAAACATGCACAGAAACACTCCGATAAATAGAATTAAAATGTACAGAGTGTCGTTGAAACTGATTGGCCTACGCCAGAGACAGCCTTATTCGTGGCATTGTCTCCACCAGTTCATCATAAAAGGTTTCTTGGTTAGATCGCGTTATTTATAAATGTGTCGCAACCCTCCACCACCCGACACGGCCAATCAGTAAAAAAAATGTGTCACGTTGACAAAAGACAAATAGTTAATTACTTTAGGCCAGCGGTGTGTTGAAGAGTGGATCCACAACATTTACAATTTGAGTACAACGTTTCGCTGGAAATTACATCCAGCATCTTCAGGCGATTTGCCAGAATAGTGACGCCATCCACCTGCTTCCGGTCTTAAATAGTGCAGGATAACGTCATCATTGTTGGGATCAGCGGTGGGGGTGTATGCAATTATGTAATAGATAATTAATCAGCCACTTAGCATGTGACTCACCTGTAAGGAATTGCAATATGTGTTGTGTATTACTTAATAATACGCTTCCAGGCTGCGCTGAGTCTGTAGCTATCACAGAGCTTGAAATGATCTGAATTCTTCTCAATTTCGATTGATTCTCTAACTAGTCTTAGCCAGTAATAATTAGTTCTGCATAACACTTCAACGTTATCAAAATCAATTGAATGTCCTTGTTGGCAAGCATGATCTGCCACTGCTGACAGCTGCGTTTGGGCGAATTTAATGTTCCTTTGGTGTTCTTTTGGTCTTACGCTTCCCGTCTGTCCAATATAACACTTACCGCATAAGCAATTGATCCGATATACACCTTCTGTTGATAACTTCGGTAATTCATCTTTAGTACAAGACACTAGTTTTTGAATTTTGTGTGCCGTTCCAAATCTCACTTTAATATGTTGCTTTTGCAAAACACGGGCTAATTTGTCAGTAACTCGCGAGATATATGGTATTTTAAATGTTTTGATAATTCACTTTCAGCAGTATTGTTGTTCGGTCTTGGTTTGGCATTCAATGCTCTGTTAATTTGAGCATTAGTGTAGCCATTCATTATTACTGTCCAAGACTAGTTAGAGAATCAATCGAAATTGAGAAGAATTCAAATAATTTCAACCGCTGTGATAGCTGCAGACTCAGCGCAGCCTGGAAGCGTATTATTAAGTAATACACAACACATATTGCAATTCCTTACAGGTGAGTCACATGCTAAGTGGCTGATTAATGACCTATTACATAATTGCATACACCCCCACCTCTGATCTCAACAACGATGACGTCATCCTGCACTATTTAAGACCGGAAGCAGGTGGATGGCTTCACTATTCTGGCAAATCGCCTGAAGATGCTGGATGTCATTACCAGCGAAACGGCGTACTCAAATTTTTAATGTTGCGGATTCACGCTTCAACACGCCGGTGGGCTAAACTAGTGAACTATTTGTCTTTTGTCAACGTGAAACATTTTTTACTGATTGGCCGTGTCGGGTGGTGGAGGGTTGCGACACATTTATAAATAACGCGATCTAACCCAGAAACCTTGATTATGAATAATACTGGTCGCGAAAGCTTGCGTGTTAAATTGTCTCACCAGTGTTAGAAGATCTTAACACCTGTTTTGATGCCAGAGAGGGTGAAGCCTATTCTTATTTTTTCATCATTTTGATTCTGGAAAAAAGGTATCCCATAGATATATTTTGTCACGAGTCCAATAAAAAAAATTGGAACAGTGCAATGGTATACAAAACTTAATAACAGTATCAAGGTAAGGTGCCTCCATTGGTGATATATTTACATTGGTGTACAAAATGTAATTTAAAAATCTACGTTTCTATGACAGAGTCCAGTCTCTTCAACGGATAACCATTTTCGAAATCCCAAAAAGTAGGCGTAACTCGAACAAAGGTCCCCTGTATATCCTGTAACAGAAAATACGGGGCAAGTGCTGTTAGCCAGCACCTCTGCAGGCTGGCACGGAACACGAGGGTGGCCAGCACCACGCCCGACCGCCTTTGTCTCCCCAGTGGCGATGTTTACACATCACACTTGGTACTCGTTTGAGGCTGAGTCGATCTAGAGGAGGCCCGGGACCGGTTCAGATAATCGTCTCTGGTGTTGGCCGTGAGCGGGAATCAAACCCGGGTCGCCAGGTTCATAGCGCAGCGCAATAACCGCTGCACTACCGCTCCCCACCCCATAACACACGCACACTTGTCGACAAATACAACATTATTCAGTTAAACCCTAGCACAGTGCACGGTGGCACGCCTCTATCGTGTGTGCCACTCCCACTCTGCAGGGATATGAGCTGTGTGTGGATTGTGACGCTCTGCCTCACTTGATTGCACGCTTTGTCTATGGGCAATCTGCTCTCCTCCCGCCTGCAAAACTCTCAAACATCCCAATGCAGGATCATCATTAAAACGGCCGTTGCTGAATAAATAAAAACACGTTCACAATCAGAATCTGTATTTAGACTGGAGGAATCCGATGATCTGTGGGGCTCTTTTTCACACATGTCCAGTAGTTTTACAGATGTCCAATTCACATGAAGCCAAAGTCTTCCTACTCACACGTGCAGTTGGTGGGGACACCACTGATTTCCCATTGGCGGCCATGAGCCACGGATGTTGACTGTGCATGGCAGTCGTGAGGGCCGGTGTCTCAATAGGGGGCAACTGTTGACCTCCCACTCACTCAGTGGTACTCGATCTTGCGAACCTCCTGCGGGACGATGCCCACGAGAGCGGCTCCCCCCCCCCTAATCCACGGAGCCAGCCGTTACGGATAATGTTGTACGTTGAACTTCGTCCGCGCCGTACGTAGCCAACCGTGCTTCATCCGAGGTGTAGGGGAGAAGGACAAGGTCAGCCCCTCGCCGACCCTTAACCCTGCTCACTAAACGCGTCGACCCGTCAACATCAATCACTTGACGATTTACGAAAATTCTCACGTTTGCACTGAAGCTAAGCAAGCAAACAAGACTTTACAAATGACGCGAGGTGGGAGTTGGGTGGGCGTGGGGGCAGGTGGGAGAATGAGTTGGCAATTAAAACCGGGCAGCAACAAACGCGACGGACATTTTTTTTCAATTCTCGAATTGAATTGTTGAGTCACTGCTCGGGTGGATGGTCAATCATTGCAACGCTTACTTAATTACGTGTCACGTGGAGACATTGTGATGTGCAGTCTCAGATATGCACGGGCACACGAGGCAGAGTGCACGCGGACATCGACGAGTGCACGGTGACCCCATCTCGAGGTGCTCTCACAGAGACACAGAGACGCCGCGAGCCGAGAGAGCCGGAGGAATCAGGAGGAGGAGGAGGTGCCATCGACCCCTGCGTGAAGTACAACGTGACCCAGGCAGGGAGTAGGCCCTGGAGCACCCTCGTGCTATTGTGAAGCTTGGCGCGGCTCAAGACGCCACGTTACTCAGTTCCGGCAAGGCGTGGAGTATAAAAGGCGGCCGGGCTCGATCTTCACCGCTCACAAGCTGCCGACGACGAGCCGCACGCCGCGCCTGCAATCGAACCTCCGGGTGGCGGAGAGCGGGGCTCGGCGGCGAGCGAGACGAAGCCGCGAGCAAGCACTGCTGCAGCCCTCCTCCCTCCGTTCCTTCACTGCCGTGCATCTCGCCTGCGCGCTGTTTGATGTGCATGCCTAAGGCGCGTGCGTGCGAGCGAGCGTGTGGCGTGTCTGCTGGTCGACGTCGATTGGTTTTGTGTGCAGAAGGAATAGAACGTTAGAAGGAGTCAGAGATATTTGTTGGTCGTTCATTGAATAGGTCGGGTCACCGGAGAGCCTGCACCGGAGATGAAGCGAGAGTGGTGCCCTGTCCAGGCGAGCGATTGGTGTCCTGGCGATTTCTCGTGGTGTAAGTATGTAACAATTAGCACCTGCGACTAGGCATGGTTGGCTGCGTACGGTGCGAAAGAAGTTCAACATGCATACATAGAGACGAGCGATTGGGGTCCTGGTGATTGATTTCTCGTGGTGGCCCAGAGCCAGTGGTGGAAATTCTACATTCACCGTGGCAGTCGCCAGTGTCTGCTGTTAACTGCCCCACAGAGTGGTCACTAATTATTCTAATTAGTATCTAGCCCAGACGGATTAGCAAACAAATTTGATGAAAAAATTGATAAGTATTAATGCATTAAATTTTTGTAGATATTATATTTTAATCATTAATCATAATAATTAAAGATCTTTATTTGGCAAAACATGACCAAACTTTTTTCAGGACGTTTTTTCCAATTTGCTTTAAGTATTTACATCCAGTATTCATCTTCATTTTCTAAATACTTGATAGAAAATAATACATTGCCTCAATAATGACACTGCGTTGCAATATTAGCAGTTTGCGTATTCCTCAATTTGATTTGTAATGTGTGCATTTACGTGCTTGGTGATATGTGCATACGTGCGTCTGCTATGTACGTGTGAAAAGCATTAGGGAACACGTACCAGGCGCAGTGCCTGTGAATCTGGCCTGGCCTGGCGATGGACACAGCAGCCAATTGTGTGCCACGTTCGTGGGCCCTCAGCAGAAGCTCGCTCACGACACTTTGCCCCGAGAGTCTATGGGGCTCAATGGAGGGGCTTTAACCGGGACGTGATAAAAAGTGATCTGAATCTTTTTGGAGGCAATATATATATTTCTAGAGAAGCCATACTGACTTTCAAAAAAACCCTTGACGTTAACCAGGAAAGTGTATGACATTGTTGCTGTGTCAATTTAGCGTGGGAAGATTACTGAAAATTACAATTCGTATATTTTACTGGCTTTGTTAAAAGTCACCATTAATGTTACCTTAGCGATATAAACGTATCATTTTCAGCCCCTTGTAAATTCGCTGATGAATGAAGGATTCCCAATGCCATGTCGGTCATGGCGTTGACCATACTTCACCACTCTTCTCAGTGCGGGTCAGTAAAAGGGTGGGGTTGATCGGGCATGGTTCAGATATCATTCGCTTCTGATGTTGGCCGTGGCTGTAAATCCAACTCAGTTATAGCTAGTTCAGAGTGTGGTGTGCTAACCACATTGCACTACCACTCCACCTATATAGTATCAAACATTGGATAAATACTAAAGTATAGTTTTGGATGGATGCGGTCTATCCTCGGCGTTGGGGTTTCACGTGCTCGGTCATGCTCCCGTCTTTTCTGGTCGGACATCACCGTGGCAGAATCCTCGTCTCACTGCCAGAGGTGTTTGGCGTTCAAATGCTGGTTGGGAGGCAACCAACCAGCATTTGAAAAAAGTCAACAGCAGTTAGCCGACGGACAGACTGGCCCCAGCCATAGGAGCGTTGAATTTCCAACCAATTAATTATCGGGCTGCTATTATTGACATAAAGTCCTGCCCATAACTTGATGGAATAGGGGGGACATGTTCTTTGTTAAGTAAATACGTGGTCTTTTTCTGATTAGATATTGGCAACGTTCATATTTTTGCGATTGTCCAGCACACCTTTGTCAAAGAGATACTTCCATGTGACTGGGATTTCACCTGTGTTTGTTTAAAGTCTACTCCAACGTTCTTCACTCCACTCACTATCCTTACTTTAATCAACATCACAACCTCTGTTCTCAACATCCTTCCTTTAGGGTCTCTCTCACTCTTGGTTTCTCGGGATGTGCTGCATGGGAGGCGCGGTATAAATAATGCATGCTGATGCCGATGACAATAATTACCAGGGGTGTATGAGCGTTTTGATGCCCCGTACACGTGTCAGTTGATTGTGTCGGTTGATCGTGTCGGTTGATCGTGTCGGTTGATCGTGTTGGTTGATCGTGTGAGTTTATCATGTCGGTTGATCATGTTGGTTGATCATGTTGGTTGATCATGTTGGTTGATCATGTTGGTTGATCATGTCGGTTGATCATGTTGTTGGTTTATCATGTCTTCAGTTGATCGTGTTGGTTGATCATGTCGGTTGATCGTGTCGGTTGATCGTGTTGGTTGATCGTGTTGGTTGATCATGTCGTCTGTTGACATCGCGCCGCCGTCTAACCGCCCCCCGTCTTCGCTCTCCACCGAGGGCCGCTCTCGCTGCGACCTCCGACCTGCCGCGTTGTTCCCGATTTGATTGTTGCTCAGAAAGCCGTGAATTGAACGTCGACTTTCGGGCATCAATCAAAACGGGAGGCGCGGCCCAGCCAGCGCAGGAGCCACGCGCCAGCTCGTCGTCCTCCAGCGTCTGCCTGATTGTGTCCAACGCTCAGCGTGATCATCCAGAAATCCGAGTGCTGTTAGCTCATCATCCAGAGAGCCGAGTGCTGTTAGCGAGCACCTATTAAGGCTAGCGCAGTGCACGGCGGCGCGTTTTGCCCGGACTCGAATGTGGCCCCTTCTTTATCGAGAGGTGAAGTTCACACATTGTACCAGGGTACGCATTCGTTGTAGGTTGAGTCAACCTGAGCGGAGAGCCAGAACAAGTTCAGACATATTTTTTGGGTCTTTCGGGAAAGCCACGTATTTAGAAAATAAATATATTACGACGTTTCGATTGCATCACAAGCAATCGTCATCAAGTGAAAATATATAGCGGCAGAGCTGCTGAGGCAGGAAAACATGACACTGAATGTCATTGATATGCTCGCTAGGATTCACAAAAGGTGACTGAGATTATAGTGCAGTGCACTAACCACTGTGCCACCACTCCCACCAGGCGCACACATACTATATGTATATCACCTAGAGAGGTGCAGGGAACACTTCACGGGGTTTTATGCAACCGGCCACAATTACCGCCAAGATCTAGCAACTCGGATTTTGCCACGGATCCATTTCGCGCAGTGGAAGAGACTTTTTAAGGAGTGCGAGTGGAAGGCGCGACCGAGCTTGACATCCACGACTGGTTTGAGGATCAAAGGGGAACCGTGACTGCTCCACGTGGACAAACTTTGATGGAGAGGCGGTGACGGGGGGGGTGGACAAGAAACGTTGATGAATTCAAAGTGGACGATGTCTTGCAAAGAGCGGTGCTGCCCTTCGCCAACAGTGCCCAGCGTCATTGATTTTCTTTTTTCGTGTCAATTGTCAAAATGTTTCCCTCCTCGAATAACAGTGGGGGGTGGGTACTATGGTAAGGCCCATTTTGCGAGCACTATCGCACAACATCTCGCTGCGGTGGCGAGATGTTGACTACCTCGCCTGGTTTCCAGGAGGTCTTTTTCCCCGTGGTCGCGCAGATTTTTATCCGGGTCCTCCGGGTTTTCCCTCCACATTTCCACGTGACAACCCACTTCGTTGAGCTATCATTTGTGACAGCCAAGTCGCTTATCAATAGACCTATGTAGCTCAGTGGGCCTTACCTGGTAAAGTAAAACAAAATTCATAGTTTTAAATACTTTATGTGGTACTCATTATATCGAGCCCAGACTGGTGAATTCTATCAACTTCCATCCAAGATGTATTGCTCGTTCCGTTGTTTCTTTGTTGCTGCATTGGCTGTGTCATGGCCGCCCTCCCCTGCTCTGACTTTTTGCATCATGACCCCCTTAAAACAAGGTCACGGACACAGGGAAGCTGGCCCACGTGGTTATGCGGTGCTGATTAATCCTTTACCATGACCAAATTGAAAACTAATTTCTTTAGAACTGATTTTTGGGGTTATGTGTGTTGTCTCCCCCCCCGCGCCTCTAATTAGCACGGTTGGCTACGTACGGGTGCGAAACAAGTTCAACATGCATACATAAATCAAATGTTGCTTCCACAATGCCACACGGTGAGAGCCTATTATTTTGGCAGCTATTTTGGGGAAAAATCCAAATGCTCATGATTTTCCCCTTGCTTGAAAACATCTACAACGTTGCATCAGGTCAATACAAAGTCTATGAGAAACTACAAAAGGTGTAAGTGGCTGTAACAATTCACTCAATACAGCGTGTCAAACGAACCTCTGCTGCTGTGTTTTTTGATGTGCAAACATGGACACGTGGACTGCATGCAAAGCCCTAATCATGTTAAACAGAAAAAAATGATTGGCGTCATCGTGGAGCATAAATGTGATACAATTAAATAAACAAACAATATGCCTCATTTCCATATTCTTCTCTCCACATGGGAAAAGTAATGTTTTGTTGTCGTTTACACATCCAACCAGCCACATGGCCTTCTGGGAGTTTATTTATTTTTAAGTTAGACTCGTGCACGTAACAAACGTAACGATTTATGACTACCAGCAACCTCTGGGCCAATTTCAACATTCAGTGCCTCGTCAGCAGTCAGGCTCGCTTGAGCCAACGCTCGTGAACTGCGAGATGATGCTCCCGTCACACGGGTGGGCTTTCTCTGTGCGTTCCCGGTTTCCTCCCACGTGCATAAACGCTCATCTCAATTGGCTGAAAAAGGCATCTTAATATAGAGAGGACTGCAAAGCTTGGGTAATTGTGGGTGCCGACTCACAGCCGAGCTGCTGCCTTCAAGCGTGACTTGCGGTTCCTCAGCAATTGCGTGATGCCATTTGCATGAACAATGCTGCTGACCGAAAGAAAATTGGTCAAACATCCCCAGTAGCCCCCTTCCAAAAGCACACACTTTGAAGATCCATTTGGCTTCAGGAATATAACATTTACAATAATTTAACGTTTTTAAAAATAAATCTTTACATGAAAGCATACGTCGACACTGCTTGCCAACGAGCACATCCGCAAGGATCAACAGTTCAAGTGGCACAGCTGCCCCACTCACGTCCACCGCATTCCTCCGCATTGAGACAAAAAGGGCAACTTCACAAACAACTCGAGTCTCGACAGGCATCCAACGTCAGGCTGCAAGTACAGCCACAGCGGGAGAGAGACAGAGAGGGAGAGAGGCCGCCGCTCCCGCATCGGTCTTCACAGCCGCGGTCGCACGTGCGAGACATGGGCATCGTCTGCGGTGCACACGAGGGACGGCACTTGCTGCGATACCCATTCATCATTCGCGCACTCGACATAGGACATTGCCTGCCAGCATCAGTCTCTTGGATCTGTGAGCCGTCTTGTACGTGGATTGAGTGTTAGCACTCCCACATTCGTGGCATTACCCCGGGTACACGTGTAAAGAGCGGTGTCATGGAGCTGGCCAAGCATCCTGACGTAGGACCCCAGAGCTTGGGAAATTGTTGACGCCGGTTCTGGCTGCCATCGTGCTTGCACGTCGATTCCCGCACCTCTGAGCGCGGTACACATTACACGACATTTTAACTTGCCACGTGCGTGCATGGTGGTTCATATAAACGAAAAACAAGATTATTATTCCGATTATTATTCTACAGCCAGGTGGCGCTGTGCCTGGGTACGCCACAAACAATTGGAAAGTTGAGACTTTTAACCCCCGGGGTTAGCGGTGGGCTCGGGGCGGGCACGGCGGCACGCGCCTGTGATGCGGCTCCTTAGAGGTGACGGCTGGTGGCGCACGTCGAGACTTGTGGACCTCCCTCGGCTTCGTCGCCCGGCGGTGAACTCGCCAGAGGATGGCACCGCAGCGTGAACCCATCCGCGATGTCGCCCAGTGTGTATGAGCTTTTTACGGGTGCACTGGGTTTTGTTCACGCATACAAAACAGCTGTACAATTGTTACTGGCCAAATATTAAAATATATATATCACAAAGGCGAGACTCTTCTTAGCCTCAAAAATAAATCGGTGTTTCCTGGATAAATCCAGAGTACCAAAAGGTAGTGAACGGTCATTGTTATTTGACGATACTGAGGAACTGCGATTTCTCTCGGGCTGCCAATAGAGCTGAGTAACATTCAACAGCAATTCGAGCAGTGAGACACTTTGAGCTCGATCCAAGATCCCCAATACGACTTCCTACGTCTCCCTTGCAAAAAGTCCTTCTGCGTATCGGAACGCAATCTGTTCTGCTGCTAAATAAAGCACAGCAATTGGGTAATACGTCAACATGGGAAAAACAGGTGGCTAGTGCCGGATTAAGCTAGTGTGGGGCTTGTAGCATATGTTATAAAGGGGCCGTACATTTAAAAACACGTAAATATTAAAACTTGCATAGTAAAGTAATTGCAATTTTTTCATTTGCTATACAGCCAGATAATGCGACAAACCGCTAACCTTAAACACCCAGTCGTTCATAAAAGTTTAAGGCGGTATAGTACTATAGTAATAGAGCAAGTGCAGAATCACTGGACCGGAATTGATAGCTTGAAAGCATTTATCGCGAGGCCCTTGAAAGTACGGGGCCCGTAGCATATGTAGCTACTTGTGCTACTGGGATAATCAAGGCACTGCTGGTGGCAATGCCACATGTTGGTACGCAATGGCACGGTCCCTAGTGGCAAAAATCCATATGTTCGGCTAACTTGAGCAGTTCTTCTTAAAGACATTGACACCATCTGGACGGGACATTTTAAAGAGCAGATGGCACGCATGTGTCATCACTTCCGTGACATGCCGGGCTTTAACACGACAGCACTGTAGGGGCACACACACACACGTCAGCAGGCATTTTATAAGTGAGATATCTTGACGAAAGCTGGCTTGTAGTAATCTTCAATCTGATTACCAGACGCATTTATAAAAGCCAGTGTCATCATGTGTAAAACAAGCATTTGGTGGCGGTAATTCCCCTAAGCAATATTGAGACAGAGGTGGAAATTCCACATTCCTATGGTGGGCTCTGTGTCTCCAACACACGTGATTTTGGGTTTTGGGGTAGAATGATAGCACAATGGTTAACGTGTTGTGCTATGAACCCGATGGACCTGAGTTCGATTTCCGGCCAACATTTGCAAGTAACATCACAAGTTCTCTCCGTACCCCCTTCACTAACCTACACTGACTGGTGTGGTGAAGTATGGTTAACCCCCCCCCCCCCTCTCCCTCACCATGACCGGCACATCATGAGGAGGCCTTCGTCAATTTTTCGACGGCTGGACTTTTAAAAATGCATTTACTTTGATTTCAAAGACTATAAATAATCATAGATTGAGTCAAAGGCGGTTATTAGCACTTCATTGCTCTTCCCTATAACATTTCACCATTGCCAGCAGTGACACTGTATAAGCTGTTCATATTATCAAAGCTGAATAACGATTTACGGGCTGTGGGTTGAACAGTTGAAGCCACAAAAGGTATCACCAAGTCGTGCTCACTCTTGCCGAGCCTCTCAGTTGGACATTCACCTCATAGCAAGCCAGTTATGGAATGTGGACATTTATTTTTTAAATGTTTGCCAACTGATAGCGGTCGAGTGCTATAATAGTTGGTGTTTCAGGGGTTGGGACGATATCTGAAGCCCAGTATGCTATAGGAAGGTAGGCTTAATGAAAGGCAAAATGTTCCATGTCGTAAAATTTGACATTTTTAAGAGTTGGGCTGCGGGGCCACAACTGCGAGTCGCTCGTTCCGGCACGGAGACAATTTGACTTTGCACGCGAGGTGGAGGGCGCAGTCGCTCGCGCATTTCTCTGCCATGCCAATAACCTGGGTTCAATTGACGGCCAGGGATTACATAAGTGGAGAGTAGAATTTGAACTTTGTGAATGTGGGTGCCTCCTACCCGTGCCAACCTTCCCCTCCAACAAAGGAACATTAGTACTGGGAATATGAAGGCAGCCAGCACATGGTGCTGCCCTTGCCGTATTGAGTCAATATTAATCATGGGACATCTTTGTATGATTACATTTCCATTCGTGTGCAATCTGCGTGGAGGTTGGTCCATCTTGGACCTAAAATAATTCTCTCTTGCAGTCCACACACACACACCCGCTCTCGCAAAAAACGACCAACTCATGAGCCCAATAGTCAGGCAGAGATGATGTTTTTTTCAAGAAAATGTAATGAACCTCTCAGCGGCATATAGCCCTATAACCATAAACGCGCTAATAATATAATAAAACAGTTAAGCATCAACAAAGCCCGGCGTATCTCATTGAAGTAGTCCAGAAAGGACATCGGAGTTTCAGTTCAGAGGTCCCTTGAACGTATGTGTGTGTGTGTACGTTGAACTACTTTCGCACCATGCGTAGCCAACTGTGCTGATCAGAGGTGCGGGGAAGCACAACAAATTAAACATAAGAAGTAGTTCTAAATAAATGAGTTTTCAATCTAGGTGATTTAAAAGTGCATAGCTCCAGTGGCTTCTTAATATCGGAAAGAAGAGCATTCCAGACGGCCAAATTCCGTGGTCACCAATAATAATGAGCCTGTGACGGTGAACAGCCACTGACTCACCCCTGAAAACAGGGAGCCCCCCCCCCCCACCCCAATGGGTTCCGAATCTCTTCGAGATCTGAAACGAAAAGAGCTGCTGGGGAGGGGGGGGGGGTCCCATGAACCCTCCCGGCGGCCCGTAGGCCCAGTGGCGTCACCTCCAAAAGTCGAGCGGCAGCTCCGAGGCTCGCCGCGGTCTCTCAACAGCGGGGCGCGCCCTTGTCAAACTGGAAAGAGTGTATATGGTTCACTTTCTAACATTCCCAAATGCAGGGGGGGTGGGGGAGGGTGCGTTGAGGTCAATTAATAACTTGTGAAGTGCTCGCTGGTTATCACTTTACTTGAATGAATAAAAACTATTTTGGAACCGAATGTACCGCCGCGTCTGTGGAACATCCCTGGCAATCAACCATCCACATGGAGAAGGCATGGAGGCGTACAATGCCAGTTCAAAGTAACAGCTCAAATGAGGCCCAGTGTCTTTAGTAGATTTAAACATGGTCCATAAGCTTGAGAGAGCAGCGTTCTTCACTGCAAGGCCCGCGGGTCACTGGCGCCCCCTTAGTGGTCTTTAGTGCGGCTCCTGACAATACACGAAATGTGACAACACCACCCCATCATCATCATCGTGCCTGCTGCCACAAACCCAGCAATAGTTTAAAATGTGTGGCGGCCCTTCTCACAACTAACTATGTCTTATCGGCGAAAGTGACTCCCCCACCACCTCCTCTGTAAATTCGTAAAGAACACTGCCATGAAGTATGCTTCGTTACGTAACATTACATTTTTCACTTATGTGACTCAAGTAGCTTGGGACGGCTCACCAACTCGGTTTACATTCCCAGCCGAGGTGGTTGCCCAAGGAGCCCTTGAGGCGAACGCAAGGGCGGGCCACGAGGTGCCCAGGCCCCTGTAAACTCGGGCTCAGAGGAAAACGCTCCCCCGGTTCCGTTTCACCCGAGAATGTCACACGAAAGAGGCGGGCAGAGTTGGTCTATGGGGAAGGTGTTTCTCAAACCTCTTGCTCAAGCCAGAGCTTCACTTTCGTCGACAGTGCCGGATTAAGCTAGTGCGGGGCCTGTAGCATATGTTACAAAGGGGCTCTAAATTAAAAAACACGTAAATATTAAAACACATTTATTTTTAACTTGCATAGCTTCAAATCAAGATTGCACAGTAAAGTAATTGAATTTTTTCATTTGCTATACAGCCAGATAATGCGACAAATCTCTAACCTTAAACACCCAGTCGTTCGTAAAAGTTGAAGGCGATATAGTACTATAGTAATAGAGCCAGTGCAGAATCAACTGAACCGGAATTGATAGCTTGAAAGCATTTAGCGCGGGCCCTTGACAGTGCGGGGATATTCCGGCACTGCTCGTGGAGTTCCCTTGGAGTTCCCTTGCACCAGCGGAGGCGTGAGCCAGTGACCAGTGGTTCTCAGACGTGCTCATGGCAACTGTGTACCCCCGCCTTGTTGAATTTTGTGTCAACTCAGTGACACCCCCACCTTGACTGGCCCAACATGGTTCTGAGAGAGAAATAAATGTACGTAAAATGAACATCAATATTTGTAACCAATTGTCAATTTTGTGTGGTATATCCTAACTAGATAAGTCGCTGCAAGCGAATTAAAATAAATTGAACGGACGCTCCACGCATGATGTAATTTATTCACGCTCACTGGTTACCCTTGGAAACCACTTTGTTTTACGATCAATGAGATTAGAAAGGTCTTTTATATCGTTCGAGGATACCAAATGGATTTCAATGTTATGGTCGTCATTTTATGTTTGGCAGATTCATACGACATGATTATCCACCAACGACTGTCATGTATGACATGATTTCACACGTTTATAAATCACCTCGCATCGCCCCCTGGGATATTGCCACGTAACCCCCAGGGGTCCCCTGGTTGAGAACTCACTGCTCCTGAGGCGCCCTAACAAACAGCAATGCGATTTAGACATCGACATCCCCTGGAGGTCATTTTGATTTAAATGTTGTTCTAAATGTTTTCATTCCAAGCCACGGTACCCTTGCAAATGGCGCCCTTTTGAGACCGTCACAAACTGCATGTATACAATAAACAAAGACAAAGACCCCCCGTGTAGCCTGTAACAGACTGTTGGGGCAAATGCTGTTAGCGAGCAGCACCTATGAAGCTCGGCACGACACACGAAGGGGTGGGTGGCCAGCAACCACGCCCGACCGCCTTTGTCTCCCTAGTGGCGGTGTTTACCGCGCACTGCACCAGGTACTTATTTGAGGCTGAGTCGACCTAGGTGGAAGCCCAGGAGCGGTTCAGATAACCGTCACCACTGGTGTTGGCCGTGAGCGGGAATCGAACTCGGGTCGCCGGGTTCGTAGCGCAGCGAACTAACTGCTACGCTACCGCTCTTCACTACAAGTTTCAAATTAAAGCGTCGTCTTTGAAGGATATCCGTGTCATTTGTAAGCGGGCATTAGTTTTGCCAGTAGGGGACCAATGACTGCGTGCTATGTGTATAAGGGGCTGTCCATAAATGACGTCACGCAATTATGGACGATTTTTTACCCCCCCCCCCCCTCGTCACACGGCGTCACAAAAAGTCAGACCCCCCTCAAATATGACGTTACAAAGCTCTGCCCCCCCCCCCCCCGAACCATATTTCCATTTTGAAAATAAAGCATGCTTCAAATGGCTTTCAACTATTGTCATTGCAGTGCGTATTTAACGTGGCCCTGCACTCTGATGTTGTAGGAGAAAACATTTATTAAAACGTCTATTTAATTAAGTAGATCGTGTTGTCTATATTTATTTGAAGTTGCGCTTTTTGATGTGACGTCACAGTTCTCAAACCCCCCGCCCCCTCGTCACGCATCGTCACAAATGTCTGACCCCCCCCCCCCCCCATGTGCGTGACGTCATTTATTGACGCCTTTTTCGAAATTGTGGAAAACGTTTGGTGCCTGCCGGCGCAACCCAACGGAGGGTCTCCTTTTGCAAACGACGCCAACGGATCTTTAACGTCAGCTGTGAAGCGGGCAGCGCGTGGTAGTGTCATCATCACCACTACGGGGGTTGTTACACCCCGCAGTGATAACCAGGGACGGCCGCTGGGAATGAACCTCGAACTCTTTGCAACGAGCGGTTGAACACGCGACCGCACAAGCCCATGCAAACGAATGCCACGATTCCTTTGTTGATTAGTGTTCATTATCACGTCGTGTGTGTGTGTGTGTATTTAAAGTGTGGTGATGCAGCTCTCATCGGAGGTGTACTGCTCACGTAACCGCCTGTTCATGGAATTTGGCGGCACGCTTTTGCCCACACTGCACCAGCGGTGTTATTGTGGTCGTTGCATAACAGCGATTCAATGGAAAACACCACGAGATGAAGGGGCGAGAGGTGTCGGAACACGGGCCGTGATGTCCTCGTGGTGGGAGAGGGTACATGGCCTCGTGATAACAGCATTTAGCATTCTCAAGTACGACTGAAAAGTAAATAGTGAAATAAAAAATCGCATTCGATTTGAAGGTCCGGTTTATTGAGTCAATTAGTGGAGTTTGTGGAGACAGTGCGTAGTAGCCCCCACCGTTCCTCAATGTAATATAGATAATAGGGCAGTGCTATGAGATAAAGTCCGTGATTTACTGAACATCTGTGAAACAGAGCTTCAGAGCTCATCGGATTTCTCCAGGTATAAATGAAGATTCTGATTCTGTTCACGGCGCACAGAGCCCTGCACACCACCGGCTCTCGATGGCTTTCCCCGTGCGACGCGGGGACTCGGGAGAACTGAAAACGACGCAGAGTGACGACATCCACGCAACGCTGCCGGAACGCGACCAGAGAGAGAGGGGGAGTGACACGGGGGGTTACCCCCCCCCCACCCCCTGGTTACATCTATGGGACCTTGTTTTTTTGCTGGTATCAAAAGTATGAAAGAAAAATAAGAATAAGTTTCACCCTTTCTGGCAATATAACCGGAGGTGTTAAGATGTTCAAACAATAAATAGCTACCGTTTGCAAGACGCGAAGTTCGCATTAACCACACGTGCTTGTGACAAAACATGCAAACAAACACGCTCTGACAAATGATGCATTGTATGTGAAACGGGTTGGTCTGCACCAGAGGCAGCCTTCTCTATGGCATTGTGTCACCAGTGCTAGGCCAGAGAACGTCGAAGCTGTCTTTGGTGTAGGCCAATCAAAAACAATGGATTTTGTATTATTATCAGACCCTACTGTTTGGTTCTTTCGGTAAAGTCACGTAGGTACATAATAAATTAAATCACGACGTTTCGGGCGCAACACAAGCACCGGTCATCAGGTGGAAACAACCACAGCAATAAACAATTGCTGAAGTGGGAAAAAAAAGTACGGTGCGGTTAATCCGTTCGGTGTTTGAACATCTTAACGCCTCCTGTTTTATGGCAAGAAAGGGTTCGACCCATTATTATTGTTTCATTTCCCCTCAGTTACGTTACAACCCAGGGCCATATGGGAGGGTGGCTGTAGAGGGAGTCCTTCGTCCAGCAGTGGTAGATGATGATGATGGTGACATCTTGACTTAAAGCTTGCGTGACTGCAGGAATTCATATTCTTGGGTCTTTCGGTAAAGTCACGGAGATGGGTTTTTGTTATTTTCTTTGAACCTATCTACGTGGCTTTACCGAAAGACCCTAGAATATGATGGTGACGATAACGATGATGACGATAACGACGATGATGGCAATGATGACGACGACGATATCGATGATGACGACGATAACGACGACGACGATAACGACGATGACGATAACGATGATGGCAACGAGGATGACAATAACGACGACGACGATGACGACGATAACAATGATGGCCACAACGATGACGATAACGACGATGACGATAACGACGATAATGGCCATGACGACGATAATGACGACGACGATGCTGCTGTGCTCTGTGTATGGGGACATTCGCGTCATTTACGCAGCGTCTGTCGTCGTTAAAATCGGTATCCAACCCTTGCAAATGCCTGGGGACCACCCTTGCCCACACTGACTTTGACCCACCCCGAGCCCGTCAACCGCGCGTGTGTTTTGCTTCTCTGAGTAACCTTTGTAATGAAGCCCCGTGGGTGACATCTGACCCTGTGTTCCTGCAAGCGCTCTGCACAGTCAACGAGTTGTTGTTGTTCATTCTATATGAAAGTCACAAACAAAGGCAAAAAAGGCAAAGATCCCCAGTATAGCGTGAACATACTCTTGGGGCAAGTGCTGTTAGCGAGCGCCGACGAAGGCCGGCACGGCACACGAGGGAGTGGGCGGCCAACACCATGCCCGGCTGCCTTTGTCTCCCCAGTGGCGATGTTTTCACATCGCACCGGGATCTCATTTGAGGCTGAGTTGACCTAGGGGAGTCCCAGGACCGGTTTAGATAATCGTCACTGGTGTTGGCCGAATCGAACTCGGGTCGCCGGGTTCGTAGCGCAGCGTAGCGCTAACTGCTACACCACCGCTCCCCAAAGAACACACACAAACGACAACCCCCATATAACCTGGAGCAACCCATCGGGTCCACCACTGTTTGCAAGCACTCATTAAAGCCAGCAATAGCGTACGATGCATATATATTGAACTTATTTTGCAACGTGTGTAGCTAACCGTGCTAATCGGAGGTGTGGGGGATCTTGTGATGAAGAACATCAGATGCAGTTGTCCAGACGAATCTATATGTCAAGGTGCCGTCATGTAATTGCTCGCTCACGCCACTACGGGCTGAAGGGCACCCACTCAGCGAAGCTCTAGAGCCCCTATAGAAGGTATTTTGGTCTACTCTTCCACGGTAGTCAGATGTCTTGCAAGAGGTAGGACTACCCTCAGTTTTCCTCACCGCATTGTCAGGCGTGGACTCCAGCTATGTAATCCACGCTGCTCTCTTAGCTCTAAAGGCCCAAAAACTGTTTAACCCAAATGTTGGAACGCTCAAAAATATCACGGAACGTGCCCAATCTCATCGGAGCTTGGAAGGTTATGAGCCTGGATAGTGCCGGGGATGGGTGACCACACCACGCACAAAGGGCAGGTGTGGTGGTGCGCGTTGTGTGCAGTGCAGGGCAGCGCAGCAGAATCCAATGTTTTTCTGCACTCCGTCCACCTTCACCACTTGCACTGACCAGCGCGGTGAAGTATGGTCCAATATCATTCGTGGCCCACAAAGGTTGGCAAGGCCTTCCTCCGGCAGCGGATTAAGGAAAATGGGCTGTACCTGCTAATGATGACGATTGACGCGTCTTTTTTTTCCAATTGTGCCTCCACTCCACTGCCAACGCATTCCTTTAGGTTGTCTGTGTCAACCGGCAGGTTATTCTCAGCATATGCACCGTTGTGTTGAAGATGTTCATACATATATTTGTTGGCCACTTCTTCTAAAGATGCATGAACATCTGAAAGTTCGCCACCATTTTCTTTGGGTCTTTCGGTAGTCACGTCGATAGGTTCAAAGAAAAAAACTAAAAAAAAAAACTCGTAGTGTTATTTTCTTTGAAATTATCTACGTGACTTTACCACCGAAAGACCCAAACAATATGAATTCCTGCAGTCACGAAAGCTTTAAGTCAAGATTCACCACCATTGTTCCAAGCAAGGCTGAATGCTAATATGTGTATGTTTGACTTGTTTCGCACCGTACGTAGCCAACCACACTCAACGGATGTGAGACAATGAATGTTGAATTTGGTCCAGAGTTTACTTGCATTAAACCAACGCTGCTGAAAAAAATATATCTCTCCCAGAAGGCCATACTGCTGATTTACAATTTGGGCACCGTGGTTAACTACTTCACCTGGTATGCAGGAGGTCGTGGGTTCGACCCCGACCCTGGCGCCTGCTGTATATTTGGAATTTGCATGTTCTCCCCATGGTCGCGTGGATTTTTTCCTCGTGATCTCCGTTATTTCTCTCCACATTTAGAAACATGCGTTTGGAGTATTTGGCTGCTATACATTTCCACGTGATAAGCCACTTCATAGAGCTATCATTTGTGGCCAGGTCGCTTCTGAAAAAGAGTTATATCGCTCAGCGGGCCTTACATGGCAAAATAAAAATATTTTTAAAAACGGATTGAATACAATATGTAAATATATATTTTCTTGTATTTTAATGTGGCGAGATGGATGTGGAAAAGAGGCTTATTCTCTGATTAATTTTAGTGAATGGATGTATTAATCATTAGCAGCAAGTCCATTAGGCCCAAAGTCCAGTTGACCCCACACTCCTATCCGGATAAAAAAACAAAAAAACTGTTTTGCAAATGTGGTGTATATTACCCAGAAAAAAACTGCCTCTTCTCAAGGCCAAGGCCTCGAGGTCAAATGTTGTAATAACAAGATACGGAAGTGAAATGAAGTTACACCAGTCAAACATGAGGGTTGTATTGAGGCTTCATCTTCATATAATAATTTTACTCTACATTTCTGAGTGGTCAGTATTGTATACACTTTAGAACTCCTCTTATCTGCAACCTTACCCACAATTCCTATTATTTGCAAATTAATCACGGCTTTTTTTCCTCCAAGAATTGTAGAACGGCTTCCTCTTCACAATTTTCTTTTGCGGATAAGAGTGGTCACGTGACCAATTCATCCTATCGCCCAGCGTGTGATCTGTGATTTTTTTTTCAATGGTTACGGCAAAACGTACTCTGATTCGTCACGCGAGAATTGAAGAGTGTTTAAATATCAAATCTCAATTAAGGAGTGGTGGCCGTACCTGTGTGCATGGCACGTGATTGGTACGACGCACACTCTGCGGTTCGATACACAGCGTGTTTCAGCAGCTACTTTAAGAGCTCTTCCTCTTATCCGAAATTTGTTTTTGAGGATGTGGAATTGCACAGCAATATCAAGTATGTACATATGTAGAACTTCTTTCTTTCGCACCGTACTTAGCCAACCGTGCTAATCGGAGGGAGCGGGGAAAGGACAACAAACTAAATACAAAACAACAGTTCTAAGTATTTAACTGCCATTTAGCCAAACATTACATCCTAACTCCAGATGCCGACAAATTGTTCATGGATAAGCAGATTAAAATCACCGATAGCATCACTGGTTATTGGCTGAGCGGACTAAACCGTACCACGCTGGCCTCATAGTACATCTAAAATTGGCTTGGGAGCCAAACAGGGCCAGGGACCGGCCAGGGGCGGGGCTAATGATGCATCCAGTGCACGTGACGCGAGTGAGGGCGCGTGGCTCGACGTCACGCATTCTTTATTCTTAAAACCCGTTCGGCATACTTGTTTGCATTCATGTCAGCGCATTTGCCTTGTATTGTCAATAAAAAACAGGCGCGAAAGAAGTTTAACATACACACATATATGTCACCAACGGAATATGGAGCAGTCATTCTACTTCCTAGCGACACCATCAGAGGGCAGCCTGTCAAGTTTGTTGTCTAAAGAAACAAAAAAAAGATGAACACGTTGATCAATAACACTGCAGGCCTTAAAGAGAAGACGTGTATAATAGGCGACGTTTTAGGTTATGGTCCTTCTTGACAGCACATAGGGAGCCTTCTCTGTTATTGACCAACATGTTCAGTTTTTTTTTAATTGACGCTTTTGCGCCGCTGCCACTCCAGCAGTATCACCTAACGAATTGCTCTGCTATCTACAGATGTCACCAGAGAGCAGGTTGTTCTTAGACGAGGGTCTAAAGACCCCATCAAAGACTGTTTTGTAATACTTCCACAAAGCTGTGTGACAGTGCTCAATTCACAATCAGCAAGCTGCGAGTTCAGACCCTGGCCAACAGTTATCATCATAATGATAACGGCGATCTCTTTTTTATAAAGCGCCTTTCACATCGAACTATCAATACAACTACTCTCACAAGTACAAATATAATTCAACCCATCATCCACCTGTGATATCCGATGGGAAACAAAAGTGGAATGACTGGCCCTGATTATGGGAATGTGGAGTTTGTACGACTGGCTCAGGGCGACCTGAGCGTGAAGACATTCTGCCTGGACCATTTGAACATTCCGCTCGCTGAACAGCCAAGTCACGTTGACCACGTTGCTTGCTCGATCTTCAAGTATAATTTCTCTGTCTGCAGCAGATGCGTGATTGTTGCAGCCTGTTCGTCAGCCTCAACTAAATTTGGTTTGTATCGTGCATTGATTTCCTACGGCTGAATACAATTGTATTGCGTTGGGGGATATCTGCTGGCTCTGAAAATGAACGCCCATGCAAACGAATGGGGATGAGCTTACCCGATGCGTACTATCATTGGCTCAGTATCTACTGCCATTGCCATATCTCAATATCGGTGTTCATCACTCATCCTTCAGCATTGTCAGTCGGTTTTATTTCTCTCTCTGCAATAGTCGACGCGTGTCGTTGCCGTTTGTCAATCGCTGGTTGCTTGATATATTTTGTTTGGGGGGGGTGGGCCGTTTGGGCCATGGTTTGTGCTCAGAAACAGTGTTGAACACACAAAACAAAAACTGCCCGGGAGTGAGTCGGCCATTCTATTGGCCAGAGACCAGTCGAGATAATATACAGAGAGACCAGTCGACTCTGTATATTATCTCAACACATCGTTAAGGTGCGGTTACATTCTCCAGCCATAGTAATTGGCAACAATGTCTTCAATTACCTTGTCCCCCCCCACCTCAAGCATCACCCCCCCTAGCTATAGCACGCACCAAGCTCATTCAATTCGACACACAATGAACGCCAAACAAAAAGGAGCTAAATTCATTTTTCATTTCTGCCCAGCGCAAGCGATAATGGGCACTAATGGAACACGCAATGAACACAGGCTAAAGCGAGGGGTTACGTAAGTGTGCCTTCAATGGTTACTTAACAACCCCCAGCACTCGATATTGCAACGCATTCGCGTTAATTAACTCGCAAGATGTGCCGCTGGTGTGGCAGTCATCGAGTTGCAGTGCTGCACTCGAGCTGATGGGAATTATTATCTCACAATAATGAATGCCAAACAACTTATCTAAGGCTGATCCACAACAAGCTCATTTTAGGCTGCGCAGCATTTATGCCAAGAACCGTAATTAACACCAGTGCACAACCGTCCTTTCTTGTCAACCAATTTATTTTTAAAGTCAACGTATCACAGTGCCTCCAATTGTACTGCAATGTGCGTTGGACTGTGCGTGCGGCACTTGAAACAACTGTGAAAGGTCGCTTGTTTGTTGTTGCTGTTGTTGTTCATATCTGTTTTTTTCTTAAACCTATCAAAGTGCCTCCCATTAAAGTCCGACACCTCTTGAGGCACGAAAAGCCAGGAAGAACGCCATGGAAAGAAGAATATCTTGCAAAGCTGGAAGAGGCAAGAACTACACGTGAATATGTTGTCTTGATGGGGGGCGTATTATCATGATTATTGCACAACTGACAAAAACAGGGACTTTTATGAATGTTCGGGATAACATGGAGAATTCCCAGAACGAGAAGACGATCCTGGGAAAAGCAGAGCAGGTCACAACCCTAGTCTCTATGCTCATCTCCATGGGTGGTCTTGCACGAGTGGTGGAAATTCCATATTCCTTTGGCAAGGACCAGCATCTCTATAGGACAACCACTAGTAGTCACGTGACGATAATAATGTCAACTTTGCAACAGATGTTTACAAATGTGCATGAAAATGCTTGCATAATATTATCAGTACAATGTATTTCGTCAGTTTCATGGAAATCTAATTTCGTGGAATTGATTAACTCATTAGTTGGCAGTCAGAATTTTTTTAAACTAATTATGCAAAAACCCATCGCGGCTGCTTCAGTTTGATGTGTTTAACCTGACCGACTGACGTACGATACACGCCATCTACACACACAGCTGTCACAATCACGATTTTATTCATAAAACAAAAAGTCCAAGAGAGCTTTACGCACACTAGCACAATTTTAACTGTGTGGCTCGCTCTGCGGTTCCTCGTCTGCAGACGAGCGCGAAGGCAGTCGCAGCCTGGTGGCGAGCCAGCGCCAACAATTACCCAAGCTCTGCAGTCCTCTATTATGGATATTAAGGCGCTATTGACCAATCCTCCGTCTTCTTTCGTACGACTGCTGATGTCGATGGCAGAGCAACAATCTTCAATTTCACATTGAGGTGGTCAAGCCGGACTACCGCGTCAGGAGCAAGCGGAGTGGATCGTCGCTGCGATATCTCCTTCGTATTTGTGGATCGGGCATTGCGTCGTTATACGTTGTTCGGTCTGTTCTGGATGACCACAGTCGCACAGTGCTGGAGAGTTTTTGATTGTCCATTTGTGCATCGGGTATCCGCCCCTGCCATGATTTGTGCAGATGCGGTTTAGCGTGGACCATGAGCTAAACCGCAAATTGGCCGATTGATGAGTGCTTATACATTTAAACATTGTAAATTATGTGTGTACGTAATATACAATTATGATTGGCATGGTTGGCTACATACGGTGCGAAAGTTCAACATACGTACGCGTGTACTGAGATGAAACAATGTGCAGCGTCTCCCCGCTCACATGTACGCATGTGTGTTTGTTGAACTTCTTTCGCACCGCACGTAGCCGACCGTGCTAGTCGGAGGCGCAAATGAGCATTGGGCGGTATTCACTTCCACTGGGCAGCCCTTTGCGCGCGGTGGGAAATTCCCCATTCCCTTGGCAGCAGCCCGCTCCCGTCGGGACATACTCCTGGCGACTTGCCTCGGTACTCAGTTTATCAATTGCCGAGCAATGATGGGCCGAGTTACATGGCACGACACGTTTGGCGTTCGTGTGCAACAACAACAACAAAAAACTAATTATACGTTATGCTAAAACGTGGCCATCGTGCGAAGTGACAGCGAAATTGAGCATGAGAAAAGCCACGCGTCAACGTCGAAGCTGCATTTCAACTTTCAAACGCCTCATTTTGCCATTGCCTCCCAAACATAGCTGCTCTTTAAGCGAAGATATTGTAAACAACCGTCTAGCGAATCCAAGTTAGGGTCCAGCCACGTGCACATTCCACGCCCGCGCCTAGAGACTGACCCCTCCCTCCCTCTCTCTCCTCGCCTCTGTGTTCCGGGATGACCTCAATCAAGCGCTCGCTCGCTCACAACTCACGACGCAAGAGAGAAAGAAAGGGCATCAAAAACGTTGCGGTGCCTTCGTGCCAAGTTCCCAGGGTTCTTCTTCCCGTTGTTGAAAACGCTACATATATCACTCTTTGTATTTTTTTGTTATCTCAGGGAAGCATGGTTACATGCACGATGAGATGGGTGCATGCAGGATGAGATGGGTACATGCAGGATGAGATGGGTACATGCAGGATGAGATGGGTACATGCAGCATGAGATGTGAACATGCACGATGAGATGGGTACATGCAGGATGAGATGGGTACATGCAGGATGAGATGGGTACATGCAGGATGAGATGGGTACATGTACGATGAGATGGGTACATGCAGGATGAGATGGGTACATGTACGATGAGATGGGTACATGCAGGATGAGATGGGTACATGTACGATGAGATGGGTACATGCAGCATGAGATGGGTACATGTACGATGAGATGGGTACATGTACGATGAGATGGGTACATGCAGGATGAGATGGGTACATGCAGGATGAGATGGGTACATGCAGGATGAGATGGGTACATGCAGCATGAGATGTGAACATGCAGCATGAGATGGGTACATGCAGCATGAGATGGGTACATGCAGCATGAGATGGGTACATGCAGGATGAGATAGGTGCATGCAGGATGAGATGGGTACATGCAGGATGAGATGGGTACATACAGGATGAGATGGGTACATGCAGCATGATATGGGTACATGCAGCATGAGATGGGTACATGCAGGATGAGATAGGTGCATGCAGGATGAGATGGGTACATGCAGCATGAGATGGGTACATACAGGATGAGATGGGTACATACAGGATGAGATGGGTGCATGCAGGATGAGATGGGTGCATGCAGGATGAGATGGGTACATACAGGATGAGATGGATACATGCAGGATGAGATGGGTACATGCAGGATGAGATGGGTGCATGCAGGATGAGATGGGTGCATGCAGGATGAGATGGGTGCATGCAGGATGAGATGGGTACATGCAGGATAAGATGGGTGCATGCAGGATGAGATGGGTACATGCAGGATGAGATGGGTGCATGCAGCATGAGATGGGTACATGCAGGATGAGATGGGTACATGCAGCATGAGATGGGTACATGCAGGATGAGATGGGTACATGCAGGATGAGATGGGTATATATGTAGTATAGTAAACTACGGCAGGAGACCACTTGACGGGTAGCACACTTTATTAACACTTGGTTTGCCACAATAACACGTGTGGTCACTACAGCTCACGCTACACGTTCCACCCGACACGTGTGGTTACTACAGCTCAGGCTACACGTTCCACCCGACACGTGTGGTTACTACAGCTCACGCTACACGTTCCACCCGGCTACACACACACGGGCATTCCAGCCCCGTAGCATCCGGGGGAACCTCTAGACCCACCCCAGCTTGGGTATGGATCACGACCACTGGGTCCCGCGGCCCAGTCCTCACACAGACGTCCGGCCCCCGGGTCCCACGGTCCCGCCTCTGAGCCACACAGGGCCCCGGTCCTTACAAGGACAGCAGGACTAGGTGTCTCAGGGCCCTATCTCTTCCTCCTCCGTCTTCCGTCTTCACTGGTCACCAACAACTCCCCGAGCGCCCGCGCGCACCGCCTTATATAGCCCTCCGTTCCAAGGAGACGGAGCCTATGCGGACCGCGATGTGAGCACCCACCCTAGTCGACCAATCACCACGCGCTGCCACACGATCCCTTCTTCCAGCTTGTGTCAGCGCACATAACCAATCACCACGCGCTGCCACACGATCCATCACTGTCAGCGCGCGTCACCAACACACAGCCAATCACCATCACATAACCCATGACCCCGCGCTGACCTACGATCCCTCACCGTCAGCGCGCGTCACCAACCCACAGCCAATCACCACGCGCTACCCCACGATCCCTACTGCCAGCGCGTATCACCACTACATATACAAGGTGAGAAAAAAACGAATACTGATTTCACAAAATAGTCACAGATGGTGTTGCGGTTAGAGTCCTTGATGACAAGGCCGTGAGTTGAAACCCCGTCAAGGGTTGAATCAGTCTTCCATCATGTTTTCCTCCCCGCGCCCGAGGGTTGATAAAACAGTAACAACGTTGTGAGATGTTGACAATAATTACTGGAGTCATCGTATATGGGGTAGACCAGCACCTGCCATAGGAATGTGGAATTTCCCAAACTCGGTCAGGGCTGACAAAAGAACAACACAGAAGATGCTGCCTCGTTGCTCGTCAATTACGCGGTGAGATAATATGCCTCGACTTCATAAAACAGCAACAGAAAACAGCAATGCTTTACGTCAAAATTCCTGCCAATTACAAAATCAACACTCTTTAAACATGTTGTTCAAACAACACTTCCTCACATCGAATATATAAAGCACAGCTTATACAGATAAATAACAACCGATGAGCGTAAAATACGTTTTAAAAACATCACTCCCAAGCAAGCACCAGGTAGGACTCACACAAGCCATTCATGTCAACTCAATCTTTCTGTGAATGGGAGCCGATGTGTGTGTGATGCCCAATGTGGGGAGCGGTGGTGTAGCGGTTGCGCTACGAACCCGGCGACCCGAGTTCGATTCTCGCTCACTGCCATCACCAGTGACGATTATCTGAACCGGTCCTGGGCCTCCCTTAGGTCGACTCAGCCTTAAATGAGTACCTGGTGCGGTGTGTAAACATCGCAGCCGGGGAGATAAAGGCGGCCGGGCGTGGTGCTGGCCACCCACCTCTCGTGTGTTGTGCAGGCCTTCATAGGTGTTCGCGAACAGCACTTGCCCCTACAGTCTGTTAAGGCTATACGGGGGATCTTTGTCTTTGATGTCCAATGTTGGCTCTCTGTAACCTGGAACAAATATCTGCCAACCCTACACTAACAGTTCTAAAATGCGTTACTTCAGTGTCACACACACACAAGCTCGTATATAGCCTGCCCCTGGTCAGCATAGACGGCATCCTGCCTCACGTATTCATTGAATGTGCAGCACGGTTAAAAATAAACACCTTCATTTGGCTCGCCTGTTTTTTTTTAATGCATCACGTGCAAACCACCAACAATACCATTCATAATTGATCATTTTTTTTGGGGGGGGGGGGGAAATTGGGGGGGGGGGGTCACACCGCGCGAGTAAAATGTGTGTTGTCCACCCTCCTCCACCCGACACTGACTTGCCAGCGACACACGACTCACCCACCCGAGTCGGTTGCAAGCAGAATGTACGACATGCACACAACTTATTTACGCGATTTGAGCCGCAAATTTTAATAATGAATCCACCGGCGGATTTATTGACGTATATCTCTGTCAGAGCTACTTGTTACGTTACACTTTGTACTCTTTCTCACTCGGACATCAATACCTACACACATACACATCTATGCCATGACGTATGTGCCATGCCGGGGAGGGCTCTTGAGTTAACAATAACAGAGGAGGAGTGAGAGGAGGGGTGGTGACATTTTAAAGGTCCATAGGGCTCAGCATCAACACCACCACCACCCACCACGTAACATCGCAGCAGAGTGGAAGAGCCCAGAGCCCCCCACTGCCCACTGATGCTGCGCGTCTCGTGGCCAATGGGCGGCCGCGCATGCGACGAGCCCCCTGCGTGCAGGTCCGCCCCGTGCCCTCTGTAGGATGGTCACCAACCCCCCTCCCCCACGCCCCCTACCATCACGTGAGAGCCATTGCATTTGATGACTACTGACTACGACTTACACGTTGCAGAGAGAGAGAAGGGGGAGGGTCGGTGGTCTTAGCGCGTTGGCTTTGGCTTGGAGTCACTTAGCAAGAGCCAGAGGCGACCTGGTCGGGTGCGTACACGCGGCACGCCACGGTGTGGGCCCACTCGCTTCAACATCAGCGCCCTTCGTACACGACTCGACTGCTGCTGCCTGCTGCTGGTGCAGCAGCAACTGTTGCGGAGCATCTTCAGGGAGGTGATTTTCAGAGCCCTTTTCGCCGACCCAGCAAGCCAACTCGATACACCAAGCGCCAGCTCGCTAACAGGTGAGAGAGGGAGGGAGGGACATTGTGTCCCCTTGGCTTGCGCGTTTCTCTTCCCTTCATTGAATTGGCATTTTCGTCGTTGTTGCATTTGGATCCGCGCGACCACTTCGCTGTTGCAGTGTTACCCCCACTTGCCCCGAGCCTCTCTGTGTGAGCGGTGAACGCTACAGCTGCAAGTCGTTGGTGTCGCCAACGACTTGCATTCCCTGAGATAGTTGAAAGAAACTCCCCGGCCATCGCACGTGGAGCTACGACGCAGCATGAGAGGCGGGTGAACGTGCGCGTATTTCGTATGGAGGAGGCTCGTGAAGGACGCTGCTGCTACTGGGCAGTTGGAGGCAGTCGCCCTCCCAACAGCAACTGAGGGCAGAGGAGCGACGCTCACAACAACGAGCGGAGAGCCGGGCGGATAAAATACGGCAAGTTAGCACAGCCGGTGGCACAGCTGATGGTGCTTTTGTCAGTCAGCCAACACACTGCACCTGCGGGGTCTGTCCCGTGACCTCCTGCCAGCAGCGAGCCTTCGACATTTCACGTGGCTTCAACGTGCACCTGGCCTGGCACAGGCGCCGTGGTGACTTCACCGTCACTTAGTGGCGAGTGGCGGGCGCTGGTATTGTATGTCTGTTGAACTTCTTTCGCACCGTACGTAGCCAACGTGCTAATCGGAAGTGCACTCAGGAGCCCTCGCGCTCCAAGTGGATGCGATGGACACTTTACTGCAAGGGAAGGGGGGGGGGTGCAGTTCGCGTGCGGGCGAGATAAGATAGAATCTGCTCCTGCTGCAGGAGCTGCAGCTGCTGCAGTAGCTACTGCAGTAGCTACTGCTGCGTGACTGCTGCATGCACGCGTGCCTCACTGCAGAGAGCGTATCACGTCGTGGGGGGGAGGTTGCAGCTCAGTGCTTGTCCCAGCGACTGATTTGAGTGATCCGAGTGGAAGCTGCCACCTCCGTGCGCCTCTCTCCTCTCGCCTGGCCGGGCTCGCTCCCTGTACGCCCCCCCCCACCCCCAGCAGACCCCCCTGTGGTACGCGCAACATTTAAAGTTTCGCTTCTGCTTCGGCCGCTTCGGCCGCTTCGCCCCGCTACAAGTTGTTGGTGTTTCGGTCAGATTGCGCGCTGGATAACGAACACGCACGCACACACACACGCGGACACGCACACACACGCTCACACACACACACGCTCACACACACACACGCTCACACACACACACGCTCACACACACACACGCTGACACGCTCACACACACGCTCACACACACACGCTCACACACACGCACACACGCACACACACACACGCTCACACACGCACACGCACGCTCACACACGCTCACGCACACACACGCGCACACACACACACGCGCACACACACACGCACACACACACACGCGAGTTAGCCACGGGGGGCATTCATTTAGTACGTACGCATGAAGGGGGGGGGGGTTAACCCAAATGCGTTCGCTTGCGTATGGGGGGTCTACTGACAATGTACGCATAGGAAACGGGGGTGTGGGGGGGTAAAGCCTCGATAATAATTTGTCTACATTGGCCTTCAAATGAGTTAGATAGTCCGGCGGTGGACTTTCTGTTTGCTTAAACACGTTAATATTATTAATCCTTGATCGTTTCTGCGTGGATTAAATATCGGCCGTTCTATAGGATTGAGGTGGGGGGGGTGCGTCAGGCGAACGTACGCAGGTGTGGTAGGGGGGTGTAAAAAGTCTGCGTGCGTACAGGGAGGGGTGGAGGGGTCAAGTTTTAACAGATTTTTGCGTACCTACTCAGTGGATGGCCCTATACATACCTCTTGTCACTCGAAGCCTCGGTTCGGCTTTCAGGGTGCCAGAAACGTGCTGTCGGGGGGTTGTAATGAATGACTCCCATCGTGGTTATACTAGCGGAGTGTTCGCTGGATTCTCGTGGACGTGCTGCAGCTTGTCAGAGACAGTTCGCGTTACAGTAATGAGCTTCAAGGTTGTCGCGTGGGAAAGAAATGCCTTTGCAAATGGACCTATCTGGAAACCCTTAGGTCAACAGATTCATTATGACCCGCCATCCCGTTTTTAAACTTGCGTTTAAAAATAAGAAAATGTATTTCTGTATGGAATCGCGTGTGCGTGTGTGCATCCAATTTAGTGCAAATTGTTGGACTGTTAATTCAACGGGGTTTTGCTGCTGCAGTAGAGTGTTTATTGCCCCTGTCAAGAAGGTCGTGAGTCTGAATGCTGGTCAGGCCTCGAACTTTGCCCATAAACCCTCCGGAGTCTATTAAATGAGTCGTACCACTCGTGGCTCTCACCAATAGCAATCGGGATACGCATGGAGATGGCGCAGTATCCCAAGATGTTCGTTTGGACTTCCCGCCAGACTGGGTGAGAGTTGCTTACACGGAGCGGGAACGCCTGCTGATAGTACAGCGTGCGTGACGTTTGCGGTTCAAGTCCAGCCACTGCTCCATATAACTAGTGGCTCACGCAATAAAGCAAATGCATTCTGCGCTGCGCAAAGTCAACGTCAAATGCGGCGTGACATCTTTAAGTAGAGGGGGAAATTGTGAGCCGTGCCACAGACGCGACTACCGCTTTGCGGGAAGTCAATAGTTGGGGCAAAACTGAACCCTGCCCGTGGGAATGTAATACATATCTGCAGCTATCGTTGGTTCAAGGGCCACCATTGGCCATATCGTAATTTGGGATTTTAAATAATAATATTTCGCTGCAGGGCCAAGCATTTTCTGCCATTGAAATTTGAATAAGTTCATTGGCTCTCTCAGCTTAAAAGTGGTTGTTTGAAATGACTTAAAAAATTCGGTCTAATGGAAATAATACGTGCTTTCGTGCACTTCCAATTAAAACGAATACAAAAATCAGTTTGGAGCATTGTTCCCAACTGCTGTTAGGTTTCTCAGTAGATGTGGCCGTAAGAATCCTAACTCAGTTTGTCTTAGCTGGCTCATGGCAACCATTGATAGGAAGACGTGTTGTCAAACTACGTCCCTTGTGTTGCCTGTGACTTTAACGATGTGCAGCAGTGCATCGATGCTCACCGTCTCTCATGGGAAAACAAAAACTCGTGGTGGAACTTTCTCGTTGCTACGGCAGAAACCAGTCTCTCCGTATGGACAAGCAACTGCGTTTGAACTTAGGATGTTCTTAAGAATATGGTGCAATGCAAGCTAATTGCATTATTAACCTGCAGATGTTTTGTTGTTGTGAAATATATCTTTGTATGGCCAGTGAACTGATATTATATTTGCGCTTGCCATTACCTTTTCTCTAATGCACAATCGTGCGTTATTATTAGTAGCTGCTTGATGCTCGCGTTATATTGGCATGCCTTGGCTATTATGGCATCTTTTAAAAATAGATAAACACACGTGTACATACCGTGACACGCGTGACTGTTAAAGATGGTCTCGATGACATTGCAAACATCCAGTTGCAGTTTTATATTTGACTACACCTGGGTGACCTCCCTAGTTCCCACCACCAATGTCAAGGTGGATGAAGTATAAATGCAGAGGTGTAGCTTACCGGTGCTCATATGCACGACTTTAGTCCGTTACAATTTCTATTTATTCATTAGCTGTTGCCTGATGATGCTAGTTCGATTTGCAGATGTTGTGGGTTTACTCTCCAACACACAAGCGGTGTGCTGAACTTGTAACTAATTGGCACGTTTTGCCTAAACCGTATTAATTGGCTTTGTTGGGTGGCGGCGGGTTTAACCACACATTTATATTTACGCGCTCTAACCCAAAAAACCCCGATATTATGGATAATATTGGTAACGAAAGCCCTACTACGTGTTAAACTAATTCGTTGAATCACACAAAACTGAGCCATATACATAAACAAGTGGGGATTCATTAAAACCCTGAGAACCATAAAGTCAATTGGGGTTCCTTCATTGGAAGAGACTGGACATCACAATGAGAATGTGGAATTTACACCACTCTCAAAACTGCCAATGGAGATCAACGCTGCCCCATATTAATTTGAGTGTAGGGAACGTATGACGTTGTGAGTTTGTTCAATTATACATACTTATAATTGGCTATTACACGGACACACTGTGGTGCAATCTTGTGAATGACTCACATGAGTCAGTAACATCCACATTTTGAGCGAATGCTACACTTTGGAATTTCCCTGCAGAAGTGAATTTCCAGCAACAGAAATGAAACCACAACACCGTACATATTTTGCAAATCGCAGAAACTATCTGCACACACTCACTCAAACTCTCAATATGAATCAATTACAGACCATTGTCGGATCCACTGCTGGACGAAGGCCTCTCTCCCCAATTGATTTGCTGTCGGCCACAAATTTACCAATACAGTACAGTACTGCAATGGAACAGGCGACACTGAGTACCCAGAACTGGCCTCTCAACTCAAATGCAAGTTTTGCTGGAATGCGTGCGTGTGTGCGTGCGCGTGTGTGTATGTGTGCGTGTGTGCGTGAGCCCTTGCCGATTGTTCGCATCAAAGGGCACAAAACAGCGCAACACGCTTAAGGGAAGGGGGCCAAATGGCTTTTTTTTCAGTTCACGGATCTGCGAGGGAGGCCGCGCGCGCACGAGGTCGGTATTTAGAAAGCACTCGAGGGGGCACTTGGGCCGTATTGACACAAGCGCTTTAAACACGGAACAGAGTCGCGCACGGACTCCGAGGGCTGGAACCTGCACAACCGGATCGCTTTGTTTGCGAGTCGCAGTGTGTTGCAGAGGAGGGGATCTAACTTACTAAACGTTTTTTGTTTTAATTTAACCACCAGGCAAGGCCCACTGAGCTATACAGCTCTTTTTCAGAAGCGACACGGACACAAGTTCAGGATCAAACGGAGTGACTTATCGCGTGGAAATGTAGAGCAGCCAAATATTAGGAGTCATGCCATACCATCCATTACCTGCAGGTAACCCCCTAGGGATAATAGAGTGAATTGACCACGTGACTCCTATTATCTGTGGAAAATATTCTCCGGCATCATGATGTTGATTCTAAATGCAGAGGAAAACACTGGAGGACCCGGAGAAAAATCAACGCGAACACGGGGAGAACATGCAAACTCCAAATATACACAGGTCGCTTCTGCAAAAGAGCTACTGTAGAGAGCTCAGTGAGTCTTCTCTGGTGGTAACATGAAATCGTAGTTTACTTTAGCTCACCCCCTGGGGTTACGAGATGCTCTTTCTGGGCGTGCGAGACGTGGCCAGATGTTTTTCGAAGGTAAATAATCGAAACACAAATTTAGCATGGGCACGTGAGTACAACTACTTTGTTTCATCAAACCGATGTATTTATTAACATTGTTTTTTCACGATTGAGAAACATGAGTTGAGATGAGATGCGGTGCAAGTGCACGTGTAAAGCGTTCAGAGTGAGAAGCCTCGGCGTGAAGGGCACTTTATTATTTCTGCATTTATCTAATTGCAGTACACTTTTGGTTAGTATAGAATCTGCATTCCACTTACGGTACATTTTAAGATGTTTTTTTAAGAAGAAAGAGCTATAAATACATTCACGAGCAATGTTTAACATCCATGCAATTCGCACACTTTAAGCTGCCTAACCCAGTTATATTTATGATTCAGACTCATAGAACCCGAACTAAGGAGCTGAATATATCAACAATTGTTGCGTCAACGTCGGAGAACGCTCTCGGGCCAACCTTCGCCCGACTGTTATTAGTCTTTTGTTTCTGTACACTCAGCAAAGCGTTCTTCCAGATGTCCATGCATCGGATACCGCAGGAGGTGCATTGTGACGTTCACAATGGTAGCTTTGTGTGTCTGCGCGCGGAAGGAGGGGGGGGTAAGTCTTCTGCAGAAATTGGAAACACAGCTACATGCAAGGTTACATAAGAACTGGTGAAAGGCCAAAGTTATGAAAACGCTGAGGCTTGTTTGGCTTACACATTCTTCCGGGTAGACGTGTGTGTAACCTGTAATGTGCAGCAGGTGCTGTCGTGTAAAGCTTAACAAGCAGGTCCAGCGAGGTGGTGGTGCTGTTGGTATATGTGAGTTCAAATGCAATCCATCATCCCCCTGTGGATCAATAAATTAGACAACACTTTTCAGGAAGTCAGCAGTGGTGTTGCTCCTATGGAGGGTGGGCGGTGGGGGGGTATCCACAGCAGAGCTGGAATAATGAAACTAGATACCTGTACGTGTGTATGTTGAACTTCTTTCGCACCGTACACAGCCAACGGTGCTAATTAGAGGTGCAGGGGAAGGACAACAGACTACTTGTGGTGTAGGTGTATTATATCATCACAGGATTCGTGAGAGATTTCAACAACTTGGGGGGGGGAGGCCTTCATCCAGCAGTGGATTGACCGTGACTGATGATGATGATGCCGGCACCCAACAATAATGTGGATTTGCCACCACATCGCTAAACGGACAGAAGCGCACTGCTGCAATGATCATTTGAGCGGAGAGAACAATGTTATATACATATTTATGAGAAGGCTGATGATGGGTCGCATACCAGTTGTTACCAGAAGGCACCTTTCCACGGGTAACTAACCTTTATCCCCAGCCCGGCGCTGTGACGTCTACCCTAGAAAAGAATTGGAAGTGGAAAAAATTTCCTGTTATGGTACATACATTGAACTCTTCTTATATAGAACTCACGATGGCGAGATAATAACTCCCTCGTCCAGTATGCAGGAGGTCGTGGGTTCGATTCCGACCCTGATGCCTGCTGCATATTTGTAGTTTTCGTGTTCTCCTTGCGATTGCGTGAATTTTTCTCCGAGTCCTCCAGTTTTTCCCTCCACATTGAGAAACATGCATTAAGAGTATTTGGCTGCTATGCATTTCCACGTAATAAGCCACTTCGTTGGGATACGATTTGCGGCCAGGTCACTCCTGAAAAGGAGTTATATCGCCTAGTGGACTTTACCTGGTAAAATAAAAATTATCGTAATTTGTTTAGAAAAGTCGTGTTGATATTAGGGATCTCCCAGTAAGCATGCAGCGTTGGGCCAACATTGCATGTAGTCGGAACCGTTAGCCAATGTTAGCCCATCGTTGGCCAACGTTCCATGTTGGCTGGGTTACCAGATATTGATGAAATAATTGCTTGTGCCCTCCCCAGCAGAGCCGCTATCTGAGCCCCGTGGCCTATAGACAGCCCACGGACGCCCCTGTTTCCTCGCACGCCTGGCGCGCGCGCTCCCATAATTATCAACAATTATATACTTCTGAGGACGAACGCATATGTTGGGACGCATTTGCAGAATCCACGCGTAAGCAGGACTTTTCCTTCCTGTTCTGGAGTAGTTTTTGCGTGCAGGAGAACTAGCTATCGCGCCTTGACGAGATCCCAGATTGCCTATTCGAGGCCTTGTATCAGAGGCCTGCCCTGACACACCTAATTCAGTGAGGGACTTCCAAGTCGACGTGTCCCAATGCTACGCGGTGCTCATTTCTCTCGGCAGGCCTCATGCCAGTGGTGGAAGTTCAACATTTATATCGCGGCGCAATTGGAAATCCCACAATTTGGGTGCTCATTGTATTGACCTCAGAGGAATTATTGTTTTTTTGTCAATGCCTGGCTGGCATCTGAACCACCCAGCGTGTTATCGTGTGTCAATCGTGCCTGCTTGCATTACGGAAAAAATAACTCCCACAACTTTGTGGGGATGGACCCACGATGCAAAGAAGCCCAAACAACGGCAAGTAATGGCCCTAGAGCAACATGATTTGGGGTTTACAAACAATAATGAGCTGAAAGTTAAATGATTCCAGTTATTTGTGAATTTTAAATGATTGAAGGGAATGTTGTAGGAGAACGTATAAACACATAGCAATGTGTTAATACGTGGACCAACGCTTTCACAGCATTGTGTTAACATGCGCTTCGTGCTTGTGCAAGTGTGACGGCAAGCGGTCAACTGTCCTATGGGGATCAGTGTGGTAAGCGAATATGATACTGCTCTCCAGTTCTGATGGCTACACCAGCGAAAGTTGTTTTCTGAACCTGACCTGGACCCCTCATATGTGGTCTGCGCACAATATGAACACCTGATGCGGTGTGACCAACATCAGCACCATCAGCACCGGGTGCTTCCGCCCATCCTCACTCCTCGTGCGCCACGCTGACGTAAACACCGAGGATTTGCATCATCGTCCCCTGTGTCTCTGCCACGCAGGTGTATATCCGTACGGCGCAGCTTGTTCCCCGAGCCACTGCCGAGGAAAGGCGACAGGAGGGGATACACGCCAGCTCCGCACGTTGTGGCAGCACCACCAGAGCAAGCATGGCAGTGTTGCCTCCGCGGGAGTACCTGCCGCCACCTTCACTCTTCGGGCCCCACTCCTCAACACTGGCGGCAAGCGTGGCAGAGATGGAGGAGATGGAGGAGATGGAGGAGGAGGAGGAAAAGGAGGAGAGGGAGCGCACGCCTACCTCGTGCCTCCGGGGCAGTCGCCCGCTGCTGTCCGAGGGTGAGGAGGAGGAGGACGAGGAGGACGAGGAGGGAGACTGGCGCTCGGAATGCTCCAGCCCGCGCTACCTGTGCGCGACCGGTGGCAGCGAGGGCTCCTCCGCCTGTGCTTCCTGCTGCTCCAGTCCCGACGCTCGGCAATCCTCCCCGGGCCACTCATCCTCGTCGCCGTCATCGTCCTCATCGTCGCTGTCGTCGCCGTCGTTGCACTCGAGTCGACCCATGGGCCGCGACAACGACGCCATCGTCGAATACCTCCTGGCACAGTCGGACCCTCGGCTGTACGACGGGGCTCTTTTCGATGGAGGCTCTTCGGAGGACTGCCTTTCGACCTTCCACTACCACCACTCGGCGTGGCCCGGCTGCTCGCCGAAACCGGAGCTGCCAGACCTCAGCTTCGGCGACGGTGGCGTGGGCTGCTGCACGTTCAGGCCGACCCTGGATGAGATCGAGGAGTTCCTGGAGGAGCACATGATGTCCATGCAGGCGGCTCCGTGCCTGCTACCTGGCTCGAGCAGACTGGAGGAGCAGGACATGAAGTACGAGAGGCCGTGCAGGCTGCTGGGCGAACCCTCTTGCTCCTCCTACGACGGTCAGCAGCTGAACGCAGCGGCAGGGGAACACAAGGGTGTGGCGTGCATGAACGGAGGATCGCAGGCTCAGCCGCAGCCGGGGGGACCGCAGTCTACAATGGCAGAGGGTGGCATGCCGGTCGTGTTGCAGCTACAGCACATGCAGGTGAAGGGGAACTCTGACTGCGCTGTGGAGCAAGATGACCATCAGCAGAGCAACGGTGGCAGCAGCAGCAGCGGCAGCTCCAGCAGCAGCACTATGGACGTTAAAGTGGCCCAGCTCTTTGTGACCATCCAGGGGCAAACATTCGCGCTGGTGCCGCAGAACTTCCCCAACGCAACCGGCTCAGGGAACTCCCGGCAGTACGTGAAGATCGCGCCCGTGCCCATGTCCTCCAAGTCGTGGGGCTCCTCCGCTGGAGGGGCATCCTTCCAGATCTCCGGGGAGGTGGGCACGCCGGGCTCGTGCAGGATCGCGGCCTCCTCCTCGTCCTCCTCCTCCTCCGCCACCTCTTTGGCCTCCTCCATGGAGCCCCTTAAGCTGCACAGGTGCCAGCACCCGGGCTGCAACAAGACGTACACGAAGAGCAGTCACCTGAAGGCGCACATGAGGAGGCACACGGGGGAGAAGCCCTTTGCGTGCACGTGGTCAGGATGCACTTGGAGGTAATTTAAATCAATAGAGTAGAAGTATCTGTATGGATGATAAGATGCATGTCTGTGTCCAAGTGTCATCAGAATCAGAATATGTATTTATTGACGAGTCGTGCTTTCATTGGAACTCGAATGACCATCAGAAAGGTTGTTAAATATGACGTGACATTGGAAGGGCATTCGTGATTATGTGAGAATGCTGCATGGAGTTAACCAACTTTTGAAGATTACAACAAAGCCCTTTGCAAACCCCTCCAGGCGTTGCAACTGGAAGCCCATCGGCAGATTGTTTGCCTTTGGTCCAATCCCTGGGTGGCAGCGCCGCTTGCCACCCAGGGATTGACTTCCCACGAGGACGCATTGTCCAGAGAGAGCACGAGGCACACGACTCACAGCGTGCCACACGGAGTCGTATCCCCGCGTATGTGTGGGGTTTCCCCAGACATTCCCGTTTTCTCCTGCATTGGCAAATAATTGGCTGAATCAGGTTTCCCCTCGCGAGAGAGATATGGCACTGCCCCAGTGGCTGGCCTCTCGCGTTGTGACACATCAGGGGGTGGGCAAGCTCACCTTGACCCTTCAAATACGAGTGCAATTTGTACTTCCTTGCCTTGCATCTATTTGTTTCATTTACTTCTTGGCGACCCGCTTAACGTTTCTATGTCTTGTACCCTTGATTATATTTGTGATGTTGATGTCACTGGCTGACGCACTGCCCACCCCGCCCGCCCCTACTGGATATCTGCGAAAGAGAGCTTCATGGCTTAATCAGATTCCTTCTCCTGGATAAATATATATATTCTGATTCTGATGCCAACATATTCAAATGGGCCAGCACTACGTGACACTCGGTTGTATTTAAACATTAATATGCGTTTATTTCCGTGATTTACAGAGCTTTGAGCACCTTGTAGAGAGGGGCTTTGTAAATTATTATTTTATATTGGCATAACGTTGCCCTTCATCATTGGGAGCGGCCCTCAGGCCCCTGATCCCAGCCACACGCAGCTCTCAGGATCGGGCCACTCACCTTCAACGTACGTACGTGTGTACGTTGAACTTCTTTCGCATCGTGTGCATACCCAACCGTGCTAATCGGCGGTGCGTGGGGAGAGGGGACAATAAACTAAACACACACAAAGAAGTTCTAAAAAAATTAGTTTGTCAGTCGAGATGATTAAAAAGTGCACAGTTCCCAGGGGCTACCTAAATATCGGAAGAGGAAGAGCGTTCCAGACGGCCGCAGAGGCGCATCCGAAAGTGCCGCGCAAGGCAACAAACTGGTTCACAAGTTATTGAGAGGCCTTCCCGCTATGACATCTTATCAAATGTAAAAGCTGCTCAGTGTGGGTGAAATGGGCAGGTTTACTGACATATATAAAAAAACAGTACTATCAAATCTCCCAAACATAAAATTTTTTCCCATTGCAGTATTAAGCTGCGTTACCAGTGTTGATGGCCACGCAGTGAAGCAGTATGTTATATTAAGAATTAATTGACCTGGGCGGATGCTCAAGGAAATGTGCAAGAACCACTTACAAGGAAGAGCGTGATATATATTAAAAGATCGCTATCTGAATGGGCTGTCACCCCAAAATATAAAAGGTTATCGTTTAGGTAAGGTCCGGTAGTGGCATGGCTTGTTGTGTTTGGTTTAGGTGCAGTGGAAAATTCTTACGGCAGACGGGAAGCTGGCAATGAGGACATTCATTCAACGTTGAATGCTTGACGTTGAATGTGAATATTGGAAATATATATTGTCCCGGAAATGTTTCAGCAGTTTGCTTCATAAATCATTAATGGCTCAACTTGGGCAATAAAGCTTCTTAAATAAACTCTGTTTTACCACCTGCTTGTGGAAACGTCTGGCTGGAACCTGGCCTTGTCAGTGCATCTAATGGGTGCACCATCCATTCCATGTGCGACTTTCAAGCTTGCTCTGTCAGTGTTCTTCATTGCAAGGCCCGTGGGCCACTGGCAGCCCCTGGCAGCCCCTGGTGGCCTTTAGTGCGGTCCCCGACAATACACAACGTGTGGCAACACCACCCACCCATCATCATCGTGCAACTGTCAAACCCCCAATGGTTTAAAATGTGTGGCAGCTCTCACGCTGATGATGTCTTATCGGCGAAAGTGGCGCCCCACCCCCACCCTTTGAAAATGAGTAAAGAACACTGCTCTATGTGGTGCCGATGCACTTGCTTCACTTTTGAGAGCCTCGTCTATTTTTATACCGCATGCACCAGGTGTTTTTCGATTACATTTCACCCTATCCTCCTCCAGGCCATGTTCAACGTCGTAATCTATCGAGCAGGAAAACGTCCACCGGGTTAGACCCAGCAGCCCCGTCGCCCCACCGCACAGCCCCTCTCGCTCTAAAGCCCCACACCAAGGCCGTAGCCAATGCAAAGCAGTGAATTCGAGACGGTGGTCGTTAATAAATAACGGTCACGAAGCGGGCCTGAAAGAGCCGCGGGTTGCCGACCCCTCGCCTAGATCCTGCCTTTGAATCTGGGACAACGAAGTCGGATTAAACCGCAGCGAGCCCGAGTCCGCGAGCTCGGTGAACAGTGGCATCACCACCAGCACCACCAGCATCACCAGCACCACCACCAGCAGCACCACGAGCACCACCAGCACCACCAGCACCACCAGCACCACCAGCATCACCACCACCACCAGCATCACCACCACCACCACCACCAGCACCACCACCACCAGCACCACCAGCATCACCACCAGCACCACCACCAGCACCACCACCAGCATCACCACCACTACCACCACCAGCATCACCACCAGCACCACCACCAGCACCACCAGCATCACCACCAGCACCACCACCAGCACCACCACCAGCATTACCACCACCACCAGCATCACCACCAGCATCACCACCACCAGCATCACCACCAGCACCACCACCACCATCACCACCACCCAGACCCCACCTTGAGCCACTCAGGCCCGCCGATTTGTCACCTCAATGCTCTTTGTGCACTCGTGTTTTAATGGGCTCACTTCAGTGTGGAGCGGGCCGTGAGATTTTCACGGTCTAAACGTTGCATAAAATAAATAAAACAACAATGTATGGTGAAACGTGCAAATGTTTGCACGTTTTGCCACAAGTTCGTGTGGTTCATGCAAACTTGATGCCTTGCAAAAGGGAGCTATTTGGTGATTGAACATCATAACTCCTGTTTTATTGCCAGAAAGGGTAAAACCTGTTGTTATTTTTTTTTTATTTTGGATACTGACAAAAGGTGGCATAGATATAACAATATATGGTGGAAACGAAACACACATGACATACCGATGGTGTATAATACGTTTTATTTAACTCGGGTAACAAATATTTCGAAAAGCCAAAACACCGTTTTGCCTCAGTGGGTTGGACACAGCCCAACGTGGCAATGTGATGAAGCAGAACGTGGACCGGTAGCACACCCACCATGTGTGTTATTATATAAACATGAAGCAACGTTTTCCAAACATAAGCACACACGCCAACAAACGCCTGCTTAGGGCAGTAAAGCATGGCGAAATTTGTGGCCTTGCGCTTAGTCGGTACTCAAAAATCTGTCAAAACTTGACCCCCCCTCCCTGTACACACGCGGACCTTTTACACCCCCCCCCCCCCGAATCATATAGAACGGCCCATATTTAATCCACGCAGAAAAGATCAAGGATTAATCATATTAACGTGTTTAAGCAAATAGTCCTCCGCCGGCTGCATTACAGAATTAAGTTTGCGTACCTTTAAAAGTTTGTCTCGTGTCGGCTATACAAAGTGCGTCGACTGAACATCGACTGTGACAGTCGATCGATGTAGAGACGAGTGTTAGTGCTGAAGTCCGGGCAGCAGCAGCAGCACGAACAGAGCACCGTGGCAGCTAAAACCTTGAGCCAGCGGCCGTCCGCAGTGAGGGCAGATTGCAGGATGTGTGGTGATCCATGGTGGCGCAGGTCGCCACACTATGTCAGACTCACTGCTGAGCTGCGTGATGGCTGCAGTCAGGGGCACGGTGGCACACGAGTGGCACCTCTCCCACAGTCCCACTTCTCCCGGCAGGACTTGTTGTCTGACAGCTGAATAAACTCAACTGTGGCTCATTTGAAGGCCAATGTAGACAAATTATTATCGAGCCTTCATCCACCCCCCCGTTTCCTATGCGTACGTTCATTGTCAGTAGACCTCCCATGCGCAAGTGTACGCATTTGGGTTAACCGCCCTCCCCCCTCCAGCGCTACTTACTAAATGGATGGCCCCTTAGCACTTCGATAACGTATGTATGCGTGTGCGTTGAACTTTTTATGCACCGTACGTAGCCAACCTCGCTCACCTGAGGTGCTAACAGTGCACCCCATGAATTATTTAAGAGCAATTTAGGCTATTTATAGTATCACTACTTTAAATAAGATTATGGTAATGATTACGATTGTTGTGTATATACACTTTAGTTATAACCAGGTTAAGGTCCAACTGCGGAAAGCCTGCTTTGTCAATTAGACCTTGGTTAGCGCAAAACCATTCAGAGCGTGAACCCACTCAACACGTAGGTACATTCCACGGGGTTCGCCACTCTAAAGCTCTGATTCCAGTGGTGTATATAGCCCGGTGTGAATACTTAATGCGGAGTGTTCCCACGTAAGACAAACCAGTCAGTAGGTAACCATTTCGTGTTTGCTTTGTCTTAGGACCATTACGCACTGTTGAGGAGCAATTGACTTATACAGAATTACCATGTCATGGGTTTCCTGCCAAGGCTTATTGAATTACGTTTAAAATCCGCCACTTATTTCACCAACATTGTTCTAAATAATTTGTTTAAACTATCATAGGCCATGCAGAGAATATGTGCTGCATTGGAATCTGCTTTATTCCCTGATTCTGCTCCATGTCAAACCTCGCAGAGGAGTATCTCTACTTTCTAACCATTCCTTGGTATTTTGACTCGGACATTATCTATATACACACAGAACTTATTAAAACTAATAAAAACCAAACAAATTGTATGATGCTGGCCAATACATTGGAGTCAGCACCACCGTTTGCTACCAACATCCACCGCCACATCCCACAGGGACGTGGATATTTTTAACACCGATAAGGACATTAATAGCTCGTGCTATAAGGTCACGCTGTCACGTGCAATAAAAAAAACAGAAACCCACGTGTCACCTGTTCCATACGGATGACATTCTGTGTCTGCCTGTCACGGCATGTTCTGTCAATTCATTAAGACACGAGGCAGCTGAGTGGTACGGGAGGCTATTCGATTGTAAATAGTCACGGCGTCGACCCAGCACTGTTGAGTATTCTGGGTAAATGAGGCTCCGAAGTGCATTGGGGTGTGATGGTCGCTGCCTGGCCACACGAAGAGTGATCCAATACATTTAGATTCTCGTTTGATTTATCCTATCTCAACTCTGAAAAAAATAAAATGCAGATTTACTGCAGTGTGGCGATTGTCGTGAGGAAAGAGAGAGGGCTACTGCTGTAGTAACTATTCACTGTGTTTCATTTGACCAGAAGCAACCCGGCCACAAATGACAGCTCAACCAAGTAGTGGCTTGTCGTGTGGAAACGTATAGCAGCCAAATACCATGAAAAGCACTTTTATAACCATGGAGGGAAAAAACCGGAGGACCCAGAGAAAAATCCACGCGACCACGGGGACAGAAACATGCAAACTCCAAATGTGCATGCGTCAGGGTCGGGATCGAACTCACACCCTCCTGTTTACGAGATGAGGGAGCTAACCCCATACATAGCTGTGTGGTGTTATCTTCAAGGGACATCTCGTGACGTTGGGTGAGGCTCTTCTTACTTAGCATTTCCTTAAGCTCTTGACAAGATTGATGGAGCACCTGCATTGGATGGTAATTTGTGATATAAACTTCAGGAGAACATATACCGTCATCATGGATATGGCAAGCAATCCTATCGACGGAAGCACAGGTTATTAAGCCAAGTTTCTCGAGACATACTAGTTTATGGCCGATTACACTTTTAAAAGCTCAACGTAAAAGAAAACGGTGGGAATCGACTGGAAAATGTTTAGGATTATTTTAGCTTCCGCGGAATGGATTTGCAAGCCAAGTGCAAATTGTCACCGGAGACTGAAGTGAATAATTCCAAAGCTGAAACCACACTCAATTAGCCGCACACATTATCCATTTAAACATTAATTCAGTGTGCATTGAATGGTGCGGAGGATATTAACAGACAACCCAATGAAGGTAAACGTGACATATAACCTGCCACTGTGGTTAAGAATTCTCAACTTGCAACCATTCGCCATACGTCTTCATTCGTTTGTCCGATGTCGATGCAGAGCAGCAACTCCGACGTCACGTGCACAGTTACGAGCACGCCGACCCCTGCAGTGGAAATGTGAACGTTCATTGGCAGGGAGGCTCTGCCTTCTTACTCGAACAGCAAGTTCATACAAAATATAACCAGACACACAATATGAGCTGTGTATTTTAACCGAGTGAGCCGTACGCTAGGGGCTGCTCACTGAAAGCGACGTTGGAGATAACTCATCGTCCTATCAGTAATGAACTCCAGCCCAGCCTGTCTGTGTTTACAGTTCTGTGCTAACACATTCACCCTGCTTGCCACATGCGTGCACGCATTTTTGAGACAGTGGAGTAATCTAAACCCCAGACAATGTTGGGTTTGTCGTCCGTGTGGCGGAGCAGCGCTTATTTTCCAGTGCAGACAATGCGCGGGAGCAAAACAAAACTGAGTGAATGCCTCAACGCAAGAGTGAACATTTTGTGGGGGAATTTTTTTTCGTCTTTAGTGAAACTTCTGGGATTCCTTCCCCGGCGATGTAAACGCGCGAGACCCGAACATATACCAAGGTGGCGACGGAGGAGACCCGCTGCCTGACACGTGACCTGCGGTAGCACTGCGCCGTGTTAATAGTTACATTCCGTTACAGGGCAGTGCCACTGATCGTGCTTGTGAGGTGGCTTTCTGCAGGTGGCAAATATAAACCTCATTTTAAACTCCAGTGCCAGTGACATCAACTCATAAACAAAGTCAGCGTCTCCACTGGCCCATTGAGCGCGGGTTGGCACTAAATCTCGATCTGTTGGCTGTAAGCCAGTGGTGGAAATTCCACATTCCCACATTAAGCACCAGTTTATCCATACAAATCAATTGGCTGGTTTATCTCAAATGTGGTGGTATTCATGCTATCTAACCAGGTGAGATGATGAACTTGACTCCCCTTCCACTAACTATGGATACCTTCTGAATGCCACTGCTGTGCTACTGCTGTGCAGGTTTCCGCGGCTTTGGGCCTTGCCGCCCTCCGCTGTGTTTTTGGATTGTACCGCGACGTGAGGTGGAACCCAAAAACCCATCGGAGAGACATTGTGAACGTATCGCATGAAGGATGGCCTGCACTAGCCTGATTAAGACTGGAATTGCGTTTTGGCTGTTATGCTACATGAATTGTTCTCCCGTGTGTGTGTGTGTGGTGTGCATATGTATGTTGAGGGGAGCGGTGGCGTAGCGGTTAATGCGCTGCGCTACGAACCCGGCGACCCGAGTTCGATTCCCGCTCACGGCCAACACCAGTACCGGCCTTCATAGGTGCTCGCTTACAGCACTTACTCCTACAATCTGTTGAGGCTATGCGGGGGATCTTTGTCTTTATATGCACGTTGAACTTCTTTCGCACCCTACGTCGTCGACCGTGCTGATCGGAGGTGTGTCGTTTGTCGCGCTGCAGGTTCTCGCGCTCGGACGAGCTGTCCCGGCACCGGCGCTCCCACTCAGGGCTCAAGCCGTACGCGTGCCCCGTGTGCGACAAGAAGTTCGCCCGCAGCGACCACCTCTCCAAGCACATCAAGGTGCACCGCATGGCGCGGTCGGGACGCGCGGCAGCGCGCTCCAACAGCGCATGACGGCACGCCGCCACCGCCGTTAGTGCGGAGGCAGAAGGGAATCGCCGCCAAGACGCCTTCACCTCGTTCGCCAGTGCCTTCCCTTGCTCCTCCACTTCCTCCTTCCTCTTGCCATGAAGCCAAACGTTCCCGAGCGCATCCGCAAGCACCTTCTACAAGTCGGCCACTGACGGTCCACCGTTCACGTGCTGGCCGGCGCCTTCTCAACCATTACCTTCTTAATGTCGGTTGGCGCCACCGAGACTGACTAAGCACGCACCGCCACGTATCCGCCGTCCACCAGAAACTCCCCGTTATCCAACCAAAAGTTTTACTTGCCCATAAAGTTGGTCGATACGGCCACCGATTAGATCTATCAGGTCCACCATTGGAACATCAGGAATACATTCACCAGGACCTTCCCCCAAAGGCACTCGCATCTTCTCAATACCAATCAGCAACCTCTGCATATCAACCAAACACCCTCTGCACATCCACCCACCAGCACCTTTTCCACGTCCATCAAAACCCCTTCAGTAAGCACCAGCATCAAGTTACACACTCACCAGCACACGTCAACAAGCACTCTCTCCACATCAACATTGAGTTATCACCCCAGATCTTCACTCGGGGTAGAACTATGACATCAGGTATTTACCCATTTATATTGTCCGGCGTTGATCGTGAAACATAGATCCTATGCGCTGATCTATCCCAGTGCCATCAGTTTGAGATTTGGCTTGTGTCGGACCGAGCCGTCCAATCTTCTGCCAGAACCAGAAGCCACTCGCTTCTCTGTTCATCTTTGCCGCACTTATGATCATTTCAAAAATGTTGTCAACAAGTCGCTTACAGCAGTGGCAAAACTTTTTTTTATAACGAATAATAATGATGTTATGTAATTTAACAGTTACGTAATTTAACATTACGTAACTGTGTAATGTAATTATGTTACAAACAAAAAAACACTACCGATTATGAAAAAAGAATAATGAGATGATGATGATCACATTATAAATTGTATTGATTATTTTTGTAATATTATAATAATAATATATATGAAGCATTTCCTGCAGGGTCAGGCTGCACACATGGCAAGGTCGGTGTGAAAATCAGACGGGTTGTAAGGGTTGGGACTCGAGGGATGAAAGCCATGCACGAAGGTTTTTGCAAGCGGGAGTTATGTGAGGCCAACCGGGCTTTGGTTTTCCTGCATCCACTTGGGGAATTGTGACAGCACCACCAGAAAGGCCTTTATTTTTACAGATCCTTCAAATGGTACTCAGACAACGCAGCACTTTCTGGATCACCAGCCACATGCGGAGACTATCTCAGTAGTATTAGCAACGTGCAACCTGTTGAGTTGTAATCCTTTTGTATTTTGTAACATTTTGCGTTGGCATTTTTTACCTTCCACCAACTGCGCTTTCGGAAATCCGGGGCGAAAAACTGAAACTTTGGCCATCGTAGTGGAACTCATGGCTATCCGCCAAGCCACAAATCAGGGCATTGTGCTTCGACCCCAGAGGTAACGTTTCAGCGCTATCTTCCGTGTTCTTCAAGGGCCTATCTTATTGCATACAACCACTAGACTGCTTTCTCTTCATCCGTGCGAATAATTGAGCAGCTCGCTCTGTTGGTTTTACTCCGTTGCCTGGTAGCTAAAATAAGCCGTTAAACGGCTGGGTTCGAATGCGTTAAGTGCACATGTACGCCATAATGAAGGGTTTGTGTTCAATAGTCGTTGGGAATCTGGCTGAGACCATCACAATCAAAAGGCTTGAGAACATGGTCTGACTTCAAGTTAACCTGGATCTCGATGCGAAACAGACGTAGCAATAACGATGCACCCAGCCATGTCTGCTGAGTGATGTTCTACTATAGTCATCTGTGAAGTTTTACAGTTGTTTAAAGTGTGCTACTGTACATGGGGAACAATGCTTTTTATCTGGTTTCGTTTTGTGGTTGTTATTTTTTTTTATATAAACAAATATGTCAAAAAAATTGTTTGCACATTGTCAAACGGGCGATTCATTGTACAAGTCTGAATGCGTGTTATAACGGGCGACGCCAGGGTATTGGCTAAAACGTGTTTATAAAGTACCGCGGTCAATTTGTAATTGTTTGATCTGTGCTTAGTTTGCCTTTTTTAATCCGCAATAATAATACCGGATTGCTTTGGTGAGACAAAGCCGGCCGTTGTATGATGTTATTGTAAATAATAATTTAACACGAGATGTGATTTTGTCTGCTGCTATAGGTGTCCTTCCATATGAAATATTAAACGGTATTTTCATAACATTCACCCTGCGTTCTCTGTTGTCGCATTTGCGGTGCCGTGAGGCTCCGTGGGAACGCGCTATCGGAAATTCGCTCGCGAGAAACAGCGATCCGTACAAGGAGTGATCACAAAACGTCCACGGTGGGATGGAGAGAGCACCACCTGAGCCTTGACAAAACGTGATGATCACCTGCTGAAGTAATTACACTTTGTCCGTCAACGTCATGAGACTTTAAGCCCTTTCGCGAAATAACTGTCGTGCTCACCAAAACATTCACGGTTCGCATCACGCCATTGTCACCAGGATTCTGCGTTCGTCTCGATTGGCCTGCCGTCGTCTCTTCATGCGACGTGTCCTGCCTTGAACCCACTGTCGTTAAGCAGTCAAAACACTGACTGCTTAACGACAGTACGAGTGCATCGTTAAAGCAAGAAATACCTGCACACCTATCCAGAGCCATCGTTGTGAAGGGGGGGGGGGTGCGGGTCCCAGGGCAACTCACACACCGTGTGAACTCCCCCCAACACCTTCAAACCAAAGCGGAGGTAGTACATCCATCTGACACCGTGATGTTGAAGTGCGGGAGGCCCCCCAAACCGCGGGGCCTGGGGCGATCACCCCCTTTCATCGTAGCCTAGGGATGGCTCTGCACATATACGTTGGTAGCTATAAGCTGCAAAATGGAAATGTCCCATGGCCTAAAAAAATACAAAATCTAAACTTTGGGAGCCCACTTAGAATCCGGTAACAGGAGAAACAACCCAAGGTCGTCTGCTTGGCTGCCTTGATACTTTCTGCTTTACAAGGGCAGGCAGCACCACTCCATTCCAGCTACAGTGAGGTGCGTCCACATGCTTAGCACAGAGAGTCCTCCTCGTGCTGATGTGCGGCATTCGCAGAGACGTCAGCCTCACTCCACATGCAGCCGGGCAGCGAAATCCACCTCGTGCTTTCATCACCTCCGATACGTGCCAGATGGTGACTCAAGTTGAACGTTAACTCCACTAGAATTTCAATTAACTCCATTAACTGTGACCGACTGTGAATTCTGGAAAGCGATCCTGGGCAAGTTATTCGTCCGCAGGCTTCCTGCTGAGCATTTTACTACAGCCAGTCGAGGGTTAAATTCACGCTGAGCCGTGTTATTCAGCGAACAATAACCAATGTGTCACATCTGCTGCTAAAGGGTTCTGGACACATCATTTGAAAGAATTCCCCTCCAACACAATCGCACATTTTATTACTTTCCATATTTAACAGCAGTCACTTAGATGTACCTTTTAAAAAAGACACGAGGCTCAATCCGTGTGGAGACATAGATCAAAGAGAACAGTGGAAAATTGGTAATTTTTATGAGTCTCACAGCCTCAATAGCTTAATACAGTAAAATTGGCAAGAGCTGTCCTACTTAACTGGTTTGGCGTGTGGCAAGGTGTTCACCCCAATGGCTAGGCTGTGATATTGAGATCTGTGCTTCATTCACAGAACTCCTCTTATCCACGTCCCTATTACCGACGGTTGCTATTATTACATCGGCATCTGTAGGATCCGCAATGAAAAAATCACTCCTATTAGCTGCGGTTATCTGTGAATTTACCCATAACGTGTAATGAAACTGCTCATGATGCCGGAGGTTATTCTTCACGGATAATAGGAGTCGCGTGCTCAATTCACTCTATTATCCGCAGGGTTACCTGAGGATAATGGATGGTATGTTATGACGCCTATTATTTGACTGCTATACATTTCCACATGATAAGCCACTTCGTTAAGCTATCATTTGTGGCCAGGTCTTTTCTGAAAAAAGCTATGGAGCTCAGTGGGCCTTACCTGTTAAAATAAAACTAGTAGTAGAAGTAAATTTGCCATTTTATGCAGGTAAGAGGAGTCGCATGGCCAATGCACCCTATTACCCACAGGGTTATCCACGAGTTTTTACCGCGTGGATGAGAGAGGTAAAATCGCCGATAACCCCGCGAATTATAGGATCTGTGATATTGGTCAACCCACGTCACCGTCGATAAGAGGAGTTATTGGCGGGATGTGTGCACTAACCACTGCACCACCGCTCCCTATGAAATGCATACGAAGACCCTTAGACGAAGCGAATGGATGACATCGGCCAGCCTACACGAGACACCAACAGCAGCAGCCAAGGCTGTGTGTAGCCGGTCCGCCCTGCCTTCTCTCCTCCCGTCATGAATCCTTGCGTGGGGGACAGGTCGGCTGCAATATCCAGCAACGACGATTAAAAAAAAGTTCGGAGAAGATGAGTGGAGACTCTCCGTTGTGTTCTGTCCCCCGGAGAAGTGAGCGACTCCACCACAACAGCTGTGCACCCGTTTGGGTGCACAGCTGTTGTGGCAATTGGGTATCTACGATAGCGATCGGAGAAACCCTCCGCGCCACAGCACCGCAGCTGTATTCCTCAGCCACCAAGTCCGCGGGAGGAAGTGAGCTGCCCAGACTCAGCTCCTGAAGAAGCTCCCGCCACGTGGAGTGACACGTCGGACACTGCCCCCGAGCGACTCGCAGCCGTACCCCCCGAGGGCACATTTACAGCTGCGGTAGTGATGAAATGCCCAAAGGAAGAGCTGCCACGAACGACTCTTGACACGGGGGTAATTGTTGATTTAGTGGGCTCTGTATCCACGGTGGTGCGAGATATTAACTCGCCCGGTGTACAGGAGGTCGTGGGTGTGATCCCGACCCTGACACCTGTTTATTTGGAGTTTGCGTGTTTCTCGCCCCGTGGTCGCGTGGATTTTTCTCCGGGTGCTCCGGTTTTTCCCCTCCACATTTAGAATCAACATCAGTTTAGAGTATTTGGCTGCTATACATTTCCACACGATAATCTACATCGTAGAGTTGTCATTTGTGGCCAGATCGCTTCTGGAATAGAGCTATATAGCTGAGTGGGCCTTAGCTGGTAAAATAAACAAAAACGGTTTAGTTTAAAAAATAATATTATAATTTGATTGTATGGTTCGAGTGCTTGAGTCGCTCACAGAAGTTGGAAAACATTATTTTGATCAACTCAGCCTATTATCCGTCCAGGGTCGACAACGCCGATACCACTTGGCGGAAAGTCACCAGGAGTCATCCTGAGAGACTGCTGGACACACACCGTGGAATTGGTGTCTCATCGGAACAGGCCCACAATGTTGCTTGTCTTGAATCAATGCTGCTGAAATTATGAACTCTCAAAAAGGCCCCGTGCATGGGTTGTGTAAGAAATACTTTATTTGATATCTAGCTGCCGAAGCACGGCATCATGGCTGGAACACAGAAGTCCGACCAGTGGAGGTGGGCTGCAGAGGTTTTGTGGCAACATCTACAACCAGACTGCTTAGAGACCTGGGAATTAAGGGCCAGAGCCAGCGTTCGGCAATCAGAGCTGTATCGGAGGCGGCAGAAGGCAGCAGTCAGTGGCTCTGGATGAAGAGGAAAGACCCCTGCTGGGCCCCAAAGTGAGAGGGCCAGGAGGTATGCAGTCAACAATGCTTGACTCAGGGAGGAGGACGCCCCTGCCATGCATAGTCCCTTGGGATGTTGGCTATCAACAAAAAGGCAGCTCCTATGACTAATTGGGAATGGGACGCAAGCGTAGGATTGATCACCCTGTCGCTGGTCGCCTTTGGGGAGGGTGTATAGTATGAAAGGCCGAAACATCCTAGGAACCAAAGGTTCACTACTGACGATGCGCTCCCCAAATTTCACCAGGCTCACTGTTCATGAACTCTTGGAAGTGCTTGCACAAAGGATAGTAACATCTCATCCTGTGTTCTTTGGAATCAGATATAGGTATGCAAAGTAAAAACATGATTGTCCTCTTATTCATATTCTCATTTATATTCTACACAAGCTAACGCTATTAATTATTTTGAAACTGCAAAACAACAAAAAAACAGGGGGCCCCGCATTCACTGTTCGTGAGTTTGGTGGTGGGGGGGGGTTAATCATTGACCTCGTCGTCTCCATACTAAGCAAATAACCCGGTGGATTGTTGATGATTAACCGTCATTTGCTGGAGGTCAGCGACTTTACAGGGTGGGGGAGGGGGGGGCAGAACGGCCTGGACCCTCAGCAGCTGATCCACTGCCATGGGACACACAATAATAATCCCGCCGGTGCCCACGCATTGCGCGTGACCTTCCTGAATTAAACGCTCATCTCTCGTGATCGGAACGGGCGGACCAGCCTCTATCTCACTCGTGGGCATCACATTGCACCCCACACCCACCGTGTGTTTTTGTTTACCACGGATGTGATCGTGAACAAAATTAAGATAATAAAACCCACCATGATGTAACTTTGACCACCGATTGCACTATCGACTTCACGATGCGAGAGCGAAAGCCACAAACGCTCACACTTTGGGGTCATTTCAGCAGAAATTGACATCGTGTGCGGGAACAAAAACATCAGCTGGTGTAAGCAAATATTTGTTCTCCCGGAATATTTGTATCCCCGGTAACACATATCCGGCGATTATCTGTATCTTTTAGGGTGAAAACACATCACTTACACTGGTTAGGAAAAATTATTCGGACAAAGAGATGGTATGAAAATGCTAAGCTATAGTGAACGCATATTAAGTTTGGAAAGTGGTCTCAAAGTTAAGGTTTTCATCGAAAATTATTATATACAGTATAAACATGCTTTATATTACTTTGTGACGGATTAAAAATGTTCACAAGGTGAGACAATACTTCCAAAAATGTGTTGCTTGATGGATTAAAAATCAATACCCGGGGAAAAAACAACAATTTGAGAGTGGACATAATCTATGGAACGACAAAAAAGATGGCACAGAACGACTTCTGTGGTCACTTAAATTGGCCCCTCTTACTAAACACAAGACGGCACTCCACGTTCTGTAAAATGGTCAAGTGTCAAAATGATCGAATGAAGGTATGGGCTCTCACCGCTGGGCTATGTGAGAATCAAATACATCGATGGTGACTAGATTGAGAGGATGAACTTGCTGCACTGGAGAAGCTGTGGTGTAAAGACGACGTGGCGGCCCGTGATTGTTTTATCCCAGAAATATCATCGCTGCTGGCTCGGCGCACTCCAAATCTGTCAGTTAGAGCTGGCAGGACGATGAGTCGGGCGCGCTGATCAATCGACTACAATTATAAGCCACTACTTTTTTGTGGTCGTACTTTAGGCCTCTTTATAGCCCTTGACATCCTGCCTCCCCGAAGGTGGGAAACCCCGCAAGGAGCCACTGGCAGGGATGATGATGATGTTTGTATGTTGAACTTCTTTCGCACCATATGTGCTAATCGGAGGCGTGGGGGAAGGACAACACGACGATGATGATGATGGTGCCACGCGTGGGAACAAAGGTGAGACAGTTTTTCTGTTCACTATTATCGTGTTATTTGATTAGTCGAGTGATCTTTCTTCTACGGTAGAGGAATCGATGACTTACATGAATGACTTTGCCAGCTCTCTCGACTGTGGGCCCCCTGAGCCATCCAGCCAGCTCAAGGATGAATGAGTTTTTATTGCAGGAAACTGTTCCGCAGATATTTATAGTGCCTTGAGTGGCCGGCTGTCGCAGTGGAAACACTTTGTTTAAAAAAAACTATTTTATTTACCAGGTAACGCCCATTGAGCTATTTGCTTTTTCAGAAGTGACCTTCCCACAAATAATTCTATATAATCGCTCGACGAAGTGGCATGTGGACAGCCAAATACTCTAGACGCGTGATGTTGATTCTAGATGTGGAGGGGAAAACCGGACGACCTGAGGGAAAATGCACGCGACCACGGGGATAACACGCAAACTCCAAACATACAGGGATCAGGTGTCGGGACCGAAACCACGACCTCCTGCATGCCAAGCGAGGGAGATAACATCTCGCCACCTTGGTACACTCCTGCCTCGTAGCAATAAAGTACCTGGGTTCGATTCCCGATTGGGCAGCCTTTCTGTGTGGAGTTTTAATATCCTCCCCCTGTTCTGCAATGGGGTTCCTCCAGGATCTCCGGTCCTCTTCTCCGAGCTAAAAAAAAATGACAATGTCACTGATATTGGCCGAAACATCTCAATGCTGAAACATTACCTGCGAATAACTCAAATTGGGATCACACACAGTAGGATCGTGCCCCCCCCCCGCCCCACTGCTAAGATAGATACATGGAACAACAATAATATAACTAGGCTTGTACCTGCTATTGTATGCGTGAACCATACATATGTAGGGGTGTTACGGAGGGGCTGTATACATGGGATCACATGGGAAACAAACACAGTGGGCGGGGCTTCGTGAGTGCACGGGGAGGTGCTCTCAACGACGTCCGCACCGGGCAGCCTGGGGGGCTGACCCAGAGTTGTGATCCCCCGGGGCCCCACCCCTCAGCGGGGGGTTTTGGTATAAAAGGGGATGAGCCGGAGAGCTCGGGGAACAATGTTAAAGCAAACCAGTGAAGACCGAAGATCGTCTAGTTAGAGCCCTGGACTCCCCTGGGTCGCCGCCTTTATCAGGGCCGCGCAGGACCGAGCCAGCGGCGTGGTCCCGAGAACCCGAGCTAGTGCTCTGGGACTCCGGGTACCGTAGCCCGACTTACCAGTGTCGGGCCAGATAGCCTCCCCTAGCCCGTTAGTGGAGGACTAGGAGGTAGGTCAGAGATAGCTAGCAAGTGTGTTCCCAGCTAGCCGGGTGAGGGGGCCGATACCCCCTCCCGTGTTGTATGTCCGCGGTTGTGACAACTGTTGCGGAATAAATACGTGTGCCTCAACCCCAGCGTCCAAGAGTCCTCAACGATATTACATCTGGTGACAGAAGTGGACGATCACGAACATGGACACGCGCCGGACAGCTCGAGCCGGGGTACCGGAGGCGGAGGACACCGCTGCAGTTGTGGAGCCCGAGACGGCTGAAGAAGGCATCGAGCAGCCGCGGCCGGATGCATCCTTACCGCAGCATCGGGATGGAGGGGAGCCGTCAACAGAAGGGCTGAGGCTGGCTCACGCGAGACTGGCGGAGCTGCTGTACGCTGCTGCCGCCACGCTCAAACAGATCACACGGCTGGGGGCTGGTGGACCGCCACGGGGCGACGACAGCCGATGACCGGTGCGCCTTCCCGCCATTTCAACGGAGCCCAACTTTGAATCTCCCGCCATCGCCGCAGCAGCTGCTGAGGGCGTGGCCGGCCTGAACCTCAGGTCCGACGTCGGCCGTACAGTGGCTGCCGCGTCATCACCAGGGGACAGAGCATCACCACTGGTGCGACCGGCGATGCCATCCGTCGTTCGCGCCGAAGCCCAGCCGAGTGACGGGAACAGCGGAGTGCGAGCTTCCACGGCGGCCGCTGCGCTGCACCAACGGCTACCTCCACTCAAGGAGTTTGTGGGCGAGGAGGGCGACTGGGGCGGCTTCCAGCGGTGCTTCCTCGCACACCAGGAAATGGCGCAGTGGACAGATGCCGAGGCTCTCTGCGCGCTGCCGGCGCTCCTCGACAGCGACGCCCTCGCCGCTCTTACATCGGCGCCGAAGGACAAACGCTCCACGCTACAGATGGCGCTGCAGTTGCTGGCTGCGGTCTACGGACCATCGTCGGAATGCAGGCAGCTCTTTTATGATTGCCAGCGGGGTGCAAAGGAGTCGCCCCTGGCGTACCGTACGAGTCTCCTGGCGCTGGCGAAGACGGCCTTCCCACGAATGGACGACGAAGGCGTGGACGCGATGGTAACGGAAAAGATCCTCCTGCTGGCGGACGACCTGGACATCGCCGTCGTTTCACAGGATGACACAGAAATGGGTTCCCTCCAGGCTGCGCGGCTCCTCCACGCCAACCTACTGTCGCAGCGACGGAAGGCCAGCAGGGCAGCGGCCGGGCGTACTGTGGCTGCAGCCACCCTCCCGGCGGAGGAAGTTTGCGCCATCGACCATCAACTGCAGCAGAGAGCGGGAGTACGGGCGGGCCGGGACGGATCGAGCCACCTCGACCATCCATCATCGTCGCCTGCGCTCCCGCGCTGTTATAACTGCGGCATCCGGGGCCATGCCGCCTCGGGGTGCCGCTCTCCTCGGCAGCGGGGGACGACGCCTCGACAGGACGCCGGCTCTCCTCCCAAGCTCCATCAACATAACCCGGCGAGTCGCGGCACCCCTCATGTTTGGCCCACGCACACACCCGTCACACACTCGCACACCGCAACGAACGGGGGGCCGACATTGCGCACCGTCGCGGCAACATGCACCACTATGGGGACTCATATCGAACCCAGGCAGTGGTCCGTGTTGGCCCATCACGTTGTGGCTGCATCGTCGGGGTCGTCAGCCGTGGTGGGGCACATTGACGGGGTTGAGGTGCGCATCCTGGTCGATACAGGAGCATCGGCGACCATCATTTCGGAACTAATTTACAATATTCTCCCTGTCCAGAGCCGTCCTTTACTGCCAGTTAACGTCCCATTCTATGCTGCTAACGGGGGCTCACTTGGCATCATTGGACAGATTCGAGCACAAATTTGTATCGGTGATATCAAATTGTCCGGCCCGATTTTTGTTTCCTCCTCGCTGGCGGTTCCGTGCCTGCTGGGGACGGACTTCTTGGGCAAAATGCCGATTCGTATTTTAATAGACCAGGGCTGCATTGAGCTCCCGTCGGGCCGACGCATGGCGTTTCTGCCGTCCCCCACTGCGGGTCGGACGGCGTTCGCGACGGTACCGGCGTTCGTCGTTAAAACGGTTCGCGTACCACCGGGGGCACAAATGTTGGTGCCTCTCAAACTTCGTCGGCCCTTCGCTAAAGGCATTGGGGACCAGGGAATTCTGCTGGGGCCATCTAGGGCCGGGGTTAGCGGACCTCATTTAATTCCGGCCCAGACCATCGTCAAAGGGGACGGGGATCCTTTCATCGCGGTCCTCAATGTGGGGTCGCAGACGGTGGTGGTTCCTCAAGGGACCGTGCTTGCTCACGCAACGCCGGTGCCCTGTGAGGAACCTGTCGCGAATCACGTAGGCACTGTCCCTCTGCCGCAACCACATTCGGACACCGATGAAGGGTGGCTTGAGGCGCTTTGTGCGGGATCGACGGACCTGTCGGATTTAGAGCGTCAAAAGCTTAGGACACTGCTGCGTGAATTTTCCGACGTTTTCAGTCAGAACAAATTCGATTTGGGCTGTACCCATCTGCTGCGTCACCATATTGATACAGGTGACAGCGTGCCAATACGCCAAAATCCTTTTCGGTTAAGTCCCGCCGAAAAGGACCATGTCAAATCGGCTGTTGATGACATGTTAGCCGCCGACATCATTTCTCCCTCTACCAGCCCGTGGGGAGCGCCGATCGTCCTGGTTAAGAAACAGGATGGCTCGTTGCGGTTTTGCGTCGATTTTCGCCGCCTCAACAAAATTTCTGTTGCCGACGCATACCCGCTCCCACGGATTGACGAATCGCTGGACGCCTTGGCGGGAGCGCGATTCTTCTCCACATTGGATTTGCTTTCGGGATTCTGGCAGCTTCCTCTGGACGATGATTCAAAGCCTAAAACTGCATTCCGTACACCGCACGGCCTCTTCCAATTCAACCGGTTGCCGATGGGACTCCACTCGGCGCCGGCGACTTTCCAGCAATTGATGGAATTGGTTTTGGCTGGATTGCAATGGGACTCGTGCTTAATTTATTTGGATGACGTTATCGTCTTTAGCAGAACATTTGACGAACATCTCCAGAGGTTGCGGGCGGTTTTCCTCAAAATGCGGGCTGCTAATTTGAAATTTAAACCCCAAAAATGTCATCTGTTACGCGAATCTGTGCGTTATTTGGGACACATCGTTGGACGCTCAGGTATTGCTACCGATCCCGCCAAAACGCAGTGCGTCAGCTCCTGGCCGACTCCCACCTCTGTGGGAGAGGTCAGGAGTTTCATTGGATTCGCGTCGTATTACCGACGCTTTGTCGCGGATTTCGCGACAATTGCGAAGCCCCTACACGCTTTGACGTCAAAGGGGGTCCGCTTTCATTGGGGACAGGAGGAGGAGGCTGCTTTCCGCTCCCTTCGGGACGCTCTGGTTAAAGCTCCTCCCTTGGTTTACCCCGATTTTTCTAAACCCTTTGTGCTCGACACCGATGCGAGCAACACGGGTATTGGGGGCGTGCTTTCCCAGGTGGTTGACGGCGTAGAACGGGTAGTCGCGTACGGTAGTCGGGTGTTGTCTCCAGCGGAGCAAAGATATTGTGTCACCCGTCGGGAACTGTTGGCAATTGTCTATTTCATCCAACAGTACCGCCCATATCTGTACGGTCAGCGTTTCACCGTCCGTACAGATCATGCGGCACTACAGTACGCCCTGCGAGTTCAACAACCATCGGGACAATTGTCTCGATGGTTGGAGGTTCTCCAGGACTTTGATTTTGAAACCACGTACCGTAAGGGCGTTCGCCACACCAATGCGGACGCTCTGTCGCGCATGCCAACCACCCCCGAATGCGCATGCCTCCTGGGGTCGGGTCGTTGCAGGCATCCGGGTGAAATATCTGTTCCGGTCTTGGCGGCCGCCGACGACGCAGCGTCGATGACGAATTCGATCGCACAACAGGGCACAGATTCCCTGTTGGGGTTGCCTGTCACTGAATGGGGGCGCCTACAGATGGAGGATACCTCCCTCCTCGCGTTGCGTCGTCGCGTCAGGGATGCTGGGCGGGGGAGGGGTGATGCCGACGCATGGGAAATGGTCACGGGTCTGCTGATGCATTGGGACGGGAAATCCCATCGACACCGGCTGGTGGTCCCTTCTGGGTTACGGGGTAAGGTGGTGTGGGCCGCTCATGAGCGCCTCCTCCACCTGGGGACCCAAAAGACCCTCGCCTTGCTCCAGCTTGATTTTTTTTGGCCGGGCATGACAAGGGATGTCGCAGATCTGTTGGGGTCATGCCCTCGGTGTGTGCAACGGAAACCACCAGCACGGGAGTCTAACCCGCCTTTGCAGTCTATCAAAGTCTCCAGAGTCAACGAACTTGTCGCGCTGGATATTCTGGGCCCATTCCCCGCCACCCCCAGGGGCAATAGATATTTGTTGACCGGGGTGGAGTACTTTACGCGCTGGCCTATGGCCTGGCCCCTGGTCAACCAGTCGGCAGCAGCCATCGTGGAGGCCTTTGTCCAGGGATACGTCCTGGACAAAGGTGCTCCGGAGCGGCTGCTGACCGACCAGGGCAAAAATTTTTCCGGCAAACTGCTCCAACAAGTCTGTGAGCTCCTGGGCATGAAAACAATTCGTACCTCTCCCTATCACCCGCAAACTGACGGGATGGTCGAGCGTCTGCACCAAACCATCACGTCCATGTTGTCACGGCAGGTTTCGGACTCACAGACCGAGTGGGACCTGCAAATTCAAGGGGTCCTGGCAGCATACAGATTGGCCCCCCATGCGGCAACGGGATTTTCCCCCTTCTTCCTCATGTATGGCCGCGAACCTGACCCACCTGTTCGGGCCCAGCTGCAGATCCCCGCGCCGCAAGGTAAAACTAAATTGGCCGACCATGTTAAATTTAACCTTGCTAAATTAACAGAGGCACGGGATGCTGCCATGCAAAATTCCGACCTCCGTCAGAAAGCTAATGAGCAGCTCAGACTGGGTCGCGCGCACGTGCTACAGTGGAAGCCGGGGGACAAGGCATGGCTGCACTGTCCACAGGTACCACTCGCGACCTCCTCTAAACTGGTGCGGCCGTGGCGGGGCCCTGTCGAGGTGGTTGAGGTTTTGCGGCCTCAGTGCGTACGCATCAAATGGGGGAAGCGCCGGTGGTTTGTGCACCCCTCCAGATTGAAACCCTTCGTTGCGGTACGAAGTCCCACTCCACACACGCGTGGCCAAACATGTGGGGGGTCGACCGACTCAAAGGGTCCGTCTCCGCTGCTCTCGCCTGACGTGTTGCCGGCTGTCCCGCCCCCAGGTGCACCAGGAATGACGGGCTCACGCCCGACAACCCCTACGGGGGATGCCGAGGGTCTCGCGACATCGAGAAGAGACTCACTCGGAAATGGACAGTTGCCACCCGACGGCCCGCCATCCGGGGTTGCCCCGTGTGACAGGCCTGCTGCAAGGACGCGCGCAAGAATGCGCAGACTCTTGTGATGCCAAAAAAGAAAAAAAAAAAAATTTTCACATGTTATGTTCACTGTGTGTTGTGTGGGTAGTGTGTTCCTTGCTCATTGGATTGTACGTATGTTGTGTTCGCTGTGTGTGTGCTGTGGTTCCCTGCAAATTGTATATAAGTGGGTTTACGGAATTCGTATTTATTCGGGGGGGGTGCGTCGGGTTATTTTCCCTTCTTGCTTTTCTGGTTCTTGTTGTTCTTATCGTTCTCGTTATTGTTGAAATAATTGTGAGGCACACACGGGGTCGAGGGGTAAATAAACTTTTATTGTCGTTTGTTGCAGCCGGGACGGCTGCGAGCTGTACAGGGGGGGGTGATGTAGGGGTGTTACGGAGGGGCTGTATATGTAGTACCGTCGAACACAGGTCGACACCCGGGGTTGAGGCACACTGATGTTTATTATAACTTCACACTCGGCACAGGGCAACGTATACTGGAGGGGGTAGCGGCCCCCTCACCCGGATAACTGGGGACACACCGCTGGCTATCCCTAACCTACCCCCGAGTCCTCCACTAACGGGCTAGGGGAGGCTATCTGGCCCGACACTGGCGAGTCGGGCTACGGTGCCTGGAGTCCCAGAGTGCTGACTCTGGTTCACAGGACCACGCCACTGGCTCTGACCTGCGCGGCCCTTACAAGGGCGGCGTTCCAGGGGAGACCAGGGCTCTCACTAGGCAGGTCTTCAGTCTTCAAGAGTCACCACCACATTCTGCCCCGAGCCCTTCGGCTCATCCCCTTATATCTCGAACCCCTCCCCCCCCGCTGGGGTACCATCTGCGGACGTCGGTGCGAGCACCCTCCCGTGTGCTCACTAAGCCCCGCCCACTGTGCTAGTTTCTCATAGGATCCCATACATATCACCCCTACACATCTCTCCTCCGTAAGACCCCTACATCACCCCCCCCTGTACAGCTCGCAGCCGTCCCGGCTGCAACATTGACAATAAAAGTTAACCCCTCTCCATCCCCCAGCGTGTGCCTCATTTTTTTTTTAACAATAACGCAACAAGAAGAACAACAGGAAGGAAAAATAACCCGACGAACCCGACGAACCCCGCCCGAATAAATACGAAATCCGTAATACGAGCGTATATACACGTGTTTCTTAACCTGGAATCCCCCCCAGCACACCCAGAACACCCAGAACACACACACACACACAGCACGCCCAACAATCGTACAATGCAATGTGCCGGGAACACAGCACGGACGCCCCACACCGTGAGCACAACATGCGAATGAACATCGGAAAAGAGAAACCAAAAGAAATACCCCCATCAAAAATATATATATTTTTTTCTAATTTCCTCACAAGAGTTTTCGCATTTTTGCGCGCGTCCTCGCCGCAGGCCCGTCACACGGGACAGGCCCGACCGGCAGGTCGTCGGCCGGCAGGTGTTCATCACCGAGTGAGTCTGTTGCTGACGTCGCAAGACCCTCAGCATTTCCTGTGGGGGTTGTCGGGCGTGAGCCCGTCACTCCCGGTGCACCTGTGGGTGGTACAGCCGGCAGCACGTTAGGCGAGAGAACCGGAGAAGACCTCCCTGAGTCGGACGCCCCCCCACATGTTTGGCCATGCGCGTGTGTAGTGGGACCTCGCACCGCAACGAAGGGTTTTAGCCTGGAGGGGTGTACAAACCACCGGCGCCTCCCCCATTGAATGCGCACGCACTGAGGTCTCAGGACCTCAACCACCTCGACGGGACCCCGCCATGGTCGCAGCAGTTTAGAGGAGGACGCGAGCGGTACCTGGGGACAGTGCAACCATGCCCTGTCCCCCGGCTTCCACTGTAGCACATGCGCGCGAGCCATTCTGAGGCGCTCATTAGCCCTCTGCCGCCTGTCAGAATTTTGCATGGCAGCATCCCGCGCTTCCGTTAATCTTTCCAGGTTGAATTTAACATGTTCGGCCAATTGAGTTTTTCCCTGAGGCGCTGGGATCTGCAGCTGGGCCTGAACAGGTGGCTCCGGTTCGCGGCCATACATAAGGAAAAAGGGGGAAAATCCCGTGGCAGCATGGGGGACCAACCGGTATGCTGACAGGACCCCCTGGATTTTCAAATCCCAATCTGTCTGTGAGTCAGAGACGTGCTGCGACAACATCGACGTGATGGTACGATGCAACCGCTCGACCATCCCGTCGGTTTGTGGGTGATATGGGGAGGTGCGAATCTTTTTAGTGCCAAGGATCTCACAGACCTGTTTGAGCAATTTGCTTGAAAAAATTTTACCCTGGTCGGTCAGCAGCCGCTCGGGAGCACCTTTGTCAAGGACATAGCCCTGGACAAAGGCCTCCACGATGGCTGCCGCCGACTGGTTGGCCAGGGGCCAGGCCATAGGCCAGCGCGTGAAATATTCAACACCGGTTAGCAAATACCTATTTCCCCTGGGGGTGGCGGGGAACGGTCCTAGAATGTCCAGCGCGACGAGTTCGTTTACCCGGGAAACCCTGATAGATTGCAGGGGCGGGTTCGACTCCTTCGCTGGTGGTTTGCGCTGCGCACACTTAGGGCACGATCCTAATAGATCCCCGACATCCCTCGTCATGCCCGGCGAAAAGAAATCAAGTTGGAGCAAGGCCAGGGTCTTTTGGGTACCCAGGTGGAGGAGGCGCTCGTGAGCGGCCCACACCACCCTACCCCGTAACCCCGAAGGGACCACTAGCCGGTGTCTACGGGATTTCCCGTCCCAATGCATTAACAACCCACCGAGCATTTCCCATGCGTCGGCATCACCCCTCCCCCGCCCCCGGTCCCTGACGCGGCGGCGCAACGCAAGGAGGGAAGTATCTTCCATTTGCAACCGACCCCATTCCGTAGCAGGCAACCCCAACAGGGAATCAGAACCCTGTTGTGCGATGGAATTTGTCATTGGTGCTACGTCGTCAGTAGCCGCCAAGACTGGGACAGGCAATTCAGCAGGATGCCTGCACCGACCCGACCCCAGGAGGCATGCGCATTCGGGGGTGGTCGGCATGCATGACAGGGCGTCCGCGTTGGTGTGGCGAACGCCCTTACGGTACGTGGTCTGAAAATCAAAATCCTGGAGAACCTCCAGCCATCGAGACAATTGACCCGATGGTTGTTGGACTCGCAGGGCGTACTGTAGCGCCGCATGGTCTGTACGGACGGTGAAACACTGTCCGTACAGATATGGCCGGTACTGCTGGATGAAGTAGACAATTGCCAGCAGTTCCCGACGCGTCACACAATATCGTTGCTCCGCTGGAGACAACACTCGGCTTCCGTACGCGACCACCCGTTCCACGCCATCAACCACCTGGGATAGCACGCCCCAAATACCTGTGTTGCTCGCGTCGGTATCGAGCACAAAGGGCTTCGAAAAATCGGGATAAACCAGGGGAGGGGCATTAACCAGAGCGTCCCGAAGTGAGCGGAACGCAGCCTCCTCCTCCTGTCCCCAATGGAAGCGGACCCCCTTTGACGTCAAAGCGTGCAGGGGCTTAGCAATGGTGGCAAAGTCCGCGACAAAGCGTCGGTAGTATGACGCAAAACCAACAAAGCTCCTGACCTCTCCCACCGAGGTGGGAGTCGGCCAGGAGCTGACACACTGCGTTTTGGCGGGATCGGTAGCAATACCCGAGCGCCCTACGATGTGCCCCAAATAACGTACCGATTCGCGCAACAAATGACACTTTTGTGGTTTAAATTTCAAATTAGCAGCCCGCATTTTGAGGAAAACGGCCCGTAACCTCTGGAGATGCTCATCAAATGTTCTGCTAAAGACGATAACGTCGTCCAAATAGATTAAACACGAATCCCACTGCAATCCAGCCAAAACCAATTCCATCAATCGCTGGAAAGTCGCCGGAGCCGAGTGTAATCCCATCGGCAACCGGTTAAATTGGAAGAGACCATGTGGAGTACGGAATGCGGTTTTAGGCTTAGATTCATCGTCCAGAGGAAGCTGCCAGAATCCCGAAAGCAAATCCAATGTGGAGAAGAATCGCGCCCCCGCCAAGGCGTCGAGCGATTCATCAATACGGGGAAGCGGGTATGCGTCAGCAAGGGAAATTTTGTTGAGGCGGCGAAAGTCGACGCAAAACCGCAACGATCCATCCTGTTTCTTTACCAGAACGATCGGTGCTCCCCACGGGCTGGTAGAGGGAGAAATGATATCGGCGGCTAACATGTCATCAACAGCCGATTTGACATGGTCCTTCTCGGCGGGACTCAGCCGGAAGGGATTTTGGCGTATGGGCGCGCTGTCACCAGTATCAATATGGTGACGCAGCAAATGGGTGCAGCCCAGATCGAATTTGTTTTGACTAAACACATCGGCAAATTCGCGCAATAGAGTCCTAAGTTTTTGACGCTCTACATCCGACAGGTCCGTCGATCCCGCACAAAGCGCCTCAAGCCACCCTTCATCGGTGTCCGAATGTGGAGTCGGCAGAGTGGCAGCGTGTACGTGATTTGCAACAGACTCCTCACAGGGCACCGGCGTTGCGTGAGCAAGCAGCAGGACACCCTGGTCCCCAACACCCTTAGCGAAGGGCCTACGAAGCTTAAGGGGCACCAACATTTGTGCCCCCGGCGGCACTCGAACCGTTTGAACTACCAACGCGGGTACCGCCGCGAACGCCGAGCGATCCGTAGTAGGGGAAGGCAAAAACGCCATCCGTCGTCCCGACGGGAGTTCAATGCAACCCTGATTAATCATAATCCGAATGGGCATTTTGCCCAAGAAATCCGTCCCCAGCAGGCACGGAACCGCCAGCGAGGAGGAAACAAAAATAGGGCCGGACAATTTAATATCTCCGATCGAAATTTGCGCGCGAATCTGACCCATGATACCCAGTGAGCCCCCGTTAGCAGCGTAGAATGGGACATCAACCGGTAGCAAGGGACGACTTTGGACAGGGAGAATGTTGTATATTAGTTCCGAAATGATGGTCGCCGACGCACCTGTATCGACGAGGATACGCACTTCGACCCCGTCAATATACCCTACTACGGCCGACGACCCCGACGGCGCAGCCAGAACGCGATGGGCCAACACGGACCACTGTGCGGGTTCGAATTGGGTCCCCATAGTGGTTCGTGTTGGCCCCGCGGTATGCAATGTTGGCCCCCCGTTCGTTGCGGTGTGTACATGTGTAACGGGTGTGTGCTTCGGCCAAACATGTGGGGTGCCGCGACTTGCCGGGTCATGTCGGTGGAGCTTGGGCGGAGGAGGAGGAGGAGGCCCGTCGTCCCGGCGAGGCGTCGTCCCCCGCTGTCGAGGGGAGCGGCACCCCAAGGCGACGTGGCCCCGGACGCCGCAATTATAGCAGCGCGGGAGCGTAGGCGGTGAAGACAGGCGGTCGGAGCGGACCGACCCATCCCGGTCCGCCCGTGCTCCCATCCGCTGCTGCTGTCGGAAGTCGGCGGCGTAGACCTCCTCCGTCGGTGGGGTGACGGCAGCCACCGTACGCCCGGCCGCTGCCCTGCTGGCCTTCCTTCGCTGCGACAGGAGGTTAGCGTGGAGGAGCCGCGCCGCTTGGAGGGAATCCATCTCTGCGTCCTCCTGCGCAACGATAGCGACATCCAGGTCGTCCGCCAGCAGAAGGATCTTCTCGGAGACCATGGCATCCACGCCTTGGTCATCCATGCGAGGGAAGGCCGTCTTGGCCAGCGCCAGAAGGCTCGTACGGTAGGCGAGGGGCAACTCCTTCGCACCCCGCTGGCGATCGTAGAATCGCTGCCGACACTCCGCCGAAGGCCCGTAGACCCCAGCCAGCAATTGCAGCGCCGTCTGAAGAGTAGAGCGCTTGTCCCTCGATGCGGACGTAAGAGCGGCGAGGGCGTCGCCGTCAAGGAGCGCTGGTAGCGCGCAAAGGGCTTCTTCATCTGACCACCCCGCCATTTCTTGATGCACGAGGAAGCGCCGCTGAAATCCCCCCCAGTCGCCCTCCTCAGCCACGAACTCCTTCAGCGGGGGCAGCCTTTGGTGTAGCGCAGCGGCCGCCGTGGAGGCCCGCACTTTGCTGTCCCTGCAACTCGGCTGAGCGTCAGCACGAACGGCAGATGTAATCGCCTGTCGCGCAGATAGTGACGCTCCATCCGAAGGTGGTGACGTGGCAGCCCCGGTAGAGCCGACGTGGGACCCCAGGTTGAGGTTGGCCACGTCCTCGGCAGCTGCTGCGGCGATGGCGGGATTTTCAAAAGTGGCGTCGGTAGAAATGGCGGGAAGGCGCAACGGCCGTTGGCCGTCCTCGCCCCGCAGTGGTCCCGCAGCCCCCAGCCGAGTAATGGTCTCGAGTGTGGCGGCAGCGGCGTATAGCAGCTCTGCCAACCTCGCGTGCGCCAGCCGAAGTCCGTCGGGCAGCGACTCCCCTTCCTCCCGGTGCCCCGGTAAGGATGCATTCTGTACCGGCTGCTCGTTGCCCCCATCAGCCGTCTCTGGTACCGCCATTTCCGCGGTGTCCTCCGCCTCTTGCACCCCGGACCGAGCCGTTCGGCGCGTGTCCATGTTCGTTGTTTACTTCTGACGCCAGATGTAGTACCGTCGAACACAGGTCGACACCCGGGGTTGAGGCACACTGATGTTTATTATAACTTCACACTCGGCACAGGGCAACGTATACTGGAGGGGGTAGCGGCCCCCTCACCCGGATAACTGGGGACACACCGCTGGCTATCCCTAACCTACCCCCGAGTCCTCCACTAACGGGCTAGGGGAGGCTATCTGGCCCGACACTGGCGAGTCGGGCTACGGTGCCTGGAGTCCCAGAGTGCTGACTCTGGTTCACAGGACCACGCCACTGGCTCTGACCTGCGCGGCCCTTACAAGGGCGGCGTTCCAGGGGAGACCAGGGCTCTCACTAGGCAGGTCTTCAGTCTTCAAGAGTCACCACCACATTCTGCCCCGAGCCCTCCGGCTCATCCCCTTATATCTCGAACCCCTCCCCCCCCGCTGGGGTACCATCTGCGGACGTCGGTGCGAGCACCCTCCCGTGTGCTCACTAAGCCCCGCCCACTGTGCTAGTTTCTCATAGGATCCCATACATATCACCCCTACACATCTCTCCTCCATAAGACCCCTACATATACATGGGATCACACGGAAAACAAACACAGTGGGCGGGGCTTCGTGAGTGCACGGGGAGGTGCTCTCAACGACGTCCGCACCGGGCAGCCTGGGGGGCTGACCCGGAGTTGTGATCCCCCGGGGCCCCACCCCTCAGCGGGGGGTTTTGGTATAAAAGGGGATGAGCCGGAGAACTCGGGGAACAATGTTAAAGCTAAACCAGTGAAGACCGAAGATCGTCTAGCTAGAGCCCTGGACTCCCCTGGGTCGCCGCCCTTATCAGGGCCGCGCAGGACCGAGCCAGCGGCGTGGTCCCGAGAACCCGAGCTAATGCTCTGGGACTCCGGGCACCGTAGCCCGACTTACCAGTGTCGGGCCAGTTAGCCTCCCCTAGCCCGTTAGTGGAGGACTAGGAGGTAGGTCAGAGATAGCTAGCAGGTGTGTTCCCAGCTAGCCGGGTGAGGGGGCCGATACCCCCTCCCGTCCGTGTTGTATGTCCGCGGTTGTGACAACTGTTGCGGAATAAATACGTGTGCCTCAACCCCGGCGTCCAAGAGTCCTCAACGATATTACACATATGTAATGACAGTAGAGCCAACCTATGGTGTGAGTGGACTAATGGCCACGGGAAGTAATGGCAGGGGAGTCAGCCTGCAGTACTAATGGACTAGTGGCCATGGGACGCAATGACAGGGGAGTCAGTCAGCAGTGTGAGTGGACTAGTGGCCACGGGAGGTAATGACAGGGGAGTCAGCCTGCAGTGTGAATGGACTAGTGGCCACGGGAGGCAATGACAGGGATAGTCAGTTTAACACGTAGGCTTTCGCGACCAGTATTATTCATAATACAGGTAACAAAACGCCAACTAGTTACTTTTTCAGCCCACCGGTGTGTTTGACGTGACACATGTTTTACTGATTGGCCATGTCGGGTGGTGGAAGGTTGCAACACATTTATAATAACGCAATCTAACCCAAAAACCTTTATTATGAATGACAGGGGAGGCAGCTTGCAGAACAAGTGGACTGGTAGCTGCGGGAATGATCGAGAATAGAAGCCTGGCCAGGTGACGGAAGAGGACAGTGGAGTCTGCTGGTAGAGCGAGCGGTCTAGAACCAGCGAGAAGGTTCGGGAATGGGGGCGTGGCCTCGGACCGTATACAGTGAGGGAAAAAAGTTTTTGATCCCCTGCTGATTTTGTACGTTTGCCCACTGAAAAAAAAAAGATCAGTCTATAATTTTATTGGTAGGTTTATTTGAACAGTGAGAGACAGAATAACAACAACAAAAAATCCAGAAAAACGCATGTCAAAAATGTTATAAATTGATTTGCATTTTAATGAGGGAAATAAGGATTTGACCCCTCTGCAAAACATGACTTAGTACTTGGTAACAAAATCCTTCTTAGGCAATCACAGAGGTCAGACGTTTCTTGTAGTTGGCCACCAGGTTTGCACACTTCTCAGGAGGGATTTTGTCCCACTCCTCTTTGCAGATCTTCTCCAAGTCATTAAGGTTTAGAGGCTGATGTTTGGCAACTCGAACCTTCAGCTCCCTCCACAGATTTTCTATGGGATTAAGGTCTGGAGACTGGCTATGCCACTCCAGGACCTTAATGTGCTTCTTCTTGAGCCACTCCGTTGTTGCCTTGGCCGTGTGTTTTGGGTCATTGTCATGCTGGAATACCCATCCACGACCCATTTTCAATGCCCTGGCTGAGGGAAGGAGGTTCTCACCCAAGATTTGACGGTACATGGCCCCGTCCATCGTCCCTTTGATGCGGTGAAGTTGTCCTGTCCCTTTAGCAGAAAAACACCCCCAAAGCATAATGTTTCCACCTCCATGTTTGACGGTGGGGATGGTGTTCTTGGGGTCATAAGCAGCATTTCTCCTCCTCCAAACACGGCGAGTTGAGTTGATGCCAAAGAGCTCCATTTTGGTCTCATCTGACCACAACACTTTCACCCAGTTGTCCTCTGAATCATTCAGATCTTCATTGGCAAACTTCAGACGGGCATGTATATGTGCTTTCTTGAGCAGGGGGACCTTGCGAGCACTGCAGGATTTCAGTCCTTCACGGCGTAGTGTGTTACCAACTGTTTTCTTGGTGACTATGGTCCCAGCTCCCTTGAGATCATTGACAATATCCTCCCGTATAGTTCTGGGCTGATTCCTCACCGTTCTCATGATCATTGCAACTCCACGAGGTGAGATCTTGCATGGAGCCCCAGGCTGAGGGAGATTGACAGTTCTTTTGTGTTCCTTCCATTTGCGAATAATCACATCAACTGTTGTCACCTTCTCACCAAGCTGCTTGGCGATGGTCTTGTAGCCCATTCCAGCCTTGTGTAGGTCTACAATCTTGTCCCTGACATCCTTGGAGAGCTCTTTGGTCTTGGCCATGGTGGAGAGTTTGGAATCTGATTGATTGCTTCTGTGACCAGGTGTCTTTTATACAGGTAACAAGCTGAGATTAGGAGCACTCCCTTTAAGAGTGTGCTCCTAATCTCAGCCTTTAAGAGTGTGCTCCTAATCTCAGCTCGTTACCTGTATAAAAGACACCTGGGAGCCAGAAATATTTCCGATTGAGAGGGGGTCAAATACTTATTTCCCTCATTAAAATGCAAATCAATTTATAACATTTTTGACATGCGTTTTCTGGATTTTTGTTGTTGTTATTCTGTCTCTCACTGTTCAAATAAACCTACCATTAAAATTATAGATTGATCATTTCTTTTTCAGTGGGCAAACGTACAAAATCAGCAGGGGATCAAATACTTTTTTTCCCTCACTGTATAAGGGAGATGCGAGGGAGACTCGGGGTTGTTGTAATACAATCTCCGCCTGCTCGAGTGTGAGTACGTGGCTCCTTAAAAAAATAAACCATCTCAAGACAAGTGCGTCCAAGTCGTCATTACACATACGCTGTTCCGTAATGTTATTGATAACTATGGGACTTATTACACACATTCGTAAATGTGAGGAATTCCAAGTGCCCCAATGGCACACTTTGAAAGAGCATCCACAGAATGTTTTTTTTCCAGAGCGGGTTGTAAGCTACGGTCACCGAAGAGCTTGGTCAGATGAACCTCTCATTGGGAGATGCACAGTGTGCAGCCAAGGACAGGGGAAGATGGAGATAGCCCATTGTAACCTTATGTCCCATTGGGGATGAAGAGGAGTAAGTAAGTTGTAAGCTATCAAGTCTTAAAACGCGTATTCAATGCAAAGCAGAATTGCAGTCATTCGCGATGCATTAATCCACAAATCCTCGTCATACGCAGATAATGGCGGTTCGCGACTGCTCCCATTATGCGCGCCGAATTGAAAAAAACATGCAAACCGCAACTCGTAGGAGTGGGGGCAGGGCTCACGTGGCGCTGCAGGGAAAACGCCGCGTGATGCCGTCATGGTGTAAATGGTTCCTCCACTGGACTGACTATTCGTGATTATTCACACGTCTCCCATGATGCCCGTACCAACGTGGAAGAGTAGGTCAACACAAATATCCAGCAGTAGCCGTGAGCGGCAAATGCAGGACTGCATCTTTACCTTTTGTCGGAAACCTCGAAAATCATTGGCAGAACTTCTTGACTTTTTCAAACCGTGGCCACGAACCACCATTGACCCTCCCCCACCAACAATAAGTAGACAGTTCCCGTGTGGTTTGCATACCGGCCGCCATCGTTTTCTAATCAGGTCAAGGTGACTCTGTGTTGGATGGAGTATTACGTGACACCTCCACCACGTAGATCTAAACTTATCGTGACAATGTAACATTCCTATAGGAAGGACTGGTCCCTTTTCACAAAACATCCACTGTGGATGGATAGTACAGATTCGTGATTAGTTTTAGAACGTTTGCTAAAATCCCTCCCAGAAGTTGCATTTAAGTATGAAAATAAGATGAGATGTTACCCTTTCTAAAGCAGGTGTTAAGATGTTCAAACACCAAAGAGATAAAACAATAAAATCAAACAACCATGTCTGCATGAACCGCACGTACTTGTGGCGAACATGCAAACAAACATGCTCTGATAATTATAAATGCATTGTCTTTGAAACTGATTGGCCTAGACCGGAGACAGCCTTCTTCGTGTTCTTGTCTCACCACCAGCGTTAGACCAGAGAACGCCAAAAGGCGAACAGTCCAAATCCAATGCACGTATCAGAACATTTATAGCTCGGGGTGAGCAGCTATATCATGGGGCCTTTTTTCCATGATAAAACCATCACTCGGTGGAATGTTCAACAGGCATTGCACAATGTCTGAACAACAAGCGTGCAGTCCTCTATTTACAAAAAAAACGATACTTTGAAGATTGAAGACACGATTGATGTATTTATTCATTCTCAAAATACGCCAATATGCCGTGTGTCTATGCACTGGTTATTATGGGGTTATCAAATACACGTATTGTCGCTCCGTCTCGTTTTGACTGGGTGGCTTTGTTGTTTACGCGAATTGGAAGGATTTGTGCAACCGGTTATTCTGCAGCAGCGGTGGTGGTGGGTCGTGCTCTCCAACAGCAGCACGCGTGGTCATCGTGACACGGAGTGGAAAAGGGGAGCAGTGCTTTCACACAATCTCTCTCACATAGGGACAAGTGGCTGTTCGCGAGCATCAGCCTATTCTCCTGCCTTAAAGAATGATGGCGTGACCGGCACCAACCCAAGCTTCCTTTGATCTCACCCTGTGCCGATGCAGTAATCCCACTCTTCTAGATGCGGTACTTCAATAAGGCTGAGTTTACCTCAGGAAATCCCATGGTTGATTCGGAAAACATCACGGTGGCTAGGAGATGTTAACGACCTCGCCTGGTATACAGGAGGTCGTGGGCTCGATCCCGACCCTGACGCCTGCTGCTGTATATTTGGAGTTTGCGTGTCTCTCTCATAATCATCACGGTGGCTAGGAGATGTTAACTACCTCGCCTGGTATACAGGAGGTCGTGGGCTCGATCCCGACCCTGACGCCTGCTGCTGTATATTTGGAGTTTGCGTGTCTCTCTCATAATCATCACGGTGGCTAGGAGATGTTAACTACCTCGCCTGGTATACAGGAGGTCGTGGGCTCGATCCCGACCCTGACGCCTGCTGCTGTATATTTGGAGTTTGCGTGTCTCTCTCATAATCATCACGGTGGCTAGGAGATGTTAACTACCTCGCCTGGTGCACAGGAGGTCGTGGGCTCGATCCCGACCCTGACGCCTGCTGCTGTATATTTGGAGTTTGCGTGTCTCTCTCCACCGTGGTCGCGTGGGTTTTTCTCCGGGTCCTCCGGTTTTTCCCTCAACATTTAGAATCAACACGCGTTGCTACTGTCTACGCGTGGCTGGGATTCAAAGTCATCAGGAGCACAGCACAGCGCACTATATATGTGCACAGATGTACAAGACACGCAGCTATGCATGCAGATACAACGTACATAGCGATGTGCTACAGGCCCCACTATGTACATGTTATAAAGGGGTCCTAAATATAAAAAAACACATATATATTAAAACACACAATTTTTACTTGCATAGTAAAGTAATTGGATTTTTTCATTTGCTATACAGCCAGATAATACGACAAATCGCTAACCTTAAACACCCAGTCGTTCATACAAGTTGAAGGCAGTATAGTACTATAGTAATAGAGCAAGTGCAGTGGCCCTTGAAAGTGCGGGGCCCGTAGCTACATTTGTAGCTATTTGTGCTACTGGGATAATCCGGCACCAAGGACATACCATTTGAACTTGTGAACACGCTTATTTTGGCATGGCAGGCTGTGTCCACATTCCAATGCAGAGGGCCATCAAAAACGCTCCAAAATCATAAAAAACTCGCACAAGTGGCTTTATTGTGAAACCACAGTCATCGTGTTTGGTGGGCTGTGACATCACCGGTGCCGGCTGGGAGGGAGGGGGGTGCTGGGAGGGAGGGGGGAGGGAGGGGGGGAGGGAGCGGGGGAGGGAGCGGGGTGCTGGGAGGGAGGGGGTGCTGGGAGGGAGGGGGGAGGGAGGGGGGTGCTGGGAGGGAGGGGGGTGCTGGGAGGGAGGGGGGGAGGGGGGTGCTGGGAGGGAGGGGGTGCTGGGAGGGGGGAGGGAGGGGGGTGCTGGGAGGGAGGGGGGTGCTGAGAGGGAGGGGGGGAGGGAGGGGGGTGCTGGGAGGGAGGGGAAGGGGAGGGGGTGCTGGGAGGGAGGGGGGTGCTGGGAGGGAGGGGGGGGAGGGAGGGGGTGCTGGGAGGGAGGGGGTAGGGAGGGGGGTGCTGGGAGGAAGGGGGGAGGGAGGGGGGGAGGGAGGGGGGTGCTGGGAGGGAGGGGGGTGCTGGGAGGAAGGGGGGAGGGAGGGGGGGAGGGAGGGGGGTGCTGAAAGGGAGGGGGGTGCTGGGAGGAAGGGGGGAGGGAGGGGGGGAGGAAGGGGGGTGCTGAGAGGGAGGGGGGAGGGAGGGGGGGAGGGAGGGGGGGAGGGAGCGGGGGAGGGAGGGGGTGCTGGGAGGGAGGGGGGAGGGAGGGGGGTGCTGAGAGGGAGGGGAGTGCTGAGATGGAGGGGGGTGCTGGGAGGGAGGGGGGAGGGAGGGGGTGAGGGAGCGGGAGAGGGAGGGGGGGTGCTGGGAGGGAGGGGGGTGCTGGGAAGAAGGGGGTGCTGGGAGGGAGGGGGGGGAGGGAGCGGGGGAGGGAGGGGGTGCTGGGAGGGAGGGGGGAGGGAGGGGAGTGCTGAGAGGGAGGGGGGTGCTGGGAGGGAGGGGGGGGAGGGAGCGGGGGAGGGAGGGGGTGCTGGGAGGGAGGGGGGAGGGAGGGGGGTGCTGGGAGGAAGGGGGGGGGGGAGGGGGGTGCTGTGAGGGAGGGGGGTGCTGGGAGGGAGGGGGTGAGGGAGGGGGGGAGGGAGGGAGTGCTGGGAGGGAGGGGGAGGGAGGGGGTGCTGGGAGGAAGGGGGTGCTGGGAGGAAGGGGGGGAGGGAGGGGGGTGCTGGGAGGGAGGGGGGGAGGGAGGGGGGGAGGGAGGGGGGTGCTGGGAGGGAGGGGGGAGGGAGGGGGGTGCTGAGAGGGAGGGGGGTGCTGGGAGGGAGGGGGGAGGGAGGGGGGGAGGGAGCGGGGGAGGGAGGGGGTGCTGGGAGGGAGGGGGGAGGTGCTGGGAGGGAGGGGGGTGCTGGGAGGGAGGGGGGAGGGTGGGGGGGAGGGAGCGGGGGAGGGAGGGGGGTGCTGAGAGGGAGGGGGGAGGGAGGGGAGGGAGGGGGGAGGGAGGGGAGGGAGGGGGGGTGCTGGGAGGGAGGGGGGGAGGGAGGGGGGAGGGAGGGGGGTGCTGAGAGGGAGGGGGAGAGGGAGGGGGGGAGGGAGGGGGTGCTGGGAGGGAGGGGGGGGGGGAGGGGGGTGCTGGGAGGGAGGGGGGGAGGGAGGGGGGGGAGGGAGGGGGGTGCTGAGAGGGAGGGGGGTACTGGGAGAGAGGGGGGAGGGAGGGGGGGAGGGAGGAGGGTGCTGAGAGGGAGGGGGGTGCTGGGAGGGAGGGGGGAGGGAGGGGGGGAGGGAGCGGGGGAGGGAGGGGGGTGCTGGGAGGGAGGGGGGGGAGGGAGGGGGGTGCTGGGAGGGAGGGGGGTGCTGGGAGGGAGGGGGGGAGGGAGGGGGGAGGAGGGGAGGGAGGGGGGTGCTGAGAGGGAGGGGGGAGGGAGGGGGGTGCTGGGAGGGGGGGAGGGAGGGGGGTGCTGGGAGGGGGGGAGGGAGGGGGGGAGGGAGGGGAGTGCTGGGAGGGAGGGGGGAGGGAGGGGGGTGCTGAGAGGGAGGGGGGTGCTGGGAGGGAGGGGGAGAGGGAGGGGGGGAGGGAGGGGGGTGCTGGGAGGGAGGGGGGAGGGAGGGGGGTGCTGGGAGGGAGGGGGGGTGCTGGGAGGGAGGGGGGTGCTGGGAGGGAGGGGGGGAGGGAGGGGGGTGCTGGGAGGGAGGGGGGAGGGAGGGGGTGCTGGGAGGAAGGGGGTGCTGGGAGGGAGGGGGGTGCTGGGAGGGAGGGGGGGAGGGAGGGGGGGAGGGAGGGGGTGCTGGGAGGGAGGGGGGAGGGAGGGGGGTGCTGGGAGGAAGGGGGTGCTGGGAGGGAGGGGGGTGCTGGGAGGGAGGGGGGGAGGGAGGGGGGTGCTGGGAGGGAGGGGGGAGGGAGGGGGGAGGGAGGGGGGGAGAGAGGGGGGTGCTGGGAGGGAGGGGGAGGGAGGGGAGTTGATGGGAGGGAGGGGGGTGCTGGGAGGGAGGGGGGAGGGAGGGGGGTGGTGGGAGGGAGGGGGTGCTGAGAGGGGGGGGGTGCTGGGAGGGGGGAGGGAGGGGGGGAGGGAGGGGGGTGCTGAGAGGGAGGGGGGTGCTGGGAGGGAGGGGGGGGAGGGAGGGGGGTGCTGGGAGGGAGGGGAGTTGATGGGAGGGAGGGGGGTGCTGGGAGGGAGGGGGGAGGGAGGGGGGTGCTGGGAGGGAGGGGGGAGGGAGGGGGGTGATGGGAGGGAGGGGGGTGCTGGGAGGGAGGGGGGGAGGGAGGGGGGTGCTGGGAGGGAGGGGGGGAGGGAGGGGGGTGATGGGAGGGAGGGGGGTGCTGGGAGGGAGGGGGGGAGGGAGGGAGGGGGTGCTGGGAGGAAGGGGGTGCTGGGAGGGAGGGGGGGAGGGAGGGAGGGGGGGTGATGGGAGGGAGGGGGGTGCTGGGAGGGAGGGGGGTCCCAACTTCGCGTGGTTCAAGAATCCCCCGCGGGACGCCCCCCCTCCCCACCGCTGAGCCAGGGGTTCAGGCGGTGGCCGGTAGCAGTGCCGGATTATCGTAGTAGCACAAGTAGCTACATATGTAGTCGTAACTACGGGCCCCGCACTTTCAAGGGCCCCGCGCTAAATGCTTTCAATCTATCAATTCCGCTTCAGTGATTCTGCACTTGCTCTATCACTATAGTACTATACCGCCTTCAACTTTTATGAACGACTGGGTGTTTAAGTTTAGCGATTTGTCGTATTATCTGGCTGCATAGCAAATGAAAAAATCCAATTACTTTACTATGCAAGTGGAAAAAAAATCTACGAGGATAATCCGGCACTGGGTGTCGGGGTTGCGATCGAAACCCACGACCTCCTGTAGACCAGGCGAGGTAGTTAACATCGCACCGCCGTGCTCAAATGAGTATGGAGGCGACACTCGTCCCTAATGTGGCAATCCCTCGTTTTGTATACTGAGTGTCAAAGACACAGGGGAGAGCACACGCATTGGAGAACGTTGGCATGTCAAAGACTGTTCAGAAAAGGTATAAGTGGGCTTGGGCAGGAAGCGTAGCGAGAAGCGATGTTGGCCCAATGATCGACACTCGTTACGCAGTGGCCACCAAGAGCTCATGCATCGGGTGTTGGGGGGGGGGGTGATTAATCACGTCGCAAGGTGGTGAGAGATGGCTGTGGCTTAGGTGGATTGAGCATGGCTGATCACGATTGTTCTGTACTACACACATCTCAAAACATTTTAATGCGTTTAAAAACAGGTGTTTCTACGGTATGCATTGTTTCTCGCTCTTGATTGTAAACGTTTGAATGGTTCCAAAGCCAAAGCCATGAAATATTAAAGAGTGTAGCAGGTTTGCTATTGTGAAGCAATATTCCTTTACAGGAAGCGTTTTTGTTAAATTACCAATTGTTTCCCCAAACTATTGTTTACATAATTCACTCGTTGCATGTGAAAATAAAAAAGACCCAGGAAATCCTCAATTCTATCTACACAAAGCTCCTGGCGTGCGATGTTGCCATCATATCTGCAGACATGCCACTCTGTATGTACTTTGAACTTCTTTCGCGCCGTACGTAGCCAAATGTGCTTATCGGCGGTGTGGAACATGGCCACCATTTGACTGCAGACACGCTGGCCTCAACCGTAGTCGAACACGCGTGACGACACGTTGAAACCAAGTCGCTGAACGTGTGACATTTCTCATCCAAAATGACTCGATCAAAATGCGGAGATGCAATTCGAAAATGGAAAAGCTCTTTTATTTGAGGCCAAAGTCCACGTCCCAAGAAGAAACGTCGACCTTTAAACATCGTTACAAACACCCTCGTGGAAGAAGGTTTGAATCCCACAATCACGATTATTAAGTCTTTCCCTGCTCCATCAGTCAAGTGGCTAACGAGTCATTTTCGCCTCGGCGCTCGCTCCGTGCATGCACTTCTCTACCAACTCCGCCAGGTCAGAACGACCCACCGGGTGGACACTGGACAGCCGTCATTGTGCGAGGCACAGCGACTCGCGAAGTGCGGTTAGAATGGCGATACCGCCGGACGCCGGGACTTGCCTCCGACGTTTGGATGACTTAGAGCAGTTGCCAAAGCGTCTTAAAATGCGGTCACAACATGTCGTGTCTATTAACGTCGATTTTTGTTCTTGAAATTGAAGTCACCACCAGATTGCACTCGCGTATGTTATTCTGATTGCATTTAGCCATATACACACATTCGGAGCCTTCGGGAAAAATATATTGCAACCCACAGCCAGTAAACACAGATTCTGTACACGCGGTCTTGCAAAACGATTAGAGAATAATGCACCGCTGTGTTGGTGAAATTCTAACGTTCCCATCCCGACTGTAATGTGTATCATTAATAGAAAGGATATGCAGGTAAAAATCAACTTTTGTGACAATTCAATCATTCCACGGTTTTGATTAGCCATTATAGCAAACAAGCATAGTACATCGATGTCTTATGTAAAGCTTTTTCTTTTAGTTAACTCAAAGCTGCATAAAAACATTTGTAAATCCTGGTTGCATTTGTCTTTGTTCGGGTACGTGTTGCTGTGTGTGGGTGTAGGTGTGTGGGTGTACGTGTGTGGGGAGCGGTAGTGTAGCGGTTAGCACGCTGCACTATGAACCCAGCCACCCGGGTTCGATTTCCGCTCACGGCCAACACCGGAGACGATTATCTGAACCGGTCCTGGGCCTTCCCTAGGTCGACTCAGCTTCAAATGAGAACCTGGTGCGGTGTGTAAACATCGCCATTGGGGAGACAAAGGCGGTCGGGCGTGGTGCTGGCCACCCACCCCCTCGTGTACCGTTTCGGCCTTCATAGGTGCTCGCTAACAGCACTTGCCCCGACAGTCTGGTAAGGCTATACGGGTGATCTTTGTCTTTGCGTTAAACTAAAACTAAATAAATGTTACCAGGTAAGGCAGATGCGACCTGGCCACAAATGATAGCCCAACGAAGTGGCTTATCGCGTGCAAATTCATAGCAGCCAAATACTCTCAACGCAAGTTTCTAAATGTCTAGGGGGAAAACTGTGCACCTGCCCCAAAAGGCTGTTGAAGGCTATAAGGGGAATCTTTGTCTTTGTGTTAATGGGAGTTGCTGTCTCGTGGCCAGCACACCGCACTACAATCCGGGTGATTTGCGTTCAAATCCTGGCCATGCACACACCAGCAACACGCCTCTGAACTTGCCCCCTAGCCCAGCTCTGCCCTAAATATTTACCGAGAATAGTGTGGTAAGCACTAGCACTGGGAAGACAAAGGTGCTGGTGATACTGGCCACACCATCCCCCCTCCTGTGCTGCCTTAATAGGTGCTCACGAACGGGGCTTTTTCTGACCATACACAAGTCTATGAGGCAGATCTTTACGTACGAATGTGGGTCTAAATGCATGTGTACATGTATGTGTGAGTGTATATGTGTGTGAGTACATGTGTGAATGTGTGTATGTATGTGAAGGAAGATGTGTGCATGTTGTGTATGTACGTATGTTGCATGTATGTTGAATGTATGTTGAACTTCTTTTGCACTGTACGTAGCCAACCGTGCTTATCGGAGTGAATGTGTGTATGTAGTGGAGCGCCGTAGTAGAGCGGTTAGCGCGCTGCGCTATTAACCCAGAGGCCCGAATTCACTTCCCGCTCACAGCCAACACCAGTGATGATTATCTGTACCAGCCACGATTCTCCCCTAGGTCGACTCATCTTCAAATGAGTACCTGGTGCAGTGTGTGAACACATCCACCTGGGAGACAATGGGTGGCCAGGCGCGGTGCTGGCAACCCCCCACCTACCTCCTCGTGTGCCACAGTGCCGGTCTTCATAAGTGCTACTCCCTTGAAGCACTTGCCCCAACAGTCTGTGAAGGCTACGAAGGGGATCTTTGTGTGTGAGTGCGTGTGTGCGTGTGTGCGTGTGCGAGGTCTCAGTTGGGCACCAAGAGATTGAGGTCCTTGGCCACCAGCGTGCCGGTGACCGGGTGCATGGTCGCCCGCGCCGCCTGGAACGCCGCGATGGCTCTCCCATGGGCGGCTTCGTACGCAAACAGGTCCCTGGCAACACGGAGCCACAGCAGCACACACACACATAGAGTTATATACAAGCGCACAGACAAAGATCTCCCCCGTATAGCATCAATAGGCTGGAGGGGTAAGTGCTGTTAGCAAGCACCTATGGAGGCCTACGGCACCACGTCCGGCCACCTCTAGCTCCCCAGTGGCGATGTTTATACACCGTACCAGGAGCTCATTTAAGGCCGAGTCGACCTAAGGGAAACCCAGGATCAGTTCAGATAATTGTCGCTGGTGTTGGCCATGAGCAGCAACCAAACTCGGGTAGCCGAGTTCGTTGCGCAGCACGCCAACCGCTACAATACCACTTCCCCGTATACACAGAGCCACACCACACACACACAAAGCCATACCAGCGCACACATACAGAGCAATACCAGCACATACATATATATCGTACAGAGTAATACTAGCAACAACAACAACCGCCATTCGCCACTAAGTGGCGGTGACGTCAACACGACGCTTGTGCCAGGCCATGTGCACCTTGAGGCCACATGGAGTGTCGAACACCCGCTGGCAGGAGGTCACGGGGCAGACCCAGGTGCCACGAGTCGACTGACTGAGATGATTGAGATGACTGGCTGATGCACCACCTGTGCCCCCTACTGTGCCAACTTGCTGTGCTTAATCCACCCGGCGCTCCGCTCGTTGTTGTGAGCGTCGCTCCTCCCTACTCCGTTGTTGTTGGAAGGGGACTGCCTCCGACTGCCCAGTAGCGTCCTTCACAAGCCTCCTCGACAGAGGCCGATCTTGACACCGCTGGTACCAGTCATTGGCAAGTCGACTCAGCTCCACATCCTCCTGTCCCACATCACTCCATCTCTTCTCTAGCCTGTGCCGCGCCCATTTAGCCCCCTCGATATGGCCAAACAAAAGCTGTTAAGGCATGCGGTGGCTGGGCATGGGGCTACATGACCCAGCCAATGCAGCCTTGCCTGCCGGAGGAGCTCACTGATGGGACTTTGTCCAGATCTTTTCAAGGATATGTGAGCTCCTCACAAAATCCAGCCTGGTTAAACCCAGGATGGATCGTTGGCAGGCCAGCCAAAATGTTTCTAACCGGCGAAGATGCTCCATTTGGGGGGTCCACATTTCGCAAGCGTAGAAAAGGGAGGGAATGACTGTGGCCAAGAAGACCTGAAGCTTCGACTGATTCGGAGTGAGACCTCTGCTGTTAAACCAGAGCCGGTCATGAGCACACTGCCCAGGTATGGGAAACTCTCCACTCTCTCCACAACTGCCCTACTAGCACGTACAAACATACACACATATGCTGGTCATACCACCACACATATACACAGAGCCACATCAGTGTATATGCACACATACCCACACCAGCACATACATACACGCAGAGCCACACCAGCACATACATAAACAAAACTTTTTATTTTACCAGGTAAGCCCCCACTGAGCTATATATATAGCTTTTTTCAGAAGCGACCTGGCCACAAATAACAGCTCAACGAAATGGCTTATCATGTGGACATTTATAGCAGCCAAATACTCTGAACGCATGTTGATTCTAAATCTGGAGGGAAAAACTGGAGGACCCGGAGAAAAATCCATGTGACCACGGTGGAGAACACGAAAACTCCAAATATACAGCAGGCGCCAGGGTCGGGATCAAACCGACGACCTCCTGCACACCAGGCGAGGGAGTTAACATCTTACCATCGCGGCCCCCCCTCTTACTGCCAACGCCACGCAAAACGGCTGGGCACCGCGCTCATCCTTCTGGGATACAGCGGGTCCCAAGGTAAAGGTGCAGCCAGAGGGAGGTCTGGAGACCCCTCTTGGGGGTATTTGATCTGCTCTTCCACGCTGGCCAGACGCCTTGGAAGAGGGGGCAGCGCCCACGTGTTACCCCACCGCCACACGCTAAATGTGGTGCACGCATGCATACTCCTGGGTGGACAGAGAGGCGCGGAGGTTAACCTTGCAATATTGCTTCAACTGCTGCACAGCAGCCCTACGGAGTCACCTGGAAATTGCAACGATAGGGTTACTGCCTCCGCTGAACAAGTTTTGGGTCTAAAAATAGCCACTAGCATGTGCCAGCACCCAAGACGTAATCTCAAATGCCGTTTACAACATTCTGTCATTTTTACATAAGCGGGCAGCGGGATGTAAATATGTGCCTACGGGCGCTGTCGGTGGAGGCGTTAGTGACTCTCGGACACGTTGGCCTTGGTTTGCATCTCATACCTTGTCCGTGGGCCCCTTGACAAGTCTTGACCGGCGTTCAAAAATGGCAATGAGGCACGGGCGGACAAAGTGCAGAGTGCAAAGCTGGCGCGAGCCGAGGCTATGGACACGGTCCAGCGGGAAGTGCGTGCGCAGAGGTTCGTGGTTCGAACGCGGCGGTTATTACCTACGATTAGCACGGTTGGCTACGTACGGTGCGCAAAAGAAGTTCAACAGACACATGTACAGACATTACCGTGGGTGGATTAACCGCAAAATACGCGCCGTCAGCTTCACAGTGGACGTCGAAGATCCCTGGCCGTTAATTCGAAATGAGAGGGGCCCTTTGTGCACCACCGTCGTGGCTCCAAAGTTGCCAAATTCGAAACGTTACCCCGCAAATTACTCAATTGGGATCACGCACAGAGCAATCGTCGCCTGCTACTGCCAGACCGATGGGCCCTCTGTAGGCCAGGTGCTGAAGCACTTTGTGTCAACACAAGAGACAGCTGCCGCCGGGGGTGCCCTTTCAAATGCGTTGAGATGCCGATGATGCAACTCGCTCATCGCGCGCGGAGCGCTCCGAGACGCCCCGGCGTAAAGGAGGGCAGTCGCTATGATAAATAAATCGCTATCATTCAAGGCGGGCTGCATGGCAAGACAACCGAAGTTTTAGCTTTCAATCCAAATACTGGTCACCTCGACATCGTACGAGCCCCGTGCCCTGTTTCACAGATTTAACGAGATTTTAAGCCACACACACAAAGCAAAATGCTCAATTAAAAGTTCAGTTGCACTGTGCTGCCCACGTGACGTTCATGCCACTATCATATAATCCCATCGCCGCTCTCTCCGCATGCATGACGAGGGGGAAGATGAGAAGGCGGGCGCACTGTGTGCAGGAAAGTGAATGGATGTGGTGGAAATAAATAAGCGGGATCAGAAACTTTGTTCGGCAATCTGTTTAAAACAACAGCTACATTTAATGAGTAAGTGCATGAGGGCCTTCCCAGCCATTGCTAATGAAACAAGACAACACTGAACTGGTTTTAACTTCACTCAGAAGCATCAGAAAAGTGGGCCATTCTATTATCCGCCGGCGCCGGATAATCGATGATCTACTGCATGTTGAGCTTCTTTCGCACCATACGTAGCCAGCCGTGCTAACCGGTGGTGCCCCTCACATTGTGTGTGGCTCTTCCTGCCCACAACACCTGGGTACCCCACTGCCTTCGGGAATTCAAGGCCATGTCCTATTTTTGTCACTTTGTGAAACTAAAGCTGGTGAAAAGAAATGCTTCTGAAAAATAATCAATCCAGAATAATCATAGGTCCATGAGTTAAAATGTTGTTTGCTATCAGCGATTAAATTACTTACCTGCTCGTTAATTGCTATGGGTTTGTAAAAGTGGGCCTTAGGTCGTGCGTGAGCAGTCTGGCTCTGGGTTGCCATAGTTCTACTGCTCAACACAGCCAACTGGGTTCACAATGGTCGACTGTGTAAAGCAGACGTACTCTGGTTTCCGGCCACGTGCAAAACATATTCATAGAATTGGACACAAATCAATCCCCAAGCCCCCCCCCCCCACGTGGCAAGACCATGCTGAAAAAGTCTTGCAACTCAGTGAGGATTTCGCCATGGGTAAATAAGGGGGGGATCTCGCTACCGCACATCTTCGCGGTTGAGCTGCGTCAGCTCTCCGATGCATCTTCAGGTCGTACAGCACGCGCTGTCCGGCACGACGTCCGGTGACGTTTCGTTAAACGCGCTGCTGGGAGCCTCCCTCAGCCTCATGCGCTTCTCGAAGAAGCTCGCAGCACGTAGATTTAAACGTCATCGGACGTTGTACAGGACAACCGGAAAACACACCGGAGAGAAATCCCAAGATAATTATTATAATGAGGCATAAGAAGCGATTGCAGGGTGGGACCAGTGTGCTGTGACTCCACTGTGGCTGTTGTATGCATGTATGTTGAACTTCTTTCTGATCGTACATAGCCAATGGTGCTAATCGGAGGTGCGGAGGAAGGAGAAAAAACTAAACACAAAGAAAGAAATACGTTTTCAATCTAGAGGATTTACAAGTGGATAACTCCAGTGGCTTCCAAATATCGGAAGGAAGAGCATTCCAGACGGCCGCAGAAGCGCATCTGAAAGCACGCGATGCGGTGGCCATCCTTGTTCTATGGCTCGCCAAAAACCGCTGCTGTGAGGATGAGCGGAGTTCGCGTGGTGATGGTTTATGCTCCTTGACTCGCTTTAGGAAGTTTGCGAGTTCAAATCCTGGATGGGAGAGGGTCGCCTCGGCCCACTATTCCTCCAGAACCAATTAAATAAGTACCACATTGTGGGAAACCAATGATTTAGCAAGCCGTCATCAAAATCAGCGGCATCTCTCCGGAGTCAATGCAGTGATTACCACCTGGGTCAGCTGCATCACTTGGCAGAGAGAAGACTTATAGTGTTTGTCCCATGCAGAGAAACTGCTCCCTGTCATAAGTGTGTGGCATTTCTACCGCTGGCTCTGGGCCACCGATCGAGATAACCAGAGCCCCGTGATTCTTTGAGCAGGTAGATGAGTTTAGTTTGACTTTGGCTATGCATATTTAAATCATTTACATTTGCAGAACGTCCCTTGGTCATGGAAACATAGGTGAGAAGATACCCATTAACAGAAGCCATCTTCTAGAAAGGAGGGAGGCAGGCTGGGAGACACGGATGGAGGGTGGCAGGGAGGGTGAGAGGCGGGGTGGCAGGGAGGGGGTTAAGGGAGTGAAGCAGGGAGGGAGTGTGTCATGTGGGTGTTGGGGCAAGTGGGGTGGAGGTGAGGGTGGTACCTGAACAGAGGGCGAGTGAACTTCATGCGGCCCTGCTCGGTCGCCATCCGCAGTGCCAGCGGGATGGCCTCCTCCCAGCGCGCGCGAAGGCCCAGGCGGAGCCACCTGCGCCACCCCCACACCTCCGATTAGCACGGCTGGATATGGACGCGGCGAAAAGTAGTTCAACACACATACGTACATACAGCACGCCGCCCACTCTCACCATCTCAGTGGCCGCGATTAACACAGCTCAAGAGCGGTGCATCCTAATACCCACTGTAATCACCCAGGAATGTCTGTCCTTAACGCTCGTGACGTCACTCCACATCGACCAGCCCCCCTCATTAATATTCATGAGCAGGTGACGTCCTCCAAATGGACACCCCCCCCATTCATAATAATTAGCGGCTGACGTCACTCCACATGGGGGGCCGAGGCGCCTCCTCTCCCCTCCTCGGCGTCAAATTACAACCCTCACTACAAAGGCAGAACCCTCACGTCACGCGATCTCCGTAACGCTGTTGAGACATCGAAGTAAAAAGGACGTCATGATGAACAAGGGATTATAACCTTTACATGAAATAGGTCTGTGTCACCGCGCCCTTACAAATTGCACACGCATTGATGCTATGAATATATCACGTCGCGGTCTGATGTCCGCTTGCAAGTTTCAGATTTACTGCAATACACCTGTCCTTAGACGGGCAATAGTCGAGTAGTACTTAATGGTGGTGATAACGATGACGCTGATAATGATGATAACAAGAAGAGATGTCATGTGTATACATACTCTAGCAGCCAAGCTTCGAATGCTATACCATAGTGGTCTACATTGAGTAGATATCTACGAATCCATCCTGTGGGCAGCCGCATTCAATGTTGTGCAAGTCAGGTGTGCTGCGGTGGATGCATGCTATTCAAGCCAGGTGGACTGCAAGTGCATTTGTTCAAACTATAATATGGAAACAAAAAATATGTGGATTTGATGGTAGAATTGGGTGTCCCGTAGAAATCCGAAGCGCTTCATAACCAAATCACGTCGGTCACACGAGCCGTTACAGTGTGGCGCAAAGCTGTTTTGATGAGCCCCCGCTCCGCGCCCCCAACCCCCTGTTGTTGCGTTTAAGCGGTCGTGATTTTTCAGAGGTGGCCACGTGGTGGGCCCGGAGACTAAGGTCGCTGTGTCAGAGCATCAAACCGGCACCGCTTAGATCAGGGGTCAGGGGAACCGAAATAACAAGAGGCATTTTTTCGTTAGAATTCGGTAGAGAAAAACAACTCGGTGTTATAAAACGTTGGGTCCTTAATGAACGACGTCACGAAGAGATCCGGAGCCGCAGGTTGCTTAGATCCTGCCTTTGAATCTGAAGTTGTCTCAGATTCAAAGGCACCACCACCACCCACACCCCCTTGAGCCACTCAGGCCCGCCTATTTGTTGCCTCGATGTTCTTGTGCACTCGCGTTTTAACTGGTCGACTTAAGTGTGCAGCGGGCCGTGAGATTTTCATTATCAGCAAAACACATTTGTTGGGAGGAAAAAACGGCTTTTTTTCTTTTTGCAATGGCAATAAAAATAGCGCATTGACTGTAATGCCACTTCTAACCCAAAGGCTGAAATTCAGCCAACTGTGCAGTTTGGAGCGGCGAGGCCATTGAGGCTACATCATGTTTACGGCCTCTGCAACAACGACAGCTTTGGGGCACCGCCACACATAAAACACACACGGGATTGTGTGCTACACAGTTTTTAATTAAAACTCAATTTGCCAAGCTTGCTTGATGCTTACTTGATGTGCCATGAAGAAGGGCTATTGCCTGAAACGTCACCAATTACCTTTTCTGGCAAAAAATACGTATGTTTAAAACACCAAACAGACATCTATAACAAGGCATCATTACATACTATTAAATACTTGTGGTAAAAAGTGCAAACGAATATTGTTTAGATAATGTGAGCATTGTGCTGTTTGCCTTTTGGCGTTCTCTGATCCATAGCACCAGTGAGACAAGGCTGCAAAGGAGGCTATTCTGGTGCTATGGTGTAGGGTAATCAATTTCAAAGCATATTATCAAAGCATGTTTGTTTATAAATTTTACCACAAGCACATGTGTAGTTAATGCAGACTTAAATGCATTGTAATAGGTGACTGTTTGGTGTTTTAACATCATAACGCCTCCTGTAGTCTTGCCAGAAAGGATTCATCCTTTTCTTTATATCATTTCAATACCGTCAAAAAAGGTCCCAAAGTTACAATGGAGATAAAGTAGGCCAAAATTAAAAGCATTAAGAAAGGCTGCTCAAAAAACAAGTCTTTAAACTGAAACTTTTGCGACACACGCTTGCGTGTTTGCGCATCTGTGTGCTGCATTAATGGGCACACAGTTGTTTTTCCCTCCCGTGGTCGGCCGCGTATAAGATTACGCGGAGGAAGATGTTGCGAATTAATGCGGCCATTCAGAAAAACTCGATCGGCGCAGGACCACCGCGCTTCACATTCCATTTTCACTGCGCAGCGCCAGCGCCCAAAACATAAGTTATTAAAACCGCCAATGACACTGGAAGCTGACGTTGGGACACCGAGGATGGGCAATGAAGACGGAAGCGAAATTTACAAACACGCGTAACGAAAAAAAACCTCACAACGCTCTCCCATGGCCATCGTTAGAGACATTGAAAGGCGCTTATTCACGGTGTCGGCAAAAGAGACTTTGTAAGGTCAAACATTCAGACTCTTCAGCTTCTGGCACCTAAAACCGAACGGACTCGCTCCCACGGCACGGAGGAACGTGACTCCTGATCCTCGTGAATCTTGCGTCCAGCGTTGGTTTAGACACCGCGTTTTACACCGCGGGGTGAAAACCCTCCGTGGCTACGGGGCGATACACACCTGAATCTGATCTCCGAGTTCTTGACGGAGTTCAGCTTGTACACCTCCTCCATTCGCTGCAAGCTCTTAACGGGCAGCGCGGGCTGGGGAAGAGGACGGAGGTGGAGATTGCGGGTCAAGGGGAGGGATGCTCAACATGAAATCAAGAGTTGCCGTTTGCCCGAGCGCGTCACAATGCCCTCCCAAATCCATCAAAACAGGTCAATGTAACGCACGCTCAAAAGAAAGTTGCACCCTGCAGGTCTCGCCACAGTTAACCTTGCTGTAGTGGGGGGGGGGGTGCAGGGTTCAGGGTGTGCTGGAAATAGGCAGGATATAACCGGTGGCATTGGCAACCACCCATTGACGTTGTGTCGCCATTCGAGCGGCGTTTTGTCACCGTGTTTATTGCAGCGTTATAAAAGTCAGTGAAAGTTCACCGTGCACAGGTTTAGCTTTAGGGGGAAGCAAAGGACAATGTTTGCCTAAGGGAAATACCCCGACGTCACACGACATTCACACACACACCGAAGGCGCTCCCACATTCGAATAGCATGCAACGTGCACTCTGGAAGGATATTGTGAAACTGCAAAATGCAAGGATGTAACGATGAGGATAAAGAAGAAGATGAAAGAGAAGATGATAAGAAAGAAGTGACAGGTGCACCCATTGTTTTAGCAGCCAAGAATAAAATGCCATACCATAGAGGTGCCTCTCTCGTAAATATTAATGTAGGCGTTGTGCGTGTGGCCAGTACTGAACGTAGCAAGGTGAAGTTCAAAGGCATTTTTCGCAAATCCCGATCAAAAACAAATACGAGCGCTCGACAGTCGAACTGGTGCCGCAACTGAAATCCCGAGTCTTACCAAACAAAGCTTTGACCAAGCACTTCCTGCAACGGTCGGTGAAAATAAACCAAACAACGTGGACTGCCCCCTGCCACGCAACCACGACCAGACGCCAGGCCGCCGGCACGTGCAGTGTTGCCGAGCCAGCGAACGCCTGGCAAACATACGATATCCGCGCGCACAATTGTGCTTAATAAACGGCGCACGTTTTAATCTTCTCACATTTCTGCGGGGCTCTCTCTCTTTTTTTCTCAGACAGAAATCCCGCACCCCACAGACGCATCTGCACGCGCGTGGCGTCGCACGTGTGCATTAACAATCCCTGTTCCCCGGCGACTGATGCTTTTGGCAGAGTGCCCTTTCCGCCCACGTCCTTCTCTGAACTCTCTCCGGTTTCAAAGTTCTGCCTTGTGAACTGGGTCAATGGCTGCTCTGTTGTTTTTTTTGTTTACCCTGCGTCTAGAGTTGAAGAAGAAAAAAGCCACTTTTTAGTTGCTTTTTCTTTTACTCCAAGGGCACTTTCCACAGGGTCACTAATAAACAAGAGGTCACTTTTTTTGCGCAGCACGGTCGGTATATTGACACAAGCAGGCTCGTGTTGTGCCAGGCCGCCACAACTGCAGCAAAAACATGTTTTCAAAGCTCGCCGGCTTGCCGTAAACAATCGGCGCGTGCAAACTCTGAGCAGATACACATTTCCATAAACGAGTTTCCATAAACAAACGGGGCCTGGCTTCACAGTTTCTCGTGTCCCAGTTTCTAGGCACCGTCGTTGGCCGCAAATCGCGCTGCAAGTGGCCGGCTTGCCGAGCTGATCGTCGGCTTGCTCAACACTGACAAGGATCCCCCGTGTAGGCTCAACATGCTGTTGGGGCAAGCGCTGTTGACGAGCAAATACAAAGATCCCCCGTATAGCCTTAACAGGCTGTTGGGGCAAATGCTGTTAGCGAGCAGCACCTATGAAGGCCGTCAACGGCACACGAAGGGGTGGGTGGCCAGCACCACGCCCGGCCGCCTTTGTCTCCCCAGTGCTGATGATTACACATTGCACCAGGTACGCATTTAAGACTGTGTTAACTGAGGGGAGGCCCAGGAACCGGTTCAAACATTCACTTTTATTGGTCACGAGCGGGAATGGATCTCGAGGAGAGAGTGAGCAGCACAATGCAGCGCGAACTACTGCGCTACAGCTCAAGTGCCGGGAGCTTCTTCTGGAACTGAATTGAGCCTGTCACGATTCTCACTCGATTATACGGGAACCGCAGTGGCCAGATGTTACGTCCCTCACCTGGCATGCAGGAGGTCATGGGTTCAATCCCGACCCCGACCCTGACGCATGTATATTTGGAGTTTACATCTTCTCACCGTGGTCACGGGGAGTTTCCCCCGGGTCCTCCAGTTTTTCCCTCCCCACGTAGAATCAACGTGCATTTAGAGTATTGACTGCTATAAATTAACACGTGAGAAGCCACTCTATTGAACTGTCATTTGTGGCCAGGTTGCTTCTGAAAAAGAGCTGTATAGCTCAGTGGGCCTTACCTGGTCAAATAAAAAAAAGTTAATTGCTACTGAAGCAACAATTCCAACTCCAAAACCTGCCTGCCAATTCCTCTGGGTGCTCGACAAAGTGGCGAGTCTGCGATAAAAAAATGAAGGAATAAAAACCCAGTGGCGCTCGCTGACGAGAGTAAGGTTTGCCGTGTGGCACCGTCGACTTCGGTGAGGAGAACTGGTCCCAGCGGCAGCCCCATTGACCGCTGGGGACGTTAGAGCAGGGGGCGCCCTTCACCCAGTGTGCAAACGGGTAAGATAACGAAGCCAGGCTGTTGCAGCCGCACTGTGGAGAAGGCTGGTGCGCACGGCGCGGCCTCCACTCAACAAACAGCGCTCGGCGTTCTCACGGCAGGCTCCCCGCCTTGTAGGGTGTGCTGCGCTGGACAGATAACCGCAATGCGACGGAGTGCACTGCGGAAACTAATTTGTACAAGGGGAAATAAAAGTCAGCGTCACCGTTGTGAACTATTTATTCGGCGATGCTGCGTTGGCGGTGGCGCACAGTGAACGAAATAGAAAAAATTTGAACGTGTGCTGTGAAGATGGTGCATTGCCTGAAATGTTGGAGAGTATGTAGTGGTCCCTCGGTTAATGATATTAATTAGTTATACAAAAACTATCGTTAATTGAAATAATCGTTAATCGAATACAAGAAACGCGTTGAATGCTGCATTTGTTCCAAGACAATCCAAAGTTGACCTTTTTCACGCTAAAAACATAGTTTAAAATATTTAAACACGTAATTTTAATAAATGAACATTATACGAACATATTAAAGCATTCATATTAATAAAAACATGGATAAATAATGAATAGAGCATAAATGTGCATAATAACAGCATAAAATGAAAAATTCTTACCTTAGGCAACGCACATCAAACATGAAATAGCTAGTCAGTTGATCTCAAAACGCAAAAAAAAAGGCATCGCTGATTGGCCGAGGTCTGCCGAGTCCACTTAGGAGCGCTCCAATTGGCCGAAAATGGTGGCCTCGTAATCTCGTTTACATATCGTTAATCGAAAATGTATCGTTAATAGAAACAATCAAACCCTATGGAAAGCGGATCGTAAATCAAAATGTCTTCAATCGACGGCATCGTAAACTGAGGGACCACTCTATTAGTTTTTCTTTTAAGGCAGTGTTGTTGATGAGTGTGAGAGTTTTTTGAAGGACCTGAAACAGTGGTGAAAATTCCACATTGCTGTGTTATTATGTCAAGTCTCCCAATAGCAGTCATTTAATTTTCCACAAAGCGGCTATGTATGTTGAACCTCTTTAACACCATACGGAGCCAACCATGCTAATCGAAGGCACTGAGGAAGGAAAACTTAACATATTCCCCGACGGAATTTTCACCTGTAACCGCGCAACTGTGAGCTGATTGCTCTACTCTATTTGTAACTTGCGGAAATCTGTGAAAAAGAGCTTCATGGCGCATCGCATTCCTCCAGGATAAATAAATATTCTGAAATTGTCATAACCAACGATGAATTCCCGAGTGTAATGACAATGATTGTGTTTTGCGGTGCGCCGTGATTCAAGTGTTACCTGCAGTAAAAGAAGTGCCAGGAATTCTACTTTCTGATTGGAGGAGAAGTCCTTCAAGTCGTCAGCATTGAAAGAGGCCAGATCCACGTCTTTTGTCTAAAAAGCCACATGAACGCACACACGAAAAAGTCAGTGTCCCCGCATTCAATTGAATAAAGGGCCAACATATATCCTTGCGTGTTTTTCGGTTGGACGTACACAGAGTTATACGGATAGTTGCACGTACACGTAACGCATATTCAAAGGCTCTCTATTTTGCCAAAGTAACAGCGAAACCGGAAAGACGTTGTCCGAAACATGGGTTGGAGAAACGAGGGCATGAATGAAATTGGAGAACGCTTTTAGCATCTCGGATTGGCTGATGAAGCAGTCACTGCAAGACCAACGGGAGAGTGAACTAGCAGTCATGTTAGCTGGACTTAATAAAAAAAGGTTGCAAGTTGGACTCAAGACCAACTTGGGTAAAACACGCACGGCAAGTTTGCTCACAAAGGCACCAGAATTCATGATCATCACACGTGTTAAACAATGCTTTTGGTAAACACAATTATACAACTGATGATATGTGCAAACTGAGCCTTGGATAAACACCATTACTAACCACCAACCAGGCATGCCTAATACAAAAACGGATCATTTGTACATTTTTGAATGATTGCTGAATTTCAAGTAAACCTTTGCATAAGTTTATGAAAAGGCGAGAAAGGGAATGTGTCGTTACCTGGCTCCACCGTGCCGCCAGAGCAGAGCAAGCATCTGCAAGGGTGGTGTCGTATCTGAATAATAAAAAAGCAACCTCATTATCATCATTTATCATCTGCGATTCGCAACACAGATCCGGGACAGATGTATTTGTATGTTTTTGACAAATTATGTGGTGATTACATAAAAAAAAGAGTTTTAAACTACTCTAAGTTCCCTGCTCAAGCAAATGTTGGCAGTGTTCGTCTGCATGGCCGAGCTAAGCTAGGAGTGGAAATTCCACTTTCCTAGGACAATTTCAATGAGCCCGCAGGGCTGTTGGGTTTATCACAATGTTAAACTTTCAGCCTTCCAATGCCGAGTCTAGCGATGTAACCTGTGCCATCAAATAACAACAACGTGTCTGATGGGACACCTCAGATTTACAGCAAAAACCTGGAAGACTAATTGAAGATAGCCCTGCTGTAAAGGTAGTTTAGCTGATATATGAAATAGATTTAGACATTAAAGAAATACAGATATATTATTCATGATAAAGGTTTTTGGGTTAGATCGTGTCAGTTTAGATGTGTCGTAACCCTCCACCACCCCGACACAGCCAGTAAGGGATTTGTCACGTACACAACGCGCCTATTGGTTACTACTTCAGCCCACCGGTGTGTTGGGAGAGTAAATCCACAACATACAGAGAAATCCACAGACAGGAAGAAAGTTTCCCTAATACAAGATAGCCATGATTCTGGAAGGAATCTATGAACAATGTGAGATGCTTGGCCATCGTGGGAGATTTGTTTGAAAAGGATGGGTGTGGCTCAGGAGGGATAATGCTCCCTCAGGTCACCAAGTTAGAGTTGCAAGTTTCCTCCTCTCAATGCATTATCCCTAATAGAAGAACCGTGTTATATCGAAAACACGTCATAGCGTTAAGCCAAGGATTATATCGCTTCAAGAAGCTCGTCAGCTTTCACCGACTATCATCGCACCAGTTCCCTGTTGCTGGCCACGTTGCACTGTTTGTAGGCCCTCTATCGTGGCACTGAACATACGCTCACAGAAGGTTCAACATTATATTTCTGGTTGGCATTTGACTCAGCACATCAACCCTCATCACCATCCTATGCAGAGATTGGCCTCTGCCATAAAAATGGGTAATTTCCACAATTGCATCTGAGCTGCCAATGTGGACGTGTGCTGCCTAACACACTTTTGAGATAAACTATTCTCTTTTTTAAACCTCTTGATTAGCAACTGAGATCCACAGAGATCAGCACCCACAAAAAACACAAATGAGCTCTTACAGACAGCAGATTCATTAATCCTGAGCAACAAACACCACATATTGCAGCAGCAGAATTTGACCTCAGGACTTCCCGTGGCTCATCCAAAGACGAACTGGGTTCAGTTCTGTTTGCCTGCCAAGAGCTGATGAAATCAGGAGATGGCATGGCCCCACAGCTCTCCACGGGAGATGGTGCAATACACCGGCCCCATTACACCGGCGGGCAGCCGAGCCCTAACCAAGCATCTGACCAGAGGCCCTACGAATTGTTTTGCGTTGGTCAGGAAAATACTGCGTTGGTCAGGAAAATACTCACCTGCAACTACCGAAGCAAGATCTGCCAACTTTGAAGTGGAATGGGAAAAATAAAATACATAATGTATGTACTTGCCCTTCGCACCCGATTGGCTCAGAAGTGAAGACATCACATTTATCCCCCTCTATTTAAGACCGAAACAGGAGGATTTCTCCACAACTCTGGCTGTCGCCTGCCGATGCTGGTTGTAATTCCCGTAGAAACGCCACGGTACTCAAATTGTAAACGTTGTGGGCTAACTCTCCAACACACTAGGTGTGATGTACTTGTAACCGATTGGCATGTTTTGTTTACGTGACAAACCTTACTAATTGGCTGTGCTGGGTGGTGGCGGGTTTAACAACACATTTCTATTTAAGCTATCTAACCCAAAAAACCTCTGTTATGGATAATATTGGTCGCGACAGTCCTATTACGTGTAAAACGGAAAAATACAATTCGAAAGCCTTTGATTGAATATGAAGGTGAGGGCCAAATGGAATGTCGTGGGTGATGTATGCCACCAAGCGGAAAGTAAAAAAACGCATTTCTGCACAGTCATCTCGGGTAAACATGTGAATTTAATCTGCACCGATAAGAAGAAAAAAAAACAAAGGTCAACGCATTTTTCCCTCTTATCAGTCGCTAAATATTTAATTATTTACTTATTCGTTTGGGCTGGGCTCAAATGTATCGATTTTTTTCCGGCCATCCTTTATTAAAGCAGAAGAGAGGACACCCAGGATGATGATGATGATTTCTATTGCATGACAGAGCTGGATTAACCCACGGCTCAGCAGAACCACAGAGCGCTCTCGTGTGTTGGCTCTGCCGCATATTGTTCAGTATTGTGCCGCCCATATAGTTCCTGAAGCTCCAGGTAGGCACAGCGAAACGTCGGACATCGTGCCGAACAACACACGGCCCGACCGCTGAAAACCTACTCACTGTCGTCTACATTACTGGCATTCGGACAGGCACACTCGTCATTTGAATGTCGGACATCGTGCCGGACAGGCACACTGGCTATTAGAAACGTCGGACACCGTGCCAAAACGACACACGGCACGAGTGCTGAAAACCTACTCACTGTCGTCTACGTGATTGGCACTCGGACAGGCAGACTGGCCATTATGTCGGACCATCATGCCGCACAACATAGGTCATGACCGCTGGAAACCGACTCATTATTATCTACGTTACTGGCATTCGGACAGGCACGCTCGTCATTTGAAACGTCGGACCATCGTGCCGAACAACACAGGGCACGACCGCTGGAAACCCGTGATCATGTTGCCAAGATAAAATCCCGATCGGGAGCCAACTCCGCACCCACCATCTCTCTTGCTGATGCTAAAACACGAGGAGTAGTTTAACACGTAGTAGGCTTTCGTGACCAATATCATCCATAATATATATTTTTTGGGTTAGATCGCGGAAATATAATTGTGTCGTTAAACCCGCCATCATCCAACACAGCCAATAAGTAAAGTTTGTCACGTAAACAGAACGTGCCAATTCGTTACTAGTACAGCACACCGGTGTGTTGGAGAGCAAATCCACATTTCCAATCCGAGTACGACGTTTCGCCAGTAATTACAACCGGCTCTGTCGTGGTGACGGCTTTGACGATGAGGAGTAGATTGGAGCAAAATCAAACGGCGTCGCGAGCTTTGGATTTATGGCCGTGCTTGACCTCCATGGCCGGAAGTGAGGCCACAAAGGAGACAAGCAACATCCCGTGAACACAGCACGGTCGGCTCTGTGACTAAGAACAGGCTCATCGGGAAGGCATGTTGGTCATCGAATGGTGTCGTTTCATTTAAACGATTGATAAAATAAAAAGCCCTTAATCCCCTTTTTAGTTTGCGTTCCCAAAATATTCACTGGTTCAGGATGCCGTAACGTCAAGTACAGCATCGTCTGGGATGATAAGAAGCTTGGGGAATGAGACGCAACTGAAACGTGTGCACGGTGTCAATAAAGTGACACAGATCTGGTCACACACACGCACACTTATACCAGATCAAAAAGCTCCCCTCCCCAACTCCTGCTTTAAATTGCAGTGGGAAAAGATGTGCCTTGCAATCCGGTGAATATGGCAATTGCTTTCACACATTTAAACTCTGGATTTGTGGTATTTAAATGGAACGCCATTACCTGCTCTTAGGAATTACGTCACGTGCTCTTTGGTGTCTACTTGAAGAGATTGGGAACTTTAAAACCACGATCGGTTTGCCAGAAGACAGGGGTGGAGCCTAGACAAACAGGGGCGTGGTCTAAATAGGAGGGGGCGGGGTTTGAAGAAGATGGCACGGGGCCTCAAGAGAAAGGGGGCAGAGCCTTATTTATTTATTGATTTGACCAGGTGAGGCCCACTGAGCCATGTGGCTCTTTTTCAGAAGTGCCCTGGCCACCACAAATGATAGCTCAACGGGAGTGGCTCATTGGGTGGAAATGTACAGCAGCCAAACACTCTAAACGCGTAGTGACGTTGATTCTAAATGTGGAGGAAAAAAACGGAGGGCCCGGAGAAAAATCCACGTGGCCACGGGGAGAACACGCGGACTCCGAATATACAGCAGGCGTCAGGGTCGGGATCGAACCCACGACCTCCTGCATACCAGGCGAGGTAGTTAACATCTCACCACAGTGGCACCGCATCACGCAACAATAAGGCGGATGATAGGATAACGGTTAATACAATCATGTAACTGGCAGAGGCTTTTGATGGTAATTTGGAGGTAGTTAACAGGCGAAGGTAGTTAACATCTTACCACCGCCGCGCCCAAATAAAACCTTGAACACAATTCCAACTTTAAACTTAACATTAGCCCTCAAGAGCTCATGGCTAAACCTTTCAACATTGGACATTGGCCAAACCCGAGCGAGTGGCGAGCGTCAAAAGCTCAAAACCTCACAGCAAGTTTAAACTCGGGCGGTATTTTTCCTCTTCTTCTCATTGCGACTGTGTTGCTATAGCTACGGAAAGGCCGGCGATCTCCTCGAGGCAAATGTCTTTGCTCGTCCGCAACAATTATGGCAGCACCGAGAGGAAAAAAAACTAAAAGCGTTGGGCGTGTTTTAGCAAAGACATTTCAACACCATACGTCCAACTTGCGCTTTGAATTATGTTGACGTCGGTGACTATGTACATCTTTCACTGTCATGGGAATGATGATTTTTTTTTTCTAGCACTGGTTTCGGTCGTAGAAATGGAAGGAAATTCGTTCAAATCCGTAGCCAGAGTTATCAGTAATCATCATCATCGTCGTCATCATGATCCATTGGGGGTCCCTAAAACGAGTGAGTACCACCTGGTGAGGTTGCATCACTTGGTGGAAAGTCAACAGTGATCTGTCATTTGAATAGACTGGTCTCTGCCATATGAATGTGGAAAATACACCACTGGCTGAGGAGCACAACTGGAAATGTCAGCATGCTTTCCCACCTGATGACGGACGCTTGTGTTGCGCCCGAAACGTCGCGATTTATTTTATTTCATACCTACGTGACTTTACCGAAAGAACCAAAGAGTATGAAGACACTGTATATAAATGTATATTCATCATCGCCAGCTATCGTGTATCCGTTGCTGGAATGAAGGTTCCTCCATGTCATATCTCTCTCTCACGGTCCTGCGATGACACAATCCATCTCACTTCCTGCTCCATCTCCACAATGGCCATCTCCTGGACACATTCCTTCCGTTGGCTGTCATTCAACCACGCGTGTTGTCAAAATGGCCATTATCCATTCAAGCGATGTGTATTGCCAACATCCACGTACTTTTCTTAACAGTCATTAAGAAGTGATTTTTTTTTCTGAATCCAGCTGCTCCTCTTCAAATGACTCAGTCTATTCATAATTAGGTCCCACTCATTACCCACAAAGTGCTTGCCAGAAATGAACCACAATACCTCGCTGATCTCGTCAAGGACCATAAATCATTGCGCGAACTCCGGTCATCCTGGAAGCGGCATTTTACTAACCATTGAACAAAGACGGTCACCGCACGGCGCGCTTTCAGATGCGCTTCCGCGGCCGTCTGGAACACTCTTCCTTCCAATATTAGGAAGCAACTGGAACTATGCACTTTTAAATCATCATCTAGATTAAAAACGAATTTCTTTAGAACTGCTTTTTGTGCCTAGTTTGTTGTCCTTCCCTCACACCTCCGATTAGCACGGTGGGCTACGTACGGTGTGAAAGAAGTTCAACACATACGTACATACAATTAAAGGCAACATATTAGCAGAAATTAGGATGCCGTGGTGGCAAGATGTTAACTAGTTGGCCTTGTATACAGGAGGTCGTGGGTTCCATCCCGACCCTGATGCCTGTATATTTGGAGTTTGTACGTTCTGCCCATGGTCGCATGGATTTTTTTCCAGGTCCTCCGGTTTTTTTCTCCACAATTAGAATCAGCATCACGAGTTTAGAGTATTTGGCTGCTATAAATTTCCACATGATAAGCCACTTCTTTGGGCTATCATTTGTGGCCAGGTCGGATCTGAATAAGAGCAATGTTACCAACCAAATGGCACATTGTTGTTGTTGTAGTTTAATGTTCTCAAGTGGGAGGGGGGAGGGGGGCGGCAGTGTAAGCTCTCAAGGGTTTGGCTATGGAGACCGGCGACGCGTGGCGATGACATGCAGGAATGCCGCGCGGGCTTCACTCTCGGCGGCCTCCATGGCGGGGGGCATCTCGGACGTGGGCGACGAACCCACACGCACGTCTGCCTCGAGAGAGAGCCCGGAGGCAGCTGTGGCCGCTGCGAGCAGCAGGTGCCCAAGAAAGTCGTCTGAGCTCAGCGCGAATTCGCTCGCCAAAGTGGAGAGTTTTTTAATCCGCGCGCGGGCGTGCGCTGGACGAGCACGCTGCCACGCGGGGATGACGTTAAGTCACCGAGGTTGCCATGCAACTGCAGGCAGAAGGGCCTCTCCGCTTGAGGAAGCCCTAGAGAGCCCCCATAGAGGGCACTTGGCCTACTCTTCCACGCTGCTCAGGCATCTTGAAAGGTGCGAGGAGAGTAGCCACACTTTACCCCACTGCACACGACCTGCCGACAAACTGTGGGTTGACCCATTTAGACTGTTGGATGGACAGAGGAGGGTGGATTTAGGAAACATTGCCCTTTGTTTTCACGGCTGCACTGGGAGATCAAACTGGCAAGCTCTGAGTTGGCTAGGTGTATGTACTTATTTCGCACCATACGAAGCCAACCGTGCTCATCGGAGGTGCGGGGGAAGAACATTACACAATAGCTTCATCCCTGATGTTCTAGGAGCAATGCCAGATGTTTGACAGCAGGTATATCCAACATGCCAAATGTTCAAGTAACATCGTAAGTAATACAAAACACCATAGTGGTTGATGCCGAGTTGCATGGGACTGAAGATGCTGATCTCATCAAGGAACATAAAGCATCACGTGAACTCCGGTCTTCATCACAGTGGATTTTGGCTAACCATCGTCACTACTTTGCACGCTTTCAGATGCGATTCTGCGGCCGTCTGGAATGTTCTTCCATCCGATATTAGGAAGCCACTAGAGCTATGCACTTTAAAATCCAGATAAAAAATTAATTTGTTAAGAACTGCTTTTTGTGTTTCGTTCGTTATCCTTCCCCGGGATCTCAGCAGCAGTGACTTAGTGTTCCAAAATAGGCAACTCATTATCAAGGCCACCTTAGCACAGCCATAAGCGCTTTGAAAAACGTACTGGAGTTTCACAGGCGGCATTCCTGGAGAATAAATCCATGCCTTCCAATCCACAGCTTGGAGAACATCGGCCTGGGGACAGGGAGGAGACAAACACCAATGTTAATGACGCACGAAAAAGCAATGAATCTAAATCTGTTACACGTAAGAGGGCTTTGGCCCTAAAGAGCTCCTCGTTTAAACATCTGAATTTCAGACGACCACAATACACATCAGGGTGGCACTCTGGTTAGAGCTCTTCACTCACGATCAGAAGGTTGCGACTTCAAATCCGGGTTGATAAATTGTGTGCTGGTGTGGAGGAAGTCAGCAATGACTGCCCTCTGACGAAATAGTCATTGTCATGAAAACGTGGGCATTTTGACCACGAGATCCGGTTTCTTCATGCATTTAAACAACTCAAAGCAACAAATAACTTCCCACTCACAAGAGGACCCTCCAGAAAGTTATTTGAGACTGAATGACATTTTCAAGCATGAAGTTATTATTTTTTATTTAATAATAGCCCTTCCACTATTCAGTGCATTGTCAAACACAATCCAGGGCCATGATTCGATTTAAGAAGTAATCATGTTAATGCTGGTGTTCAAAGGATCTGTATTGGCTGTAGGGTTACTAGGAATCTTTACGGCTTCCATGAACCATTCACACGCAGAGTGATGTTGATAGCATTTAATTACCAGATGCAAATATCACTCATAAGAGCTTTTTTTTGGTTAGAAAGCTTAAAAATAAATGTGTCATTAAACTCGCCACCACCCGACACAGCCAATTAGTAAGGTTCGTAACATAAACAGAACATGCCAATTAGTTACTAGTACAGCATGCCGGTGTGTTGGAGTCAACCCACAACGTTGACAATTCGAGCACCGTGATGTTTTGCTGGTAATTACAACCAGCATCATCAGGGGACAGCCAGTTCGTTTCATAAAATGTAAGCGTGAGTGATGCATTTTTATCAATGGAAATGTCACACGCATAGTGATTATCATCGCACCAAAGTTGAAGGAGGGCAAAGCAGCCGAGCCTCGCAGACTGTTGAAAGACCCCGACCAGTCGACTGCCTACCTTGTCTTTGAAGTACTCGAAGAGGAACGCCTTCCACTGCTCCGTTGTGGCAGTGCTGTAAGCAAACTTTTCAATGTAAGCCTTCACAAAGCCAATGAAGACATCTGGAGAAGAAAATAAGACACAACACAGAAGATCCACAATTCATATTTAGGGGCAAATGTCCTTTGCTATTCAAATATATCTATTCAAATTAGATGTATGTTGATATTTTTTGTTTTATATATATACAAATATTCTCCGCAATGACGCCCTTGATGGTCTTGTGAATGGGCAGAGCTTGCGGGGGGGGGGGGGGGCACGGGGGGCAATGCCTAAAAAAACAAACCGGAAAATTATCAAGGAAGTCACAAAGAACAACCCCAGAGAAACACCCAAGGATCTGCAGGCCACTCTCGCCTTGGCCAATGTGAGTCTTCATGACTCAACTATCAGAAAAATACTAAACAAGAATGGTGTTGATATAAGGATAGCGAGGAGAAAACCACTCCTCTCTAAAAAGAACATTGGTTGCCCATCTGAAGTTCGCCAAAGAGCACATCTATGATCCACAAAATGTTCTCTGGACAGACAAGTCAAAGGTAGCACTTTTTGGCATCAAATATAAACGTTATGTTTGGCGAAAACCAAACGCTGCTTTAGAACAGAAGAACATCATCCCAACCGTCAAGCATGGTGGTGGTGGGAATGTGATGGTTTGGGGCTGCTTTGCTGCCTCAGGACCTGGACAACTTGCCATCATTGACACAACTATGAATTCTGCATCATGTAGCGAGTCCACCAGCCAAAGTCCGGGGGGCCACGCTGTACTTTATTTTCCACAAGCTCACACCACAAATGTCCACTTCACTCCGATTCCCATCGAGAAGTGCCCCGATCATGCCACCTCTCTCGGTGACATCACCCCCCTCTCTTCTCTCTCCTTTCTCTCGTGATATCCCCCTCCCACCGGAACCTTGGATCACGTAAATATTCTTACCCTCGGATCACGTAAGTATTCGTGCTACAAATGTATCAAAAGATTCTAGAAAATAATCTCAGGCCATACATCCGTGAGCTGAAGCTGAACCGAAAGTGGGTCTTGCAGCAGGACAATGATCGTAAACATACAAGCAGATCTACAAAAGAATGGCTGCAGAAGAAGAAATTCCGCAGTTTACAATGGCCTAGTCAAAGTCCGAACATAAACCCTATGGAAATTTTGTGGCAGCACCTGAAGCGAGCTGTCCATGCAAGGCAACCCTCAAATGTCACAGAGTCGAAGGAGTTCTGTCAGGAGGCTGTCAGGAGGTAAGGGCCAAAATCCCTCAAATCCGATGTGAGAGACTGACGAATGGTTACAGGAAACGCTTAGTTGCAGTCATTGCTGCTCAAGGGCGTGTCACCATTTACTGAATCTAAAGGATCACAAACTTTTTCACACGTGGTTATTGAATGTACAATCATTTAAAGATAAATACATGTTGAAAGAGTATAATGTTTTCGTTTAAATTGTTTAATCGGATTATCTTGATCTATTTTTGGGCTTAAATGAAGATCTTATAGCATTTTAGGTTTGAAATATGTAAAATATGTGAAAATCCTAAGGGGTTCACAAACTTTTTATCAGCCCTGTACATACAACCAGGTGACAACCCATCGAAATTAAGTTTTATCAGCTCAGACGAAAGTGCAAGCATCTCCATACTCAAAAAAAAGTGGCAATGCTTATCTCAGTTGGTGGCCCTTAGTCTCAGTGGTGGAAATTCCACATTCCTATGTCGTGGCCAGTATATCCACGAGACATCCACTACTGGCTTCCCACAAAATAGCACTCATTTTACTGACCCTTCAAGGATGATTGGCTGAGTCAGACTTAGCCAGAATTTGAACTTAACCTTCCAATTAGGAGTTGAGTGTTCTTAGCAGAGTGCCATTCGGCTGGATAAGTGTAATGAAAACCAAAACTACATAGGAGCACAATAATTGTTACTGTAAACTTTCAATAGCTGATTATTTTTACAGTAACATTTTAAACAAATATCCCTAATTGCTGCGATCAACTCCGATTGTTCGAAAAAATATTTACGTAGCCGGGACTGAGATCGTAAAACTGAATTACTTTCACCATTAAAGTTAACACTGTGAAGTTATAATTACAGATTGCATTACCGAGAAACCATTACAAACCTCCGAATCATGATAATAAGATTTGCTTAAGCTGCAAAATCCTCAATGAATCTCAGAAACGTCCTACATTGGCTAGTTTGGTGAATTCCTTTTAAATGAATAGTGTTAATTTGGGGAGAGAGCCAAAGTAGATGGAGAAAAGCCGAATATTTAAGGGCAAAGCCCTCTGAACATTTTCACAGATTGGGGTCATCAACCTACTTGGCGTACTGCCAACTCCTGAGTACCTCGTAGACAGGCAGTTTGAGAGTTTCAAGGCACGGAAAATGATGAACGCGTTCCGCAAACCCTGCGTCTGACGCAGCGCAGTGCAGTACACGTCGCATATACCCGACCGTCATGTATCCGCCCCAACCAATAATAACCACCCTCACCCAGTTCCTGGAAAAAGAAAGGCACCTGCCACGTCCCCAATGGCGACACGGAGAGAGGGACCAGCCTGAGGCAGGCCCAGCACTGCCACAGCTGCAACTCAAATATCCATTGACACAGACATTCATGAAGGACTCATTTTAGAATATAGAAGTACTTATTTGGAAGACACTGCTCATTCCCCTGTGTTTTTTTGTCATATATCCTCAATGTTTTTTTTTTCGGAGTTGACTTATTCTCTCAATGCAAAACACGCAGTAAAGAACAGTCCCGTATTATTATTTGTATCACCTAATTATAAGCATTTCCGCACGTTTAAGGGAATTTGCGCACTCACGTTGTCCAAGTCACCAGTCTGTGCTGGGTGTAAATGCCCTTCTCGACAGATGTTCACAAATCCGACCATTTCACAACATCCGCCTCGACCTCAGTCCCCGGGAAGTCGGGTACGCAACATTGTGCTTTGGCAACTGTGAACTCGCATTACCATCCTAAAAACTAAACTATTAAACTATTTCTTATTTTACCAGGTAAAGCCCACTGAGCTGTACAGCTCTTTTATCAGCAGCAACTTGGCCACAAATGATAGCTCAACGAAGTGGCTTGTCACGTGGACATTTATAGCAACCAAATACTCTAAACTCATGTTGCTTCTAAACGTGGAGGAAAAAACCAGAGGACTTGGAGAAAAATCCACGCGACCACGGGAAGAACAAGCAAACTCCAAATAAACAGGCGTTGCTGTTGTTGTGATCGGGATCCCACTATCGGAACTGCTTGCATCCATGGGGCTGATGGCCACGGCAACCCGCCGCACGCCTGTGGTCTTGTTATTCGTACGGCGATTGGCGTATCAGTCACGCGACAAACAAAACGGGACACAAACACTCATACGGCCCAGAATAGAGCACCCTTTCAAAGTGCATTCGTGCTAAACACTCCCCAGACACGGGCACTTGGGCACAAATGAGACATGGCATAATGGCATTGCTTAGCAGTGGGATGTTGTCACACTCAACAGACGACTGCAATTCCTCCTCTACAGCACAGGGACACAGAGAGGTGGGGGTGGGGGGGTCACTTCAAGCATTCACTGCAGTCTGTGGTACAGAAGGACTTATAGAGCCGAGTGGATTGGCCCTTGGCTAAGACGGAGCAATTTCACAGCAACAATCACCATTGCGGTGGGCAGGCTCGTGAACGACGCTGCTGAACAGCCGTCCTCCCCCCTCCCCCCATCCTTGACAACGCAACCCAGAGGAGCGATGCTCACAACAACGAGCGGAGTGACAGGCGGCTAAAACAGAGCTAGGGGCGTAACGATTTGCTGCTTCTCGACAGTCGATAAACGGTCTCGATTTAGCGTTGCGAGAGTTCAAGAACAAATTATACCTGTTTAACAATGCAGAGAATGCAGCTGCCTCCTGTAGCATATTGCAAACAATGCACACGAAACGAAAAAACAATGATCATTACGCAAGCAATGTAATACGCGTGCTGCGAGCTTAAAAAAAAATCAATATTATTCAAGCCAATGTTGCACACACATAGCCTGCAGAGTCGAGCACGCAGGTGGTGTATCTGCTTGTGACCTTGAAACATTAATAACACCTGGGTCTATCATTTGGCAAGCAAGCCTCTACCCCTTACCGTAGCCTCAAAGTGCACCCAGCCTGGTACAAGCACCGAAGTGGCGGTGTTGTACCATGTTTATATACCTGCATGGCCGACGAACTATGTCCCAGAGTTCTGCTGATTGCGGGAGAGCAATGCTATCCCATCCCACAGAGTGAATTGGAATATTTGGAATCTTTTCCCAAATTTCATCTCAATTGTGCTTTTGGTGCCATATGATGATGAGAGGAAGAATCCATTGTCATCCGGTTCTCCGAGAAGTGAAACCCTTTGCGTGACAGACAGACGCACAGAAGTGGATATCACAGAGCTACCACCGAGATCCCTTAAAGTGACCTCGAATCCGCAAAGTACGGGGGGTGGGGGAAGCAGTCTCCCACCCACTCCGCCTATTGGAGGAAGGTTCGTCACGTGGCAGCACAACGAACGTTCACATTCTCTGAGTGGGAATTTTCGCCAAATAAAGTTAGCGACCGAACTTAACGCGATCGTCTCTTTGTGCACTCATTGGTGTCCGGACTGAGGCCACCAGCCCCCTACACTTGAGTACCGAGTTTAAACCACCGCTTTCCAACCAAGGTATCACCGGTAACCCGGATTTGAAAGCAGAATCCCAGCGGTGCCAGCTCAGCACTCGGACCGCTGAGCCACCTGACCTCCTCTACTGCATTGGGTGTTAAACGCTGGGGGAACAAAGGTGAGTCGGTTGAGCGGATGGTGAGTCTGGTGAGCGGGTGGTGAGCCCGGTGAGTGGGTGGCAAGTCTGGTGAGAGAGTGGCGAGTGTGATAAGCGTGTAGCGAGTCTGATGAGCTGGTGGTGAGCATGGTCAGTATGCGGTGAACATGGTGAACGATTGGCAGCGAGTCCGGTGAAAGGGCGGTAAGTCTGGTAAGCTGTTGGCGAGTCTGGTGAGCAATCGGTGAGCATGGTGAGTGTGGTGAGCGATTGGTGGCGAGTGTGGTACCGGGCCCGCCGAGTGCCTGCTCCAGGTGGTAGAGCAGAGCGAAGCCCTTCTCGTAGGGCACGGTGGAGAAGGAGTCGTCCGGGTCGACGCCGTCCAGCACCGGCACGAGCTTGGTGAAGCCGTGCTCCGGCCCAAACGTGTCCACCTACACCCGGCACAGGCACATGGCTGTGTTGGAATCGTGTGGCGTTGTGGAGCGAGTTCAGCTGCACGCTGGGCTGAGTAGGGTTGGCTGACCTTGTGCAAGCAAAGCCTCCAAATTATTCCGGGGTTTTTTCAAAGCAGTTGCTGAGAACAAAGCCCGAAGGCCCGAAACGTCAAACGGCCAGCAGTGTCAGGGGAGACGCAGAAAGAGAAGTGATGTGGCCTGCAGTGTGGTGGGTGAGTGGGTGAGAAGGTGAATGAGTGACTGAGTTGGTCAGTGAGTGAGTTAGTGGGTGAGTGAGTGTGTTGCTGTGACCTGCAGTGTGGTGGGTGAGTGGGTGAGAAGGTGGATGAGTGACTGAGTGGGTGAGTGAGTGTGTTGCTTTGACCTGCAGTGTGGTGGTTGAACACCGTGTGGATTAGAAAGTCAATCCTCAACATGGCTGGTAGATTCCATGAGTCAAGTTAGCAGGAACAGTAACCATGTAATAAATAAGTAAAAAGGAGGCCAGGTACGTGAGCGAGTGACTGGAATGATAAGTGAGTGCTGAATCGTCCGCCACTCTGACTGCTGCTCTACTCTGCATGCTAGCTGGTTGTGACAGTGAGGTAGGAACTGGGTGCTCCATCGCAGATATCACAGTAGCATGATTCAAACTTTTGGCAGCTGTGGATGCTGACGATGGGGACAACAAATCCTTGAGAGCGTGAGCGCTCCTCAAGCTATGCTGACGGCAGTGGCTGGAACAGGGGGCGTCCTGCATCTTCAATGCCTGTGCCGAGTAGACAGTAAGAATGCATCTTTAGGTATCAATAAAACCTTTAAACCTGTGGCACATGACGGCAAGAGGCCGGGACGGAAGTCTCCAAGAGAGACAAAAAGGGCACGGCTCAAGATGAGCATCAAGAGGTAAGAAGGAGGAGCGCTGGGCAGGAAAGGGAAGAAGGGGATAAGGAATAACAGGGCCAATATTTCGGGGACGAGAGGGTGGTGAGGATGAGAGGGGGAGAGACAAGGAAGGAGCGAGCAAGAGTGGGCGGTGGGGAGAGGAGAGGGGTTCAGAGTGGGGGTGGCCACACAGAAGTCACGTGACTTGCAGGAGGTTCGAGCTGATTTAGATGTGTAGATGTGAATAATGCAGGGAGTAGTGAGAAAACTAACACGAGATTGTTTTCGTGGAGTTTTTTTCACTTCATAAACCACTTTGGAAGAGAATAGATAAGAACATGAGTGTCCATAGATGGGTCTTTGTTATGCCTGTACTACTGGGTGGGAGATGCGAGCTCGCATTAAACAAAGCAACGATAAAATAACCATCTGGCCCTTTGAATTCAGGTGCAAGGATACAACGCACGGGCGAGTACGTCACCAGGCAGTACACGGAGCCATAACCCTGACCCTCACGCCAGGCGACGGGGGAAACGCATACACAACCTCTCTTGCACAAGCGAGCTGCTGCATGCATGCCGCTTGTTGAGTTACACAAAGGTCCCCCGTATAGCCTTCAGCAGGCTGTTGGAGCAAGTTCTGTTTGCAAGCAGCTATTAAGGCCGGCAACGGCACACGAAGGGGTGGGAGGCCTACAACCGCCCCCGGCCATCTTTGCGTCCGCAAAGCTGACGATGACTGCACCAGTGGCTCATTTAAGATCGAGTCAACCTAAGGGACACCTAGGACGGTTTAGGGTATTTGTGACCCATGTTGGGTCACTGGGTTTGTAGTGCAGTGTGCAAACCACTACACTACCACTCCAAACTGTGCAGTTACACAAAGATCCCCGCCTACAGCCTAAATAGACTTTTGGGGAAAGTGCTGTTAGTGAGCACCTATGAAGGCCAGAATGGCACACAAAGGGGTGGGTGGCCAGGACCATGCCCGGCTGCCTTTGTCTCCCGAGTGGCGATGGTACTAGGTACTCATTTGAGGCTGAGTCGACCTAGGGGAGGCGCAGGACCGGTCCAGATAATCGTCACCGGTATTGGTGGCCGTGACGGGGAATCGATCTCGGGTCGCCGGGTTCGTAGCGCAGCGCGCTAACCGCTACGCGATCACTCCCCCTCAGTTATACACACGCACACATCGCAAAGCGCATATGGAATTGCATAAGCATTCAAGCAATAGAAGGATATACAAATCAGCATGTGTGTATCTTTATGTACGTTGCATGAACTCATGTAATCGAGTGATCCGCAGATTAACTATTTTATCATTCCATGGTGGATATTTCCACGCTGGGAACACATGTTGGGTGAGAGTGTAAGTGATGACGATGGGGGTTTGGAAGTGAAAAACTGCATGTAATGGGTTCATGGCGTGGCCAGAGATGTTATTTTAAAACTCACGAACAAATCCAAATCATGAAAATGACCTTTCGTGCTACCCTCGCTGTATCGATAACAAGCATGTGTGTGCGTGACACTGCTGCCCCGTCGTGGCCACACACTCAGCTGGCTTGCGCCGTGGTTAGAGGCACAGGCTGATCTCGAACCTTCCCGAGGGAGGAGGGGGGGGGAGAGGTTGGGGGAGGCGTCCAAAATTGTATTCGTAAAAAATAAAAAGTTGGGTGGATCTTCTCTGGTAAATATCAATAAAACGCCAATATTCAGGGTCTCAAGGAAGGGGTGGGGGGCAATTTCCACCAATTTCCCTCCCCCTGGATGCACCACTGGGTTAGAATGCATCTCTCGTTCGGCCAAGCACAGCCGGATTACATTGATAATGTTAATCGGAGCCTCCAATTGTAACCCGAAGCGAATGGATTTCAATTAGTGTCTTGCCTGGTTCATCAAGAGAAATAACTGGCTCAGACCACGCCTGTAGCAGTGGGGGTGGGGAACAGAGGAGGGGGGGGGTTCCTACCGACTCCTGGAGGGATTTCCAGCCCCCGATGGCGAAGAACTGCCTGGTCTTCTCTCCAAACATCTTGCCGGCGATCATGCGCTCCAAGTAGACTGTGTGTCCTTCGTTGAGCCTGCACAGCGAGAGAGGCAACTGCAATGGAGTGGTGCGTGTCTTAAGTGATGAATGGATATCATGTTTCATGTGACAACCAAATGGAAGCGTATGGTGTTTCATTTACTTGCCTTTTTCTTTATAGATTAATTTAATTGTACCCGGTAAAACAAGGGGCAAATTCTATTCCTTGGGTCTTTTGGTAAAACCACGTAGATAGAACAAATAATAAAAATAATAACAATATCACGACGTTTCGATCACAACACAAGCAATCGTCATCAGGTGAAAAAATATTGCAGAAGAGCTGCCGGGGCAGGAAAAAATATATGGTGGGAGCGCTGCTAAGGCAGGGAGTTATAAAGGTTTGAGATGGGTGTAGCCCAAGGGTCAGTGGGATGAAATTTGCATGTAAATGTAAGATCGGAGAAATCTTGACAAACGAAGCTGTGGGGGTGGCCATTGTATTGTGAGAGATTAGCATGTCAATGTAAGAAATTTGCTTGTAAATGTAAGCTCGGAAAGAGCCATCGCCACATGTTGGTGGAAAAGGATGGCAGGCCGCCATTTACTAACACAGCTAATGGAGGCTGTGTTAGTGAATGTAACTCAGAGAGTCGAAAATAGCTGCTCACATAGGTAGGTAGGGAGGAAACATCACAGCCAGTTATGACCTAAACTGGTTAATAACGTCCTTCCAATTATTGCTCAGTTTGCACCCATCTTATCGGTTGAAATTGTGTCTGTGTTTATATATCTGGATGGCTTCGTGAACGAATCTTTGCTGATAGCCAGTGGGCTTGCAGAGTACCCTCGTCTTTGCAAAATCAATGTCGTGTTTGCCCACAGCGTTTAAACAATGATCAGCCATAGCTGAGGTATTGGTCCTACTGTGTTTCAGATCTGCTTTACGTTCATTCTACCTTTGCGTACGCGCACAATGTGGTGACTTTCATTTCCACTGCTGGCTTTTTAGCCAGCAGTGGGATGATTAGTTCCACTCTTCACACAACAGAGGGCCTCACAACGGGCCTGTGAAGGGTGATGTAAAGGAAGGGGTCCCCACGTGGTGTTCTGCCCCAGGCCTCTGGGCAGTCCGGCTGTGAACCCAAAGAATACATTCCACGATTCCATGGACCAGACCAGTGTCTCTCCTGTCCATAGGGCCACTGCTGAATTCCCACCATCAAGTCAAGTCCAACAGTGTCTCCCTGCTCAAAAAAACTAATTAAAAAAAATAACTCTAGTTATTTAACCAAGTAAGGCCCAACTGAGCTATAAAGCTCTTTTTTCAGGAGCAATGTGGCTACAAACAATAGCTCAACGAAGTGGCTTATCCTGTGCAAATCTAAAGCAGCCAAATACTCTAAACAGACGTTTATTCTAAATGTGGAGAGATAAAACCGGAGGACCCGGAAAAAAATCACACTCCAAATATACAGCAGGCGTCAGGGTCGGGATCGAACCCATAACCTCCTGTATACCAGGCAAGGTAGTTAAAATCTCCTAGCCATCGTGATGATGATGATGATGAGAAAGAGGCGCAAACTACAAATATAGAGCAGGTGCCAGGGTCGGAATCAAACCCACGACCTCCTGTATACCAGGCAAGGTAGTTAACATCTTGTCACATTGGCGTCCCTTGCCACCATGGGTGCCCCATGACCAATGGCGCACCATTCATCTTCACACAAGCACCGCTGCTCACTTTCCACAGAGCAGTATTTATTTTACTCATTCTGGAACAATAATGAGCAGACAACCTCCAACCGGGATTCAAATCCACGCTTTTCCAACTGCAGTGACACCTGGCAAACTCGTTGAAAAGGCGTATCCATTTACTCCAAATGAATTGCTACAATACGAATGCCTGGCAGACGCAACGGCAAGTCGAATTATCAACCCTGCGAACAAGAGCCGAGTGGGCGAGAATGTCGACCGCCGGAATATAAAACCGGCCCAATCAATAACTACTGATGCGAGATTTTTTTCGCCGACATCGTCAAAATTCCAAACAGCCGCGTGCGAGAAACACTGGCGAAATGTGCCGACTGTGCATTCGGTCAACAGCCCCCGGCCACATGTCCTGCAAAGCGGCGTTTTTGAAAACCACGACAGCATCATTCTCAGCTGCCACCGCCAATGGCCATGCGTCAGAGAGCCGTAAGAGAAGATGCACCGGGATGATGAACTAAAAATGTCCGGCTCAGGGCCGAGATAAACGACGGGTTCAGAATTACAATTTCGTTGGGTCACCGATAATTACGTAAAATAATACGCACTATATATATACACGTTTTATATGTTCGAGGCCAGCCCTGAGGATTAATTCAACATTCATACCAATGTATTCACTCAGCCAAGCAACTCAGTTTTGTGGATGTGCATTAAAGACTGTTGAATCAGAATCTTTATATTTATACTGGAGGAATCCGATGAGCTATAAAGCTCGTTTTCACAGATGTCCAGTCAGATGTCAGGTGAAGGTGATGAAAAGAAAATGGCACCACTGCCCCATGTCAACATCAAGAGCTGATCGACCGCCCGTCCACGGTGGCTATGCAAACAGCCTGCAATCCAGAACAGTCGGTGCGAGGGTTGGTGGACCACACATATGTTGTGAAGAGCCCTGCCCATGCCATACCCTCGCTCGCCAAAACACGGCACAGCCAAGTGTGGACCAACACATAATCTAATCCGTTCTTCACGGTGTAATGACCGAGACATCAGATCACCCACCTGAAGCCCACGTACGGGCAAACACAGTCAGGAAAGTAGGCCAAAGCCTCCCATTGGTGCAGAGAGGCCTCAACAGCGATTGGTCGGGAGGCAAGGTTTAAAGGGATTGGAGGAGGTTCAAACTGAAAAGGGGGGAAGCAAAGGTTGAGCGTTGAGGCGACAGTTGACAGCCATTGAGGGAGAAGGACGGGGATTGGCCGAAAGGAGGACAGTGAGAGAAGTTTCTAGAGAAGGGGCTCGAAGGTGATAAAAGGGGATAAAAGGGGAGAGCACAAAGGGAGGGGACGTTCGCGGGGGAGAGTACCGAACTTCAAGAGACAAGCAAGAAGCTGGGCCTAGTGTTGGTGCTGTGTCAAATAAAAGTCTCCGAGTGCGTCGGCGTCATTGCCCCCTCGGATGTGTCGAAGGTTTGTCCGGGTGCGGTGGTTTCCTCCAATAGGCAAAAACACTCATTACTTGGTCGAAAACATTTTAATAACCAGAGGGCTGCAGAGCTTGCACAATTGTTTGTTGTCAGCTCGACCGCCTGGCTGCCTTCCAGCTTTGTCTGCGGTTTCTCGGCAATTGTGCGATGCAATTTGGATGCACGACGATGCTATGAAAAAATAAACAGACGTTATTGATATTCTTGATAAGGTCACTCGCCCCACCACACCACATCCAGCATCACAATCACGCCAGCAGTGGCAGACTCTACGCCACCGTTCCGACTCTGGCCTGGCACTGGCTCAAGCAAGCCGGCTCAAAGCCACTCTTGACTTGAGCCGGCTCTAAACTAAATTAAACTTTTTTATTTTACCAGGTAAGGCCCACTGAGATATGTTGCTCTTTTTCATAAGCGACCTGGACACGAATGATAGCTGAAAGGAGTGGCTTATCGTGTGAAAATTTATAGCAGCGAAGTACTCTAAATACATGTTGATTCTAAATATGAAGGGAAAAAGTGGAAGACCCGGAGAAAATCCATGCGAATTCCAAATATACAGGTGTCAGGGTCGGGGATCGAACCCACGATCACCTGTATCCCAGGCGAGGTAGTTAACATCTCCTCGTAACCGTGCATCCGTCTGAGTGTGGTCCCAGCCGTGCTCAGGATTTCCATGAGGCTGAGCCTGAGGCTGAGCTGAGCCTGAGCTGAGCCACGGCTGAGCCGCTCGCGCGTCTTTGAAAACGCCCGAGCGGATCAAGCCGGAGCTGAGCCATGTCAGAGGCCGGGCCAGAGTTGGGCCGCGACCGCCTAAAGTCGACTCGCACAGTCTAAATCACCAGCATTGCGTCCTCTCCTTGGCCATTGACCAAAATGGGGGGGATGAACCGATATTATTCCTTCGCTGCAAAACTCCGGGTCAGATGTCAACTGTGCAAACTGCCGTGGTGTACGGCAGAAGGAGAGATGTGACGGTGTGGGGCTGTGGTGGCATCATCTCCGCGGTCGTCATCGTTTGCGATGGACAGCCGAAGAGGGAGCATCGTCTGTACCGGCCAAGACAACCTCTTTATGTTAACATTGCCTGCCCCCCCCCAAACCATCCTGGAGATCAGCCACTGAACCGGGGAAGGGGTATACGAGAAGGACGATGCTGTTTATTGGTGGAAGGGGGGGTGATATCTATACAGGACCACCTATAGAACTGCCATTGTACAGCAATGCCAGTTAGATTGCGGGATAGGAATATGAAAGGTAAAGGTGCAGCCCTGCAATTGCTCGCTCACACCACTACTGGCAGAAGGGGCCTGCGCTTGAGAGAGCATCTTGATAACTCTGCCACCCAAGCCGGACATCTTGGAAATAAGTAGAGGAGGGGACCCACAATTTAGGCCACCCCAAGCGGTCTGCGGATCGACTCAACTGCGCTTGCACGCATTCACACCGCTGGGTGGGACGGAGGCGGCGGAGGGGATTTCGGGAAACTTGCGCCCTTTGTTTCTGCAGCCACGCCAGCAGATCGAATCGAATGGGTGACTCCTGGGTTACAGGTCCAGTGTGCTGACCGTTACCCCACTGTGGCAGCTTCAGATGCGCTTCTGCGGCCGTTGGAAACACTCTTCCTTTTGATATTAGGAAGCCGCTGGAGCTACGCATTTTTTAATCTAGATTGAAAACTAATTTCGTTCAGAACTGATTTTTGTTTGTTGTCGTTCCCCCGCACCTCTGATTAGTGCGGTTGGCTATGCACGGTGCGAAAGAAGTTCAACATACATACAGTGCACATCCAGTGGTTATTGTGCTTATTCTTTCACACTGGCCAGACTTTTTGAAAGAGGTAGGAGTACCCACACTTCACCCCACCACACGCGACCTGCCGAGCGACCAGGGTTGGCCAGTCATGTTGCTGAGAGGATGGAGGCGGGAAGGGATTTATGAAAAGTACCCCTTTGTTTATTTCAAATGAGTTGGTGGCATCAAGATATTATTGTTAAGGAAACCCATGCAAACCTCCCCCCCGCACCTCCGATTAGCACGGTTGGCTAAGTATGGTGCAAAAAAAGTTCAGCATACAATACAATTGTCAATAAACATGAAGAAATACAAAAAATTTAAAATAAAAAAATCCCACACACCTGCCACGAAAGAGCACAGGGTGGCCATAAAAAGGGACAACGGCACGAATAGATTAGCGTTTGGTGACAGACGCATCAGCACGGGTGGTGCCGAACCACGCACCAGCGCCGGACGCCCTGGCAGGCTGGGACGTAAACACGGCGGGCGCATGTGTGGCATAGTGTGGCATAGTGCGGCGTGGTGCGGCGCTCACGCGGCGGGCACGCGGCGGGCACGCGCCGCTCATTTAGGTGCCGCCCGATGACCCCGTGGCACAAACGGGCGCCAGAGGGGGGGGAGGGGGTTACATAACCGAGGGGGCCGACAAAGGGTGTTTATCGAGCGCAGGGCAAACACAACGCGTGCGCCGGCACCGCTTCAAAAAGCCCCACTGTTTGCCCCCGTCTCTATTTGCCCTGATGGGGAGGGAGGCCGGCTGGACGCGACCAAACGATCTCCCCCCTATCTCACGTTCTCCTCTCTCGGCCACACGTGGCCGGATTCCTCCGTGACTGCTGCGGCGCTACGTGCGCTCGTCAACGGATTAGCCATCCGCCGATCGTTCTGCCACCTCTGCTGCCAGCCTGCCTGCCTGCCTGCCCACGTACACATCTTCCGTTAGATGCCAATAACGCCGCTGATTGAGGGCAGCATCGGTGGAGCGCTGTCGCTCTGCGAAAATTTTGCACAAATGTGGCAGCTTGGGTTTTGTGCCACGGTGGTGTGGTCCAATTTTTTTAGGATAACCAACGCACACAGCCTGCTGTGATGTGGGCCCAAATCCCTTCGTGATATCAGTGATGAACGATATCTATAAAAGGATGTCATTGCACACCTAAACAAATGTTGAGTTAAACCAATTTTCTAATTTACCAGCAGCAACGTGGTTCTGTACATCTGCTATCGATCATATTGTCTGAGTGTGATAATTAGTCCGTTTTCCCCAGCAAAGCCTCGTGTAGTCCAGAAGTCGACTTTGTTGATCGTGCCCGACTTCAACAGCAGCTCAGTTTGGCCACTGCACACTTCATTTCTGGGTAATCTGTTTGCCACGCTGCTCATGAAGCCCACCCAATCACGGCGACGCAGCGGTGAGTGCGGACGCGCTACGGCCCCCGCTGGCAATTACGAGCAGCAGACGCGAAATGTTGCTCGCCGGGAGCAGTCGCGGTATCTTTGTTGCTCGAAACGAGCTTCGCGCAGGGCGCTTATCTCTTGTGGAGACCCGAAGTCAGAAGTGGCCCGACTGGGCACGTCTCCCGAGCCGCGTGCAGCTCTTTAATCCACCGCGCCCGGCTCTCTCGAAGGAGGAGCACAACGTAGAGCCTGCCTGTTACCAAAGTAGCAAATAATAATGAATGTCTCCCGTGCTGTGCTGAAAACTGTCAATATGAATACACACACTTATATACACACTTGGCTCGTTGCAGAACTCACGGGTACTGTTTTGGCGGTTGGTCTGTTACAGGTCGGCCACCCCTGCCCCAAGTGAATGGTGGAAATTTCACTTAACTACGACCACGACTATTAGGGTAGGCCACGGCTAATCCGTTTCTTGTCACCAGGCAACCAGACAGAACCATGAGCCACAACAACACTCAACAGAGGCTCTGCTTACTCCGAAATCTTTGCGCAACGCTCAACAAACTCGGCTTCAATTTAACATGAAGTGATTCCTTAATTTAATCGTAATGAGCGGCGTGTGCACGTTCAGAGCTTCTCAGATGTGGCCTACAGTTTCTGCACGCTGCTAACCACCCCCCCCCCCCCTCCCCAGGGAAAGAAGCATGTGCCTCGAATCTTCTCATAACACAGAGCTCAAGGTTCACAGCTTCGGCGTGAAGTGGTATCAAAATACCGGAGCAAAAACGAACAGCACATTGGAGCTTCAAAATATTCCACAAGTGAAATAGTAAACCGATCGCTGAGTGCTGTACAATGAGAGCAAGTCAATCCCCAACTGCCCAATGGCCAGGACCACGAGCTTCAAGTAGACCTCGGAGCATCGAGTAAATGAACATGCAGCGGCGCTCGGGTCATTGGCTCGAAATCACAAGGGGGAGAGCTCAATTCAGGAGGTCGGCTCAGTTCATCATCCCACTGGGGTCCACTAAAATGAGTACCACTTTGTGGACGATCACCCCATAAAGATTTGTTTGATGAAATAAAAAATAGTTTAGTTAAATTTATATTTTTTGTTAAATGTATTTCTTTACCTTTCCTATACTTTGCACTCCTATTGTATTTTGTATTGTTTGTTGTTGTAAAGTTCTGACCTACCCCTCGTGGAAATCTGTGAAAAACAGCTTTGTAGCTCATCGGATTCTTCCAGTATCAATAAATATTCTGATTCTGAGATACTGGTCCCCCCAGGATAAGAATGAGCGATTTCCCCCACTGGCACGGGTCCACCGATGGATGATCGCTACAAAGTATGACCTGTGTTTTGATTTAGTGTGCTGATCTTAAAGGTGCATTGAAAAATTATAATACTCCGATTGATGCTCCTGCTGTTGTGGAGTGACTCATGCAGCCAGCTATGGCTGCAGGGTTTTGGTAGTACATGTTGTTTATGCCATTGTGAAAATTCCGTCACAGTTCCTATGATTGCTTTTTCATTGCTTTCATGGCTTTATTTTGGTGATTTAGAAAGTGTATTGGTTTAGCCATGTTTGTTTTTTGTAGTACAGAGTTAGACTGATGGCCTTAATCTAAGTTGTCTTGTGGTTGTTGTTGTTGTTTGACTTGCATCCCACTGGGATTTTTGCACACAGCGTTGGTGTACGGTGTTTTTTCTGCAATATTTTGCTGTCTTTTCTTGGATTTTCTGTTTGCACTTAGTCACATATTCACTTTAAGATGTTTTTTGTTCATGTTTTTTTTTATTGTTGCGGTTGCACCCGATTCAAGAGCCGAATGGCTCACAGGGCTATACCTAATAAATGAACTTGAACTTGAACCCAATACGTGTTTGAAAATAACAAAAAACATTCCTGCCCTTCGATGCATCCAGAAAAGCCTGGCAGAGGCTGAAGACTCTTTCTGAGGAGGGTCCTGCATTGGGGTATTTGGTCCAGTTTCACAATCGAGTGCTTGGCCATGTGCAAGGAAACCACAGCACCGGACGAAAGTCCGCACAGAGTTTAGTGAAATAATGCTCACATTTCTGTTCACCGTGCAAGCCTACAGCACCTGCCATTCCCAGGTAGTCTCCCATTTAAGTGATAATCATGGTCAATATTACACGTAGGCTTTCACGGCCAACATTACAATTGATAATTCGTTTATTTTACATCGAATCGCGTGGGTATTAAAGCTCAGTGAGAACCGAGCTTGCGCTAACAGCTGATGATGCTGGATGCGATCTCCTGTGATAAGATTGTCAACGTTCCTCCACTTTGATGAAAAACCAAATCAATTGGCACATTTGCCCATGACGTGACAAATTGAGTTGATTGGCTTTGACGGGTGATGGAGGGTTATCATTAAAACATATATTTATACTGACGCAATCGAACCTAAACTAAACTAGTTATGAATCAATCATGGTCAACCATGATTAAAGCCTGAGGTATGACGAGATCGGATGCACTCAGAAAGATTTGGCCTCAGGCAGACTGTACAGCGATGCAGCCGAATGAATCGTATGAACACCCCGCGCCACGGTCGTGAGATGTTAACTACCTCGCTTGGTATACAGAAGGTTGTGGGTTCGATCCCAACCCTGACACCTGTATATTTGGAGTTTGCATGTTCTCCCTGTGGTCACGTGGATTTTTCCTTCCACATTTAGTCAAATGTGTTTAGAGTATTTTACTACTCTAAATGTCCCCGTGATCAGCCACTTAATTGAGCTATCATTTGTGGCCAGGTCGCTTTCTGAAAAACAGCTGTGTAGCTCAGTGGGCTTTACCTGGTAAAAATTAAAACAGTTTTAGTTCTATACTCTTTGGTTCTTTTAGTAAAGTCACGTAGGTAGAAAAAATAATCGATCACGACGTTTCGATCGCAACACAAGCAACTGTCATCAGATGTGAAACAAGGGACACGGTGCCCGCGATGGCACCGTGTCCCTTAGATGCCCCATGCGTCAGGATTAACCCCAGTTCAATGGAAATTCTATTTCAATCCACATCCCGATCGTGAATACGCCGTCCTTCTGTTCCCAAGGCTTTAAGTTTCGAGCCACAAAGTGGCTCTCCATGTTCCTGCGGCTCAGAGGGTCACGAGACGTGCCAGTGAACTCGCTGGTAAACAATGGCTCGGGTGACACCGACGATACGGGCTCTCGCGTGACGTGACGGTGCATTTTCCACCGTTTGCAACTAAAACATCAGAATCTTTATTATTTAGACTGCAGGAGAAGGAATCCGATGAGTTATGAAGCTTTGTTTACTCACATTTGTCCAGTATGCGGTGGGTGAGAAAGTTACAATAACAAAATAAAAACCAATAATGCAAAGTATAGGAACGGTTAGAAAGTCACGAAAAATAAATAAATTAAAATAACTGAAGCATCGAAGTTCGAATTGCAAAAGTATATCAACTCCTGTCGATTATTTTACAATAGATGCAAGCTTGGGCAAGGCAGCAAAACAACAACAGTCCCAGACTACAGAAAGACAACACACAGTCCCTACATAATGTTCACCACGGTGTCGAAATGTTAACTTCCTCGCCTGGTATACAGGACGTCGTGGGTTTGATCACGACCCTGATTGCCTGTGTATTTGGACTTTGCATGTCTCTCTCTCCCTGTGGCCTGGTGAATTTTTCTCCGGGTCCTCCGGTTTTTCCCACCACATTTAGAAACATGCATTTAGAGTATTTGGCTGCTATAAATTTCCATGCAATAAGCCACTTCGTTGAGCTATCATTCGTGACCCAGTCGCTTCTGCTCAGTGGGCTTTACGAGCCCGGGTGAAGGCTTCCTGTCACGCCGCTACACATCTGTAATTGCCCAATGACTTTCAAATTTGTTTTCCAGAGTCGCGTACATTATTCCCCGCAGCTTCTGCGTAACACTCGAAAAGGTTTACTGTATTACACATCATGACCCCTGTGCATCGACAGCCACACCCAACGGGTAAACACGTTGGTACAAAATACCAATTTCACGTTTCAGTCCTCCACTCCAAAGATCGCAAACATCACGCAGAGAAATCCTAGCCTTGGTTTGCCTTTAGTCACACTGCCAGATTTAGGCGATCAAGTGATCCTGCAAGTCATGCGATGATACATTTATTTATAAAATGAAATGTCTTCATTTCCATTAATATATTAAAGTTAACACATTCACTTTTTGAACACGTGGCAGTTACATCATCTTGCAATGCACACTCATGAATTAACTGATGGGGAAGGGGAAAAAAAATTAAACCTCGTAATGTTAATGACAGTGAAAACCAATCCTCCACAATTACACGTGTAGAGGAGTGAAATACGCGGTGCGTACAGTTAACCGAGGGCAACTGAGGGCAAACAGGTGCGCGTGTGAGCGGGTCTGAGGGAGCGTAGGGCTGTGGAGATGTAGAGTTGCTGTGTGCGGAGACGCTGTGTGCAGAGACGCTGTGTGCGGAGACGCTGTGTGTTGAGTCGCTGTGTGCGGAGACGCTGTGTGAGGATGCTGTGTGCGAAGACGTTGTGTGCGGAGACGCTGTGTGCAAAGACGCTGTGTGCGAGGACGCTGTGTGCGGAGACGCTGTGTGCGGAGTCGCTGTGTGCGAGGACGCTGTGTGCGAGGACGCTGTGTGCGGAGACGCTGTGTGCGAAGACGCTGTGTGCGGAAACGCTGTGTGCGGAGTCGCTGAGAGCAGAGCTGCTGAGTGCAGGATAAGTGAGGTGAAAGGTAGATAGGAGAGGGAAGAAGATAAACATAAGTGACCATATAGATAGTTATAGGAGTGCTACAACTAGTGCAAAAACAGGTGAATGAAGTGTAAGCAGGTGACTTGTTACGACGTGTCCGTGTGAGTAATTTTTTAAGACACAACACACATGACCGTATGGGGTTGTGGATAAGAGAATTTGCAGATAATAATGAGTAACCCTTAGAAATCCAGGTAAGTGGACTTCTAATATATACAGGTGTGAAGCAAATATCAACGCTACAATAAATCAACTGCTAATGGCTCTGCACATGACCAATAACTGAACCTGGAACAATGGGATAATGGTGTGGGTTGTAAAACTAAATTTTTGGCTTCCAACCACCTACTGTGGCATTTGTAATCTGAATCTGTCCCCAGACTCCCCCCCTAGATTAGCTCAGCCTGAACGTCACACCTGGTGAGGTGCGTCAACTGTAGAACTGGCTGTCCTTGGCACTGGGTCTCACCATCGTGTCTCAAATGCTGTCAGAGCATTAATAGGTCCTCCTTAACAGAAATTACCCCCCAACCCCTCCTTCTGTCTACAAGGCTGAAGGGGGGATCACTCCCCAAATTAAAAACACACAGACACTCAAACTCGGACAGACACAAAAGCCCCCCAATTAGCTTTACACACAGCATTGCCTCGCTATTCGCAAAATGATACACGTTCGGGTGATGCGTTCACACACCGTGCCTGATGCTCGTGCCGCGTGGGGTCGACCTGGGAAGTTTTGTATGGTCAGGAAACAAACCCAGGTCGTGGTGATTGTAATGCAGCACAATAAGCATAATGCGACTACTCACTCCGATTACCAATACTGCACAAAGATCACCCATGTAGCCTTTAACAGACTGTGAGCACCTACGAAGGCCGGCATGGCACACGAGGGGATGGGTGGTAAAACCACACCGGATAACCTAGGGGAGGTCCAGAACCGGTTCAATATTATGCCACAGGTCATTGGTCGTGGGCGGGAAATCGAACTCGGGTCTCCGGGTTAATAGCACAGTGCGCTGACCATTACACGACCGCTCCCCTACTACGGCACACGGGAAGACACGTGCGCAAAAACACACACGTACCAGAAATGCTCCCAAGTTTTGTTGGTCACCAGATTGCCAGTCCAGCTGTGAGAGATCTCATGGGCAACCACCTGACCAAAACAAACAGAAAGACAAAGATCGCCCATATAGCCTTGACAGACTGTTCGGGCAAGTGCTGTTAGCAAGCATCTTTTTTTTTTTACCAGGTAAGGCCCACTGAGCTAAATAGAGCAGCTCTTTTTCAGAAGTGACATGGCCACAATTGATAACACAATGAAGTGGCTTATCATGTGGAAATGTATAGCAACCAAATACTCTTATAACGCATGTTTCTAAATGTGGAGGGAAAAACCGGAGGACGCGGAGAAAAATACATTCGACTACATCGAGAGAGAACATGCAATCTCCAAATATATAGGCGTCAGGGTCGGGATCGAACCGACGACCTCCTGTACACCAGGTGAGGTAGTTAGCAGCTCGCCATCGTGGCTGTGAAGGTCGGCACGGCACATGAGGAGGTGCCCAAGTCCTGATACGCTGTATAGGGCCACCACTACAAACAAGGGCCCTTTCATTATTATTGCGAATAGACAAGGAACAAGTGTATGTAAGATGCAGGATGTTGTCATAAAGGAATGACTGAACGAGGTAGGGACTTACTCCAGCCAACGACTTATCTCCAGCCTAAAAGAAATAACGAAAAGAACACAATATTTATTGGAAGCGTTAATTTGAAACAAATGTGAATTATCGGCTGATAATGACATATGGAATAATGTCACTAAGAACACATCATTACTTCTTATCTTACGAAATATTGCATCGTTATATGCACAGTGCAGAAGCTATTTTAAATTAGATATATGAAACATTAGCCTTGCATGTATTAATCAGCATCATTATCGTCATCAATCCTCAGCACCATCGTAATAACAAGAAATGTATGCACGTATGTTGAACGTCTTTCGCACCGTATATAGCCAACCGTGCTAATTGGAGGTCCAGGGGAAGGACAACAAACTAAATACAAAAATCAGTTCTAAAATAAATTAGTTTTAAATCTAGACTCATGATGTCACGTGTTCCGCCAGCGACACACTCGTTTTAGTATGGTGGCCACCCGTGGATCACACTTAAAAGTCCCGGTATAATGATTGTGTTTGATTTATTAAATTACATTTTGTTCCTTTATTCTCGTTCGTAAAAGAAGATCGAGTAATACCCCAGTTTTCGTCTCCCCCTTAATGTCGTTTCGCAAAAGCATCGTTAATTTATTACCACCATTACCACCCGATTTGTGTCGCCTCAGCCCACGCTTACGTCGCTGACAGCATCATCCGTCCTTTCTCATTATCCATCGCTTCTCAGCCTTCGCCTCCACATACCTTGTACACAAACTATTTTACGCCTCCTGTAAAGATATGTACTGTAGAGTACAAAACATGATTTACGTACGGTGTTTTTGTGATCGCTTTGATTTACGTCGTTTCGATATTCGTCGTGGCACCTTTCAGGAAAGCATCCCCGACGTAAACCGGGCTATTACTGTAGTCCTGTTAATGTTTTTTTAGTTTACAACTGGTAGTATGTGCAACACATACTGATACCTACTGTTTTCATCACGACCTATGTAACCACGCTTGTAACGAAGATCTGTGCTTATAACATGTGTACACCTGCTGTTAGTGTTCAGTTTGTTGTCCTTGCTCCACCCCTACCATGAGCCAAGTTGACTACGTACGGTATGAAAGAAGTTCAACGTACGAACATACAGACCGTCGCAGGACGCCCAGCCGAACAGCTCATCGGGCCCTTTCTGCTGAAATCAGTAAAATCTACTCTAAATGTACAAATGAAATGAGCAAAGCAGTAAGAGCTTGGGAAATGTTGACCCAGTGCGACTTTGGAATTCCCTCCCAACAGCAGGAAAGGGTAAGGCAAGGTCAGTGACACGCAGGGCGATGACCTGGCTCATGGGTAGCATTCCCACTGCTCATTGCAGACGTTCACAGGTTGAACCCCGGCAGGCCACCCTGGTCGTTGCTGAAGATGCGTAAAATCCACCGTGGACGTTCAAAAATGATTCCGTGACGTCGTTGGAAGAGAGTAGGCCATCGTGTGCCGGGCGTTACGGTCTGAATTTTTTGCAAATTTGGAAAAAATTCCACTGCAAACTGGGATCGCGCAGAGCAACGCTGCCTGCGACTGCAAATCTACCGCAGACTGTGCACGTCAAACACAGCGCCTTCCCTCGTAATGATATCCTTGCCGCAATACGAATGACACCAATACCAAATGTACTCTCTTGCTATTATTATTCCTACGATCGTGAGCGCGCAAGCCGCGTGCTCCGGGGGCTCACCAGCACGGTGGGCGTGACGAAGGTAAGGCACGGGTTCTCCATGCCGCCGTACGGGAAGGAGGGCGGCAGCACGAGCAGGTCGTAGCGGCCCCACACGTACGGCCCCACCAGCTCCTCCGCCGTAGTCAGCATCGTCTCCGTCTGACGGCGCAAACGGGGGCGGCACTCCGTGAGAGCCGGCGGTGGCCCGTCACCAGCGGGCCGTCGGCCGCACGTGCGGCCCCGTGGCAGCGGTCGTCGCATTTTTTGCCGAGGTTCACGATTGCGGGACGGCGCGGCGTGTATCCGACTCGCAGGGTTTAGCCAGAGGCGTTTAGCGGATATACGCGAGCGACACACTTCTGCTCGTGAAACGCGCTGCCGCACGCACAGCATTCATTCGCCGACTCGCTTCTCGCCGGAGGGGGAATGACGCTGAGGTGCGATGAGGAGCCACGGACAAGCGGGAAGGCAGCAGCAGCAGCAACAGCTGGTGATCCGGCACTAATAACTGCCCGAGCTCTGTGGCCCTCTTTGTGTTAAGGTGTTAACGGCCGACTAATGAATGATTCAATGCGGGAGGAAACCGAAACTGCCATTGAAAACCGACGAATGTGAGGGAGAAACACTCCATCTAATAACGAGGTGAGTTTCTTGACAAGGCAGGGGAGGGGGTCTGGCTGCTCAGCGCCCACGGGAAGCGACTTTCATGACATCTGTGTGTGGTCCACCAACCCTCGCCTCCACAGCGCTGGATTGCAGGCGAGCACCACCACCGCCCGGCTAAAGGTCGGATATGCGAACTGCTTTGAACATGAGACGATGCGCGACTGTGCTTTAGAAAAAAGACAAGCGATTGTACGTTACAACAAGAACATGTTACCGCGTGTGTGATAGGTCGCATTTGTGGACAGGCACAAATACTACGCTTGGTGTAGGCAATGTACTCTGCTTCGATGAGCCCTGCATCAACGTGTTGCCAAGTGACATCGCACTGTGGAAGTCAGAGGAGGTTCATCACTGCCGATGTAGCCGATGTAGCGAAAACGTCACGAGAGCAAGGAGGAACACTGGCATGACTTTGGCGTTAAATTGTGGGACCATATACGTTTTCATTTTCTGCAACTAGTAATCTACATTTTATATGCAGGCTCTCGCGACCAATATCATCATTCATAATTAGTTTATTTTGTGTTGCATCGCGTATATATGATGTCATTTATTTTTTAATCTGTAAAGCTCCACTACCCGACAGAGACAATTAAATCAAGTTGTCACGTGATGGGCAAATGTGGCAATTGATTATTTTTTTTCAGAAAATCAAAGGAATGTTGAAAAACGCAAGCAAAACTTTGACAAATGTATCCAATGTTTGGTTGGGAGATTTTATCCAGCATCATCACGCGTGAACAGCAGCTCAGTAGATCTCATCGCGTCAACAGCTTCCTGACCCAGGTCCTTCAGTAGGTGCCGTGACGTCATCAGCAGAATCATGCACGTGATTCAGTTTAATAACTCGAGTTGATTGGTTGTGATTGGCAGGTGAGATAAGTGTAATTAGGTGAATCTCTTTAGTGGTTCATGAAAATGGGCTTTCCTTAATTCCATTAAGGAATTACACTCAGGAAATGCCATTGAGGAAAGCCCAGGATTACAGTAAATATTAAAAATTACACCCAAAACAATCTAATTATAAATCCTTGCAATCTACAGCTACTTTGAAATCAAAAAGTAAAAAACCAGCAATGTCACTGAAACTACCCCAGCTCAGTATCGCTTCCTTCCTGCTGCTAGATCTCACAGCTCGTGTGGCGTACACAAGACCTCAAGGTCTGCTTCATACAAGCGTCCCGCCATCTTCCCCTGGGTCACAAACTCTTGGCTGCCACTCCGACGAGGGTCGTGGTGACCTGCCCTGCTCCACACTGCTCTCGCGTCCACACATGATCCATTTACACCCTCCTCTCCAAAATTATATTTCGGCATTTGTAAGTTGCCTCGAAGAAATCGAGATGAACCATCAAGCATCCTCGACATTCAATTGGATTAAAAAGTTGAGAAGATTATTGCGAGATTAAAAAAAAGTATAACTCTGACCGATAGAGGAATGCACACACCATCTATGCTTCTAGAATCCACGTCTTTTTTACTCACAGTGACTTAACTATTCCTTCAACGTAGTTTCTACAATCTATTAAAGAACGTGCCTGGTAACAGAGTCAGATACCTTCATTCTCACAATCACTTCCGAAATGCACACAGCTACCTACTACCTCCCTATATCCATTTAATATTTCTGTTACTTAATTTATATTTGTCCTACGAACTGTCCGAGGCTGACTTGCGTGACAGGAAATGCGTTATTTAACATTGATGTCTGTTTGTGTAATGTATTTTCCATTTGTCATGTGACCAAATGCTTAGTCCCCGTTTCTGTTTCGCTTCATTGCTGTGCTTTTTGTTAGCTCATCATGTCGGTGACCCAGGTCACCCTTGCAAGCGAGACTCTAGCCCTGATCTCTCGGGGGCTCGCCTGGTTCAACAAAGCAACTCTAAACTCTTTAATTTCCTATCAACAGTTGCGAATAGATTGCATGAATGCTATCAACAGTTGCAGACACGGAGGTGCACGGCACGGCGCCCATGGTTAAGGTTTTGCTCAGAGACATGGCACTGTGAGCATTGGTGACCGGGGGCCAATGCTGATGAAATGGCACGTACCTCAGAAAATTCCGAAGCAGCCTGCTCCACAAACTCCTTCTCAGACCACACCTTGCTCCTTGGGCCTATTTCCCTGTGAACACAAAAAGACAAAGATCCCCCGTCAGGCCTTAACAGACTGTAGAGGCAAGTGCTGTGAGCGAACACCTATGAAGGCTGGCACTGCACACAAAGGGGGTGGGTGGGTGGGTGGCCAGCACCACGCCCGACCAGCTTTGTCTCCCCAGTGGCGATATTTTGAGGCATCGCACCAGGTACTCATTTGAGGCTGAGTCGAACTCGGGGAGGCCCAAGACCAGTTCATATAATTAAATAACACTTACTCCCCGGGAACAAAAAAATAAAAACAAATTGTTACACAGTGTAATCGTCACTGGTGTTGGCCATGAGCAGGAATCGAACTCTGGTCGCCAGGCTCGTAGCGCAGCGCGCTAACTGCTACACTATCGCTCCCCACACATGCACGCACGTACCCACACAAACAAAGCAAAACAACCACTATTTTACATCCACTATAGGACGTAGGCCTGAGTGCTGTAGAGAGCCCACGAAGGGTGGCAGGTAGTTACGTATGCTTACACACTGCACCAGCTACTCCATTGAGGCCGAGTCGATCCAGAATAGGTTTCTGATACCATCCCACTGATGTTGTGTGCATGACCAAGAATTTAACCCAGGGAATCGCCATTAGTAATCTATTTGGCCACGGTGGACATTGCACACTCCCGGTGGCAGGAACGAGCCTTCACATTGGACAACCACTGGTGTGACTTGATGGCTGATCTTTCCAAACGCCCATGGGTTGCCGACGACGATTAGCGTCCCCATACCTCTGATAACCGTGGTTGGCTATGTACGGTCCCGAAAGAAGTTCGACTGGGATTTTAATTCAAGTCACATAACTGGGAGGCCCCTCCGTTCTGATGACCTACATCCCAGCGCATTGGGTCTATGAGGGTTAAAAACGTCCCGAGGTTAAGCACAGTATAGGTTTTTACCCTTTCAACTGGTACAACTGGTACAAAACTGACACCTTTATACAAGGCATCATGTTTGCAATAACCACAACACAAGCAGTCAAAATGCAAACAGAAAGAAACAACTCTGATAATGATAATGATATGAGCTGCCCTTGAAGTTGATTGGTCCACACCCGAGACAGCTTTTCTTAGAGCCTAGTCTCCATTGGTGTTGGACCAGATGACGCTTGTGTTGTGGATATTGCAAACATGATGCCTTGTATAAAGGTGTCAGTTTTGTACCAGTTGAAAGGGTAAAAACCTATTACTATATTTTGCCATTGGTAAAGGAGGTCTCATAATGTTAAGCACAGTGCCTGCTATAAAACGCGGGAATGTTTGGACGGCAACATCGATAACAAAACCAAATGCTAGCTGTGTTGCGTTGTGCAGCGTCGTGCAGCCTCAGCCTTTTGCGATCTAATGGGGAGGGCCCTTTGGCCAGCCAAGGGATTCTTCAGCGTGTTTGCACGAGGGAAGAAATGCCTGGAGAAAACCTGAGGCGTTGCAGGGGGATACGCATCCAGGCATTTGAAAACACGTAAAATAATACTTTGATTGTAAAATAGCTGGAATAATATTGTCGTACGCAGTTAGGCCTTGGGGACTGTCCTCCGCAACTGTCATTTATTTTCATAAAACTCTTAATTGGCTTGACTGAACCCCGCCACTTAATACCAGTGCTGTACAAGTTGCCAGAGCTGGTCATCGGGAAGGTGTTGCCTGTGCCGATTTCCAGCGCTCATTGCCCTCCATGTGCGTAGGTATTTAATGGCCTTCGCGTTTGATCGGCTAAATTTACCGTCACCAAGATTTCAACTTAAAACATTGCCCTGCTGCTGCTCCGTCACCCAAAACACCTCCATTATCTTTCTAGATAAAAGTAAAACGTTCAATTTTCAGCGGAAAGATCTTTTTTTATTTAATCCAGGTGAGCAGCCACGCGAACGACTCGCAGTGCAGTGCAGGCCATAGATCAAAACAACAATTTTTTTCATAAGGGTGCTGATCTTTGCCAAACTCCTTGATGCTTGTGTAAAGAGTCAAATGACCACATCAACATCACGTGGCAATGCCTACGAAACATCACCTTGGCAATTTGCCCCAGTGCTGTTGATGGAGACTTTGTAATGTTTTCGACAATAATGGGATCAACGGGGCATATGTCAACATGTGAATCAGGCCCAATGGTATATAATTAGAATAATCATCGTCATCATCATTTCACAATGACTTCTACTTGGAATGCACCACACAGTATGTTCTCGTTCTTCATGAAAGAGAATGACTCAGAGCCAGAAGCGCGAGGAACTGCTGACGAATGTGAAGGCAGCAGCCAGCTGGTGATCTGCAGCCAAAATCTCCCCCCCCCACCAAACTCTGCGGTCCTCTATATATTAAGGTGTTAATCGAACAAAGAGTGTTTACATGTGTGAGGAAACGAAGCACCTGGAAAGAACAGGTGGAACTCACATTTGCTGTGCCACCTTCTCCTGGCAAACCAGCGTATGGTGGTCTCCTCGACGCCCACAAGGCAGATTCGGTGCGGTCCACAAACGTTTGTGCGATCCACCAACCCTCGAGTCCGCCACACGGCATTAATATACCTTAGTGGCCCTGTGCAAACACTGCCAATTCCACATTCCCATGACGGAGTCTATCCACGTAATTAAACTCACCTAAACTTTTTATTTTACCAGGTAAGGTCCACTCAACTGTATGGCTCTTTTTCCGAAGTCACCTGGCCACAATTGATAGCTCAACGAAGTGGCTTGTCGCGCGTAAATTTATAGCAGCCAAATACTTTAACCGCATAGCTATGAATGTGGAGGGACCTGGAGAAAAATCCATGCAACCATGGGGAGAACATGCAAACTCCAAATATACAACAGGCGTCAGGGTCGGGATCGAACCTACGACGTCCTGCACACCATGCGAGGTAGTTAACATTTCGCCACCGTAGTGCCCCATTATTTAATGTCCATGACCTACAACAAAATGGTATTCATTGATAGATCCCACTTGAGTGATGGGCTGAATCAATGTGCAGCAGTGATGATCAATCTATATGGCTGGACGAAAGCCTCCCAAAATCCATCACCGTCTCTCTTTCACGAATCTACGATGTTAACAATCCACCTTCAGCACCTGCAAAACACGAGCTAATTTCATAGCTCCATCTCCTGTGGCATACCTGTGCTCAGACGCTCCCGTCATTATTCTTGTACCATCGGTGCCCGCCGCCCGTAGCGACGCGCGTCCTGCACGGACAGCCCCCGCTTACGTATCTTAGATGGGGTGTGACTGTGCCTGTAGCGTGCCTCACGTTCTTGCTCTGGCGTGGTTGTGTCCTCGCGGTGTGGCACGTGTGCGTGCGTGTCCGTCTCACGGCAGTGTGAACATACACGATGGCAAGGTGCTTTCGGCGCGTGCACGTTATCCACCAGTGCCAATTTGTGTGCGCGAGGGTTCGTGCATTTGACTCTGAGTGCGTGCAAGTGTGCGTGTGTGTTCGGGCGGAAGTGTAGCAGTTAGCGTGCTGCTCTACGAACCCGGCGACCCGAGTTCGATTCCTGCTCACGGCCAACACTGGTGACGATTATCTGAACCGGTGGGCCTTCCCGAGGTCGCCTCAGCCTCAAAAGAGTACCTGGTGCAGTGTGTAAACATCACCCCCTCGTGTGCCATGCGTACGTAAATAATATATTGTACTCCAAAGTGCATATATTTATGCAAGGCGCAAAGTACTTGGTGTACACGGTAGGTAGAAGTGAAGGCTGAGAAGCGATGGATAACGAAAAAGGACGGACGATGCTGTCAGCGACGTAAGCATGAGCTGAGGCGACACAAATCGGGTAGCAACGGTGTTAATAAATTAACGATGTATTTGCGAAACGACATTAAGGGGGAGACGTAAATTGGGGTATTGCTCGATATTTTTTTACGAACGAGAATAAAGGAACAAAATGTAATTTAATAAAGTAAACACAATCATTATACCGGGACTTTTAAGTGTGATCCACGAGTGGCCACCATACTAAAACGAGTGTGTCGCTGGCGGGACATCATGAATCCAGATTGAAAACGAATTTATTTTAGAACTGATTTTTGTATTTAGTTTGTTGTCCTTCCTCCGCACCTCCCGATTAGCACGGTTGGCTACATACGGTGCAAAATAAGTTCAACTTAATAATAGCAACCTCTATTTTATAAAGACACCTTATGTATTGAAGTATCTCAAAGCGCTGTGCATAAACATAATACTACACTCACTTTTATAGATACAATCCAAGTGAAATAGAAAGATGATAATAACAATATCAACGAAATTCCAACAAAATGAAGAAGTATGATCAAATAATTTAGTCCGCAAAATGGTTTGTGGACAATAAGCACAAAGCTGAGTGCCAGATCACCCCCGTTGCAACACATTACAAGGCAAATAAAAAACATTACCGTGTTTTCAGCCATGCAGAGCGAATGTACAAAATCATCACGTTGTTACAGATCCATCAACTAATAAGCCGAGCGCCGCGCCGCGTTAAACTGGTCAACAGTTCATCCGACGGAGGCGACGATGCTCCAACAAACTGCCACGGACATAAATTGATGGTAACGAGCTTACATCACATCGTTCGTGACTGCAGGCCAAGCGCAGAGGACAAAGGAGGGGTTCTATTGCACACGTGCATCTGTTTAACAGCCGCGCCGGGGTCGGGTCAAGTGTAATTATGGTTGGGTTTTAAGTTGGATTTGAGCTCGGAACGGTGCCGGACAACCAACCATAAACACCTTCCTCCAATGCTGATTTAAGAAAAAATTGGAAAATTGGACGTTCAAATAGTGGTCAAGAGGGTCGACCCGGGCCCCACGATCCCTTCCGGGGGTTGCTAAAGTAGATACCGCTTCGTCACAAATATACGGTCGAAGCCTCGTGGACAGACTGGCCCCTTGCAATGGAAATGTGCGATTGCTTTCGCTGGGTCAGGACCACGAACTGAGATGAGCGCTCCCCTCAATGTGTGCTCCAAAGGGAACCACTCGGACACGTGCTCTATCAAGCAGGGCGGCAATGAATGAGCAGACCCGGTAGGTCAGATGCTAACTGGACCCATCGTCCCTTTGGGTATAACAACTGAGTATTATTGTTGACCATTGAAAATAGGCAATATTATAGGACTGTGGAATTTCCACCACTGGCTCTATGATGGCAAGGGGGATGAGCAACTGTTTCATGCTCATTGCAGCAAGGAGATTTGTTGACTTGACTTTGGCTGTAAACTGTGGGACTCACTCACCGCACGGGTCCGAAACTTGCAATCCACAGTAACTATAAGCTCCGGCAGGCCTAACCACCAATGCCAATTAAATGACACCACAACTCAGGATGGCATCATTCCTGCTTTCATATCCTGCTGATGTTGCAAATTCAACATTTGACCTCCATGGTCCACTCGTGCAGTATCACCACATGTGGTTTTAGGCCCAGGACCGGTTCAGATAATTATCGTCACTGGTGTTGGCCGTGAGCGGGAATCAAACTCGGGTCACCGGGTTTGTAGCGCGGCGCACTAATCATTGCACGACCGCTCCACGTACATAAACGTACACAACAACAACAACCGCCATTCGCCACTAAGTGGCGGTGACGTCACTACAACCCTTGTGCCAGGCCATGTGCACCTTGAGGCCACGTGCAGTGTCGAACGCCCGCTGGCAGGAGGTCACGGGGCAGACCCAGGTGCCACGGGGCAGACCCAGGTGCCACGGGTCGACTGACTGAGATGACCGAGATGACTGGCTGATGCACCACCTGTGCCCCCTACTGTGCCAACTTGCTGTGCTTTAGCCACCCGGCGCTCCGCTCGTTGTTATGAGCGTCGCTCCTCCGCCCTCCGTTGTTGTTGGAGGGCGACTGCCTCCAACTGCCCAGTAGCGTCCTTCACGAGCCTCCTCCACAGAAGCCAATCTTGACACCGCTGGTACCAGTCATCGGCAAGGTCCACTCAGCTCCACGTCCTCCTGTACCACATCACTCCATCTCTTCTCTAGCCCGTGCCGTGCCCGTTTAGCCCCCTCGATCCGGCCGAACAAAATATGTTTAGACATGCGGTGGCTGGGCATGCAGGCTAAATGACCCAGCCAACGCAGCCTTGCCTGCCGGAGGAGCTCACCGATGGGACTTTGTCCAGATCTTTCAATAATTTTTGAGCTCCTCACACAATCCAGCCTGGTTAAACCCAGGATGGATCGTAGGCAGGTCAGCCTAAATGTTTCTAACCGGTGAAGATGCTCCATTAGGGGGGTCCACATTTAGCAAGCGTAGAAAAGGGACGGAATGACCGAGAAGACCTGAATCTTCGTGCAGAGCGACAGACCAGGTAGCGTCCACACAGTGTTACACAACCGATGAAAAGATAATGCCGCTCGACTGATTCGGAGTGAGACCTCTGCTGTTAAACCGGAGCCGGTCATGAGCACACTGCCCAGGTATGGGAAACTCTCCACAAATCTCCACAAGTGCCCTATCACCAATTGGGAGTTGTGGGGGTGGAGTGTCCAATGGTACAAAATACCCAGGCAGGTGCTTCGCTTTGGTGGGGCTGATGGTAAATCCCCACCTCTTAGTGGAAAGCTCCAGGTTCAGCAGCAGCGCCTCCAACTCCTCCTCTGAGTGAGAAGCAATTACCAGATCATCGGCATGCATAACATGGTTGAGCAATAGGGAGCCATCCCTTGACCGCACCCAGGCATCGATCAGCCTCCCATTGTATCTGTGCCAGATGGAAATTCCTCCGGTACCGCTATTGAAGGCTTCACGAACTACGTGGTCGAAATATATGTTAAATAATGTGGGAGCCAGAGGACATCCCTGTCGCACCCCAAGGTGAACAGGAAATGGCTCCGACTTCAGGCCACGTAGTTTTACCTGGGCCAGCTTACCATCATGAAGGTCCTTAATGATCGTGAGCAGAGGGTCAGGAACTCCGAAAGCACGAAGAACAACCCAGAGCCCAGGCCTACTGATGGTATCATAGGCCTTGACCAGGTCAATAAATCAGAGATGCAGGTCTTGACGGACAGAAAATATGGCATCTGTACAGGACCGCCCTTTCCTGAAACCGCCTTGGGGCTCCGCAAGTCTCTCCTCAGTGTGCCTAGCAAGGTGATGTTGAATAATCCTTGCCAGGACCTTTACCGGCACACTGAGGAGTGAGATGCCCCTGTAGTTGTTACAGTATGTGCGGTCCCCCTTCTTAAAGAGGGGGACCACCAGGGCATGTGCATCTTGAGGCCACACACACATACGTACACACATACAACGCGCGTCCCCATCCGTCACATCCTCCTCTTCCTTATTGTGTGGAATTTTGCACAAAGGATGATGGGAATGGCACAAGACAGGGGTCAATCACTTGTTCCAGCGTGGGTATAGAGAAACCGATTTTGGTTGCGGTAATTGTGGCCAACAAAATGCTTGTGGGGACAATATTATCACAATCCACGTAAAAAACACACACAATTCAAAGGACAAGGAGAAAAATAGTAAAACCATCCCACTGTGGCAATGGGCATAGCGAGCCAGTCGTAAGTACAGCTGACCGTCTGTGGCACTGTAAAAAGCTTCCAATCGCCTCTGCAAGTTCAGCCTGCGTGCATCCTCACGTTCGGGAGGCCTGAGAGTGCGAACAACACAATGGCCACGGGTTTGAAGCAGCTGCTGCCCATAAGGCAGGTCAAGCGAGATGCTTTGGCATCCGGGCACGTTCTCTGCGGCAGTGCTTGAAAGGCAGCCTGCGAGGGCGTCGGCTCGATAATTATCGGTTGTGAAAAAAGCTGCATGTCGCTACACGCTGCAACTGACGTGCCGGACAAACTGATTAAGTAAAAAAGAACACATTAATCTTCGTTCTTCCATTGACTGCCCTTTGTCAATGCACTGCTGGTCGGATGTCTTTCCACACCGTGCCGGTCACGGGGGTTGTTTGGTCATACTTCACTTCGCTGGTTCATGCGAGTTTGTAAAATGTGGGGAGGCCAGGACCGGTTTAGATATCACTCAGCGCCAATTCTGGCCGTGAATGGGAATCAAACTCAGGCGACCAGGTTCATAGCGCAGTCCGAAGAAAAAAAAAATTCAGTCTGGTCTTTAAATCACCGATTGTCACAGCTGAGCAGACTTGGCAGAGACGGTGGTTGCTGGGATTATTGCTCCAGAAATCAAAAGCACCGTTCAATTTAGGCACCTCCGTTGAATGTCTATAAAAGAATGTCACGACACGGGTGTTGATGTTGGTCAGTTGAATATTCAGCCTCAAGCCACTGCGGTCCGCGTACGTCACTCTCACAGTGCGATTTAAAATCTGAGCCAGAGGCTGACAGGGTATCGTCGGTCTGGAGGCAATATAATGGATAGCACCTCGTGTGGAATCGCCAATGGTCGTTCTGTGGAGGGAGTGGCCCTCAACACGAGGACGTGATGAGGTAAAGGTGAAGCCCTGCAATTCCTTGCTCACGCCGCTGCTGGCGGAATGACCTCCACTCGAGAAAGCTCTAGAGAGCACATCGTGGTGAGGGTGTCTTTCACATTCGACAGAGTTTACTCCACCACACACGACCTGCCGATCGACTGGGGTTGTCCATCAATGTTGCTGAGAGGACGGAGGTGGAAAGGGATTCATGAAATGTACCCTTTCTTTCAACTGCCGCATAAACCATCACCACGCGAACTCCGCTCATCCTAGCAGCGGCTTTTTGGCTCGGCATCGAACAAAGATGGTCACCGCATCACGCGCTTTCAGATGCGCTTCTGCGGCCGTCTGGAGCGCTCTTCCTTCCAATATTAGGAAGCCACCGGAGCTGTCCACTTTTAAATGATCTCGATTGAAAACTCGTTTCTTTAGAACTGCTTTTTGTATTTCCCCCACTAATGCTCGTTTGGCTATGTACGATGCAAAAGAAGTTGAACATACACACACAACACACCTAGAGAGTGTTGACCTTACTCTTTCACGCTGGCCAGACTTCTTGGAAGGGGCAGCAGCACCCACACTTTACCTCACCACACGCAACCTGCCGATCGACCGGTGATTCATGGAGAACGAACCATCGACGCACGAGTTTCGCAAGCCCAGTGCACTCCCCATGACACCGCCGCAGCATTCCCAGAGCACATATATATAATCATGGACTTCTACCCTCAATATTAAAAGGTATGTAAAGTGAACGTATTCTTAGGTTTTTTCGGTAAAGTCACGTAGGTAAAACATCAAAATTAATGAAAATAATGTTTTACCTACGTGACTTTACCTACGTGACTTTACCGGAAAAAACCTAAGAATATGATTCCTTGCAGTCACGAAAGCTTCAAATCTAGAATTAAAGTGAACGTAATGTTTGTTTATATGTTTTATTATGTGATTGTGTAATGCACTGTATTTTATTCGTGTTTAGTGAAGAAACAGACAACGAAGTTAAGCGATGATACGCCTGACCGCAGCCGTGGTTCCCCTAACACCCTATTTCCCAAAGGCCCCTCTGTGTACCGCACCAACCGTGGATTTGCCTACGCGGCATTTCCCAGGAACCTAAACCCCGCGGTTGGTGAGGGATTGCTGCAATATTATTGGACTCTGCTTTGTGGAATGGATGATGCTGATCAGCTGCGCACTGGTTGGTGAGTACCTGCTCTCCAAGGCTCCGACCACCAGGGCGATGAGATAACTGGGTATCTGTACCTGCGAGCACAACACAGAGTGCGTGTTAACACGGTAGAAGCAGCACACCAAGCACGACCGCGTTCTGATGGCAAAGGTGAAATCGTGGCAGAAACCACACTCTGTAGTGACCTGACCTTTAGACTCGCGAACGTGGTCACGACTTAAATTATATTATGAACACACCTAATTCATGTAAATTAATCGTCCCCAATTGTGGTATATCTCTAAGTAAACTATCTATCTGGGCGACACTGTGCAGGCAGATGGTGGCAAATTTCAACTCTTGGTTTGGTGTTGTCTCAGCCCATCATTTCATCATCATCATCATGACATCTGTACTGTACTATAGTGTGGGCAGTCAATGGCGATCGTCCAGAGACTCGTCCCTCTACTGTACCAATGTGGAATTTCCACCAGTGGCTTGAGCGTGGCGACACCGATTTGTTCCGATTACCGACAGGGAGACATGGCCACCCTCCCATCGCAGGGTGACGTTCCGTGCCTGTGCGTCTCAAGGGTCTAGGCGAGAACAAACAACGGCTACTGCTGTAACCCGAGTCTCGTTTATAAAGTTAAAAACACTCCTTCTCAGAGTGACTGACATTTTACAGTGATGTCGTTTTTTGTATAATTGAAAACAATCTTATTCTTGGATCTTTCGGTAAAGTCACGTAGAAGGGAAATAATAAAATAATAAAAATAAAACATACAATTCTCACGACGTTTCGGTCACAACACAAGCAACCGTCCTCTCTCAAGCAGCAGGACGGCTGCTTGTGTTGTGGCCGAAAGTTCGTGAGAATTTTATTGTTTTATTTTTATTATTTAATAATTCCCTTCTACGTGACTTTACCGAAAGATCCAAGAATATGAATTCCTGCAATCACGAAAGCTTTACATGGAAATGAAAACAATCTATTCATATCCGAGATGCAATAAATATTTTTCGTTCGTATTGCTCGTGTAGACGACACAGCTACAACGACAATTTCATATTCAGGTGGCCGAGCCAAAGAATTGCGTCAGGAGCAGCGGCGTGTAATGCCGTGACGTCTCCTATACACTACTATATACGACTACTATATACCACTACTATATACTACTATATTACTATACGAGTGTATATAAAACGTTTATAAATGTACATACATGTTTAATAAAGTACAGAACTGTACAGTAAATTATTCGCTAATCACCTGGACGTGATAAATACGAAAGATGCGAGCTCGGTGGACTCGTTTCTTGCGCGGGCGATGCGGTTACACAGCCATAAAATCCACGTTCGCGTGAGGGCGGTGATTTCACTCCTCGCTTCCCGCCCCGTGCTGGGGTAGCGAAAGCCCGAGTCCCACAAAGTGTGAGCCTGAATCGGGGTCGGTCGGGTACTCTGAATCCTAACCGTATAATGCTTAGCCAGTGACAGGATACAGCCCATTGACATTGTGGTCCTCGTCGACAGCAGTGGTGCATTACAAACAATTGCAAGGGGAACAACAACTGGTCGTGGAGCTTCATCGCAGGCATGTCATACTATGTTCGAACAAAAAAGTTTTGCTGGCTGGATTCGTGGCTGCCTGGCCCAATGCCTGGCTGATGCCTGGCCAGATTGTTTTGAATGCCCCCCTGCACCCACACTCCACCCCAGCCGTGTATCCTCCGCAAACATGATAGAGGAGATAGAGGGAGGTGAGGAAAGTATTTCAACGAAACTAAAACTAGAAACAAAAACGAAAAAGTCAACGAAATGTATATATTTTTTATTTTACGACATAAGGCCCACTTCAGCTATATAGCTCTTTTTCAGAAGCAACCTGGCCACAAATAATAGCTCAACGAAGTGGCTTATCATGTGGATATTTATAGCAGCCAAATACTCTGAATGCACGTTCATTTTAAATGAGGGAAATAAATCTACGCGACCACGGGGAGAGAGAACATGCAAACTCCAAATATACAACAGGTGCTGGAGTCGGGATCGAACACACGACGTCCTGCATACCAGGCGAGGTAGTTACCATCTCGGCACCGCAGAAGTGAGATAGGGGAAGGAAGAAGAGGTGGAGAAGAACGCAGAGGAGAGAGGGTGTGGGGAGAGGGTGAAAGGGCATGAGAGGAAAGAGAGCAAAACAGAAATGAGGGAACGTGACAGGCAACGGCAGGGAGGATTAGGGAGAGGCAAGAGAGCCTGAGATGGCAAAGGGGAGAGGTGGCAATAAGGAGAGTGAATGTGAGAGGTGAGAAAAGGGAGAGAAATGTGGAGAGAGATAGCGGGGGAGGGAAGTAGAGTGAGATATACTGGAAGGAGGTGAGCGGGACAGGAACAAAGTGATAAATCGAGATGCAATGTGATATACAGTCGAGAGAAGGCAAGACAAATGTGGAGAGAGGCAGGGTTCTGTATAAGAATAGTTTTGCTGGCTGGGAGCGAGGGATAGATGGATGGTAACCGTCCAAAGGACGTGTGGGTTGCTAGTCCTAGTTAAAATATTTAATTGCAAAACGCACGGTAATTAAAAGAGGAGAGATAAAGTGCTACCTATTGAAGAAACGACACTCAAAACAACTCAGAGTTGTGGTCAACTCGGGTCATTATAGGAAGGCCGGAGGCAACACCTGTCAACATTTGAGAAATGAAACAGTCCGTTTGTTGCCCAGGACAAAAAGTGCGAAGACGTTTAGCAGGGCTGTGTTTTTTTTATTTAAAACTGGATAATAGCCATGAGCCAGTCCCTGCAGGAAAGCTGTTTTTCAAACTCAACACATTGTTGAAATACAATGCAAGTTAGCACGTGTTCAGTTGAAAAAAAAATGGGTACCATTAACTGAAATGCTAAATTCCAACGTTGCAGTGATTGAGCAGCATACTTCAAAGCATTGATTCGAGTTTATCAAAGGATTCATTTTAGGATACTTCTCCGAGTAAACAATTCGTAATACAGCATTATCACTTGTAAATGATACGATACCAAGATTGTTTTACTTGGGGGAAAAAAATATAACCAAACAAACCACCACGGTTTCTTGCAAGTTACATACGTGCTTAGGGCATAGTCCATCCCACTCGTTGGTGATGTATGATGACTCTGGGGCAAATAAATTGAGTACCACTTAGTGCACTTGCAAATCGAGATTTGTAATTCTCGCTACTGGGGTAGGGGCTCCACCAGTGGACTTAAGCGTGTGAACTTCCAGCCCTTAAAAAAGGCCAAACGCATTGCCAATTTATTGGCAATTTACGACTGTAATGAGATTGTAACAAAAGAAGAGCTTAGGAATATGTTCGTTGGTGAATAGCTTTTACCAAGATTCTGATCTCAGGATTGTTTTGAATGTGGGGAGGAAACGAGGTTTCTGGAGATCACGTCTACATCTCTATTATTCGTTCATTTGTTTCTCAGTCCGCTTGGCTTGGTTAGGGTCGCAGCAGCAGCATGTTGAGTAGGGCGGTCCAGACTCTAGCTCTTCCTCGGGAATTCCCAATGTTCCCAGGCCAGGCAAGCGACATAGTCCCACCACCGTGTCCTGGGCCGGCCCCGTGGTCTTCGCCCAGGGACGTGCTGCTGCTGCCCGGTCGAGTTCGAGGGGGAGTCTAATGGGGGGCATCCTCACCAGCTGCCCGAACCACCTCAACTGGCTCCTCTCGATCTGGAGGAGCACCGGCTTTGACTCTGGGGCTCCCCCGGATTACCAACCTCCTCACACAATCACGGAGAGTGAGCCTGGAAACCCTGCGAAGAAACCTCATTTCGGCCGCTTGTACCCACGATCTCATCTTTTCGGTGATTACCCAAAGCTCATGACCATGGGTGAGGGTGGAAATGTAGATTGCCCTGTAAACCGAGAGCATTGTTCGAGAACTCAGCTCCCGCTTGTTTATCCCGGAAAGCTTCACCGAGTCTCAATACTCTGGAAGATTCTGCCAAGTAAAGTAAACTAAAAATCTTATTTTATTTTACCAGCTAAGGCCAACTGAGCTATGGAGCTATTTTTTCAGAAGCGACCTGGCCACAAATGATCGCTCAACAAAATGGCTTATCAGGTGGAAATTTATAGCAGCCAAATACTAATCTGAAAACTATAAACTATTTTTATTTGACTAGGTAAGGCCCACTGAGCTGCATAGCTCTTTTTCAGAAGCCAACTGGCCAGAAATTATAACTCAACGAGTTTAACACGTAGGCTTTCGCGACCAATATTGTTCATAATCAACGATTTTTGGGTTTAGATCGCGTTATTTATAAATGTGTCGTAACCCTCCACCACCCGACACGGCCAATCAGTAAAAAAAAGTGTCACGTTGACAAAAGACAAATAGTTCACTGCTTTAGCCCACCGGTGTGTTGAAGCTAAAGCAGTGAACTATTTGTCTTTTGTCAACGTGACACTTTTTTTACTGATTGGCCGTGTCGGGTGGTGGAGGGTTACGACACATTTATAAATAACGCGATCTAAACCCAAAAATCGTTGATTATGGATAACTCAACGAAGTGGCTCATTATGTGGAAATGTATTGCAGCTACATACTCTAAATGCACGCTGTTTATAAATGTGGAGGGGAAAACCGGAGGACCTAGAGAAAAGTCCACGTGACCACTGGGAGAACATGCAAGCTCAAAATATACAGACGTCAGGGTTGAAATCGAACCCATGAACTCCTGTATACCAGGCGAGGCAGTTAACATTTCGCCACCATGGCACCCCATGTTTGTTTCACTTGCATATCACAATTTTTTTGTAGTAGGGGCCAATGTTGCAATGTGTCATCCAAATTGAGTAATTTGCAGTGTCATTTTTCAGAAAAGGGATATTTGGCCAATACCAGGATTATGGGTGTGCACTATAATGCCCGTATGTGTGTATTTCAAACTTCTTTCGCACCATACGTAACCAACCGTACAAATCAGAGGTGCAGGGGAAGGACAAAAAACTAAACACAAAAAGCAGTTCTAAAGAAATTAGTTTTAAATCTGGATTTAGATGCGCTTAATTCCAGTGACTTCCTAATATCCGTAGGAAGAGCATTCCAGATGGGCGCAGAAGCACATCTGAAAGCGCGTGATGCAGTGGCCGTCTTTGTTCGATGGCTAGCCAAAAGTCGCTGCGAGGATGACCGGAGTTCGTGTGATGGTTTATGGCTCGGCCATGACACATGGATACACCTCAAGCCATCGCATCAAACCGTCAATGACGAAGTTCGTCTCCATTGGCGGACGTAGGCCATGCATGAAAATTCTGTAATTCCAAGGCATGAACCTTTTTAACAAGTGTTATTCCTTTTATCAACCTCTGAAGGATGATGGGATGATTAACCCCCATGCCCACCAGAATTTCAGCTTCACCACCAGACCTGGGGGTCAATCACTATTGTAAAATGTGCAGTTTGTAATGAAACGTTAACACAACGTAATTGTAATTAAAGCGAACATTGCTGCTCTCAGCAAAATTACGAATGGCCCCAGGACTGAGTCAAGTATCCTCTGCCACAGTATCGCCCGTCCGGTTTACAACTCCCTGCGTTCATTTTATTACAAGCACTTTAACTTTTGCAAAACTCTCAACGAAGGATATTTCGCGACGTTAATTTAGCCGCTCTCCTTTTTTGGGCGGCTTCATCCCCACGGATGTCATCCCTCGTTTCACGCCGTCCAGAGATCCACTTGGTTTTGTTTTACGGCGACATCCCGAACGTGTGCTCGTTCACGGGACACACGTGCCTCCGTCTCTCCGCCTGCGCGTCTTTCCACGCTGCTACGCGACCTGGGTAAACACGCTAAATATATCGTTCATCCATCATGTAAGCCTCAACAGGTTGGTAATGCATATCAGTAGCAGGCGTGCGTTTCCAACGCACGTACGTACATACGCCGCATCATATGTTGCCGATTGCGTGTTCGCTTTAGCTTTCTCGCGGCGAGATTCTGGGATGCTATTGCAGGGGATGTTCACCTACTTACTGAAATCAAAGGCAGTTAAGTAAACAGTGGCGCAATGATCTGAGTAGCCTATTGGTCAATGGACTTCATTATACATTTTCTTTACTTCAAAATTAATATTTTTTTAAGGGTCTTCAACTGGCGACCCCGCACGGGACAAACGTGGGCCGAGAACGCTTAGTTATGGCCTGCTGAGAAATGAAGAGATACAGATGAGAGATAAACACGAGATAGAGGTGACAGAGTTGTAGAAAAGCGATAAAGATTAGCAAGATGAACAACAAGGAGATAAGAGAATCGGAAACACCAGATACAAGTTCGTGGTCATTTGTACTAATGTCATGGCATCACGAAGCCATGTAATGCCATTGCATCTGCGCATCACATGACATGACGTCATGTGACCCCACCAGCAAATGTTGACTTGTATTATGTGGCCATTAGAAAAATGTAGCTAAAGAACCCTGCTCTAAGGAAACTCTGCCTCCTGCCATAGGAATGTGCAAAGTGCCACTAATGACTCCGTGATGGGCCACCAACACTGAAGAACATGGCCCAATGCTTGTTGGATTACGGCGACGCTAAGACTTTTGAAACCGGTATATTTACGTTGATATTCATCACGACTCTCACAGTGACGCTGTTCCACTTGTGCTCAGAGTGCCGCAGCTGATCCAATGGTTGTCCTGGGAACTTTACAGGGGGGTACTGAGGACTTCAGCTGCTGTTGGAGTGATCTGGGGAGGCTCGTGGAGTTTGACATGCACACCACACCTTACGAGTTAAATTCCCTATATATATTTTTTTATTTACAGACCAGGTATGTACTTTGTGCTGATATAGCACTGACATTGTACAAGCTCTCATCCTTCCATGGTGTATAAAATAAGTGCCACTTTGTGGTTATATAGAAGGATGCCCCCCCCCCCAACATTGTGGAATTGTGGAATTTCATCCACTGGATCAGCCCGAGTGGAGACGCATGCTGCCCCATTGCTGAATGTATGTATGTTGAACTTATTCCGCCTCGCATCCGTACGTAGCCAACATGATAATCGGTGGTGCGGGGGAAGGACAACAAACTAAACACAAAAAGCTGTTATAAAGAAATGGGTTTTCAATCTAGATCATTTAAGAGTGGACAACTCCAGTGGCTTCCTAATATCGGAAGGAAGAGCGTTCCAGACGGCCGCCGAAGCGCATCTGAAAGTGAGCGATGCGGTGACCGCCGTGTTTGTTCGAAAATTCATCAATGTACGGGTGCATCATTAAACATGCCTTTTGTCATTAACATGCCTTTTGTCTAGACTTGCATTGGCATGTTTGGCTCATTGCCATAACCGCCCCAACGCTGGACATAGATACACATGTCGGTCGGGGGCACAGCACAGCACAGGTGGCTTAGCGGTCAAGCGAGCAGCTCACAGTCGGAGGGTGTGAGAGTTTGAATCCTGGTTGAGGGTTGACTCAGTGCATCAGCCCTCTGGGATCGATCAAATGAGTACTGCTTGCTTGAGAAGTCAACCAACAGTGGTTGTTCTGTGGAGAGACTCGCCCCCACCCTAGAAAGGTGGAATTTCCACCACTGGCCAAGGGCTGTAAATTAGAGATGACCACTGCTGCTGCCTCAGTGGCCACTTGAGCAGGAAATAACTCTTGACTTTTTGACCATTAAGCTACCGAATGTTTCCACGCCCAAGGCCAGTAGAGGGTGAGCTGCCACTGTGTGTGTACGCGTACGGGGACGTGCGCACTCGGAAAAAAAAAAAATACAGACACCTGTGCGCGGATGGCCTCAAGGTAAATAGCAGGACACTGAAAGCAAAATGTGGCCGCTCTGCATGAAGGCCACATGTCAAGCGGCTATCCCTGCGAGCCGAGCAGAGCGACCCCCTTTCGTATTTATCACGGGACCTCTCTTGCCACTATCAAAATATAAGAATAGCTTTTACCCTTTCCGGCATTAAACAAGTTGTGCAAAGATGTTAAAACACACCAAACTGAAACCTTTTGCAAGGAATCCTATCTGCGTTAACATGCAAAAAAACACATGCTCTGGTAGTGCGTTGTTTGCCTTTTGGCATCCTCTGGTCTACCACTGTTTGAGACGAGGCTGTAAAGAAAACTGTCTCTGGTGTGGACCAATCAGTTTCAAAGGCAATGCATCATATACTACCAGAGCATGTTTTTGTTTGCATTTTCACCACAAGTATATGTGGTTAATGCAGACAGTATTCCTTGCAAAAAGTTTCAGTTTGGTGTTTGAACATCTTAACACAACTTTTTATTGCCAGAAAGGGTAAAACCTATTCTTATACCTTTTCATATTGCCGCCCGACCTCCCCATGTCCGGATGTTTGCGTCGCGGTGACCTTCACCTGGAGTGGCCACTTCAGGAGATTATTCAACGGTGCTGGCGTCATTCGGAAATTGGTGGTCGACCTTTTTATTTTGAACCACAACAAATGATGTAATCGGCCTACGACAAAAATCGCCTGGAATATCTCGTCATATTTATAAAAGCTTAGCGGGCTTTTGAAGCCTGGATAATATTTGAGTGGGCAGCCACCAAGTAGAACACAACAGGGTGGTGTGGGCTGCATGGCTGTGTTGTGAGCAACAGGGGGCAAAACAATCCACAGTTGTCATGCATTATTATACTCCCTCACCTACGATCCCCACCTTCACAAACCCGCCCTGACCAGCGTGGTAAAAGTATGGACAAGTAATCACTGTGAGCTGCACGGCATGGGTAATAAGAGACATGTGTAACAATAATGCATCACGATGTTGACCAGTTCCACATTAATGAGTGTCTGGCTTGCGGGAGGACCAGAGAAAAACGCAAGAATACAAGAGAATAACCTAAAGCGCCGCGCGGATAGAATCAACAATCCATATCTCTACCGCAAAACTTCTGACAACCTCGCAGCTACTCCTGCAGCCACTTCATGAGGCCTCGATCAGCCACAATAATGCGGTGGGTATTTCATGGCCTCGAAAAAAAAAAGTAGCTCACCTCATATATCACTCATCTGATGTATTTATCAACATCAGTCCTTAGAATTGGGCTGGGCTGAATAAGATGTGTAAAACATTTGTCTGTAGCCATTGATTAATGGGTCGAGACCCTTTGGCTCCCTGCATTTGAAAATCAGGTGGTTGTCGGCATACAAACCAAAGTTCTTTGCCGCGCTGGCTTAGTGTCCCGAGAGCATTCGTTGTCCCTCCGAGGCACCCAGCCACTTCTTAAAGTGTCACGATATTCAATCGGCGTATTATTCAGCTCACGTGATGTGACGGTGATTCTCACTTAGCTTAAGCGAAACTCTTTATCTGAGCCAGCTAACAGCAGATCATTCAAACTGTTGCAATGGCAGGCGCCATTCAAAAAAGCAACTCGGCAGCACTGTTTCAGGTCGAGATGTGTGCAACGTGGTGGTGAGATGTTAACTACCTTGCCTGGTATACAGGCGGCCGCGAGTTCTATCCCGACCCTGATGCCTGTATATCTGGAGTTTGCGTATCTCTCTTCCCGTGGCCACATGGATTATTCTCCGGGTCCTCTGGTTTTACCCTCCACATTTAGAAACATGTGGTTAGAGTATTTGGCTGCTATAAATTTCCACCCGATAAGCCACTTCGTTGAGCTATCATTTGTGATAGCCAGGTCGCTTCAGAAAAAGAGATACATAGCTCGGTGGGTCTTACCTGGTAAAAAAAATAGTTGAATAGTTTTAGTTTTTAGTTCGAGAGGGGGCCAGATGGTCCGTGTTCATGGGAAATAGCGGACAAGTTAAATTGCCTATTGCCTATCTCCTGCTCGTGAGCAAACGCCGGGGGTAAACAGTCAGCCAGGCTTGTGTGACGCTTGCATTCCAACAGGCCGCCTAGACAGTGCAGGCCCCCCACCGACTGGGGCGGTCTCCTCGTCGGTAGCAGCGATTTAACGCATTCGTCATTTGTGACGTCCAAGTTCCATGCCTTGGTTGGCATGGGACTCGTGGTCAACAATAGAAATCATTTTAATAAAGCACAACATTTGGGAGTGTTTCGAACCCCTTGCGATTAATACATGTGTAGTGACAGTGCGGAGCGATAGCGGGACAGTGTAGCTCCCCGCGATCATGGTTACTAATGGACGAGTTAATGACGAGTTAACGAGCATTCATGAGGCGGGAGCCAATGGCGGGGAAGTGCTGCTAATGGACGAGTTAAGCATTCATAAGCCGGGATCAAATGGCGGGGAAATCTGAGAAAGACGTGAGCGGCAGGGCCAGATGCGGTGAGGAGGATTCAGGCTCAGGGTGTGGCCGGAGCGGGCGAGCATCAATAGCAGCGTGAGCGGAGGCTTGGGGCTGCTTGGTTTGGGGGAACTGCCGTGGTCGTCACCTGGGGTCGGGGCTTGGGAGCGAGATTGTCTACCGATTAAGGTTGTGGCTCATCACCCGAGTGTACGGAGCCACGTGTGTTATGTGTCGAGTTGTTATTGGACTGTATTTTTAATAAACAGAGGACAAGACGGAGTCTCTGAGAGCTACAAGACACATGCGAGTTGCATACGTGAAATAGCGTACATAAGCATAGTTTAATGTCTGATGCTATCTATCGACACACGCATGACGTAACAACAACACGTTATATTCACGTACAATGTGGAGGCCATTCGACCAATTCGGTTCGTGTTTGTTACAAATCTGCTATGTGTTGTTTAAGTTCAAGAAAGCGGCAACTTTGTACCAAACGTAATTCGAAGATTGTTCTCAAGGTCCCAAACTTGGCTGGAATTTGGGGCCGACAGCAAACTCAGATACAAATATAGTCTAAGCTGCTAAAAGTTCGTGCAACTAAGCCACTGAAAAACCAAGCCAATGAGAAAACTATTTTTTTTCCACGTGTGAGCACAATGTAGCTGACTTATCACTCATGTCTTTATCCATTAGGCCCACTGGGTTGGCAATCGTGGCAGAGAAATGTTACACCCACCGACTCTGCTTTGAATGCATGATCCACACCATAGTGCTTGGAGTCTGTTCTTCTCCATTCACAAGTCTGGATTCTTGGTTCCCTGGCCGCACTACTCTACCATGCCTCATTTATTTTTTTACCAGGTATGTGTGCTTCTTCCACGCACTGGTACCAGAACGTCAAACGTTCGGGTCGCTGGCCTGCAACGTTCCCTACGAGTTCAACGAGTCAGACTTGCGTATCAGCGCACGGCAGGTTCAGTTAATGCAGTGGGTTCGTAATGTATGTATGTTGAACTTCTTTAGCACCGTACGTAGCCAACCATCCCAATCAGAGGTGCGGGAGAAGGAGAACAAACTAAACAATGTATGCATGTTGAAGTTCTTCAGCACTGTAAATAGCCAAACGTGCCAATTGGAGGTGCGGGAAAAGGGCAAGAAACAAAACGATGAATATGTGTGTATGTTGAGTTTCTTTCGCACCGTACGTAGCCAACCGTGCTAATCGAAGGTGCGGGAAGACAACGAATTAAACACAAAAAGCAGCTTTAAAAGAAACGAGTTTGTCAATCTAGATGATTTCGAAGTGCATCACTCCGGCAGCTTCCTAATATCAGAAGGAAGAGCGTTCCAGACGGCCGCAGAAGCGCATCTGAAAAGCGCGCGATGCGGTGACCACCGTCTTGTTTCGCTGGTTTGACAAAAGCCGCTGCTGCGAGGGTGACCGGAGTCCGCGTGAAGCTTTATGCTCCTTGACGAGATCAGCGAGGTAACGTGGTTCATTGTGGCAAGCACTTTGTGTGTAATGAGTGGGACCTTACAGGTGAAGTTGACTTACGGGTTGCTTAAACTTGTGGATGGTGAACTCTCCATTGGTGGGGTCAGGCTCACTGCCATCGGACAGGGCACTCATCAAAGCCACCAGTGACTTGGGCACAGACACCTGGAACACGGGGACAGAACAAGAATCACTCCTCTTGCATTGTAAATGCGACGTCAACAGTGGGCCACAAGCATGTTGTCCATTAAATCGGTTTACATACGAGTAGCCCCAAAAGTTAGTCGACAAGAGGCGGACACAGTTAGCTATTTGCAATTAACTTCTATTCACATCAAAATAGCATGATCTTGAATTTATTATCACAAACATGCACCTAACAAAGCGACAAGGAAGGAATTGACATAAAATAAATTAATAAGTTGTACTCAATCTTGGGAAAATCATTTTGGGCCACCCCGTGTATCTGAGTCACTGGCATTGTGGCAAGAGCACCCAACGCACCATTGGCAGCTGTTGTGATCAAATCTTGTTTGTGGGTTGACTCAGCCCATTCCAATGCAGCCACGGACCCTGCCACACAATTGTGGAATTACCACCGCCAGCTCCAGGTCACCAATGGAGCTGCATGCAACCCAATGCTCAATTGAGGATGGATGGCGGCGCTTTCATTTTTTGGATTGGCATACGTACGTGTATTAAATTCTGGCCTGTGTGGAATGACCTTCAATGTATTTTCCATCCGCCTCTTCTCTTTCCATTCGCGCAACAGAAAGGTCAGAAATGTAGTCGTTGTATCCCTCGGACAGGCCCCTTCATTGCCCCTATTTTTGTGTTGTTGTTTTTTGTTTTAGCAGGTAAGGCCCACTGAGCTATGCAGCTCTTCCCCAAAGCGACCTGGCCACAGATGATAGCTCAACAAAGTGGCTTATCACGTGGAAATTTACAACTGCCAAATACTGTAAATGCATGTTGATTATAAATGTGGGGAGAAAACTCTGAAAACTCGGAGAAAAACATCCACGCGACCACGGGGAGAACATGCAAGCTCCAAATATACAGCAGGCGCCAGGGTCAGGATCGAACCTACGACCTCCTGTATACCAGGTGAGGCAGTTAACATCTCTCAAACAGGCTCCATCTCATTATTTGGGTCTTTCGGTGAAGTCACGTAGATAGGTTCAAATAAAATAACAAAAAATAACCAAAAATTACAAAAAACGACAACGTTGTTGTTCATCCTGAATAATCTACGTTCTCTGTCTACAGACTCCCCAACACGTGGACCTGGAACCGAGCTGGGGTCCGGTCCGTTGTAGCTAGTTACGGTGTAACTAGTGCAGTTAGCCTGGTGGTCACCACCATACGTTGTTATTTTGTTAAGGGGCAGTTACCCCCTGTGTTGGTGTTAATAAATGTGTTGCCTCCAAAGTGTGCGTCTGCGAGTCAGTTTGAGCCCACTGCATAACTACTGCCGCAGACACAGCTTAGTTTGTAGACGCCGGGGTATTGCATGTTAGGGATCACATCAGGGGCGGTTTCTTCATTAGGGCGATTGGGCGACGCACCACCAATGTCATTCAACCATAAAGTCACGCTAGCCGTCACTGTGCCTCTGGATATAGTCCAATCAGCGTCATGCTACGTTCTGTGGAGTACCGCCTCTTTTTGGGCGATTTCCCTCCAGCTGAGAATCGCCCCGAGTGGTCCCATAGACTTACATTCAAAGATGTTTTTTTTCGAACGGGGGCGCTGCAATGCATTCTCTATGGCTTCCGGGAGGGTTCGCCCTAACATGCTTACGTCATCATACGTAAGCACGTTTCATCCAACAATATAATTTGTCGCCACCTAGTGGAATCTTTAATAAAAAAAACTTGAGTGGTTTGTTTTAATAGTGAGTATAGAAACAAACAAGATGTATTGTAAGAGTCACTTTATTTTTCATTAATATTAAAGAAGTGAAGTTGCCTTTACATGCTTAAGCTGTTAATTTATCCATTGCATGGGTGGACCTTATCCTTATCAATCATCCAGACATTTGCCCCCCCTGAGAGATTTTGCAGGAGCCACCACTGGATCACATCCTTCACAGATGGGATCAGATCACGAATTTCATGTACTGTGTTAAATCAAACCTGGATCTTGTGTTTGCTCATGATTTTGTAGATATTTTTGGTGACCCCTGCTTTGTATGGCAAGGTGATGGTTTTGATTGGGTCCTCAGATGGTTCTTTGCCAACGGTTGGGGTGATAGCTTTACGGATTGTGTAGTCTGAATAACCATTCATCTTGAGAGCTTGGTGTACGCGTTTCAGTTCACTGGCTAGATGATGATGGTCGGAAATACATCGAGCTCTATGGTGCAGCATCTCAGGGTAATGAGCTCACTCCTATTTGACAGGAAGCAGAGCCCACTAGGCATCTCCAAATGCACTTAAATCGCTCGGTACAGCTGGCGTTTTCATTTACACGGTCGCGGATGGTGCATACCATTATGGGTCAAACATTTCGCTGGGTTTTGAGATCCTAACAAAAAGATATCCGATTGCCCCTGCATAACTCAATGGCCCTGCGATGGGGAAGAGTTGAATTAATTGACGCGCCGGTATCAGCGCTCCGAAACCCAAAGTTTAGTTTGGCAGTCGTCTCTTGTGTGAGCATGAGCACGTGTGTGGCTATTTAAGGTCGTGACTCCGCTTACAGAATGATTTACTTAAACGCCGTAATTTGGGTATAAATAGAGCACGGGTTCCATTAGACCCAGCCAAGGCTTTGGGGCAGCAGTAGGCCCAGTAACGCCATCCGCGCACGCAACGGCCAACTGCTGTCAGGTAGCTTAGGCATGCTAGTAGCAGTTTATACGGTTTACAGCGGCGTAAAAGCCCACTTAAGGCTTACACAAACAAGCATATAAACAAACTGTGAGGGCTGCGTGTAGGCGGTTGGAAAAGGAACACTCTGATGAATGCACAGAGGCAGGTGTCGTCACACAAACAAAGTGACGGAAAACTGATTAAATGTTCATCCATGTCAATAAACAGATAGTTGCGGAATCTTAAACGTGCATTGCTTAACAAGCTTAGGCTTTACCCTTAACATGCCTGGTCATTGCTATGGCACCAAAACAAACTTATTAGAGCAAAAAAAAATAGCCTTGCAAACATTTGAATCCAATTCCTTACAACTACAGAATTAGACGGTGACATTTGAGGTGGCTGGGGGGACTCGGGGGGGCGGCTAATGTCTGGGTCAGAGAATTTAAATCGGCACCACTAATATCTTGGGTTTGAAGATAGGCAGCCACACAAGGTTAACGTTTCTAGCCTCAGCTCAATCATCAAAGGCTACACAATAAACTCACAGAGTTTAATAGCTAAGAGCAGATAAAAAAAATCCTTTTATGAAAGTGTAATTAATTATGAGGATGCTCTGGTGGTGTAGTGGTGAGCACACTGGACATGCAATCCGCAGGTTGTCGGTTCGATCTCTTGGCACGGCAGTTGAAAACAAATGGCACAAGTTTCTCAAATCCCTCGGCATCTGTCCACCCAGCAGTGTCAATGGGCATCATGACAGTTAATCGACTGGCGGGTCACGTGTGGTGGGATAAAGTGTGGGTACTCCCACCTATTTCAAGATATCTGGCGAGCGTGGAAGAGTAGGCCAATAATACCCTATAGAGGGGTTCTCAAGAGCTCCCTTCATTGGAGGCCCTTCCACTAGTATAGGTAAGAGCACGCAGACGCGGGGCTGCACTTTTATTTTTACCAAAAAAAAATGCTTAATAATTCATCGTGTCTTAAGTGTTATGTGAGAACAAATTGACATGTGGCTGTGATTTTTTTTCCTTTAAAAAAGAAGAGCCGGATAAACAGAGCGAGAAGGCACCACCTCGAACACCGCACGTTTATTTATTTTCTCGAAAACGTTTAAACTGCCGGGCGGCAGTAAACACCGCCTGCGCAGCCTGCATCAGGGTCAATGCCCAGGCAGATACCGCAGAGGTCACGGTGGCCGGTCACACAAGTGCAGATCATGCCCGACAAAGATTCACGCTTTGATCCACGTGCCTCGTTTCCCTTGACTCCCACGTCAAAAGGTGGGGGCTGGCAAAGGTCTTGTCACGGGCTCCATCTGATTGGCCACCCACAGTCACCTGACTGGAGGGTGTGTCTGATCACATGATAATTGCGACTCGCTGTGATTGGTCACCGACGCTTTTTAATTGCCACTCAATGGGCACCGGGTCAGGAAGCCAACAGCCCCCCCTGATGAAGACTGCAGCTCAGCGGGTCAAAGGTGGAGATGAAACATTTCAATGTTTCAGGCTGAACCTTCCACTTCTGTTTGTGCTCAACAGCCGATTTCTTGACATGCGAGAATACATAACGTAATCCTCAGAATCATGTTCTGAAACTATATTACTCAAATAAAAGTATTTATTTGAGCAAACTCATCCAAGGCATTTCAGGAAGCGCACCTTCCAGCTAAGAGTACGCCAGCGATGTGACTACAGAACGGTGTGTGTCATCTTCCCGGGAGTTCCAGCAAAATGTTTATTAACCTCATGCCATGACTCCAAGAGCACATTAGTATGCCTAAATAAAAAGCCCATTTTTGAGATATGCCAATTGTGTTAGAACACAAGTCCAACTCTCCATGCCAAAATATTGTTTCCATTCTCTAAGTTTGTGGGACTTGTAGACAATGTTTATCAGCAGCATTTGTTTAAGCAGGCAAACTTAGAACCGGTTTTGACTTTCTGAGCCTCATCAGAAGTCAGTCCCTTAAACAAATGCTGCTGCTCCGTGCCAGGTGTTATCTGCGATAACAATTCAATCAGCCAGACACCATAAACCCATAAACCTGCTGAACACAACTCTTGTTTATAACGGGTGTCAGAGGCATCACTCTGAATTCGGTTCATTGTTTTATCATTTAACAGTCCAGCAAGAATAATAAATGGCGACCTGGCTGACTGATTATGGTTGCGCCAGCACAGCCATTAATTACTTGCCACAGCAAAAAAAATGGTAATTCAACTGCAATAAAAAATACTAAAACATAAAGTGTTGAGATTCGAAATTCTCATCGTGATCCGAAAAAAAAATCTACGCGAAAAATATTTGCGACCGAAAAAAATGAGGTAATCCATCGTGCGTAATTTAACCCGTAGACTGCGCAGTGTAAGTGTAAGAGTTCACAACTGGTCTCAGAGAGGGCCTTAGTGGTGGAGGTGCTGCTTGCGAGTGCACTGCGGTGCATTTCACTCGGGCACCGCTGCGTCATTACCTTGGCATCGTAGGTGAACTTCAGCGACGGGGTGTCCTGGCAAGGGACCATGCTCCGGCAGTGAATTGCCTGCAGAGACAGAGTGGCGGTTTGCGTGAGTATTGCAGCTGTCGACACTCGATACACATTCACGTGGCATTTTCCTCCGGGTCCTCCGGTTTTTCCCTCCACCTTGAGAAACGTGCGTTTAGAGTATTTGGCTGCGAAACATTTCCACGTGATGATAAACCACTTCGTTAGGCTATCATTTATGGTCAGGACGCTTCTGAAAAAGAGCTACTCTGTATGTAGCTCAGTGGGTCTTATCTGGTAAAATAAAAAATAAACTTTAGTTTTAAAAGTTTTGTTTACATTATAGCTTCTTAAGATCTTGTTTTATTTTTGGGAAGAGTCCCGTCCATGTCAGTGGCTCTTCAAGTCAAGCATCTTTCCAGGCAGGGATCTGCCATCGCATTTTGTATTTAAATACAAACATTAAAGGCTCAACGGGGATAGTGCTGGTCTAGTCTTTAGTGTGCAGTCCCATTAATCCTACTGGTCATCTGTGAAAAAGAGCTTTATAGCTCATCTGATTTCTCCAGGGATAAATAAAGATTCTGAATCCGGCAACTTGAGTTCAACTCTCAGCCGCAGCTAAAATCAGTGGTGAGTAATATTTGAATGGGTCCTGGTGTCCCCTTTTAGGTGTAGCCACGAAAGTAATTAACCACTTGACGAAAGCACCGCTGTGTAGCTGACAAAGAGCCAAGGTGGCCTAATGAGATGTCACGGCAAACATTGACCTTGAACAAATACATTTATAATTTGATACAACGAGAATCAATACAATGCTGGAAGAAGGCACCCCCCTTGGCCATGTGAGTCATAGGGGTTTGCTTTAACCATTCCTTAGCGTGCTGGTCAGCGTGGTAAAGGGTGGGGGGTAGGGGGTGGGGTGGTGGTTCCGGGAACGGTCCAGAAAACACTCGACCACTGATGTTAGCCGTGTCCAAAAAAAAAATCGAGTTAAGTGTTCGTAGCATAGTGCGCAAATCATTGCGTAAACTGCTCCACGCCGTGTATATAATACGCCCGAGTGATTGAATGAACCGACTGAATGGGAGTATCTTTTCAGTGAGAGATCGTTGTACTCACGAAAGATTTCTTAACAACTACGCTTCACTTGATGTACCCCCTGAAATGGCCTTTCACAGCCGCAAACGTGTTAATGCGACCGCTTCGGCCACGTTAAACTTTAACGCAGTGTTACATAAGTTGACAGAACATTAAATGAGCGGTAACTCGGAAGATACAATCATTGACGATTCTACCGGCCAAAGCTGGAAGGCCACAGGTGAGTTCACTCGCCAATGGGCCAAGTTGCAAGGAGTCAACAGTTTGGAATGACTACGGCAAGCTAAACCATCTACAGCTAGACGTTAAAGCTCCTGAGTAACATTAATGATATTTGCGCGTATTAATGTCATAGTCCCATAGCCCATCATGATCAGCCGTGGTCAATCCACTACAGGGTTATAAGCCTTGATCCTGTGATATAATAATTCCCACCTGCAGGTATATTGAACTTCTATTGCACCGTACACAGCCAACCGTGCTCATCCACGGAAGGACAACAAAGTAAACACCAAAAAAGTTGAAAAGAAATGAGCCTTCAATCTAGATGATGTAAAAGTGCATAGGTCCAGTGGCTTCCTAATATCGGAAGGAAGGGCGTTCCAGATGGCCGCAGAAGCGCATCTGAAAGCGCGCGATGCGGTGACCGCCTTTGTTAAATGGCCAGCCAAAAGCCGCTGCGAGGATGACCGGAGTCCGAGTGATGGTTTGTGCTCCTTGGCGAGATCGGGAAGTTGGGACAGACGAAGTCTCCTCCATGTCGTTCCGTGGTCGATCCGGCCCCCAAACACCCCCCCCCACCATCCCCCTTGTTTATCCTGGCCTGTACAGGTGGGGACTTGCCTTATGATTGTTTTAATTAATCATCATCATTACGATCCACGGGCAGATAGACCCAAGAAGTGTCCATTGCACATTCCGTTATTTGTTTCCACTTTCCTCGTCTGTCTTGTGCCAACATGCTCAAGAGGTGCCACATCTCTTACGTTGTCAAGCCATTCTCTGTTAGGTCTTCCTCTCTTTGTTCTAATTGCATTGTTTTTAAAGGTTTTATTGGAGAATAATCGTTTGTGTGCAGGGGGTCTTGGTTTTTGAAAGTTGCCTTTAAATAAATGAATGTGATTGATTGAAGAAAGATGATGATGATTTTGGCAACTCCAGCACGCAACTCTCACGATCCCATTGTAAGCATCAACCATGATTCGTGGTTGCGATTCCGTTCAAGGACAATTTCTCACACCTCACTATTCCCATCTCGTTCATATTGTTTCTTGCTCGTACTGCCTTCTCGTTGTTTCTTCTCGTCTTTTGCAACTTGTTCGTTACGCAAGCCAACACGCAGCATCCACACACAATGTGTACAGTTTTCCCGCTTTATTTACGAACCTGCTATCCACGATGTTAACTATCCACGAATCACATTTGGAACTCTACACGATTGCATCGAGAGAAAGAAAGGTGAGATAAAGCGATGAGAGATAAAGTGATGACATTAAGCGATGAGTTAAAGTGATGAGAGTGACGAGATAAAGAAATTAGATAATCTAGATTCTAAGTTTTTGTGGACCAATTTCATTTTCCGCGAAATTTGCCAATCACGAGCATCACCGTAATGCATCCCTCGCGAAGAATGAGGGATCCTCTCATACACTTTGCATAAAATGTTGCTTGTCAATGTTACCATGCACGGTGTGCCGCGTGTATCGCGAGCATTAAGATCGATGTGAACCATTGAATCGAGGTACCGGTGAGACGGACCTCGCTAGGAACCCCCCACGGGGACTCTACCCACAAAACCCTGTTCCGCTATCTCCTTCCCGTAACTCCACCACCACCACCACGTCCCCCACGCTCCAATACCGTTGGCTCTCCAGAACTCGTTACCGCTAAAGTGATAAAACGCTGGGCGCGAGCTTCTTAAGGATCGACGTTTCATACGTCGGAGTGGTACCCGGCCCTTGACATCTTCTTCCACGTCAATACACCACCGCCTTCTTCTTCACTGCGGCCGTGAGAGAGATCCCGTGACGGTCCCGGAGGACAGCAGGCCATGCGTGCGTGCTAGCGTCGCGGCCCAAATGCGCCAGCTACAAAATGATTGCTCGCAAGTTCGTGGCTTGGGTAAAACCGGGCAGCAGCATCGCACCCTAATGGCAAACTATAGTCGTCGTCTATGAAACACAGAACTTTTGTGATCAGCTTGTGCTCTAAGAACCGCACAATTGCCAAATGTACTTACATCTTGTTATTATTATTGTGGCTAATGAAGTGAAAGGAAGCATAAGGAGTGTGGAGAGCAGTGTGGGGAAGGTGACGACACAACTGATCAGAAACCATCTTGCATGGTTCACAGCCAAGATGCCTCAGCGAGGCACTGGGAAGTGGTAATTTCACTCGTCCACTCGACCAGTGCTGGAAATTCCCCATTTCTATGGTGGGAGCCAGTATATCTAGGAGACAACCAATACAGACTTCCCACAACGTGGTATTCATTTGGTCGATTCTGGAGAGAAATTATAGACCCGAGTTAATCTGCAACCAAATGTGTAAAAACTGTAACTTGGGGGATATCAGATGACGTTAATGTGTTGGTGGTTTTTGATTAAAGCTTTGCTGATGATGCAAGCAAAAGTATCTCGTTTGCCCATGCACTGCATCATTTTACCAATTCGCTGCGCTTGGAGTGGAAACAAATGGCGCGCGGTGTCAAACGAAACTTTGGCGCAGCCGCCAGCCGAAAGCCAAACAGGGGAATGAATGAAAGAAACGGGGCAATCAATTAACAATCACGGCCTCGCCCGTCCTCGCACGGCGGGGCCAGACGGCAGCCGAGAGACAATGCCAGCATTGTTGCAGCCGCGACATTGGCACGAACGTTATTAATGTTGTAACTCCACACAAGGGCTGAGGGGCTGCCTGTTGGACCACACTTCCAAATATCTGTCTTTACCGCCCTGATATCTCAATCGACCTGTTATGCACAGGAGTCAAAAGCTCACTGGCGGTTACAGACTACCAATTTAAATCGACGCACATACGGGTGTTCATGGTTTGCGAATTGAAGGGTCATCTTTCGACAAAAATACCTGCGAACGAGTAAAGGCGTGAAGCGTATACCTATTCAGCACAGCGGTGCAAATGCAACTGGCTGAGGACTGTGGGACAGGCGGATGTTGTGAAAAGGTTTGATATGTGAACACCGATAATAAAAAAAAATAACAGTTAAACTATGGGCAAATATAGCACTGGGTGGAGATGGTTAATTGCTCTGGGCAGATATGTGACTGCCGGATATCTGACTGGCGGATATGTGACATCGTGCTGCACTGACAAAAGCAACGAGCGGTGCGCTCATCTTCTCTGAAGGCACTAATTCCATTGGTGGACATTCAACATTCCTCTGGCTGGGACCGGTCTGTCCAAAGCATGAGAGCACTGTTGACATCCCACGTTGCGGTGTCTAATTAACCCGCCAGGGACGATGGGCGGAGTTGGCCCAGGACCGGGGTGCGAGCTCAGAACCTTTCAACGAGCGAGCCACTCTGCCGCTGGGCCACGCGGCCAGATCACAATCCATTATAAAAGCTCGGCGTTCCGTTTGTCCGTAATTTGTCCGTCAACTCAATTATAAGAGCCTTTCATAAGGCCTGAATCAAAAAGTTATAGAAAGTGGATGCCCCCAGATGTGGGGGTAAAAAGTTGATCTGACAGGTTGACAACAATTGTCGACCCCCCCCCAAAAAATACATGTTTTTTGTAGCCTTATATGCCTACACACCCTACATACAATAGAGTCAGTAGTATCATCTGCACACATTGGGAGGGGGAAGAGGACATCGATGGGGGCGAAGCGCTGAGAAGCCCTTCATAGGAGCTTAGAATAAGGCGGGCCGTAGTTTCGCCTTATTCCAGCTCCTGTAAAAATGTTGAAAGTTAAACTGTTGCTTGAGCTCAACCTTTTTTGTCAAGGCAATACAATCTGAAAATGTGATCTCTCCAACTAAAGAGTCCGTTCAAATATTTGAACGTCCTCTATTCATTTTCACCGTTTGCAACGTAAACATACTGCGCAGCGTCGATGACAATGATGGCGAATTGCTCTATGGCTGAAGCAAGCCGGCTCGTGCAGTGGGTGAGGAACCCGGAGAAACTTGGTGAGGAAGTGAAACGGCGTCTTGCCTTTGTGGTTAGGAATTACCGCTTTAATCGAACGCAGTTGGTTGCATTCTTTCGCTCCGACAACAGCTTACACGGTCACACGGGCAACGGATCAGCTGGCTCCCCGTCAAAAAAAACAATCCCATTAGCATTGCACACAGGCCATTCAGAGGGCACACATTGCGAGCCCTGACTGTGGGTCGCCACTATGGGAGGCTCCCGGGTTAGTGCGTAACTTAACGCCGGGGGTCGGTCAAAAAAGTTACCGACTTTTTTTTCTTTTCCGCGGCATGAATAATGCGGCTGGCGTCAGCACATTTCGCGAACTTGGCTGCGATCTCGGCAGCGCCGGGGGCCGCTATTCATAGACGCTCGGTCGCTCGCCCGCCCGCTCACGTGTCTCTACGGCATCAGCACATTCATGGCCGGCGCTGCATTGGCGGAGCAAAAAAACCTTCACGTAGGAAGCAACGCAACTATAGCTTTATTTTATAACGGTTCCGGCGTTACTTTTAGTTTAGGAGCGTAAGTCTAATTTTGCTGGAGCGTGGCTCCTACCCATACGAATGTGGAATTTTTCACCGGGTCTGAATAGCGGCCTGTTGCACACAATATGAGCAAGTAGGTTTCTGAGTAACTTTTGCAGAGCCAGAGGGCCGCATTTTCTCCAGGCACCCGTGTCATTTTACATGATATAAGACTTGAAAATTAAATCGGCGAGATACTGAAAACCAATAAACTTGCCGAACAACTCTTGAAGACATGTTTACAGAGGGCATCAGATGTGTAACTCTTAATTTTAATGGTTGTTTTGATCAATTAACAGTCCAGCGAGAAAATACAAAAAATGCGAATGAAGACCTGCCTGACCGTACTTGCGTAACCACAGCCATGAATTACTTGCCACATAATGAGGTTGCAATTCATTTAACACTTTGAGCTGTGACATGAGCATACCACGACCTGTTAATAATTTGTGGGGTTTTTTTCTCCTCCAGATAATGATTGTTTTAACGAGTATGTCGCTTGATCGCAGTGAAATAAAAGCGTTTCCACGTTCAAACCAACGTTGTCAGCGCCGCCCTTATTTGTGGAAACTCCACATCCCTCTCTGGTCGTTAGCCAACCTCTTGACAGGGCAACCAGTATCAACTCCCCACAAAGTGACGGTGATTTTAATGAACCCTGATTCAAAGAAGGTCAGAGGCAACTCCCGACGCGAATGTGAACTGCAGCACTTATGAAATTAAGTGGAATGTGCCTGGCTGGATCATATCTCTTGAAGCAAAATGTAATCGATTAGCCCTAGGACTAGGTCGCTTCTGAAAAATAAGTTAAAACCTCAGTGGGCTTTGCCTGCTGGGATGGGGATGGTTTAGATTTATTTGTAGATTTTGGGGGGATTTGTTTTACCTATCTTGTACTAAGCACTCCTGTCGTGTTTTGTTTTGCATTGTTTGTTGTTGAAAATAGGGTTTCCCCTTTTTTTCTGGCAACAAAACAGGCGTTAAGATGTTAAAACACACAGATGATATTGTTTGTTGTTGTAACCGTGTGCCCCGACTGGACATTTGTGGAAAAAAGCTTCATAGCTCATCAGATTCTTCCAGTACAAATAAATATTCTGATTCTGATGAATGCTTCCGATGGCAAGTTTCAATCAGTAATATTGAACAATATAATCGCTAAACAAATTTTATAGGGAAGCACTGACCCAGAAGGCCCAGAGGCTGACAGATTCCGTGTTCAGATCTTTCAAGATGAAACCAAACCCCCAGCCCACTCACTGTTTACCGTCACTCTTGTGGATGTCGCAAAAGGATCTCTCAAATTTGCCAATTCCCCACCGAAAAGTGTTTTCTACTTCGTAAAGGACTCCGTTTCTGATCACTCATTATTCAAGGTTTAAGGTAATATGATTTTATGCTGGGCATTTAAAAGCATGACAATGAGACTACCTGAATAAATGTTAAGATGTTAATTTTCCTCATGACCAAATTACCTAGAGCGTGGTTGCCCGGCCTCATCAGAACTCAGAAGCTATGCAGGTTTGGGGCCTGAACAGGGCATGGTTGAGTGACTTCCAGCAACAAAAAGCATCGGTAGTCAGCACCATCGGCACTGGAAGGCATTGAAGCTCAGTCCATTGATGATACCGCACCTCCGATGAGCACAGCTAGCTACGTACGGTGCAAAAGAAGTTCAACATACGTACATCTACACTCCCCTCACAATCGCCAAACCGGACACTCACCACAGTGGTGTAAATACCGTACACATAACCCTCAGTGTCTGCATGGCACGGCAGGAGGCCCTAGTCTGTCAGTGACAAACGCGCTGTAGACGCACGCGTGCACGGCTCTATTCAAATGGACGTACGTTAGGCTAACATGCTCAGGGTTATATCACGTGATCTATATGGATTAGCTGCCGCTGATGTCTTCATATGACGCTTCAAACTCATAAATTTTGCCCTTTCATAAACCCAAAAAAAAATTCTAATTTTAATTATCACGAACCTGTGCCAATGAGATAATAGTAATATCATAACAGACTGCAGACAGGGTAACAATGCGGGACGAGTGGCATCTTCCATCGTTAACGTGAATGTACATAGAGTGACCCATTTATAGACACCCCACTCATTGCCAATGACCCTCTCCAATGTCTCCTCAATAGGCGACTTGATATCGTGAATATTGCAAAACCTGTGGCCCATGTTCGACTAAAAATCTAAACTACTACTGTATTTGTTTTTACCAGGTAAGGCCCACTTAGCTATACAGCTCTTCTGCATAAGCGACCTGGCCACAAATAATAGCCCAACGAAGTGGCTTATCACGTGGAAATTGAAAGCAGCCAAATATCGATTTAAAGCTTTCGTGACTGCAGGGATTCATCTTCTTGGGTCTTTCGGTAAAGTCACGTAGAAGAGAAGTAATAAAATAATAAAAATAAAACATAATAAAATAATATAATATAATAAAATAATATTATTATTATTTTATTTTATTATGTTTTATTCACGTAGAAGGGAAGTAATAAAATAATAAAAATAAAACATAATAAAATAATATAATAAAATAATATTATTATTATTATTTTATTTTATTATGTTTTATTTTTATTATTTTATTACTTCCCTTCTACGTGACTTTACCGAAAGAACCAAGAAGATGAGCAGCCAAATACTCTGAATGCACGTTTTGGAGAAAAATCCACGCGACCACGGGCAGAGAGACATGCAAACTCCCAAATATACAGCAGGCGTCAGGGTCAGGATCGGTGAGGGAGGTAACATCTCGCCACCTCGGCGCCAGAGAACCGGAGAAGAAAGCTGTAAGAACCGAGGGCAATGCGTCGTTGTGCACGATGGGGCTGCCATTCTGAACAGCCCATACATGGCCCACCCTGTGGTAGCACATTACACAAACCCCTGGCACAGGTGGCTACGCGGGGACAACTGTCATCCAAAATAGCGAATCGCTTACCGGTGGGGCATCGGAGCGACCGAGGTGCGATGTGACGTAAGAAGCAATAAATGTAATCCGCCTCAAAAGGTGGTAAAAAGTGTCGCCCCCTGCTGGTGAAGCGCACGCGCACAGGCACCTTGAGGCATGAGAGCCGGGTTACTAAAAGTCAACCTGTGAAATTGGACGGCCCAGACACTGCAATGCAGCAGGCCGTGTGAGTAGGAGGTCAAGTGGCGCACTGCGTTCTTGATCCACTACAACAACAACAAAAAGCACTTTCAAAGAGTAGACAGGCCAGTTCACGTTAAACAACCGGTGTTTGAGGCATGGGTAATGATCTTGGGCCAGAAAGTAATGATGTGGCCTTTCCATACTCGAGTTTAATTTGTTTAAAGAGGTGGGAACTTAAGATATCAGGATAGTCTAATTTGTAAGAATGACCTGGGGCATCCGTCTGCCAATTTTGGGGGTGACGATTGTCATGTGTAATGCTAATTTAGCAAAAAAATGTTTTTTGCCAAATATGGCCGGCACACATTTTATTTGGCAAATATGGCCGGCACATAAATGGCCTAGTCTTGCGAATGGCAACAAAGAATCTTTAACATCCACTGTGAAGCAGACAATGCGTGATAGTACCACGGTTATTCTTATGACACCAGCACCTTCGATTAGCATGGATTGGCTACGGACGGTGCGTAAGAAATTCAACATACATACAGCAGCAATAACCACGGAAGCTGCAATTCGACCTGCGAACATATGCAACAAACCATCACACCAAGTCCGGCCACCCTCACAGCGGCTTTTGACTTGCCATCGAACAAAGACGGCCACCGCATCACACGCTCCTGGATGCACTTCTACGGCCGTTTGAAACACTATTCCTTCCAATATTAGGAAGCCACTGGAGCTATGCACTTTTAAAATGTAAATTGGAAACGAATTTCTTTAGAACTGCTGTTGGTGTTAAGTTTGTTGCCTCCCCGCCTCTCCGCACCTCCGATTATCACGGTTGGCTACGTACGGCGCGCAAGAAGTTCAACATACGTACATACAAGTGGCGAACGCGCTGCCGCTCGGCTGCATCACTATCCTTGTATGCGGATGGACGATGCTATAAATCAATTGGCAAGTAACACTACGAGAGTAAGCATCTTGGAAGTTGAGGATAGAACCAGTGCAGGAAAAGATGCCAGACATGCGAGTGCAGATCTTGTAGAACAAGATAAATAGATACGAACTCTGCAACAGCTAAAGGATCTGGCCCAAGGCAGGAAGTGATGGAAAGTTGTTTTTCGTGTAGTGACATCGCGGATGTCACTGTGTAATGCCGGCCCGAGAGAGGCACGGTATGCGATATATTGCCATCGCGGGCACCACATATGTTTCATTTCAGTTTCATTTATTTGCTATAGCCTTGTGAGCCATTCGGCTCTTGAACGTGGGTGCAGTACCTGCCCTGGAGGGGCTCTGTGAGCGCTGTCTGACAGTGCTCAATGGTACCACGCTTTGCGTGCAGTGCCGACCCCTACAGGATAGGGTGTGAGAGTGCCGGCCATGGGAATGGAGTTACTAAGGGCCATGGCACTCTGGTTGACCCCGAAGGACACGTGACCGGTAAAGTCTACACAGGGCCCTAGGGTGGGGGCTAGGGGTGGTCACGTGTCAGGCCCGAGATCCTGCTCGAGGATTCTAGAAGGTGGTCGTGGCTAGGGGCGGAGCCAGCCCCGCCGCAGAGGATATAAGCCGGGTCCCCGAGAGGGACCAGCTGCTGTTGTTCATCCTGAAGAATCTACGTTCTATGTCCTACAGAGTCTCCAACACGTGGATCCAAGCTGTGGTCCGGTCCGTCGTAGATAGTTATGGCTAGTGCAGCTAGCCTGGTGACCCACCACCATAGGTTGTTATAGAGTCAAGGTGCAGTTACTCCGTGTGTTGGTATTAATAAATGTGTTGCCTCCAAAGAGTACATCTGCTACTCAGTTGAACTCACTACATTCGTATAAACGGCATTGGTTGTGATGACCTTCTGACTCTGACTTGTACAGTCTCCACGCATACCATTCAGCCTGCTCACAAAACAAACACGCAAGCTCTTAACATTGATCTAGCACATGCCCGCCCAGTGAGGCACGCTCCTGCCACAAGTTTATCAATGGCGCGCACTTGAAAACCGGCGACTTTGGAAGCGAGGTTGGTGGCTCATGCAGAGATGGTGCCGCCCGAAAATACTCACCTGCAGAGCCATGCCGTGGCTGTTTTGGGGCAGTACGGAAAGTAGGTCGCCGATCGGCCTCTGTGGTGGTTGGGTGTTCTCTCCCTTCACGTGTGACTTTTCGCTGGGCACTCATTCTGGTTTCCACCCACATGAACGATCACTGATGAGGCAGAATTATCTGAACCCCTACTTAATGATAATGATGACGAGGTAAATCGAGGTTTCCCTGGGTACAGCAATGATCAATTTCGCATAATTATAAATAATTGTTATTGTGGGATGGGAGAGGATACGGCGGTCAGCAAACTGAACTTTGAACCCAATGACCCAAGATCGATTGCCGGTTATGCTAACATCACCGCCAATTGATATCTGAACCGATCCTGGCTATACCCCGCATACCGGCGCGCAATCATCGTGGTGAAGTATGGTCAAACAAGCCCCTCATGATGATTGTTATGGTCAAGTGGAGGTTGTTTCATTCTGTCTCCACAACATTGTCCATCAGCCCGTTCTGTTTCAATCTGCAGATTAGCATAGGATTGCCATATAATCAGCATAGTATTTGGATGTAATTTGAATATTTTTTAATAATGCCTGGACAAACATTTCCTTTTAATGCATTGTTCGGGTGAAGAATCGATATTCGTTGTGCTCATGTCCCAGACCACATAACGTCTTCAGCCTCTGCAGGAAACCTCGTGAAAACGTCGGCACTCGCTGGACGGCATCGCCGGCGGCCGTGGACGTGGCAATAAACACGAACCTCACCGAGGACGCGACAGTGAAAGAAGCACTGGCGCTTCTCTCTCTGTGCCACAACCATGACGGACCACGCTACACCGCACTGGAACGGCCTCCCACAAATGGACCATCATCACAGACTCGCCGAGCCGTGACTGTCGTGAAGTCCGAAGTATCAAACGCATCACCAACGCATAGCACCATCCACACAGCTGCATACTGGCAGTGTCGCTGCGATCCGTGAAGCGTGTAATGCCTCCTTGGATTGGTTGAACTATTTACGATTAAACTAAACTGTTTTTTTATACTCTTTGGTTCTTTCGATAAAGTCACGTAGGTACCTACGTGACTTTACCGAAAAAAGCAAAGAGTATGGATTCCTGCAGTCACGAAAGCTTCAAATCAAGATTGGTTAATTTTTTATTTTACCACTGAGCGTTAGAGCTGTTTTTCAGAAGCGACCTAGCTAGCACAAATGATAGCTCAGGAAAGTGGCTCGTCACGTGGAAATGTATAACAGCCAAACACTCTAAACGTACGTCGATTCTCAATAAAAATCCACGCCAACCACTGGGAGAACACGCAAACTTCAAATATACAGGCGTCAGGGGCCAGGATGAACTTAGCGTTAGGCCACAATGCGTTCTAACACCGTCGCTTTTCCCTCCTGCTATACGAAGAAAAACCAAACAGAAGAGGCACCATATAACTCAGTGCACTGCAGGACCTCGTTGAATTACAGATGCTTACCCAGACTTGAACCCAGGTTTTTTTTTTACGAGCAGTGCGAGCTTAGCCGCACTGCCCCCTGCATTAACAAGTGACCGGGCCACCTCTCGTAAATATGTTGTTTTGAATTTGTGTGCCCGCAGTTGTTTACACTGGCAACCGGGAGGAGGGGAGGGGCTCGCTTACGGTCGTTTAATCGAACAAGTGCAACGACAACCGCCACCCGCTGATGCTGCTCCTGGAGGGTAACATGGAAACAAGCCGACGTTCATATTGTACGCCCGTCCAATTCAACGCCGCCACGTGGTTATCGAGCGCAAGCATCCTTATCCCGAAATAGTTTTACGTCCTGTCCACATTCCTATGACGAAGGCCAGTCTCTACTAAAGAGCCACCCCACGACGCGACCTGCCGAGTATAACGTCACGTGCCAATGTTCACATTGGGAAAGTGTGTATCTTTTATAAATAAAACTTATTAAGCGTTAAAATACATTTATTTGTGCAGGAAATCTTCATTTGAATTTGAAGACTGATCATCAGGATGGTCATGCATTGCAACGTTTGACCAATTTCTTAACAAGAGGCCCAAGATCTCTTCCCTGATAGTGTTTGGCATATTTCCCAACGTAACGTCGCACGCCTGTTGCTAAATTTGGTTGTGAGAACCTCTCTTCAAACTCGCAGGCGCGTGAGCTGAAAGAATAATAACTGGCGCATTAAAACACTCGTACAGGTCACGGTGTAAACAGATTCTCTGTGTTGGCTGGTGGAAGGATCATCACACATATTTGGTACAATCATTGCGTGGCTGAACCCTAAATTCAATTGTGCGTCATGGGTAACGGAAAGTTCACACATGGGAAGCAACAGGAGTAACTGGCGAAAACACATCAATGTACCGCCCTTAGTCTATCAATTGCTAGAAGGCCGCCCAACGCGGTGACGGTTGTGGGGGTTATTTGGCCATACTTCACCACGTTGGTTAGTGCAGGTTGCCGATGGAGCTGGGGGGGGGCAAGACCAGCTCAGATATCTCTGTGCCAGTGATGTTCACCATAACCAGGAATCAAACTGAGATCGCCGAGTTCATAGTGCACTGCGCTGCAAACCTGGCCACCAAACATTACACACTCCCTTCGGGCAGGTCAGCAACCCACTTGCTCTGCTGCGCTCAACTGATCACCTCTCGTAGCCCTGCAGCTTGGGAGTTTGCCTATACGAAGCAACAGCAACACAAAATGGCCAATTCTTGGAAGCGATGAGAAGCAATAATTAATTCCATTTAGAAAATGCAAGGCTCTGGAAATACATAAAAATAACCCGTTGGCCAAGGGGAGAAAAAAAAAATTCAAGTTTTGGAGCGAATCGAGGTAACCCGAAAGCAAGAGAAAATAAAAGTGCGGGGCGTTGAGGTGGGGATCAAACGGCGCCGCCGCCGCCGAATGGCGACGACCGCTGGGGCAGGGCGCTCGCTGCACGGCCGGGGAGCAGCGCAGCAGAGCGCACGGCGCAGTGTGGCGTGGAGCAGGAGGAGCCGCGTCCAGGGAACGCACAGGGGGCGCAGCCCACCGGTCGAACGATGATGTCCCAGGCTCTTCGGACACCCGCTGCCGCCCCACAGGCCGCACGCTTGACCCCAAATACCTTTGGGGTTACCACTCACGGGTGAAAATTCAACGTTTTTACACCTTGCAAACGTGCGCATTGTCACGCACAACAACTCTGGCTGTCGCCTGATGAGGCTTGGTTGTAATTACCGGTGAAAAATCACGGTACTCGAATTGTAAATGTTGTGGGTTTACTGTCCAACACACCGCTGTGCTGAACTAGTAACGATTTGTCCCGTTCCGTTTACGTGACAAACCTTACCAATTGGCTGTGTCAGGTGGTAGCGGGTTTAATGACGCGCAAAAAACCTCGCTTTTGGATGCACGCAGATCACAATGTGTGGTGTTATCGACAAGTCCTAAGTGTCTCCCTACTCAAAATAGCCGATCATCTTCCCTTTCGGTATTCCAGGTTTCAGTGATTGAAGATCCACATTCCCTCATTCCTGTGGCGGAGACCCGTTTCACTTTCCGGCGCGCAGAAGGCGACTTCCCACGATTCACCCTGGTGGAGCGATGGGTTTCTGAGTTCACCCCCCGACGGGAATTTGAGCTCGGGACCTGCCGACTGTCGAGTGGAACGCTCTTCCCCCTTTGTACAGCCGCCCTTGCGAACAGGGCTCCTAATCCCGTCACACCGTCGGCACCACGGACTCCCAGCCGCCGCGGGCTGCGCTTGAAAGGCAAAACTTTGTTTAATCGATGGTTTATCATCTGCTGCTACAGCAGCAGCAATACAATGTATTCTGTCAGCAATTAAAACAAAACATGCAAAATGCTTTTCGGCTTATGCAATTCCTGTAAGTAAAAGTGTCATTAGCGGATGCCTGCATTGGTGCGCGTGAGCACGGCACTCTGAAGGTTATTTGAGACCGCTGCTGATGAATGGCAGCGACCCTTTGAGGGCTCTCTGCTCACACCCCGCAGGATGCCCGACTCTGGATATCTCCACTATCAAAGCCCATTAATAACCGGGCTCACATAAATCATCATGGCGGCACGGTGACATGCTGAAACTGGAGTCGCCGCAGAACCAAAAAACGCCGCTTGACTGCTCACACTGCTGCCCCTCGCCCGCCTTGAGCCGTGTATTGGATTCTGAGATTGGTTCTGGATCATTCCCCTGTTAAGTCTCACGTACAGAGAGCGAGCACGTGCCAAAGAACGTGCTCCTGCCCGTACTCATTACGCCATGATTCACGTCACACTCCTCAGGTGGAAATGTAGGGTTATTATTTTTAGCGTGCTCGTTCGATACGGCTCGTATTTAAACACGATGGAAAAATCTCACCTCAGTCGTTTTGACCGGTAAAATCAACTGGGTATGTCCCGTGACCTCTTTGCGAGCCTGCCACACTTTACATGCATGTGTGTACTGTATGTTGAACTTCTTTCGCACCGTACGTAGCCAACCGTGCTAATATCGCAGAGTGTCAAACTGTACCTCACCTGGCATGTGTGCTGTGGTCATGTGACCTTCACTTAGCAGCCGATGGAGGTTGTTTTTGTTGTTGCTTTGCGATGTGGAGGCATAGTGCATCGCGCACTGCACTAGAACGCACAAACTCCATCTCGATTCCTAACCACGCACATTGGTAGCAAGCTGTATCTGAACCAGCCAGGTAAATGAGTACCTACTACTCGGTTACAAGGAAATCATCACTGCGTAGACAAAAAAAGCGGCCCACCGCACTGCAGACGGCACCGCCGCTTGCGAGCATTTGCGCTCACTCACAGCAACGTCCTTGACGTTCGCCAGGCTTTCCTCTGTCCTCAAATGTAAAACTACCACATTTCTGGAGGCTCAACGAGGACGCAAAGTAAGCTGCCAGCCCCTCCCTCCATACACCAACCACGCCGATCATGACATAGCCACACCCACTGTCGCATAGCCACACCCACTCCACCGCTAGCCCGGCCCAGACATGGTGAGTGGCCTCCTTCTTGTTCTTTGTGACGTGGGCCCAGACCCCAGGGCTCATTGGGCCCCACGCAATCACAAGTCGGACATGAGGGCAGATAGTGTAATGCTGGGACAAAATCCAGAGTTTCAGAAATGTCTTTGAGACAATGGGATGGAGTCAGAGCGACGCTCGGCAGGTGCGCACACGCGTGTACGTAGACAGCGGCGATCAGCAGCTGTGCACACGCGTGTACGTGGACAGCGGCGATCAGCAGCTGTGAACATGCGTGTACATAGGCAGCGATGCTCGGCACTGGCGTCTGTGTGGCGGCCGCGTGGCGCGGAGCGGAGGCTGGCAGCACGTGCCGACCTAGCGCGCCGCTCCGTACACGCGGTCGGTGACGCCGGCGAGTGCCAAATTTACCCGGCACCTGCCGCTGCCCGCCAACCAAGAGTCCCCACCGTGTCCTTGCCTGGCAGAGCCACGTGCTCTTACGCGGGGTGGGGGGGGGGCGGTGGGGTGAGCGGCAAGCGGGCACAGGGCCGGATTAAGATTTTGTAGGCCCCTGGGCTACAGGTACTGTGAGGACCCCAGTAATATTTTCAAAAGGAAAACAAAGTTAAAGAAAAATAACATTTATTTTTATGGCTAACAACAAATCAAATTCAGCATTCACAAGTGAAATAACTTTTCACTGGACTGCAGCCCCTAAAGCCCCGTGCTTTCATCCAGCCCTGAGCGGGCAGGCTCACTTTTTGGATGGGCTTGGACCAAGTGGCGGAAATTTTACCCCTGGGCGGCCGACCACACAGGAGACGTGTTTTCAACTCGCCGTGATGCGTCGTCCGAGGGTGCACTCTTTGACTCCCGAGTGATGGTGTCAACTACAGAGTGGATCCGTCGTCACTTGGGAGTTTGGTGGCGCTCACCGATCCGAAGCCGGCGGTGGAGGTTTCACGTGATTCTTCATAGGACGAACGGCCACTGTTGACTTTTCAAAAAGCAGTCCTGGTTATGTTGATCCAACCTGGGTGTGAACTTACATTGTTATTACGACTACTACATGTGTTTACTCGTTGAGTCTCATGACTTTTCTCCAGCCAAGTATTCTCAATAGTGGATCGACGGCCGCTTTGTATCACCCAATGGAGTGATTTGTGGGTCATGATGTCATGGGTTCTGCAATGTCTACTGTGAAGCAGACGCGGCAAAATTGTCGGTTAACAACACCCACGGTATTAACCAGGGCGGCCGCTGGGATTGGAACCGTGATCCTCTTCGGAGAGTGGTGAACGCGCTGCCGCTAGGCCGCGTCACCGCCCCACGTCTTTACGACTGTCAGGCACTCTGCCACAGTGCCAACCCGGCTGTTGATAAAGAATCATTAGAATCTTTATTTAGAGTGCAGGAGGAATCCGATGTGCTACAAAGCTCTTTCGTTCACAGATGTCCAGTAAGGGCTTCGAGTGCGGCAGTGGCCAGCACGTTAACCACTATCCGCAGATTGATACAAATAAAAGTCAAATTCACGTTGCAGCCTTCCGGCCTACAAGCGGGCATGGAGTGGGCAGTGCGAGTGCCATTATATAACTCTTCCAATCTATTGCTGTTGCTGTTATTTGCACGGTGGGAGATCAGCCACAAAAGCCTTTTATTCAGCCCCAGCTAAGACAGAACTGTCATCACAAACACCCTGTAACGTGTTACAACATATTTCAGGATAAAGTTACAACCAAAGGCCAAATAAATCCATAACTTGCTTAAGGATTAAATTAGCTTAATACCATTTACTTAAATCTTGAAGCTGTCAGCGAGTCAATAGGGTAACTTGGAATGTCGGGCCAACTCTTTTTTTAGTTTTCCCCCAAATGAGAGATACGAAATATAATTGATCAAGCTCCATGTATATTTATCCATCTGTATTATTACCCGTTTCATCCAAACATTTATTTACAAGTGTAAAGTTTCTGTGAGACAGAAAAGCAACGTAACAATATGCTCAGTTGCACCTCCGATTAGCACGGTTGGCTACGTATGGTGCGAAAGAAGTTCAACATACATACATACATATTACCTGCTCGGAAATTTGGATCAGAGTATAAATATGACATAAAGTACGTAAAGAAGCAAGGACAGAGGCAAGTTGGGATTACAGTGAGAGACACGAAAGCACAAACACAAGGATCAGTGAACAACAGCAAGTTCGGAGGCATCACATTGACACTCTGTCGGGCGCGGCCGAAGAGGTAAAATAACAAATAAAACGGACACTGACGCCTATCTGAATGCAGTCACACCATCACCTCACACAGAAATCCTCTGCCATCAAGAAACTCATACATCGTGCTAAGAAAGTGTCATACGGTGAAGGTCTAAGGAGTGAGAGGAAACATGTTAAAGAAACGCAGAAATTAAACGGTTACAATAATGCACAAATCAACAGGGAACTGAATGCCAAAACCAAATCAAATAGCACAAGCGTAAAAACTGACCAAGCAATTAAAATTATTAAATTATCGTAGATTGTGAGAGTAAGTGATGAACTAGCCAGATTTTTGAAAAAACAAAACATCCGAGTGAGATTTGGCACGGTACATGAAATACAAAAACTAATATCTGGTACTAAAGATATATTACCGAAGCTATCAACAGAAGGTGTGTACCGGATTAATTGCACTTGTGGCATCCTATGTTGGGCAAACAGGACAAATGATCAGCAGAAAACTAAAAGAACACCAAAGAAATATTAAAAACTCCCAGATACAACTGTCGGCAGTGGCAGAAGACGCTGGCCAACCAGGACACTCAATTGATTTTTATAATGTTGAAGTTCTGTGCAAAACTAGTTACTTCTGGCCAAGACTAATTGGAGAATCTATTGAAATTGAGAGAAATTTAAATAATGTAAGCATTCTGATAGCTACGGGATTATATTCTTAGGTTTTTCGTGACTTTACCGAAAAAACCTAAGAATATGAATCCTTGCAGTCACGAAAGCTTCAAATCTAGAGCTACGGGATTAGTGCTGCTTGGAAGCGAATTATCAAGTAATACACTGTTTTAACTGCATGCCTAAACAGGTCACCATACGTCGATGGTGATTAACTGTGAGCATACAATAACAAGTATTGCGATTTATTGCACCCAAAAACGGCAGGATGTACTTTCATGGTGTGTATGCATAACGTGCATGCATAATGTATGTTGAACTTCGCACTTGAGTGGCTGACAAGTGACGACATCACATTTATCCCTCTATTTAGGACCGAAGCAGGAGGATTTCTAAACAAATCTGTCTCTCTGCCTGATAATACTCGTGAAATATCGTACTCGAACTGTCCATGTTGTGGGCAACACACCGGTGTGCTGAACTAGTAGCTAATTGCCACGTTTTGTTCACGTCGCAAACCATACTAATTGGCTGTGTCGGGGTTTACGCGATCTAACCCAAACACCTCTGTCATGGATCACATTGACTGTTAGGGAAACTAAGTGGGCTTGGCGAGGACGATGCTGGGAGGGATGCTGGCCTATGGATGAGAATGGCGATGGAATGGCAGCCCAAGGAGAAGGCACCCAAGGGGGTGACCACCGTGGAAATGGAGTGATGAGATGTGCTCGTGCGCAGGAGCGAGATGGATCGTGGCATCGCAGGACCGTGAGAGGGACGGTGGCGCTGTGGGGATGGCCTTCATCCAGCAGGGGATAGGTGCAGATAATGACCAAACAGAAGCCCCAGTGAATTCGAATTGTGACAAGAGTAAACACATTAAAATGTCACTATGTTTACATTCCAATTTTAAGTGATAATAAAGAAGAGATGAGCCTGCTGGTCACAGTGAGCCACAGTGGATATTCAGCCACACCACAGACTTCCCATCAACCCCATGCCTGCCTCACAGCCAACAACCCCCGCAGACCATTACAACGCGAGAGGGAGAGATTGGTGGCTGGGTGGGTAGGCATTCTACAGTCACCCAACCCTCTATGCGAGTGTTCTTCATTGCAAGGCCGGTAGGTCAATGGCGGACCCTGGTGGCCTTTAGTGCGGCCCCTGACATGCGGCCCGGGACAATACACAAACGTGAAAACACTCCATCATCATCATCATCGTCGTGCTGTCAAACCCGAATGGTTTCAAATGTATGAATGGTTTCGGCAAAAGTCACCCTCCTCTGAAAATTAGTGAAGAACACTGCTCTATCCAATCAACTTGTCACAATTCGATTAAGAAATGTTTTGTCTTGTCTATCCCTTCTCATTAATATAATTTGTGATATATTCTGTCTCATTCGTACAGTTGTGTTCACTTCACTAGCCGACTAGCAATATTATTAAAATACTAAATATGTTAGTTATTACAATAATAACGTACAAATACAATAAATGTCTTCACAACTGGTGTATTTATGCACCGTGCGTCACGCTCCGAGTTGATGACGTCACACTGGACCTCGTATTCCTATAAATAAAAAAACGTAAAGCCGCAGCCCTGCCAGGACTGCTCGTGCCTCTGCCAGGACTGCTCGTGCCTCTGCTGGCCGGCGAACGGGGGTGGGGACCTCGACTCAAGCGAGTGCACAAGGCCCCCCCCACCCGCCACGAGGGTATTCTGGCCTCGCTATCCCACGCTGGCCTGACATCGTGGGGGGGAAGGTAGGAGTACCCACACTTTACCCCACCACACATGACCCGACTGGTATAGTCCAAGTAGTAGTCTTGGAATTTCAATGCAAACACCGAAGGCTGCAATGGGCGTGCCAAAGCCAAAGGCAAAACTTAGCATTGACCATAAAGCAGTGGTTCCTAACCTTTACTGCAGCCTTGCACTTTGGTACTCAATCGTAAAAAAAAAATGTTAATAAATGCATAGGTTTGATGAAACAAAGTAATTGTACTTACCCGCCCGTCCTTAATTTGTATTTTCGATGATTAACCGTCTAAAAAAATCTGGCCATATCTCGCACCCCGGGTTAAAAACCACTGCCCTAATGAGTTGAGGAGGAAATGTACCCAGGCGCCGTGGGTGGCTGCCTTGTTCACGAGTTGCTCTGCAAGCAGCAGGAAACCTGAGTGCCCAGGAAAAAAAACATGTCACGGTGACAACACTCAAAAGTCTGGGACTAATAAGAACCCGTTTGCTGTGCTGCCATCTCCCGGCACATCGTGCGGCTCGGAGGTGGTTTGGGAGTTTCATGGCACGTATTGACTTCCTCGCCTGATATACAGGAAGTCTTCATCGGTTCGATCCGGACCCTGATGCCTGCATATTTGGAATTTGCATGTCTATATCTCCACGTGGTCGTGTGGATTTTTCTCCAGGTCCTCCGGTTTTTCCCTCCACGTTTAGAAGTATGCATTTATAGAATTTCCACGATATATAAGCCACTTTGTTGAGCTATAATTTGTGGCCAGGTCACTTCTGAGCTACGTATCTCAGTGGACCATACCTGGTAAAAAAAAAAAATGTTGCTTAGTTTAGTTTGAAATCTGTGGGATCCACAAGCCGAGCTTCCGAAGCACAGGATTACAGGTGTGCACCACGGCAATGGGACCCACCAGCATCATCGTCAAGTCAAAGCGTCAAAGCAGCAATGCAACTGTGCTCGTCTCTCCGACAGTGGCCAACCCTGCCTAACCCCAAGGGCGACTACGTCCAGCTGAAGTTCACAGTTCGTCAACAGCGGTGGCCCGAGGTGCAAGTTTACGCAGCCGAGTAGATTAGTGACAGCATGCCTCACCACTGGGCAAGGCTGCTGGGAGTCAAAGGTTCAACTCCTGCATTGCTGCAGTAAACGCCTGTGATAATTCACCCAAGAGGACCGACCGTCGGGACACAAACGTAATGCTTACAAGGCAGCCAGGCGAGCATTGCGTGCAGAAATATGCCTGCTAATGTTAACTTGTTTGCTTCCTTAAGGCTTAAAATGCTGCCACTGAATTCATATTTGGGGGTGGGCAACGCTGCCCAGCGGTAGGACATTCACCGCTTGTTGCACGGGTTCGAGGTTCGAATCCAGAGGCCATCCTGGTTAATACTCTGGCGTACTACCCGTAAAATCTACACCGTCTACTTCACAGTGGACGTTAAAGAGCCCCCGATGTCATACAAAATGGGGAGGCTGCTAACTTCCATGTCACGGTCCAAATTTTCCAAAGAAAAAAAATGATCTGCGATTTACTTAATTTGCGATTACAAACACCAATATATTCCCCAACGGTGAAACTACTTTTTTGGCGAGCCATCGAACAAAAATAGTCACCGCATCGTGCACTTTCGCGGCCATCTGGAATGCTGTTACTTCCGATATTAGGAAGGCACTGGAGCTCTACACTTTTAAATGATTTACATTGAAAACGAATTTCTTTAGAACTGCTTTTTTGTGTAGTTTGTTGTCCTTCCCCGTACCTCTGATTAACACGGTTGGCGACGTACAGTGTGAAAGAAGTTCAACATACTGACAAACAACATACGACTGTGAAATACGGCGTCTTTGTGATTTCACGATGGCTCTGCACAATAAGAATGGCGCGATACCAAACGTATAAACAAGAATTATTCATTCATTTTCAAAAAGGTATTATACGCCCGTATATGGCAATGTCATTCTTATTCATGACCAGCAGGACCTCATGCACGCTCTGTCCCGAGGGATGCGCAGGGCTGTGCTCATGAATATCAATGAGCTCACGATCCCTCTCAGTGTCCCCATGACCCTCGCCAACCCTCCCACCGCTTTTACAACACGAGTCAACGGACGAGCGGGCGACATTCACGATCCATTTGTGCACAGTGCGACTCGATATTTTTTAGCAATCCCACGTGTAGATAATCGACATTTTAATTCGCTTGCCTTTTTTTTTTATACTGAAAATGCATCAGTTTGGACAATGCACAGTTAAGAATGAGAAGCGTCCAGTTTGTGTTGAGATCCTGGTGAACGCTGACTTGGCAGAGCTGATCGAGGTACAATCCTGTCCTCCTATCACGAGGGAGGTGCATTCCCGAAGGACACCGCGTTATGGAAAAATCACGTGACATTAAAAAAACAGGGTAAATCACAGTCCGCGATAGCACGTGAGATGCGTACGCAGGCTGAACAAAGACTGAGGCGCGTGGGTAGCATTCAGAAGCATCCAGCAGCATCCCAATGCCCTGTGTGATGCTACGCCGAGGCCGCCGTACGACCGCTTATTCCTACCTCGCGTAACGTCGTTCTGTTCACCCGATCGCGTTATATCTAATTCGCATCCACGTTATAAAAAAATGTGCTCCCTATTGCGTCATGAAAGCAACTTCACGCGTGATAGGAGAACGGACTGTACAAGTAAATATACAGGGTGATCCATTTACAGACGACCCACTGATTCATAATCGTTGAGAAACACGAGGTGTTTGGGGCATTCTTGCAGGACTCTGTTTCACTGGCACAGCCTGCAGTAGTTTCACACAAGTACTCCCTCGTTATTCACGAGGGATACGTTCATCACTTTATCTCTCATCACTTTCTTTCTCTCTCTCTCTCCCTCGACGCAGCCATGTAGAGATCCAGGTGCTATTCGTGGACAGTCAAAAATCGCGGACAGTAAGTTCGTGAATAACGAGCGAATGCTGTACTCTTTTGTCATTTGCAAGAAATTTCCCAATTAGGCAAATGTGGACCGTGTTCGAATGATGTCACGGGATCCTCAGCGTCCACTTCGAGGCCGAGGAGGGGGCGCATCGCACGGCTTACACGCTCGCGGTACTAACCAGGGTGGCCGCTGGGCCCCGAAACCCGCGACCCGCGAGGCTGTGCGGCAAGCGGCAACCGCACCTGGGCCGAGTCACGGCACCCCCGGTGGCTCGTGACCATCTTCTTACTTTCTTCACAAACGGGTGAGCGAGCAAAGTGAAAGCTAAGCCTCCCCCCCCACGCCTTACAGCAAATAGAGAAGGGAAAGCAGAGGAGGGTTAAACGATTAAAAGGGAAAGAGGTGTAAGCGGGAAAGGGGGAAGGTACACATCCAGCAACGGATAAACCAAGAACGGGGGCCGCCACTTGCTCCCAAAATGGAGATGTTCCGTTTAAACGGGGCGAGATTCTACGAAGCAACGAGTCAAAGGGATTTCCTGCGCAAGTGAGCACCGAGGCAGCGCTCATTTCCAACGAGCCTCTCCTGAGTGCAAACACGTTGGACTTCCCCACAACGTGGCACCTAAATTTATCGATCGCAGAGGGATGATGGCAGCTCGAGTCAACCCACGGATAAGAGTTGAACTCGCAACTCTTCCGAATGCGAGCGGCTCGCTTTACCGCTGAGTCCCCTCGCCCCCCCCTCCCCCGCCGATGAAACTCTACGAGAGAACCGGATGCGCTTACAAAGTTAGAGCTGGCCAGAGAGCGAAGGACAAAGACTCCAGCAAAGGTGTCGGTAAACACTCTCGAACGCACGACTCCTCTCGTACTCCAATCGGTCAGTTGGCCGAGCGTAATCTGGCATTACAAGTTGAATTAATTCATTCAGCGCGTCTGCAATTGCCGAGCCGTGCAGCGGCATCCTCTGCGGCCACGTTCAGCTCTCGTAGCCCTCCGCTGAGCTTGGTCAGCGGAGAGTCGTCAACAGACACACGGTGGCGCTCTTTGTGTAGAACCGCAGCTGCAGTGTGGTCGTGAAGACTCCAACAGTGGAGGTTGCCTTCCATTGGCAGATTAACATTTCACCTTCGCCAACTACTTGGGTTACATTTCGGCTGACTTTTTATGATTCTAAAAAGTCGCTTATTACACGAAAAAAGTCTGATAAACACATATAGACGCTTTATACACCGGTAACATCCGAGTGCAACTTTGCTCGATCTCCGTCACAAAGTCACAAATCATCTGAACGAGCGTCCCATCCCCAGTTAAATAGAAGGGTGATGAAGATGAACGGCTCTTCGCCCCACGCGAATCAAATCGCCACGTGAGACGGCACAAGGCGAGCCCCGCCACGGGATCGCCGGCGAGACCTTCTCGGCGATTATCGATACGTGCGGCAAGTGGCCGCGGCCACCTAAGAATAGCGGCTCTAATGTGGGAAAGGGCCATGGAGAGGGCACGGAATGGAATTCCAGGCACGCCTGCGCACAAGCACTCACGCGGCGCGCACTGGCAGGAGCTCAAACCGCGCTCGTCGCGTTCGTTCCCCGGCGTGTTTTCGGGTCGTACCGCGCACTGTTTGGTACGACGTCCCAATTTTTAGAAGCACGTGCTGGCACATGCATCACCTCGCCGTTGTGGCCGAGATGTTAACTTCCTCGCCCAGTATGCAGGAGATCGTGGGTTCGATCGCGATCCTGACGCCTGCGTTCTTCCAAATTAACTTTTGATGGAATACGGAGAAAATGGCTCCAACCACAGGAATGTGGAGTTTTCACAGCTGGCTGAGAGCTGCCAATGGAGATGAGATGACCGCTCTCTCAAGGTTCTCTGAGCAAGGAGACTCGTCAACTGTTTGGAAAAGTATCCAGCGGTTCCAGAACGTGAAGCAAACCCGAAATCAGTCAAATGCAATTTTTTATGTAATTTTCCTTTAATCGACGAAGAGCGGGATGGAAAGTAAAAAATGCTGCCAGTTTGGTGATGATCACACTGTCAAGAGGCGCAGAAGAGGAGCAGTGATCTTCCGTCATTCGTACAGTGATGTAGCGGTTGATGTGAGCATCAGCGAATGCATTTGAGATATTCCAAATTGTTTTTAAAACTTTCACTAATATTCAAACATTTGGGAAATGGCATCATGTCATGAGTCGAGGCATCCACTGAGAATTATCTCACGTCGGTGCATCGCCACATGTTGGATAACGGCCCGTGAAAGGTGATTTCCCAGAACCACTTCTGAGGTCTATTCCAGTAACCTCAATTTCCGCAATTAGGAGCTGCCATAGAGATTTCCATCGCATGACGGTCGAATATAAACTTTTGCAGATAAACCACATCAACCGGCGTAGCTTCCCACATGACAACTTGATTTTATTAGCTATGTCGGGTGGTGGAGGGTTACACCTACACAATCTGACCAAAAATAAAACTTACTACGAATCAGAAAACTTTGTTTTTGCATTCGGACAGATGCTGAATATTTGACTAAATAGTAGAAGCTAATTTATTGTGATGGTTTTTGGGTTCACTACTATTGTGTTTTCTTTATCGTTTGTTGTTGTAACGTTCTTACCCGCCCCGACTGGACATCTGTGAAAAAAGAGCTTTATAGCTCATCGGATTCCTCCCCCAGTATAAATAAATATTCGGATTCTGATATCAACAGCCATACGAAAGAAGAGATCGCGAGTGGCTGCTCAGAATCAAACGCCCGGAATCCCAGCAGAATCGGCTCGGGTGCGCCCTGACCCCTGGTAGCCACCCGCCAAACTCTACTCGTAAAGATGTTCAGGAAGTACAAATTAAGCGTCGAAGTCAATTTGCAAAGGAATGCCAGGCCACTGCAGTGGTGAGAGCAAGTGAGGGGTCCATCAGGAGGGGTTGTTGCGCGTGTGAAGTTGAAATGATTCCACTGCGCTCCCCCTGGCTCCTGCCGTACCAGGGGTTATATAAGGAAACGAGACGTTTGGCAGCAACTGCAGTCTAGTCCAAGTTTCGGCGCACTTTGCATTTTATGAGTCCGAGTATATTTAGGAAGGTTGCAAACAGCTGATCACACGGTCCAAACAGCTGTGACTGCCCTGGATGGAAGACTCTTTACGATCTGGGATATTGCATTTCACACCGTGAGCCGCGACGGCAATGACGTCTGGGATTTTTTTTCTTTCCGTGCGACAGATCACGAAGAGATGCTCTCTCCAAAACAGCGGCGTAGCTCCCGCGCAGTGACGCGTCAAATCAAGCCACGAGTGCGCCGGCTCATTTGCGCCATTCTCACGTACGAGCGAGCAACGGTTTAGAGGCGAGTGTAGCCTGCCTCTAGGTGGGCAATGTTGCTCCGTGACTTTCACCAGATTAAGCAGTTTGTGGTGCCAATTTGGAGCGTGTCTTTGGCACGCATGGACTCCTATCATTCAAATAACGTCACGGTGTTTTTTTACGGATGGTGCCTATGTCACAGTTAATACAGCCGCAGTCATTGACCAGGAAAGCCGCTGGGCTCTTCTGTGTCACAAGCGGCAAGTACGTTACTGCTCAGTCTTGTCAATAATAATGAAAAAGAATAACTCCAACACACTGTCGGATGAAAGCTGCGGCAGGTAATGAAAAGGCAGCCAAAGGACAGACCACGTTGAAGAGGTTGGTACCATTTTCTGCTGTACTGCCTTCTCCTGGCAAGCCAGGGTACGCGAGACTCCTCAACGCCGACTCGGAGTTTTGCAACATTTGTGTGATCCGCCAACCCCTCGCATGCACAGAGCTGGATTACAGGCACGTGCTACCACTCATACACGCAACGGGGCAAATTATAAATAAATACATCGTGGGTTCAAATCCCAGTCTCGAGTTTACGAAGCTCCTGATCTCTCTGGGACGCCACGGTGGCTAGGAGATGTTAACTACCTCGCCTGGTATTCAGGAGGTCATGGGTTCGATCCCGACCCTGACGCCTGCATATTTGAAGTTAGCATGTCCTCCCCATGGTCGCTTGTGTGCGTGCGTGCGAGTCTGTGTGTCTGTGTGCACCACACCTGGCACTGGCTGAACAGGTAGGGGTGCTGCTTCCCCGCGGTCTGCTCGGGCGTGAGCCACTGCAGGGCTGAGGCACTCGGCGCCGTCTCGTACTCCACGTCCACGGTCACCTCCTGCCCCCTGGCGGCCACAGGGAGACACGCGTTCACGATCACTGTGGGCACCAACACGCGACCTGATGACCATCACCACTATGATCGCCGTCAACCACGAGACATGGGTGAAAGCGGGGTCGTGGTGGTGCCACGTGACCGGTCGTGAATTCCCACTGGGAACCACTTGAATTCTTCCTCTTCTTCCGTACGGCTGATGTAGATGGCAGAGCAACAAACTTCAAATTCACATTGAGGTGGTCAAGCCAGACTACCGCGTGAGGAGCCAGCGGAGTGAATCGTCGCTGTGGTGTCTCCTTCGTATTTGTGGATCGGGCATTGCGTCATTATACGTTATATGGTCTGTTCTGGATGACCACAGTTGCACACTACTGGAGAGTTTTTAATTGTCCATTCGTGCATCAGGTATCCGCATCTGTCATGGTTTGTGCAGTGGATGCGGTTTTAGAGTGGACCATGAGCTTCGTGGAGGATCAAACACAGGGATCTTCTGCGTTGACTCTTTCACAACGAGGTGTATGCGAGTTTATTTTGAACGTCGCCAAGCTTCGTGGGGGTTGAACTCGCACAGTGGGTACCAACACTATACCTATGACCACCATCATCACCACCACCACCATCACCACGAGACAAGGATGAAGGCGGCCTCCCCAAGCCGCCGCCACCTCTCACGAACCTGCGATCCCATTGCTCCATCTCCTCAGTGGACGTGTTCTAATTCATTGGCTGCCACTCCGTTTATTATTTTTGACCATCGTCCACCGCCCCTTCCAGCGACGTGTCCTGCCCTAGCCCACCTACGCTGAGTGCGGCGTAGTGATGGATACAACCATAAGGGACCCCCCCCCCCCCCCGTTGGTACCCGGTGATTTTTCGAAGCCCCTGCTTCTTCACCTACCCAACCGACGCCATGTAGAGACCCACAGACTCACACGAAGACCCACAGACTCACACAGAGAGCCACAGACCCACAGAGAGCCACAGATGCACAGAGAGACCCACAGACTCGCACAGAGATCCACAAACTCACACAGAGACCCACACAGGCTAACACAAAGACGCCATGGCTGGTGGATCCAAATCTGCTGGGGGGGGCGTGGTTTTGGAGTGTTGGTCATGGCAGGGGGGGATTAATCATTCTTCACCACCCTGGCCAGGTCGAGTTAGTGAAGGGAACACATTTTGAAAATAATAACTACAATTAACAGACATGTTACTCCACTGGTGGATGAAGGCGCTGCCACACCGTGTGAGCTGTGACGGCCATACTTCACCACGCGGGTCGGTGAAGGTTGGGGTTGAAGGGGTGGCAGGATTGGCAAGACTGGCTCAGATATCACTTCCCATTGACGTCAGCCGTGGCCAGGAATCACATTTTTGGTCGCCGGGTTTATTGTGGGGGGTGTATTTGACCATACATCACCACCCCTGGTCAATGCGGGTCGGCGAACGTGCCACTGATGTTGGCCGTGGCCAGGAATCGAACTCAGGATGCGGGGTTCGTACCCTAGTGTGCTAACCACTGTGCCACCGCTCCCCCACCTTAATTCTAAGTACGTTTCCATTTTTAAGCATATTGGGCGAGTAATGATCCTGTAATTCAAACAGATTATAATCATTCTTACAGCTGCGTGCATCGATGCACATGCGTCGCTACAACTTTTTTCTGGTCAAAGGGTTGGAACGAATGAGACAGACGTAGGTTATACAAACGAAAACAAACCAAGGAGCCAGTACAACGTGCAACGTAGACGCGACAGACAGCACACACAAGGGAGGCGCCACTGGCGAGGAGGCATGGGCGAGAGTAAAGTGCACGCAGTTCCAGCGAGACAAGAGGGCACACGCACGTGACAGCACAAAAGAGAATGGAATCTGGAATCAAATCAGGATGCCAAGTTGTGGTAATTCATCAACACTTGGGATAGGTTACTTTTTCTATTCCCATGCATTATGCTGTCACACCTCATTATGATTTGCTCCGGTTACATGCACCAATTAAATTGTTCGCTTATACAGGGGATGCCTCACCGAGTCTCAAGACTAGTGTTCGTGAGAGTTCTGCAGAGGCATTGTTTGGCCAATTGCCACTTGTTGTTGTTGTTCTTTGCATTAATTATTTAGCCAGGAAAATGAACCCATTGAGAGGCATCAAACGGCAACTAATCTTCTGCATCGGCGGGTTTTGTTACGGCGTGTTTTTGCGTGTGGGAGGAAACTGGAGTAGCCTGGGAAGGAAACATCATGCTCAATTCTTGAGAACTGCGTTTTGTGTTTAGTTTGTTGGACTTCCCCCGCACCTCCGATTAGCACAGTTGGATAGGTACGGTGCGAAAGAAGTTCAACATACATACAAGCATAGGCATTTGGGTAAGACGACTCAGTAGTCCACTCATTAAGACAGTGTTCTTCACTAATTTTCAAAGGCGGGCCACTTTCGCCAATAAGACATCAGTGTGAGGGCCGCCACACATTTGAAACCATTGGGGAGTTTGACAGCACGACGATGATGGAGGAGTGTTTTCACACGTTGTGTATTGTCAGGGGCTGCACGTCAGGGGCAGCACTAAAGTCCACCAGGGGCCGCCATTGACCCGCAGGTACCACAGTGGCAAGATGCTAAGTCCCTCGCCTGGTAAACAGGAGGTCGTGGGTTCGATCCCAACCCTGACATCTGTATATTTGGAGTTTGCATGTTCTCCCCGTGGTCGAGTGGATTTTTATCCGGGTCCTCCAGTTTTCCCCTCACATTTAGAAACATGCGCTTAGAGTACTTGGCTCCCATAATTTTCCACGTGATAAGCCACTTCGTTGAGCTACCGTTGGTGGCCAGGTCGCTTGTGACAAAGAGCTGCATAGCTCAGTGGGCCTTACCCGGTGAAATAAAAATAGTTTAGAATTTAGTTTCAATGAACACTGCATTGATGGCACCAAACCATGAGCTTGCACTGCCCTCTCCTGGCCGGCTGAAGGACTCCCGCACCACTCAAACTCCTTGGGATCCATCGAGACGCGACGCTTGCGGTGTGGCAGTGAGAACGCAGCTTTGTCCCGCCACCCATTAGACAGCCACTCCGTAGAGTCCTCAGAAGCTATCCATTCTGGAGGGAGCATGATTACGGCTGCCCCAATCTGGTTAACAATGAGGGCGCAGAATGTCCAACGAGATGAAAGTGTCGTTCTATGCAGCTGTGAGGACCTCTGCAGCATATCGTCATGCTGGAAGTCGTGTTGCTGTGCACATTTGTTCGCAGCCCTGAAGCAGTCGTGGTAATTCTACGTTTTCTTAAAATGGGGGCAAGCCGTTCCATAGGATGACCTCTGTTAACTGGGAGATCTGCAATACAATAATCAAACCAGTATGAACCACAAAGTGGTTACCAAATGACTGAAGACACCCATTACCGTACTTAAAAAGGGGATTAGAATGAGTACTGCAGTCTGCACCCCTTTGGCTTCCAAAGGTAAAAACATGTATAATGTTAATAAATACACAGGTTTGATGAAACAGAGCAGTTGTACTTACGTGCCCGTGCTAAATTAGTGTTTTCGATTATTTACCTTCTAAAAGAATCTGACCATGTCTCGCACCCCCATAAAGGGCATCTTCACACTCCCTGGCGGTGCAGCATGCACCACAGGTTAAGAACCACTGCTCTGGCGGGATGCGTTTTCATGAGCGTCCCAGTGAATGGGTTTACTGCCAACATTATGCTCAAGAGCAATGCTTGACAGTCGGGGTGTCAACTTTACAACAACTATTACGACTCTGGGGAGGCAGTGATGGTGGAGGTGTTGTGGTTGACCCCAATGGCCATGATGAGCTCATCTCACCTTCACTCTTGGGCCATCGTGCCCTCCACTGTGGCCATCCTGAGAATGGCACTTTCAGTGCACATTTCCAAAACGTTTCAGATTTGCAACCTTTGGATGTGTAATGCCCTCGTTGAACATAAAACACACTTCAGTTGCTCACAAGCACAGGCCAGAACGCCTGTTCTGCAAAACCTGGCCAGCAAGTGCAATTGGGCAGCTCACTTATTTTTCAGGTAAAAAGCGCAATAATTATCCGAAAATTTGTTTTGTATTTCTTTAGAACTGCTTTCTTTGTTTAGCTTGTTGTCTGTCCCGCGCACCTCCGATTAGCACGGTTGGCTACGTACGGTGCGAAATAAGTTCAGCATCCATTATCTTACGTAGATCTATATCGCACCTTATTTCGGAAGTTCAAAACGCAAAAAGTTATTTCTGGACCGCAAAAACAGACACGATTGTGACCATCGGTTCTCGTTCTACCCTCGTACGCAGCACGTCCGGCGTCACCGTCGCACGCTTACTTCTCGACGGGCGTAGGGAGCGTGATCTCGAGCGCCGAGCCCAGCGTCTTGTGCGCCGCTCCCACGGCAAAGGTCGCGGGGCCATTGCTGGACGTCACCTTGAGGATTTTCAGGTCACGCGTGTCCAGCACCTGCAGTGGCGAGGGGACGAACGCAAAAGTGAAACCGTGACGTGAGTCACTGGGAGACAGACCTGTCAACCCCTTATCAGTGCCTATCTTGTTACAGACCAATTCAGACTTAATTGGTCACCCCGTGCCCTTATAAATCTCAGCGTTCATCCTACAAAGTCCCATCACAAAGGGAGAAACACAAACAAATAGACACCTTTTTTTGCCCGTATTGAAACGGCTGTACGATCTGAACACTCATTTTGCCTGTACAAGAATACGCGGTAAACCGTATGGGTTGACAGGGATGGGGAGCGCAGCGACGTAATGTTACGGTTCGATCAGAGGATGGGTTGTTTTGTTCTGTGTGGCCCCCAAACGTTCCTAAATGTTTCACACGTAAACAAATGTATCGTAACCATCTTGAGGTCTGAATTTTAAACTCATCTTCCTGTTCAAATGAGCAAACGGCGGTGACCATCGTCTCCAGTGGTGGAAATTGCACATTCCCACGGCAGATGCCCGTCCATAGAAATGTCACGTTGGAATGCCACGTAAAGGCACTGATTTCAATAGCCCAGGAAAGGCTTGGAGGCCAAGCAAACACCTTATCAGAATTTTAACTCATAAATGTTCTGATCGAAAAGTTCAGCGTACTGCGACTGTGCCACAGTCCAAAAGAATTGGCTGAAATGGAAATGCCCCACAGTAGCTCCAATCTGACAATGTTGTGAATCGACCTTCATCCTCCAAAAGCTACTTTTACAGCTGGGCGACAGGGACCTGCCCTGACAACCAAAGAGCACATTTGTGTGCACAGTGCATGATGAGATAGCATCTCTGGCTGTCGCCTGATGATGCAGGTAATATCACCGGCAAATCGTCGTACTCAAATGGTAAATGTTATGGGTTTACTCTCCAACGCACCGGTGTGCTGAACTAGTAATGAATTGGCCTGTTATGTTGATGCGACAAACATTAATAATTGGCTGTATCTGGTGGTGGCGGGTTCAACAACACATTTATATTTACGCAATCTAACCCGAAAAACATCTATTATTGATGATATTGGTTGCGAAAGCCTACACATTACGCTGAAAGTGCTTCACAATCGCGATAGCGTTCACAAACACGTGCACAATGAGGGGCCTTGGACCCCGAGGTCGGGCGGCCAAATGCCAAAAAGCATCACACCCTGGCTTACTCCGCAGCGCCAACACGAGACACTTTGCAACAATCTACAACGTATAGTACAGAAGAAGAAAAAATAAGTGAAAGCCTGTAGATCACCAGAACATTGGTGCGCTGAACAAGCATCATTTCAGTACGACGTAACTGCATGGTTCGTGAAAGCATAATGATGATGACAACTTCAAGAGAGTATTTACGTACTTTAATCGGGTAACATAAGAGGTGGCGCACAGTGCTTAGTATAGCAGTCATTATATTAAGCACAGGCAAATTGCGTGACACAAGCTACATTTTACCGCACACTCCACTTTCACGCAAAGTTCCAACCTCGTCCTGAAAATCTAAACACTATCAACCGTTGTAAATTCCAGCAACGTGTTACTGCGGTGAACCAATTACAAATGTGAACACGAATAAATGCTGACCATTCCCAATTTTTGCACAAGGATCAATAGATGTCGTGTAGTACATTATAAAACCCTTTACGCATGGCGCCACCACCACATGAAGGGGAGTGCAGGCAAGGACATGACGAATGGAACAATACAAATGAATGAGAAAGGGTCGGAAGGTCGGGTCGGGAGGCCGGAACGGAAGTCTTCACGATGGACAAAGAGAGCATGGCGCACGATGAGCAGCAGGAGGAAAGGAGGAGGAGCGTCGGGCAGGAAGGGGAGGAGGGGGAGAAGGAATGGCCGGGCCAAGATGTTGGGGATGAGAGGAGAAGGAAGGAGCTAGCAGGAGTGAGCTGCACGGATCAGCGTCTGCTTTCACAGGGGGCAGCAAGGAAAGAGGTTCAGAGTGGGTGTGGCCACACAGATGTCACGTGACTTGCGGGAGGCTCAAGCTGGTTTGGGTATAGAGATGTGGGTTGCTGTAATTAGTAAAATCGTTATCGCACGACAGAATTGTTTCCCGGAGAGCTCCTGCATGCTGCATACAACACAGCAATGTCACGATTCACATCCCAGGCAATTCAGTTATTTTTGTACGATCGAAAACCATGATCGATTCAAGAACCGTTTCTTTATTTTCTCAGTTTAACCATCTCACTGATATTGCTTCCTCAAGCTGTACCCCTTGCATCGTTTTGTGTACTCCACGAGCCTAAATGTAAAATGAAATTATTTGCATATGTGATTAAATCATGCATTCTTTAATCAATTGTGTACATGGAAAACATAATCCATTTATTTCCGGCGTAACAATCTATTTTAATGAATGACAGGATTGATTATTACATGCTGAAATAACAAGTGCTTTGCCACACATCAATCTTGAAAAATGTTTATTCACATTAGACTCCGGAACTGGGCTCGGCCAAGTTAAGTAAAAAAGTATTAATCATTTATTAGCTTGGTTTATTGTGTGTGGTTGTTTGCTAATTATGATGAGACCATCACATGTGTTAAAGGTGAGAACCTGAATCTTGATTTGAAGCTTTCATGACTGCAGGAATCCATACTCTTGGTTCTTTCGGTAAAGTCACGTAGGTATAAAATAAAATAAATCACGACGTTTCGGGCGCAACACAAGCTTTCCCACCTGATGACGGACGCTTGTGTTGCGCCCGAAACGTCGTGATTTATTTCATTTTATACCTACGTGACTTTACCGAAAGAACCAAGAGTATAGTGAGAGCCTGCTTTAAATGTGACCATGCGGTTTCCAACACAGCATCTCCGTCGTTCATGTTGGCTCAGTGATCCCAAACACAGGAATTAGCCCCCTGAAGTACCTGTGTCCCATATCACTGTTCTACATTCATCTAGACGAGGCCTCTTACACAAGCCTGTTTACGCATGAACTTCACCAACACGTTACTAACATTCTCCTACCAAGCCCATCACTGACACTTATACATCATTAACTCAACGCTCCAACTGAGGACTTGACACTGAAACACTTCACTGTATCCGTAAATATAAAGTACTCTAATACTGGACAAACTATGTACACATGATCGGTTATTTCTTTACAAGCACAAGGGCATGGCAGTGTTTTTTTTAAGTTGAAGGGCAATGGCCATTGGGACCCGTGTTGAGTAGCTTAGAGGGCCAATGAAGGCCATTCATTGACGGAACACAGCAAATTACCCTTTCCCTCTATCCAAAAGAGTTGAGAGAGAGCCAAAGCGATGTTCCCAAATGAATTACACACATCTCCAGCGAGTCACTTGATGGTCATCCCCACTGGAATTCCTTTGCCCAAATTTAGTCAAATTCATCCAAATGTGAGCCAAATTTCGAGTCCGTCCTATTCGTCTTGCCAAAAAAACAGCTTTGCACCTTCTTACATTCAGTCCCATGGAAAAAAACTCATTTTTGCTGACCAACCGTGATTAACACTGTCTGCTGATGATTAGGGGTATTTCATAGACTTTGGCTTGGATGGCAGGTTTATCGGAGTCGTTTATCTTTGCAAAGCAGTCACAATAGATTGCAGAGGATGTAAGTTCGAGGTTTATCGTTGAGGCGGATTCTCGCTTTGCTGACACTTTATTATTCCTGCGTTGTGGACTTTCTCCGGACGTGTAAACCAGCAGCACTCTGCAAAAGTGCAACTTTTCCACACCGCCTCAAGGTCCATTACGTTTCAACGCAAAAGTCAATTGACTAAGGACAGTAATTACCTGTAATGTACTATATCGTTTGTAAGGCCTGCTCAGAGACATAAGCTAAAATGGAAAGTTAACATTTTACTCAATTTACTATAACATTGTAGATATGTGACCAACAGCCACCACTGGCAGGCATTTGTTTATTTATTTATCGTGACTTGCTTGCCTTTTTCCCTATCTTGCATTCCTAAAGCGTGTTTTTGTATCGTTTGTTGTTGTTGTAACTTCCTGACCCGCCTATACTGGACATCTGTGAAAAAGAGCTTCATAGCTCATCGGATTCCTCCTGCAGTCCAAACAAAGATTCTGATTTCTCATTATGTCTGCAGGTTCAAATATTGGTTGGGGGCCTCAACCTTTACCGTCACTTTTTTCGGGGGATCAATAGAGTGCACATCAATTTGGGGGATGTGAACATTCGGTCTGCTTGGCATGTGTAAAAACTACTGGACGTCTTAGCTTATGGGATTGCTCCAGTCCAAATAAAGATTCTGATTTTGATTCTGAGGTCTCTTTCTGGGGAGACTGGTCCACATTAAAAAAAAAAAGAATTTTGACCACTGGCCACAGGGCCAGCAGTGGAGTTGAGCATCTCGTACAGATGATGTGTGCATTGTTTCTGACTGCACATCCCACTTATCAGGGGTAGAACACAAAGCAGGGCCCATTCCATGAGCTCCCCATGCTAAAAAGTCTTATATAGCCCATGGGCCAAAACCAGATATTTCACTTGTCGGTTACACCCAAGGTGGCATATCTTTAGCGGTTACGATTTATCTGTGTGACCAATAACAGTGAATTGTGTGATAGCCACTTGTCAAATAATTCACTCTGATTAGAAATACATATATATAGTTGATCATTGATAATTATCTGGTGAGCAATTATCTGGCTTCCAACATTATCCGGCTGTAAACAGTCCGGCGATCGGCACCGGCGATCGGCACCGTGTGCGTGACAAAAACAAAGTAGCGAGGCTTGATTCCAGTGTCAAATATTATATAAGGCACATTATACACAAAATACAATAACTTAAACAATGAAAATACTACTCTTTGGGGGGTTTTTTTCGGTAAAGTCACGTAGGTAAAAAATCTAATCAAATAAATGAAAACAACTAAATTAAACCACGAAGTTTCGGGCGCAACACAAGCGTCCTCCTTCAAGTGGGCATATCAATTTGGGGGATGTTAACATACTGCACATATGTACATCACAATAAATAGTAACTTTTTAAAGTAGGATATGTATTTTTGTCTATTTGTATGTTTATATCAATTTCATAGCCTAAACAAATTTAAAAACACAAAACACATAAAACACCTACGAACATAATGTCATACAATAATGTGCAAAAATAAGCAATTTTAAAGAATGATGATTATTAGTGTTTATCTGGAGTTTTGTGAAATCCGGTGTCCCCTCCCCGCCGAATAATCGATGATCTACTGTATACAGAATGGGTTCTACTAAAGTCTTGGCGGTGACAGTTTCCGCACTGGTCCATATCACACCGAGGCACCTGCCACGAAGACGTCACCGTGAAACGGCTTCCGTTGTTGCTTCACTCGGTGTCCATGACCAACAACCGCAACATTGCACCCCTTAACATCCTACATGAAGTGGCTCTTTATACGCGCTTAGAGCGCACAGCCGCCTGCATACACCACGCGACTCCGTGAGCTCTCGGGCGTGTTTTGTTTGCACTGCGCGATGTCCGGCACGATGACGACGCTTCTCTTCCTCCTCCAGTGCGCGCTGGGAGCTTCTCTGGGAACCGAAGGGTGTTTTGGTTTCTTCGGCACGTTGTCCAGCTACTGAACTGAACATCCTGTTCCGGAAGAAGCTCCCTGCACGTGGAGCGAAACGTTGGACATCGTGCCGAACACGCCGTACGACGCGGAAACACGCTACGGAGTCACGCAGTCGAGTCCTGTGCCGGCCCAGAAACAGGCGGGTGACCTGCAGAGCAGGGCGGTTCTGGTCGGAATAAACTCGTTGTTAGGGCTTGCGGGTCAAGTGCAGGTCGGGTCACGTTCTTTGCGGGTCAGCCGCGCAGGACATCCTCGTTTTGAATCTGCAACCCGGTTCAATACAGCCCCCATACTGGCAACCCGCTTTCATTTGACCCACAACCCTACCCGACCTACATAACGTGAATGATTTACGTCTATGTTTGCATGATATGTTATTCTTTTCATGGAAATTAAAGTAAAAATCTACATCTCAAGTAGTATGCAACATAGGGCCACCACCCAGTTTCTAGGTGGTCGTGTAAGCAAAATTCATAAAATAAAAATCGTGTCTCTACACGACTCCTCCACAAATTAGTGTTCACCAAACTTTATTCCTACCGATCATGAGAAGCACACCTCTGTCGAGTTCAAATAACGGAATTCCGAATTTAAAGTGACGGTGGCCGAGGGGAGTGGTGAACGGTGGTGTTTGTGTATAGAGCTTGCCCACTGGGTGAGGGTGGGACACGATGGGGACGCATCCCCAGTGATGAGCACGAGCCGACATGCACCCGCAAGGCAAGCCGTGAACAGCCGAGTTTTGACCCACTTTGCGCTGACCCTCTCTGCATGTTCAGTATGTTGAACTTCTTTCGCACCGTACGTAGCCAAACCATGCTAAATGGAGGTGTGGGTCACTCACAAACGGGTACCCGCACTGAGGCAGGAATTCTAACCCCAAACAATAAATGATAGTCATTCCTGTGATGGGGTCAGTCTCTCTATATAATGATGATAAATAATTTGCAAAGCGTGGTACTCATTCCATCGATCCCATTCGGATGGTAAGCTCGGTAAACCCTCAAATGGAACTCGCAACCCATTGATTTTAAGTCCAATGCTCAAACCAACGCATCACCTGACTAAATTATTCATTCACAATTGTGAGCGTAATGGGTGTCCCTGTCTTACAATTATATCTGACCAATTCCTTGATATATGCAGTACGTTACACATGTGAGAAAGCTAAATAACCTGGAGCAAAGCCATGTGTAAAAAGGGAATAAACACTTAGAAAATCGACACAATCCAGACACAAACTGGCTTGCTTTACTTACAGATTCAGAATCGTTATTTAAACTGGAGGAATCCGATGCGCTATTAAGCCCTTTTCTCCCGACCACCTCACAGCCCAGCAGGGTAGGGAGGATCAAGGCACACGGTGGGATCTGCACGACCTTTGAACCCGGCGTCTCCCAAGTGCTGGATTGCAGGTGTGGTGCCACCATCGACCCAGCACCATGGACCCGGCGCCTGCTCGACAATGTTGGTGTCCCTCTCGGTTTACAGGCTCAGCTGTGGGTTGGTCTAACGGCTGCCTCAGTGGCCACCAGAATCCACCAGTTCTATTTTATTGTTCCAGTTGCCGAACGAATACAGTATAAGGTCGCACTCATTACACACAAAGTGCTTGCCACAAATGAACCACAATACTTTGCTGATCTTGTCAAAGAGTATAAATCATCAAGCAAAACTCCGGTCATCCTCGCAGCAGCGGCTTTTTGCGAGCCACCGAACAAAAACGGTCACTGCATTAATTTCAGATGCACTTCTGCAGCCGTCTGGAATGCTCTTCCTTTCAAAATTAGGAAGCCACGATAGCTATGTATTTTTAAAGCTAGATTGAAAACTCATTTATTTACAACTGCCAGGCTTGTTTAATTTGTTGTCCTTTCCTGCACCTCCAATTGGCATGGTTGGCTATGTACGATACAAAAAAAATTCAACATACATGTTGTACTTCCAGACTGTTGAATTCGGTTTCAGACTGGTGGCTACACATTTATTTATTTGTTCACTCAGACAACCACAGGCTCTGCACACACACACGTACACACGTTTCTTCTGGTGCTGCTGCCAGTCCTGCCAGGGCCACTTGCCACTGCTGGTTCCGTTGCTGCTGCTCGTACTGGCGCTCCTTCGGCTCCTTGTACTGATCGTGCCGGCGCTGATTCTGCTCTTCCTGCCATGCCCTGTGGCGGTCAACGGAGCTGTCCCCCCCCTCCCCACCTTTGGCTTGGCCAGGACCGGTCTCAAACCCCGAATCTCAGCCTGCGACGGCTCTGGAGCAGAATGAACTCCCGCGCCCAGACCTACAAGCTTCAATGTGCCGTCTAGCACGAATTAAAAAAAGGGGGAGGCAGGACTTAGCACAATCCGTTGTACTCCATACATACATACATGGCAATATGTTAAGGAGACAATGTCGAGGTCTGCTCGCCACGGCGAGAGGGCTTCAGGAGTTGGTGTGGTTTTGCTATTCCTCCTCCGTTGAAAAAGCACAGACTACAGTGCTATATACTTACTAATTGGTTATGTCGGGGTGGTGGCGGGTTTAACGGCGCATTTATATTTACACGATCTAACCCAATAAAACCACCTTAAATGATGGATAATATTGGTCGCGAAAGCCCTACTGCTAAGTGCGACGGTCGGAACCGCGGCCCACGTTGTGGGTTGCACGGCCTCAATCGCACTCCATGCGGCCTCGTCACCCACCAGCGAGGAAGCGGAACTCAGGGCGAGCAGGCGCAGAGAGGCGACCCCGCGCAGGACGTGCGACGAGAAGTCGACGTGCAGACTCAGCGAGAGGTGGCGCTGGGCGAGGCCGGGCTCCTGGGACAGAGAGCTGGGGTCCATGGCTCTTTTGGTCCTGCACAGCACACGAGGGGGTGGGGTGGGGGGTGCAGATGGTACAGCTGTCAACCCAATATGGTTCACCCCATATTCTTGTAAAGGGAAATAGAGTTTTTTCAGGTCCATGCGACGTACAGCCGTTTCCATACGGGCAAAACAAATTGTCTATTTGGTTGCGTTTCTCCCTTGTGATGGGACTTTGTAGGATGAACGTTGAGATGTATAAGGGGCACGGGGTGACCAATAAGGTCTGGAATTGGTCTGTAATAAGGTAGGGGACCGATAAGGGTTTTTGACAGCAATGAGTTGGTGATGATGGTGAGAATGGGGTGGCCCACAGCAAGAGGCAGTCTCACACGGTGGCCAGGGCACACGTTCAAACAGTCGGCGGTTCGGGTTCATCCACGCCATGGAATCGCATCAATCAGACAGTCCCTCCAGAAAAACGCGATTATGCGACCGCAAGATTCCACGCAAAATCAGCCAAAGTCCGCATATTTATGCGGGGGGCGCGTTTTTTCAAATACGCCGCACTTTCGCCGCATAAATTGCAGATTTCCGCGCGCAAAATATGCGGGCTTGCATGATTTCATAATCCCCGCATTTTCGTTGCAAAAAGTCACATATATCTTAGCAGAAAGTTGAAAAATGTTGCGTTTACTTCACACAAGCGCAGCCATTTCCCCTGTTGCCATGGGAACGTTATGAAGTGACGTCACTCATTACGCGACATCATTGAAAAGCTGCAAACCCCGCGATGCCAATGAAACCATGATGAAGAGTTTATGCAACTTTACAGTTGTAAGATTGCACTTTTTTGTTAGTAGTATGTAAATTTACATTACTGTAAGACTGTACTGTTACTGTATTGCTTACGTTACTGTGCACTGAAAACACTTATTTTAACAGAAGATGTCTGTTTTGTATAGCTACCTCTGTAAAACAAGAAGCACACATTTTATTTTTTAATATTTTATTTATTCATTTTTACAGAAGTTGTAGCATATTCATTTTGTAAAGCTACAGAACTTGTTCGACTCAATGTTTTGTAAGTTTGAGCCATCTGTTTGTTAAGGTCTGAAATAAAACAAGATGAGAACTTAAATATTCCCAGCACTTTCTGTGATGTAGTATGCTTGCTTATCATAGGAAGTAATAAGAAATGACTCTTTACATTAAAGTAGTAGCCTAGTGAATAGGGTGTTGGGGGAATCACTTTTTTTCTCTTTTTCATCAAACCGCAGTTTTTGCAAGTTCCCGCAATTTTTGCAAGTTCCCGCAATTTTTGCAAGTTCCCGCAATTTAATCGCATAAAATTGCATAAATATCCCGCATATTCCATCGCATTTTTTAAGAAAACGTGCCGCATAATCAACAATTTTTGCCCGCAACAATCACCAAAAAACTCCGCGTTTTTCTGGAGGGACTGATCAGAGGGGGGTGCACCAGGTGAGCCGGTCACGCAACGGCTCGCACAGTCTGTCACTTGCGCAGTCGTCCAGATGGCGGTCGCAGATGCACAGTGGTTGGTGGCTCACGAGGGGAAGGGGGGCACACACCACGGACTATTTAGCAGAGGTGTGGACTCGAGTCATGTGACTTGGACTCGAGTCAGACTCGAGTCATGAATTTGATGACTTGCGACTCGACTTGGACTTGCATAACAATGACTTTGTCCCACCTCTGCTATTTAGTCAGGCGAGGACTGGCTGTCTGTGACAGGGGTCAGTCGCTCGCAGGTTCAGTCTGAGGGTCAAAGGTTCCCAGCAGTCTCCTACAATCTGGAGACGCGGCAGTACACGTGGACGCTCTAATCACCTACACAGGCTGTAGTCCATGCTGTGTCCCCACGCAGCTGTAGTCACTGCTGTGTGTGTAGTAGCTGCTGTAGCTGCTGTAGCTGCAGTAGCTGTAGTAGCTGTACAGGTACTCACTGCTGCTGTCCCTGCTGTAGTCAACGCTGAGTCTCTGTGATTCCTGCTATGCCTGCAGCTGCTCCAGTCTCCAATGCCGTGGCTGTAGTGACGAGCTGCTGCTGCTGTACTCACTCAGGTGCTGTCCCTGTAGTCCCTGCTGTAGTCCCTAAAGTAGTGCCTGCTGTAGTGCCTGCTGTAGTCAGTGCTGTAGTCCCTGCTGCAGTAGTCCCTGTAGTAGCTGTAGTAGCTACTGCTGTCCCTGCCGTACTCACGTGCTGTAGTTAGTTCCTGTAGTCGTAGCTGCTGGGTAGTAGCTGCTGCTGCTGTAGTTGCTGCTGTAGCTGCTGCTTTAGTAGTTGTAGCTGCTGTAGTAGTTGTAGCTGCTGCTACTGCTGCTGTATCTGCTGTTGCTGCTGCGACTGCTGAGCCACTTCCTTGTCGCTCCGACTCTCCAAGCCAAGACGACTGCGGGCGGAGCCTCCCCCGACCAATCGCACGCGGCTCCTCGCCGCGCCGTGATGGCCAATCACGGCGCCGTTCATTCATTCTCACTGAGGGAACCACGTGACGGGTCATTCATTCCCACTGGGGGAACCACGTGACGGGTCATTCATTCCCACTGGCTGAACCGCGTGACGGTTCCTTCCATTCATTCCCACTGTGGGAACCACGTGACGGGCCATTCATTTTCACTGGGGGGACCACGTGACCGTTCATTAATTCCCACTGAGAACCGATCGGATGAGCGGACGGCGGCATCTCCTTCACGAATCTGTCCCTCCACGCAAACAATTTGACACATTCCATCAGTCGCACGACCTTCCTTGGGGGGTTGGGGGAGGTGCATCCTTTCAGTTCAGTTTTTCTTTTTCAGTGTTAGTTCAGTTTATTTATAGGTATAGCCCTGTGAGCCATTCGGCTCTTGAATCGGGTGCAATCGCAACAAAATAAACATGAACAAGAAACATCTTAAAGTGACTACGCGCAACAGAAAAATCCAGGAAAAAACAGCAAAGTCTTCCAGAAAAAGCACCGTATATCAATGATGTGTGCAAAAATCCCAGTGGGATGCAAGTCAAACAATAACCATAAGACAATTTAGATTAAAGTTATCAGTCTAACTCTGTACTACAACAAACAAATATGGCTAAACCAAAAGTTTTCGAAATCACCAAAATAAGCTATAAAAACAATGTAACAGTGATCATAGGAACTGTGAATCAAATTTAACAATAAACGATAAACATAACATGTACTACCAAACTTTGCAGCCATATCTGGCAGCATGAGTCACTCCATAACAGCAGGAGTATCAGTAGGAGTATCAACGTTTTAAATGCACCTTTAAAGATCAGCACACTATAATAAAAACTCAAGATCATACTTTGCAGCGGTCATCCGGAGCGATACATTTGATTTCAGGCCACTCTGAATAGCAGTGGCAGCTAAGGGTGTACAACTCCTCTGGAACAGTTTTGAGTGAAGATCTCACAGGTAGTGATCCAAGTTGCAGTTTATTGGCGATAGCATTCCAGACCCTGGGGGTATCAATAGCAAAGGACTTCCTCCAGTATTTGTACGGCATTAAGGAATGTGAAGCGGTTAAATAAGCGAAGACCTTAGGTCACATTTGTTCTTAGAAACAGTGAGGAGATCCAGCCGGTAGTCTGCGGATTTTTTTGTAAGTACATCGTGAATAAATAAGATCTGATGCACAAGCCGTCGATCATTAAGAGATGTTAAGTTTGACCTAATGTAGAGATCGCCGTGGTGGGTCCTATATGGGCAGTTCAATGCAAATCTTAAGGCCGAGTGATAAATGGAGTCAAGCTTCGTCAGTACAATACTGGGGGCTGATTTATATACGATGTCGCAGTAATCAAGTAGAGGCAGTATGGTAGCTTTTATAAATTCCAAACGGAACATAAGGGGGAAGCAGTGCTTGTGTCGATACAAAAAAACAATTTTTATTTTTGTATTTTTACCAATATAATCAATGTGATCTTGAAAATTCATTTTTTAATCAAGGATGACCCCAATATACTTATAGATCTTTACTTGCTCTATTTGACAATTATTTAAGGAATGTAATTTGGGGAAAAATAACTTCCTGCTTTAGTCCTGGTGAGAAGCATAGCACCTTGGTTTTGGAGGTATTCAGGACTAGTTTAAGAGCAACTAGCTGATGTTGTAGTTTGTTGAAATCACCCTGGAGCTTAGCAATCACGTCATCCAGAGAGCGGCCAGCAAAAATCAGTATCGTGTCATCTGCAAACAGATTTACCCTGGAATGATCTAGGTCAGTTTCAGCAGCACTGGTTCAGTACAGGCAGTCAGGCGTGCTTGAAGTATTGCTGGTGAACTGCCAGCTGTCATAGGCAATGACTCCTCTATGAGATATGATGGGTCCTTGTTCAACTAAACAAAAATATTGAATGAATATGTTATACATACAGGGTGCTTCAAAAAAAATTAACACTTACATGGGACTATCGTTTTTAATGGGAAAAGAACGGATAATGCACTTTAACATGAGAAGTCTCTACTTGTTTGCCATCATTGGCAACGCCTGCAACCTTCTCCAGGTGGTCTCCAGAGACCGGAGGCACATTTCTCGCGGTGTTGTTGCAAATTCTCGGAAGTGTTCACATTTTTCTGAAGCACCCTGTAAACGTGATTTCTCACGATACTACACAAGGATTACATTTCTACGAAAACACGATTATCGCGACACAGAATCATTTCCCAGTACCTTTTAAGAGGTGCGCATCAGGGGTGAAGTGACTTTTGGAAAATAAACGGCAACATATCACTGTGGGCTACAAAATTAACGTCAGGACGCGCATACGAGCTGACGAACAATTTTAACTTTATTTGGAGTTGGTGTCAGTAGTGTGGAGTTGGTGTCAGTAGTGTGGAGTTGATGTCAGTAGTTTGGTGTTGATGTCAGTAGTGTGGAGTTGGTGATAGTTGGCGTGCCACCCTGGAAGAGAGATTTATCACTTGCCACACTTTGATAGTGGAATCTGCTGACGCCAGCGCCAATTTAAAAAAAGTAAATGAAAAAAAATACTTCAAGAAATACTTTCGCTTCTGTGTTTTTTTCATGCATTTCTGCAGCGATGAATCTGGAATGCCTCAGACAACGCAACGATGGCTCTCAGATACCGCTGTAGACCTTGAAAATGCCGCCGTGCAGGACATGAGAACCTTAATGTTGAGAATGTTTGTTATCCACACAAACCTCATAACAAGAAGGCTTGCATGGTATTCTACCAGGCGATCCTGTTTGTACACGCACACGGATGAACTGCACTCAGTTTCAACCCATTTGTTGAAGCAAAATTACGTTCCTAAGTGTACCCTGAGTTCAACATTTCATCCCATCAAAGTGGCTGCCAGTCGACGCATCCTATCACTCTACCAGGGTTAGTAAAATAATGGCTCATCTTTGGGGTGTCAACAGCGGTTGTCCTGCGGCAAGACCGGCCGGCCCACGCTTTAGGAATGTGGAATTTCCACCACCATCTCAGGGCAGCCAACGGTGATGAACACTGCTCGTAACAAAACACTTGCGGTTCACGGGAAGTGTGAGGGATACTTTTATTTTGACGTTGAGGGACGTGCCAAGGCGTTTTATTGTCTGCTTACCTGAAGACGGGCGCTGTTGTTGTGCTCGAATCGTCGTGATTTATTTTATTTTATTTCTACCTACGTGACTTTACCGAAAGAACCAAAGAGTATGTCTGCTTACTTGTTTTGCTACGTATATTCTGCTACGACGCAGCTCCTGATTTTCAAGTGTCATGTATGTTCCAGTGGTTTTGCACAAAGGCAACATGCGGGAAACGTTGCTCTAGTCCAGTGATTCTCAACCGAGGGTCCCCTGGGGGAACACGTGGCAATGTCTCGGGGGGCACGTGAGGTGTTTTACAAACGTGTGCAATTATATCATACGCGAGAGTCATTGGTGAATAATCATGTTATATGAATCTGTCAATGTAAAACAACTACTACAACATTTAAATCCATATGGTGACCTACAACGATGTAAAATACATTTATAAACTCACTGATTGTAAAACAATGTTGTTTCCAAGAGTAACCAGCGAGCGTGAACAAATTAGGTCATGCATGCACAGCGTCCGTTGATTTTTTTATTCACTTGCAGTTACTAGCGAGTTAGGATACCTCACGGCATAGACAATTGGTTAAATGTTGATGTTCATTATTCATACATTTATTTCTCGGAACCATGTTTGGTCAGGCAAGGGGACTCGGTTGAAACAAACTTCAACAAGGTGGGATATACAGTCGCCAAACAAGGTTGAGAATCATTGCTCAAGTCGACAAGCCGGTGGGTAGCATCCATCCTCAGGAAAAAGTTAATCTCTCAAAACCACAGCCTACATTTATGAGCTCAATGTGTCCATGAGTCACAGCAGTTATGCAATTGTCAAATGAAAAAAAATGAGGCCAGTTTATTTATTTCTAGGTCAAATGTCACATACAGGTCACCATCAATAATAGCATAGGATCCCTGGATATTTCCATTCAGTAGGATCTCTTAACTCGACCCTGTTGGCTTTTATGGCTCCAGTAGCTGAGCTCCAAGCTCAGCAGCAGCTCCTGACAATGACACAACTCAACATTCACCTGACACACCCACCACTGAGCACTTAACAGACACATCCATCCATGAACCATTAAAAGACGCCACTTACCTTGACACCAGACGCACCAAACACTTGCCAATCATCTAACGCTCAACACCTCGCTGACAACACGTAGCTGACAGGCGCAAAGGCAGGCACAGACGAGGAGACAGGCACAGTGGTGGCACCACCAGCAACACGAGCCATAATCGCAACATCAAATTTGATAATTGTAGACTCATTAATTGTAGACTCATTAACCCCGCAGATGCAACAATTCTCACCGTGCAAAAGGCTATCTAACACTTTCACTTTACTCTGCAAACCCATTGCTTTTCTTGCTCTCTTTGACTTTTCCTCCCCTCCTGACCTTCACCACTCGCTGCACGCTTCGGGTCCACGATTCAGGGCAAAATGAATGCGAATGACCAACGAGCAAAATATGCGGTTGCGATGCGACACGGTCTCCATGCGAAGCGAGAACTACGACGGACAGCTGATCAAGCTACGCGGCGCCACGGGTGACCATGGGTGGCGCTGTGCCACGGAGGAGAACCGCGGCCCTGCGAAATGCCAAACTGCGTGTTGCGGACGCCGCGCTTAGCCGTGGATACTCAAAATTTCAAGGCCGCGATTGGTAAATTGGTATACAAATGTACCGACAGTACAGGAGCCTATCGGTCACAGGGGGTAATGCCAGGGGAATTAGCAAAGGAAGAGACTGGGGGGCCACAGAGGTAATGACAGGTTAATTGACAGTGGACACAGGGGGTAATGACAGGGGAATTAGCATGAGAAGAGACTAGGGGCCACAGGGGGTAATGATGGGTTAAGGGACAGAGGGAAACGATCTGGGGTCTACGAAAAGGATCGAGAATAGGGGCTGTGGCCAAGTGATAGAAGGGAGCAGGTGCGGATCAGGGACCGAGAGCCATCGAGAAGGTTCTAGAAAAAGTTCTAGAGAAGGGGCATAGCCACGGGTCAAGGGATGGCCACACTGAGGATAAAAGGGGTTGAGAGGAGAGGCTCGGGGCTGTTGTGGGAGTCGGGGTCTTCGCCTGTCGAGTGTACGTGTCTTCAATAAAGATCATCACAAGAACAGTCTCCTGGAGTCGTTGCACAAATATAAAACCGTGTGTACACGGATTCCACGGTTCGCACGCCCAGGGGTTGGCGAGGGATTTGTTGTATTAGTAATAAAGATCCCTCATGCGACTCAGGGCGTTCACAATGGCCGTGTCAGAGCTCTGACATGAGCCAACTCAGCAGAGAACCAGGGTTTTAATCCGTGTACCAGGCACTCCTGTGAAAACCAGGTCCCCACAGCAAACATTTGTAGGAGTGATGTTAGGGTGTTGTCCCTCACCGTTCAACAGCCTGTAGTTCCACTTACCGTCAATAGAGTGCAGAGGCGTTACCTCGCTAGGGCACATGCCATGGTTCAGAGAGGCCAACGGTGGATTCCAGTTAAACGGATCCTGGGAGACATTCCCCGGGCCCCCAGGTGGGGGGGAACCAGGGGAATGATTTCACCTAAGAATGTTCCAGAAGGAAGGCGTGGCCAGGGCGGAGCCACCGACAAACCGGTATATAAGCCAGAGCTCAGAGAGCTCAGAGAGCTCTGGCTCAGTTATCTACACGCCGTAAACTAAAGACCGGGCTGGAGAATAGGACCCTGGACCCCAAGCTCTACAGTCCTTCTAAGGGCTGGAGCTCAGAGAGGTCAGTGGTCAGGGAAGAATAGGTCCCTGGCAGAGAGGATCCTGGACCCCAAGCTCTACAGTCCTTCTAAGGGCTGGAGCTCAGTGAGGCCAGTGGTCAGGACCCACGGGCCAGGAGGTCAGGGTCAGTTAGCCTCCCCTAGGTCCCAGCCGGAGGACGATAGGGAACGGGTTACCAGTGTAGGTCCCGTATAGTTCGGAGGCCATAGCTCCCTAGGAAGCGGGTGAAGGGACCGATATACCCTTCATGCTAAGGACTCTGTAGTAAAAGACAATAAACAACGTGTGCCTCATAAAGAAGTTTATTCGTCAATATTTGCAACACTACACATTGATGGGCTCAATTATAACTAATGACTACACAAAACGACCATCATATTTGGCTTACTTCGTTTAGCTAAGCTCTAAAGGGAGAGTTCCTATCAAGTTTCAAGTTGATTTTGTTTAATCAGGCGAGACCTCAAGAGACCAGGTTAGTCTCATTTGCAACAGTGATGATTGCTATCTAGGTATTATCCGAAAGAGTAATTTTTGGGTAATTACAATTTTTGGCTAATTTGAATTCCTAAAAGCAGCACACAATGGCGTTATAGTATGTTCTCCTATAACACGGTAGTCGCGTTCCTGAAGGACACTGCGTTGTGGAAAAATTGCGTTATAATGAATAATAAATAATACAGGGTAAAGTACAGTCTGCAAAAACACGTGAGATGCGTGCGCAGGCTGAACAAAGACTGAGGCGTGTGGGTAGCATCTAGAAGCATCCAGCGCTGAGGCATAGTTCTGTTTACTCAATCGCGTAATATATACAATTCGCATCTGCGTTATAAAAACGTGTGTTCCCTAAAACATTCATCGCGTTATATCCAATTTGCGTCATGAAAACACGCGTCATAGGAGAACAGACTGTAATCTTGCGAATAACGGTCACAGCATCTTTACCGTCTACTGTTAAGCAGACGGCGCCGTAATTTAAAGGTTCATGCACCAGGGCGGGCACTGGATTGGAACCGCAAATCTCTGCAGTTAGCGGCAGGCGCACGGCGACTGCTGGGCCATGGCAATGCCCTGAAGTGAATGGGGCATGTCACCGATTCACATGCTTCTGTCAAAACCCTTATGGGGCCGTTCCTTGACATGAGACATGGGTCGTTGCTGTCTTAAGCATGACATTTTGCTGCTATAAATGTCCACATGATGATGCGCAACTTCGTTCAGCTATCGTTTGTGGCCAGGTCGCTTCTAAAAAAGAAGCTAAGAGGTCAGATGCACTTTACCTGGTAAGTAAAAAGTATTTTATTTGTATCCTTTTTCAGTTATTTTATTACCTTTCCTATACTTTGTGTTTTGCTCCATGCGGGAGTGGGGGTGTGAGTACACAAGGATTTCCTGTTTTGAGGGTGAGTTTGGTTACGTGAACAGGAAGTTACGATTTGACAGCCTTTCAGCCACGAGGTTCCGCCATTACACAGAGTTCAAGATGGCGGCACACATCGCGTCCCAGTGAAGCCAGCTGTAATTGTCCATTGTGGGACTTTAAGAAGCATTGTCTGTAAGGTCGTGTATGTTCTTATAATACTAGGAATGCTATTATAATGTTAAAATGACCGTTATAATGCTGTAAATGCCTTTTTAATGCTGTTAAATTGTTATGATAAATACGAGGCCTAGTTAACAACGAAGCCTGCAACTTGCCTTATTGTGAATGTTACTTGTAATCGAATAAGTCGAGTCAAACTTGTACTCAAGTAACTTTATTGCGATCTGGAGAGCAAGGATGACGAAATGTCTCATTCATAGTGCAGTGGTATATGCAGTGATGTAAATTTGGGCTGCAGTGTGATGATTGCACGATGTGCCTTTGTTTAACACAGTAGCTTGTTCTCTTGTATAGCTGTTCAGTGCTGTTGTGGGTGCCTGGTCCATCCAGGATCTATTGTTGAGAAACATGTTATCTAGGACAATGTTGTGATGCAGTAGTGTTCATGCATTGTGTTGATGTATATAAGTATTAACAGATGGTGTATCTGTGCTGTGTTTTTCCATCAGTTTTACCTCGTTCAATTCAATAAATTACGTTGGGAGTCGGATGTTCACCCTGGCTCTGAGGGTTTATTGGATGCGAGGTTAACTACTCGGATAACGGTGTAACGCAGCGCACAGCGAGGCCGAGACACTTTGCACTCCTATCGTGTTTAGTATTGTTTGTTGTAACGTTCTGACCCGCTCCAACTTGGCATCTTTGACAAATAGCTTTATAGCTCATTGGATTCCGCCAATATAAATAAATATTCTAATTATAATTCTGACATTTAACTGCATTATCGCAACTTGGAAAATTCAGCTGAGCTGCAAAGTAGCTCGATGTTAAAGAATGCAAAGACCGAGCAACCCTAACACACAAATATAAATCATTTTGTATGCGGTGGTTGGCATCGCTAGCACGAGGGGGGTCACCCCTAACGTGTGGGTGTTGGCAGCTATGCTGCGTGCCCGGTACCAGCGGTGTCAAGACCGGCCTCCGTGGAGGAGGCTCGTCAAGGACGCTGCCGGGGAGATGGAGACAGTCGAACATCCAGCAACAACGGAGGGCAGAGGAACAACGCTCACAAGAACCGGCCCACTAAAACGCAGAGAGTTGTCAGTGGGGAGCACAGTTGGTGCATCTGCCAATCATCTCAGTCGGTCAACCCATGGCACCTGGGTCTGTTCTGGGACCTCCTGCCAGCAGCGAGCCTTCAAAGTGCACCTTTGCCTGGCAGAAGCCACGTGGTGTTGTTTATGCACGCCTGTAATGCAGCCCTCCGGAAGCATCAAGGGAGTGAGAGAAAGAGAGGAAGTGAGAAAGAGAAGGAGTGATAGAATCATTGAGAGACAGTGAGAGGGAGAGAGAGGTGGGGAGAGTAAGGCGAGGGAGAGAGAATGTGAGAGTCAGGGGGAGGGCGAGGAGGGCATGAAGGGGACGTTGCCCCGCGCTGCCGCTATGGGGCATGGGAGGATGACGGCATGACAGGCCGCGCAGGTAACACGAGATTAACTCATTCACATCTTCCTCATCCGGCCATGGTCAATCATCCACTGCTGGATGAAGGGTCCCTCCCCAAGCCGCCCCATTATCTCGAGACCTAACAATCCACCGCAGCCCCGCTCTCCATGAGCTGATGTTGTCGCCCCATCTCCTCGGTGTGCGTCTTCTTGGGTGCCTTTTATTCATTTGGCTCCCGCTCCATCGTTAGTCTCGAGCACGGCTATGCACCTCCAGCCGTCGTGGCAGGTCCTGCCCAAGACCAACGTGTACTCTCAATAGTTTGAATAATGCAGAGGTGGCCAACTGGTGTCTCTTGAGCCATGTGCGGCTCTTTAATCTTCCACATGGGGCATAACGTAGAAGATACTATAACAGTAGCAAAAAATAATAAATGTCTCCCGTGCTGTGCCGAAAACTCTGAATATATACACACTTATACATATAAATACACTTGCTTATTTGCAGAACTCAAGGGGATTATTGGTGGCTCCTGGTCTGTGACAAGTTGGCCACCCCTGGCAAGTCTCTAAATTGCACGTGTTCTCCAATCCCTGTAATCCTCTTCTTCACAATATGCAGTACATCTCAAGCGTGCATCTCTCCACGATTCCTTGCACACCTTTTCAGTCTTCCTTGTCAGGGATCATGTTACTGATCCCTGTCTCAGAAGGCAGAGCGCAATCATGCCAGGCTCCTCGAGGAACAAAGACGGTCAGCGCATCGTGCTTCTGCGGCCGTCTGGAACGCTCTTGCGATATTAGGAAGCCACCTGAGGTATGAACTTTTAAATCGTCCAGATTGAAAACTAATTTCTTTAAAACTGCTTTTTGTGTTTAGTTTGTTATCCTTCCCCCGCACCTCTGATTAGCATGGGTTGGCTACGTATGGTGCGAAAGAAGTTCAACATACAGTAAATAAACTGCCTGTGATGTTGTGGATGGGAATACAACACATTGTTTGCTCGGATTCGCCTACAAAGGAGTGGGCAGTGTGCTGTTTGTGGCGTGAGCATGACATCGTGTGGCCGGCCATTCTCACGGTGGAGGACCTTTGAAAATTAAGTGTTGCCCTCAGAACCACTTGTGCTTCTGTTTCTGTCGTGACCCTATGGCCTCTTACAGAACAAAGTTAAATAAGAACCCTGTATCACGTTAGTTCCCACATCCTTTGATTTTTTTGTCAGCCTGTGATCTCCTTTACAATAAATTGCTGGGTAAATATGCAGGGTCAGGCCCAGTCACATTGAGCTACGATGTGGAAGTGGAGGAGCGAAGTTGAAGATACTAACTAGAAGTGGAAGTAGCTATGTGGAAGAATCATAGACTTAATAATAGCAAATAGTCTCAATGAAGCCGGGCAGAGCTCTTGAATTGCAAAGCCTTGAGAAGGTCCGACAGATGGATTCAATTTGAGTTCAGTGTAGGTTAAGTCTTAAAGATTTGGCCATCATTTTCTGGGTCTGGGTTCTACTATCGATGCGTTCCCAACAAGGCAACAAACGCAAGAGTTTGGGATCTCAGGGTCACCCCTTGACCGAGATGTAATTATGTCACTCATGCCAGAATGTTTGAGGAGACTAATAACAAAAAAAAACTAGTGTCGCATGGATAGACCTCCACAGCCGCTGTCAGGATCCGTTTCAGGAAAGAAAAACAGAGAGGATATTTGAAAGGTCAGTCGAATAATCTAGGGAGAGATGATATCGTGCATAAAAAGACTGAGAACATACCTGTCACCCCATACGATTTACACGTATTCTTGTACAGAGAAATTGAGTCTTCAGGGCCATACGGTAGACAGCCATTTCAATTCGGGCAAAAACGTGTTTTTGTCCATGTTTTAATTTCTCTCCCTTGTGATGGGACTTTGTAGGATGAACGTTGAGATTTATAAGGGTCACGGGGTGACCAATAAGGTCTAAATTGGTCTGTAATAAGGTAGGGGACCGACAAGGGGTTGACAGGTTTGTTGAATACACTTTGATTGTTCCACGTTTGTGGATTTACTTTTAATTAAATGGGTGACACCAAGGCTGCGTATGAATTGAGTATATTTGATCAGAGTAGTTATAATCACAAGTGTGGTTGATATATATTTTAACAAACACGAGGTGGCGCCCATGAGTAATCTGCTGAGAAGTGACCCAAACGATACGTTTACATTTTCCCCATTCTCTAATATAACGTAACATTCCAACAATGTAAAATACAAAGTATACAAAGTAAACCTGTAATTGAATGTAGATTATTTTTTTATTCATGAAGTAAAGTTTCATGGACAGCAATTACAGTCGAAACGAAGACCAAACAGAACGATGCCCTTAGGAGGGCCATATTCATATCTTGATGTGAAGCACACTAAACTCATCGCCCTGGCGCGTTTTAACCAAAAAGCAGATGAAGAGCCACATTCACCGAGGTCTTAACATGGCCCACTGATGTGCAGCAGTTGAATTATGCATTCTAGACAACAACAGCAGCAGTAAACTTGTACTGCAATTCTCAAACCTGTTCACACTTTATGCAGGTGATCACTATGAACTGTAACTCAAAAATAACTGCAATGGCCGCATTGCACAAATAAAATGTCAACGCGTACAGTGTGTCCACAAATTGCCGGGCTCATTCATTTTGTTAAAACCCCACTGATGGGATAAATTTGGCTGCCGTATGAAAGACCACATTTAGATAAATTGCAGTTCGTAATGTTATTTATATTTAGAGTTTTATATTGTATGCATCTAAAAAGTAATTTTCTAAAAGAAAAAAAAAACCAGCCCATAAAGAATTGAAAATCACAACCAACTGCTACAGGAGTTACCTCACAGTCGATTACTGAACTGGGGCTGTTTGGTACGTGATATGCTTCTGACCAGCATGGAGATGCAGCTAACAAATCAGCATTAATTGGCTCGCTGTTCCCCCTTCGAATATTGGGGGTGCCATTTTAAAATGATTGGGATCCCCTGAAAAATCCTATTTTGTGGCACGCGGTATTTTAGCTCACGTTATTTCGAGCACACACTAAAAATAACAAACCCCAATGCAAACCAGAAGACATCAGTATTATTGCAGAAGTGTATCATTGGCATAAATAAAATAACAGCAGGGTGGATCCTCGCATGCAAAACCCTTTATTTAATCAGGTGAGATCCCGTTTGAAAGTTTTTATTTCAGTTAACTTGAAAATAGACTAAACATGTAGTTTGGCAAACGAAGCAGAGCACACAGTAACCAGATATTACTTTACGTGCGTGTGCCCATGCTCATGAAGGCTGGCATGTAATTTGCAAATCACTTCGATGTGCAATGCTTAGCCGTTAAATGTCAGAGGTCTTGACGGTCGAACCGAGAACTTTGTTGGCAGCTTCGACGGCGACGTTTTTGTCGATCCCTGAAACGACACGATCGGTCATCAGCAGCGCCTGCGTGTCTCTCTTCAAGGGGGGTTGGTGCCCAAATTACACGTTGGCCCATGGTGGCAACGTCTCTAAAGTTCTGGGTTCACACTGGAGAACTGTAAAAAGCTGTTGTTGAGGTATGGAGAAAAAGAGATTAAGATTGAAACGAGAGGATTTCTCCACAACCCTGGCTGTCGCCTGATGAGGCTGGTTGTAATTACGGGCGAAACGTCGTACTCGAATTGCAGATGTTGTGGGTTTACTCTCAAACACACCGGTGTGCTGAACTAGTAACGAATGGGCATGTTTTGTTTATGTGACAAACCTTACTAATTGGCTGTGTCAGGTGGTGGTGGTTTTAGCAACGTATTAATATTCACCCAAAACCCTCTATTATGGATAATATTGGTCGTGAAATGAGTTTGTCGTATTATTCAACTCAGCTAATGTGACATTTCACAATCACTGGGCACAGTTGCCACAATTTTCACATTTGTCCTCAGCTTTCATAATTTTGGCCCAACAGAAGTCCTTGGACTTCTTCAGTGTACAACACATTTTTTTGGATGTCTACGCATTGGCAGTGTGGAGTTTGTGGAGAATGCTAGGAATTTCATGATTTCTAATCACCGTGGAAACGTAGCGTAAATGTAATGGGCCTTGGCAACGTGCAGCATAGTCTCATGTGAGCATCAGGAGTTCGTGTGCATTTACACCCGTGTAAGGAACACTGATAAGGAGAACCCCATAAAGTAAATAAATAAGCAATCAATACTCACTTAGTAAAACGGATTATTTTGTTGCTATAAATTTCCACTTGATAAAGCCACTTCGTTGAGCTATAATTTGTGGCCAGGTCGCTTCTGAAAAAGAGCTGTGTAGCTCAGTGGGTCGTACCTGGTGAACTAATTTTATAAAAAATAGCCTACTGGAACTCCTTGACACATGTATTAATGAGCTTGCGATGCGTCACCTTGCTGGCTGAGCCACAGCGAGGCTTTCCTGGCGAGCAGATCCCACTCGAGTTTCTGCTCGGCAGCTTGAGACTGCAGCCAAACGAGCGCCAGCACCGTGGCCCACACCTCGCTCGCCATGCCCTGCCGGGGAACAGAGATTTTGCTGTAGGATGCAAACACCCCCCTCTGCCCAATCTTCCCCGACCCTCACAGGCTTCCTCGTCCCGCCAAAATAATTTCCCACCAGCCGCCACTGACAACAACACCTCATCCACAACACCGCCAAGCAGCTCTGCCACTGTGACGGAGGACAACAACCCCTCCTACACAGATTGCATCAACCTTTTTCTCACTAGCGCACTGGGATCTACCGACCGCAACCTAAAAGACTACCTCAGCACTAAGCGCTATTAAAACGAGGCTGAATGTCTGCTTGTCCTACTGGGCAACGCCTTGCCCCACTGGGCAACGGCTTTCCCTACTGTAAGTACACATGAAACAAAAATGCACGACAGCGGGTTCGGAGCGGGATTCCTGCAAGAGGACTAAGTGGGCAGCAGAGGGGGGGTGTCTAATCTTTGCAGGTAGTTTCAAACGTAACATTCTGCACGCACTTCCCCGGTGTCGGTGGTCTGGCACTACGTATCCTCGCGAATACTGGAGTCCGGCAGGTCGCGAATAGGGAATTATTATGCATTGAATAACTCGCCAAAATACAAAGCTCGTGAATTCAGAATCTCACTGCAAATCTCACCTTTGGCGCCTCGCTCTGAAGGTCTCCCAATGGCATTTGGACCACGGCCGCCAGCTGCTCCAAGCTCTTCCACGATCCTTCTGCCTGCTGCAAATAGACCAGTTGATCTAGTATGGTAGAACACACAGAGAGAGAAAAAAGAGAACAAAAAACGTCATTAGCTGACCCAGCAGACCGTGCCCATGGTAGTCTCGGTGGCCCTCTAGGAGGGGAGAGTTTTACTGTGAAGGCTGGCGAGGCCGGTGAAGTCGCGCTTCCACGTGCGGCGGACTTTAGGGTGTTGGAGTGAGGCAGCTGGTCAAAGGATTCCTCCAGGATAAATAACGATTCTGATTCTGAAGGAAGAAGAAACCTCAAGCTGAGATTTGACGTCATCCATTACAGTAGCGTCACGTATTTACTCGACATACTTCGTTTGCACAGGCTTATTTGGATGGTTGATCGGGAAATGAACGCGTAGTGTAAACAGTGTAAACTCTCGTACAGTGGAGTGTAGAAGCCAGCAGACAGTCTAAATAGGGCTAAATAGGGCGTTTTATGATCCTTGATAATTATTTCACGTACCCGATGAAGCGAATCATTAAACACAAGGTTATATATCACCATGGGACCTCCTTTGCCAGGACCAAAATATGATAATAGGGTTTTCCCTTTTTTCTGGTAACAAAACAGGTGTTAACATCTTAAAACACCAAACATGTCTTACACCGTTTGAGACGAGGCTCAAAAGAAAGCTGTCTCTGGTGTGGACCAATCAGTTTCAAGGACAATGTATGTTTTTTTGTTTGCATACTGACCACAATAATTGTGGTTAATGCAGACATGATTTCTTTGTAAAAGGTTTCAGTTTGGTGGTTTAACATCTTAACACCTGATTTGTTGCCAGAAAACAGGGGGAAACCCTATTATCACAAGGTTATATAATTGGTTTAAGCAATTTTCAACAAATATAGGTTCTACATTTACATTAAAACTACTTGCAAGTTGATTTGTTCGTGCTTTTCAAATATATTTGAATGCATGGCTTAGTCACTATCAGTAAATTCTCTAACAAAGTTTTTTTGTTTTTATCAAATGACACACATCATGTGTGCAGGAACTAGAAGGTCAGCCCCGTATCTGCCTTACTCACCCATCCGAGTGCAGGCAGGCCGTGTGATACTGCACCAACTGGGAGAGGTCGGTGACATTTCCTGGGATCCTCTTCTGTATATTTCTACAGGAAAGAATTAACAAGTTATACAATCAACATCTCACCGTGTATTATTATGAATTGCCATTACTGCCTTCCACTAAAGAAACTCACATGCTGGTCTTACGATCTGGCATCAATTAAAATCGTGGCATAAACCTGATCCATTTTGTCAGTGTGTAATAGTTGTTCAAATGTCTCTCCAAATGACCATACGTGTTCAATTCAATGAGAAAAGCATTTTTCTTCAGCCAATTTAAAATATAATTTGGTTTTTATGTGTTTTGCCTTTCCCATCGTCTTGACGCCATGCGGCCGACAAGCACCCGTGGCCTCTCCTGACCATGTCCTCTGGAGTCGGCATATCACAAAATACCCCTTTGTTTCACTGGCACATCCGAATCATAGCATATTCGATTCCAAACCAATCTGATCTGATCCACGATTATGCCAATCTGATCACTCAATCCAGGTCAATCAGTCGTTCGACTGATCAGGATAAAATATGACTCGATCATGGCTGATGACGATGGTAGCTGTTGAGTCCAGAAATGTTTTTATTTTTAACGTGAAAACAAGTTTGGATGCCACTTACTTTCAAGGGACAGACTGGAGATTCTTGGCATGCAGGATTTACTTTGTTTCAAGAAGAGCTCTGAACCAGGTGCTGCCGGGATACAAATGGCAGAAATTCACAAGCCAACATTAAACACAGAGCATCAATGATTTGCTCAATAGCTCTGCTGTGCACCAATTTCAGTGAAGCATTACAAGCCTAGCTCTCAGATGTGTTTTTGGGGTGAAGCGAATTTTAATGACGATGGAAGTGGTGGTGGTGATGGTGAAGAATTCAGGAGGACGACTCCTCGGAAGAATGCGGGTGTTTGAGAACAACGCCGCACAGCTGTTATCATTTTAGCACTCTGGGAGCACGAGCAGCAACACTTTCCCTGACTGAATTCGCGTTCTCAATTAATGGACATCACAGTCGACTCGTTTATACCAACATGTATAAAAGTAGGTATAAAATAAAAATGCACAATAGCGAGTTCAGAGCGGGATTACTGCGAGACTGAGGACAAAGCGGGCAGCCGAGGAGGCGTGCCTAATCTTCGCAGGCAGTTTCGATTGTAAAATTCTGCGCGTACTTCCCTGGTGTCGGTGGTCTGTAGGCACTATGTACACTCGCGAATATGGGAGTCCGGCGGGTCGTGAATAGGGAATCAGTATACATTTAGTAACTCGCGAATTATGCGAAACTCGCAAATCCAGAAATCACGCATAGCGAGGGTTTACTATGCCAATGCTAACACCAAAACTAAAGGAGTGAATGAAATAAAAAGGAGATGCAAAACCGAGAAAAATCTAAACATATAACGTGTCCATTGTATGTGTGCATGTGCCTTTTTTAACAAACCTTATATAAATCCACATTTTTCAAGCTGTGTGTACAAAGTTTGGTATCGAATGAAAACCCATCGTCTGTAGGTGTGTAACCAAAACACGTATTTTTCCCACGACATTTCTTTGCCGAATTATGGCTGCAAAACTAAAAATGCAATTCCATAAACTACAAAATTGAAAACCCCAGAAAGCGCACCTACTTATGTGCACTACAAAGTGAAATGTTGAACGATGGCCGCGAGGACCAACCGGCATAGGAGGGCATCAGTAGGCCTGGCCAATCAACTAAGTAAAATGTAAGGATTCAGTTATTGAATTAGCACACAATAATCGAAGCAGGTGAGTTGTGGAACGTCAGACATCATGTGAAACATGCGGTTGAACCCAAAAAAACATCAGAGCTAGGCTTGGCATGGTTCACAGAAAATCACTTCGATCGGATCAGTTCATGTGAGCTGGATGGTGGTCTCACAGGCCGGTAAGGTCTTGCTGGAGGTTTTTGAAGTTGAAGCCAGTGAGGACGACCTTGAGTAATAGTCTGTGTTTGGGCTGGTAACTCTGGCCTTGAACACTGCAACACACAGTGCAGAGTAAAATATTTTCTTTTCTGCAGTCTCAAAGAAACATACATGAATTCATTAGGACTCACTGTCTAGCATCAAAAATGTAATTTGTTCATAACAGATGAGAATCAAATGAGATGAACATGGATGTGATGGTGTGATACACAGCAACCTTTAATTAAAACCCTGCAGTCGCTAATATACATGTTTTTTATTTGAAAATGAGGAAAACCATGGAGGTCATTGAAAATAAATGGATCAATCTTTTAAAATATCGAATTGTGAATGCAATATTTTTTTACTGATGCAATACACATGTCAATGTACATGCAAATTCATGTGCATTGTAGACACAAATGTAGATGCAAATGATAAATCAAAGCCTAAAGGACTGCATGGAATAGAACAATTGAGATGCAAAACCAAGAAAATATTAAAAAATTAAACGTGTCGAATCTATGTGGGTATGTGCCACTTTGAACAAACCTTATACATAATCCACATTTTTCAAGCTATGTGTATTAATTTGGTATCAATTGAAAGCCCATTGTTTGGAGGTTTTTTTTTTGAAGAAAAACAAATTTTTCTCAATGACCTTTTCGTGCCGAGTTATGGCCGCAAAACTAAAAATTAAATTACATGAACTACGAAATGCAAAATCCCGGAACACGAACATGCTTATGTGCGCTACAAAATCTAATGTTAAACGCTGACTGCGAGGATCAAGTGGCAATCACCAGCAATGCAGAACGTCGTAGGAGGGCATCTGTAGGCCTGGCCAATCAATTAACACGAATGAGTGATTGAATGAGGTAAGAATGTGAGTGAATGAATGAGAGTATTTGAGTGATATAATTACACTCTATACTCGAAGGAGGCGAGCTGTGGAACGTTGGACATCATGCGGAACATCACAGAGCTAGGCGTGTCATGCTTCGCTGAAATTGGTACACAGCTGAGTTATTGAACATATGACATCAATTATTTGCTCAATAGCTCAGCTGAGTCTTACGTTCCATGGCTCATCTCCTTCGATTGTACGGTGTACTGCCTATATCAACCAAAGTCATGAAGATGCACGTGCACACATGTCACGTGTATGAATGTTTGTGTTGCGCGTGTGTTGAAATGGTGTTGGGGTACATTAATTTAGTGGCAAACAGTTCTAACAATTGAGGTTGAGAGCCAGTGCAGGATAGCAGGGGGCACAGAACATTCAGAGATGTAAACAAATTAGATTAAAATAGCAGCTCAACAGCTCAACTCTGGAAATATATCAATAGTGTGCAGCATTACTGCAGTTATGTTAACAGAATGGGGCTTAAAACAATTGGAAAAATTGCTCAAATAATTGACGTTGCATGGGTTAGGAAGTAGTTTCTACTGGATGGGAAAATGTAATTTCCATCCCATCAGGCAAAAAGGGAGCTAGAAGGGAGTGTGGTAATTCGAGAGGGATGAGTTGACTGAGCATCCAGAAAGTTTTGCTGAAAATCACAAAAGCCCAGACAGAAGGGCCGCTCAGAGAAAACTGGAGGCAGGAGAAGCAGAGATCAACGTTTTACTCTCAAACCTATAATATAGAAGACATGGGAATATCATACTTTGAGTGAGCGGATAATTCTGTTAAATCAAAGACAACCATACTAATAGGGTTTTTCCCCTTTTTTCTGGCAAGAAAACTGACACCTTTTGCAAGGAATCATGCTTACATTAACCACAATACTTTGCAGTCAAATGCAAACAAAAAACAATACTCTGATAATTTATGCATTGTCTTTGAAACTGATTGGTCCACACCAGAGACAGCTTTCTTTAGAGCCTAGTCTCATGGTGTTAGACCAGATGACGCCAAAAGGCGCACAGTTCAAAGACAACGCACTACCGGAGTAATGAGAGCTCGGGGTGAGCAGCTACATCATGGGACCTCCTTTGCCAATACCAAAATATACTAATAGGTTTTTTCCCCCTTTTTTCTGGCAACAAAACTGACACCTTTTGCAAGGAATCATGCTTACATTAACCACAATACTTGCAGTCAAATGCAAACAAAAAACAATACTCTGATAATTTATGCATTGTCTTTGAAACTGATTGGTCCACACCAGAGACAGCTTTCTTTAGAGCCTAGTCTCATATGGTGTTCGACCAGATGACGCCAAAAGGCGCAAAGTTCAAAGACAACGCACTACCAGAGTAATGAGAGCTCGGGGTGAGTAGCTACATCATGGGACCTCCTTTGCCAGTACCAAAATATACTAATAGGGTTTTTTCCCCTTTTTTTGGAAACAAAACTGATACCTTTTGCAAGGAATCATGCTTACATTAACCACAATACTTGCAGTCAAATGCAAACAAAAAACAATACTCTGATAATGTATGCATTGTCTTTGAAACTGATTGGTCCACACCAGAGACAGCTTTCTTTAGAGCCTAGCATTTGACTGCAAGTATTGTGGTTAATGTAAGCATGATTCCTTGCAAAAGGTGTCAGTTTTGTTTCCAGAAAAAAGGGGAAAAAACCCTATTAGTATATTTTGGTACTGGCAAAGGAGGTCACATGACAAAGACAACCACTTTGATAAGATCAGTTCACGTGAGCTGGATGATGGCCTTACAGGCCCGTGACATCTCGCTGGAGGTTTCTGAAGTTGAAGCCCGTGAGGAGGACGCTGAGTTATAGCCTGCGTCTGGGCTGGTAACTCTGGCCTTGAACACTGCAACACACAGTGCAGAGTGAAATATTTTCTTTTCTGCAATCTCAAAGAAACATACATGAATTCATTAAGGACTCATTGTCTATCATCAAAAATGTAATTTGTTCATAACAGATGAGAATCAAACGAGATGAACATGGATGTGATGGTGTGATACACGGCAACCTTTTATAAAATCCTGCAGTCACAAACATACATATTTTTAATGTGCAAATGAGGGAAACCATGGAGGTCATTGAAAATAAATGGATCAATCTATTAAAATATCGAATTGTGTATGCAATATTTGTTTGACTGATGCAATACACATGTCAATGTACATGCAAATTCATGTGCAATGTAGACACAAATGTAGATGCAAATGATACACCAAAGCCTAAAGGACTGCATGGAACAGAATAATTGAGATGCAAAACCAAGAAAATGTAAAAATATAAAACGTGTCGAATCTATGTGAGTATGTGCCACCTTGAACAAACCTTATACATAACCCTCATTTTTCAAGCTATGTGTATTAATTTGGTATCAATTCAAAGCCCATTGTTTGGAGGTTTTCAAGAAAAACAAGTTTTTCTCTATGACCTTTTCGTGCCGAGTTATGGCCGCAAAACTAAAAATTCAATTACATGAACTACGAAATTCAAAATCCCGGAACACGAACATGCTTATGTGCACTACAAAATCTAATGTTAAACGCTGACTGCGAGGATCAAGTGGCAATCACCAGCAATGCAGAACGTCGTAGGAGGGCATCGGTCGGCCTGGCCAATCAATTAAAACGAATGAGTGATTGAATGAGGTAAGAATGTGAGTGAATGAATGAGAGTATTTGAGTGATTTAATTAAGTAAAAATGTAAGGATTCGGTGAATTAGCACACTGTATACTCGAAGGAGGCGAGCTGTGGAACGTTGGACATCACAGAGCTCGGCGTGTCATGCTTCGCTGAAATCGGTACACAGCTGAGTTATTGAACATATAACATCAATTATTTGCTCAATAGCTCAGCTGTGTCTTACGTTCCGTGGCTAATCTCCTTTGATTGCACGGTGTGCTGTCTATATCAACCAAAGTCATGAAGATGCACGTGCACACATGTCACGTGTATGAATGTTTGTGTTGCGCGTGTGTTGAAATGGTGTTGGGGTACATTAATTTAGTGGCAGACAGTTCTCACAATTGAGGTTGAGAGCCAGTGCAGGATAGCAGGGGGTAGAGAACATTCAGAGATGTAAACAAATTTGATTAAAATAGCAGCTCAACAGCTCAACTCTGGAAATATATCAAGTGTGCAGCATTACTGCAGTTATGTTAACAGAATGTGGCTTAAAACAATTGGAAAAATCGCTCAAATAATTGAGGTTGCATGGGTTAGGAAGTAGTTTCTACTGGATGGTAAAATGTAATTTCCATCCCATCAGGCAAGAAGGGAGCTGGAAGGGAGTGTGGTAACTCGAGAGGGATGAGTTTACTGAGCATCCAGAAAATTTCGCTGAAAATCACAAGCCCAGACAGAAGGGCCGTTCAGAGAAAACTGGAGGCAGGAGAAGCGGAGATCAACGTTTTACTCTCAAACCTATGATATCGAAGACATGGGAATATCATACTTTGAGTGAGCGGATAATTCTGTTAAATCAAAGACAACCACTTTGATAAGATCAGTTCACGTGAGCTAGATGATGGCCTTACAGGCCCATGTTGACTTCTCGCTGGAGGTTTCTGAAGTTGAAGATGAAGCCCGTGAGGAGGACGTTGAGTCATAGCCTGCGTCTGGGCTGGTAACTCTGGCTTTATACCCTGCAACACAAAGTGCATAGTCAGATGGTTTCTTTGCTGCTGTCTCAAATAAACTAAAATGAATTTATTATGACTCACTTTCACCAAATTTGTTTATAATAAATGAGAATCAAATTAGATGAACGTGGATCTCATGGTGTGATAAACAGCAATCTGTTATTAAAACCCTACAGGCACGAATTTATTTTAAAATACATATGAGAGTGAGGGAAACCACGGAGTTCACAGGAAAATGTAATGATTAATGGATTTATTTGTTGAAATCTATTTGTACACTCAAAACATATTGCAAAAAATTGTCCGTGCAATAATCAAATATTTTGGACTGATGCTAATTACAAGCCAATGTTAATGCACGTGTACATGCATATATAGTATACACGTGTCTATGCAATTGCTACACAAAAGCTAAATAAGTGAATGAAACAGAACAAAGAAGATGGGAAACCACGAAAAATCTAAACATGTAAAATATGTCCATTGTATGTTGGCATGTACCACTTTAAACAAACCTTAAACAAATCAAAAATTTCAAGCTACTTGTACTAATTTGGAATCAACTGAAAGGCCATCGCCTGTGCGTGTGTAAGCGAAACAAGTTTTTCTCCATGGCCTTTCTTTGCCGAGTTATGGCCGCGAAACAAAACACGCAATTACATGAACTACGAAATTCAACACTCCGGTACGCTGACATGCTTATGTGCACTACAAAATCTAATCTGAAATGTTGGCCGCGAGGACCAACGTCAGCCTAGCAACGGGCATCCCTAGCCACGGCTGGGCCTGTGGAAAGTAAAAGCAGAACATCAGTAAGCATGGTAAATTATATTCTTGGTTCTTTCGGTAAAGTCACGTAGAAGGGAAGTAATAAAATAATACAAATATAAAACAATACAAATTATCACGACGTTTCGACTGCAACACAAGCAATCGTCATCAGGTGTGAAATCCACAGCAAGAAATTAAATTTTGCTTAATTAAATTAAATTAATTTCTTGCTGTGGATTTCACACCTGATGATGATTGCTTGTGTTGCAGTCGAAACGTCGTGAGAATTTGTAATTGTTTTATATTTTTATTATTTCCCTTCTACGTGACTTTACCGAAAGAACCAAGAATATAATATCAGTAAGCATGGTGAATTATATTCTTGGTTCTTTCGGTAAAGTCACGTAGAAGGGAAACACCTGATGATGATTGCTTGTGTTGCAGTCGAAACGTCGTGATAATTTTATTGTTTTATATTTGTATTATTTATTGTTTCTCTTCTACGTGACTTTACCGAAAAAACCAAGAATATGAATCCCTGCGCAGTCACGAAAGCTTTAAATAAATAAAAACATGGTGACTTAATTTAAAATGATTGAGATGATTGAATGAGGTAAGAATGAAAAGATTTAGTGATGGAATGAGCCCACTGTGTAATCGAAGGTGAGCTGCGGAACGTCGGACATCATACTGAACAACACGTGGTTCAACCCAAAAACACATCAGAGCTAGGCGTGTCACGCTTCCGCTTAGCACGGTTGGATATGTACGGTGTGAAAGAAGTTCAACAGTGTGCTGCTTATATAAAGCAAGGCGAGGAAGATGCACATGCACACATTTCACGTGTATGAATGTTTGTGTTGCTCGTGTGTTGAAATGGTGTTAGGGTACATTAATTTAGCGGCAAACAGAGCTCACAATTGAGGCTGAGAGCCAGTGAAGGATAGCAAGGGGTCACAGAAAATTCAGAGATGTAAAAAAAATTGATAAAAAATGTAGCTCAACAGCTTACGTCTGGAAACATCAATAGAGTGCAGCATTACTGTAGTTATGTAGCTTAAAAAAATGGGGAGAAACCGCTCAGATAACGGAGGTTGCATGGGGTAGGAAGTAGTTTCTACAGGATTCGAAAATCGAATTTCCATCCCATCACATAAGAAGGGGGATAGAAGGGAGTGTGGCAAATCGAGAGGGATGCATTTACTGAGCATCCAGGGAATTTATTTTCAAGAGTTTCGCTGAAAATCACAAAGACGCAAACAGAAGGGCCGTTCAGAGAAAACTGGTCTGGATTTAGAGGAGGCAGGAGTAGCCGAGATCGACGTTTTACTATCAAACCTATAATATAGAAGACGTGTAAATATCATCATACTTTGATTTGTTTTATATACTATGTGAGCGGAACATTATGTTAAATCAAAGACAATCACTTAAATAAGATCAGTTCACGGGAGCTGGATGATGGTCTTACAGGCCCATGACGTCTCGCTGGAGGTTTCTGAAGTTGAAGATGAAGCCCGTGAGGAGGACGCTGAGTCATAGCCTGCGTCTAGGCTGGTAACTTTGGCCTTGTAGGCTGCAACACAAAATGCATAGTGAGATGCAGTGGCGGCTCCTGCAAAATCTCTCAGGGGGGGCAAATGTCTGGATGATTTATAAGGATAAGGTCCACCCATGCAAAGGATAAATTAACAGCTTAAGCATGTAAAGGCAACTTCACTTCTTTAATATTAATGAAAAATAAAGTGACTCTTACAATACATCTTGTTTGTTTCTATACTCACTATTAATACAATCCACTCAAGTTTATTTTATTAAAGATTCCACTAGGTGGCGACAAATAATATTGTTGGATGCAACGTGCTTACGTATGATGACGTAAGCACGTTAGTGCGAGCCCTCCCGGAAGCCATAGAGAATGCATTGCAGCGCCCACCGTTCGAAAAAAAACATCTTTGAATGTAAGTCTATGGGACCACTCTGGGCGATTCTCAGCCGGAGTGAAATCACCCAAAAAGAGGCGGTACTCCACAGAACGGGACATGACGCTGATTGGACTATATCCAGAGGCACAGTGACGGCTAGCGTGACTCTGTGGTTGAATAACATTGGTGGTGCGTCGCCCAATCGCCCTAATGAAGAAACCGCCCCTGGTGAGATGGTTTCTTTGATGCAGTATCAAAGAAACATTAATTTTATTAGGACTCACTATCACCATTTTTGTCCATAATAAATGAGAATCAAATGAGATGAACGTGGATCCCATGGTGTGATAAACAGTAATATTTTATTCAAACTCTGCAGTCACGTATTTATATGAAAGAATACATGTGAAAATGAGGGAAACCACGTAGTATGTCATAGGAATTGTAAGGGCTAATTGATTACTTTGTTGAAATCTATTTGTACGCTCAAGACACATTGCATCAAATTGTGCATGCAACAAGAGTTGAGAGAAAGGGAACTGAGCTGATGGAAAAAGGTTGCCCTTTAGTGGAATATATATTGAAGTAACTTTGCACGAATTTGCAACCTCAAATTGTTACAATGCATTCAATTACAGCAGAATTTTTTGGATTAATTGTTACAAGTGTAGTCAATAATTTACACGAACAGACTGACATAGATAGGACAAATGTGGGCATCACAATATATATTGCCATGATGGATAAAAAGATAGAAGCACACTTTGTCAGCTATGGCTGACAATCAACCTGAAGGCTCAGATGTACATTCAAACCCAACACTTACATAGACTCTTGTCCTTGTCCTTATCCAAAAAGTCCATCCAAGGCCCATGTCTATGATGAGAGAAGTCAACCGGCATGAATTCCCTGGTAGCGTGGTAGACCATGGCGCCTTGACAATAAAAAAATACAAGGGGGGGGGGGGGGAATTAAACATCTGTGCTACGTAAGGTTAAGGCTTTGCACGTATATGACCCTTGTCAAAATGTATCAGCAACTCGGACAGCATTGCGTCACGACTCATCTCAACCGTTTCTGTGCTCAGCTGCAGTTGAGCCAACGGAACCCTTAACAGCAGCTGTTGTCTGTGCAGCACAGGGCATGCAGCACTGGGCTCCAATTGGGCCATTAATTCACCAGTAGGGTATGAAGTATCAACGTGTTTTCCTAAGTAATAAGCTAATTATTTATTAAATTTGCCAAAATTTGGGTCACGATGCCTACACACTCGGCCTACTTGTTTTGTTCCAAATAATGTCACCGTATCTTTAACCACTCTGAAGCAGACGGTGTGTAATTATTATGGTGAATACACCTGCACCATTAACCATCGCGGAAACTCGCACGTCATGCTAAACACGTGGTACAACCTGAAAACACATTAGAAGGGCTGTAAAGTTCAACTGCGAAAACGTATGCAAGAGTATCGTGAAACATCTGTATTATTTTGACAGCATGTCACCCAGTTACATGTCTTGGTTTAGTGGTTGGTCGTTATTAAAGACTTAATGAAAGCTGCTTCTCTCTCTGTATTTGTGGATGCCATTGGTCTACTTGAAGCTTCGCTGTCTGTAAAGTTATCGGTTGCCGGTTGAGTTGGTTTTTGTGTTTAGTTTGTTGTCTTTCCCCCCGCACCTCCGATTAGCACGATCGGCTACGTACGGTGCAAAAGAAGTTCAACATACATAGTATGCATACACACCAGAGTGTTGGATGATAATTTTACAATCCACGCCACACTCCGCACCTGGTACACACCTCAAGTTTACCCCAACTTACTCATAGGATGGGGCAGTGGCACGGGACGGGCCTGCATGGGGTCAGCGATGGGTGGCCGGGGTGAATTGTCCACAGCCACAAAGGCGGTGTAGCGCGACACGATTCCGGCCTGAATGCTCATCGCCACGGAGCTCTGCCTCGCGTCGTCGCTGGGACCGGCAGCTGCCCTTGGGTCATCCCCCAGGTCCCCAACAAGGTGGCGGATGAGTGCCTTGGCCAGCAACCGGTGCAGCACGAGCCTGTGGATGAGCACGGGCACCACCACAACCACCATCGTCATTGTCGTCATTAGCATCGCTGGCAGTAAATAATCATTCAGCGTTGTGCTGCAGAAGCTGAAGCAGCCAGCGATGCTGTGTGTGATCGCAAAAACAGCATCATCACCATCATCGTAATCAAAAGCCTCCGCATCGACAGTTTGATCAATACAACATCCCTGCCAGCAGCATCACTGAAGATATCACTGCCTGCAGCGGAAATATCAGCAAGGTGACACAACAAGATGACATTAAATGTAATGTCATCTCCTTGGCCTGGAGGATAATTGTTTTAGTGCTGATTTTATTGCCAAGTTTTGGCCAACCCTTTGATCAATTTGGCCAGTTTCTATAGGTGTAGGTCCCTATTATCAACACAATGTTGTACTCAACTTTCATACATATTGGATCATCAATATGATGACAGACGGACAGGGATAATCCATAAACAACTTTCTTTGGCGGAACATTAAAATGGAAAATGGCAATGACCGAGTTTGTCAAAAGAGATAAGTCACTGAGCCAAAAGTGAGCATCGTCTGTGTGTGTGCGTGTGTACGTGTGTGTCGTACCGATCCTTGCGGTCATCAGGCTCGCAGGTGAACACTATGCGGTTCTCAGTCGGCTTCCCACACAGCGAGTACTTGAGGAGAGCTTCTCCATGCCACGGAGCCGCTGGAGGCTGCACCACCCCCCCCCCCCCAAAACGCATCGACAGGTGATGTGAACACATGACTGAAGAACAAAACATTTGCACTCACCAACACTACCTGATAAGAAAAAAATGTATAACTGGCAACACACCAAGAGTCCAGAGAGAGAGATTGCGTGAATAATAATGCCATGATATTTCACCAAAGCGATGAGCCACTGGTTTGGACACGATGTCGGCACGGCGAGCTGACAAATGATGTTGGGAAAACCTATCACCGAAGCATTGACCGGTTTCTCCAATGTAATGGAGGGTCGGCGTTTTCACGCGATGCAATAAACCAGATTGGTGGAGATGCTCGTCAACCTATGGTGTGTCACACGCGATGATCTGGGTTCATTTTATCTGCTTTTTTAAAAGTGAAAATGCACGTGTTGCATCTTCTCCGACTGCATGAGGTGCCTGGTAGCTATTGTTTTTGCTGGTATTTCACATTGAGCTGTGCACTATCAGGTTGCCACGGTGACGAGATGTTAACTACCTCGCCTGGTATGTAGGAGCTCGTGGATTCGATCCCGACCCTGACGCCTACTGTATATTTGGAGTTTGCATGTTCTCCCTATGATCGTATGGATTTTCTCCGGGTCCTCCGGTGTTTCGGTCCACTTTTAGAAACGTGCCTTTAGAGTATTTGGCTGCTATACATTTCCACTTGATGATAAGCTACTTTGTTGAGCTATCATTTGTGATAGCCAGGTCGCTTCTGAAAAATAGCTGTATAGCACAGTGGGCCTTACCTGCTAAAACTAAAATAGTTTCAGAAGTTTCTAGGGTCCCGAGAGGTAGCTCCTTAAAATGTCGGCAGTACCCGTGTCGCCCCTTCACGACATGAACAAACTTGAGGATGATCAATGTGACAGCCAGGATTGAAGAGTGCGATGTGAGCACAACCTGCACCCAATTGGTTGACTGGTTCCATGGTTGCTTCACGGTACACCAAGGAGGCAGGTTGGTAGGTGCTGTCTCTTACATCGTCAGGGTATTTGCACGTATTAAATAAACAGCTTCATTTAATTGGCTTTACCCTTGAAATCTCCACTGTTGCTGCACAAGCGACGGTGGCAAAGAAACTGTGAAAGTGGTAATGTCGTCTTGGTGTGGACAGGATGCAATAAAGTGCCAAGCAGGTAGGAGTGTGAGCTTTGGTTTGTATGGCACAGATGTGGCTGGTGTGTCATCTTGGATCGGACAGTCTGATGTTCAGAAGGGAGAGGCTGTCTTCTGTTATTAACGAAGTTCATTTTAAATTCTGGATGAAAATTGGGAACTGAATGAAGGCGTTAAGTTCCACTTTGAAGTGAGAAGTAATGCCAATACAGTCACCGATGTATGTTCCAAAGAAGTCAGGTCTGGTGCCTGTGAAGATTTGACGTGTCAAATGTCCTACACATAGGTTGGCAAGGCTAGGGCATATGCGTGTGCCCGTGGCCACACCATTGAGTGCTTCAAATATCTTAGGTTTACCGATTGATTCAAAACTTACATTTCAACCCCCTATTGATCACATCTCAGAATTTTTTTTAATGTGGGTTTTATACAGAAACAAACATTGCTTTCCCATTCGATAGCACCAGCAAATTGTTAATTATCATTCTGCCACTTTTTGACAACTCTGACGCTGCTTACAGATCAGCTACTAACGGAACGTGAAACAGATTAAACCCGCTTTATCATTATGCTTTTCGATTTCCACTGGATGTACCTCGAATTACCATGGTTGGCTACGTAGCATGCCAAAGAAGTTCAACATATATACCTACATACAGGACCCAACATTGTGACCTGTACGAAAAATCTAATCTCACACCACTTGATGCAAGAAGAAATCTCACATTGGGCCCGGTTCAAACATAAAATACTTCTTTGCAAATCTGCGCGACACTTAGAAAATGTATTAATCCCATTGTTAAACCCAATTAACCTAAGACATCCATGTAATTCCCTTTTAACTATCCCTAGAGCAAGAATTGAAATAGGCGACAAAGCCTTTGCCGTTGCAGCACCAACGTTTTGGAACAACCTCGTTTCCGCCCTTAACATTGTAAGTCGTCCTTCAAGAAATATCCTGATGCAGAAGATTAGTGCTGGATACGATCACAATTTGCCAACGTGATGTGTAACTTTGATCCTTGCCCGTGTATCGACAGTTACGTTTTAATGTGCAACTTGAGAGACGACTGTGTGTTGTCTTGCTGTGGTCTGGGACTGTTTTGGTTGTTGTTGTTCTTCTTGTTGTTTTTATTGTTTTGCTACCTTGCTCAAGCTTACATTTAGTGTTGAAAATCGGCAGGGATTTGATGTACTTATGCAATTTGTAATTATAAACTTTACATATATTTATTTATTACTTATCCACTTGCTTGCCTTTGCTCTACTATGAACTCCTCTATCTCTTTTTTATATTGTTTGTTGGTGGAACTTGCTGACCCACGCCTACTGAACATCTGTGAACAAGAGCTTCATAGCTCATCGGATTCCTCCTCCAGGATAAATACAGATTCTGGTAGGGAGTAGCCAGCCAAAAGCAGACGGACACACAATTCTGGCCGTCACCTGATCAGGCAGTAATTAACCGGTGAAACGTTACGATACTTGAATTGTAAAAACACAACTGGTGTGCTGAACTAGTAACTAATCGGAAAGTTTTGTTTACGTGACAGACCTTACTAATTGGTTGCATCAGGTGGTGGCGGGTTAAACAACACATTTATATTTACGCTATCTCACCCAAAAAAAACATCTATTATGCATAATATTGGTCGCGAAAGGCCTACTACATGTTAAAACGCAAATTCGCACACACTCAACGTGTGTTGTGAGGTTCACGTGAGTCTCACCGCCCCTGTGAACTGCGCGTAGACAATCATCTTCTGTCCCATAAAAATGCTTTCGGGAAGCGTGGGCACCACAGTGGCAGCGACGCCAGGCGGGAGAGACCATTCCAGTTGGGGGTTGCCCAGCAATGGCTGCATTGCGCACTTGAGCATCCTCAACACCTGCAGAACCGAGAAAGAAAATATTTATAACCCTGATATATTTCCGTTAATTACACGTTCAATTCAATTGCTGCTAAGTGTAGGTTACAGCATCGGTTACAGAGTATGACTGTACTAGGTAATGTCCTACAACACACACCCTGGTGGGACCAGGCACAAGACACCATATATCATCCACAAGTATCTTGTGTTACATGCGTTACTCTGTGGAATGTCTGCAGACTGTGCTCCTCAGCTGTAAAAATGTTTTCTGCTTCAAAGGCTTGAACCCGAGACCTCAAGGGTGCAGTTCAGGACGCTGATGCAGGCATGAGCTTCTGGGATGGTTTTTGTTGTTGTTGTTGTCCCATCTACAATATGGGATGATTGCTGTGCCTCACCTTTGCCTGAAGCCGGTTGGAGCTTGTGACAAACTCTGACAGGCCCTTTCCAACGCGTGCTACCTCCTTAATGAGCAGCGTGGATACATCTCGTCCAATCCCAAACGCAAAGCACCTGTGCACAAGCGACATCAACGCAAGTTTAAAGCAGTCAGTGCTCATATTATTATTTTTGTCCGGTAATCTATTTGCGTAAAAATAAAAATGGGTGTTCAAGAGTGTAACATTTTTGGGGCTTAAACGTATCGCAGGTTTAAAACACGGGGAGTCAACGGGAAATGCGGTGATCGTTTAAACGAGTGTTCGCTTAACGAGCAATTTTCACAAAACATATATCGCTCGTTACAGCTAGACAACACGCCTGTATTTGATCACTGCGCTGGTAAAAATGGCGCAGGGAAGATGGCGCCAACGTACATTTTTTGCACTGCCTTCTATTGCCCATTGGTGCCAGCAAGATGTGCGCACTACTTGAACATATTGGCACAAAACAGAGGAAAGTGAAAACAAATGACGAAATGTGCAGTGGGCACCTACGGGGCTATCTGCCCATGAATCGTGATGATGATGACGATGCCCTCTATTGCCCACGACGCCTACTGCACCAGTTGTTGTGTTTGGAGGTTCGCCGATGTATGTATGTTGAACTTCTTTCGCGCCATACGTAGCAAACCGTAATAATCGGAGGTGCGGGGGAATGACAACAAACTTAAAAAAACAAGCAGTTCCAAGCGATATCCAGGATCCACCCAGTTTAGCTTCCAAAGTCTGGCAGTTGTGGGTGCATTGCAGTGGCGGCTCGTCAATAGAGGGCGCAGGGGCGCCGCCCCCATCAAGATTCAAGAATATACATATACAAAAATTATATAAAAATACATAAATAAAATATTTTTTTCATACGATGTGCCGGCTGGTAGTAAGAAAAGCATCAGCATTTAATAAAAACTGGCTTTAATCGGTCAACTATTTTCTATGTTTTTCAATGTGTTTCATGCGGGGCGCCGGACAAATGGATGTCTATGTGAGACTTTAAATTTTCGGACAGCATGTGACCTGAAGCTGGTCTCTAATTGGTTTCTTAAAGATTCTCCTCGGGGCGCAAGTCGTTGCGTCCCTGGCCAATCAGAATTGGATACATGTTATTTTATCCAATCTGATTGGTTCTCGTCACCTGTCATTCAAATTTACGCTCTGGGCCACTACTGCGAGTGCGCAGGCGACACCACTTCGACACTTGCTAGGCTGATCAAATTTTTTGTGTAAACAATGGCAGCAGTTCATCCAAATTCTGTAATTTATTTACAAAAAAACCCTTTCACAAGGCTTTCGCTGGAAGAAATAAAAAAGATAAAGGATCTCGGACCGGACCAACCCGATTTACAAATCCAGCAGCAGGCCAGTGACAGAGGACGAAGCTACACACGAAGCTTCACCCGCGCTTGTTATGAGAAACGGAGGTGGCTGGCTGGATGTGATGTTAGCAATTCTCTTTTTTGTTTTCCCTGTCTTTTATTTCAAAGTGTCGGCACTGAAGTTTTGTGGACAACGACGGGGGTAAGAGACCTCAAACATCTCTCTGACAAATGCAAACGTCATGAAAGTAGCCGCAGCCATATTGATAATAGCATGAAACTAACGTTTTTATGTTCAAGTAGGAAACATGCTTTTTGGTACTTTGGTCTGAAATGTATATAAAAGAGAAACATTTATGTTCAAGTAGGAAACATGCTTTTTGGTACTTTGGTCTGAAATGTATATAAAAGAGAAACATTTATGTTCAAGTAGGAAACATGCTTTTTGGTACTTCTTTTGGTCTGAAATGTAAATAAAGATCATCAAAATTTATATTCAAGTAGTCAAAATGGTTTTTGGTACTGCTTTATATTTATTTGCCCCCCTCAATAAAATAAAAAAATGCGCCCCCCCAAAAATAAATATCACCAGCCGCCACTGGTGCATTGTGAGTGATTTCGACGGAGGCTGTCAACGGTCTCCAAATACGTTTCCTAACATTACATAATGGTTGATGCGTGGTAGATTACCTGTGGTCCATGGAGTGATTTTTCACCTTTTCTATAACACCTTCTGTGTTCCTAACCATCCCATCAGTCAGCAAGAAGAGCTGCAATTACACGAGGCAAGAAAAGTCATCATAACTAACGTCACCGCATCACGTGACTGTGATGGAATAACTGTGATGCATTTCAACGCTGGCTAGTAAGCTTCATTCGTAAATTAAAGGGGACAAGTTTGTTTGTCAGTTAAGGATCTCAGACAAGATTCTGCGAAAACCAGCACAGGTGGCGACCCAAGCTCTCACGTGTACCTTGCGGGGGTGCTCCGGCTTGCAGGGCTGTCTGTAGATGTCCGCCAGAGGCTCCAGGATATTTGTCCCACCCATGTCGGCGTCCGTGCCCTTCACGTGTGCCAGAGCGGCCTCCATTGTCTGCTGGTTGTACGGCGTGCTCTCGCTGAGAACATTTTGCATGGAAATTAATTTTGGATTTGGAATCTGCTGCGTTCGGTTTCGTATAATAAAAGGTGGTAAGGTGGATGGGTGGGTGGTGAGCGCACAACACTATAAATCGGTGACCCCAATTCGATTCTCGGTCAAGGCGAACACTATTGGCAAGTGATACCAGAACCGGTTTAGACCTCTCTCCCTCCACCAATCCAAATTTACGGACATTGTGAAGTTTGGTCACGTAAAACCACCCTGCCCAAGGGTATTAGGCCTACTCTTCCATGCCATTCAAGCATCTTTGGAAAAGGTGGGAGTACCCATACTTTACCCCACCGCACACAACCTGCCAATTGACTAATGGTGGTATCCCCATTTATGCTGCTGGGTGGACCAAAAGTGGGGGGGCGCGGTGAAGAAACTTGCCCATTGACTCAACTGCCATGCCAGGAGATCAGATCGGGCAGGCGACGTGTGGGTTGGTAACCCAATGTGCTTGGAATCATCCCTTTACCGAGGAAAGCCTTGCTCTCGATAATATTAACCCTTTCACATTCTGATGGCGTACGTGTACATCATCGGTCTTCTGAATCAGAAGTAAAGGCTGTGCGGGAGGGCGTGTGGCACAGTTTGGCGCCAGCTATCATAGAGTGGGGTCGTGTCGTTACAGTTCGCTGCGGTGAGTGCAATGTCTTTTAAAACAGCAGTGCTACGCTTCTCTAAATGAAATTAACGCCGATCCGCTTGCGCGTTCCGAGATTCGGCGGTGAACGGGACACCCACCTTGCAACTTGCAGGTGTCTAGGAACGGGAAAAGGTGAATAACAAAGGAGACTTCCCACACGTCCAGAAGTGTCAGCCATGTACCCTCTAGAGGGGACCCCTTGAGCTTCCGCTAGCAGAGGCCCTTCCTCCAGCGGTGGCACGAGCGAGCAATTCCAGGGATGCACCTTTACCCTTTAGGAAATCAACCCAGACTGACACGGGCTATCAGCCCCTGTGCCGTTTTCCCACGTGGTTGGAACTTTACGTGATGCTGCAGGACTGACGTGCTGCTGAAATTACCATATACATGACATTTTATTTTTACTCCAAACAAGTTTTGCTAATTTTATTTCCTTCGCGCAACAAACTTACCCAAAAAGGGATATGTATTGGGTGCCAAATCTGTAGATGTTGAATAAACAGCCCATGGGAAGACTCTTTATGAGCAGAATCAACGTTTCCTACAGACACAATACGGAAATACAAACTCGGCGACAAACACTCACATTCAAATAATTTGTGCATTTGTTATTCGCCTCACTAGCAGGTGCTATGCTTCGCAGGCGGATACTCCGGTTTTGCCCTCCACGTTTAGAATCAACACGCGTTGAGAGTATTTGGCTGCTATAAATGTCCAGGTGATAGGCCACTTCGTTTAGCTATCATTTGTTGCCAGGTCGCTTCTGAAAAATGGCTATATAGCTCAGTGGGCCTTACCTGGTAAAAGAAAAGTTTAAATCGTTTTAAATAATCTGCAGTAGATTCACAGTAGGGGGCGATGTTGCCATGTGCAATACAATTTGAGAGTAATTTTCAAAACTTTGGACTGACTGCGGCACATATGGGCTAATCTTCATTATTATGAGCATTAAGTGTGTTAACAGCCATATCACTGCTCACTGTAGCTAAATGTTTAACAAATTGTGAATTACATATATATATTTTACTTGTGTGCCACCTGGCGTCATATGGTGCAGTGGTTGATAGTGGTTGATAGAGACTAACCGGTATCTGCTTCTCAGTGTTCGTGGATGCCATTTATTCTAATGAAGGCTTCTCCTCAGACCTCATTTGCTGCTGTATATGGCTGCACTACACCTGGAGCTCCACAACCCTAGACCAGAGCCCGTAAGCCAGTATTTTCAGCTGGCTTATTATACTCATGACACGACACGTCTCCCACGATGAGGACATGGGACTGGAACTGACGGCAGTAGTGAGGAATTGTGCTGCTCCATTGTCATGGCATGTGACAGGAGAAAGTGAGCACGTATATTTCGGTAGTAATGTGCATAATAATGAGGATTGTTTGGAGGCCTAAGAACTCGCCGCATTAATAGGGTGGGTTTTGCGCAGCACTGGCATGGTTCATTTGTACAGTGGAAATGAGATCCAATTGACTTACTTAACGTGATATATTCATGTGGACCTGACAATATTCCGGAGGAGTGTGGTACCTTGGCATTTGCGATAGGCTGACCCCACATACTGCCTGAGCAGTCGATGATAAAAATGAACTCCCCATGCTCGGAGGTTGGCACTGCAGTCTGCTCCATATCACCCGGGAAGAAGTTCAGCATAGCCACGGTGTCCGCCAAGAATGAGACCTCTGGGAAACAAATACCAACGTCATCATAAGCAGCAATATCGGAATTAGCGTCAACATTATGACTATCACCAGCACCATCACCACAATCTCGCCAGAACCACCATAAAAAACACTTTTGCTGCCATCATAACCAACCATCACGAACATGACCAATACCACCACAAACAATTCTTATGACCATCGCCGCGAAAACTACCAACGACCCCATTGCCTCCACCACCACGTCAGCAATCTTCATAGTCACTACTACCACCTAACTAAACCACCATTAGTATCACCAACAGAACTAATGACACTATCAACACCGCAAAACTAACAACGCAACACGTCAACTCTGACAGGAAGTTACGGAACATACCAGGTGTTATGGGTTAACCGAGTTGACTGGCAGTGACTGGCAGATACTCCTCCGTCTCGCATTGCTATTGGAGATCGGCTGCGTCTAACTGCCCAGTAACATCATTCATGAGCCCCCTCTACGGCGGCTGATTCTGGTGCCAGTCATGACTGTACGGTACTGGCACCAGCAGTCCTCCTGTATTATACCAGCCCACCTCTTGCGTGCTTCAAAAAACACACGTAAAACTATACTTCGTAAATCGGAATGGCTTTTCCCATGAACTTCACACTGAACTAAAAATTAGAGATGTGTTTCGGACGGTCATTCCAACTCTACTCCTAACCTAAAAATATACACCTATTTCACTTTTTACAATACAAAAATTATATGAATACCTCTTCAGGGAACTTACAAAAGGATCTACATGTTGGCATGACTGAATCTAAACTAAAACTAGGAACTAAATTATGTTTTATTTTACCAGGTAAGGCCCACTGAGCTATAGAGCTCATTTTCAAAAGCAACCTCTCTATCAAAAATAGCGCAACGAAGTGGCTTATCATCATGTGGACATATTATAGCAGCTAAATACTCTAAATGCGTGTTGATTCTAAATGTGGAGGGGAAAACCAGAGGACTTGGAGAAAAATCCACGCATCCACAGGGAGAACATGCAAACTCCAAGGCGAGGTAGTTAACATCTCGCCAAAGTGGCGTGTGATGTACGAAGTTTAAGGAAAACATCTAGAGATGCCTGGATGGATGTTGTCCTCTTTGGTGTGGTATAGCGCCTTGTAACACTGCAGGGCACTCTCCATCGTCCGAGAACAATGAATGCCACGTTCCATATTTGTGTCGTCTTCTTTAAGGATGTCTATAGCTTATTCGACAAAACTGGACACATTTGACTGCTATAGATGATTTTTTTTTTATCTCATTATGGAGTAGATGGGTGTAAATAGTTTAAGTGATAATTGTGTTGAAAATTTATTTTGTCATTCAACCGGCACCGCACTGTACAGATACAGTGGCACTGTTACGAAAGCATGGCGTAGCCTCCAGCACAACCATTATAGAGGTTGCACTCATTACATTAAAAGGTCGCACTCATTACACACAAAATGCTTGCCACAAATGAACGACAAAACCTTGCTGATCTCCTCAAAGAGCATAAACCATCACGCAAACTCTGGTCATCCTTGCAGTGGCTTTTAGCTAACCATCGAACAAAGACAGTCACCGCTTCTGCGGCCGTCTGGAAAGCTCTTCCTTCCGTTGTTATGAAGCCACTGGAGCTATGCACTTTTAGTCATCTAGATTGAAAACTAATTTCTTTAAAACTGCTTTGTGTTTAAGTTTGTTGTCCTTCCCCTGCACCTCCGATTAGCATGGCTGGCTAAGTACGGTACGAAAGTAGTTCAACATTCTTCATACGAACATACATACAAGCACAACACCATGCGTAGTAGCTTTTAAAATGTGCCTACTATTAAGCCCAAGAGGGACGAGGGCCTCCTGCTGCGAACAGACACCAGTGGGGGTTGCACCGCCTTGCTCCATCGCATCGCTCGTAGAAGCCAAATGCATTTCCCCCGACCACCACGCGCTCACCTGACACTGGTAGGCCAGGCTCCACGAGTGCAAAAGGTTGATGTTTCTGCTCATAGCTAATCAGGACCTCAATGTCGTGATCAAACCTGAAGTCTCCTTCCAGAGACACCTGTTGGGGAGTTCAGAACACATGGTCACTCTTTTCAGGGTTTGCTAGATGACACACTTTTCTCAACATATCAGAGTGAATAAACACATTATAGGCAGTACTCAATATGAGAGACAAGGGTGTGTAGCCATCATAAGGCATGGTTATAAACCACAGTCGAATAACATTAACATGATATAAGTAAGCTTGCTGCTATATAGCGGTATTACATTACATCGTACAATTTAAAATCCATGATAATCGTATCATCTATATTTCTAAATATCATATTGTAATTATCATTGCTCAAGTAAATTTGTATGTATATTTAATTTCCCAACAAAAAAATATGAATTACAAAAAATTACGTCTGTTATGTATAATTTTCATATTTTGCAAAATTATATTCTTATAATGTAACAGAGAGCATGTGCGTTGTATATTGTTATATGATTAGAAGAGTAATGACAGGCTTATGTTGAATGAGCTGCTGTTTAGGAAACTTTAACTTATTCGTAAATATTATTCAAAGCTCGTGAACAAAAAATAAACATGATATTGCAAAGTTATGGAAACTGATATGACGATAATCTTCCTATCATAACATTTCATGTCGCACAGTATCGTGAAAAATTATACCCTAATGATTAGTAAGTACATTGAGCAAACACATCTGAGATCCTGCATTTGGGACAGAGTAGTGGGTTAGGCATGAATTTATCACGACCTTGTAACTGTGAACGTGGTTTTTTCGAGTGCTCGGATTGATCGTCTCAGCTCACTTATTAATAGTTGCGCTATGCCTCCAACCCCCATCTGAGAATAGTAATTAGCCTTTAAGAAAACGAATGTCTGAGAATATAAAATATTCTCTTTTTTCCCCCTCTATATTTCCCCCCTTTTTAAACTTTGTCATTTTGTATTTCTCTGGTATGTGTACTGTACGCTGCTTTGAGATGCTGTGGCATATCGGCAATCCCTCGCAGTCGAGGATGATTGTCTTTCCATCAATGTCCTATCTGTGGATGCAAAGACGACAGGATTGACAGAATCTCGAGTCACAGCTCGGACGAGTGTTTTCGAGTGGGTTGGGTGCCCCTAGGTTGTTGATTTAGTCTCCAACGCACTGTTCCTGCCACTCCCTCTTTTCCTGCGCCTGTCATCATCGTATAATTTTCAAGTGCAGAGATCCTTGCAACAGCTTCTTCCACCACTTCTTCATGTTGGCCTTGAGGACATCTTTGAAGTGCCTTCTCTGCCCTCCTCTTGAGTCTTATGCCTTGACTAAGCTGGGAGAATCTGGACTTGGACATGTGGACAACGTGGCTGGCCAAGGAAAGTTTGTTTATGTTTTTTTGCTTGTGAGACGATGCTCATGTTGGTGCATCTGTCTTCCGACTAGATTCGAATAATCTTCCACAAGCAGCATTGATTAATAAACAAAACTAACACTTATTTTAGCAGGTAAGGCCCACTGAGCTATATAGCTCTTTTCAGAAGCGACCTGGAAACAAATGATAGCTCAACGAATATAATGCAGTGATGTGGCCTAGCTACCATAGGCCACGTCACCGTAATAGATTCACCGCAGCAGAATACCTGCTGAAGCGTATGGAGCAATGACATTATGGCGATAATTTTGCATGGAGTGACTTCATGCATGGTACCGTCTTCCTTGCAGATATTTGGCTGGTGCAGTGGGCGTGACGACATTACCTCTATTAACCACAGCCATGCCCCTAGATTTGCGATGTATGTACAGAATGCTGAACTTCTTTTGCACTGTGTGTAGTCAAACGTGCTTATCGGAGGTGTGTGGGAAGGACAACAAACTAAACACAAAAAGCAATTCAAAAGAAACTCGTTTTCAATATAGATTTTAAAGTGCAATGGCTTCCTAATATTGGACGGAAGAGCATTCCAGACGGCCAAGAAGCGCAATCTAAAATTGTGGGCGATGCAGCGACCGTCTTTGTGCGATCTCAGCCGGACTCAACATTTACTTTAATATCTTTACATTTTACCCTATGGTATTGCAACGACTACTACAGTCGCAGCCTGCTGTTTCATGACGAACATTTTCCATTTATTTTCCCAGCGTGCCAGCTGAATGACGACGCAAGTTTCCTAAATCCTCGAGCAGCCCTCTGTCTGCACAAACACTATAAATAGGTACACCTTAAAATAATAAAAATAAAACATAATAAAAATAAAACATAATAAAAAAAAATTCTCACGACGTTTCGGCCACAACACAAGCAGCCGTTCTCAGGTGAAGAAACAGAGCTGTTGGAAAGACAGCGTCCCAATGAACACCGCCAAGCTTGGCAGCGTATATTTAAGCTGGGTCAGAAGATGAATCCCTGCAGTCACGAAAGCTTTAAATCGAAATTTAACCAGCACTGTACGTTTTAGGTGAGCGCAGCTGATTGGCATGGCTCCAGAGGTAGTTCAGAGGTGCCATCTTAGCCGGGCGCGGTGGTGGCTATGCACGCCTGTGATCCAGCACTGTGGAGGCGAGGGTTGGTGGACCACAGGCAGATGTTGTGAAACTCTCTTCCCATCGTCGTTGAGATGCCCATGCCCTGGCTTGCAAGGAGAATGCAGCGTGGCAAATGTGGACCCCACCTGTTCCCTCACAGTTGGTCAATCGATAGGTTGTGTGTCCAGCGTGGAAGAGTAGACCCAAAGGGGCTCTCTCGAGCTCCCTCTGGCAGAGCCCTTTCCATCAGCAGTTGCATGAACACTTCATTTCACGGCTGCAATACAGTAATACCTTTTACCAGAGAGCAGCAACTGTAAGCAGCGAGACCCACCTGGGCTGAGGTTTTGCCAGGCTCGGTGAACGTCACGGGCCCCAAGAGGTCACTGGGAGAGGAGACGTCGAGGATTCCTCCAGGGTTCTCTGCCGTGAGCGTGAAGGAGAGCGTGTATGGCACGTTCTGCGAGGGCGCCAGGTACTCCCACGGGATCCTCGAGCCTAGCAACGACAAAGCGGTGGCGTGATAGCTCTCCCATGCATTTCCGAAGTTGTGCTGCGTGTTTAGCGTGATGGCTGATGCTTCACTCTTTGTGGCAAGACCTTCTTCGCCAAGGTGGCATTCAGACGCTGTCGCCTCGACAGACCTGGTTTTCACCTGAGGACGGCTGCTTGCGTTGTGGCCGAAACGTCGTGAGAATTGTTTTATTATGTTTTATTTTATTACTTCCCTTCTACGTGACTTTACCGAAAGAACCAAGAAGAAGGTGGCGATATGTTAACTACCTCGCCTGGAATGCAGGAGGTCGTGGGTTCGATCCTGACCCTGACGCCTGCTGTATATTTGGGGTTTGCATGTTATCTCCCCGTGTTCACGTGTATTTTTCTCCGGCTCCTCCGGTTTTTCCTTCCACATTTAGAAACACACAGAGTATTTGGCTGCTATAAATTGCCACGTGATAAGCCACTTTTTAAATCCTTTATATTAAGTTCGCTTGCTTGCTTGCGTGCTTGCTTGCGTGCTTGCTTGCTTGCTTACGACCGTGCAAATCTTTCGGTCGTTTTTTAACCCACTTCCCGTGATCCAATCGAGCTGACATTTTGCACACAGACTCGTTGTGCGTGACAATGTTCGTGAAAAAAAAATTCCCAAAATTTTACACTGTTTATGGAAAAACAAATTAAATATTTAATTACCAATTGCTTAAGGGTGGCAGACAATCATCTGACCCATAGGTGGCAGCCATCTCAAGCCAGAGGACGAGAGGACTAGCCGCCACGCATATAAAGGATTTATAGTGAAAAACTTTGTTTTTACGGGTTTACTTGTTTAAGCTATCAGTTGTGGTGACCACGTTGCTTCTGAAAAAGAGCTATATAGTTCAGTGGGCCTTACCTGGTAAAATAAAGAGTTTAAATAGTTTTAAATAGTCTACAGTACATTCACAGTCGAGGGCTATGTTGCCATGCATCAAAACTTTGAACATGGGGTAATCTTAATTGCATGACGTCACGAGATATTTAACTGAATTCGTTTTTAGTTTGTAGGGTCATCACGCCCGCAGTAATACTCCAGATGGCGGCTTGATTGGCTCAGGAAGCACCACATGTTCCCAATGACGGGTGCCCGCGAATGTGGCTGAATGCTGCCATGGTAGCAACCACCGCTACGACGCCGAACCACAACGTGGCTCCAAGACCCCGCACACCCCCCACTCCGTGAGCGCAGAGGGAAGCCGGTACCGTGTGGCGAGTAGCGGGGGTTGAGCACCGTGGGCAGACAGAAGCGAACGGCGCCATCCGGCCCCACGTCCAACTCCGACACAAACTCGAGCGTCAGCTCTGCCTCTTCGCCGGCGCCGAGGTTGCCCAGCACGCAGTGGAAGACGTCGCCGCACCCCTGCGACAGCTGGGCCGCCATGTGCCCCGTGGCGATGGCGTCGTCGTACTCCTCGTCGGCCTGAAAATAAGGAAACCACAACTGGAATGACCCGCAGGCCGTGCGTGCCGTGGAGTTTGGGCTTGATTAGTACGGAGCTGTGTACATCGTGTGCTCTCGTTTTACGTGGGACACTGGAGCTCATAAATACATCATTGGAAGTTCGTCGATGATAATGGATAAGTGTGGTGGTATAACTCATAAGACAAAGATCGTCCGTGTAGCCTACAACACGCTGAAGAGGCAAGCGCTGTTGGTGAGCACCTATGAAGGCGGGCATGGCCAGCACCACGCCCGGCCGCCTTTGTTTCCCCAGTGGCGATGTTTACACATCACACCAGGTGCTCACTCATTTGAGGCTCATTCGAACTCGGGGATGTCCAGAACCGGTTCAGATATTCGCCACTGTTATTGGTCGTGAGTGGAAATCGAACTCGGGTAGCCAGGTACTGCAGTGCTCTCCCCACTTCATACATGTGGAGTTAAACTGAGTCGCAGATGCACTTCTTGGAGGCAACACATTTATTAATACCAACACACGGGGTACTACCCCTTATCACATTAACAACCTATGGTGGTGACCAGCAGGCTAACTACACTAATTACACGTTAACTAACTACGTAACCACCAGGCTAACTACACTAATTACACGGTAACTAGCTACAACGGACCGGACCAGAGCTTGGGTCCAGGTCCACGTGTTGGTGACTCTGTAGGACGTAGAATGTAGAACGTAGATTCTTCAGTCGTGGCTGGCTCCGCCATTGGCCACGACCACCTTCCAGAATCCTCAAGCAGGATCTCGACCCTGACACGTGACCACCCCTAGCCCCCACTTGGGGGCCCTGTGTAGACTTTACCAGTCACGTGGACTTCGGGGTCAACCAGAGTGCCACGGCCTATAGTAACCCCATTCCGTGGCCGGCACTATCACACCCTATCATGTAGCGGTCGGCACTGCACGCCAAGCGTGGTGCCACTCAGCGCTCACTGAGCCCCTCTAGGGCCGGTACTATACCCACATATTCGTGGTGCCCACGATGTCAATACACCGCACGCCGTGCCTCTCTAGGGCCGGCATTACACAGTGACATCCGTGATGTCACTCCACATGTGTAGTGACATCGGGGATGTCACTGTATGGTGCCGGCCCGGGAGGGTCGTGGCGTGCGATGTTCCAATGATCGGACAGCACTGGGCGGGTTGCTGTGTGATGCCGGCTTTACTATAGCACGGCGTGCAATGCACCGTCATCGCGTACACCCCTTAGGCGGGTGTAGTACCAGCTCAAGCGGGGCTTGGTGAGCACTGGGATAGCACAGGCACTGCACATAGCATGTAGTGCAGGCTCCCACAAGGGGGAGCGTGTCAGCCCAGGGGCAGGGTTGCCCTGGGCCATGGCACTCTAGTTGACCCCGTGGACACGTGATCTGGAGTGTCCACAAAGAGGGCCCCAGGTTATGGGGGCTAGAGGGTGATCACGTGTCCGGGGAGAGCTCTCGAGAGGGATCTAGAGGGAGCTACAAGGCTCGAGAAGGCGGGCGGGGCTGAGGGTGGAGCAGGCCCCGACCCGGGAGGATATAAGGTGGGTCCTTGAGAGGGACCGGGGTCGCTTCATTCTACAAGCTGGAAGTTCCACGCCCTACAAGGCATCAACACGTGGCTGTAACTCCTCCGTATAGTGTAGTTAACTGGGTGGTCACCACCCTAGGCTGTATCTGGTAAAGGGACAGTTACCCCTTTGTATATATATATACGTGTTATAATAAATGTGTTGCCTCTAAAGAATAACGTCTGCGAGTCAGTTGAACTCACTACACATGCAAAGACAAAGATCCCCACATAGCTATAACAGGCTGTTGGGGTGGCCAGCACCACTCTTCCTTGGCGATGTTAACACACCGCACCAGGTACTCATTTGATGCTGAGTCGACCTAAGGGAGGCCCAGGACCGATTCAGATTATCGTCCCTGGTTTTGGCCATGAGCAGATATCGAACTCGGCTGGCCAGGTTCGCATTGCAGCGTAGCTCCAACCGCTGCACCACCGCTCCCCAATGCACTTGGGCGCACGCACATGCGCACAGACGCACACACGCGCACGCACAGACACGCACGCACATACACAGACACACATGCACATACACAGACACGCACGCACACAGACACGTACGCACACACACAGACACGCACACACACGCGCACCTCCGATTTTTCTTTTACTGCCGCGACGATCACTCGGTCCCCGACGCGGGCACGGAACGCGTGCACCGCCGAGTCGTCGTTGAGCGGGAAAAAGTAGGAGGGCTCGACGGGGAAGGCCTCCTTGTTGTGGTAGATCATGGAGGCCACCACGTCGGCCACGAAGCCCTGCACCAACACCTTCACGGCAACGCTTCGCAGCGGCACCACTGGAAGCGACCACAGGAGCGGGAAATCATTGATCAGCGGCGGAACTATCATTTATCGGCGGCAAAATATCCAACGTGACTGCCAAAGCCATAACGAATTCGCATCACCACCAGCACCACCACCATTATAAGTAACACATCACCGTGAATAGCAGCAGCATCCTCCTCACTATTGTGACCATAACTTTCGACATTTAGAGACAAGAGAGTACTGCTTGTTGTTGAAGGCATCAGCTACTACTGGAGTAGTGGTCCTTAACCTGGGGTGCACGCACCCGCTGAGGGTGTGAGACATGGCCATCTTCTTTTTAGAAGGTAAATCATCGAAACAACGCACGGGCACAATAGTACAACTACGTTGTTTCATCAAACCCTATGTATATATTAACATTATTACATTTTTCCTTATGATTGAGAAGCCAAAGGGATGCGAGGCTGCAGTAAAGGTTTAAGAACCACTGCATTCGACCTAGCCGGGTAAGATGGCGTCGTCATTATTTTCCACTGCAACAACCGGGCCGGGGCCGTGTCAAGCCACCCCGGGACAGCGCCAGGCAACTGAACGAGTCCAGGGATGATAATTGTTTTTTTACCCTTCTATCTGGCAACAAAACTGACACCTTTATTTACAAGGAGTCATGTTTGCATAGACCGCAATACCTTCAGTCATAATGCAAACAAAAAACATTTTAAAAAAGGTGTCAGTTTTGTTGCCAGATAGAAGGGTAAAAAAAACAATTATCATATTTTTTACTGGCAAATGAGGTTCCAATGGTGTGGGTGCTTGCCCCGAGCTCTCATGCTCTGATGGTGCGTTGTCTTTGAGTTGTGCGCCTTTTGGCGTCGTCTGGTCCAACCCATGTGAGACTAGGCTCTAGGGAAAGCTGTCTCGGGTGTGGACCAATCAACTTCAAGGACAGTGCATGCATTATCAGAGTTATGTTTTTTTGTTTGCATTATGACTGCAGGTAATGTGGTCTATGCAAACATGACTCCTTGTAAAAAAGGTGTCAGTTTTGTTGCCAGATAGAAGGGTAAAAAAACAATTATCATATTTTTTACTGGCAAATGAGGTTCCAATGGTGAGTCCGGGGATGTTCCAGTGAGAAAACGGTGTACGGGCCTACGTGGCAGAACAGCTCGTAAGTCGCCAAAGCGTTTGAGCACTGCGGTGGTGAGGTAGGTGACGAGCCACTCGTCACCGCTCACCTCTCTCCTCGTGCTCATGATGATAGACGAGGCCCCGATGCATCGTTCCGGTCGAGATCTCCGTTCAGTGCGACACCGTTGCCTGCTCAATACAGAAGTGAGTCAGCTGCGATTGTTCACACACCTTTTGAATGCGACGGGCACAACGAATCGCACGCTCACTCCTCTGCAGTAAGCCTTGGCAAGGTAAAGTAATTTACCATCTTTACCGGGTAAAAGGTAAAGGGTAAAGGTGTCGACATGCCAAGGGGTAAGGTAAAGGGTAGGGTAAAGGTAGCTCGGTAGAATTACCCGGTAGGATAAAGGTAGTGCGAAGTATTACCCGGTAAATACGGTACCTTGTTTACCACTAAAAGTTCCGTGTCGCAGTCCGTGGCCTCCATTTAATAAGTAATTTTTTTTTTACTTTTTCAAAAACTGGCTTTTATGAAATGTACCGTACGAGTAATGGCAGGACTCCACGACTCTAGGAAGTGGCCCCGAAGCTTGCCATAACGTAAGGGGCCGTGGTTATTTACAGCCAACATCAGTTTAGCGTGGACAATTAGACCCAAGCCGAAACATAACATATAAAAAATAATGTTTAAAAACATATATTTTTTATGATAGAATATAGTGTTGTCATCAGTACGACATAAATATACCAAGTTTGCAGTCGATACCACATTGGTAAGTGGGTTAAAATTTATTTACAAGATTTGAGGATACAACGACAACAACAACAATGACAACAACAACATACAGAGTGAGTTCAAAGAAAGCGTGTAAAATTTGAATCATCGAGGGTATTCTATATGTAGAAAGCGCTCTACCTAGCATTTACTGTTATGAACCTTTTTCATGTGTAGTTCCCCAGTAATTTCCCTGTTATCAGGTAATTTGTATGGGGTAAGGGTAAAAGGTAGGGTAAAGGTCGGCTCGTTGCTTTTAACCTTTTACCTTACCTGCTAAAGGCTAAAAGGTAGGGTAGAGTGATTGTATTGTGGTAAGGTAAAAGGTAGGGTAAAGGTAGGCTCGTTGTTTTTACCTTACCTTGCCGAGGCCTACTCTGCAGCCATTTCACAATGGGGGGTTTTAAAATATGGAAATGTACTCATTGTGCACACATAAGTGTATTTAAAAGCGAAATCAAATGGTATAACCTCAGTGCCGGTTTATCCTAGTAGCAAAAGTAGCTACATATGCTACGGGCCCCGCCCTTTCAAGGGCTCCCGCGCTAAATGCTTTCAAGCTATCAATTCCGGTTCAATTATTCTGCACTTGCTCTATTACTATAGTACTGTACCGTCTTCAACTTTCATTAACGACTGGGTGTTTAAGGTTAGCGATTTGTCGTATTATCTGGATGTGTAGCAAATGAAAAATTAAAATTTACTATGCAAGTTAAACATTTGTGTTTTAATATTTACGTGTTTTTTTTTTATTTAGGGTCCCTTCATAACATATGCTACAGGCCCCGCACTAGCTTAATCCAGCACTGTATAACCTACATGTGTCTTTGAGAAAGTCACCCACAATGTGCCCGCTTCCATCAGACCTCGCAAGTGGAAACAGAGTTGAACGGGTGACCCACATGCGGACAACAGCTATCGTAAACATCTGGGCAACAGAGGGCAGTGCAGCAAAATCCACTTTCTGGTACTCTTTCCGCCTTCACCAAACCGCACCGACCAGCGTGGTAAAATATGGTCAAGGAACACTGTCTGTACAGTTTGTGGAGAGTCTCTCATCCAGCAGCAGGTTGATGAACAGGCTTGTGAGGGTGGGTGGGGCTATTGCTTCTAAAAGGCAAATATAATGGGAACTCATACTCTTTGGTTCTTTCGGTAAAGTCACGTAGGTAGAAAAATAAAATTAAAAAATAATATATTACGACGCGAGAGAGCTGTTACAACAAGAGGTTATATATGTTAACCTCTTGTTGGAACAGCTCTCTCTTTGTGTTCTTCCTGGTTCAGCAGTTCCATTGCTGGATTATTTTTCCACCTGAGGACGACCACTTGTGTTGCGATCGAAACGTCGTGAAATATTATTTTTTATTTAATTTTTCTACCTACGTGACTTTACCGAAAGAACCAAAGAGTATGGAATCCTGCAGTCTTAAAATAAGAGGAACTCCCAAATGCCTCAACCCAAAGTTCCCTCTAAAAAGAGGAACACAGCAAAACCACATCCAGCAGCCATGGTGCACACGGGGACAGAGTCCAGTCACAGCTTCTTTTTTTTGGGATGCTGTATTTATTCTCCACCTCAACTCCGACGTTCTCACCGTCCGAATGGAACCAAACGACAGAAACCAGTCATCCAAAGTTTCAATAGCTTTTTTCTCGAGCAACCAAGCCTGCCAACGTAAACCAATTTTAGGACGATGGTTCAGGTATATAGATAACCAGTAACATGGGGTTCACAAGGGCTTCCAGGCGTCGCGATACAAAATGGAAAAACGAAAAGGCAAAAGCACCGTTAACTTCAGTCGAAATTATTTTGTTAGGTTATCACAAGATCAGCATAATACGAACAGCTTACGATAAAATTCCACCACGTAGACTTTCGCGACCAATATAATTATTCATAATATATTTTTTATTAAATCACAACGTGACCTGAACAAACGTGTCAATTTTATTATTGCTTCAGCACACCGATATGTGGGAAGCGAGATGCACACACATTGAACGATTGCGTTCGATGTTTCGCTCATAGTTGCAACCAGCATCATCAGGTAGGTGCCAGAATTGTGAAAATGTCCTCCAGTCTTGGGCCATAGATGATATGATGTCATCAATGTGCACCCACAAAGGAGCAGAACGTGCCAGGAAGTAATACCTCGAAGTTAATATATTTGTATAAAGTATGTTAACAGATCATAGTTGGGTAAAATTACAATAAACTATTTCATATATGTTAAATGTCCCTTCATATAAACACAATTTCCAACTTACGCAACACATCCAACACAAAGATAAATTACCCAACTTCAGGATCAAAAGACGTGCGTCAGATGATGTGTACTGGCGGCAAATGTAACATTGGCCAGACAGGTCACAAAATTAGTACACGATTCAAAGTACATGAAATAAACATCAAATACTCTTTGGTTCTTTCGGTAGTCACGTAGGTATGAAATAAATTAAATCGCGACGTTTCAGGCACAACACAAGCGTCCGTCATTAGGTGGGACAACCACAGCAAGAAACAATTGCTGTGGCTGTCCCACCTGATGACGGATGTTTGTGTCGCGCCCGAAACGTCGTGATTTAGTTTATTTCATTGTATAGCTACGTGACATTACCGAAAGAACCAAAGAGTATGGATCCGTGCAGTCACGAAAACTTCAAATCTAAACATCAAATACTGTACTCACATACTCATTATCTGTGTGTGCAAAACATGGATGTCAGAAAGGACGCACAATTGAATTATTTAAGGTTAAAGTCTTGCGTGCAACGAATTATTGTTGCTAAAGAGTAAGTAGGAAATCAATTGAAATTGAAAGAAATTGAAATACACTTCAACCAAGCAGATGGCTACAGAATGAGCACTGCCAGGATATAAATTATGAATAAACAATTAATGAATTGTATTGACTACATTAAATAACACTTCACAAAATGCATAACATAATACATCTCATAGTAGTAGGTTTTTACCCTTTAAACTGGTACAAACTGACACCTTTATACAAGGCATCATGTTTGCAATAACCGCAACACAAGCAGTCCAAATGCAAACAAAAAGAAACAACTCTGATAATGGTAATGATATGCACTGTCCTTGAAGTTGATTGGTCCACACCCGAGACAGCTTTTCTTAAGAAAAGCTGTCTCGGGTGTTTGCATTTGGACTGCTTGTGTTGCGGTTATTGCAAACATGATGCCTTGTATAAAGGTGTCAGTTTGTACCAGTTTCAAGGGTAAAAACCTACTACTATATTTTGCCACTGGTAAAGGAGGTCTCATAGTATAATACATCTCTCCAATCAACCATTATGACTAAAATCATTGTCGTACTAACATCCATCATGCTAATTTAATTTATCTTAATCTTAATAATCAATTAATGCTTGGGGTGGGTCAGTTCCTGGACTCTGTTTTAATAGCACCCCACGGGTGAAAACTGAGGAACCAACTGAGCGAATACAATTGATCTTATTACATAACACTTAACTCAATTTATGATAGTAAACAGCTCGATACATTTCCACTTAAATCGATGATGTATTATAGCCTAACACCAACAATATCTACTATCAACCTGTCACTAATTCCTAATCGCACCAATCCCCACAATATCAATTAACTAACCCTATCAACCAATTAATGCTGAACTAGAATCACAACAGCATTAACCGCCAGCTTTATAACGCCATACACCATGTTATAAGAGGATAGCCTATTTTCACTAACCACGACTCTAACCCGCCAATCACGAGCATTTATCAACCAGAAATGAACTCTTAATGTTAAGCAGTCTGCCCCGTTGATGTAACTGCACCGATTTAAGGACCCGGACTAGGAGATGCTTCCGCACAAGAGCTGAGCTTTGGTTAAACGCCTGACGATGCCAAGCGCAGTCTACGGCAAAAAATAAACATGCTGTCGTCAAAATTCTGCTTGCTTCTTCGACTTTCCGGAGGTTTGCTGATAAACCAAAATCGATTGGCGTGTGTACCCACACGGCAATTAGATGTAATTGCCTCCGTCATGTGGTGGAGGGTTACAGTTAAAGATTTGACATTGCATATGCCTGTACTGTGATCTACTCCAGAGTACTCCATGAAACTAGCATTGGTCGTGAAAACCTACGTACGAAATGAAGAGCGTTGCATTTTTGCTACGTAATGTTACGGCATCTTACATTGATGTTTTTCAGAATAGCTTTGTTTTACAAACTTTTATTTTAATAGTCATGTAATTGTAAATACGTTCATACATGAAAGCGAGTAGAGGGATAGATATAGGCGCATTGGATTATAATTCAACGTTATTAGCCACCGAAAGCTTGCGTATACACCATATTTAAGCACTGCACATACATTCTCGTATACATGCAAAGATCCCCCAAATATCCTTGATGGTTACACTCCATACCAAGTACTCATTTAAGGCTGAATTGAGCTAAGTGAAGCCCTGGACCAGGTTCAGATATTCGTCACTGGTAGTGGTCGTGAGCAGGAATCGAACTCAGGTCACTGGGTTCGTAGCACAGGGCGCGAACCACTACACCGTTTACGACACCACCATCATCACCATGGCCACCTCCATGACCACCTCCACCTCCAGCACCACCATCACAACCACCACCATCACAACCACCACCATCACCACCTCCACCATCACCACAACCATCACGACCGCTAAGCGTTGGGATGGGCTGCTAGAGCCACCATGGGGTCATCATCCCATGGGTCCAGAGTGGCCAGCGCAGCCTCCAGGCCAGGCCTCAGGCGCCAACCCCACGCAGAGAAGAAAGGGCCCAGGTTACGGCCCACACAGCGTGAGAACCGCTCAGCCCACTCGCTCATCTTGGCCTCCATCGTGGAGGGCGTCGAGGCCGCCCGCTGGTAGTCTCCGAACAGCTGCACGAAGGGGTCCCAGCCAAAGGCCTCCTGAAGCTGCAAGTAGGTCTCCAGGCAGGTGAACACGGTCCACGCGCCGATTGGGCTGCCCGCGTCCACGTGATCGCGTAGGCGCCGCTCCCGCTCGGCAGGGCGCAAGTCGGGGTGGGCGCGCGCCCGCACCACCCCGAGCACCTCCTCATGGACGTAGACGGCGAAGAGGTTGTTGGTGGCCTCTGTGGTGTGGGGTGGGAAGTTCCAAGCGGGCCGCTGGCGGTTGTGGCCGAGCTCATGGAGGGGTCCCCACATGCCCTCTGCACGCATCTCCTCCTCGTTCAGAAGCTTGGGGATGGATCCGCGGTGCACCATGATGGGGTATCCCGCATGCATCCAGCCATGGCTGATCTGCTCGTCCACCACGATTCGCTCCGGCCGCGCAGACGGGTGCGGTTCGGCGGCCAGATAGGCGATGGCTCCCATCATGCGGTCCCACAGCCGCATCAGACTCTCGGGGTCGGCCAGCCCACGCGCGGCCTCCGACGGCACCGTGAGGATGAGGCTATCGCAGGCCAGCTCAGACCAGGGAGCGGGGTAGTGCCGTTCGAACTCCTGCCAGCGCTGCAGGCTGGTCTCACCCAGCTTGAAGTAGGGGGCTCTCGCCGCTCCCCTAACCCTCACGCGGATCTTCCCCAGGCTCACTCCCTCTGGCACCAGCAAATACAAGAGCCCCCCCCAACTCGATGCCACCTCCATAGCTCCCCGGTCCATCTCTCGACGCACCACCGGCACGCTGCGGGTAACTTCCGGGTGGCGTTTCATCGTTTTTGAACCGTACAGCTGATCAGTGTGGCATCCCAACTGGATCTGGATACCTCTGCCGAGTGCGAGCGATGGGAAGTCGAGCAGCACGCGCTGAGCAGGAGGAGCGTAGAGGCCGGTGCTGATCCATGTCAGCCCCTCCTTGCTAGAGACATCAATGGTGACTTCTTGCCAACCTCTATACATCGGCTCCAAAGGTCTTCCTGGAAAGATGTCTCCGAGACTGAAGAACTCCTCTCCTCCTCTTCCATGTCCTCCACGTCGTCCACCTCCGCCACCTCCACCATTGCACAAGGCCGTCAACAATGACACCAGCAGACCGTCCACCACATTGTGGGCCTGCACGGGCCTCTCTGGACCAACCGCAGCCAGGTCGGGCCACAGCGGCCCTCGGAGGAGGTCCCACACAATGGCCCGCAGCGGACGAAACGCCGGGTCGCGACTTCCGAGCAAGGGGACCAGGTCTCTTCGCAGGAGGGAGACCAGGTTCGTGAGACGTGGCCCGGACAGCTGGGACTTCTTCGTGAGGTGACATGCAAAATCACGCAGGCCCAGGCGCAAAGAGATGGGAGCAGTAGAGCGAGGGCAGTCGAGAGCAGGGACCGTCTGGAGAGGCCGCCCGGAGAGGAGGAGGCGGCCTTCACCACATCCTACGGCCGTGATGGTGAGGCCCATGCTGTTGATGATGCGGTTTCCAGGGTAGAGGTCCACAGCAGACATCCCCGGACGGCTAGAGCTCCACCACCACGCCTGGCCCGCTACGAGAAGCCCTCCACCACCCTGTGCCACGAACTCTCGGATCGCCTCCACCTCCTCGCCATCCCTCCCCAAATCCCCCTTTTCTTCCTCCAAGCCAGCGAAAGGTCCGTAAGCCGGGCAGCAGAACACAGAGAGGTTGGGTGGCCGGGCACCACTGGGGAACGAGTCAAATTCGACAACGCGAGGCACTCCCAGGTCTGTAAGCGTCTCCTTGAGTCCAGCCAGGTGGGAACCGGCTCGTATCCCCACGGTCCCCACCATGGCCAGCCCCGTGGAGGGGGGAGGGGCGCCCCCCCCTGCCAGCCACGCGAGTGCGGAGGCGAGGGCGGGGCGGGCGCTAGGTCGGGTGGCCGCGATGGTCTCGTGGCCGAACACCACAACGCGGCCCGCCCCGTGACGCGAGGCTCCGACCACAGCGCGGCCCTCGCCGTCCACCAGCAGGGGGAAGGCCATGGAGCCATGGGCCACCACCTGCGAGGGGTGCTCAGTGCCCAGGGCTATGTCTGCACAGTTAATAGTGGCTGCTATCTGTTCGTAATCAGCACCATAGCAGGGCTTGTAGCTGTACAAGATCGCCGCCTCCGGCACCTCATCGCTCACCACCACCGGCCCCTTCTCCGCCGTGTCCCGGCTCACCAGGATTCCGGCCACTCCCATGACCCTGTTACCAGGGAATCCATCCAGGGGGTCCGCGGGGTTTCCGTTCATGGTCGTCCAGGACCAGGCCTGGCCCCCCACCAGCAGCCCCCCACCGCGCCTCACAAATCTCTCTAGGGCCCCCCAGTCCCGCGCGGCATAGGCGTCCGTGCAGAGGACGGCGATGCCCCCATGCGTCTCCTTCTGTTTCTCCTCCACCTCCACCTCATTATTCTCCTCCTCCTCGCTCAGCTCCGATGGCTCATCGATGACGCCGAGCCCCTGCCTAAGCAGCAGCTGGCTCAGTGCTGATCCACGCAGGCTCTGGCTCAGGGCGATTGAGCCAGCATGCGAGGAGGCGGGGGAAGAGGAGAGCCAGGCGATGGAGTTGAGAACGAAATGGTGGAATTTGGGCGAGGAGAGGTAGGTCTCGTGGGAGAGGACAACCATGCGGCCTGAACCCAGGGTGGAGGCGGCGATGAGCACCTGGTCGGAGGAGTTGACGGCCACGGGGAAGGCGTGTGGCAGGGTGAGGAGGAGGCGGGACGGCTGAGCTTCGGCATCGAAGTCCAACTCCGATATCCCAACAGTGAGCTCGCGGTACGCGTCCCAGATGTCCATCTTGGTGGGTGGGTGGGTGGGAGAGTGGTTGGTAGAGAGGGTGAGTGGGTGGCTGAGTGGGTTTGTGAGTGTGGATGAGTAGGTGAATGGATGGGTAGGTGAGCAGACGGGTGATTGGGTGAAGCGAGTGACTGGGAGAGGAGTGAGTGGTTGCTAGAGCGGGTTTGTGGCTGGGTGAGTGGGTTTGTGAGGATGAGTAGGTGATTCGGTGAGAATAAGTGGGTGGGTAAGGTAAGTGAGTGGTAGAGCGGGTTAGTGGGTGGCCGGGTAGGTGAGTGAGTTGGTGAGAATGAGTGAGCAAAAGAGATAGTGGGTGGGTGAGTGGATGGGTGAGAATGAGTGAGTGGATAGGCGAGTAGGTCGGTGAGTGAGTCGCTAAGTGAGTGGCTAGGTAGGTGGGTGGGTAACCTCCGCAGGAGACAGTGAGGCAAGGCTACATTCAGAGTCAAACACTGAGCTGGTGAGCGCGGCGTTAGCAGGGCGAGAGTGGGAGAGGATGTGTGTGTCAGGATGTGCGTGTTTATATAGGATGCGTGTGAGAGAGAGTGTGTGTGTGTGGTGGGGAGCGATAGTGTAGCGGTTAGCGCGCTGCGCTACAAACCCGGCGACCCGAGTTCGATTTCCGTTCACGGCCAACACCAGTGACGATTATCTGAACCGATCCTGGGCCTCCCATAGGTCGACTCGGCCTAAAATGAGGCAACATCGCCACTGGGGAGTGGTTGCTGGCCACCCACCCACCCCCTCTTGTGCCGTTCCGGCCTTCATAGATGCTGTGCTCGCTAACAGCACTTGCCCCAACAGTCTGTTAAGGCTATACGGGTGATCTTTGTCTTGTATCTGTCTGCGTGAGTGTTTATTTTAGTGTGTGTATGCGTTGTTGCACACGCGGGGGTATTATTGCACAAGTGGCAATGTTTCAGTGAATTTGTTAATTTTAGTTCCTACTTCAGACACCTCGCTTGACCCTACAGCAAGCTCTCTCCTCCCCCGTATTGCGAAACAGGGAGTAATTAATTAATTAACTCATCAACGAATACATTCATCATTCCTCTTGGTCACTCCAGCCTTGAGTCTCAAGACTCATCTTCAACAAAAATCCTGCAGCGATGTCCCGCCTCTGCCGTGCGTGGTCCCAATAGCTACCTGGGGGAGCTTTACCTTTGTTTCGGTGTACGTGGAGGATTGTGGTGTCACGTGATCAGCCCCCACCACCCATTCCCCCCCCTCCATCACTTCCCCCCCTCCACCAGGTGTGGTTCGGGGTGCCACGTGACTGAAGCTCTTTAATATGCATTAGTTACCTGCTGAGGAATTTACCGCGGGTCAACCACTCAGCTTTCTAAGCCTTTCGAAAACGTCGCGAGAATTCAGAGACCCGTAAGACTCATCACACGGAGGCACACTAACCCACACGGGTCTCCACGTGGTGAGTCTATGGGTCCCTGTATAATTAACATATGGCTCTGGCGTGCATATGGGAGCTCTATCATGAGTTTATACGGGTCTCTGTTTAATGAGTATATTGCTGTCGTGAGCATATGGATCTCTGTGATTGAGTCTATGGGTCTCTGTGTAATGATTATATTACTCTGGTGAGCATATGGATATCTGTGTGTTGAGTCTATGGGTCTCTGAATTCCTCACAATCCAGCCCGGTTAAACCCAGGGTGGATTGTCGGCAGACCAGCCTGAACGTTTCGAACTGGCGCAGATGTTCCATTAGAGGGGTCCACATGTCGCAAGCACAGTTACGGTAAATTAGAAAAATATTATACATTTTCATGTAATACTGTAATAAATATTGTACAGTAAATAGGCAAAGCACTAGCCCTGTGCGTGAGGTGTATGGTGCATTTATGGTGTTTCGTTGCAGTCAGGGGATTTCCACACCATGTGCCAATGTGACCAAACACGATATTTCAGTAAGGGGCTTTTTTTACTGAAGCTGCTCTCACCAAGTTAATCTGTAATTCCCCTGATCTCGTCATATTTGAGGAGCTAAGCTGGCTGAGCAGTTGGGAGACTTCAGCCCCTTCTCGCAGTGGCACCTCCACCTTGCTACGCGATTTTACATCACCTTAAACCAACTAATGTCACCATATAGTCGAAAAAAAAGTTAATTCAAACGCACCATATTGGCAACCACAAACAGGACAACTCCTGAAAGAGTTAAATCAGACGTGGTGACCAAGATAAGGGCACCGCACTATTGGAGTCCCCTAAACTCTAGATGAATAAAACGTTGGGAAGACGTCACTGGAGATGTGGACTTCATTTATGCTGGCCAAAAAGTTTGGCAGCCTCTCCGGAAACAAAGTGTCTTAAAATGCACAGAGCGCATACCGCTAACGATCACAGAAGATGCTGTGGCTTCCCCATATGCTGTCCTGTTCAAAACATCAATGGATGATCTCAACAAAAAGCGATAAACAGGTCATCATCACCTTGAGCCAACAATCACGAGCAACAGATCGAACGAGATAAGTGGCAGCAGCCCTCAAGGGCCACACATTCCAACAAGGCAACGGAATATGATGGCCTGTGTCCTGAGTACCTAAAGAACCCGGGGCAATAATGGACAACAATGCCTTGCAACATCATACACGGGCAGGCTGAATCTCGAAAGGGTTGAAGCAAAGCCAAAATCATCGTCACCCTGAATCCCAGAAAGTTGCAAGTCTCGCCCTGAAGCTTTTTTTTAATGTAAATGTAACGTGTAATCCAAATTAATGTATTAAATGACGCATTTGTGTTTTTTAAGGGTGTGTTTGTTACTCAATAGCCACTATCAGTGTAACTATCCACATGCCAATGTTGAATGTAATTCTCACCAGGCTCCATGGGTGAAAACAAGTGCAGTCTTCAACGCTTATCTACTCTGCCTCTCTGACCTCTCTCTATGGGTTATGACCAAGGACCATTGCCCTAAATGTCGCCATTGTCCTTCACCTTCAAGGCCACACAGTGAGATTGACATGGAACTAAACAAAACAACTTTTTTTTTATTTTACCAAGTAAGACCTACTGAGCTATACTCTAAAGCTCTTTTTCAGAAGAGACCTGGCCACAAATTGTAGCTTATTGAAGTAGCTTTTCAGGTGTACATTTAGCAGCCAAATATGTACTCCAAACGCTTGTTTATAAATGTGGAGGGAAAACCGGGCCCGGAGATAAAACCCACGCGACCACGGGGAGTGAGACACGCAAAGTGCCCATATACAACAGGCGTCGTGGTCGGGTTTAAACCCACGACCTCCTACATACCAGGTGAGGTAGTTAACAACTCCTAGCCACCGTGGCCTGCTGGAGGAGACCCCTAAACAGCCACTCATCTACCGACCAGACGACCAAGTCGCGCGCGCGTTCTTCTGTCGCTTCTTGCAGGTTTCCTAAGAGGCCCAAACGACCCCCATGGCGTCAAGGCTGCCACAGCGTTGCCTGGCACGATTCGCTTCGCTCGGCGGGGCCCTGGACGAGGGTTTGTGCCACCCAGGGTCGTAGGAAGGGACAGAGGACTGCTCAATGTCTTTCCTGGTGTCCCGTCTAACCGAGAGCAAAAGTTGGGCAACGTTCCCAAATCTGCTTGTTGGCAGCAAACGGATAACATCAACTTTTGTAACTGCGTAAAATGGCCCATTGCGACTTCCACGGCCACTTAAGCAAGTCACGGTGACCACGAAACACAACGATTGTAATCGCCCATCATTGCGGTTGGGCTGCGTCCCCACCTGCTGCTGTTGTTGCAGCGACTCCACGACACCTACTTGCTCTGCTGCTATATTGCTTCAGGCATCACTTGCTACCGATGTCTATACAGAAAAAAAGATTCCTACTATAGCCTGCAACAGACTGTTGGGGACAAGTGCTGTTAGCGAGCAGCACTCGTCAACACACACACATGTCTACACACACACACATCTACACACACACACTCGTCTACACACACACACACATCTACACACACACGTCTACACACACACACCTACACACACACACATCTACACACACACTCGTCTACACACACACTCCTCTACACACACACACGTCTATACACACACATCTACACAAACACACATCTACACACACGTCTACACACACACTCGTCTACACACACACACATCTACACACACACTCGTCTACACACACACCCTCGTCTACACACACACACTCGTCTACACACATCTACACACACTCTACACACTCACACTCGTCTACACACACACACGTCTACACACACACGTCTACACACACTCGTCTACACACACACACACCTACACACACACACGTCTACACACACACACCTACACACACACACATCTACACACACACTCCTCTACACACACACTCCTCTACACACACACACGACTACACACACACACATCTACACACACTCGTCTACACACACACTCGTCTACACACACACACATCTACACACACTCTACACACATCTACACACACACTCGACTACACACACACGTCTACACACACACACATCTACACACACACTCGTCTACACACACACTCCTCTACACACACACTCGTCTACACACACACACATCTACACACACACGTCTACACACACACGTCTACACACACACACACACATCTACACACACACACGTCTACACACACACACACCTACACACACACACACTCGTCTACACACACACATCTACACACACACACGTCTACACACACACACATCTACACACACACATCTACACACACACGTCTACACACACACGTCTACACACACACACATCTACACACACACACGTCTACACACACACACACCTACACACACACACACACTCGTCTACACACACATCTACACACACACACTCCTCTACACAAACACATCTACACACACTCCTCTGCACACACACATCTACACACACACACTCGACTACACACACACACTCCTCTACACACACACTCCTGTACACACACACACTCCTCTACACACACACACTCCTCTACACACACACACTCCTCTACACACACACTCGTCTACACACACACACTCGTCTACACACACACACCTACACACACACACATCTACACACACACGTCTACACACACACGTCTACACACACACACACATCTACACACACACACGTCTACACACACACACACCTACACACACACACACTCGTCTACACACACACATCTACACACACACACGTCTACACACACACACATCTACACACACACACATCTACACACACACGTCTACACACACACGCCTACACACACACGCCTACACACACACACATCTACACACACACACGTCTACACACACACACACCTACACACACACACACTCGTCTACACACACACATCTACACACACACACACTCCTCTACACAAACACATCTACACACACTCCTCTGCACACACACATTTACACACACACACTCGACTACACACACACACTCCTCTACACACACACTCCTGTACACACACACTCCTCTACACACACACACTCCTCTACACACACACACTCCTCTACACACACACACTCAACTACACACACACACTCGTCTACACAAACACATCTATACACACACACTCGTATGCGCATACTCTCACAGAGAGCTGGTTAGGTGTGCGGTCCCACCTGATGACGGAGACTTGTGTTGCCTCCGAAACGTCGTGATTTTTGTTTTATTTTATTTTATTTTCATTAATTTTGATGTTTTACCTACGTGACTTTACCGAAAAAACCTAAGAATATGATTCCTTGCAGTCACGAAAGCTTCAAATCTAGAACCCATCCAGCTCGGTCACCGACGTTTAATTTAAATCCAAACAATGCGCAACTTTCTTAATATTGTTTTTTTCCGAGACCAAGGTTCTCTGAAAACCTTCGGGCTACCATGAAAGATTTGTCCATGAAGCCATCCAGATATATAAACACAGACAATTTCAACCGAGAAGATGGGTATCAGCTGAGCAATCATTGGAAGGGCATTATTAACCAAACAAAGTCGTAACTTGCTGTGGTGTTTCCATTCTTCCCTGCCGTTCGGCTATCTCCGACTCTTTGAGTTGCATTGCCCTGTTAGGTGTCTCTGCATTAATGGGGTCTCACTAACATGGCCACCTCTGCTCCCTTAGCCTCGATGTATCGATGGTTCTGGTTGTGTGATGGACTGTGTGTCTCACTGGCGCGACCACTGTTGCGGTGGTTCTCTTGCGTGGATGCGCTTGCCTCTCACAGCGCAGTTGGCAGCGCCGCAGCTTGTGTTACACATAGGCATGACATTAACTTGCTAATCCCCCTAATCTCTCTGCCTAATCTCTCCCATCAACATAGTGCTTATCTTCCATTAACACTGCTGGTGTGCGCATATGCGGGGACGATACTCTTATGTGGCGACGGAAGCTCATTTCATGCTAATCTCTCTCCCGAATCTCTCCCTAATATCCCCATTAACACAACTGACGTGCTTGCGTCCGGGGATGGAATTCCTTTCCAGCTCAGACCCCGCGTGTTTGCCCATCGCCACATATATAGCCTCTTGTTGTAACTGCTCTCTTGCTGGTTCAGCAGTTCCACTGCTGGATTATGTTTTCCACATGAGGACGACCGCTTGTGTTGCGATAGAAACGTCGTGGTATCTTATTTTTATTTTATTTAATTTGATTATTTTTCTACCTACGTGACTTTACTGAAGAACCAAAGAGTAATGCGCAACTTTACTCGGCGCATATTTTAGCAGCAAACAAAACCCAGCACGGGATTATAAGACGTCACACGCAAATTCAATATATGCTTTTTTGTAAATGTGATACAAAATCACGCGCAAGAGGAAAGAGACGTTTAATAATGCACTTTGCGAACACGAAACAAGTTCAAAGTGTAAACGTACCTGGTTTCACTTCCACGGACGTGACTAGCAAGAGAAGCCAAGCAGCGAGCAGCGAGCGGGCGTGTGTGTGAGTGTGTGTGTGTGCCAGGGCTGGTGGATGCCGGGCTGTGTTTATTGTGTTGCGTTACGGTCAGGGGGGATTTCCAGACCATGCGCTGTATCGAGAGATACATTTCAGTGAGTGATTGAGGGAGGGGTTTTCCTGAAGCTGCTATAACCAAAGTCACGTTGAAGGCCCTCCGGTTCTCCGATTGACACGGCTGGCCACCACGTACGGCACCGAAAGAAGTCCAACAAATTTCCTGTCGCATTTGGAAAGCTGAGCAGGCTGAGGAGTTGGGAGAGACGGCAGTCGTTCCCTTCTTGCTCTACGAGCTTTCACATCACCTCAAATCACACACGCACACAACTAACGTCACCGTCGAGACCCAAATAATCATTCTTAATTTCAAATTGCGGGCGCGTCTCGCTTTAAAGAGTGAGATGCGTTCCGCGGGGATTGCTCGCTAAGCGAACACTCGTTAAGCGATCGTCGCTTTCCCCCCCATTGACTCCCCACGCTCGCAGCTGAGATACGAAGTAACTGGCGTATAATTTTACAATGAAAGGAACAAAACATTACATTTAAAGGACAAACACGAAAACGCACAAGTGCAAGATCCCTTCGCATAGCCCTGGCATCACCACGTCTCTCTCCACTCAATCACACACTCACCCCTCCTGCCACCCCACGCATTACAGTTAAGCCACGAGGGGTGTTTATGGGATATCTGTGGGTCTCAAATGTGCGTGGGTCTCTCAGTTCATACGTCTGGGGGTTAAGGGGTAGGGTTATGATGGTGTGGTGTGATGTCCTCTGGCTCCTGCATTATTTAACATGTTTTTTTATCGACCACATAGTTCGAGAAGCTTTCTATGGCTATACCAGAGGAAATTCCATCTGGTGCAGATTCAGAGTGAGGCTGATCGATGCCCCGTTGCTGTTGAGAGATAGCTCTCAATTGGGTCGGCCCTTTTATGTATGCTGATGAGCTGGTAATTGCTGCTCACTTTGAGGAGTTGGGGAGTGCTCTGCTGCTTAACCTGGAGCATGCCACTAAGATGTGAGGCTTTACCATCAGGCCAGGCAACATCAAGCACCTGCCTGGGTAATTCTGTGTCATCAAACACTCCATCCCCATTGCTCCCCATGAGTAATTGGGGAAGTTGTGGAGAAATTGGAGATGTTTCTGTTCCTGTGCAGTGTGCTTTTGACCAGCTTTGGTTTTGGCGACAGAGGTCTTACTCCGAATCAGTCGAACAGCAGCATTATTATTATTTCCTGAGCTGCGTAACTCTGGAAGCTACATGGCCTGCCGCTTCAGGTCTTTCCGGCGACAGTTATGCCCTCCCTCTATGCTTGCAAAATGTAGACACCTCAAATGGGACGTCTGCACTGGTTTGAAACATTCAGACTGGCCTGCCTACGATCCATCTTGGGTTTAACCAGACTGGATTGTGTAAGGAGCTCACAGATCCTTGAAACATCTGGACACAATCCCATCAGCGAGTTCCTCTTGCAGGCAAGACTGTGTTGGGTAGGCCATGTAGCCCGCGTGCACAGCTACTGCATGCCCATGCGGATTCTGGTTTGCCAGATAGGGGAGGCTAAATAGGCATGGAACGGGCTAGAGAAGAGATGGATTGATGTGGTTACAGGAGGATGTGGAGCTGAGTGAACTTGCCTATGACCGGTACCAGCGGTGTCAAGATCGGCCTCTGTCGAAGAGGCTCGTGAAGGACGCTGCTACTGGGGAGTTTGAGGCAGTCGCCCTCCAAGCACAGAGGAGCGACGCTCACAACAACGAGCGAAGCACCGTGCGGCTAAAGCACAGCAAGCTGGGGCTGTGTCTTTGCACAGCTGGTACATCTGCCAGTCATCTCAGTCAACACATGTTACCTGCTGGATCTATCCATGACGTACCAGCGAGCCTTCGACACTGCTCGTATCCTCAAAGTGCACCTGGCTTGTCCCACACTTGCATTTAGAGTTGAAAAATCGGCAGGTAGTCAACACAGTAGTCAACACATCTAGTAGTAGTCAACACATCTCGTGGTAGTCAACACATCTCGTGGTAGTCAACATATCACGTGGTAGTCAACAAATCTAGTGTAGACGTGTGTGTGTGTGTGTGTAGACGAGAGTGTGTGTGTGTAGACGAGTGTATATGTGTGGTCGCGGGTTGCTGAGGAGATGGAATCTGCCTCAATGGTCCGCGATCACAAATCCCTATTTAATTCCATCAAAAAAGTAACCTGCAGCACCACACGTATTACCATCATTAGGGGAAAACACGGTGATCCAATCTCCGACCCCCTGGAACAGGTTTGCAGATTTGATGAGCATTTCTGTGAAGTCCTGGGGGAGGGGAAATCCCTCCACATGTAAAACATCGTGGGACAAAGTGGGGATAACCCTGCTGAGGCTGCGGTGCCTCAAATATTGGAAGAGGAACTCACCCCCTGTGAGTGGCTGTCTGAGGTGCCATCTGTTGAGGAAGAACTGAAGGCGATCCAGAGTCTGAGACCAGGAAAGGCACCAGGCAGAGATGATCTCCCCAGCGAAATGCTGAGGGAGGGTGGCGTTTGTGCACAGACTGACCTACATGGCATCATAACAACAGTCTGGACCACTGGACGGGTTCCGCAGGATTGGAAAGATGCCCTGGTATTCCCCCTCTTTAAGAAGGGGGACTGCACAGACTGTAACAACTACAGGACATCTCACTCATCAGTGTGCCTGGAAAGGTCCTGGCAAGGATTATTCAACACTGCCTTGCCAGGCACGCTGAGGAGAGGTTTGCCGAGCCCCAATGTGGTTTCAGGAAAGGGCGGTCCTGCACAGATGCCATACCATAATTTATGTCTGTTTGCTACAGCAGAGGTGTAGGGAATTCCAACAAGACCTACATCTCTGCTTTATTGACCTGGTCAAGGCCTATGATACCATCAATAGGCCTGGGCTCTGGGTTGTTCTTCGTGCTTACGGAGTCCCTGACCCGCTGCTTACGATCATTAAGGACCTTCATGATGGTGAGCTGGCCCAGGTAAAACTACGTGGCCGGGAGTCAGAGCCATTCCCTGCTAACCTTGGGGTGCGGCAGGGATGTCCTCTGGTTCCAACATTATTTAACATCTATTTCGACCACGTAGTTCGTGAAGCCTTCAGTAGCTGTACCGGAGGAATTTCCATCTGGTACAGATGAAGTATTGGAAATGACGGCAGGAAACTCCTTGACGGGCAACACACTTCTTTTATTATCTCGATACAACGTGTAGTCTCTATTCTTCCGCGTACGGTCACCAGACACCGGTACAACTCGTAACCTCTTCTCCTCTTATAACACACCGTACTGAACTCGTGTAGACTCCAAGCCTCTAGCTACACACTCCTCACTCGTCTCGTGTAGACTCGCCTCGTGTAGACCCTATGCCTCTGGCTACACACACATCACTCGTCTCGTGTAGACTCTTCTCGTGTAGACCCTATGCCTCTGGCTACACACACATCACTCGTCTCGTGTAGACTCTTCTCGTGTAGACTCTATGCCTCTGGCTACCCACACATCACTCGTCTCGGGTAGACTCTTCTTGTGTAGACTCGTCTCGTGTAGACCCTACGCCTCTGGCTACACCCATATCACTCGTCTCGTGTAGACTCTAGGCCCCGGCTACACACTCGGCATGCTGACACTGCATGCTCACACTACCCCCGCCTCTGGGTTACACAGAGTCCCGGTCCTCGCAGGACAGCGGGACTAGGTACCGCAGGGCCCTGGCTCTTCTTCCCGTCTTCAGTCTTCACTGGTTACACTCTCCCCGTGCGCCTGTGCGCATCCCCTTATATAGACGTTCCTCCCGGGAGACGGAGCGGATGCGGACCTCGATGCGAGCATCGCTTGTTAGTGAACCAATCACAACGCGTTATCTGTACGATCCTTTTTCCCCAACGCGTGTTTCCACTCACCAACCAATCACGCCGTGCTGCCACTCGATCACTCCCACACCAGCACGTCACCGGCACCCAGCCAATCAACACCACACAACCCACGATCCCGCGCTGACCCCTGATCCCTCACTGTTAGCGCGCGTCACCACCCACACATCCAATCACAACGCGCTGGCACCTGATCGCTACCCCAGCGCGTATTACCACTACATTACCCCCCCCCCCCCCACATAGCTTGCAGCCGTCCCAGCTGCTAACCAACAACCTCCCACATCGTTAACACAACAAACCCCCCCCCCCAGTGTGCCCCGTAACACAACAACAACACAACAGCAACATATGTACAATTTGACAATAACCGCAAGAAAAGTTAACAATACCACACACAACACCTTATATATAAAAAAACTATATACAGCCCGACGAACAACATAATAAAAGCGATTTCTAGAAAACGAACGCGCTCCGCGTCTCTGCAACTAACGAAGTGACGAGGCGCTCCCACTGCCTCGACTCCTCACATGGCAGGTCAAACAAAGTAGCGCGACCTGGCGCGAGTCCGTCTGGCTGGTCCGTCATACGGGACGGGACACTGACGACCGTCAGGCGGCTCCGGCTGCTCTAGACGGCGTGGAACGGGCCTGAAAGGCCCAGCCCCGCCGCGAAGATCCGGCCGCCGGTGGTCGGCAGCTGTCAGTTCCGAGACACCTGGGAGCAGATCAGGCGGAGACATGTGAGGATCAGGCAGAGACATTTCCCCCTTTGGGTCGTCGGTCACGTCACATGCTCGGCCCTCACGACACAATGGGAGGCCATATGGAGGCGAGAACGGTTTCAGTCGGGAGGAGTGGACGTACCACCGTCGTTTTCCACATTTTATCTGAACGCACTGGGGCCGTGCAACGCGCACGATCTCCACGGGCCCCCGCCATGGCCTCAACAATTTAGGCGACGTAGCCAAGGGCGCCTGAGGGCAATGCAGCCAGGCCCTGTCACCCGGTTTCCATTCGTGCACGGACACCTTCCGTGCCCGCAGTCGTTCGTTAGCCATTTGGCGAGCCCGCGAATTAAGCCGTGTGGCCTCCCTTGCCTCTGTTAGCTTGTGAATATTGAATTTAATATGTTCCGCCAATTTAGAATTGGTTCGTGGAGCGGACAGGCCAAGCTGCGTTTCCATGGGCGGGTCGGCTTCCCGACCGTACATCAAATAGAATGGGGAAAACCCTGTCGCTGCATGGGGGGCCATTCTGTACGCAGCAAGGACTCCCGGGACCTGCAGGTCCCAATCTACATGTGCCTCACACACCTGCTGGCACAGCATAGAAGTCAAAGTCTTGTGAAGTCTTTCCACCATCCCGTCTGTCTGCGGGTGGTACGGGGAGGTACGCACCTTTTTAGTACCCAATAAATCGCACACCTCTTGCAACAATTTACTCGAAATTTTTTTACCTTGGTCGGTCAGCAAGCGTTCGGGAGCCCCCTTGTCCAGGACATAGCCCTGGACAAAGGCGTCCGTCACAGCCGCTGCCGACTGGTTGGCGAGAGGCCACGCCATAGGCCACCGGGTGAAATATTCGACCCCCACCAACAGGTATTTATTCTCTCTAGGCGTGACTGGAAAAGGCCCCAAAATATCGAGTGCAACGAGCTCGTTAGTGCGCGAGACCTGAATCGATTGCAGCGGTGGATTAGCTAGCACGGGCGGTGGTTTCCGTCTGGCGCACTCAACGCACCCCTTCAGAATATTTACCACGTCACTCCCCATTCCCGGCCAATAATAGTCACGCTGAAGCAGGGCAAGAGTTTTGTTTACTCCCAAATGCAAGAGGCGTTCGTGTGCGGCCAAAACAACTTTCCCCCTTACAGCAGAAGGCACCACCAGCGCGTGCCGCCGGGACAACCTGTCCCATCTCATCAACATACCCTGTTTAAGTACATAAGAGCCAGTTCGCTCCTGGTCCTCTTTAGGACCACCCACCCTGCGGCGCAATGCTAGCAGGGAGCTGTCCGCCATTTGGAGGCGGCCCCACTCGCCCAGCGACAATGAGAGCAGCGAGTCCCGATCCTGACAAGTAGCGGGGACCTCCCCGATTGGCGCGCCCGCAGTCGCAGCCAATGTCCCCTTATCTTCCACAACCGGCGGTTTACAGCGCGCCGATCCCGATAGACACGCACATTTCTGACACGGCAACAATCGCGACAGGGCATCGGCATTTGTGTGTCGCAACCCCTTACGGTATGTGGTCGTGAACTGATAGTCTTGGAGGACTTCCAACCACCGTGACAATTGGCCCGAGGGTTGGGCGACCCTCAATGAATACTGTAGCGCCGCGTGGTCCGTCCGGACCGTAAAGTGACGCCCATAGAGATACGGTCTGAACTGTTGTACAAAAAAAACAATGGCGAGCAGTTCACGACGGGTGACGCAGTAGCGCTGCTCAGCCGGAGACAACACCCTGCTACCATAAGCGACCACCCTTTTGACTCCCCCAACGACCTGGGACAGTACCGCCCCAATGCCCGTGTTGCTAGCAACCGTGTCTAGCAAGAAGGGACTCGCAAAATCCGGATAACGCAAGGGTGGGGCACCCACCAAGGCGTCCCGGAGGGCGCAGAACGCGGCCTCCTCTTCCGGTCCCCATTTGAACTTCACACCCTTCGCCGTCAGAGCGTGCAAGGGTTTTGCAATAGTGGCGAAGTGCTCAACGAATCGGCGATAATACGAAGCAAACCCAATGAAACTGCGCACGTCTGCAACCGATGTGGGTGTCGGCCATGAACTGACACAGTCCGTCTTTGCGGGATCGGTAGAGATCCCCGAAGAGTCGACAATGTGACCCAAGTATCTAACGGACTTACGAAAAAGGTGGCATTTGGCCGGTTTAAATTTCAATTTAGCCGATCGCATTCGCAAGAACACCCCTCTCAATCGCTGGAGGTGTTCCTCAAATGTTTTACTGAAAACAATGACATCGTCAAGGTAAATCAAGCACGTCTCCCATTGCAAGCCTGACAAAACCAACTCCATACGGCGCTGAAACGTCGCTGGAGAGGAGTGAAGTCCCATGGGCAACCGGTTAAACTGGAACAGGCCCCCTGGAGTCCGAAATGCTGTCTTAGGTTTAGACTCTTCGTCGAGCGGCAACTGCCAGAATCCCGATAACAAATCAAGAGTCGAAAAATATCGCGCACCAGACAATGCATCGAGGGACTCGTCCATCCTGGGGAGCGGATATGCGTCAGCCACAGAGATCTTATTCAGGCGACGGAAATCTACGCAAAATCGCAAGGAGCCGTCTTGCTTCTTAACCAGCACAATAGGTGCTCCCCACGAACTGGAGGAAGGCGAAATAATGTCGGCTTCAAGCATATCGTTAACGGCCGACTGAACATGTTCCTTTTCGGCAGGACTCAGCCGGAAGGGATTTAACCTGACCGGAGCCGCATCGCCCGTGTCAATGTGGTGGCGTAGCAAATCCGTACACCCAATGTCATATTTATGCTTGCTGAACACATCAGAAAATTCCATTAGTAACTCGCGCAGCGCACCCAACTGCACCCCTGACAAATCGTCCGAGCCCGCGCACAGCGAATGGACCCATTCAAGGTCCTCCCTCGGTTCAATATTCTGCGTGGGGCTCGGATCTACATGCGCAACCAGCCATTCCTCCGCAGGAACCCGCGCCGCGTGAGCCAGCACGGTACCCTGCTGAATGACGGCTGGCCGCGATCCAGCGTTTAAAACCATCACAAACGGATCCTTGTCCGCCCGAACCAAAGTGTGAGCCACTGACAAATCGACCCCTCCTACAGCCCTGTTAGAAGGACCCAAAAGCATGCCTTGTTCCGAAGTCCCCTCTACCCATGGTTTCCTTAACCGGAGGGGAATTAACATCTGTGAACTCGGGGGCACGTGCACGGTCTGCGTCGCCAATGCTTGTATCGTGGCGCACGCCGTCCGAATCTCAGTAGGGCTCGTCAAAAATGAAATGCGGCGACCCGAAGGTAGTTCAATGCAACGCTGATCGATTAGAATTTTAATGGGCATCTTAGCCAAAAAATCAGTGCCCAATAGACAAGGAACCGCCAAAGAAGACGAAACAAAAACGGGTCCCGACAATTTGATATCTCCAATGCAAATGGACGCCCTAATCTGACCGATAATGCCCAACGATCCCCCATTTGCGGCGAAAAACGGCACATCCACTGGGAGCATTGGACGGCACTGGACGGGGAGAATGTTATAAATGAGGTCAGATATAATCGTCGCCGACGCCCCCGTGTCCACCAATACCCTGACCTCTACCCCATCAATAGAACCCGCAACGACGGATGAACCCGCTGAAGCAGCCACAATTCTATGTCCCAACTCCGACCACTCAATGTCTCTCCGGTCCCGGCCGAAACCCCCTCGCCGTACCGAATCCCCGAACCCTAACCAGCCCTCTTCCGTCGCTCCGCGACGGCCCATGCGTGTCGAGTGTGTGGGCCGAGCATGTGAGGTGCCGCGACTTGCCGGGGTTTGTAGGGATGCCTTGGGGCCTTGGTCGTCGTCCAGCCGAGATCCCATGGCGCGCTGACGGGGCGCGCGGCAACCGGACGCCACGTGGCCCCGGAGGCCGCAGTTGTAGCACGTGATGAGGGTCGTCGGTGATCTCGGTTGCTCCAGCTTGCGGGTCGATCGCAGAGGCGACCGACCTCCAGTCCCCCGGTCGTTCCGCGGTGAACGCCTCCTCTCGCGGACTGACGACTTGTAGTTCGGTGATCACCGGACCCGGAGTTGAGGCCACAGCAGCGTTGCAGACGACCCCCTGTTTGCGTTGAAGGGCCTCGTGCGCTTGTATACTCGTAGTGACCCGTAAGGAAGAAATGTCGATCTCGTCGGCCGTGTTGATGGGGACCCCCAGGTCCTGCGCCAACTTAAGCAGCTGCTCCAAAACCATCGCATCCTGGCCCTCCTCGTCCATCCGAGGGAATGCAGCATCGGCGAGAGCCAGCAACGCCGTGCGATAGGCGAGCGCGGTCTCCGTGTCCGCCTTCCGCCTCGCATAAAAATGATGGCGGCATGCCGAGGGAGGTCCGTAGACCCTGGCCATGAGACCCAGCGCTGCCTTAAGCGTGGATCGGTCCGACCTCCGAGCTGACATGAAGGCCACGAGCGCGTTGTCATCCAACATGGCAGGCCGACATCTCCTGATGCGCCAAAAATCTGCGCTGAAACTGGCCCCAGTCCCCGCCTTCCGCCTTGAAGGCTGACAATGCGGGGAGGCGCTGTTGAAAAATGAAGTCGTCCTCCGCGTCGTGGTTCCTTCCCGCCGCGCCGTCGGTGTGTAAGATGGCGGCTCCAATGGCGGACGCCTGATGGTGGTCCGCAGCGCGCGTCGATGACATAAGATGGCGCGCTTGGAGACCCGCACCCACGTGGCGGTCGCCGTTCCCGCCAAAAGTCGCCGCCGATGAAATGGCGGGAATCGCCAAGTCATTTTGGCGGGAATCTGCAGGGCGACCCTGTAGAATGTCCGCTGCCGTCTCCGCTCCTGCCGACGAGCTGATCTCTGCCAGGATGGATGCGGCGGCGAGCAGCAGCTCCGCCAGACGAGAGTGCGCCTCCCGGAGCACGGCCTCGGTCCCCCGCCGCTCCTCCGGCGCCGCCGGCGGATCCTGCAGCGTGGGCCATTCTTTGTCCTCACCCCCCGACGGCAGCTGGCCCGGGTCGTCAAGGTTGTCCTCGCGGTCACTCCCGTGGGTCCGAACGGTCTTCCTCGTATCCATGCTTGGAAGACAGTTTCACTTCTGACGCCAGTTGAAGTATTGGAAATGACGGCAGGAAACTCCTTGACGGGTAACACACTTCTTTTATTAAATCTTCGCTTATCTCGATACAATGTGTAGTCTCTATTCTTCCGCGTACGGTCACCAGACACCGGTACAACTCGTAACCTCTTCTCCTTTTATAACACACCATACTGAACTCGTGTAGACTCCAAGCCTCTAGCTACACACGCCTCACTCGTCTCGTGTAGACTCGCCTCGTGTAGACCCTATGCCTCTGGCTAAACACACATCACTCGTCTCGTGTAGACTCTTCTCGTGTAGACCCTATGCCTCTGGCTACACACACATCACTCGTCTCGTGTAGACTCTTCTCGTGTAGACTCTATGCCTCTGGCTACCCACACATCACTCGTCTCGGGTAGACTCTTCTTGTGTAGACTCGTCTCATGTAGACCCTACGCCTCTGGCTACACCCATATCACTCGTCTCGTGTAGACTCTAGGCCCCGGCTACACACTCGGCATGCTGACACTGCATGCTCACACTACCCCCGCCTCTGGGTTACACAGAGTCCCGGTCCTCGCAGGACAGCGGGACTAGGTACCGCAGGGCCCTGGCTCTTCTTCCCGTCTTCAGTCTTCGCTGGTTACACTCTCCCCGTGCGCCTGTGCGCATCCCCTTATATAGACGTTCCTCCCGGGAGACGGAGCGGATGCGGACCTCGATGCGAGCATCGCTTGTTAGTGAACCAATCACAACGCGTTATCTGTACGATCCTTTTTCCCCAACGCGTGTTTCCACTCACCAACCAATCACGCCGTGCTGCCACTCAATCACTCCCACACCAGCACGTCACCGGCACCCAGCCAATCAACACCACACAACCCACGATCCCGCGCTGACCCCTGATCCCTCACCGTCAGCGCGCGTCACCACCCACACATCCAATCACAACGCGCTGGCACCTGATCGCTACCCCAGCGCGTATCACCACTACACAGATACAATGGGAAGCTGATCGATGCCCAGGTGCGGTCAAGGCATGGCTCCCTATTGGTCAACCACGTTATGTATGCCGATGACCTGGTAATTGCGGGTCACTCAGAGGAGGAGTTGGAGGCACTGCTGCTGAATCTGGAGTGTGCCACTAAGGGGTGGGGCCTTACCATCAGCATCACCAAAACGAAGCACCTGCCTCGGTATTTTGTACCGTCAGGCACTCCACCCCCACAACTCCCAATCGGTGATGGGGCAGTTGTGGAGAGAGTGCAAAGTTTCCCATACCTGGGTAGTGTGCTCATGACCGGCTCCGGTTTAACATCAGATGTCTCACTCCAAATCATTTGAGCGGCATTATATTTTCATCATGTTGCGTAACACTGTATGGAAGCTACCTGGTCTATCACTTCGCACGAAGCTTCAGGTCTTGTCGGCCACGGTCATTCCCTCCCTCTCTTCGCTTGTGAAACGTGAACACCCCTAATGGAAGATCTTTTCCGGTTAGAAACATTTAGGCTGGCCTGCCTACGATCCATCCTGGGTTTAAACAGGCCGGTTATACGGGACACCAGGAAAGACATTGAGCAGCCCTCCGTCCCTTCCTATGACGCTGGGTGGCACAAACCCGCGTCCAGGGCCCCGCCGATTGAGGCGAATCGTGCCAGGCAACGCTGTGGCAGCCTTCACGCCATGGGGGTCGTTGGGCTTCTTAGGAAACCTGCAAGAAGCGACAGAAGAACACGCACAACTTGGTCATCTGGTCGGTAGATGAGTGGCTGTTTAAGGGTCTCCTCCGTGCAGGCCACGGTGGCTAGGAGTTGTTAACTACCTCACCTGGAATGCAGGTGGTCGTGGGTTTAAACCCGACCACGACGCCTGTTGTATATGTGTACTTTGCGTGTCTCACTCCCCGTGGTCGCGTGGGTTTTATCTCCGGGCCCGGTTTCCCTCCACATTTATAAACAAGCATTTGGAGTACATATTTGGCTGCTAAATGTCCACGTGAAAAGCTAATTCAATAAGCTATAATTTGTGGCCAGGTCTCTTCTGAAAAAAAGCTTTAGAGTATAGCTCAGTGGGTCTTACTTGGTAAAATAAAAAAAAAAGTTGTTTTGTTTAGTTCCATGTCAATAGCACTGTGTGGCCTTAAAAGTGAAGGACAATTGGCGACATTTAGGGCAATGGTCCTTGGTCATAACCCATAGAGAGAGGCCAGAGAGACAGAGTGGATAAGCGTTGAAGACTGCACTTGTTTTCACCCATGGAGCCTGGTGAGAATTACATTCAACATTGGGATGTGGATAGTTACACTGATAGTGGCTATGTATTAAATGTGTCATTTAATACATTAATTTGAATTAAACGTTACATTTACATTGACTTTGGCTTTGCTTCAACCCTTTAGGGATTCAGCCTGCCCGTGTATGATGTTGCAAGGCATTGTTATCCATTATAGCCCAGGGTTCTTGAGGTACTCAGGACACAGGCCATCATATTCCATTGCTTTGTTGGAATGTGTGGCCCTTGAGGGCTGCTGCCACTTATCTCGTTCGATCTGTTGCTCGTGATAGTTGTCTCAAGGTGATGATGTCCCAGTCCCTGACGTCCACACTTATATAAACTCCTTAGCCCCGGCATTTCTCCCACTTTAGTCAACAAAATTCTAGCTGTGATTTCACAACTGATGATGATTGCTTGTGTTGCAATCTAAACGTCGTGATTTAACTTACTTTTATTTTATTTTTCCTATTTTTATTTTTTACCTACGGGACTTTACCCAAAGAATCAAAGAGTATGGATCCTTGCAGTCACGAAAACTTCAAATATAAAATGATGATGACCTGTGTATCGCTTTTTGTTGAGATCATCCATTGGTGTTTTGAACAGGACAACATATGGGGAAGCCACAGCATCTTCTGTGATCGTTGGCGATATGCGCTCTGTGCATTTTAAGACACTTTGTTTCCGGAGGGGCTGCCAAATTCTTTGGCCAGAATAAATGAAGTCCACATCTGCAGTGACGTTTTCCCAACGTTTTATTCGTCTAGAGTTAAGGGGACTCCAATAGTGCGGTGCCCTTATCTTGGTCATCAGGTCTGATTTAACTCTTTCAGACGTTGTCCTGCTTGTGGTTGCCAATATGGTGCATTTGAATTAACTTTTTTTCGACTATATGGTGACATTAGTTGGTTTAAGGTGATGTAAAAACGTGTAGCAAGGTGGAGGTGCCACTGCGAGAAGGGGCTGAAGTCTCCCAACTGCTCAGCCAGCTTAGCTTCTCAAATATGACGAGATCAGGGGAATTACAGGTGAACTTAGAGCAGCTTCAGTAAAAACGCCCTTACTTAAATATCGAGTTTTGTCATATTGGCACATGGTGTGGAAATCCCCTGACTGCAACGAAACACAATAAATGCACCATGTACACCCCACGCATAGGGCTAGTGCTGTGTTTATTTACTACACAATATTTATTACAGTATTACATGAAAATGTACAATCCTTTTCTAATTAACGAGTTGACATTTTTCCCCTTGGAACCGTAACACATTTTATAACACTGACTGTACGTTCGATTCCCGCTCACGGCCAACACCAGTGACGATTATATAAACCGATCATGGACCTCCAGAGTAAAAGTAAAGATTATAATGCTGACAAGCGCTGTGGCGACTTCACCGCCACTTAGTGGCGAACGCCAGCTGTTGTTGTTGGGGCTATCGTGTGGGCAGCAGGGGGCAGAGAAGCAAAAAGCAGTGATCAACACATCTCGTAGTCAACACATCACGTGGGAGTCAACACATCACGTGGTAGTCAACACAAACTCCATCTCGGGTTCCCATCCTGTGGTCCGGAGACCCCTGGTGGCTCGCGAGGCTACTGCAGAGGGATCCGCGGAAAATAATAAATATATCCTACACCAAGGAAATTAACTCCAGGGTGTTTCAAAACATTGACCCAATTTGAGATCGACATATCTCTGCAACCACGAACCGCCCATGAATGAAACTCTTCATTCATGGAAGGGCAGGGCATAGCGTTTTTAATGATCACCGCTAGACGCCTCACCCAGCGCACAAACAGCCCCTAGCCTCAGTCATTCACAAGATGATAACCCCGCAACACAAAGCGTTCTGCAGTTCAGCAAGACTGAATCCGTAATTGCGTTTCAACGGCGTTTTGGCATTGATCCGCCAATGTAAAAGAGCATGGTGGCACAAAAGACCGTGTTTTTGTGCCACCATTAGCGACTAATCTGGATCACCTCAAAAACAGAATCACGGCAGCGGTGACTTCAGTGGAAGAAGACACTTTGAGAGGCGTTTGGGACGAATTCAACAATCGTCTCGATGGTGTCCGCACAGCAGGTGGAGGGCACATAGAGCATTTATAAAATGGTTAGTAAAACTTGATAACTCATTAAAGCGTTTGTAACGTTTTGTGTAATTGTAACATGTTGCCATCGTGAAATATACTGCCTTGAAATTGGGTCCATCTTTTTCAAACACCCTGTATGTCGAACAACTCGGTGCCCTAGGCATGAGCTACGAGCTACGGGGCTCTATTTCACAGATGTCCAGTAGCGGGCGGATCAGAAAGTTGCACAAAAACACGGCATGAGTGCAAAAAAAATAGAAAGGTGAGTCAAGAAAAATAAACTCCTAACTCTTTTCTTTAGAACTGCTTTTTGTGTTTAGTTTGTTGTCCCCCCTCCTCCGCACCTCCCATCCGCACAGTTGACTATGTACGGTGCGAAAAGAAGTTGAACATACATACACTACATTATACACTACACTACATTATACACTACACTACATTATACACTACACTACACACATCCGATCAGCGCGGTTGGCTATGTACGGTGCAAAATAATTAAAATATACCTACATTATACACTACACACCTCCGATTAGCATGGGTGGCTATGTACGGTACGAAAGAAGTTGCATTTGGTGGTCGGCAAATTGTTTGGAGGTTGAAAATAGGTCCGCACACTCGAAAAGGTTGGGGATCGCTCATCTCGCAGTATTTCTTACCGGTGAAATCGATGAAACATTTGTTTTATTGTAATCATTATTACAACCATTTTATTCAAGAAATTAAAAAAATAAGAAACCCAAGTGGACGTATTTTTGCTGCCATTGTGACTCTGCCCTCCCCTGCAACCTCTCTAGAGGACCGCAGAGCTGGGGGCAAGCTGCCGGGATTTGTCGGCTGCTTCTGCTGCCTTCCCAAGTCGTTCTCTCTCTCTGTACGAGAGCGAGCGAGTACTCTGCGAGTTACTGCGTTACAATTATGACGAATGGATTACATTCATTGACCGACAAAGCCTTGGCCCTTCCACAGCCTGCATTGTGCAGTAATGCAAAATGTCCAGTTGGTGGCGCAACACTCATTGCGATTCGCTTGTGGTCAGGTTTTTTTTACGCCGTGTCAAAGGTCATACATAGATAATGAACATTACATCCAATGAGCTCCTGTTTTCTTCTGGTCAAATTAAGCAATTATGAGTCTCTGCCGTGTCTAACTTACTGATAGCAAATCCCTAACATCCGTCAAAAATATTGCGTTAAATTAAATAAAAATTCAAATGTGACGTTTCAGGTAATGGCCCTTTGTCGTGGCACCTCGACAGGCCAGGGAGATGGAGTGAATAATATTTGCAAGCTGCATTCTATACCGTGGAGCCCTCATATAATGCAATTTCAAGAATGTTTCCAGATGAACAGTTTTGCATTGACATATTGGACAGTTGTTGAATAGCTAGATATTGCTACTCACTGATTGATGAAAAAAATGCGTGTTTGTATTTTCATACTGTATACATATATTTGTGGCATCTTTGTCACGGAGTACTGTTTCACAGCCAAGTCTTAAACATAAAACGTCATAATATATTATAATTATTTTGGTACATCGATTAGTTTCACAATGAGGGTGCCAAGTGGGCAGTGGTGGCTATACACGAGGCCTCTAGTCCAGCACTGTGGAGGCAGCGAGGGTTGGGTGGGTGGATCACACACACATTGTGTAACTCCCTTCCCTTGGGTGTCGAGGAGGAGTCATACCTTGGGCTCACGGGAAGAATGCGGTAAAGCAATGTTGCTCCAGATGTTCCGTCTGTATGGGATAGAGTGTCTCCCCTCGCCACAACGTGCAGGTTTTCTCCGGGTGCTCCGATTTCCTCCCACGTGTAAACACTCCTCAATTGACTGATAACACCTTCATACATAGGAGGACCGCAGAGCTCAGGCAATAGTTGGTGCCGGCTCATCGCGTGGGCTGTGGCTCCTACCCGTGCCTCTGGAGGTCGTTCTCTCTCTCTAGACGGGAGAATATTGTGCTGTGTTGTGACAAGTTGACATCTTTGCCGCAGAAAAAAAAACCCACAGCACGCGGCAACAAAGTGCCGAGATGGCCTCGGGAGAAACACGGGCAGACGCGCGTGTGGAAAATTCAGGTGTTTATTGCAAGTTTCACAAATACAGCTTTCATTGATCAACCTGTGCAGAGGGTGGAAGGGCACGACAACTCCTGTACCTGTCTTACAGCGTACGTCACGACAGCACACCGATCAGCAACACCGATGAGACGAGGCAACCACTGCCACCGCGCGTTGGCCAGTCCGTTGTTTCCAGCGAGGTAAAAGTGGTGGGGGGGGGTCTTGGCCCAAGTCCAACAACATTATTCATGTGTTGGCAGAAACAACAACAAATCAGTTTCCCACAAATATTTGGCAGAAAAAATCGTTGTCATCAGACTTTTTCCCCCGAAAATATATGCAGAAAGTTGATTCGCTCAACGCATGAATCGGGTCTCAAATCGAAAGCATCTCAGTGATTGTGCCAAGATCCACAGTTAGGATCCACCAGTGACGAATAAGCCTTACAAACCTAATATTAAGGTCGGCTGTAATGCATCAGTCTATGCCCGTTGGTCACAAATTGTGCAGTAAGCATAACACAAATCTAATTTGTGAGAAATAGTTGGAAAACAATCAACTGATTGGATCATCGTCAATTAAAAAAAGTGGCAAGAAATGTGTCCGATTCCCAATTGGATGAGCGCAATGCAATCCCAATGCCACTGGGTTTGCTTGGAAGCGTGGCCTCCGTTCTTATGCAACAAAGTCAGTTCATGCCATCAGCCATTGCCAACAATTCCACACTGTCAGAAGTATAATGAGTGGTATGGTTTAGATAGCAAATAGTGATTTAATTCAAACTATTATTTTCCTACATGGTTGCTCTGAAGTGTAATTCACTTGGCCCCTCTTGTTCTGTGGCTTTAATGCACCTGCTCGAACTATTTTGTCACTTTATCTTGAACATTAAAATGTTTTAACAGAGTGGTAAAAGGTTCTGGGAGAGAGCTTTCCCACCTGATGACGGACGCTTGTGTTGCGCCCGAAACGTTGTGACTTATTTTAATTTTATTTTCTACCTACGTGACTTTACCGAAATAACCAAAGAGTATGGATTCCTGCAGTCACGAAAGCTTCAAATCTAGATTAAAAGTTATCAGGTTTGGGTTATGTCAATTCTGCTTTACTGTCTCTATACTTTTATTCAGATTTAGCAGTTTGTCAGATCTCACACTAAATGACTTACAACACCTGTAAAAATCATAATATTTTATCTGCCGCTCTCAATGATGCTACTATATTATCTGAACATTCACATTTTATAGAATCACGTCTTCTATATTCGGCCTTGTTTTGATCACCATGAATGAATTACCTTCTAAATTTGAGCAGGAATTGAATGATGTGTTGGCCCTGCCTTAACAGGACCTGACAAAAGACCAGGTTACTTGGCAATATTGCCTTGGCTTTATTCCCCACATCTATTCAATTGAATATTAAGGCTGATTCATGTGCTGGTGGAAAATTTGCCTACTGATTATTAGTGACAAAAATAACCCAAATCAGTAAAAGATGGCGGCTATGTTGTTAAACCCCAAGCAAATATTGATGTCAACGCTCTCTTGGACCAAAATTGTGTTTGGTCCCTTCGTCTTGGAGCCTTGTTTTTTTTCTTATCACAACCATCATCGTCGTCCTCTTTTTGTAAAAGAGGCCAGGTCCCCTACCAACATTACTCGATTGACTAAGCATTGCACTGGGCCTGATTTTAAAAAAAAACTGTGGTCTCAAGGAACTGTGGTGGCCTTAGCCTGTGGCCTTACTCGTCCGGAAACAAGTGATCTTGACGACGCTGGTGGTCCAACAAGCGGCCAGCTTTTCACAGAACACACACCACTTGTGCACAGAAACCAGCTGTTGTCACTCAGTACGTCACTACCGAAGATCAAAATGCGTACAGAAAGGAAGCCACATTGAGGCGAGGCCCCGAATCAACCAAACACGGCTCCAACCACACAGCTGCACGTACAGCAGTTTGCCCCTTGCAAACGAACCAACGTCACGTGTCCCAGTTGAAAAGTCTACGAACAGATCGCGAAATCGCTGGGCGGATGCAGGCCCCCCTAAGTCCTTGGGAAATCCACCAGAGTGGATGTGGCACACCTGCCCACGGGCACCAGCTTGATGGCAAAGCTGTGCAAGTGGCTCAAACAGTTGCGTGCAAGGTCTGAGAGTAGACACTGGTCACTCGCAAAAGGTAGGGTTCGGTCAACCGCAGCTGTCAAGAAACGGAATGCACCGGGTCAACATTTTATACCAGTAAAAAACAACCCTCTTTTGCCAGGATGTATCTTTGTTTGTCGGGAAAAAAAACCCGATGACACAGCTCAAAGACGTTCCTGCAAGTGCCCCACAAGGACCTTCGTCCATTTCACCACTGAACGTCTTAAAGTTGCGTGGCCCAGCAGGGCACCATACAGGCTGATCTGTTTACAAACACCCCGCTGATTTCTAATGACCTTCTTAATTACTTCTCAGCAGGTGACCTAAATACACAACTGATGTCAAATCAATTTTGGACAACGTGTATCGGCAGTGAGAGATTAAATATTTGATTAGTGTATTACGATTGTCGACATACGTTGAGAGGGTTGGAAGCAAAATGTTTTATCAACATTAACATCTCCCCATTACTAGATGTTTCGGTGGTATACCGGTCAGCGTATTGGACTTTCAACCCAGAGATCGACGGTTTGATCTCCTGGCGCGGCAGTTAAAACCATGGGTGCACCAGTTAGTCAAATGGCAGGTCACGAGTGGTGGGGAAAAGTGTGGGCATTTCCACCTCTTAGACATCCGATTATTAAAAATTAAACCAAAAAAGCTTGGAGGGGGCTCTCCAGTGGAGGTTCTTCTACCAGCAGTGATGTGAGCAAGTAATTTGCAGGGCTGACACCGTGAACTCGCATTTGTGGGGTATCTATAAATGTCTGGCGCTGTATGCATCTTTCACAATGTGATGGGCGCCAGGAGCAACAACACAGGCTCTCTCAACGCTATCTGGGCAGGCGTGCATGGTTAAAGGAAGATTACATCCAACAAACAATTGAGAGCAGTTGGATAATGTCATCAAAGCCATATGAATCCACAGCATATGCGGAAGAGGATTTTTTTTTATCCCAAACACACTGTTAAAACAAGCCTGTCACATCACCTCTCAAGCTCCAGCTCCCAGCTAGACTGTGCTGCATGATGGTTTTCAAATCCCACCGCTCTGTGCGTTGAGCTCTCACAAGACTTAAGATGGGGAGCGGCTCCCACCGTGCACCGTGCACCACGGGGGAGTCGCGCCACGGGGCTCCTACCTCGTGAATGGAGGCGGGGGAATTCCAACGTGGCCGTGACTCGGGTTGCCACCTCCGAGGTACAGAAACCCCCAGGACGTATCATGGGAAGAAGAGAAACATCTCATTACCGGAAAACGGGGGGGAACTACAAAGTGAATCCTTTGTCTTGAGTGGTGAGTTTTTGTTTTTATACACAATTGATAAGAACCAGGACTTTTTGCGTCCCGGGAACACTTACAAGATTTCCCAGGACAGCAGCCCCCTCGATTAGAGTGGACGATCGTGGGGAAAACCAGGACAGGTGGCAACCCCAGCCGTGACATCACTGGAGTGTGCTATGACAGTGCTGCCAAATATTCCGTGGCTCTCTGCCTTTCGAATTGCCCTACGAAGCTTCGTTCTCGAGGGTCACCCCTGGGCACACAGCACAGGCAACTACAATACCGACAATACAACATCTGTTGTTTTTATGGATTGAGTCCTCCTTTAAATGGGAATGGGTGGAGCCGTTAGCGGAGGGTTGGCCTGGCACGAACAATTCCATCATTCACAATTAACACTGTTTTACACGTCACAATCACAGTTCGTTAAAATTTCAAACCAATGTCCCATTTGCAAATTACACGATTTTCTTTCGTAGACTTACAACGGCAGCATCCCGTCCCTCGCTACAGTTATATATATGGTTCAGCGCAATACGGCAGCGTGGAATAAACAAAACAACTAAATTTTTCATGGTAACACGCTTTACACTCGGCCATGCGACACGTCGGAAGCAGCTAGGGGACACAGCGTCCATCGGCGAAGGAGCGTGCAACCACCATTCCAAGTGTGGAGAAATCGAGCAAAGCGATGCGCAGCAAGGGCTCGGAAAGTAGAGGGCGGCCAGGTCGTCGCCGCTGGGCACGAACGCGACGGCTCTGAACCTCGAGCGTCTCGGTTAAGCTACAATCATTTGGCACTATTTTCTACGCGCAAAGCTGGTGAACGTGACGATGAGAAGGATTAATAGGAGTAAGTCGGCATCAAGGCGCCCGTCTGTGTTGCGGGTGGACAAATCGATGCTTACTCCCAGGTGGATGCCTCGGGGGGAGGACCGTTTTCTCCATGGCGAAATTCCACCCCACTTAACTGGGCTGGCTAATGCCGCCGCCGCGTTTCCACTGCTTTCAGAAGTGAGCCAGCCCCACTCCATTGTAAACTGGGCACCACCTGGGCTCGGTCAAATTCCTACTCCAGCAACCTTGCCGGGCCCACCACCTGGCCCTGGTCGTCAGGCCGGCCTGATCGCTGTAAAACAGGGGAGCCACACGCTCCGAGCCCGGCAACCAGCGGACACTGTCGTACAACCCACGGGCAGAGTCAACGCAAAGACGCGACGTTAGCGGTGTCCTTCGCCACGGTTTCGTTTCAGGGCCATGGTTTCTTTTCTTTTTTACAGAGCACTGCAATAAATTACAAATAGACGAGAAATTGGAAGTAACCTAGAACGTGACCCAAGCTTGCGGCAATTTTTTTTTACTGAACTTGTCTTCAATGACAACGGACAGCGGCGGACACAGGTGGGAGAGAAATCGAGCCCGGCAGAGGACCCGCGGCTCATCAAGTCTCGCGGTGGTCCAGGAATGCCCCTTGGGTGGGCGAGCTCACTTGCCAGTGATCGTGGAAACGTGGCCATTCGCGTTACGGTCTCAGCTCAGGCTAACCTCAAACTTACCAAGATTCAATGCGCATACGGCCGCCTGCATTAGGGCCAACCAAGATTCACTTACTTTCCTCATTTACGTGAAATTAAATATGCTGTGTGGTTAAACATTGACAGATTCCTCGCTGTCGGCATTCGTCCGCGTGTTGTTGTTCCCCACCCTGTGAGGCATGGCAAGTGACCCAGGTAAGGCGTAACTTTCCACGCAGGAATTTAGGTCAACTCGGAGGTTGCTGATCAGCAAGTACAGATAAAAAACATCTTGAGCTGGCTCGGTGGGTTTTTAGGGAGATGCTGCACGGCTCTCCGATGCGTTTTCGGGTGGTGCCGCCCGCTGTTCGGCATGATGTCCGACGTTTCGCTCTACACCTTGGGAGCTTCTTTAGGACCTGAAGGTGGAAGCCACTTCAGAGCGATCTCTCAAAGAAACCTTTGGAAAATGAATACTGCTCACCCACTGAAGCTGCCTAAATGGTTATACATACAATATTTAGCACAAACGTGCATGAGAAAGTGTGCCTAATACTACGTTCTCTGAAAATGCAACACACTTCACTGAAGCCCCTTCCCAGTGGTTGGACCAGTGAGAGATGAGGGGGGTATTTTACTCGGAGGCAGTTGAATCGAGACTCTGGGCTGAAGCCTACTAATCTGGTTCTATTCGAAATGTCCTCACATTCCTTGAAACTAATAATTGTTTATTTTACCAGTTAAGCGATGTGGCCACAAATGATAGCTCAACGAAGTGGCTTATCGTGTGGAAATGTATAGCAGCCAAATGCTCTGAACGGATTATTTCTAAACGTAGAGGGAAAATCCGGGGGACCGGGAGAATAATCCACATGGCCACGGGAACAACATGCAAACTCCAAATATACAGCAGCAGGCGTCAGGGTCAGGATCGAACTCACGACCTCCTCCATACCAGGCGAGGGCACCCTATCATGCACTGACCCTCACCATCATTAACGCGGCCGTGTTAATAATGGTGACCATAACGATAGCAAAATGGGTTATCTCCCTGGAAGTATGAATGCCGCTTCTTAAAGCACACATTTTGATACGCTAATGGCCGTCATCCTCACGAGTGCTTGGGCTGTGAATCGGCTCACCCGAGGCTCCCACTTACATCTCCATCTGTTCCATTGACACAATGTCCACTCTCATACATTTAAATTCTGAAGTCCAAGGACTCGTATACGAGAAATTGTCCACCTTTAGAGGAGCACAGTCTCAATATAGAACTGCTCTATTATTAACCCTGGACCTCCGTTACCATGAAACAGTGTCGTATTTATCCAGTTGCCAATTCAGCACTTGCACGACAAATTCATGAATGCGTCAGTTTTCTGCAAAGGAAAAAATTCCCGAGCCTTGTGTTGACCCCGCTAAATCTCGCCCGACGTATCCTGTCAGCATTCTTCAGGCCGCTCAATGATGTATCCAGCCTGCAGTCTGATGGCCCTGATGGGTTGTGTGACCCTAACCAGACGGTGCTCACTGGTCCCGAGCTCAATGCGGTGAGTATCGAGGGAGTCTTGAAGCCGTAACCTGCGCTCTTTCTTGCAAGAGACTTGTCTAAAAATGGGCTATCACCTGGTAATGAATAATGTAACAGCTACTCTATTTGTGTTTATGTTTCCATCTATCTCTACCAACTGCAATGTAACAATTACAAAATTGTTGACTCGAATCACATTGAAAAATGTGAATGGGTGCATTCAGGGGTGTGAAATTCAGTGTCTAAACAGCCTTGGCAGGTAGCTCTCAGATGCGTTTCCTGGCTGTAGCACATATTGTTCGGCACGTACACCTTACATTGCCCTCGACATGCCGGGAACTTGGATCTTTAGACACTGAACATCATTCGCGTCACGCGAACTCTGGTCATTCTCACAGCAGCGGCCTTTGGCTTGCCATCGAACAAAGACGCTCACCGTATTGCACGCTTTCAAGTGCGCTTTTGCGGCCATCTGAAACGCTCTGCCTTTCAATTCAGGTTGCCACTGGGAGATATGCACTTTTAAATCTAGATTAAAAACTCATTTCTTGAGGACCGATTGTTGCGTTTAGTTTGTTGTCCTTCCACGCACCTGCGATGAGCACGGTTGGCTACGTACGGTGCAAAACAATTTCCACAAACGTACGGTACACACACTGGAGAGCTATGCACAGCACAACCGAGGAAAAGCTACTCTTGGTTCGGGGTGTTGGACCGTATCCCGAAACCATCACTGCAGGCAGCGATAGTTTCTGTTTCTGTGCCAGGTCGGCCGAGAGACCCTGTTGTGGGATACGGTCCTCGCCGATCTCACATTGCGCGCGCATCCACGACGACTCAAAGTCGGTCCCTGCCGACGGGTGCCAAAAGGCTTCTTGGGCACGGACTCGGCCACGCACAATCGAATGGTCGCGGCACAGCGGTGTCATTCAAGACGCAGCCCGAAAGAAGCAGGTGAGAGCTAATTTATTACAATATCAAAACAATATCCATCCATGCAATGAGGCAGCTGATAGCTCTGCTCGAGATAGTAATTTGTATTCACGTGCCAATTAAATGTTTGTGACTCCTGAGTGGGGGGACTGTGTGCCGCCACTATGGTTTTAAAATTCCCATCCATATCACAATGGTTGCCACCTCTGAGGTTAGAAAACACGAGGAGACAGCATGGGGAAATCTCTCACAATACCGGGAAGAAGTGAGAACTACAGGTCAACGCATTGCCTCGAGTGGCGCATTTCTACGCAGCTGACAAAAAAACGGAACTCTTTTAATGTCCTCGGAAGATTTATAGATTTCCCTCCTGGAGAGCTACCTCAACAAGAGGCCGATCCTGGGAAAACCAGGAACAAATGGCAACAGCTACCACACACTGAGGCTTCACAAAGTCAAACGTGGAGCAACTCCCACAATGCACCCGCCACATGCCTCGGTGAGGTCAGGGGTCACGGGGTTATCGGCACGTGCTTCAAAGTGACAAAGGCGCCATCACAGCTGTGACGTCATTATCGAGCACTTCGGAAATGTGCCCGAAAATCACGTGGGGGGGGGGGGTATGCGACTTTAAATTATCTCGTTAGTTTAGCTTCACATTTGGGAGACAACCCGGTACACAGCTTACGCACTCACAAGGCCGATTGGGTTTGCTGATCTCTTCAGAGCATCTGCACGTCTATACTGGCTCTTGTATCGTCCAGACATCGACTGTCACACCCAAAAGCAAGCAACAACTATTCAAGTCAATGGCAGATTGGAGGTACAGATCATTTCCAATCCGCCCGGAACTTCCAACGATCTAAGCTCGGTACATTGGGCTCACGCGGCGGCCACAAAACACAGCGCGTGCTATGTTTCTGTTGTGATTCTGTGGCCCACACCTGTGTGGGGTTTGGGAGGGGGTTAGCCGGTTTGTTGGCGATGTTGCACGCACACACAGGACGGTCGCTTGGGCCCAGGATGATTGCTTGGGCGGTGTGGCCGACTCCCCAGGGAGTGAGGTAATTGGGAAACAGCTGGACTTAATTATGGAATAATTAATTAAGGGAGAGTTATCTACCTGTATAAGGGGGCGGAGCCAGTGATCAGAAATTATCTTAGAGGATGGGTGAGCTGGTGCTTTGGGCACGGCTGGGTAGCTCTCAGCTATATTTGATAACTTTCACATTATTTTAAATAAAGAACACCCGATGGATAACGAACCTGCTGTGGCCACGAATAACTCGAAGCGTGCCAGATCTCAGACCCCTCCCAATTGCCTGGGAAAATCCCTGGGTTTACCGTGAACACGTGGACCGACAGTCCCAAAAAGAGACCCATGCGTACATGAGGGCCACTGACCTCGTCACTACCAAATCTCAGTGGCAGAGTGTGCTGCGTTGCACGTGACCAGATTTTGGAATGTGGCGCCGCATTCTAGCGTAGAGCAGCAGGTCGCCGGGTGTAGTCGTGTAACTCTTAATGTAAACATTCATATTTTTTATTAATTAAATCATTGTAACAGGACACGCTCGTCGTGCTATTCGCGGATGGAGGAGGCGAAGTCGGAAATCTTAATGGATGCGCGCGATTCGCTACAAGAGGCGGTGGTGGTACGGCTGGAGTACATGAATGACTTGGACCAACAGCTGAACCAGAGGAGAACAAAGCTAGGTTAGGGGCTGCAGCACACCTTTGATTAGCACAATGCCCTACACCAGCCTTCAGAAGCAGCATCTGGAGAAGGAGGTGCAAGAGCTCAAACAGGCGTTGCACACGCCCAACGACAATGTCGAAAGCCAGCAGCATCCGACGTGCAAAAAAGGGAGTGCTTGCTGACAGGCTGACTTTCCTGTTCTAGCTACTCGAGTTCCGCAAACCCGCTGTGCCACGATCTTCCTATGGAAACGCCGACCCCGACCCAACCGTGACCGTCATTTGTTGCAAATGTTTTGCGCGTGGCTGCGCTGTGGATCTGATCGGTTCTTCTTCCAACCCTACATCCGCACGATCACGGAAGATGCCGGTTGGCACTCAGGCTCGGGCGAAAACATGTGTGGGAGGGATCGTGCGTGGCGGTCGCAAGACTCCAGGATTCAGTTTTCTACTCGCCTCAACAGTCTCGGCACCAAACTCGACCAGAGTATGGTGCCGTTTGATCACCACGTGGACAATATAGTCAGGTCCTGCAAATTTCATATCAGGACTCTACGACAGATTCGACCACTACTATGCTACGCACCAACACGGTGGAGTGTAGTATAGTATCGTATCATATCGACAAGGCTCGATTATTGCAACTCACTGCTCTACGGGATGTCTGCCAAAAACATTGCCAAGCTGCAGCGTGTACAAAACTCTTTGGCATGTGTCGTGACGGGGTACTGCAAGATCCAAACATGTCCATTCAGTGCTCGCTGAGCTGCATTGGCTTCCGGTTGCCCAACAAATTCATTATGAGATCGAACTCCTTAAACAAAGTGCTTGCCACAAATGAACCACAATACCTTGTTGATCTCGTCACGCGAACTCTGGTCATCCTTACAGGGGCTTTTGGCTGGTCATCGGACAAAGACAGTCACCGCATTGCGTGCTTTCAGATGCGCTTCTGAGGCTATCTGGAATGTTCTCCCTTCCCATGTTAGGAAGCCACTGGAGCTATACGCTTTTAAATCTAGATTGAAAACTAATTTCTTACGAATGGCTTTTTGTGTTTAGTTTGTTGTCCTTCCCTCGCACCTCTGATTAGCATGGTTGGCTACGTTCAGTGCGAAAGAAGTTCAACATACATACATACATACACCCCCTTTACTTCCCCACCCCATCCTTCTCCCTACCCACTGAGGCCTAGTGACCAACCCACGGAGGGGTACGCCTTTGCTGGGGCAGGAGTCTAGGCAAGGCCGGTGTAGTAGCGGCTGTAATGTGTGCAAATTTTATATTAGAAAAACGTTGTTGCACATCGGGTTATCCACGGAATGGTGGGCAAAGTTAGGCAACGATTTTTTTTGTTCCTCATGCAGTACTTTGCCGCAATATTATCGAGCTACCACAGCAGTGGGATCTTGCGGAAGGAAGCTATGGAGAAAGGCGGTGGCATATATGGTGCAGACTGTAACGGCCTCTTGACCATGGCCTAGCGATTGACACGTGGATGCTTTCAAGTCATGGTGACCTCCTTCGCTGGTCACAACTTTGTGGAGGTCGACCTGCATGAAAAGACCGCTTCCCCTAAGTGCAGCGCCAAGCAAATAAGATGGCATCACTGGGCCTACTTAACCATTTTTTATGGGAACTTAGAGACGTTGGTATGGCCTGAGAAGGGTCAGGGTCAGGGTCAGGGAAGATTAAAATGACAGTTTTGAATAAAAAGGCATTCTAGAGAGCAACTGGCCAGTGGCGTTGATTGGCGGGATGCAATAATGTACCGAGCCCAGATCGCAGTTGGTCGGGGTGGTTTGGAGTGTTATAAAAAGGACAAAACATAACTGAAACAGCAATAACCTAAGAAAGTTAATAAGTTAGTTTGACAACAAAATATTACACTGGATAATCAAACTTATTATTTTTACAGTTATGAACAATAAAGTTAGTGTCTTCTTCTAATATACATTACACCAATTTTCAAGAGAACATTTTTTTTACTGTAAAGTCAACAAAATAAACCTAACAAAATTATTTTCAAACAAGACCAAGTAAAGTACGGTAATAAGGACACGAAAAAATACGTATTAGCATGCGGCAAGCTGTAGTGCTGTCTCCCCCCCCTCCCCGCGTCTTGTCATTTGCATCTGCACTGTTAATGCAAATCTTATAATTCCCATCGACTACCAGTGGTTCACAATAAAATGTACGGACTTTTTTTTTGGGAGTGGGGGGTGGTGGCGACGGGGGGGGGGGTAACGAAGTTCTGCATCATTGTTACATTTTTCTCCAAAAAAACGGACATCATCTGCTTTCAGATCAAATCGTTGTCCGCTTAAAATCACGTACAAATTGATGTTACGCTACCGTTAATAAAAACATCACAAAAATACTTTCACTCCCCCGTAAGAAACCTTGCGTTTCCCTCCCCTCCCCATGCCCTAATGCCTACCCCCTACAATAAGTCATTTGGACAAAGCCATCTGACCACTCTCACGTAGAAATGTTTGGACTATGAAGCAAATGAGCGGTTATGTTAACGTCCCGTGAACATTGTAAATGTGATCTATAACAACGAAGCCGACTTCATATATGACCGGCCTGCATATTTTACGATCGTTAAGAATCAAACACTGTACATTCTGTACACAGAAACGAACAGAGAGCAACACTTGTTTAAAAAACTAAAAATAATCCCCAACAGTCAATGTGCGCGCACACACACACAAAGAACCAACCACATCCTTCCCTCAAGTTCTCAAGACTATACAGAATTTAAAAAATATAATTATGAGAAGACACGCAAACACGACAAACACAATACTCAAAAATACCGCCGCTGCCATTCGTTAAACGAGTTGTTAGGAAGCACAAACAGTGTTTTTCTTTTCTCTTCTCTCGACTGCCCCAAGTTCATCAGCGGAACCTGAACCTGGCACCCGCGGTCATCCTGACGCTCGCTCGCTAATCGAGCATTCGATGAAGCCGAGAGACAATAAATTAGCGCGCACACTCACTGCCATTGACAATCAGGACGGGGGGCGACGGGGGGCAGAGGGGGGCGAGGGGATGTGGGTTAGGTGACACGTTGCGATTAGGGGGTCATGGCTCAGGGCTCAGGTTTGGGGTTGTGGAGGCGGATTAACCAAAGACAGCGGACTCGGAGTCTCAGGATTACGCCTCGGTGCATGGGATTTGTGCGTAAGCCAAGGGTAAATGTGGATCACGGCAGAGTGTGTGCATTTTGGTTAAGAGTTTTGTGGATTGGCCGTTCGTCACTATGTGAAGGTTGTGGTCACGAGGACGGGGGTTGGGGGGGTGGGGGGGGGTGGGGGGTTTGGGGGGTGTGGGGGTGGCGTGGGGATTGTGGGTGGTGGGGGGGCGTGGGGGGTGTGGGGAGTGGTGTGAGGGTGTGGGGGTGGCGTGGGGGGTGTGGGTGGCGTGGGGGGTGTGGGGAGTGGTGTGAGGGTGTGGGGGTGGCGTGGGGGTGTGGGGGGTGTGGGTGGCGTGGGGGGTGTGGGGAGTGGTGTGAGGGTGTGGGGGGTGTGGGTGGTGTGGGTGGCGTGGGGGGTGTGGGGAGTGGTGTGAGGGTGTGAGGGTGTGGGGGTGGCGTGGGGGGTGTGGGTGGCGTGGGGGGTGTGGGGAGTGGTGTGAGGGTGTGAGGGTGTGAGGGTGTGGGGGGTGTGGGTGGTGTGGGGGCGTGGGGGGTGTGGGGAGTGGTGTAAGGGTGTGGGGTGGCGTGGGGGGTGTGGGGGGTGTGAGGGGTGTGGGGGTGTGGGGGTGTGGGAGTGGTGTGGGGGGTGTGGGAGTGGCGTGGGTGGCGTGGGGGGTGGGGGGTGTGGGTGGTGTTGGGGCGTGGGGGGTGTGGTGAGAGGTGTGAGGGTGTTGGGTGGCGTGGGGGGTGTGGGGGTTTGGAGGGTGGGGCTACGTTCGGCAGCGCGACGCACTCACCAGGAATGACACGCGACGGGAGGAAAAAACAACAACGACGACAACAACAACAACAACAACACGATTGCACGCGTTAATCGTGACGAACGTTCACAGTGAGCTACGCATCACCCCGGGGGGGGGGGGGGGGGCGGGGGGGTTATCTCGGCCACGCTAACGCAGGAGGAGGAGCAAGTAAAATAACAAAGCATTACCACCACAAACTGTGCAGTGGTCTGGACGACGAGCGCTCAGCCACGGGTCCCCGCAGAGGGTGATTACTGTTCGAAGAACGGGAGGAAAAAGCCTTCAAGGGGGAAGATGATCTGCAGATGCCTTCTGGGCCCATGCGGTCGTCGTTTCTCAGATCCATTCTCTCTGCCTTCAGAACAGCATGCTCTGTCTTCTGTTCTTGCCGTGCGCTGCGAGAGAATGACAAGCATCGTGCATTTAGTGCCACGGACCTCCGAATACACGCCAGCGCACATCGCCGCGCCCCGGAGAAGAGGTCACGAGGCGAACGATTCGGCGGTTCTTTTCTTCGGGCCACGTTCGTTTGTGATGCGTCAATCGACGTTGTGTTTGTTGACGCAAGGTAGAGGGGTTTACGATCGCCGACTGACATGGGTCAAACCTTTGGATTATGAAACCTGTTGTTACGCGAGGTGACGTTGTCAATAATGGGAGGGCAATTTGTGAATTGATGGATGGAACTGAATTGTATAAAAAAATTTAATCAAAGATGGTCTTGTGAAAAGTACACCACTGTACATGCAGTATTAACATCTACAATTACTTTACCAAGCATTTTTTCTCACTTAACAATTATGCATTTCTTACGACCAGCAGCAGACGACCATCACGGTTCTGAAAGGCGGTTATGATTTCAACTCGCAACACGCCGCGCAGTATTAGCTCACTCTTAAGAGGTGCGAGAGGGATACCACAGACAAGCGGGAAGGCCGACATGCAACGAGCAGGTGCTATGAAATGCACAGCCTCTGCGGTCCTCTATATATGAAGGTGTCATCGGCCAATTAACGCGTGCTTACGTGTGGGAAGAAACAGGAGCACCCAGAGAAAACTCACGCGTGCAAGGGGGGGGGGGCAACACTCGATCCCCATACAGAGGGAACAGGTGGGGTCCACATTTGCCACGCTGCATTCTCCTTGCAAGCCAGGGTATGGGCATCTCAACGACGATGGGAAGAGAGTTTCACAACATCTGCGTGTGGTCCACCAACCCTCGCCTCCACAGTGCTGGATCACAGGCGTGCATAGCCAACACCGCGCCCGGCTAAGATGGCGCCTCTGAACTACCTCTGGAGCCATGCCAGTCAGCTGCGCTCACCTAAAACGTACAGTGCTGGTTAAATTTCGATTTAAAGCTTTCGTGACTGCAGGGATTCATCTTCTTGGTTCTTTCGGTAAAGTCACGTAGAAGTGAAGTAATAAAATAATAAAAATAAACATAATAAACAATTCTCACGACGTTTTGGCCAAAACGCAAGCAGCCGTCCTCAGGTGAAAACCAGGTCTGTCGAGGCGACAGCGTCTGAATGAAACAGCACACGTGCTTGGAGCATATATATATAAGCTGTGTACTGTTTCATTCAGACGCTGTCGCCTCGACAGACCTGGTTTTCACCTGAGGACGGCTGCTTGCGTTGTGGCCGAAACGTCGTGAGAATTGTTTTATTATGTTTATTTTTATTATTTTATTACTTCCCTTCTACGTGACTTTACTGAAAGAACCAAGAAGATGAATCCCTGCAGTCACGAAAGCTTTAAATCGAAAAATAAATGAAGCTTTCCAAATCCGTGTGCATGTTGGTCTGTTTACTTGCCATTGCAAAATTCAAGGCCACGATTCAAATCGTTTGAATGCCTATCAGCCCTGGAGTGTCTGCTAATGGCTCAGACCCGCTTTTATATTCTCGGTCAATTTAGTAGTTGTGCTCACCCCGTGTCCCGGTATTATCCCCCCCCGTTTCAGGTCACACACCAGGGTTGATATCCATTTGCACAGCAATTCAACATTTGTTTCCAAGTGCAAGTGTATCCGTGTACATTTGCAATTTACCTGCATCTCTCTCTAACCCTGATTATAACTCCAATAAGCCTGGCACCGAGCATATGAACCATTGCTTTTATATCCTCCCAAATCATCATCAGCCATAATCTTCTGTTGGATGAAGGCCTCCCCAATTTGTCACCATCTTTCACTGTCCTGCGGTGTAATAACTCCCAAACAATAAAAAATGTAATCGGCACAATACAAAAAATTCATATATTTTTGGCACGTTACGATGCACTCCAATTTACCAAACAGGTCAGATCATATTCAACTAGATTCAATTAGATTCATATCCCGCTTCAATGTGTAATTGACGGCTTAAGAAAGCGTTCAGTCAAAAGGCGCAACGTCTAACGACGGCGCTGGAGTCGTCGCTTGGCGACTTTACCTCCGTGGCGCATTTTGACGGCCATTGCATCTGTGGGGTGGAAGGGGACCACTGGATGGGACGAGTGTTCGAGCGATGCCGCTGCCACACGGCATGCTGGACCAACCGAGTCTCATTCTCTGCACTGTGATTCGAGGGCAGCTGAACAGCCCTGGTGTCCAAACCCTCATTCTTGATAGTGCACTGTGGAACAACATTTTTTTTTGTTCCTCGGTAGTAACTGTTATTTCCTAATTGCTTATGCCTCGAAAGTACAGAAAATGGCTATTATTCCCCACAAACTTTGCTTTTGTGACCAGGACAGTGATATTTAGTAATTTACCTATTTTCAATGAGAAAACGTGGTGTGCATGTGCCTTTCTTTCACATAAAGTCCTGGTCACAAAAGCAAAGTGTGTGGGGAATAATAGCGATTTTATATTATTTTTAGGCATAAACAATTAAAACATTACACTTACTACCTAGGGACTAAAATGATGTTACATGGTGTTATTATTATTCGTAGTCGTCGATTGCGTTTGTGGAAAGTGCCACTCTAAGCTCCCCATTAAATTTACATTGTACATACACACCCTTCCTCGTGTACATCGTCCCCTGCCATAGGAACTACATCGTCCACCAGGGGCTTAGGGGCTCGCTGCAGTCGGCAACGACGCGTTGACTTTGTAAGCGTTTTCGCCGGCGCAGCAAAAGGAACATTTCAGCAAAATTCCCTTCTCCCAATTGTGACTCGACGAAACGCAGAGAACGGTGCGTTAGCAGATGCTGTTACCGGCAGAGGGCATGTCTTGAAGCGAAGAGCAGATCCTAACTGTTGGTGCACTGATAGAGTGAGCGGCTAGTGACCATGCCAAGGTGCTTGTCAATTGGGGTGGAGGTGGAGGTGGAGGTGGAGGAGGAGGTGTCAGCCAGAAATGCTACCAGACAAAAGCAAACGAGAGAAACAAAAACAACGGGAAGAAGTCACACATGAGAGCTGAAGGGAAATGAAAGAGATAAGACAGTTGAACAAAGCAGACTTTTGCAGAAGCTTTGAAAATGAATAAAAATTAATAAAGTTCACTCATGGGGAGGCAGATATATTGTTGTGTGGAGAGAGGTTACTGAGTGATGGTGGTGGTGGGGGCCTTCACAGCCATCGGTGTCTGTCTTACCAGATTCTTGGTAGGAGGACATCCTGTGGCCAGGGTCCTTCTGAAGCTCCACCTCCTTAAGAGCAAACACTGAAATGACTGAGCACGAGTGGAAATACGGGGGAGGGAACACACGCACACGCACGCACGCAGAACCGGGTGTTGATGCTCCAACACCGTACACGTAGCCAACCGTGCTAATCGGAGGTGACAACTTTTTTTTGCTGTTACTGAATATCGTGCAATACGAAAACGACCACGATGATAATCTTGTTGATGACGGTGGCGTTGATGGTCGATTGCGATGACGATGACGACGACGACGACCCACCTTACCTCGCTTCCCTCGTCTCGTTTGATGTCCCCTCCCGCCCGCTCCGCTCTCAATCTCTCCCACCGCTCCTCACCGTTCACACACAATCACCATCTCCGCTCCTTTTCCCTACTTTGCGCCTTGCATTGGAACGAACTCCCCCTCCACACGAAGCAAGTTGCGCCGTCCCCCTGTCGAGTTTCCGCTCCTCCCTCAAGACTCCCACCTCCTCTTACTGGCCCATCCTTCCCTCCATCCCTAGGCACCCACCGTAATTCCTGTACCCACTAAACCTCCCTCCCCATACCCCGTCCCTATTAACCGCATCACTTTTAGTTACCCTAATTGTACCACTCATAACCCTTGTAAAGCACCTTGGATAAAAGCGCAATGTAAATGTAAGGTAAGACGATGCTCACGGCACCACACTCACTGTCTGGGAGGGAGTGCACCTCTTCCCCGAAACTCTTGAAGTAGGGACGCTTCAGAGCATCCTCCGCCGAGATCCTCGTTTTGGCTTCGTACTGGGAACAGCACGGGGAGGAGGGGGGGGGAGATGCGCAAGTCTCACTCAGGGCGGCGATTAGCACGGGTTGGCAATGTACGGTGCGAAGGAAGTTCAACGCGCACACATACAAGCGTGCAAATATAATGGCCGCGTTTCATTTGATTTAGAAAATCTGCAGATCGCAAGTTCGGCAAAAAAAAGCCAAACCTCGGTGGCAAATGTAAAAAAAATCGTGGGAATAATAAGAATAACACACGTGGGGTGTGCTTTGGAAGGCAAGAATGATCGGTTCATGACGTACGTCTTATTGATAGTTAATGGCAGTTTTTGAACGTACATCTCAATTTAGGGAATACATCAATGGGAATACACGTGCACACAACTAAATGCACCCTCACCAACCCAGCGCAGATGAAAGAGTCCGTTTTGCCTGAGGTACGTCCTACACTGCGTTATTCTATGAGCAACTGCCCTTCATTGAGAACATAATAATTAAAAGAACTACAACCCATGTTGGGGGAGTCACATGGTGTGGGGATTGCATCATTGCGTTGTAGCATGACGTCATGGCATGAGGTCATTGCTCTTTGGGCATGAGTTTTGAACTTGGCTTGGGAGCATGGCTGCTGATCTCAGACACGAGTCTGGTGCTGTCGTTAATCATTCAATCCAGAACAACACATTAATCAATAACACTGCCTCCATGGCATGGAGAAACTTCATTGCCACAAACGTCGCCTTTGAGATATATATTTTTGTTAAGACCACAGTGTTATTGACGAATGTATCGAGGATGTTTTTTGTTGTGAACTGTGATTTCCTTCTCGACACGAGTGGACAAATGATTTTTTCCAAATCTGAATTCCAGCCCTAATTTATGATATACACTGTGTCCAAGTAAACACCACGTCATGATGATACTTGTAAATATACACATGCTTCAAGTGTCACAAATGTACATCCTAAGTCGTGGAACTGCTTTTATACCCAAATTCCTACAATGTCTAACCTGCAAACAGACTTCATTTGGCAAAAAAAACTACTCGATGGATGCTCAACATGGAATAATTAATCGAATTATCAACTTCGTGTTAAAGGCGTTTCGAGTATTTGGCTACTACACATTTCCACATGATAAGCCACTTCATTGGGCTCTCGTTTGTGGGCAGGTCGCTTCTGAGATAGAGCTATACAGCTCAGTGGGCCTTAACCTGGGTAAAGTAAAATAAAAATTTAGTTCAGCTTTAGTAACTTGTGGGTGAAACAAATAGTTGTTTTTATACCTGTAAATGCGTATTCGGGTTAAAGGTCAAACCCCGATGGAACACGTCCAACGGGACCAACACCGTAGGACGCCGCCGGGTGGCCCGTAAACGCTTTGCCCAACCTCCAGAATACACGAGGTGGCCCCACCGAGCACACTCAACGTGAACCACGTGGTGGGCCAAACCCATGTGCCCTCCGCACACACAAGGTGATCCCGTATGCTGGCCAATGAACGTGTACAATACAAGTGGCCAGGGATGCTTCCGCGGCACAATGGTCAGCAGGCTGGGCTTCGGCAATCCAGAGGTCGCCGGTTCAATCTCCCGGCGCGGCGGTTGAGACAATAGTTTTGCACCTGATAGGCTCAGGGTGATGATATGATGATATCACCTTTACTCAATGGCATACCAAAAATAGGAAGACGTCTTCACAATTCTGGCTAATCGCCTGATGATGCTGGTTGTAATCAGCAGCGGAACGTCGTACTCCAATTGTGAATGTTGTGGGTTTACTCTCCAACTCACCGGTGTGCTGTACTAGCAACGAATTGGCATGTTTTGTTTATGTGACAATCCTTACTAGTCGGGTGGTGGCGGGTTTAACAACACGTTTATATTTCCGCGACCTAACCTTTATTGTGGATAACATTGGTCACGAAAGCCTACGCGTCAAACAGAGCAGTTAGTCGACTGACAAGTCGCATGGTCGGTTAAAGTGTGGGTACTCACATCTCCCACGACATCCAAGCCATTGCGTAAGAGTCGGTCAAATACCCTCTCGCCGGGACTCTCCAGAGCTCCCTCCAGTGGAGGCCCTTCCATTAACGGTGGCGTCAGCGAGCACTCGTAGGGCTGTGCCATCATTACCTCCTCCTATACAGTAGAACCCCCACTCTTAACGACGGTAATTGGTTCCACGACACCGGTCGTTATATGCATCACAACAGTGTCCGCATTATGTCCGTCGCGACAAGGCGCTGTAATACAATGAAATCGGACACCCGACAAAATCACCAGAGATGTGCCCGTGTATGGAAGTAGGCGTGGTGTTCGCCCAAGGGGGCGTGTCATTTTGCTCATATAAACTCCTTGTGGTTCGTGAATCGGGATTAATCATCATATCGTTTCCGCCCAGTCGATCCGGCACCCAACTCAAAGTTGATCGGGCAGCCATCTTGAAAATGTCGATTGATTGGTGATCTATTAATTGGCGAGCAATACTTGGATCGGGTAGTCTTGTGACACACCCCCTCATTTGATTGGTTAACATCAGCAAGATCGGCGATTCCTGTCGCAGTCCGCTTTTATTGTACTATAGGCGCCCGCTCGCACCATCGGCACCGGCGCTCTTACCAGCAGGAACTTTGAGAGCAGGTCCAGCCCGTCCACGTCCAACCTGCACAAACAGAAACACATCGCACGTGCGGCCGTCAGCGACACTCAGCGTGTCAGTGCGGCGAGCAAGACTCAACGTCGCCGACTTGACAGTCAATTGCGCGCTCATTCGTTGATGCATTTGGCGTCAGGGGTGGCACATTGGGTAACACTTGTGCCTGACACAAGGACATAGGTTCGATTCCTGACACGGGTGCCTCTCTGTGCATAGATTGTTTGTTCTCTGCCTGTTCCGCATGAGTCTCTTGCGGGTTCTCCGGTTTTCTCCCAAAGCAAAAAAAAAAAAACTTACAATGTAACTGGCATTGACCAAACATCCTAATTGAAAAATATAAAATACCTGCAAATTACTCAATTTGGAATTACTGCAACATGGCCCCCTTGCTGCAAAATTTTGGCAGGACCCTCCTGAAACGTAGCCTTGAGACTCAGCGACGCTTTCCTTGGTGAACAAGCACAACGCGAATAATTGGTGGGGCACACGAGAGTTCGATTCACACTTTGGCACAGGGGGCATTTACATTGAAGCCTTGGCGGAAGTCATGGGGAGAACGCCCGAGTCGAAGCACTGCCCTTGGGTCTTAAAATGTCTTCTCTCCTCCCACAGAGGTTCGTCCACTGCGTTTTCACACGTGATAAGAGCATTTAACTCGCGTTGAATATTTATTTATTTGTTTATTTTCCGCCCACGGTAATTACACCAAGATCCGGAACAAGGGGACGGCCTCGCTCAACCTGCTGCTGCTGCTGCTGCTGCCAGATCGTGGTCGCGCTCGATGGTGTGGACATGAAGCCTGTGAAGGAGGCCGCCTGGCTCGGGTGATGAATCGTGCGGCGACACCGGGAGGAACGTTTGAAACGGCCCCACTGATGGCAGATCGCCACAGTGGCGAGATGTTAACTACCTCGCCTGGTATACAGGAGGTCGTGGCTTTGATCCTGTATATTTGGAGTTTGCACGTTCTCCCCGTGATCAAGTGGATTATTCTTCTGGTCCTGTGGTTTTTCTCTGCTCATTTGGAATCAACGCGCGTCCAGAATATTTGGCTGCTATACATTTTCACGCGATAAGCCACTTTGTTGAGCTATCATTTGTGGCCAGGTCGCTTCTGAAAAAGAGCTGTGTAGCTCAGTGGGCCTTACCTGGTCAAATAAAAATAGTTTAGTTTTAGTAAGTTTAGTCAGACTCCTATTGCACCGACGTCGCATGCCATGTGGCCCTGAGGTCACGGAACGCGATTTGCACGCAGACGGCCGCAATTTAAAAATCCCGGCTTGAGGGGGGGGGGGGGTGACTCAATCATGCATTCAGTGGTCAATGAAATAACAGTGGGGGGTGGATAGAGCCCTGCCACGAGGAATGTGAAGTTTTCCCCACGGGTAGCTCAGGCATGCACAGACAAGAGAGCACCACTGCCCTCACTCTCGTTTGAGGGTTGAAAAACCCTCAAATGAGAGTCCAGTGGCAAGAGGGCAGGATGCGCCAGGATACGTACCGCGGCGCGTGGGTGATCATGGGCTCGGAGCGGTACTTGGGAAAGTTGTAGGACTTGTACTCTTCATTTGACGAAATCCCCGACCACATGTCCTCTCTGGGCGAGCCTGCAGCAAGAATGCAAGCGACGGTCGGCGCGCGGCAAGACGTGTGTCAAAGTCATGACACGTTTATCGCCTGCAGTTACCGCTCATCTTCCTTGTTTGTCCTTCAGGCAGGGTGGCACCGTGTTCAGCGCTCAACTCAGAATTGGAAGTTTCTGAGCTTAAATCTCAGCTGATGGCAACAGTGCTGGGAAGCTTTGCAAGTGTCAGCGCCCAGCAAGTTGGACATCATGATATTTGATCGAGAGCCCTTTTAAGTGGTCCCAGATGGGGCATCCCAACGCACTTCCGAGCGCGCACAATAAACGACTTGCATCAGTATCTCATCTCAAACATCTCAAAAAGGGCACCCCCAGAGGCAGCTGTCTGTGTGCGGCACGAGGTGCTCGAACAACGTGCGGCTTAGCAACAACACGTGGGAGAGCAGCAGCGCGGGGGAGTGCAGCAGCAACACGCGCACGTGTGCCCAGCGCGAGCATTACCCAGCATCCTGAAGATGAGGTGCAGCTCGTCCTCCACGGTGGAGCCGGGGAAGAGGGGTCGTCCTGCCGCCATCTCGAAGAATATGCAGCCCACGCCCCTGCGAGGAGAGGGGGAGGGGAGGGGGGTGGCCCGACATCGTATGAGAACGAAACGAGGCTCGGAACGTAATGTTTTTCGGCTGGGAAAGTGATGGGTGCGAGACAGACAATTGAGTTGCACGAGCTCATTTGGACAACTGTATGCGACTGGGAGTATCTGACGCAATGTTCTTGAGTAACGTCGTGGACAGGAGTATAAGTGGAAGGAGGGCCATGATCGCCGACGTCTTAGAGAAAGGACGTGACTCAGAGGGAGACGCCATGTGTACAATGAACTTCTTTCGCACCGTGCTAATGAGAGGTGTCACATGGACGCCGCTGAGGATAGTTCGTGGAGATGCGCAGACTCAGAGGGGCAGTGCATGGTACAAATGTGGTGAACAGCAAATAACGGAATTTGGAGTAAAAATCTATTCCACTGTGACTCATTCCCCAGAAACATCTCTGAAATTCACTCAAAATGTCCAAAAGGCTCTTGATTGGAATTCAAAGCTTAACTTCACGCTGTCAAATCTTGCCATACCTCCATATGACATCATCATACACTGATTCCATGACCTGGTTGGGCAGCATGCCTCACAACTGGAAGGCTGATCGAGTATGTATCACTCCACGGTAGATACGTAAAGTACCACTTTGTTTTGCAGTGAATAGCGATTTTCTTACAGAGAGACTGATCCCCACGAAGCAAGTGTGGAGAGGTTCCACTCCTGGCTCAGGGCCACTGACAGACACAGGCACTGCCCCTGTGCTCCCATGAGGTGGGATAAGGATTTGTATCTGCATGTAGAGGACAACCCTTTCCCGTTCCGATGACGAGTGTGTACGTCATCAAAACGAAACTGGAAGAAAAACTAAAATAACTTTATCGGTACCGAGGCTCCCACAAGGCCATGCTGGAGGGCGGGTGGCACAGTTTTGCATGAGCTATCGTAGATTGCGGTCGTGTCGCTACGGTTCTCTGCGGTGAGTACAATGTTTTTAAAAACAGCGGCGCTACGCTTCTCTAAATAAAATTAACCGTGAACCAGGTTCAGAGTTTCCACGGTGAGCGTAACATCAACGCTCTGCGACTTGCAGACGTCTCGGAACGGGAAAGGGTTAAATGCCTCAAACACTCTTAGCGGCTTACATCTCATCTCAATCATTTCAATGCCCTGCAACAGTCTAGCCAAGGGACCCACCCACCAGTGGCAGCTGTCCCTGTTACAACGTGCACGCAGAACTGGCCTGTAAATGTGCACGAGCGTGCCAGTAGGGGAGGGGTGGGGGGGCCATGTTGTTGCGGTGTGGATTTTTTTTTCTTCCAATTTAGTCATTTGCGAGCTTTGTGTTAGTTAATTTCGCACCCCAGTTAATCCTGGGCAATGGCCCCATAAGCTTTGATTTTCCTTCATTGCAAGGTCAAATAGTGACATGCCCCGGTATTTGTGGAAGTAATTCCGTGATGATGCCGTGTTGGCAGCGGTGCACATGCACAAGGAACAAACGCACACGTCACAAACACTGTGGCCTTAAATGGGGAAAATGTCATTCGTGACATTTCGGCCGATGATGGCCATTACTACACCACCACTTTTTAATAACCCCACTTATTATTTAAACCACTATTATTTTAAACACAATTGTACACGGTATTTCCTCGTTATCCACGAGGGATACCTTCCGGAGAAGCGTATAATGATATTGGTCTACAAAAAACTATGTTTTTAATAAATTGCCTGACGTAAATACATACTTAAACTATTAAATACATGCAATTTATAATATCTCATCACTTTATCTCATTCTTTTTTTAATCTCGATGCAGTGGTGTAGAGTTCCAGATGCGAGTTGCAGACAGCGAGTTCGTGAATAACAAGGAAATACTGTAATTGCCATAAAGCGTCTTGGAATAAGGCGCTACATAGATCTATAAAATATAAGATTACATGTGTTATGAAGAAGGCCCATTGCCCGAAAACGTCACCAATAACATCGTTTCTTTTTTCCCCATTTACGGCCACACAGTCTTGTCACTGGCGCACGAGTCGAGTTGTTCGTTCTCCGTGGCAGAGCTCCTCCTCCTCCTGCCGCTGCGTCGTTGCCCCAGGGCGATGCTCACCACATGTCGATCTGCGTCGAGTACTCGGTGGAGCCGAGCAGGACGTCGGGCGGCCGGTACCACAGCGTCACCACCTCGTTGGAGTACGTCTTCGTGGGCACCGACTTCGCCCGTGCCAGGCCTGGGCCACACGCAGACACGAGCGAGCCGTGATGCATTGTGGGAAGGGTTCCATTTTGTAATTTATATAACGGATCATTCTGCAACCGTATGCTTGTTGAACTTCTTTCGCACCACCGATGAGCACCGTTGGCTATGTATGGTGCGAAATAAGTCCTACATACATACGTAGCCAACCGTGGTAATCGGTGAGAGTCTCAAATTGTGGAGACTTCGGTGAGACGGCCCCAGCGTCCACCGAGCGGGTGACAGTCAGTGCCGAGTGAGCTGTGGTGGCCGGCGCAAGGGCAGTGCGGTGGTGACGAGTATGTACGTATGCATGAGAATAGGTTTTACCTGGTGTAGGCCAATCAGTTGCAAAGACAATGCATATATTATCAGAGCATGTTTGTTTGCATGTTTTGCCACAAGTATGTGAGGTTCATGTAGGCTTGATGCCTTGCAAAAGATATATATATTTGTTGTTTGAATATCTTAACACTCCTCTGTTTTATTGCCAGAAAGGGTAAAACCTATTCTTATTTTTCATACTTTGAAACTGGCAAAAAGGTCCCAACCGTGGTAATCGGTGAGAGTCTCAAAGTGTGGAGACTTCGGTGAGCTGGCCTCAGCGTCCACTGCGGTGCAAGGTGCGCACCTCCGATTCGCACTGTTGGCTATGAAAGAACTTCAATGTGCACACATACACCGAGCGGGTGACGGTCGGTGCCGAGTGAGCGGCGGTGGCCGGCGCAGGGGGGGGGGGGGGGCAGCGGTGGCGTGGGAGCGAGCGGATTACCAAAGTCGGCCAACTTGAGCTCGCCCTTGTCGTTGATGAGCAGATTCTGTGGCTTGAGGTCGCGGTGCAGCACACGGCGCTTGTGGCAGTACGCCAGCCCACGCAGCAGCTGCAGCAGGAAGATCTGAAAAGGCAGCAGTCCCCACGCTGAGCTACATGCAGCACGAGCAATAGTAGTAATAATAATGATGACCGTAATCACATGGACAGGTAACAGTGTGGTTTATATTCATCAACAACAATATATAATAGGCGGCATTTTGGGGTAATGCCCTTCTTCATAGCACAGAGAGGTCAGGAGAGAGAGTGGATAATGAGAGTTGGAGACTGCACACCATGGAGCCAAATGAGAATTAAATGTTTTTAAAAACTTTCTGATTAACAGTTTTTTTTAATTGGCGTATGAATAATCACCTAATAGTAGCTGTTGGGTAACAGATACTATTGGGTAACAGACAAACCCTTGAATAATAAAAAAAGGATTACGAAATCAACTAATTGATATTCAATTATTATAAAATATTGCTGGCACATTGCATTGTGGGAAGATTTGTTCTTTGGGAGCACAGGGCACAGTCCACGGTGCAAACATTGCTGCTTCAAAAGTCAGAGGACACTGACAAAACCAGCTCTGAGGTTTTGAATGCATAATCCTTAACCAGGAGAGGTTGTTACTTGGGATAACTGTCCGTCAGTCAGCAATCTACGTGTTGCACTGATGCCCAGTGGCACCACCATGAGTTTGTATGTATGTAGAACTTATTTTGTATCGTACGAAGACAACCGTGCTAATCGGAGGTGCTTTCAAAACGGTGGGTTATGCGCACAGTGCCTTCACAACCAGCTAGCGAATGATTGAAATCTATTGCAGATAAATATTTCCTTAATGACTTTCGATGGCAGTGAGCATGTCACTTTAAACATTTATACTTCAGGTGTATTCAGGTAGGACTTTGTGTGGACAGAGCCGATTATTCACACACACATTCACACGCGAATAAAGTCGAAAACGCGAATTATAATCAATGGCTACTGAAACCTCAAAACTTCAGAGCTCTACGAAATGGAACCGTGGGGAAATGTGTCATTTATTCACTCTACAGATATTCGCGTAACTGCACGCCCTCGATATTCAGCCCACGATGTTGGCAGGCTAGTGAGTAGCCCTCCACATCTGGAGTGTTACGATATTCAAACACCTCTCTGCGTTCAATCGCACGTAGCCTCGCTGTGCCCTTTGAAGCGCAGCCCAAGAAATGGCCGAGTGTCCAATTAAAAGATCAGCAGCGACAGCGAGTTAGTTGACCAGAAGTCTGCACATGGTGGGTTAAAGTGTGGGTAATTCCCACCTCTTCCAAAACCGCACCTCCGATTAGCGCGGCTTGCGAAATAAGTTCAACACACATACATATGTACATACATACGTATAGCGAGCATGAAAGAGTAGGCCAAATACCCTCATAGCAGCTCTCTAGAGCCTCCCTCTAGTGGAGGCCCTTCCGCAAGCAGTGGTGCGAGTGAGTGATTGTGGGACTTCACCTTTAGCCTGATCTCGTGACAACCACAAAAAGGGTGCCAAGCAAAATCAGAAAATGCAAGAAAAATCTGGCAGCGCGAGCATTTGCTTTTTTCCTGCTACGGCGCGTTTGACTGGTTGAGGAGAGAAACAGGATTTAAGATGCTGCTACACGATTGGCTCAACTGCTCCGTCAGCACTGAGAGGAGCCGTGTGAGATGACACGCACTCGCCACAGAAGCTTAACAATGCGGCCAAAGCGATGATAGATCGGAGTGTGGCGTGCTGAGCAGAAAAGCCTTCTTAAGACAACGCTGATCCCCCCCTCCCCCCTCATCCAGCTCACTGATGTCATGGAGAAAGGGCAATGACCTCTTTGCATTGTGCACTTGGTACATGTAATGGAGGAAAGGTCTGAACTTCCCACTTATAGCTATTGCACTGTCTTGCAAGGATGCAAAATAAAGTGTCTTACCAGATGCTTTATTGTTCACGAAACAGCGATAAAATGTCATAATAAATATCATCGGCCATGGTCAATCCACTGCTGGATGAAGGCCTCACCAAAGCTGCTGCCATCTCTCTCCATCATGCGGGGCAATAATCCGCCCAGTACCTACGCACGAGCCGATCCCATGGCTCCATATCCTCCAGGATGCATTACATTCATTTGATGTATTGTTCTAAAAAAGTTATGAGGATTTCGTTTAAATTTCAATGAAATAATAATCGACGTTTCATAAATAATCTCCAGCTTCAGAACGCCAGTTGACTGCCAACGTCCAAATATGTATTGCCTCCCAGTGACAGCAAAACATCCCATCCGAATTGTTTTAGTAACCTGTCATGAATTGTATAATGTCCACAAAATACTGTATTCACTGCAATTTAGTAGATAATTAAGACAAGTTGTACATGAAGGGCATGAGACTAAATGTGCGTTTCTACTGAGTACACTGTTTACCTGTAGAGCAACAGTGCTCACACGGGGTAAAACCTAAATTGTGGATCGCTCCCATTCGTAAATTGAGAAAACTGTTAAAATTACTCTTGAAAGACACGTTTAGAGACAGCAGACGTATTTATTGAGGTATTGAATTAGATACGTTAATGCTTAATGCATTTATATTAAAATCCTGTTTATCTCTTAACGTTGATTTTACCTCATCCGTTCATTACCACAACAACAATGCTGTTGTATTGCGGTGTGCACACATGGATTCTCGTTACTCTCATGCCATTTAAGTGCTTCACAAATGCAAATCTTCATGGTTGTATCTTGATTTGAAGCTTTCGTGACTGCAGTAATCCATACTCTTTGGTTCTTTCGGTAAAGTCACGTAGGTAGAAACATTCTAATAGATCACGACGTTTTCGATCAGGTGGGAGACTCCCACGGTTGCTTGTGTGGCGATCGAAACGTCGTGATCTATTATTATTTTTCTTCTACCTATGTGACTTTATCGAAAGAACCAAAGAGTATACTTCATGGTTGTGTTGAACGTTTTGGCTTTCTCGTGCTTTTAACACGACCTAAAACAAACAAAATGGCTCCTTGCAAACGAAGCTTTTCAGACAGCCCTCGTCGCCGCCACTGGGGGCCCCCCCCTGAGCCCATGGTCAACCACTGTTCACTCATGTCATTAACCCCAGGAGGAGAATGATGGGCAGAGCTGACCCCGCAATCGGAATTTTAATCCACAACTGTGAGTCGTGTGTACTCATAGCGGAGCCAGCCGAGTGGATTATCACACACAGGGCTAAACATTTTCACCTTGAAGCACGAACTAATCTAGCCCCTAGATCAATAACAACAATGAAGCACTCTCACTGTCTTCAATGTCCTTTGTAGCCTCCCGCCCCGCCTGCCTCACCTCTCTCATCTCACACGGCCTCCACCTCACGTACATCTCCTCTCACCGTCGCTGTTAAAGTTTGGGCTCAAAGCCTTTTGACGATTCTCTGCCTATGACTCACCAAGTCTTAGCTCTTTAAAATAATATACCCACACAGAGTATATTAACACCTTCAGGGACATGTACATTTATTTTTTATAGGGTGTCTTGAGATGCATATAAATACTTAATAAAGCCACGCTGTATCGTAACAAAAATGCATTTACGCTCACCGAGTGCGAGCACATCATGGCAAGATCCTATGTCCATCATCATCATCATCAAAGTTTAACTTTTTTTTCGTAAAAAAAAATGTGGGGCCATCAATTTTACTTGAGAAGATCTAACCAGACATTATTATTACTATCTGCCATTTGGTGCCACATTTATAGTGGTAAGTTTGATAACCATATTACAGGCCCGACCTTTAGAGTGGGCAATCACAGCAGCTGCATAGGGTAAAACACTGAGGACTACGATTGGTATGGAGAACCTCAAAACCTTTGCCCAATTGTACTGCTTAACTAATCTAGACATATACTTATCAGCTGATATTCATCCAACCATCGTGGCACATCATAAGAAAATTCTGGCACATCATAAAACTAGAGGCAATGACATGGCCCAGTGGTCGCACATTCACCACTTATTACGGCCTGGCCTGGTTTTTGAGTCTGCTAAGGCCTGGCCTGATGATAGACTCTGCTAAAGCCTGGCCTGGTGATAGAGTCTGCTAAGGCCTGGCCTGGCTCTAGAGTCTGCTAAGGCCAGGCCTGGTTATAGACTCTGCTAAGGCCTGGCCTGGCTCTGGAGTCTGCTAAGGCCTGGCCTGGCTCTAGAGTCTGCTAAGGCCTGGCCTGGTGATAGGGTCTGCTAAGGCCTGGCCTGGCTCTAGAGTCTGCTAAGGCCTGGCCTGGTGATAGAGTCTGCTAAGGCCTGGCCTGGTGATAGAGTCTGCTAAGGCCTGGCCTGGTTATAGAGTCTGCTAAGGCCTGGCCTGGTTATAGAGTCTGCTAAGGCCTGGCCTGGCCTGGTGATAGGGTCTGCTAAGGCCTGGCCTGGCTCTAGAGTCTGCTAAGGCCTGGCCTGGTGATAGAGTCTGCTAAGGCCTGGCCTGGTGATAGAGTCTGCTAAGGCCTGGCCTGGTTATAGAGTCTGCTAAGGCCTGGCCTGGTTATAGAGTCTGCTAAGGCCTGGCCTGGTTATAAAGTCTGTTATGGCCTGGCTTGGTTATAGAGTCTGCTAAGGCCTGGCCTGGCTATAGAGTCTGCCGAGAGATAAATACGCGACCAACAGAAGTGGCACCCCGACGTGTGACTGTGCGGATACCTGACGCACCTTCACGTTGTGCATGCTCATGATGTTTCCACAGTCGTCCATGTACTGCTTCAAGTCCTTCTCCTGTATCAGGGATACGGAGACATCACAGCAGCATTGGAGAGTACCACACTACATGCAAACGCTTTATAATTATTATTCATTATTATTATGATGCCTGTTTACCCAGGAAATCCTCACAGCGTCTCAAGACTCTCTTTTACCCAGGAAAGACATGTTTTCTCAGAAGAGGGGCCAATATTGCGGCTATGTGTAATCAAATGGAGTAATTGGCAGGTAATTTGTCAGCATTGGGATGTTTGGTAAACACCAGTTACATTGCATGAATTATATCGGTGGTGATGCTGCTGCATGGACAGTGGTGCACAAGCTTAAATAACAAACAAACAAAAAACTGTTGTCAATAACACTACGGCCTAAAATATATAACAGATGACGTTTCGGGCAATGGCTCTTCCTCATAGCACATCAATAAGGGCAATTGTGCTGTTACGTTGTCTGTGGTTTTAGTTATTGGAGGAAAGGGGAGAACCCGGAGGAAACCCACGGAGAGCAGGGGGAGGACATACAAACTCCACACAGGAAGGCGCCCGTCCTTTCCATTCCCACTTGTGGCTAAGCCACATGAAATGTATAGCAGACAAATACTCTAAACGAACGTTCATTCTAAATGCGGAGGAAAAAACCATAAGGCCCGGAGAAAAATCCACGCGACCATTGGGAGAGAACATGCAAACGCCATATATACAACAAGCATCAGAGTAGGGATCAAACCTATGACATCCTGTATACCAGGCGAGGTAGTTAACATCATACCGCGATTCGAAGTGCTCCTCCCACCACAGTGGCAAGCACGGCACTCACCAGGTACTCGAAGACCAGGGTGAGGGACTTGTCCGTGTGCACGATGTCGTGCAGCGTGACGATGTTGGCGTGCTTCAGATCCTTCAACAGCGACACTGTAATCGTCAACGTCCTCATCAGTGCTTTTGCATCGCTGTCAACGCAGCAGCAGTAGCACATGACCACAACGCAGCAGCAGCAGCAGCACATGACCACCGCACCTCCGCGCGAATGTATGTTGAACTCCTTTCGCACCGTACGCAGCCAACCGTGCTAATTGGAGGTGCGGGGCAAGGACACCAATCTAAACACACAAAGCAGCTCTAAAGAATTTAGTTTTCAAACTAGATTTAAAAGTGCAGAGCTAGTGGTTTCCTAATGTCGGACGGAAGAGCGTTCTAGTCGACTACAGAAGCGCATCTGAAAGCTCGCAATGCGGTGACCGCCTTTGTTAGATGGCTAGGGAAACGCCGCTGTTGCGACGACGAACGGAGTTTTCGTGATGGTTTATGCTCCTTGACGACATCTCAAGGTATTGTGGTTTATTTGTAGCAGGCACTTTGTGTGTAATGAGTGCGACCTTAAAATGCATTCATTCGGCAACAGGATGCCATGCAGCTCGGCGAGGACTGGACAAACAAAGTCGGATCTCGCAGTATCCGTCACGACGCGTTGCCCGTCGTGCGGGTCATGGAGGTCACCTGACCATTCTTTATTTAACACACAATTTTTTGGCGAGGCTGCTGCTGTTGCTGCTGCTGCTGCGTTGACAGCGATGAAAAAGCACTAAACAGCAAAATGCACACTCGACACGTTTTGTCACCAACGCCGTGAATTTAAAAAGGAAAACTCGACGAGAGGCGAACGTCTCAGGCGACGGCCCTTCCTCCAGAGCGCCAGGCTATGCGCGCGATTCCAAATGACGGGTATGCAACATTGTTATTGGCGCTCTCACCCTCGCGGATGGCCGTGCACGGCGCTCCCTCCTCGTGCTCCAGGCGGATCTCCTTGAGAGCCACCAGGTTGTCGGTTAGTTTGCTGCGGCCTTTGTACACCGTCGCGTACGTGCCCTGCGCAACGGCGAGGTCATTTCACCCACAGATCGGTGCGTTATTATTTGAGCGCAGTCTGTTCTTCTGTAACGCGTGCTTTCATAACGCGAATTGTATATAACGCGATTAATGCATCGGGGAACGCATGTTTTTTTATAACGCGGATGCGAACCGGATATAACGCCATTGAGTGAACGGAACTACGTCGCGCGAGTAGGAATAAAGAGCGCTTGTAACGGCTGCTTCAGAGTAGCGTCGCACAAGGCGGGATGCTACTGGATGCTTCTAGATGCACAGCCTCAAATGAGTACCTGGTGGCGGTGTGTAAACATTGCCACTAGGGAGACAAAGGTGGTCGGGCGTGGTGCTGGCCACCCACCCCCTCGTGTACCGTTCCGGCCTTCATAGGTGCTCGCTAACAGCACTTGCCCCTAAAGTATGTTAAGACTATATGGGGGATCTTTGTTGTCTGTGTGTGTGTGTGTCTGGGTGTGTCTGTGTGTGTCTGTTGGCTGGGTCATGTAGCCCGCATGCCCAGCCACCGCATGCCTAAACAGCTTTTGTTCGGCCGGATCAAGGGGGCTAAACGGGCGCAGCACGGGCTAGAGAAGAGATGGAGTGATGTGGTACAGGAGGACGTGGAGCTGAGTGGACTTGCCGATGACTGGTACCAGCGGTGTCAAGATCGGCCTCAGTGGAGGAGGATCGTGAAGGACGCTACTGTGTAGTTGGAGGCAGTCGCCCACCAACAACAACGGAGGGCGGAGGAGCGACACTCACAACAACGAGCGGAGCGCCGGGTGGCTAAAGCACAGCAAGTTGGTACAGTAGGGGGCACAGGTGGTGCATCAGCCAGTCATCTCGGTCATCTCGGTCAGTCGACCCGTGGCACCTGGGTCTGCCCCGTGACCTCCTGCCAGCGGGCGTTCGACACTTCACGTGGCCTCAGGGTGCACTTGGCCTGGCACAAGCGTCGTGGTGACGTCACCGCCACTTAGTGGCGAATGGCGGTTGTTGTTGTTGTGTCTGTGTGTGTGTGTGTCTGTGTGTGTGTGTCTGTGTGTCTGTGTGTGTGTCTGTGTGTGTGTGGCTGTTCTCCCGGTACTCTGGAAGCACGTGGTGGGAAGCCTCCAATGGTTGTGCTATGAAAACACCAGAGGTGTGGACTCGAGTCATGTGACTTGGACTCGAGTCAGACTCGAGTCATGAATTTGATGACTTGCGACTCGACTTGGACTTGCATAACAATGACTTTGTCCCACCTATGAGATGTGGACTCGAGTCATGTGACTTGGACTCGAGTCAGACTCGAGTCATGAATTTGATGACTTGCGACTCGACTTGGACTTGCATAACAATGACTTTGTCCCACCTCTGGAAAACACTGACACTTGCTTTGGGAATGTGGAATGGTCCATGGCTGGGCTATAAGGTGGACATTTGAATGCAGGACAGCAAGTGGTCATCTCTACGTGATCTCTCGGGTTTCCCCCGAGTGCGTGTGGGATTTCTCCATGTCCTCTAGCATCCTATCACATGCAGAAATAATCTACAAGGGATTGGGCAAAATAATTCGCTGCAGGTCCCTCCTGAACAAGGAAATGAGCCCGACTGAGGCTTATATACAACTGATCGTGTCTTATATAGCGCCTGAATACAAGGCACTTTGCAGCAATTATAAAAAAAATTGTACATAAGATGACAGTGGTTGAGATAAACGGTGGGGTTATTCAAAGTGGTGGTGTAATTGTGGTGACAGGAGAACAGGCGCAATACGTTAATGAGGGGTTGGGGTAGTGAAAGGGGAAGTGATAGGGGTAGTGATAGGGGAAGTGATAGGGGTAGCGATAGGGGTAGCGATAGGGGTAGGAGTAATGCTAGGGATTTGGCAGGCCTGGTTGTAATTGGGGGGAAGTGAGTAGCAGTTGCAGGATGGGCAAGAGGAGAAGAGATGGGGGTTGTTTTAAGAAAAAAAACAGAAGCAGGTCAGTGAGGACGATTGTTTCATGTGCAGTGGGAGTTGCTCCAAGTGAAGGGGAGGAAGAAGGGAACAGGAGAGCGAGAGAGCGAGACTGGGCGCAGGGCGAGGAAGGCGCAGAGAGGGACGGCCGAGATTTGGAGCGTGGCGGACGGGATGGGACAGAGTAGTGAGAGATGAGAGGAGCAAGGTCGGGTAGGCCAAGACCATGGAGGGATTTAGAGACGACAATAAAAAATGTAAACAGACAGCGATAGGAGACAGGGAGCCAAGGTCGTTATAAAAGTCGAGCAGAATTGTAGGAATTGTGAGGAAGGTTAAAGCATGGTCTGGGCAATTAGTCTGCGTACACACACGACCTAAAATACCCATGGGCTCCCAACGAAACCAGAATAAACAAAATAAGGAAAACTTTATCAATACATCGTTGAAAAATTGACAAATGTTATCCAGCAATATTACCTTCACATTCGAATACTGCTGAAGTACACAACATCTGCGTCTTGCACAGGCTGTGGGGGCTGCTTTGCAATGCATTCAATGTGAAACGACGTGAGATGCAGCGCCTGTAGGCGAGTCGCGTTAAATACCTCTCCAAGCTTGTCGAGCTTCGTGTAGGTTTCCAGTTTCCCAAATCCAATTTCTGACTGAGAGAGAGCAAAACAACAAGGGGAGAAATTTAATTGCCACGTCCCTCAACGGAAACACGAACGAGATTGATTACATTTGTCTGTGCGTTTTAATGGAGCAACCGCATCTTCAAAACACTTTACAAAATTAAACGAATGTAAAACATCTTCTATATATATAAAAGGGAAATTTGTGAATATGTGTGTCTGTTCGAAATGTTTAGCATACTTCCCAACATGCAATAAACTTGAAATTTGGCATGTGGGTAGCTTCCAGAATGTACACAATGCAAAGAGTATAAAATATACTTTTGCATATTGGGGGAGGGGGGGCGCAATAATGGATATATTATTTTGCACGGCAAGTGAGCGGTGACGTCACATCTGTGATGTCACCCACATGCAGCAGCATCATGCAGTGTGCCTGCTGACGTCACCCCCCCTACCCTCCGCGTAGGCCGTGTATTAATCCAAGACAAGAATCCAAGTCTCGGGCGAAGCCGGGTAGTAAAGCTAGTCTATTATAATTTGTTTTTACCAGATAAGGCCTGAGATATATAGCCCTATTTCAGAAGCGACCTGGCCACAAATGATAGCCTGATGAAGTGGCTTATCATGTGGAAATGTATAGCAGCCATATACTCTAAACGCACGTGGATTATAAATGTGGATGGGAAAAACCGGAGGACCCGGAGAAAAATCCAGGCAACCACAGGGAGAACACACAAACTTCAAATATACAGGCGCCAGGGTTGGGGTTGAACCCACAAACTCCTATATACCAGGCGAGGTAGTTAACATCTCGCCACCGTGGCGACATGAAACGTTAGCTGGCTAAAAGGAAACTATAATAAACGTGGCAAAAATAATACAGAAATTTCAACCCTAAAATAAAATAGCCAAAAATAACAAAATAGCTGCCAAGTTCTGTAATTGTTCAGCGATGAGAATATCGATGTTCCTCTCTCTCTCTCTCCTCCGAATATAACATGCTGAAAATATCCCCGCTCATTACCAAGACATCTCAATGCAAATGCCCCCTCTTGTATATCATCAAAACATATGGTCACATTTACGCGCATTACGCAGACAAATTGCACTGCGTTGCATTTAAACATTCACCATCTCTAAATGATCCCCAATGCTGTTGTTAAGCCCTCCAATTTGAATCCACACATAATCATATCATCCAAACCGCCTCTGATGTGATTCTAGACATCATTGAATAACCGATTAACTGGGACATAGATCAACCCTTTGGATATGTTTATCGTTTAAACATTTTTTTAAATTCTCCATGAATATTCAAATCGGTGTCAGGTCTCGGGATGAAGGAATATCCATTGAGAGTGTGTCAAGGCACAACGCCTTCTGGAAGATGACATCAGAGATCAACTTCTGAAGTCCCATTATGATTGGGCTGCTCACGAACACTCAAAGGTGGACATTTTGGCGAATTCAGTGAAAAACAAAACTTGAAGAAAAATGGATTCAGTTTTTTGTTGTTGCACAGTTATTGGTGACCGGGATGCGACTCATAACTCACTAAACGAGGGAGCCCAGCTTAATAATACACTGTGGCTGAAAGGCACACAGGGTCTCATTTAGGTTTACACAGCCCTCCCTGTTAATGTGACATTAATCCCCCCCCCCCACGCCGAGTTACCCTCTCAATCCGGTCTCTTTCACAATTAATTAGGATCAACCAGGTATTTCTAGCGAGCAGGCCTGGTGGCCTAGATTGCTCACGTCTCGTCAGGGGCAGAAGCAGTGGGATTTACTGAGTTTGAAGCCAAGGAGCGAGGTGACTGCAACCTTTTCATTTTGTTAAATTGCGTTTTGTCACTTAACTCTGGCATATTTACACCTCCGATGCTCAAAAGTAGCGGTTTGTCAAGCAATTAACACTCGATGCCAATTGAGCGGGAAGGCAGAGAGCCACAAAGCAGTTCTTCAGGAAATGCTGATGTTTTGTGTGCATATGCACAAAAAGGCTGCGTCCTTTCTACACATTTGTGCGTGTTATTTGAAACTCATTGTTTAGCAGCTGGCACCATGATTCTGTTACAATGATGGTTTTTATTTATTTATAGATTTGGTGCAGCACCCAAGTGTGCATCAATGGCAATCAGAGAGACTTGCTGTGACATCACGTTCCACAGCCACTCTCTGGCACATGGGGTAATAATGCACGGGTGCTGCCAGAGGTTTCTGAAGTGAAAGTCTCATCACAACATTGTTTTTTTAACACAAAGGGAGAAACAACAAAACGCCCGGGGCCCCACCAAGGAGGCGCGTCGCAGCCGCCGGCTCAGCGGCGCGTCAAAGGAGCGGCCGTTGAGCTGAAACTTCTCCAGGTATCCCTCCGGCAGGCGGATATCGGCCGGCAGAGACAGCCGCTTGTTCAGGTCCTGCCGACGGAACGCACGCACGTGACCAAGGTTAGGGGAGGGGGGCGCTCGCCGATGTTTTATTTAGTTTGTGGTTCTGCGCAAGCGTCCTTCCGTGCGAGCCCTGCCGAGCGATCCCCATCGCAACGCTCTCGCCCCCGCATCGGAGCGGGAAAGCGAACGCGTCGGTCGCAGCGGCGATGCAACAATACAGTTTCCATTCTCCCACGTTCTGCAAGGTTGAGTGGCTCTCTGCGGGGGACCATAAATGGTTGCGTTGTATGTATGTGCGCGTGTGTTGAACTTCTTTCACACCGCACGTAGCCAACCGTGCTACTCAGAGGTGCGGGGGTTGGACAACAAACTAAACGCAAAAAGCAGTTTAAAGAAATGGTGAGTTTTCAATCCAGAACCGCGTGGGCACGGTTACGGAGGTGCATTGGACTTGGGAGAGCACAACATCTCACGTGGGCTTTTGCCGTCACATGACTGATCGTATTATCGTTATTATTGATCTGTTTATTATAACGCTCGCTTGCTTACGCGGGAAAGACGCAAGAGTCTTGTTTTTTCAGCAAGATTCCTGCCAAGCCATCCCAGTCGGGGTAAACGCTGCCGCTGCGTAATCCCCAATCGCGTATTCTGCAGGGGCGTTTTTCAGCATCAGGACGCTATGGTCAACGCCAGTTGCATTGTGTTATTTTTTGTTGCTACGGGAGGGAACTGGAGAACCTGGAGGGAACCGATGCGGAACAGCAGACGAATATACAAAAGCCACTTCAGAAAGGCAGCCGAGTCAGGAATCGAACCCAGGCCCTCATTGCTGTGAGGCACGGACGTTGCCACTGTGCCCCCTTGACCCGCCAAAGTTGTTGTCGTTACCTAAGCAGCAGTGGATTGTGTCTACAGAGCTACTGTGGTTCAGAGGTCAGCTCACCAGTATCCGAATCTGAAGTCTCCAAGGTTAGATTACTGACAAAGTCAATAACACATCTCACCCATTGGTTTTGCACGTTCAGCCTGACCAGCAGTGAAATTAGTATTCTACAATAATTCATTCAGTGTTTATCTCTGTCCCAAGATGTTTCACTAAGCATCTGAACAAGAGCCAAATAAATGCCTCGAGTAATACAGGCACTTCAATAGCACCCATGCATAGCGCATATCACAACTCGCCAGTCCCACACATCATATGCATGCCTGTGTGCGCATGTGTGAATGTGCTGTGCCTGCCTTCCCGGAGTTGCTCACTATCAGCACTTCTCCCAACAGTCTGTTGAGGCTATACGGGGGATCTCTGATGCGAGAGTGTGAATGGCTTTCTGTGTGCATGCGTGAGCGTGTGTATCGTTGTGTGTGTGCGTGCGTGTGTGGTGTGGATAGCGGTGGCGCAGCGGTGGGAAGCGGTGGTTTAGCGGTCAGCGCGCTGCGCTACGAACCCGGCCACGTGGGTTCGATTCCCGCTCACGGCCTCAAATGAGTACCTGGTGCGGTGTGTTAACATCGCCACTAGGGATAAAAAGGCGGTCGGGCGTGGTGCTGGCTACCCACCCCCTGGTGTGCCATGCCGGCCTTCATAGGTGCTCGCTAACAGCACTTGCCCCAACAGTCTGTTAAAGCTATAGGGATAATCTTTATATTTGGTGTGAAACTGTGCACGGCTGTGTATGTACGTGTGTGTGTGAAGCATATGTGTGAGATGTGTGAGCATGCGTGCGTGTGTGAGTGTAAGCACGTGCGTGAGTGTGCATGCGCACGTGTGAGACATGAGCATGCGAGCACGCGTGTGTGTGTGAGTGAACCAGGAAAGTGCGTCTGCGCGTGTGAGTGCGTGCGTGCCCCCACCTCCTGGGAGATGCGCCGGTTCTGGTGGTTGCGCATGCGCACGTGCACGGGAGACTGCACCTCGTCCGAGGACGTCCCGGACGCCTGGTCGCTCTCTCCGTCAGAGCCCATCTTCAGGTTCTCGTGGACAATTCCTGATGAAGACGACGACGACGACGATGAAAATGACGACGATAGCAACAGTCGATTCGCACGTCCAGGAAAGCTGCTGTGAGTCTCAGTACTGTTGTAAACGAGGGTTCTGTTTGTAATGTTTGGCGGTGAGTTGGGCCGGTTGGCTCGGACACCTGGGGTTCTGCGTTGACCCCATGGCTCCATTAAGAGCTACATCGTCCCTCGCCTCATTGACAGCGGCAGGCAAGTCACCGGCAAAGTTTGGTCAATGCCCTGATTGATTCATTACCTGTACTTACCAATGAACGATGGAAGAAAATGTGTTTGTTGGAGGAACCCAAAATGCAAAAGAAAATTCACAAATACAAATGGGGAAACTCTCAATATTCTTTACACGACAGCTCAGCAACCTGCTCCCTGTATGATGGCCACCTAACGCCTACGTCGCACATGATGGAAGTCTCCCGGATGTGACATCTCTATGCAACCGATCAGCGCCACCTCTCCAAGGGAGCGTAAATGACCAAGACAAATTTGGCTTTTGAACTCCAGTCGGGGCATGCCTAACACTCAAGACATTACACTGCCTCTGAATACCCCCTTCAATTGATCTCTGGTCCAAACGGCAGAGAGCAGCACTCTCCCACCAGTCCCTGTACACAGTGACCAATGTTCGCCGCATGACAGTCAAACTGATATCGCAGAACCAAATGTAACATTCTGATTCGCATAGCCAACGATGACCTGTCTGAGACCATCAAATTCGTTGCACTTGAGAACTCGGTTCAACAACGGGGAGACTGAGGGATCCCGGATTCGAACCCGGGATCTCTCAGCGGTGCCCTCCGAGCCCCCCGGCCACCCCTTGCCGCCCCCGTTAGACAAGAAGCGCCAGGACCCAAGAGCACGGTAGCTCTCGGCCGCTGCGGCTCTGGGGCAGACGAGAGAGGGAGCGCGTCAGACAACGCACACAGGAGGAGAGCGGGGGATGCGGCGGTGGCAGCAGCAGCAGGGTGCGTGCGTCGCGCCCACCGAGCCGGTTGTTGTTGTTGATGGGCATGTTGACGTAGGAGCCGAAGCCGCCGTTGCCGATGACGCTGTGCGGCCGGCGGAGGGGCGGCTTGCGGAGGCTGCCCGCGTACTGGTGCAGGAAGGAGTGCATGCTCTGCGACGAGGGCGGCTTCCCGTTCTTCACGATGGGCTCTGCCGGTGCACGTTGGGGGAGATGGGAGTACAAAACGACCGTGAGCGACGTCGCGGTGGAACGTGAGCGACGATGCAGAGGAGCGGGCAACGCGTCTCCCTTGTACAGGAAGCGGATTCTGAGATTTTCAGATTCACCTTTCGCCGTCCCAACAAAACCCACCACCAGCCAGTATATTTTATCCTCAAGATTCTGAAACATTATTCGATTCAAGGATAAAAACTTTTTTTTGGCTTTCTTGTGCTGCCTCGTTTGCACCGTGTTATCAGTCCATTACTTTATTTATCCTGTGAGTATCGTCAGCAGCATCAGATTCGTCTGTGCAGAGCTACTGGTCTGGTTGAGACCGTACCCTTTTTGCTCTGCTTTGTTAATTACAACCATTCGCCAAACAGAACAAACTGCATTAAATTTGCATGGATATACAAATGATGCTCACATGCATAATTCGATGAGCATCGTAAGAATAAGAATCTATTTAATCAACAAAACAATGTCTGCACGTTGAATTGCTTGCACTAATGTGGAGGGTACCATTTGCAAATAGAAAGACATACCATTTTTTTAAGGACAAACCATTTTTCGCAAATAGTTTGGGGCTTTTTAGAGATATCTTGACAAATGTATTTGCGCACCAGCGGAGGTAACTGATAAAAGTTGAACTGACAAACACTTTTATCAAACATTCACTGTGCATTAAAATAAAAATGCAGTGCCAAATTTCCATCACGGAATTTGCAAGGCACTCAACTTGCCGGCTATTCTCGAACCATTTGACGTTTTGCAATTGCGACATTTCCCCAAAAAAGTGACATTACAATCTTACATGGCACATATATGCCAACCAGATTTGCGAGCAGTTGATGTGCAGACAAGACGTGGCCCCTGCCCTCGCTCCGCACGTCAATTCTCTCCGAGTCAATACTCGGGTCAAATGTCTCCGTGCTCGCTGCAGCGATCCGCTCTGCTCGTCTTTGATGGGGCGCCCTGGGCCGGTGGTTATATTTCCACCCCTCCGTGTCGGGGGGGCACAGCATCGCCGGGGGTTGCAACCACCGACGACGTTGCACAGGGCGCGGCTCTGGCTGCTTTATCGACCCTGCAGGTCTGATGGGATGAGTTCGCTCTCGACCGGAATTTAAAATGTAAAATGTTACGATTATATTTCCTGCCTCCGATTAGCACGGTTGGCTACTTACGGTGCGAAAGAAGTTCAGTGCACGTACATGCATATGAGTTGAGCGCTATGCACGCAGAAACCACCAGCCCAGCTTGCACAAAGACAAACATCCCCCATATAGCCTCAACAGACGGTTGGGGCAAGTGCCATGAGAGAGAGAGCCCCTATGGAGACCAATGCGGAACACAAGCGGGTGGGATGTGGCCAGCACCACGACCGGTGGGTCTCTGAGTGCTGACGTTTACACACAGTACCAGGCATTCGTTAGTCAACCCATGGAGGGCAGTGTCCAGATACCACTTGCCACTGATGTGCATTGCCAGGAATCAAACTCACGACAGGACAACGACAAAGATCCCCTGTATAGCCTGAACACACTGTTGGGGCAAGTGCAAGCGAGCACCTATGAAGGCCGGCATGGCGCACAAGGGGGTGGGTGGCCAACAACACGCCCGGCCGCCTTTGTCTCCCTAGTGGCTATGCTTACACATCGCACCAGGTACTCATTTGAGTCTGAGTCAACTTAGGAGAGGCCCAGGCCCGGATCAGATAATCGTCAATGGTGTTGGCCGTGATCGGGAATCGAACTCGGGTCACCGGGTTCGCAGCGCAGCGCGCTCACCGCTGCATTACCGCTCCCCAGAACAGAAACTCACATACTCACACACATACCCACACAAATACCCACACGAATACCCACACACATATGAGGGAGCCCTGGGGCACGGGGTCAGCACACTCAGACAGCTGTGTTTGACTCGCCCGGACAGCTGGGGAGTGGCCCTGCATAAACATCACTGGGACACCTCCCTGCTGGGCAAACAAGACACTCCATATAATTCCCACTGCCTAAACATAGCCACACGGGAAGCGGGCACTTAATGTCAAGAGCAGACGCCAAGGAACAAAGGGGAATGTAACGGCGTGTTTAAGGACAAGATGTTCTCTTCCTGCTATCCGCGATGTTACGGAACGTCGGACCTCCTCTAGGTAACCGCGCGGATTCCGCTCACGGCAACACGAGGTGCGCTCCGAATAACGGGCGGGACAATGAGCGAGGTCGGACCGCAGATCAGAGGACATCCGCCACGACTGCGCCCTCAAATGCGCGCCACGCCCGCGTACTTTGCGTCGACATGAATTCCGGGCGCGATCGGCAAAACTCGGCGACGAACGTGGGACGATGGACGCCGCCGCGGTCGCTCGTGGTGCTGGCGGAGCGTCGTCGTCAACGCGGTGCCTCTTCTACTTCCTTGCAATCCGCGCTGCTCCATTCGAATGGGACAATTCAGACGCTAAATGGCTTCGCGTGAATGCCCATTATGTGGCGGATGGTGGCGGCGGTACACTCGGAGCATTCAGCGCCGGAGCCGTCTCACCCCACCCCACCCACCCACCCCCCCCATTCATTGCCGACTACGAGCGCGCACAAGAGCCGGGCGTGGGAGCCGCACCGCGACCCCCGACGGTCACGCAAAGACTCGCGTTGGCAGCTTAAACGGCGGCATCCCCATCCCCCCCCTCCGCCACCCGAGCACTGCTCGACGGCGAACGTTGCGGCGCAGCGTTGACCTGAAACATCCATGGGAGCCATCACAAGGACTTTAGCCGGCAGGGGCGGTGCCAGCGGTGAAAACTTGTGCCTCGCAGCTAGTTCCTGGGCTCGCTTGCAGACTCGGGCGCGCTTTACCACAGCAAAATCTGTGCGTTTTACACCTGTTCTGGGTGGGTTTCCTCTCGGGGTTCTCCGGTTTCCTCCCATAGCCGAACAAAACCGGGCAATGCAACCGGTAATTGGCCAAAATTGCCAATGCGGAAGAATGAATTCCCTGTTAATTGCTCAACTGGAATTATATTCTTGCGCATGACGGCGACGTGCATCAGGAGCGAAGTGCCAATGTAGAGGTCTGCTGGCCACGACGAGATGGGCTTCGGGGGAGAGTTCGTGGAGATTTGGCTACTCCTCGATCGTTGGAGGAGTTCTGTATGGTCCACAGTTTGGGTTGCACGGCCACAGTCGCACCACTGCCGCTTGTGTCTTTAATTTTCCATTCACCAAGGAGATTGTGTGCGCACCGTGGCCTGTTGCCGTCCCGGTGCGGTTGATGGCTGCACTGGCATCTTCGAGGGGGAATGTCACAGCCAAGAAGGGTGTACGATGTTTGGAATTCAACAACGTTTGCAGGATCCCCTTAAAAATAAAAAAAAAGTCTTGAGACTTAGTGAGGCTTTTCTGGGTAAACAACCATAAAAGAATAATAATATCAATAATAATACAACAATAAAACACAGTTAAACATTCACATTTATTCCCATGTAAAATTTGAGAACTATCTGTGTTCGTATCCATTGCCAACCCTGAGCAGGTGGTTATGGGATTTCCATGTTCCCGTGGTGGGTGGGAGGTGCAGTCTCTTTGTAGAACACCCATTATTGATTTCTCCCAAGTTTTGCTCGATTTGCTGGCGCTAGACATTTAATTTAAGGCCTAAACTGAACTCAACTGGACTCAACCGGTGCTTCCGATGACTCCATGCCGTTCTTGTCGATCAAGTTGCAGGGCGCGGTGCGGGCACAGCACAGGCACAGTGAGAGAGAAGCAGCGAGAGAGAGAGAAGAGAGAGAGAAGCAAGAGAGAAGCGGTGAGAGAAGCGGCGGTGCTCACCGCAGTCCCCACGCGTGGCCCCGTCCTCCACGTTCATCTGCTCGGCGAGCTCCGACAGCGACTCGTCGATGGTGCGGCCGACGCGCAGCGTCACCGACAGCCGCCGCTTGAGCCGCTTCATGCGGTCCATCGCTCACGGACGCACGCGGCCGCACGACGCGCCGCTCACCTGCGAGCACACATACACAGACAAAAATCACCCAAATTGCAAGTGCTCTTCGCGCACACACACAAGATCACCCATATAAGCCTTTAACAGACCAAAGGGAAAAGTGCTGTTCGCACCCAAAGATCCCCGATATAACGTTCAGCAGACTATAGGGGCAAGTGCTGTGAGCACACACACACACAACAAGATCACCCATTTAAGCCTTTAACAGATCGTTGGGGGCTAGTGCTGTTAACTCGCACAGACAAAAATCACCCATGTAGCCTACATAGACAGCTGGGGCAAGATCTATTAAGGCCGACACAGCGCACAATGGTGGGGGGGTGTGACCAGCACCATTCCCGGTCGCCTTTATCTCCCCAGTGCTGATGTTTTACACGCTGCACCAGGATGAATCAGGGGTGGCCCAAGGCTGGTTCAGATAACAGCTACCGGTGTTAGCCGTGGCAGGGAATCGAACTTTGGTTGGTCACCAGGTTCATGGAGCAGACCACTCACCACTTCTTACGTCATTCCTTCTACACACACACACAAATAAGATCACCCGTGTAGCCTTTCACAGACTGTTGGGGTAAGTGCTGTTAGCAAGCACCTATGAAGGCCGGCACGGCACACGTAGGGGTGGGTGGCCAATACCACACCTTTGTCTCCCGAGTGGCGATATTTACATATCGCACCAGGTACGCATTTGAGGCTGAGTCACACACAATATGTGGAAAGCAAGTGTCAAACTAAACTATTAAAACACATTTTTATTTTACCAGGTAAGGCCCAATGAGCTTTGTAGCTATTTTCAGAAGCGACCTCGCCACAAATGATAGCTCAACGAAGTGGCTTATCACGTGGACATTTATAGCAGCCAAATACTCTAAACACAGGTTTCTAAATGTGGAGGGAAAAACCGGAGAATCCGTAGAAAAATCCACACGACCACGGGGAGAACATGCAAACTCCAAATATGCAGGCGTCAGAGGTGGGATCGAACACACGACCTCCTGGAAACCAGGCGAGGTAGTTAACATCTCGCTACCGTGTTGCAGTTGTAATCAGGAAGAGAGAAGATTTGGGCACGTGTAGGGATGGAGAAGTTACCCATACAGGAGGGTGGTGTGGCTAGCATCGTGCCTGAGAATCATTGGCTCCGCAATGGTGATGGTGTGGTGTGAAGTTTCAGAATGAGTAGACCTACATGGGGCCCCCCAAAAGAGGTTCAGATGCCACTGAACACAGGTCACGGGGGTTCATAGCGCAGTGTATTAACCATTGTGCAACCACTCGCCGACAGAGACAAAGATCCTGTGTAGAGCCATCGTAGACTGTCGGAGCAAGTGTTGGAAGAGGCAGAACGGGCATACGATGGGGTCTTGTGCCCAGCAAACACACTCCATCGCCCCTGGTCTCTCCAACGCTGATGTTTAAATGCAACACCTGCCACTCATTTAAGGCCGAGTCAACATAGCGGCGGAGCAGGACCAAGTCCGATAGCACTTCCACCAATGTTCCCCCGTGGCTAGAAATCAAACTCAGGTAGCCGGATTTGTAGCGTAGCGCGCGAACGAATATGACGCGCCGTATTCCCACACATGTACAAACATAACACAACACACACTCTTTACTATTGTGTGTATGTTCAACTTCTTGCGCACCGTATGTAGCCAACCGTGATAATTAATCAGATGTGCGGGGGAAGGACAACAAACTAAGCACAAAAAGCAGTTCTAAATAAATTAGTTTTCTATATAAAAAACTGAATAACTCCAGTGGCTTCCTAATATCGTGAGGAAGAGCCTTCCAGACGGCTGTTAGACGTGCATCTGAAAGCGCACGATGCAGTGACAGTCTATGTTCGATGGCTGATTAACTCTTTACTCAGTTGAGTGTTTTATGTAGGATATCGATACATCAATAGATTTATTTGATCTTGATTTGAAGGTTTTTCGTGACTGCAGGAATCCATACTCTTTGGTTATTTCGGTAAAGTCACGCTTGTGTTGCGCCCGAAACATCGTGATTTATATTATTTTATACCTACGTGACTTTGCCGAAAGAACCAAAGAGGATGGATTCATTTGAATTAACGATGTTCATTTCATCGAGATGACGGTGGTGATTGTGTTTAAGGGGGCATGAAAAGAAAAGTAACAAGCCACAGCGTGCCAGTAGCTATGCAACCAAAAGGATGGACCATGTGGTAAACGACTGTCAGTTTAACACGTCGGCTTTCGCGATCAATATTATTCATAATAAAGGTTTTTTGGGTTAGATCGCGTAGTAACTATTTGACGTTTTGTTTACGTGACAAATCCCTTAGTAATTGGCTTTGTCAGGTGGTGGAGGGTTACGACACATTTATACTTAACGCGATCTAACCCAAAAACCTTTATTATGAATAAACCGCTGTCGCCTGCGCTCCTTCAACGGAGGAGGAGGAACAGCAAAACTACACGAACTCCGTCTTCAAGCCCTCTTGTCGTGGCCAGTAGGCAGACCTCCCACATTGGTATTCAGCCCTTGAACATGTTGCCATCATGCGCAAGAATGGAATAGAGTGGAGTAATTTAAAATCGATTCTTGCGCTCACGATACGGGCAAGGTATCCTGAAGTTGAACTCGCATGTGTTGATCGCAATTGGTTCGGGAGACCCCTGCAGCCAATAGCGACTCTTCATTCGCCACAACAACAACCACCAAGGATTCAATGCTTCCTTACAAATTACAACCCCCGAATTGTGACAATTAATTAATTCATGGGGGGTGGTGGTGGTGGTGGTGAATCATTTCCACGAATAGTTTTCTGGGATTATGAATCATTATCAACCCAGAATATTCCTCACGGCAGGCCAGATATTGCCACTGCACGCTTCAAATGCCACGATACAGATTTTTTTTGTTTCACGCTCACGCAGCGTTTGGCGTGCAACCACTTCAATTCCGTTAACGGTGCCTTGACCCTTGAACCCGACCTACCCGGAGGAAAAAAAAGGAGTTTAGCTGCTGAATTTAGCAACGGCCCGCAATCTCATTCCACAGATTGAATCTCTAATTGGCAATTACAGCTGTAAGAGGCTTCCGAGCGTTCCTTACGCTGGGCTACCACCCTCCAGCGGTCACCACAAGCGCACTTTATGTAAATGTAATTATTACAATTACGCGGCTGTCATTCATCCCTGCACCCTTCTTAGCGATTAACACTGCACTGTAAACCAACGAGTGCATTGGATCTATTTCTTTTCTTTCGTATGGCTGCTGACATAGATGGCAGATCAACAACGACAATTTCACGTTCAGGTGGCCAAGCCAGATAACCGCGTCAGGAGCAGCTGAGTTGTATCGCTGCGATGTCTCCTTCGTATTTGTGGATCGGGGCATTGCGTCGGTACACGTTGTACGGTCTGTTCTGGATGACCACAGTCGCACAATACTACTGGAGAGTTTTAAATTTTCCATTTGTGCATCAGGTATCCGCACCTGTCATGGTTTTTTGCAGTGGACGCGGTTTAGGGTGGACCATGAGCTTCCTGGAAGATCAAACCCAGGGCTCTTCTTGTGTTGGGTCTTTCACATCTAGGTGTTTGTTTGCGAGCTCTTTTAGAACTCCATTCCGCTCTCCAGGCTTCTCATTCAGGTTCAGCGTATTGGTCCAAAAGGGCTTGCGTGACTTCAAGCGACGGGAAGCCGCTACAGTGCTGCCGTAATGGCAGAGGTCGCAACCGGGTACCCGATACCCGTACCCTACCCGATACCCGTACCCTACCCGATACTCAGCTACCCGTACCCGGCCGGGTACGGGTACCCGTTTGCGACCCTGGTGCGGCCGGGTACGGGTAGGCCGTGAGTCACTGGTGAGTAACCGCTTGTCACTCATTTCCCAACGTCTTGTCTCTTCTCACAATTCAAGTTCCTAGAATCAACCCACCCGCGCCTGCAACATGGCTTCATCCCAGAGGTCACAATCAGGTACCCGATACCCTTACCCTACCCGTACCCGGCCGGGTAGGGTACGGGTACAGGTACTTGTTTGCGACCCTGGTGCGGCCGTGTACAGGTAAGGAATCAAAACCCGTTTGCGACCTCTGCGTAATGGTGAGCACCCCGGACGTGCAATCCAGAGGTCGCCGGTGCGATCTCCCCCCCCCCTACCGCTCAGCGGTTGACAGGGACGGGGAAAGGGGGGTTATTGAAATCGCCTATTCAGGGATGAAGGCCAATTCATTGCATCGCCAGCAGGGTGAGACATTTCAATTCAAGCAGGAGCGACGCTTCTGCAATAGTCGCTTACGTCCAAGCTCTCTCCGAATGAGTGAGGCGCATTGCACGAATCATTTTAGGTTATTTTCGGTGAACTACCCCGTGTCAAGAACTCTGCATCATGGCGAGCGACAATCATTGCAGACCCCTTAAGCAAAACAAATCATAGACTAAATATGTGGAGTTGAACAAAGGAGGGGGCAATTGTGGGTTTTTTTTGGACACAAGTAACTTTACAACTCATTACCAATGTTAGGACACCAGCTACTCTAGCTCAGCAAGTCTTGTTTTACTGGCACCTTTCTCAGTTTATACCCTCATTGTTCTATCCATGCCAACCCAAGATGAATAGAATAGCGAGTTTTTTGTCTCTCTGCACGCGATGGTCCTTCTGCTGCTGCTGTATTAACCACACGCGCTTTATTTTCTTGTTTTGCTAACCAATGCTAAGGCCACCAGGGCTGAACTGGTCAAAAAATGGAGTTCAACATCTGATTTAATACATTTCTTCCGCAGTTGTAGCTATACAGTGATCCCTCGTTTATCGCGGTTAATGGGGACCGGAACCCCTCGCGAGAGGTGAAAATCCGCGAAGTAGGATTGGCCCCCTAGGAATTTCCGTATATGTGTGTGTGGGTACCAGAATGTTTAAAATATGTATATTTATACTTTATATATATATTTTACTTAAATCTATTTAATTATAAAACCTTAATATTATACATTCACTCTCTCTCTCTCATACGATATGTATTATGGTGTTCTACACTCACCAATGACAGTAGTATCTTGAGACTTGACTCCAGTAATGACGATGACAATGACGATGACAATGACGACAATGACAGACCTGTGCAGTTCGATGAATGTGATGATGAATGATGATGATGATGGTGTTACTGCACAGGTATAAAAATCCGCGATGCACTGAGGCCGCAAAACTTGAACCGCGAAGTGGCGAGGGATTACTGTATATAGAAATAAAATCAATTCATGCATTGGCGGAGGACCCCAGAGAAGAACCCCCGGAGCGGGTTGCACTGACACGGTCCAAACGCACCGGCCCTGCAGACCGGCGGCTTCACTGCCCATCGGCCCCCCCACCACAGCCGGTGTAACCCCAGTGCAGTGGCAGCTCGATGTTTAAACTATAAACATGTTTAATTTATCTAACAAGGCAAGGCCCACTGAGATGTATAACTCTTTTTCAGAAGAGACCTGGCCACAAATGACAGCCGCACGAAGTGGCTTATCGTGTGGCTAATCACCGTGGAGGGAAAAACCGGAGGGCCCGGAGTAAAATCCACGTGACCACGGGGAGAGAGACATACAAATTCCAAATATACAGGCATCAGGGTCTGGATCAAACTCCCGACCTCCTGCGTACCTGGCGAGGCAGTTAACATCTCGCCACTGTGGCAGATCTGCTTAACGCGTGCCCAGCGCAATACCCAAAACGTCAAGCGGCTGGCAACAACCGGCACCATCAAAGTTGAGAGTTAACGCGTTTCTTGAATTGAGCGAGGTTACAAGAGCCGGAGAAAACGCTCGCATTATACAGTCGCAATTCTGATGCAAGCAACACACCCTTACATTGCACTGGTGGAAGAAAGGCGAAGGAGCGTTTTCTGATACAACTGACACTTCAATTGATGCAAGCGCGGCTGGATTTTCCTCCCGAGGGTGCGCTCACGTCCACAGCGTGCGTGTGCACGCGCTTCACCGAATACGGCTCTCTGCAACTCGACGCTGGAGGCGAATCGACAACGCTCGCTTCCAATCACCGGGAGCGCGGGGGCCTGGACGGAGACCCCGACCGTGCGTGCAGGAACCCCGCGTCGCCCGTACGCTCGCCCGCCCGCTCGACCAATCCACCGCAGGCCCCGAATTCCAAAACAACTGGGTGCCGGCTCTCTGTGTCTCTGCACGCGAAGCCGGTTCGCTGGGAGATCGGCGCGCGCACCGCATCACGCCTCGGCCTGCGCTCTCTGCCCAGGCGGCCGCTTGGCCCAGCCAAAGCGGGATCCACGCGTCTCGCTTCACCTTTATTAGACGCAACAAAGGCCCGGCTCGAGCAGAATAGGACTTTGATGATTAGACCGTCTTTGTTCGATGGCTAAGCATCGAACAAAGACGGTCACCGCATTGCGCGCTTTCAGGTGCACTTCTGCGGCCGCCTGGAACGCTCTTCCTTCCGATATATTAGGAAGCCACTGGCAGCTATGCACTCTTAAATCATCTAGATTGAAAACCCATTTCTTGAGAACTGATTTTCTTGTCTAGTTTGTTGTCCTTACCCCGCACCTCCGATTAGCACAGTTGGGTACGTACGGTGCGAAAGAAGTTCTACACGCATATATAGAAGCCATATATTTATTAATTTACACGTAAAAATTAGATTAGAATTCAGGAGCGCTCGAGTTGCATTGAAAGAACGAAAGACGTTTTTGGCGATTGGTTGTTGTGTTTGTGGTTGGTTGTTGTGTTTGTGGTAGCCATGATGCTCTTTGCTTTGCAGTTCTGTCGGGCAATTGGCCGCGAGGTTTCTTTATTCTGTGTTTATTCACAATTCAATTCAAAATGTAACTTTTGCCACCAAAGCAAAAGACTGATTAGCTTTTAAAACGAAAAAAAAAAGGCCCGGATCAAAGGCTGCAGTAGAACCACCTCCTCCGCCTTGTGAAAGGAGCCGTAATTGCAATCGCGTGCCTCTGTGCAATGTGCTTCAAGGGCCTATCCTACATGGGAACTAATCCCCGCACTCGCTCGAAACTGTGCAGATCCAAATGTGCTTTGCCACTTGATTATTCTCAAGATATACATCCACAGCAGGACTGAACGAAGTTAATCAGCAATTCATGGAAGAGACTCCCCCCCCACCTCCGTCATGACAAAGTGAATTTTTCTAGCACCAAATCTAGGCCTGCACAGTAGGGCCCCATTGCTCATCTGAATTGGGAGAGAATTGGACACTGATTTACCATAGGATTACAAGGTAGCCAATGTATGGCAATACAGAAAGCAGGCATTTGACTTTTCTGGAGGATTTAATTTTTTTAGAAAAGCGTGGGTTTTCTCCAAATGCTAGAATATTTTCCCACATGTTTAAATATTCATCTAACTAAAATAGTCCAAACAGCCCGAAACAGAGGTGTTACTGCATTTAAATCTGTCAGGGGTCAATTCAACCCATCATCTTTTCAAGGTGGATAAAACGAAAATGACACATTATTATGCTGTGGACATATCTGCCCTGGGCAGAGAAATGTTGAATTTCCACCACTGGCTCAGTGGCTGCCAATGGAGAGGAGCACTGTGAAAGGCGCTTTAGAAGTGTCAGTTATTATTACTATGACTACTCATGCAAACACGCACACGCTATGCTCTCACTAATCCCCAATCGCCCTCGTACACACATCGCTGAGACATCTGCACAGGTTCATGGGGATTGTCATTTCCCCGCTTGGTAACAGACGGGGCAACGCGTCGTCCACACGGGACACGGCAGAGGAGGGGTTTACAACGACAAAGTCCCACGGAACAATAGGGAGGCAACGTGCCGCTCCAAAAGGCGACTTTCCTCCATCCCAGCACCCCGAGGGGATGGGGTGGGCCTGCTACCGGCCACGCCTGCTTGGGCGCACTTTTTATTTTGGGGTGGGGTGGGGGATTCGTTTGTTTTTTCGCCTGCCCAGCAGCTCACAACGGGGGGGAGCCGTGCTGACGCCAGCGTTTGGTCACTCGCCTGGGGTCTTTCTCAACTGCGCACATTTCCCGCACCGCACCACACCGAGCGAAGCGCCCAGTGTGTGATATCACCTCTCCAACTGCCTTCCTGCTCTTCCAAATTACTTGGCCCAACGAGGCTTCGACCGGACGTTTTGAACCTCTGCGGGACGTACCGCTGCGTCTCTTCTCTCGTGCACCTCTGTGGATGTTACAGATAACGACCGTTAACTATTACGCTAAAAACAACACCGTACATTCAAATTTGTTGTTATTTCACAGTTATCACACTGGAGTTGCAAGAGGTTCGATCTCGAGGCGCGGGAGTTGAACATGGGTTGAATATCTTGATTCCCTGCACGTCTGTCCACCCTGCAGTATAAAGCGAATGGGTCCACGACAGTTGATCGGCAGGTAGCGTGTGGCAGGGTTTCTGGCCAGCGCTGAAGAGTAGGCCAAATGCCCTCTAGAAGGGCGCTCTGGAGCTCCCTCTACAGGAGGCTTTTCTGCCAGCGGTGGCATGAGCCAGTACTTGCTGAGCTGCACCTTTACCTTTTTAAAGTGTTACAAATATAGTAAATCACCAGAAGCATATTACTACAGCGTAGAGTGGCACTCGGTGCAATTGACTCGCAATGGGTGCGAGTTCAAACTCCAGTTGGATTTTGTGACCATTCAACAGTGGTCATCTCATAGACTGGCCTCTGCCAGTGGCACGTGGTCGTGACGAGTACTGCAAGATCCGACCGTGTCCGTCCAGTGCTCGCCGAGCTGCATTAGCCGAACGAATACGTTATAAGGTCGTGGTCATTACACACAAAGTGCTTGCCACAAATGAACCACAATACATTGCTGATCTCGTCAAGGTGCATACAGTGAGGGAAAAAAGTATTTGATCCCCTGCTGATTTTGTACGTTTGCCCACTGACAAAGAAATGATCAGTCTATAATTTTAATGGTAGGTTTATTTGAACAGTGAGAGACAGAATAACAACAACAAAAATCCAGAAAAACGCATGTCAAAAATGTTATAAATTGATTTGTATTTTAATGAGGGAAATAAGTATTTGACCCCTCTGCAAAACATGACTTAGTACTTGGTGGCAAAACCCTTGTTGGCAATCACAGAGGTCAGACGTTTCTTCTAGTTGGCCACCAGGTTTGCAAACATCTCAGGAGGGATTTTGTCCCACTCCTCTTTGCAGATCTTCTCCAAGTCATTAAGGTTTCGAGGCTGACGTTTGGCAACTCGAACCTTCAGCTCCCTCCACAGATTTTCTATGGGATTAAGGTCTGGAGACTGGCTAGGCCACTCCAGGACCTTAATGTGCTTCTTCTTGAGCCACTCCTTTGTTGCCTTGGCCGTGTGTTTTGGGTCATTGTCATGCTGGAATACCCATCCACGACCCATTTTCAATGCCCTGGCTGAGGGAAGGAGGTTCTCACCCAAGATTTGACGGTACATGGCCCCGTCCATCGTCCCTTTGATGCGGTGAAATTGTCCTGTCCCCTTAGCAGAAAAACACCCCCAAAGCATAATGTTTCTACCTCCATGTTTGACGGTGGGGATGGTGTTCTTGGGGTCATAGGCAGCAATACTCCTCCTCCAAACACGGCGAGTTGAGTTGATGCCAAAGAGCTCCATTTTGGTCTCATCTGACCACAACACTTTCACCCAGTTGTCCTCTGAATCATTCAGATGTTCATTGGCAAACTTCAGACGGGCATGTATATGTGCTTTCTTGAGCAGGGGGACCTTGCGGGCGCTGCAGGATTTCAGTCCTTCACGGCGTAGTGTGTTACCAACTGTTTTCTTGGTGACTATGGTCCCAGCTGCCTTGAGATCATTGACAAGATCCTCCCGTGTAGTTCTGGGCTGATTTCTCACCGTTTTCATGATCATTGCAACTCCACGAGGTGAGATCTTGCATGGAGCCCCAGGCCGAGGGAGATTGACAGTTATTTTGTGTTTCTTCCATTTGCGAATAATCGCACCAACTGTTGTCACCTTCTCACCAAGCTGTTTGGCGATGGTCTTGTAGCCCATTCCAGCCTTGTGTAGGTCTACAATCTTGTCCCTGACATCCTTGGAGAGCTCTTTGGTCTTGGCCATGGTGGAGAGTTTGGAATCTGATTGATTGATTTATTCTGTGAACAGGTGTCTTTTATACAGGTAACACGCTGAGATTAGGAGCACTCCCTTTAAGAGTGTGCTCCTAATCTCAGCTCGTTACCTGTATAAAATACACATGGGAGCCAGAAATCTTTCTGATTGAGAGGGAGTCAAATACTTATTTCCCTCATTAAAATGCAAATCAATGTATAACATGTTTGACATGCGTTTTTCTGGATTTTTGTTGTTGTTCTGTCTCTCACTGTTCAAATAAACCTACCATTAAAATTATAGACTGATCATTTCTTTGTCAGTGGGCAAACGTACAAAATCAGCAGGGGATCAAATACTTTTTTCCCTCACTGTACATCACGCGAACTCAGGTCGTCTTCACAGCAGCGGCTTTTGGCTCGCCATCAAACAAAAGCAGTCACCGGATCACGCGCTTTCAGATGCGCTTCTGCGGCCGTCTGGAACGCTCTTACTTGTGATATGAGGAAGCCACTTGGAGCTATGCACTTTTAAAATCTAGGTTGAAAACTCATTTCTTTAGAACTACCATTTGTGTTTAGTTGTTGTCCTTCCCCCGCACCTCCAATTAGCATGGTTGGCTATGTATGGTGCGAAAGAAGTTCAGCATACATACATGACAAGTTGGAATTTCTACCACCAATGGAGACAAGTGGCATCCCGTTGCTCATTTGAGCAAAGAGACATTTCGAATTTTGACTTTGCCATCACTATTTTTTCTAGGCCAAGTTTTGACCTGGGAAAGGCCTACATTAGGAAAGCCGCTTGTAACACATGCAGTTACCGCAAGTGGAGATGTTCTCTGTATTCTATCCTGAGCAAAGACACCAGTCCTCCCTTGCTACAGGGATACTCTTTGTGCCTCCCGTGGGTTCTCACCTACTAAATAAAGGCTCCCGACTAGAAAACTAACACGTTGGGATTTATGGCACATTTCCCTATAAAATATAAGACTTACCAGCCTTGGAAGTGAGGGGACTTTTTTCCCCATCTGCATGTACGATTCAAGATCATTGAAGCCCAACATCTGCACACTACGAATGCCAGATTGTGCAACCAAATGGGCAATAGCAGCAGGCATAGGCTTCATCCTTTGCCTTTATAATGTCTCAAATGAGATACACAGCCCTTCACACACGCACACCATATTGCCTTAATGAGCACAAATCCTTCTGCAGCAGCTACGTTGCTCACAGCTCTCTACATTATATATTTGTTTCTCTTCCTCTGTCCATAGAAATGTTATTTTTTAAAGTGCACTATTCAATCCACTGCGATGTGACAGCCTATGACTACTCGTGCTCAAACCGTAGGGCATTGCTCATCTCTCGTTCGTGGCTTTCAGCCAGTGGTCAGAATTGTTCCATAATTCCACGGTGGAGTGCTGTTCAACAATAGGACAACCGCTGACTGTCCACAAGAAGCGGTACTCATTTTATTGGCTCTCGGTAGGACGACAGCCGATGCTAAACCCTGACTGGGGATGTGAACTTGTGAATTTCAATTGCGAGTCATTCGCTCGAACCACGGTTCCTCCCCGGCTGGACAGATGTCCGTGAGAGAAGCATGAAATGTATCCCTTCGGAGTTTCAAAAACGTGCACATTTTTCCAAACAGCCAGAACTTGCAAATCGCAACAAAGCAGAGCGCGATGCGTTTCGAAGTTGCGTTGCGCAGAACAACCATTCTCGCGTTACTTTTTTTTTACGGCATGGTAATAAACAAAAACCAAGAGAATGGCTGTGATGTCACTAGCAAGGCAAATAGCAAAAGGCACGCAGGACGATTCGATCGTGGATAAAATATGGAGCTACCCCAGGTTTAGTAGTTTGGCAGAAGAGTGCTTGTCTTAATGTGCAGGGTACTCATCCGAGCAAAATCCCCCTGGTGACCGCCCCCCCCCCCTCCGTGGCCTCCCCAGGCCAGGGACGGCACCACGAGGAGAATGCCAACAGCCGCAAGCGGGGGGTTGATCGGCTGGGGTGTCGCAACCAGGCTTGAGAAAATAGACCTCCTCGTGACAAAGGGGTGCTGCTGTTGCTGCTGTTTTTGTCGTTGTTGTCGGCATTGCTGTTAAAAATGCATCATCTGCATCAGTCACGGATTCGACTCAATGGAACAATAAGAGGGCTTCTTGTTGACAAATTGCACGCGCTCATCTATATTTCGCCACCCTATCATGCGCACGGGCGGAAGAGTTTGTTGTTGTAGCGAGTGATACATGTACAGATTCATGAATCTTAAGCAGTGTTTAAGTGTTATTTTCTAATGGCTTATGCCTCAAAAGTATAGAAAATTGATATTATTCCCCACAAACTTTGCTTTTGTGACCAGGACTTTATGTGAAGGAATAACACAAATGCACACGTTTTCTCACTGAAAATATGTACGTTTAAAAATATCACTGTCCTGGTTACAAAAGCAAAGTTTGTGGGGAATAATAGCCATTTTCTGTGCTTTTGAGGCATAAGCAATTGGAAAATAACACTTACCAACAGGGAACAAATTTTTTTTGTTACACAGTGAATTATACATATGCCGTGAGCCGAGTTAAAGTTCGCTTACGACTCATCGTCCTATTTCCAAACCACTCTACGGATGGTGTGCGGTCGCCCATGGAACATCCAATGGGAGCATGCATGGCAGGGTTTATGCCGATAAAAATGAAATATATTTGATTGAGAAACCAACGATTAACATTGGATTGGAGCGAGACTTCTCTTAGGATGGCATCGCGGTTCGCGAGACTTGAGACATCAGAGTGGTGGCGGTTTGGCGACATCCCCTCCTCCTTCTCGTCGCTCGTCTCTGGAACCCGCAATGAGTCGAGGGCAGCTGCGGTGGGTGTGGAGTGGAAGCCGGCGGTGCCACGGGGGGCGCCGTGCCAAACCACGACACGAGCGGTCGCAGCCGCGAGGTACCTGGGAGCGTCTGCGGCAGCGCAACCGCCTCCCCCCGACCCGCCCCACCTCAACCGCACGCCACCCTCCGTGCCGGCACGGCACACACGCACGCACAACCACGCACAACCAGCACGCCACACACGCACAGCCACCGTGACAACCGGCACGGCACACGTGCACAGCCACGCACGGCCACCGTGACCGCAACGTAGAGATGATGAAGATGTGCGTGGCACGGCTGCAGCGTGCTCGCGCCCACGCCAAGGGTGGCAGAAGGGCCTCCGCGAGGGGGAGCTCTACCAAGTGGGCGCTTGGTGTTGCTTCTCCACTCTTGACCGGACGTGTTGCAACAGGTGAGCGTACCCACACTTTACTCCTACACGTGTGACCGACCAATCCACTAACTTGATTGAGCATATTACGTGCTCCATAATCGAGGCTATTGGATTAGATCGCTTCAATATAAATGCGGCGTTAAACCCACCACCACCTGACACAGCCAATGAGTAAGGTTTGTCACGTAAACAAAACAATGCCAATTCGTGACTAGTTCAACACACCGGTGTGTTGGAGAGAAAAACCCACAGCATTACAACTAGCATCATCAGGCAGACAGCCAGAGTTGCGAAAGCCTACGTGTTAAACTGATATTCCAAGTGTAGTGGGTTCAACTGAGTCGCAGACTTAGTCTTGGAGGCAGCGCATTTATTTAGTTCCAACACATGGGTAAACTCTCCCCTTAACACAATAACAACCTATGGTGGTGACCACCCGGCTAACTACACTAGTTACCATGTAACTGTTACTACGGACCCAAGACCAACAGGATACTGCCCAGGTCCACGTGCTGGAAGACTCGTAGAACGGAGATCGTAGACGAAGGGTTTCTTCCCGGGATGAACAACCCCGATCCCTCTCGGGACTCGGCTTATATTCTCTGTGGCGCGGCCGGCTCCGCCCTGGGCCACGTTCCCTTTCCAGAGCCATCGGGAAGGATCTGGGTCCCAATCAAGTGACCCCCCTAGCCCCCTCTTGGGGGCTCCCCTGTCATCTCAACCGGTCACGTGTCCTCCCGGGTCAACCAGAGTGCCATGGCCTCACGCTTGCCATGGCCCCTTAGGTCGGCACCCACACACCGTGTCCTGTAGGGCCGGCACTGCACCCACAGCATGGTGCCATCCAGCGATGTCACTACACATGATGTACACAAAATGTAAATACAACATATTTAACATAGAAGATCCCATGTCACACATACAGACATAGTTACATAGCACACGTTACGTAGATGGCACTTACATGCCGACAATGCAACACTAGATATATACATACATGGTAGTAGTAGTATTGGACATACATACATACAAGCACACACATACACCTGCACTCGGTACACATGCTTGCCAAGCTTATAGGCGCAACAGCCTTTTTAAAATCCAGCCCTGCAAATGCTCAACGCGCAGGACAACCCGATATCATTATTACACTAACGCGTGAAGTCCATCCGCAGGCACACGACCGCACAACGAACCACCGTGGCTTACACTGAAGCCGCTTGCACACACGCGTCACTACTTTTCGAACGCAGGAACTCGCGCGACCTGCGCTCGCGGCGCTGCCAAAGTTCACACCACCCCCTTGCACGCGGGCGGGCGTGGGACTTGGCAACGCGTTACACCGCGAAAGAGAGCGAGCGGAGCATTCGGCCGAGTGCACTCAATGGGTTAGACGCAGGGGCGACTGAATTCCTCTTGCCAGTAGTGGCCCATTCTTAACGGGGGGGGGGCGAGGGGGGCAGTGCTGACGTGAAGGCCGCCCGAGTCTCCGCCGCCGAACTCGGGGACACGCGGTGACGGCTTACACTGAAGCCGCTTGCACACACGCGTCACTACTTTTCGAACGCAGGAACTCGCGCGACCCGCGCTCGCGGCGCTGCCAAAGTTCACACCGCCCCCTTGCACGCGGGCGGGCATGGGACTTGGCAACGCGTTACACCGCGAAAGAGAGCGAGCGGAGCGTTCGGCCGAGTGCACTCAATGGGTTAGACGCAGGGGCGACTGAATTCCTCTTGCCAGTAGTGGCCCATTCTAAACGGGGGGGGGGGGGGGGGGTGAGGGGGGCAGTGCTGACGTGAAGGCCGCCTGAGTCTCCGCCGCCGAACTCGGGGACACGCGGTGACGGCCACGTGCGGCGTGTGGGCGTTCAGTCCAAAGCGTCATTTTATGGAGAGACTAGACCCCCACCATAGCAATGTGGAAATTGCACCACTGGCCCAGGATGTCAACAAGTACACAGCCTCTCACGCATGCGCGCCAAGTGGCACGGTGGCTTACCAGGCCAAGACTCGATGTTAGTACTCACATTAAATCTGGTTTTTACAGGTGGTCACCGACACACTCTGGTGACCACCATGAAAACAAATCCTGATCACGATGCCCAGCGATGTCAAAAAACCGACCCAAGATTTCCCCCGTTCAAACAAATGCTCCCACGCAAAGGCTCTTTTTTTTCTCCCCAAGTGTCCCGAAAAGAGTTGACTGATAATAAGTGGCTTTATGTACACAAAACAGACCTCATCACACCCCTTAGCACGACCGATAAAAGCAGCTGCCGTTTAGTGCGAGAGAACTCAGCATTTTTTAAAGGCTGCGGTGACTTTGGGGGGGGGCAGGGAGGGGGTTGGTTATAAACCACGCTGCAAGTATATTTTTCATTTTGCAGCCAATTACGTTCGAGCCTTTGAATCGCCGGCTCGCCGCAAAGTCTGACTGCTGCTACGGGAGCAGCCTTCGCGGAGCGAGCCGGAGCGAGGCGGCATCCAAGCGGGAGTCGACGGGAATATCGCGAGTAAGCCACGGGGGGGGGGGGAAGAGGGGGTTATTTCCACTGTTCATCAAAAACCGCTGGACGTAAAAAAAATAAGCACGTTTTACAAACACTCGATAGTGTAACAGTTGTTTCGTCACGCAGAACAACAGCAGCAGCAGCAGCACGAGATAATGACCAGGCTACGCGTTCATCAGAGCTGCTGCTACTGAAGGCGTTCATCAGGGCACCGGCTGTCTGCGAGCAATGACGAGGAGTTGGACGTTTGTGGCGTCGTCTGCCTGACACATTTCACCAGATGCTGTCATCTTTGTTTTGTTCATGGCATTCCCAACCCCAGTGAGTTGTAAAATTAAGCAGATTTGACATCGCTCTTTTTTTCTTCCATCGATTACATCGATCGCCGTCGCCACCGTCAGTGGCATGCGTGCATGCTGGCACACGTGAACATAAATAACAGGGCAACCACAGACGCCGGCGGTGGCCAGGAAACCCGCCGCTTGGTCCAGTTTCGAAGAAGTTCAGAATTGAACACTGCAATCAAAAGTGAAATGCCTCCGTGCCCACGCAAGCGTAGGTAGTGCTCACTGCTGTGAGCCTCCGTAATAGTCATCGGTAAGCACCGGGGGGGACAGCTACACTGACTGCCAAGACATTTTCAGAAAAGTATTTCTGCTTGTGACGTTCGGGAAATAATGTCACCCTGCGTTTTTTGCATCGGTAAAAGCGTAACGGTGCAGCCCTGCAGTTTCTTGCTCATGCCACTGCTCACAAGATGCCCTCCACTCGAGATGAGTCCTGGAGGGTTCCTCTAGAGGGCATTGGCCCACTCTACCCCACTGGTCTACATCTTGAATGGCATCAGGCAACTCAACAACCTTTAAACTAAACTATAAAAATAAAATGTTTTTATTTTACCAGGTAAGGCCCATTGAGCTACATGGCTCTTTTTCAGAAATGATATAATGTGGAAATGTATAGCAGCAAGTACTCTAAGTGCAGATAAAAACCGGAGAACCAGGAGAAAACCCCACACGACCATGGGGAGAACATGCAAACTCCAAATATACAGCAGGCGTCAGGGACGGGATCAAACCCATGACCTCGTGTATACCAGGCGAGGTAGTTCACATCTCACCATTTGTTTTAAAGGCCACAATCTCCTGGTGAAAGTCAAAGCTAGTCTAGACTTTAACTGCTCGAACAAATTCTGCTGGGAAACTCAGGCCCAGGAAGCCCTCGCACTGATGGACCCTTTTCTGTCTGCTCAAAACATTCTTCATGATATAGCACAAGCACTTTATTGTGCATAGTACACGCTGGTATAGTACATGCGTGATAGAACCCATGAAGATTTATGCTATGTTATATTTCAAATCGTACGCCGTGACGCTCATGTCGAACGAGATGGAACAGGCAACGGACGGCAGAACAAATGAGGCGTAGGGAAGTAGGATGCAAGACAGAATGACTGAGAACAAATAGATGAGACAGTGCTAACAAGACAGAGAAAACTCGATAACAACAAACTAAATATGGCGTAACAAAATAAATGTAAACAAATGGGCTCAATAGTAATACGAATAATGGTTTACCATCCTCAATATCTACACGGCTTTTTAATCGCAAGATGTGATTTTCGTTCTTGGGGATAGGCACAGAAGGGGTTGCTTGAAAAGTCACTCGGAATGGAAAGTGATGGTCGCGATCGATGTAACATCCCAGAGGGATCGCGTCGAGCGTGCGTCACATGCCAGAGACGATTCCTTTTTTTTACCAAGAACAACGCTCTGGGGCCCGTCGATGCGGCGTCACCGCTCCCGGCGGCGTACGCGGGCAGCGCGCGCAAACCGATACAATTACTCCATTTCACACGGAGCCACCACACGCACGAGCTGCAAACGTGGTGGCACTGCGACAGACGCTTTGACCTCTCGATCGTGGGTCAACTCGGGCCATCATCCCTCAAGGCGTTTGATTGAAAGCGACATTGCATTTTTTTTTTGGAAGCACAAAAGTCACTGTCGTCTGGTCATTATTTGTCTGGGCGGTGCTGTGGTTTGGGGGTGATTGGTTCGCCGTTGAATAGGAAAGGCCATTAATCCAAATCTCGAGTCATCTTTGACCCTACCCATTGGAGAAGCGGTCACCGCCATAGGAATGTGACTGAGACGTGTGCATGCAGTTTCAACAGCACGGCGTGCATTACGAATACACGCATCGTGAATTGCCTTGTTTTGTTTCAGACAGGTGAATTATGCAAACTAGAAGGATATGGTGCAGATCAAGGTGCAGCCCTGCAACCGCTTGTTCACACAACTGCTGGCAGGAGGACACTGATTAAAGGGAGCTCTAGAGAGCCCCCTCTAAAGTGTTTGGCCTACTCATCCACTCTGGCCAGACGTTCTGACTCACACCTTACCCCACCACCACAGGCGACCTGCCGATTATAGACCGACTGTGCTGTGCCCAGGTCTACTGCTGCATGGAGCAGAAGCGATTGGGGAGGGGAATTAAGAAAACTGCCCAATGTTTCAATTGCCTTGCAGGGAGATCGAAACCGGTGAAACTGTATGGATATCAAAGTCCAGCATGCCCGAGACCATTACGCCACGGCGGAATCTCTATTAGCAATCTTTGTCTCTAGCTCTGGCTTAATTACACGACGTGCTGATCCCAATAACGCAGCACCCCACAAACCGATTCTCCGCAACGACAAGGATCATCCGATTCGTCTCACGTAGGGGCAACAGCTATACTCCAGCACGCACGCCAGTGCCGGATTATCCTAGTAGCACAAGTAGCTACATGTGCTACGGGCCCCGCACTTTCAAGGGCCCCGCGCTAAATGCTTTCAAGCTATCAATTCCGGTTCAGTGATTCTGCACTTGCTCTATTACTATAGTACTATACCGCCTTCAACTTTTATGAATGACTGGGTGTTTAAGGTTAGCGATTTGTCGTATTATCTAGCTGCATAGCAAATGAAAAAATAAAATAATTTTACTATACAAGTAAAAAATATATTTTTTTATATTTATGTGTTTTTTTATTTTAAATTTAGGGCCCCTTTCTAACATATGCTACAGGCCCCGCGCCCTAACTTAATCCGGCACTGACGCACGCACACACACGAAGAACGACCTGGTCGATGGCTGTGAGAATCCAGCTGCACCTCTACGCTGACGACTCAACCCTCTACGCTCCAATAAGATCACCTGCAGAAATCAACGCAGCAGCAGCTAGCCTGAACAGGGAGCTTCATCGATTGAACCTCTGAGCAGACAAATGGAAGATCACCTTCAAACCATCAAAGTACAAGACCATGACATGATCTCGGAAGAAAATTCCATCCAAGCTGCATCTGCATTTTGGTGACTGTCAGCTCGCATCAAGCGACAAGCTCGAAATCCTCGGTGTTACCATTGACAGCCAGCTCACATGGGTCAAAACATCTCACCAACATCTCCATCAGAGCAGGACAGAAACTGGGTGCACTGAGAAAGGTGGTGAACAAACTTGACACAGAGGGTCTGAGCCACAGTCGACAAAGCTCAAGTCCGCAGTGTCACCGAGTACGCCTCTCTGCGCTGGATGGGTGCCCCACCAACTCACCTCAACCTTCTCGACAACATCCAGAGGAAGGCACTGAAAATGATTGGTGTTGACAAAGCCAGCACACAACGTGCCATCCCCAGCCTGCATCACCGTCGATAAGTTGCTGCTGTCACGGTCCCTCTACAAAATGCAACACCAACCACTGCCCCCCTCCCTAAAGACCTTCAGGCCATGCTACCACCCCCATATGAAAGACGCCGTGCCACCTGGTTAAGCACAACCCCGGGCCAAGCCACGCCCTTGCCCCCCAGAACATTGCTACCTAGACAGAAGCTCCACTTCACCCCGCTGTCCCGACATGGAGCTGCCTCCATGATGAACACATCGTCGGCGAGATCACCGATTCTGGTCATGAGGCCTTCAAATGCCCCGAGCTCCACATGGGACATCTCCTAACGTCACCGCACGCCTTGTAAGGACTTTGAGCTGCAGTGAACCCAATGATCATGCCGATAAGATGTACTCATGTCCGATACAGCTGTTGTTCACAACCGCACCCATTAAAAAGAAAAAAAAATCCCACAGTAAAAAAAACCCCGCAGACTATTGGAGCAAGAGTTATTAGCGAGCAGCACCTATGAAGGCCAACATGGCACGCAAACTGTGGGCGGCCGGCAGTAAACCTGGCCTTGTTTTTTCCTTCTCCCCAGTGCTGATGTCTACACACTGCACCAGGTAGACATTTAAGGCAGAATTCACCTACGGGATGCCCAGGACCGGTTCAGATTTTCATCACCAATGGTGGCCATGAGCGGGAATCAGACTTCAGGTTGCCAGGTTCATAGTGCAGTGCGCTAACGACTACACTGCCGCTCTCCACATGCGCACGCGCGCAAGCTCAAACATATACATCTGCGAGGGCTGTTCCAGTAAAGTTCGCTGGTAATTGTGCATGGCAGAGCTTAAAGGGCATACAGGAGTCTATCAACATTTTATAGACGTAAAGGGCAGCCCGAAGGTACACTGATCACAGCGCTCTGCGTTCAAACGACTTTTGTCTCATGGAGCCTCACGGCAGGGATGGTGAATTTAATTGCACAAGAAGATTCACTGCCGCTGAACTGAAGGAATAAAACAAATTGGTATCAAGGTGAGAAGCCGCGCTCTTCATCGGAAGGCAGAGTCACAAACGCGGATTATGATCTGTCACGACCCACAGGCTTCGCGGGGGAATGAAGTAGAGAGCTTGTGCCAGCTATAGTAATGCTCCCATCATCATCATTATTATTATTATTCTGTACCACAGTAGTGCCCCAATTCAGACTTCTATTGTAGCTGTCCAATGAACGAGCCCCGAATTCGACCTCTGCAGCGGTGCAACGCGGCGGTGTGCAGGCCCGAGCCCATGGTTGAAATTCAACATTGCCATGGCTTGTGGATTGTCGCTCCAATAGACTACACACACACACCACTGTTGACTTCCCACATGAACGAAGAGATGGGTCAACTCTGACCAGCATTTGAAGTCGTTAACTTGCAATAGTGAAGTCACACGCTCCAACCACAGTAACAACAATACAATAAATGTACGGCCTTTTGCAAGTCCGCTGCTGGATGAAAGACTGCCTTTGCCGTGTCGGTCACGCGGGGTTGTTTCGGACATACCACAGCACGCTGGTCAGTGGGGGGTGGTTTGGGTGCCACTTGCCACTGATGTTAACCGTTAGCCATGGCGGGGAATCGAGCTGCAGTCGCCGGGTTCAACGTGCAGTGCGCTCACCCCTGCGCCTCCGCTCCACCTCTGCAAACCACTGGAGCTAAGCCTCTAAACTAAAACTAAACCAAGACAATGTCTATTTTACCAGGAAAGGCCCACTGAGCTATGTAGCTCTTTTTTCAGAAGTGACCTTGGACACAAATGATAGCTCAACGGAGTGGCTTATGACGTGGACATTTATAGCAGCCAAATACTTTAAAAACACGTTCTTTCTAAATGTGGAGGGAAAACCCAGAGGACCAGGAGAAAAATCCACACGACCACAGGGAGAGAGAACATGCAAACTCCAAATATACATGCGTCAGGGTTGGGATCGAACTCACAACCTCCTGTATACCAGGCGAGGTAGTCAACATCTCGCCGTGGCGCCCAACATTAGGTGAGGACCGATGGAGTATAACGATACATTTCCTACGGTCATTGTTGACCAAGCTAGATCCACAAACTCTTGAAAATCGGTTCAGCCAGGCACGGTGGCGGACATCTATAACCGAGCGATTTTAGGGTCACCGTGGCGCCCAACATTAGGTGAGGACCGATGGAGTATAACGATACATTTCCTACGGTCATTGTTGACCAAGCTAGATCCACAAACTCTTGAAAATCGGTTCAGCCAGGCACGGTGGCGGACATCTATAACCGAGCGATTTTAGGGTCGGGGTTGGTAAATCACACGAGAAATAATCATCTGCTATAAAACTCTCCACGCGCCGGGACGAATGATGGCCAGGAGATGGTAGCACCCCAACAGATGTGTTTGTATCCACCTGTGCAGACCTCTCAGCGTTAACCCTTCACGCGCTGTGCTTGTCCTCCAGGCACGCCGGTTTACCTCCCCCCTCCCACCCCGCATGCCAAACAATCACCGGGTAGACCAAACATTCCAACGCAGGCGCTCTCTTGAGAAAAGTCTTGAGACGAGTCAGAGGGTAAATAACGGGCGATGTGACCTATGCAGCAGCAGAGCAAGAGCGGACAACAAATGGAAGGTTTTAAGTTCATCTCCTGGTTGAGGGTTGACTCGTCTTCCTACCAGCGTCCATAAAATCATTGCAACATTCTGGGGTAGTCAGCAGGGGTTGTGCTGTGCATAGATAGGCACCTGCCATAGGAATGAAGAAATCCCACCGCCGGCTCTGGACTGTGATAAACAGGAGACGAGCACTGCCTCGGTGCTCATTTGAGCAAGAAATTCATTTTGGCATTTTTGACCGTTATCCGATTAGCACAGTTGGTTACGTACGGTGCGAAAAAAGTTCACCATACATACATCTAATATGGACAATCAGTGATTGAACCCAGTGTGCTCCGTATTGACCTACCAATGTGCCTCATTCACACATTTAATTCTACTCAATGCTTGAATAACATAGAACTTAATGAAGACCGTTTCTAATTGACCCCCAGTTGACTGGTGTCTGTTTCACAAAAACCCCACTGGCTCGGATTACAGGCACAATCCTGTCCTGGTTCCCAAAAAGGGTAATTGGGAAGCTGCATTCGATCGCAAAAAACCATCGACGGATCTCGCGTGTGAATGCCGCGTGACGCCCCGTTCTTGCGGAGCCCGGCATGGACAGCCGGTGAAATGGGGGCCGGGGAGAAGGGAGAAGCGATGGATACCGCGCCACCCTCCTTCACACACGTTGGTCTCCCCGTTGCTCTTGAGAGACACCAAGAATGACAAACTTGGAGATCGCGTTTCTGTTATTCTCCGTTATTTTATTTTGGGCTCTGTTCGGTGAAATTATTCGTCCCCCTCTCCCCCTTCTGCCATTTCCTTCCCCCCTACCGCACTTCCGATTAGCACGGTTGGCTACGTGCGGTGTGATAGAAGTTAAACGCACACACGTATAAATAAATAAATGTACATTGCTCCCGATCATTACTCCGGCAGCGAGCCCGGACGCCCTCGTCCGTTCCCTAACTTCGTGGGTGCATTTCGCCTGGCTTGTTGTACGTTATCTCGTGTTTTTCACTCGTTTTGAAATTCCCACTGATGGCGAGATGTTATCTCTCTCGCCTGGTATACAGGAGGTCGTGGGTTCGGTCCCGACCCTGATGCCTGCTGTATATTTGGAGTTTCAATGTCTCTCTCTCTCTCTCTATGGTCGCGTGGATTTTTCTCCGGATCCTCCGGTTTTCCCCTCCACATTTAAAATCAACATCACGCGTTCAGAGTATTTGGCCGCTATACATCTCCACGTGATAAGCCACTTCGTAGAGCTATCGTTTGTGGCCAGGTGGCTTCGGAAAAAGAGCTGCATAGCTCAGTGGGACTTACCTGATAAAATTAAAAAAAATGTTAAAGATTTAGAAGTTTAACAACAATGATAAAAAATGCTCATATATAAAAAAATAAAATGCCCTGCGGCACGATGGTGAAGCTTACCGGACCCGACATGCCAAAACAGACGCGAATGCGCCGCCGCACGGCATCCAACGCTCACTTCCAGTCACTCACAGTGGCAGCCGTCACGGGGTTGCTGATGAACGACAGGAGGCGACCGATCGCCCCCTCAACTGAACCGCTTCTGCACAGAGGTGATAGTTCGGTTCCCCTAACCGCGGCGGGCGTTGTCCCCGACAACCGCCCATGCCGCTGCCGTGACGGGAACTTCGCACGTCACGGCTAGGGGGGTACACGCTGGCGTGTTCACCATTTCACTGTTTGTGTATTTATTCATTACGTTTCACTGGGTGTGATACTCAATGTATAAATTGCCCGAACAGTCTGTTAAGGCTAGACGGGGGATCGTTGTCTTTGTACGCGTGGCATTGTGTGGCATTGCGTGCATTGAACACGCCCATTGACGCCCTTGCAAAGGAGACGTTCCATCTCAAGGGATTGTCCAGGTGAAATATTTTCATTGATAATAATAAAACAAAACGTTAAAGACCCCCCTGTTCCGTTACCCCGATGCCACCCCGTCATTATTCCCGATCATCGACCACCATCCCTTGTCGCGACGCGTCCTCCAAAAGCTCGGAATGACGTTCAGAAATATGGCGATTGACAGAGACATCAAAAACAAAAGCTCACGAGTGTGTAAAAAATCGTAACGAGCTGCAGATTTTTGAATTACACTGAGAGGCAGAGAGAGGAGCGCGTGAATATGTAGCCAGATGGCCGAGGCATAGCCCCCTGCATAGAACGCAGCCGAGCTGCTAATCGTGAGATTACTTGTTCAAATCCGGTCCAGGCTTAAAGCCATCATTCATCCGCCTTCAGGGTCCTTAGAGGAGCTCCAGCTGGTGCAGCTGCACCACTTGGTGAGGTTTCAAAGGTGGTTTTTATTTCGGGCAGACTGGTTCCTGCCGCATGAATGTGGCATTTCTGTATTAACCCCCCCAATGGCGGTCTGAGCACATAGACACTCAAACGTGAGGTGCTTTTTGGAATATAACTATGGCTTTCCAAACCTTTACTTCTAGAGATTTCTGCATGTCACCTGGCTCAATGCACTGAAGCCGCATCCACCTGGGTAAATGGATCCAAACTAAAGCATCAGAGGTGAAACCAGATGGCACAGCAATAGCCAGACTCTCTCTATTCAATTTACAATACAATTGCTTTCTAAGGAATACCTCCAAGGTGTATAGCTCCTGTCCACCACAGTAAACAAATAAAGCCCAGTACGAGATGAGACCAGACAACGCAGAAATGGGCTCAAGTTTTCAATCTGGGTGTTAAAGTGAGGGTCTTGTGATAGAATGTACCCTTACCTTGCGCACGCCAATTATGATTGTGTCGAGACTTTCACAGAAAGCTTGGCGAGTGAAAATCCACATATTAAATGCCCCTCGCCTAACTACAGAGACGACCTACGAATTCCACGTAAATGGTGACATTTAAATATTGGATTCATATATATATTTTAAAACCTACAGTAATATATAAAAATGAGTGAACACTTTCCAACGTGGATCAGGACACAAAGCTCAACTTGATTGAAATCATCACTTTGGGCCATGAATAAGGATTATAAAGTGCCCCAAGCAAAGTCAATGGAAAGGGCAACACAATCCGTTGCAACTGAATCTGATTTTACGTAGAATCAAACCGCAGAGTAAAGGCTCGTTTGTTGGATGGGCATACTATCGGGTTTCCTCTTATATGTTAAGCTAAAGCTCACGAGAAAAATACAAGACTGCTTGGGATACCTCTGAACACAACGACAAAGATCCCCCGTATAGCCTTAAAAGACTGCTGGGGCAAGTGCTGTTAGCGAGCACCTATGGAGGCCGGAACGGCACGCGAGGGGGTGGGTGGACAGCACCACGCACGGCCGCCTTTGTGTCCCGAGTGGCGATGTATTCATTTAATGCTGAGTCGACCTAGGAGCGGCCCAGAATCGGTTCAGATATCATCACGTCCTATTTTTATTCAACATGGCTAAAAGCCCCACTTACACGTCATGGCCACTTTGCAAGAAATAGCTGGATAATTGTATGGAATGGTTTTGTAGGCAAAATAGTCAAACTGTTACCTTGGCCATAATGAGCATGTGGCATGCTCAGCCCCATTGATGGCCCTGAGTAGAGCATGAACATTCCACATTCTTATGGCAAGAGCTAATCTACGAAACGGACAGCCATCCTTGACTTCCTGCAGTGGCAGATTTTACTGTTGAGCATAGAATGATAATGGGCTGGGATTTGAACTCACGAGCCTCCCAACGATGAGTCAAGCACCACCCAGCCAATTAGGCACTAATAATATATAGTTATGCAGTAATTCTCAATTGTACATTTAATTCTCAATTAATATTCATATGCAGCATTTGGGGCTATAAAGAGGACACATAATGGTTTCATCATCATCATCATACTCCATCATCATAATCATCAATCCACTGCTGGATTTTATCCTTGCACACGACATCATCACAGGGCACTGGATGCTAATTTTATGTCGGACGGAAGGGCAGCAGACGGCACGCTGTGGCAATCGCCCTGCAGAGTCCGACCAGGGCAGCTGCGGCGAAGGAACGGAACGGGCCGACTCCACGCAGAACGGTTTCCGGGTGGATCCGCTGCCCACGCTAACCGAACTATCTCACTCTGCGTTTATTTTAACAGGTAAGGCCCACTGAGCTACACAGCTCTTTCTTTCAGAAGCAACCTGGCCATCACAGATTAGAGCTCAACGAAGTGGCTCATCACGTGAATAAAATACTCCAAACGCATGTTTGTTGATTCTAAATGTGGAGAGAAAACCCGGAGGACCCGGAAAAAAATCTATGCGATCCCGGGGAGAGACACGCAAACTCCAAATATACAGGCATCATCAGGGTCGATATCAAACCCCCTGTATACCAGGCGATGTAGTTAACATCTCGCCATAATGGCGCTGCCATGCTGCCGCACACCAGATCAGCTCAAAAACAACAGTCACCACGATAACATCCATGGGCCACCACAAGAACCAATTTCAAACCAGGGCCTTCCGCCACCAGCACGACAGAGCTCATGACTCTGCCGCCGCCGCCACGGAGGAGGAGCAGGCCGGCACAGCGTGCCGCCCTCGTGCCGATCAACCGGCGCGGCGGCCCACACGGCGCGGATGTGGACGTGCGCGACGGGGGCGGCGGTAAAAAAACAAAGAAAACCGGCAGCACGCCCTCCAACGCTCGCCTCAACGAGCTGTGCAGATCGTCCCACGCTTCACCTCGCACCCAACCCACCCACCCCCGACAGCCGGGCTCCCCATGTTCGAATTCTGTTAAAGAGCAACATCTCGCACCCCCCCCCTCCTCTCCGCTTGCACGGTGCCCGAGGCGAGCGTACGAAGCGTAGGGATTGGTAACGCGTCCTGATGCGGCGCGCGACCGTTAATGTCACGCGCTCGTTGAAATGCCCGGCGCCGGTTAACCAATTACGTGCGCACGTCTAATACGGAGCCGCGATATTTATTGTCGGGGGTCTATGCAATAGCAAGCGATGCAAGTCCACCACCGTATTCGGATCACTTCGCACACCCATCCCCCGCTAAATGGACTGTCTCTCTATTTTTACTTGGAAAGCTGCACGACTGCCATGGCATTGCCGTTTGAGCTGGTGTGCACGGACGCGACGGTTTTCATTCTCACAAAAACCCAGAAATGCCACGAGTCTGCAGGACCTCGGGCGAGGTGAACTGCATGCACGGGCCATGTAGGGGTCGCGCGTAATAAACGTGGCACATCAGACCCAGAAGCACGAGGACTCCCACGGATCTACAGAACAGAAGACTACTGCAATTATTTGGCAGTTGTCTGCTTTTTCTGGGTTAGGAGAGAAAATAAGTTCGTGAAACCATGTAGCGATCTTTGATTGTTATTATTATTATTCTGTCGCACGCGTGGTTTTCTCCGAGTGTGCCAGTTCACTATCCACATACAAAATGACTCGATGATAATTTGGCCAGATGGCTCTCCTAAAAATAGTCCTAGTGTCGGTGGAGCTCTCTGGATAATTAACATGGCATCGTGATTATGTTACAATTCCAGGATGAATCACGTACTGCATAGCCCGCGCACCTAACATGATGTGCAGATATTAAACTTAAAACCAAACTACTAATTTTATTTTTGCAGGTAAGGCCCACTGAGCTATATAGATCTTTTTCAGAAGCAACCTGGCCACAAACGATAGCTCGACGAAGTGGCTTATCATGTGCAAATGTATAGCAGCCAAAACGAATATTGATTCTAAATGTGGAGGAAAAAACCGAAGGACCCAGAGAAAAACTCCACGCGACCACAAACAGAACATGCAAACTACAAATATACAGGCGCCAGGGTCGGGATCAAACCCACAACCTCCTGTAGACTAGACGAGGTAGCTAACATCTCGCCACCGTGGTGCCGGTAAGAAGGGTGAGTGGATCCCAGTGAGGTCCTGCTTAACTCAGGTAGGGGACTCATTTAATTGAAGCGACTGTGCGTCATGGTGAGCACGTGTTTGCCTGTAAAGGAACATTGTCTGAAGAGGCTGCCAATGGAACCGGATCAAAGTTGGCAGGTGGTTTCACACAAAATTCTAGGCATGATGAAGTTTCACATCATTACCCGCCTATGAAAATGTTAAATGCCTGCGTTCATAATCCGCACATTTCTGGTGAATTAAACGAACAGTACGACATGTATTTTTTTGTTCCATTTGGTAATCATTAGAGTAAAACAATTTACAACTTTTTGAAAGTTCAAATGTGAGCAAGTCTTTTTTTTACACAACAAATAATGTTCAACATTGGATAACTCAATCATTTTCAATTACACTACTCTACTTAAATACATATTTTTAAAAATAATGATTTGACCTGGTTTAAGCTTAATAAGGAACAATGAACATCTGTAAACCGAAGCTTCAAATCATAGTTATTTAATATAAACTCGTTAATTGCACACTTCTGCATGTTCTGTTTTCAAACTGTAGCAATAAAGTCTGTACATTCGAAACAAACAAAAACATCCATAATGGGAATAAAAAAATCAATAACTGCCAAATAAATAAATCCTTAGTAATTTCAATACATTAACAACTACAGAAGCACAGAGAACATATCAGAGGATGCATAAGCAACTTCGAAAAATTATAAATCAAGTGGGGCCTTCTGTCATTGATCGATCACAATGTAGATTAGTGGCAGTCTCTTTGTTGGCATCACGCGCCGCAGAACAGAGCAGCTGATTTTTTTTCAGAACAGCAACAAATGTAGCAGATTAGTCGCCGGGTGCTGATCCCATCCAAAATACAACTTACAAAAATTCGGCACCAAAAATAAACCCAATCCCAAGACTCGGGTGACATTCTGAGTGAATCCCAGAGGCGACACCAGTCTGCAAACACAGTTTGAAGAACTATTGCCGGCAATCCTGGCTGGCTCCGGGGGCCGATGACTGTCACGACATCGAGGCAAGCGCTGCTGAGATCCTGGCTTCTAAGTCAGGTAGACATCCGTGGTTAGCCTGTTTCTTGTGCGTAGCAAAGTCTAGGTCAAATTTCGATTTAAAGCTTTCGTGACTGCAGGGATTCATATTCTTGGTTCTTTTGGTAAAGTCACGTAGAAGGGAAGTAATAAAATAATAAAAATAACACAAAATTAAATACAATTCTCACGACTTTTCGGCCACAACGCAAGCAGCCGTCCTCGGGTGAAGAAACAGAGCTGTCGGAAGGGCTCACAAGTGACGTCATCACATCTACGCCTCTATTTAAGGAACGAAAGAGGAGGATTTATCCACACATCTGGCTGTCGCCTGATGAAGCTGGTTGTAATTACTGGCAAAACATCGTATTCAGATTGTAAATGTTGTGGCTTTGCTCCCCAACACACCGGTGTGCTGTATTAATTTAACAACATATTTATAAATTTACGCGATCCAACCCAAAAAAAACTATATTATGGAAGTCTCCCCTATTGTTACCACTTTCTCTGAAGTCCTAGAATGGCATCCCAATGCCTCCCATGTTATATCTACGTCTGGTAGCGACGTTTCTGAACACAAAGTGACATCAAGGAACGCATCTTCTTAGTTCACGTTTCTGCCCCCTCACCCTATTTTCCTCGTAAGCTTTGAGTAATAATATTCGGGGATTTAATATTAACGCCGTTCTCCGGGAAAGTATCCGTCACACATATTAAAGGTTTACTAGAAACGTAATCAATCAATTACTTTAATTTAAGAACAGATGAAATCAGATTGTTTTGCAAAATAGGTGAAATAACTGAAAAATCCACATATTGATGGAAAAGGTTTTACATACAAACAATGAAGTTGGTTTGCTCAGAGGGCTAATAACTTCGTCACTACACTAGGCCACTGCTTCTAAGCAAAATGGAATAAAACCCCAGCGTCGTACGACCGATACAAGCGATTTCTTGTGCTTAGGTGAGGAATTCTTGGTGCAAGTCCTTCTCTCTACAATGACACCCACGTTCCGAGCTTCAATAGGGGGGCACCATCACATCTGGGATTCAACAGCAACATACTCTGCAGTGTGCTCCAAGGGACTACGGATGACAGCACGGTGCTCGGGACTCGTGTGTCTCAAGATGTAACCCCGTTTTGATAAACCGTTGTGAAACCAAAGGCACTGCACACACCCCGTGAGCAATAATAACAACCCCAAAGGTGTTCTTGTATAAAAGCAAATCATTAACTGCCGCCTTGGTGACATTCCCACCACCAATGGCGAAACCATTGCCATGGCCTGGTCAAATTTGGGACGCACCAACTTCAAGGCTAATTCCTGAAATGAAATATTTTCTCTTGTGGCCAGTTGAGACATTCCTGGAAATGACAGGCGCACGTCCAGCCAACAGTGTAAGAAACCCCCTTCTGTATTTCACAATCTCTTGACCCAACGCTGGTATTTAGGGTTTGTGTTCCAACATGTAAAACTACTGTAAGTCAATCCTTTGGAATGTGACCGATGTCAGGGCATGACATAGAAAAAAAAATCTGTGTCTATCAGACACGAGCCCAGTGAAGCTCGCAGTGCATTTTGCAACGTTCCGGGGCCAATCTTGGAACAAAGCATCGTCATTATTCAACTTTAGCCACTGCCAGTTCTGGATTACGTTCATCCCGGGCACAGAGCCAAGTCAAAATCTTGGCCTCTTTTTCTCCATGCTTCTGGAGTCTGCCATCACCCACCTCCCGGTGAACTCGTGGGGCCAGAGACAACAGCCGATTCTAAATGATGGGTAAAGGGGCCCAATTAGATGAGGCTATTAGGGTCTAGATCGAATAACATCAACATGACGAGCATTGGGTAAGTCATAGTTCCGTTAATCCTGGAGCCTACATAATGCGATAGAATAAAAAGGTGAAGGCAAAGGTGCAGCCCTGCAATTGCGTGCTCACGCCACTGCTGGTGGAAGGGCCTCCACGAAAGCAATCCGTAGAGGTTATTTGGCTTACTCTTCCTCCTTTGACCAGACATTTTACCTCACCCCAGCACAAGCTGATGCCTCTTTGTAAAATCCTGCAACAATTACCATCAGGTCTTTATCATTCATTAAGCCCAAGCACCATGCGAGAGAGCGGCTGTCCTGGTGCAATGATTCATCGCAGGGAGATCCCAATCCAAAGGTCGCCGGTTCGATTCCCCCTCCCGGCACGGCAGTTGAAACGATGGGAATGTCGCTCAGATTCCCCGTCTCTGAACGTCCAACGGCATAAATGAGTTCACCACAAGTTAGTGAATCGGCGGCTTGCATGTGGCGGCGTAAAATCCATGAGGATATAAGTTAACACGGATGTTGAACTCGTAATGAATGCAGATAATGAGATGAAACCTCATAGAGATGGTTCAAGAGCTTGTTGATCGTCGCCTCATTGGGGTGAGCAGCGGCGGAGTTATGCAGACGAAGTGGCAGGATCGCCTGCCCCTTCATCTGACGATGGAGCCACAGGAATGTTCACCAGAGGAAGCTGCCTCTCTTCTGGGCTCTTCTCAGGACCTTGTGGATTGCAGAACGTTTTAAAAAAAAATCCGTCCAAAGACAGCTGGACAGCATGTTTCCTCGTCTGCTGGTACAGCTCCTTGTAGCAGTGAATGCCAGTGAATGTCACTGGTTACTCTTCGTCGTGGTGGTAGTATCATTTCATCGGCCTCTTCCTCAACTCGCTGTTGTGCCAGCTGCATCAAATCCTCATCTGACAGCTCCTCACCATGGCAGTCAAGCAACTCCACCACGTTGTCCGACTCCTCCGCATTGGCGAATCCAGCAATGATGCGATGTAATACTGCACTGTGCACGCGTAGCGAGTACCACACGCTCCCCTCGCCTCTGGTGTGCACTACGAGCCTACGGTACGGTATTACACCGCAAAAGAATATGTATTCACCGCATACGTTCCTAATTTGAAAGTGCGGATTTAATTTAATGAACGCATATGAACCAAGATACGTATATACCTCGCTGATCTCGTCAAGGAGTTTCAAACACCAAGCGGCAACATTCAGCGAACCATCGAACAAAGACGGTCACCGCATTGCGCTTTCAAATGCGCTTCTGTGGCCGTGTGGAACCTTCTTCCGATATGAGGAAGCCACTGGAGCTATGTACTTTTAAATCTAGACTGAAAAATAATTTCTATACAACTGCTTTTTGTGTTTAGTTCGTTGTCCTTCCCCATACTTCGAATTAGCACGGTTGGCTATGTTCGGTGCGAAAGAAGTTCAACGTACATACATACTTGAAACATTTAACGTATAATGAAATACGTTCCGTCATTCATCAGTAACGTGTATGTGAAACAATGCATAATGCGGCAGCTTCTAGCGGGGGGATTCCTGTATTATTGTGAGAAAGATTTGAACGAAAGAGAAAATGATGAAGATGGAGTGATGGGATATCCTCAGGACGACTTGGGGGAGTCGACGTGGAAGCCACAGTGAGAGTGGGAGACCAGAACGGATGGGAGTGACTTGTGGTGGTAGCCACAACCCTGACAGAGATTTAGTCGATCGAAGATGTCAGAGGCCTTCGACATATTTGTTACATGTCGGCCTACGCATTATTCACGTGGATTTTATCTTCGCCGTAAAATATGCCGCCTTGTGTGTCACCTCAGGTCGTCCTCACAAAACGACGAGAACAATCCGACTCGACGACCTCTCGGTTGCCTCTAAACAAAGGGCCCTCGTCTCCCACAACCCCCCCTCTTGTTGCGACATGACGCATCACCACCTCAAGAGGCCTCTCTGGACTGAGGATTTCGTTAATGAGTGCGCAAAGCGAACGCCCGCCTTGTGTACGGTGCCAACACCGAGTGTGCCGCCTGCAAGGAGGCCTGCTGCTTGCTGATGCTGCCCCCGCGGGCCCGGGCCACGTCCCAAGGACGCGATTATCGCGGCGACGGTCGGCTTTAAAAGGGCGTCCCCTCAGGGCACATCTTCGCCAAATGACAGCTGTTGCCGCCGCCACCACCACCGTCCTTCGCATACTCTGCTGAGGCAGCGCTAGAAAAAAAAAACGGTCGCAGCCGGTGCACGAGATATCCTGGCCACACCCGAGGCTGTCTCATCGGGACCACGGGCCTCCTTGGGCCAGAGGCCACCCTTCCCTCCTCGCCGCCGCCGCCGCCCCTGCCGCCACCACCACCTCTGCTACCCCCCCCCACGACCCTCGCTCTCCCCCTTCAATCCTTGACCTTCCACTACTCCCAACAGCCGCTCGCATCTACCAGTGTCGACTGCTGCTGAGCTCTATAACCTAAAAAAAATGCTCGCAAGCGTACGTGCAAACGCTTGTCACAATAGAGATGTAAAATAAACGCATTGTCTTTAATTTATCCAGGAAAGCCCTCACTGAGTCTTTTTCATGAGAATCCTGCATTTGGATTTTGGCAACTTCCCTTATTTCACGTGGCCTATGAAGATCAACAATTTGAGATGAAGTTGTCTGTGATTTCGCAAATCAAACACTATATCTGAGGAGTTGCTGAAATGGAGATACACCCCCCCATCCTCTCACTCACCCACCCAGTGCCTTCACCCGTCAAGCGCCAAAGTGGCGAGATGTTAACTACCTTACAGGATGTCGTGCGTTCGATCCCGGCCCTGAACCCCTGTATGTTTGGAGTTTGCATGTTCTTCCCATGGTCGTGTGGATTTTTCTCCGGGTCCTCCGGATTTTCCCTGTACGTTTAGAATCATGCGTTTAAGAGTAATTGGCTGTTGTACATTTCCGCATGATGAGCCACTTCGTTGAGCTATCGTTTGTGGCCATATCGCTTCTGGGCCTTACGCGATAAAATAAAAAATGGTTTATTTCATAGTTTACTATATATTTAGGGTGGCAGTGCCAAGTTACACGGTCAATTGCTTGGAGTTCATAGCCGCAGTCACACACAGGCAGCAGAGAGCCTCTGATTTTCCAATTGTGCGTTACGTGTCCGCGGCTTCCGTCGTGTGCGTACATCCGGTGAATCACTGCCCTTTGTTTCCACGGCTGAGGAAAGTCGGGCAGCCTGGGGCTCGCTGTCCAGGAGAATGTTGACCACGTCACTAGAATTACCCCCCCCCACCCCGAGGTTCTCCACACCGTTTTACATGCCAATATTCGCGCCACGCAAGGGTTTGCACGCATTTTAAAATCGGCGTTCTAAAGGTTTAACACGCAGGCTTTTTCAACCAAAATTATCCATAATAATGGGTAAGATCGCGTACATTTGTATGTGTCGTTAAGCCGCCACAACCTGACACAACCAATTTCTAAGGTTTGGCGGGTTAACAACACGTTAAAATGATAATTGGTTCTTTACCCTTCTATCTGGCAACAGAACTGACACCTTTTTACAAGGAGTCATGTTTGCATAGACCGCAATACCTGCAGTCATAATACAAACAAAAAAACATAACTCTGATAATGTGCACTGTCCTTGAAGTTGATTGGTCCACACCCGAGACAGCTTTCCTTAGAGCCTAGTCTCATATGGGTTGGACCAGATGACGCCAAAAGGCGCACAACTCAAGGACAATGCACCATCAGAGTATGAGAGCTCGGGGCAAGCATTGTCCTTGAGTTGTGCGCCTTTTGGCGTCATCTGGTCCAACCCATATGAGACTAGGCTCTAAGGAAAGCTGTCTCGGGTGTGGACCAATCAACTTCAAGGACAGTGCACATTATCAGAGTTATGTTCTTTTGTTTGTATTATGACTGCAGGTATTGCGGTCTATGCAAACATGACTCCTTGTAAAAAGGTGTCAGTTTTGTTGCCAGATAGAAGGGTAAAGAACCAATTATCATATTTTTACTGGCAAATGAGGTTCCCATAGTGTAAACACGTTAAAATTTACGAGGTCAAACCCAAAAAAAACCTTTCTTACGACTTTCTAAATTTCAGCCGTGCACACAGGATGTGGTGCCGATCGTTGGTGGCGAGATATTAACTTCCTCGCCTGGTATACAGTTCGTGGGTTCGCTCCCGACCCTGACGCCGGTATACATGTCACTCTACCCGTGGTCGTGTGTATTTTTCTCTGGGTCCTCCGGTTTTTCCTTCCACATTTATAAACACGCGTATTTGGCTGCTGTATATTTCCACATGAATAACCACTTCGTTGACCTATCATTTGTGGCCTGGTCACTTCTGAAAAACTATCTATGTATCTCAGTGGGACCTTTCCTGGTAGAATTATAGTTTGAGCAATTTTGGCATGGCTTATGATCTGCACTTCCCTTTTAAAAAGGTGCGTTGAATGTGTGAGGAAACAGGAATAAATCAACAATAACCAGAATCTCATTGGAAATGGCTGAGACCTTTTCAAAGAGCCTTTGCACGTGGGAGGAAACCGGAGCACTCGGTTAAAGCCCACGTACGCAGGAGAGGCTGAATGACGTTCGAGGGCCTGCATTAAAAAACGAAAACCCGCTTGCCCTACCGCCATCTCCTGAACCCCACCTGAAACATGGCGGGGCTTTGAAGTTTCACGGCACGAGAAGGAAATTTGACGTGACCCACCCATCGCCTCGTGCAAAGCGGTGCGTTGACGGCGAGCGCCGCCACGCACGGGAGGGACGACGCACACAGTCGTCGAGGTGACCTTTGGAATGCAGCGTCGACCGCCCCGGTCGTCTTCATAATCCTCCCCCCATTTCTCCACCTACGTAATTTTCTCTTTCGTTCAATTATTTTCACGATCAATAATACAGGAATTCCCCGCTATAAGTTTGCCACGTCATGCATTGTTTCCCATGTACGTTACTGATGAGGTAACATATTTCCTCATAAGTTTAATGTTTTACATATGGCCTATTTTGCGACGTACTACCGTACCGTACGCTCGTAGTGCGTCCCAAACGGAGGGGAGCGCGTCGTACTCTCCTTGACTCGTGGTACTCGTGACGCGTGCACATCGCAAATTATCTGAGGAGTCGGACAACGTGGTGGCGTTGCTCGAGTCCCATGGTGAGGACCTCAGGCAGAGAAGCCCAGAACCAGGTGCAGACCACCCACTGTCGTCGGCGTCGTCGTGTCTCCGCGTGTTGTCATCAAGCCAGGGAAAGAGCACTGTGGCAGAATGCGCGACCCAACCGTCAGAGGAGTTGCGAGTTCATATCCTAATCGGAGTGTCAACTCAGCTGCTTCGGCCCATTAACAAAAACTTGCTTTTATGCGGACAGAATGGCCCCCTGACCTACGAATGAGAAATTTCCATTCTGGGGCTCGGGGGCCGGCGACTGACGTGAACACCGCCCTGTGAGCGCAATTGAGCATCAAGACCCGTGACAATGTTGACCTCATCACACAAAGGTCGATGTTTCGCTTAACCTCGGTTAGGAACAGGACAGTTTAGTTACCCCCGCTGCCTTGGTCTTCGTGCATGGCCATGAATTAAACCTGGGTCAACGGGTTCATAGCACAGTGCACTCACCTTCAGGCAACAGGTTTCACACACACACACAAAGATTCCCCGTAAATCCAAACAGACTGCTGGGGCAAGTGCTATTAAGAACACCCACAAAGACCTCCACGTGGGGGTGGTGTGGCCAAGCATCACAGCCCATCTTTGTCTCCCCAGCACTGCCGTTTACACATTGCAGCAAGTACCCGCACCTCCGCTTCCCGCACCTCCGATCCGCACGGTTGGCTACGTACGGTGCAAAAAAGAAGTTCTATATACATACGTTTAAGGCCGAGTTGACCTAGGGTAAGCCAAGGATTGGTTCAGATATTTGCCACTGATGTCGGCTGTGAGCGTAAAATGAAGCGCCCCCACAGTGCACACGCACACACTGACAAACACACACACTCGTTCCCGCCCCACAGGCAGGCTTCCACCTCCGACTGATCTTACATTACTCACCCAGTTGCCGACACAGGCACTAACGCAACACTCTGCAGTCTACGTACTGCGCTGTTAAGTGTGGAATCCTGCACACGATCTATGACTATTCACGACACGGCCAGAGTTGACGATGCGTTAGTTTCTGCAACAGCGAGCGGTCGCAAATGAACATCGCAAGAACGCGCGGTGCAGGTCCAAAATTACTCAGAGGTTTATTTGCAAATAAACACCGGTGCAGAAAACGCAACTTAATAATTACGATGATTTCACGCACAAATGTATTTAGGAATTTGAGACAAGTGCAGTGAACGCAAATAAATAATTGCACCATCGTGATCATCTTCTGCTCCACTTTTCAATAAACGTGTTCAAATGAAGCGTGCATTAGGCCAGTGCTTCCTAATTCTAAGAATGGTCACAGATCATTGCGAAGTAATAACAATCTCTGGCATTTGTTGAAAATAAAAATCTCATGATGTGCAACGATTCCAAATGGGCCGCTTCCCCCACGGCCTTGCCAACCACAGGCTGGGAACCCCCCTTCCCCGGGGTTAGGGGGTCACTTCTACTGGTTTACAGCTCCCAATGTCTGAATTAACCACCTCGTTATTGTGTACAGCATCTGGCCCAGTGGCTCCCGTGCCAGAGAGTCCGACTCAGACCATCGTCCCCGTGAAATCAACAAAATGAGTACCGCCTTGTGAAAAGTCACCATAGGTCCGTTCTTTTTTTATGGACTGAACCAATGCTTCAGTTAGGTCGAGTCACCAGACCAAATCATGAGCACATTTAGCGTCCGTGCCATTCCTGCAGTGCAAGGCTTTCACGTGTGCGATGTGTCACAGACATGGCCTGCGGCAGTTTCTCAGTAGGGGGGCGAGGTTGCTCTGTGCTCTGCCATTTGAGAAATTCGTATAAATTTGGAGCGTTACACACGGACTACTCTTTTTCGAACGTCACGGGCTCTTTAACGTCGTCCACCGTGAAAAATGTGCACAGTTGGCTACGTACTGTGTACGAAAGAAGTTCCACACACACACATGCGTACATACAAACCGTGCATACTTCACATTAAATACACGCACAGTATTTAACAGGGCGGCCGTCGGGCTCGAAGCGTAAACCTCCGCAAGGGAGCGGGAAGACGCCAGGCCGTAAGCCGTCGTCGCACAGTGTGGGAACGTTAACAGTTCAGCGTGCTAGTTAATTTATTCCCAAGGTATAAACATTCACTCTTCCTAAATACGATTACTTTAACTGTCAAGTGTTCCACTCACTCTACTAAAACATGCATTTTCTTCTACCCCAGCGTATCACCCGCGACGACACCCGGATCAGAGAGATCGACACGGACAAAAGGGGGATCAAACGAAAGCTCACAAAAGTGCAAAGTGGCACGGACAGACACACGGGCGCTTGCGATCACGTACGAGAAACGGAAAGTGGAACAGCGGCAAGAGTTGGAGAACGAGCGCAGGTCCATGACATCATGTTGAGCGTCGAGGGAGAGCGAGTTTGGGCTGGGCAGGACGCGCGCGGACGGTAGCAGGGACGATGGTCGGTGGGGGCGAGACTAGCTTCTGAGCGGCAGCCAAAGGTGGGCAACATGCCCAAGAGAGCGCTGCGGCGGAGGGAACGCCGAAATTTGGAGAGGCCTTCATCCGGAGTGGATACTACTCGGCTGAGGACAGTAATGATTACCACCGCCACTGCCACGTCCGGGATTTGAGTTGTATATTAATTCATGCAGACGACTACCTGCATTCTGTAATCGTCAGTTAACGTCGCTGAGCATATTCCGCAAACATAAATTACAAACTGCCCTTGCCTATCTGCCTGGGCTGCACATGGTGTGTATTTAAAACACACAAAGATCCCCAGACAGCCTTAACAGACTGTTGGGGTAAGTAATGTTAACGAGCACCCGTGAAGGTTAAAACGGCATATGAGGAGGTGGGTGGCCAACACCACGCCTGGCCACCTTTGTCTCCCTAGTGGTGATGTTTACACACTGCACCAGGTACTCATTTGAGGCTGACTCGACCTCGGGGAAGCCCAGGAGCGATTCAGATAATCGTCACTGGTGTTGGCCGTGAGCGGAAATCGAACTCGGGTCACCGGGTTCGCAGCGCAGTGCGCTAACGGCTACACCACCACTCCCCACGGTGTGCGTATATATAGAGAATTACCTTAGTGTTTTGACACCGGCTAAAAAGGTTTCCGCGTATCAGATCACATCGTCTTGCGGCCGATTTATTTCTTTGTGACAGATTGGCCAAGTGGGAATGTCCCTCGCTCAACTCCGGAGCTCTTTAGTCTGGCACGAAAACAAGGGTGGGATTGTGATTGTAAACTTGACGTAATTTGCCCAGTTTGTGTGGAGGGAGGTGGTGGGTGAGTGGAGGTGGGGTGGGGGTGGAGGGGTTGATCGTTCGATTCCCACAGCCGCTTGGTTAAAAAAAATGTTTACAAGTTAATTAACAACGTGCTCAGTATACCCAGAGTTTCGTCAAGGAGCATAAACCATCGCACAAACTCCGGTAATCCTCCCAGCGGCTTTTGGCGAGCCATCGAACAAAGACAGTCACTGCATCGCGCGCTTTCGTATGCGCTTTCGTATGCGCTTCTGCGGCCGTCTGGAACGCTCTTCCGATATTAGAAAGCCACTGGAGCTACGCATTTTTTAATCATGTAGATTGAAAAATTCTTTATTAAGAAATAATTTTTGTGTTAAGTTTGTTGTCCTTCCCCCGCTCCTTCGATTAGCATGGTTAGCTACGTACGGTGCTGAAGAAGTTCAACATACATACACACGTACAGAGTTGGACATCAGGGATACTTCTGCCGTGTGATGGTCAGCACACTCGACTTGCCAGTGCGACATCTTGGCAAGGCAGATGAAACAATGGGGCAAGTGAAATCGCCTCTGTCCACCAAAGCAGTTTGAATGGACAAACCACAGTTGATCAGCAGTTCGCATCTAGCATGGCAAAGTAGGTCAAATTCCCTCTAGAAAGGCTCTCTAGAGCTCCTTCTAGTGGATACTCTTTCGCTGGCAGTGGCGTGAGCAAGCAATTGCAGGGCTGCACCTTTTACCTTTGATGTACTACCTAGATCAGGGGTGGAGAAGCTTTTTTCTGCCAAGGGCCATTTGGATTTTTATAAGATCATTCGCGGGCCATACAAAATTATCAACTGAAAATTTTGCCTGTTATATTTGGTCAAACATTTAATTAATTCACCCCTAATGTGATGGCTGGAACTGCTTCGCTTTGGTGAGGCGTGTAATGTTAGCTGGTATTCATGATGTTGCTACTCGCAACTGCTTTTCCAGGTTTGCTCATAGATTTATTGAATTTCGAGTCCTGCCTGCGGTTGCCTTGGCAGGGCCAGACCAAATTATTTCACGGGCCTTATACGGCCCGTGGGCTGGACGTTCCCCACCCCTGACCTAGATAGACCCTAAGGCACCTGTGATATACATCGCCCAAGCAGAACAATACTGTGTGGGTGCCTGTGTTGAGAACTACAATGACAAACAAGACGGGGTTAATCGTCAAACACTGCACGTCCAGCGCGTGTTAACGTGCTCTCAGACAAGCGATGGGAAGAGATAATCCTCATTTGCGGTGCCAAGCCAGTGACGGAAATGCCATAGTCACCATTGCCTGCTCAGGAAAACCACTGGTGACTTAGCTCAAAGTGGTTCCCATTTTAACCTCCGCAGACAAATAATGTTCTGAGCTGACAAATGATGGTTTGAGCTGACACCAAACTGAGATTTGAAAGCTTGTGATTTCAAGAGCTCCGTGATCGGCGCAAATTTGGTCGGCTAAATATACGGGCAGTGTATATCGTTACAATTAAGTATATGTCACTTAAAATGTATACTGTACATACAGAGAACTCGACACGTCCGTCAAGAAGAATCGTGTCTAATGTCATTATTAATTTCGAGTTTTCTTCTTCCTGTGGGGGGTGACCTCAAATCCGTCGTTGACAAAAACTCGACAAAGAACCCGGAATGAGTTGAGATGAAAGGCCGATGAGTGTTCAAAGATTATAGCTGTCATTTTATTAAAAAACGCCCTAAATTCATTTCAAAAGATAATTCACGCATTAATTAATGTCAATGGAAGTCAGTTTGAACATTTGTTCAAACATATCCCATAACACTTGTGATTAGTAAAATATATATATATGAGAACCCTATGTGGCATGACTTTTGAAGCACCCTTGTATATCACTGCAAATGTAAACTGTTTTCATATTACAACAACAACAAACTCAGCACATTCATCAAGAAGAATGCCTTAGGAGTAACAATATACAATATATAACAGGTGACGTTCCAGGTAATGGCTTCATATAAATATATATTCCTTCTAAGGCCACAACGTTATTAACGAACCAGCTTGTTTGCCCGTCCAAGGGCCGGTGTATCTTGTAGCAAATCTGAAATATTCAATAGAAAAATTGTTCAGCTCATGGTTATTAATGAGAAAGGTGCCCCATGTGGAGTGACGTCACCCGCTCATGATTATTAATGAGGGGAGGGGTGCGGCATGTGGAGTGCGCGACCTTCTTGTGCGTAAGTGTAAATTTCCACGCGGGCATGAATATTAAAGAAGGGGGTGGGGGCTCTTTTGCAGTGACGTCACACACAGATGTAGCACTGTGCTGCGTAGATTTATTTTTACCATCACTTTCTGTAAAGAAACGTCACATTTGAAGCGACTTTGTGTAATAACTTATTTTATTCGGCTCGACCTTCCTCTGCGTTAGCGTAAAAATCCACCCACTCATGAATATTAATAAGGGGGGGGGGCTCATGTGGTGTGACGTCACGCGGGGGGTGGGCCTCATGTGGAGTGACGTCACGCGCGGGACGGACAGACATTTCTGGGTGATTATAGCAGGCAATGTTTCGTTCTTAATCTATGCAACTTTTTTTTATTTGACCAGGTAAGGCTCACCGAGCTCAACAAAGTGGCTTGTAACATGTATATTTACAGCAGCCAAATTCTCGAAAAGCACGTTGATTATTATAAATGTGAAGGGAAAAACCGGAGAAGTTGGAGAAAAATCCACGTGACCACGGTGAGAACATGCAAACTCCAAATATACAGCAGCAGGCGTCAGGGTCGGGATCGAACCCAGGCGAGGTAGTTCACATCTCGCCACCGTGGCGCCCAAAATTTATTTCTGCTTGTGCACAACTGTGTGGAAATAAGAGTTGTCATGAATACTTCATTAAAGACTTAAAACAACAAGGGACCGTGTTACAAATAACTTATTCAGTGAATTTGATTTATAAAAAATCTCGCCAAATCTCAACGATTATCCTTTGCCGGCTACTCCCGCCGCTTTGCATCAAAGGCTTAGAGGTCTGCTTAGCAACTGTGACCTGCAGAAATGTTTGATGAAAATGTGCTTAAAGCCCAGCAGCTCCTATTAAAGAAAAAGCGAAATTAATTAATAAATTGAATTAAATGTACAGATGATTATCCTAATCATGTCAAGCACGTGGACTTTTGTGATAACTCTATTAACTTCCAAGCGCTTGTGGCTCAGTCTCAGTCTCATAAGTCTCACGTTCTCCCAAACATAAACATCAGCATGTGTCGTTGTGGAGAATGAACGCAAGGAAACGAAATGTTTATCGTGTTACGTATAATATTATTTATATTCGTATTAATATAATTTAGTGCCCAACTAGGACCCATACCTAACAGGGGGTGTTTCTTTGCTCATAAAGATCTGGCAGTCGACCAGCATTGGTCCGAGCGAGGCCGACTCTGAGGATGAGATGTTCAATGCCAAAACGGTCCAGCGTTTAGTTGCGCCAAACCAATGCTCCCGAAATGATGCACTCCAAGAAGCATGGCATGGAACAACTTTTGTTTATTTTCAGACGGAATCACCAAGCTAAGGCTGATGGTTTATGCATTTGTTTGCTTGTCAATTTTTCTTTCTCACATTCTACGGCGTCTCTTTGAAATACTTGGCCTCGGCGGTCGACGTGATCAAATCAAGCGCCGCCACCGCAACTTAAAAATCTTTTACGCGGGGCACGACGGTTGTGATGAGGCGAGGGCGGAGGAGACTGGGTGGGGAGGCAGAGTGCACTGGATTGGGAGCTGAGCTGATGGGGGGAGGAGGAGGCTTGCAAGCCAAACGGAGAGAACCCACCATGTGAGATGTCTCTGGATAAGAGCCCAGGAGCGGCCTTTTGTTTACGGGACACGGGAGGAGTGGGGATGTGGCACGGAGCCAACGGAGCAGTGTCCCTGGGACAGACAAAACAAACGCGAGCAAAGGGGCCGGCTGAGCCAGAATTCAGTGACCACTAAGGGAGAGAGAGTGTGAGAGAGTGGCTAGGGAGAGTGGGAGAGAGGGAGAGAGAGAGTGGCTAAGGAGAGTGGGAGAGAGAGAGAGAAAGAGTGTGAGAGAGCGGCTAGGGAGAGTGGGAGAGAGAGAGTGAGAGAGCGGCTAGGGAGAGTGGGAGAGAGAGAGAGGGAGAGCATTATCCAGACGTGACTCATTTGGGCACTACGTCATCCAATTGCATCATCTTGTTTATAGGCACAAAAGCGGCCGGGGAGAGAGGAAAGAGCGCGAGAGAAAGAGAAGAAGGGGGGGGATACAAAAAAGCCACTTAACACGTACACAGGCGTAGGGGGACGGACGATACGGGGCTCCCAACAACGGGGGCATTCATTTAAACAGCGCGTACAGAAGCGTACGTGTTCAAATGCATTCGCCGAGTAAACGTATGCATTTTTAATCATTCATAACCGACTGGAATGTGTATTTTGGCAAAGGTGAAAAACAGGTCAAGGTGTTATCCTGCTGAAATCAGGAATGAGTGGTTTTCACTTTCTTTCGGGGGGTGTGGTGGAAAATTACACATTCCTATAGCCAAGGCCAAGTCAATCCATAAGAGGGAGCAGCCAAGAGATGATGGTCTGGCCTGGTGACCACAGCGATCAGTCCGTTTAAACAATCCAGAACGTGAATAAAAGTTCCACAACCGTGATTTTTCGACTTGTTGCCACTTTCGTCTTCTAAATTACACCGCTTGTGTATCTGTTCTAAAGTGGGCAGGGTTAACTCCTCAGGGTAAAATACTCAAGGTTAACGCCTCAAGGATAACGCCTCAAAGTTAACTCCTCAAAAGGCCTTTCTAAAAAATTCCCACTGAGCTAGTCGGACCGGACATCCACTCCTGTCACTTTCCCCCACTAGGTGGTACTCATTTTATCTCACCTAGAGGGATGATTGCTTGAGTTGACCCCCCCCCCCCCACTAGGATTTGAACTCGCAGCATTCTGATTGGATGTCGGACCGCTGCATCTCAACGCTAGAATTATGCAACAAATAACCATCGCACAAATTCTGGCGGTTCAGTGTCCTCGTCCGCCTGCTAACGCCTGCGTGATAACTGTGCTACAGTGGTGTTTATAAAGTCCAGTGGCGCCAGTAACAAGGAGGTTCTTGCCTGCATAACAACATACATCCAAAGTTTGACAATTACCTGAAACGAATTCACAAACAAAGTGGAACTTGTCCCAACAAAGCCACAGCATAGTTGCTCAGGTCTACATTGTATAGCTAAACGGGAGAGGCAAAGGCGCAGCGCTGCAAGTGCTTGCTCACGTCACTGCTGCCAAAAAGGCCCTCCCGTGACCGGGAACTCTAGCAACGGAAGAGGTGTCAAACAGTCCTGCAGGTCGGAGTTACACACACTTTACCCCACCACACACAACCTGCCGGATCGACCAACTCCTTTACAAAACACACATACAGTAAACCTTGGATTGCGAGCATAATTCGTTCCAGAAACGTGTTTGTAATCCAAAGCAATCGTATATCAAAGCACTCGTATATTAGTTGTGATCACGTGACGCTCGACAGACAAAGCGTATACACGTACTACTCGTATTGCAAGACCTCGCTCGTTTATCAAATTAATATTTATTTAAAAAATTTGCTCGTCTTGCAAAACACTCGCAGACCAAGTTACTCGCAATCCAAGGTTTTACTGTACATATAATGAATGCTTGGTGGGGCCCCTCACCTGGTTACATGAAACTGAAACAACAAAATAACTGTACGGCATGCGATTACTTTGGGTGATAGCGAGATCGTTCCACTTGAGGCTCAGCGACCAGGGCCCCAACCGCAGAATGCTGGTAGCACGCCGCATAACTCACCAATGTGCCCTTGGTTAATATAGCGCAAGGAACAAAAAAACTCCCCTCATGGCCGACGGTCTGCCTTAGCTTCGCAGCGGGATAATTTTCAATTTACACCAAATGCTGATAATCCTCGACTAGCCCTTATTAGGCTCAGCTCCTAACAACCCGTCGCTCGTAAGTACATCCCCATCCAGCAGATACTTGCCTTCTACATTTGAGATGCTGCAGCAACAACCTTTACTCGTGTCCTCGCAACGCTAGTGAGTACGGCGCGCGTGCTCTGATTGTAAGCGCCGTCGCGAGCTCGGGTGTTCTTCACCATCACCTATGCCCCCCCCTCAACCACCGGTTTTTGCCATACGCTTGAGCAGCGACATGTTCCACTCGACATTAGGAATGGCTGTTTTGACACCGCAGTGTACGACCACAGTGGGAGCATGGGGCGAAAGAGCCTTCAGGGTTACAAACATGAAGCCGAATGTTTCCTTGCTCATAGCGAGCATTTGACAATGCTCTAATGTCGACGCATTTATATTTACGTGATCTAACCCAAAAAACCTCCATTATGGATATTGGTCGTGAAAGCCTCCATGTTAAAATACTCAAGTAAACTGTGAATCCCGATACAGGAGTGAAAACTCCACATCCCTATGGTAGGAACCAGTGCATCCATAGCACGTATATAGTTTTAGAAGGATAGGTATGTGTATATAAATATGAAACTATTATTATAATCATCATCATCAATTCCCTCACTGTGGAATAATCTTTTAAAAAATACCATTCTTACAAACGCTGGCCTCCTAATGGAAAACTTGTTGAATTACGTCGACGTATAAGACAGCCAGGTTGACGTTTAAAAACTCCCCGTGCCATTGCTGACAAAGCATTTGAATAAATACTCTCGCTCCCACACCGAAGTAATGCATCAAAAATGTATCCACATGCCACTGGTCTCAGCGCCAGAGCTAAGACTCGTGGCATGTGGGTGGTGGGGGGGGTGTTGACTCAGTCCATCATCCCTCCGGGTCGCTAAAAAGAGTACCACTTTGTGGGGAAGTCAATAACGGTTTGGCATATGGACAGACTCGGCTCCTCGTAGAAATGTAATTTCCACCACTGGCTCAGGGCTACGATCCAGAAACGAGTGTCGCCTCGATGCTCACTTGCGCAGGAAAACACTCCCGGAGGTACGAGGAAGTCACCGTGCCTACAACCCACCTTCCTCTTCCATCATCCTCGCCAAGCGCATGTTCGCTTCATCAATCGCACCGTTGGCAGACAGGCGATAACATGCGCCCCGATTGGTCGATCGCACGGATCACTCCGGAGCTGGGCTTTCCCACCACAAGGCTCGAGTCTCGGTAAGGAGGGGTGGGGGGGGGGTAGGCGAAGATTAAACGGATGAGAGCCGTCAAGCCGTGGGTGAAACAGTGCGGAGGAATGTAAGGGCCCGAGTTGATAAGAGCACTACACAGCGCACCTTTGTCACATTCCCACAAACGTACATCTATCTAAAACAAAAAACTATACTTTTTTATTTTACAAGCTAAGGCCCACTGAGCTATACAGCTCTTTTTCAGAAGCGACCTGGCCACAAATGATAGCTCAACGAAGTGGCTGATCATCGCGTGGGAATGTATGGCAGACAAAAACTCTGAACACGTGTTGATACTAAATGTGGAGGGAAAAACTGGAGCACCTGGAGAAAAATCCAAGCGACCACGGTGAGAACAGGCAAACTCCAAATAAACAGGCATCGTCAGGGCCAGGATCAATCCCATGACCTCCTGCATACCAGGCGAGGGAGCTAACATCTCGCCACCGTGTGCGTCTCTCAGCAGCCCGGACCTTCGTGTGTTCCCGCTGGACCAGTCACTACACTGTCTCAGCTAGTCCCCGTGGCTCTATCGCAATAACAACAAAATTCAGCAGTTGAAAAGGAAGGGTTATAACAAAAAACAATTGCTATTTGAATTTTAATTTCTTAAACACGGCAGCGTATTTAAATTGATCAAGCGCATGAGCAGTTATCATTTTTGTAGCGCTACGAACTTCCCCCTGCACTAGCCGGGAGGTGCCATGTCGGTGCATCTGACTCGCAATGCTCAGATGAGTAGAGGCAGTGACCATCTCCTGTTTTCCATAATAAAGCTTTTTTTTAGTTAGGTCGCAGCCAATTAGTACGGTTTGGCACGTAAACAAAATGTGCCAATTAGTTTACTACTTCAGCCCACCGTGTGTTGGAGAGTGAACACACAGCTGTGTCGGGTGATGGCGGGTTTAACGACACATTTATATTTATGAGATCCAACCCACAAAAAAAACATTATTACGGAGAATATTGGTCGCAAAAGCCTACGTGTTAAAATATCTCCTGTTTACCGCCCTGAGCCAGTGGTGGAAATTCCACATTCCTGTGGTGGGGGAAAGTCTATCCATAGGACAACCACTGGTGATGGTCTGAGTGAGCGCCTGCCCCAACCAGGAATTGAACTCGCAGACTTCAGCTTGCGAGCCGCGGAGCCACCTGGAGGCTTCAAATTTAAAATCCCATTTGAGGTTCACTCAACTCATCGTTCCTCAAAAACTGCTGCAGTTACTACGTTTTGGGAAGTCACGGCAGCTATGGCCCTGGCACAAGAATAGAATATCGACTCTCCGCCACTTGTTCAGAGCCGCGACTGCCCTCCCCGCTCGCTGTGGTGCCAAGCATTGACACAACGTGAGCAAACATTACCCACAATGGGCATGCAGGTTCACTCCGCAGGTACAAAACACGACTACAAAACGAGCTCTTTTGATGCAATCAACAGGCAATGGGGGATAAATGCAGCCACATTCTTGTCGTGTCCCCTTGCAAGTAACCGGCCACGTCAGCCATGTCTGGGGAAACCAAAGCTGCAGCTAGCTGGCCGAATTGTCACGATACCGGCCAACACGTGGCCACAGTTACACCTCCCGCCCAGGCCTCAGTTCTCCAAGGCTGCAGGGCCAGCGCTCCGTGTTGTTCTTCAGCTCAATGTCGAAGGACAATCCTGCGTCTGAAAGCGACGTCTTGCATAATTTAGCCACATCACACAATATCGACGTCGTCTGTTTACAGGAGACCCATATTTCAGATGACCAGGCGGGGCGTTTCCAGACAGCTGGGTATGACCTTGTCTGATACTGACTTTACCCAGAATATGGCCGTGCAATGAATGTGAAATGTGAACTGGTTGGCGTCGAGCCGCTGCCACCCTCTCTTGCCTGCGATGCAGGACGCATTGGCGCGCTTATACTGTCTGCAATGTATACAAGCAGCCGCCATAAAAAGTGGGGGGATACGCAGCAGCCAGGTGGAATCAGGAATATTCACCGGACCTCTGCTGGGCCAGCGCAGCTCACGGCCATCAAATGCCAGCGTCGTGCAGCGTTCCGAACAACTGCCCCAGGAGTCGGCACCGCCCATCGTTTGTCCACATCGGACCACAGCTACCCATCATCAGGAGCACCTGAAAAACCCGCTGGAAATTCCGCAAGGCACAGTGGACAGACCTGCGCCGGTAGAGCGTAGCATCGTCTGCATCCCGAGCACCGTCTCAATAGTGTGAAGCGTACCCGCGCTTTATGAGGGCACTGACAAAAAGCAGCCACCAAAGACCACAACCGCGTGGTGTTTATTCCATCTATACCCCATGCCTCGATGCTGAGTGTGCCGAGCTACTTTGACAATGTGAACAGTCTGGTGACCCGGAGGCAGCGTCACATCTGATTGACAGGCTCGACATCGTGCGGCGTTCCCGTTGGGAGGAACTAATCAGCAATGCAGATGCACTTCCGCGGCCGTCTGGAATGCTCTTCCTCCCGATTTTAGGAAGCTACTGGAGCTACACACTTTTAAATTTAGATTTAAAACTAATTTCTTTAGAACTGATTGTTGTGCTTAGCTTGGTGTCCTTTCCCTCCGCACCTCCGATGAGCACGGTTGGCTACGTACGGTACAAAAGAAATTCAAAATACATACATACACACGTACAAACCCTTCACCGACAATACCTTGGCAGCAAAACGATTAGAACGTGAAGATCCGCACCTGCTCGACGTGAGTGGCGGCAGCGGCAACGGACCACGACGGGGTGAGAGCTCTTGCCTCTGCGTCCTTCATTCACCTCGCTCGCTGCACCTCAGGGGTCGTCCTGCCACAGACGCAACAGCAGCAGGCAGCAGCAGCAGCAGCAGGGAAGGAACCAAGTTTTAATGAGGACAAACTCTTGCACCGAACACGGAGGAACTCATTATAGCATCGTGAATGACCCGACGCAGAAGATCCCTGACCTAGATCTTCCATGAAGGTTACGGGCAGCTACCCTAAAAAAAAACGCATTCGCACGAAAACCACGGCAGCAACAACAGCTGAAGCTTGATGATGCACAGTGTGGGGGCGACCGCTGCCAACACCCAGAACAGAAGCGTGGGACGTAAAGTGACTCAATGCCCGACTTGGTCGTCGCAGCAACACAATCCGCACAACTCCTGACGCAAATATCTGGCTCAACCGCCACAATGTAAAAAGTATAGTTGTTGCTCTACATCAACATCAGCCAAATTAAGACGATCGCTATCATACAAATATTAACAGTAAATATTGGCCCACTTACGAAGCATACAAGACCCAGGCAGCACATGCAGCCAATAAGTGTGTGCCAAGCATTTTCACGACCGCCCATCGGCCTCGATGCAGCGAGACTCGGGTTCAACTGGAAAGCCGGGCCCTAATTCCTGCGCTTGAGCACGAAGCCACTACCACCACCGACAGCCTGGGTTTGAATCAGGAGAGCTGGCCTTGAATAAGCCAGGTCACCTAAGCGCAGGCATCTGATATGCCCATGGAAGCAACAATGTTATTCCTGTAATATTCTGTTCATGAAAGCACCGTAAAATATACATTGATTTAAAGCTGCTGAAACATGTATGTACGGAGTGTTCAGTTTTCTAAGTAAAAAATAAAATCTCCGTAGTTAATGAAGCTTCCGACAAGCCTGACTGCACGCACAGATAAGCGCCGATGCATTAGGAGAAACTCTTAAGACCGCGAAATGAAAATCTCAACCACTTAACCCTCTGCGAGTTGGGCGTTCTGTTGCGCGAGCGAGGACATGCGTACATGTGGCACGTTGAAAAATAGCCGCCGATGGAAAATATCGATGTTGGAGACACGTTGCCATTTTACAATGCTTTAAGCCAAGACCTGAAGAAAATCACTTATTGATCTGGCTCTGCGCGTTCGTTTGTCTGAAGTCGATCAAATACATCAACGGACGCTCAAAAATCCCCCTTTATTAAATCTCACAAGAACCCGCTCACAAGTAATTGGTGAATGTTGAAATAATTCAAGAGATTTCATTAAGGCATCTCGCTCGGATACTGCTCATCACTTTGGGCTGAACAGACCGTGAATGGAAATTTCACATTTCTAATGGTGGGTGCAAGTCCCCCTCTAGAGGACAACCAATGTTGAGTTTGGCAAAAAGTGGTACTTATTTTATCAACCCTTTGGGAAGGTGATGATCTGCACTTATGACCACCTGACCGATTTTACCGCTATGCCCGCAGCACCACCCAACCGCAAAGTACAGTACAACGTCGCATATCCGACCATCACACATTCACCCTGACCAATTAACCGCCCACATCCGGTGCAGTAATTGTGCCTGGTGCCACTGTCATTTCCAACAGACGTTCCCATAACCGACATCGTTCATACATTCACCTATACCTCAGACCCCCAGCGAGTCGGATGCGTGATGTTGTCCCGTAGCAATCGTGCGATGAGTGTTCTGTGCTCCTGAGATGATGCAAGGGTCGGTGGATTTTTGCACGCTTCCGAGACTTCGAACCCCACCGGGCAGCCGGGGGTCCACGGAGGTGGCAATGCAATCCGGCGCGTTCATGAAGCCACGAACCCAAGCGAGTTGGACGTGCGACATTGTCCCGTAGCAAGTGGCAGTGAAAAACCGCTGAGTTCATAAATCCGCGGGTGCAGACCTTCCAGCATCGTCGCATTTGTACGCAACGGATTTTGTCGTGCCGGTAACAGAGGAGTGTGCTCACTTGCACTGAGCACGCACCTCTGTGGAAGGGGGGAAATATCCCAATGTGGGGCGGGGGGGGGGGTGAAGGCTTCTAAGGCCCTCCTTAGAAGCCTTCACACCAAGGGAGGCCTCCCTAAATAATTACAGTAGTTCCTCGGTTTACGATGCCCATCGATTCACGATATTCCGATGAATGATCCGCCTCCCATAGGATCCCCCCATTGTTTCTATGAACGATAAATGTTCGATTTACGATATCATACGGCCGCCAATTTTGGCCAATCGGAGCGCTCCTAAGTGGACTCAGCAGACCTTAGCCAATCCGCGACGCCCTTTTGAAAGGAGACTCTCCTTCCAAAAATAACGTTCTCCCACCCCAACTTCTTCATGAACCCCTAACGTATAAATATTTAATTGCTGCTCTATTTCTGCACCTTTTTATGCTCTGTTTATTCATTATTTATCCATGTTTCTATTAATATCGATGCTTCAATATGTTCTTATAACGTTTATTAAAATTGCGTGTTTAAATATTATAAACTATTGTTTTTAGGTTGAAAAAGGTTGACTTCCGATCGTCTTGGAACAAATTAAGCCTTTAACATGCGTTTCCTATATTCGATTAACGATAATTTCAATTAACGATGGTTCTCATGGAAACAAATTAATACCGTTAACCGAGGGACCCACTGTACTTTTAAATATCCTTTCTTGAGAGAGTCCACCATTGCTCACAGTAAGAATACGTCAGAGCATGCACGAAGGTGTCTCCACTTTACACGTCAATGCAATCTCATTTTTTATTAATTTTTTTGTTTCTTGTAAAGCATCGCAAAACTTTACCGTTTTTTCACATTTTTCATTTGATTTGCCAAAGGCTGAGATTTTTTGATTTGACGTTTTATGTTTTTTTGCGACTTGCCACCAATTTAACAAAAGTGCCGCCGCCGTTCGGGGTAAACAAACAAAAAGGCTCCGTGGCCTCCTGGTGCGATGTGAACAAGAATGTCACTAACGAGGTTCAACGACCAAAACGGTTTTCATCGGGAGCGATGTTTTTCAGCAACGTTCCTAATGCATGGAAACCATTGTCTGGTTACATTATTCCAAGTATAGTCAGCAGGGGACTGCCCCGCACAAAAAAAATCGTACGGCTCTTTCCTGACTCTATAGGCAAGGGACATCCATGAACATGTGGTATATTGAACGGTTATATGAATGCGAAGAATAAATGTCCTTCTGGAAATCCATCAGTCAGCAAAACCTCTCAGGAAGGTATAATTTCAACCGCTTGGGAAGTCCTTCCGCAGGCCTTTTATTACCACACTGCTTGGCGCATGCCAATAAAGTCAAATTTTTAATTAAAAATTTAGCCTGCATATTTCAACAAGGCCAAATATCTGGAAAAACACATATCTAGAGAGCCTAATTTTTTTTTTACGCGATCGCTGGTGATGGAGATGAGACCACCAGCACACGTTACCGCTGCAAAGTGCGGCCGCATAACGGGGCGGCTGACTGGATTTTGCAATCCACGTTTCTCGGCGGTGCCGACTACTAGGCGCTTCGACATGGGGGAATTATCGAGCCCCCCTCCGCGGATTCGCTCAGCAACTTCTGCAACGTCCCGATAATTATCACACACGTGCCAATGCCGCAGCTTAATCGCAAAAGCCGGCAGCCTCGTTGTTTGCAATGACACCCGCCTACACTGTCTGGATGGACGACATGCAAATTAGGCGACTTACCATAAGGCTCGCCGACGACAGTTAAACACGCGAAAAATTGCTCCGTCAAGTTGAGTAATTGCCATCGCAAAAAACATTTGCACCCCAGGGTCTCTCGGCGATAAGGCTGCCGATCATTTTATTTTCCCATCACTGAAAGGCACGTCCATTTCAGGGGCATTTCGCGTCGCAATTAATTTCATTGGCCGAAGCGGCAAATCACACTCGATACTCAACGAGCGACCCCAGCCGCCAGTGATGGCCAAACGACGCTATCGCAAACCGGCATGACAAAACGTGTGGCGCAGCGAAGGATTTATTAAGAAGGATGGCTTAATGGAAGGATTACGTTCAAAGCCGAGCGTGCGGTTTACCGCTCCCATAATAGATGTTAGCGCGGTCACATCTGCATGAGCGCTGAGGGGCTGGCGGAGGCAAGTCGCGGGATTTAAGCCCCCACGATGCTGCCTCCACCGCGTTATCTGCAGCGCAACGAATGCACCGAACCGTGAACCTCGTCTGAGGGATAGAAAAAAGCCAGAACGCAGGCAGAACCGTGGGTCCCCCATCCCGCTCGCGTGACCCGCACACGTGAGCGAGCGAGCAGCATCGCAGGCCTCCCGAGCGTGGACTTGGACCAAATCAATCCTCGCAGAGGTCTCTGTCACAACGCGGCTGCGACACCGTAGCCAGACGAGGCCCCTTCACGCGACTCTCCTCTACATAGCGCCGGCCGAGCGATCTGTTGATCGCGGTTGACTGCGCGTGTTACCCAGGCCTGCATCTTTAGCGAATGTCACCGGCTCAGCGGGCTATATTTAACATGGAACATCACTCCTACGCCGTGGCGGCGGGGGGCAGAGTTCCCATTGTATCGCTAATTGCAGAGGAAAAGCAAAGGCATACTTCAAGGTTGTTTGTTGCCGAGGGAATGACATTCCTGCTGCCACTTACCAAGCCCCGGCGCCACGCTCTCCCCCCCGTTCCTCAATCACACAAAGCCCTCCAGAAGATCGATACACAAGCGTCAATTCTCCACATGGTCCGGCACGCACGCAGTACATGCACACCAATGGTGTACATTACCTTTTGGCGGCGGCGTGTTTGCCACCTGTTGCGGAGGTTCAAACGGTTCGAATCTGGCAGCCGCCTTAATTGTTACTGCCGAGTGGATTAACCATAAAAATACTACGCGCCGCCCGCTTCACAGTTGACGTGGAAGATCCCGTGGTGTCATTTCCAGGAGTAGGCCACTGTGCAAGTCCAAATTTCCCAATGTATGTAGAACTTCTTTCGCGCCGTACGTAGCCAACCGTGCAAATCGAAGGTGCCAAGTTAAAAAGCTACCTGCAAATTACTCAATTTATGCACAGCAGCAATCTATGCCCTTTACTGGCAGACGAATAGTCATTTACAGGCCAGGTGACAGTCACCAGCTGTCCCTGGTGTTCGAGATGAGATGATGTTCAGTTCTCCGAGACTCGCTTGGGTATACAAGGCGCTATACCAAAAATCATTATCGCTGTTGTTGGGTGCAGTGCTTCTCCGCAAGCGCGTATCAAGGCGAACCACCGCAGGTGAGAGCAGGTTGTGAGCCCAGCCGATTTCGGCTCCCCTCTGGGGATATATAGAATACACCGGGGTATCGTGTTTGAGGACGTGTTGGCTTAGGAAAGGCCCAGGGCTAGGTGGAGATGCCATTTCTGCCGGCGACGCCGTACGTATCCTGCTCGACACGCCGTCATCCACCGGCACGCGAAGCCGTGCATTTCTCCGAGCTGCGTCGCACCAGTTCCCCCCGCGTGCGACGAGCTGCCCTTATAACCAGCCGCGTTCACTGCTGGGAGATTGGGGCAAGGCGGTGGCGCGCAGACGGTTCGATCTCTCCATCGCGCGCACCGTCCCTGTTGAGCAGGCGGGGGTCGGGGGGGGGGGGTAACGGGATTAGCCGGTGCAGCAGAGGGCCTTGTATAAACGGGCCGCGCCCCACACGGCCGGGGATCGGTGCTCCGGCACAGGTTTTTCCGAAATACCGGCCCCCCACCACACCCACCCCCACACCTCTGCGCTGCCTTTTCAATCGGCCAGCAGCAGCACACCACCTCATCAATGGTGATTTACCTTTGTTGGTAAAAGCGAGAGCAATGGTGGGAATTTAAGAGCGGCAGTAAAAAAGGGCAAAAACCCCAGGGCCTGCCCAGGACACGCTGCTGCTTGCGGGACGATGTCGCTCGGCTGGCCTGAGAACGCCTGGGAATTCCCCAGGGAGAACTAGAGTCTGTGTATAGTAGTGTATAGTGTAGTGTATAGTGTAGTTTATAGCAGTGTATAGTGTAGTGTATAGTAATGTAGTGCTGGAGTCTGTCACCAGGGAAAGGAAGGTCTGGACCGTCCGACTCAACATGCCACCGCCGCGAACCTCATCGGCACAAACGAACCGACTAATGGAATGGAACGGACGTAACAAGGCCATTATCTTACAATGAGCTTAATATGTACTGAACGTTGTAATGCACGCAAGCGACTTCCAGACGAACATGCCACAAAAGCAGGCAGTAGAGATAAAGACAACAAAGGGACTATGCTGAAAATTCCACAGGATGCCATTAAAATGAATTTCCACCGCTGGCTCAAGGCCCCCAGTTGAGACTGGGACCGCCAATGCTCATTTGAGCAATGAGACACCGAGCACTGCCTTGGTGTAGACCAGGAGGATGGAAAAAAACCTGCGGCTCTATAAGGACTGCTTCGTGTCTTTATTTATTAAGCACCGCAGTCTCGTATTCGCCGCGGTGGTGCATTGCAGCTCATGAAATATTGAGGGTTGTTTTTTCTTTTTTACCAAATTCTAAAAAAAAAGTCTCTTCTTGTGATTTTGGTTTCCCACCCCCACGGTGTAGACCCTCGTTTAAGCCGACTGACGGATGCCAAATCCAATTGTGGTAGTCTCATAGGTCGCATAGCTTCATAAACCCGTCGAAACATTTAATCAATAGCAGGGGCCCGTGGTGTACAGTGAACTCTACAACTATTATTCGCTCGATCTCTCCGGCGTTATCTTTCTGCTCCAGAGGGCCATTGCCTGAAACGTCACCTATTGACACACTCTTTCCCTCTTCAGGACGGTGTTTTCGACGAACATGCGGCGTTTTTGTCGACAGAAATCCTGGCTACTCTCAGCTATTTCTTGCCATGGTCAATGTGCAGAGCCCTGAAGTGAACCCATGTGAGAGATGATGACAGCACAACGCAAAAAGAGAACAAACGCTACGCCGACTAACCGTAAGACGTTAGTGCTTGTAGAACAGCAACAAAACCCCTCACAAATCTTACACAAGCACAGCCCAAAAAGCACGGCACACAGTACAGTATTTTGTTTTTGAAGGTATTTTAAAAATGCCACCGCAGAGCGGGTTGGTGGCATTTGAGGAAGGAATTTTTGTGGAGAATACTGGCAACAGGGTGACTCGTGTGAGCGCGCGTCCGCACGTGTGTTTGCGTGCTTGTGCGTGCGTGTGGGGAGCGGTGGTGTAGCGGTTAGCGCGCTGCGCTATGAACCTGGCGACCCGGGTTCGATTCCCACTCACGGCCAACACCAGTGAGGATTATCTTAATCGATCCTGGGCCTCCCCTAGGTCGACTCGGCCTGAAATGAGTACCTGGTGTGATGTGTAAACATCGCCGCTAGGGAGACAAAGGCGTCCGGGCGTGGTGTTGGCCACCCACCCCCTCGTGTGCCGTGCCGGCCTTTATAGGTGCTCACTAACAGCACTTGCCCCTACAGTCTGTCAAGGCTATACGGGGGATCTTTGTCTTTATCTTTGTTGTGCATGTGTTTGCAGAGGCAGCCAAGGGGGAGAAAGCAGAGCCTGCCAGAGAACCGGCCACCACCGTAAGCGCCATACCTCCCTTCGCTGGCCAAACTGGCAAAAAAGAATGGGAGCTGTCAAGCGACGGAGCATCAGAATGGAGCCGGCGAGAAATCACCCCCAAGTGAGGAGCTCGCGCCTGAGTTCCAATTCCAAGTGGCTCACATGGCGGAGCCTAAACAGACCAAAGAGAGTCGGTTTCGGCAGACGCAACGTCTCGCATGAAATCATTCGACGGCGGGGGGGGGGGGGACTTTGACGCAACCTGACCAATGCGCTCGTCAGGAGAAGCAAACCGTGGATCATCTTCCCTGAGAAGCCCTGCAGCGCCACAAGGGCACTCATCATGATTTGGCAATGCCAACCACCTGAAGCGGTGACCCTGTGCGGAATATCGGGGGGAAAGACCACCGCTATAGGTTGGACAGGAGGCACGATGAAGAAGAACCGTGAATGCCACTCGCGTTCGGCAATCCTTGCCGGGAGAAGGAGCTCTAACGTGGTCGTTGGGAAGCTCAGGGAGGTGAAACCGAGCAAGGGCAGCGAGCTGGCGCTGCTGCTGGGTTTTAATTCAGGCGGCTGTCATGAGATTAAACTGGGTTCTCAAGTGTGGCGAGAGTTGATGGTTTCTGCCTGGTCATGGATTCACGCACAATTCATTAGTCACTTAATTCTGCGCATTCCAGGTCTTGTAATGAGTGAATAAATATAAATTAGGTTGGTGTGAATGTCATGTGTGCTCAATACCTCGCGATATGCCGCCCATGGAGAGTTCCGTGATGCCATGTGCACAATTCTCATACGACTGGGAGATAATAATAATAAAATATTTACACGTTGGATATGAACACATAGGGGAAATAAATAACGACCTCTGTGATAACATTGCCAAGCCCTTCCGTGTGATCGAGCCGTTGGCAGCGGTACACACAAGTGCAGACAACAACAACAACAACTCAGACGACCGTGGACACTCACTGCCATGAAGAAGCCTCCAGTGCCTGGAACGTCGCCAACAGTATCATTGTTTTCTCTTTAGGGGAGTGTTATTGACAAACGCGTCGAATTTGTGTTATTTGCAATAACATTATCTGCTGCGAACCGAGTGAGGTTTATCTTCACAGTAGCTCTAATGTGCGCTTCTTTCATTTACTCTCTCACTCGCTTAATCTATATACAATGTTTTATTTTAAAAGTTAAGGCCAACCGAGCTATGTAGCTCTTTTTCAGAAGCGGCTTTGCCACAAATGATAGCTCAACGAAGTGGATTATCGCGTGGAAATTTACAGCAGGCAAATACTCTGAACGCGTTTGATTCTAAATGTGGAGGAAAAAACTGGAGAGGGCCCGGAGAAAAATCCACGCAAACTTCACATATGCAGGCGCCAGGGTCGGGATCGAACCCACGGCCTCCTGTACACACCAGGCGAGGTAGTTAACATCCCACCACCGTCACGTGAAATCTCCACGCAAACGGGGCATTCACACTTCTCTTCCGCTTTCTGCGTTTGTCTGCAACAACCTTCCTATAAACTGCGAATGCGCGCGACGCATCCCGCTGTTCCAATTCCAGAATAGGCGCCTATCCTGCATCTCCATTGGGTGGCCCCGAAGCCAGTGGTGGAAATTACCCATGACTATGATAGTGGGTCAGTCTATCCAATGATTAACCGCTGCACACTCTTCTGCTGCCCCTCATAGTCTGGAACTCTCTTCACCCCAAGCCTCCCGTGGTGTTGACTCCCTGCCCCCCCCCTCTTCAAGTGCAGGCTCAGGGCCTTCATTTGTTTCTCCTGCCCGTGACTTCACTTGCCTCCCATCAACAAAATAAACACGGCCTACATTGCTCCAGCTCGCAGTGTCCCCAACTAGGTGGGGCAGCGGTGAGCCCAATTTACCCTCCCCCCTCTTCGAAAACCCAGGGGACGCAGAGTTTTGGGGACTTATGTCTGTGGAGTTTCTGTACCCCCCCACCCGCCGCCGCCTTTCCCACGTTCGCGGTTTGTGCTCCGTTACCGGTCTTGTGTTGGAAAACGATAATAAAAAACATTTACAAAAAAGAAAGATATAAAACACTCCCAGTGTTTCTGCGCAGTGTGTGGATAACCAGCGGTCGGTCGAATGTAGGACGCTGGATAAATATAAAAGTGCCGTGCAGAGTGGCACCGTCGTCATCACCATTCATTATTTATACCGTTAAGCCTCCTGAGCGCTGCCTCTCAAGGTGCCAGAAGAAGGGAGGATTTGAGATAATTACTTGGCGACGAAGTATTTTGTACGTACGTAAGTTGAACTTATGTCGCACCGTAAGTAGCCAACCGCGCTAATCGGATGTGTGGGGGAAGTGATTGGAGAACATTGACAACTAAACTTTTTTATGTTACCAGGTAAGGCCCACTGAGCTGTATACAATGCTCAAAAACAACACAGTACTGACAACAAATGATAATAAGCCAAATGGAGAAGCTAAACTGTGCTCAAAGCTACTCTCTTTCTTTTGTCCACTTCATTAGAGTTATTTTCAAGATCTAGATATCTACAAATAATGTATTTAATTTCATCTTACATTGATCAACGTCTGGTGCATTACGAATATTTCTGGGCGAGCTGATCTACAACGCTTTGTGCCAAACATCAAATACCACTTCGGCAATTCAGGAATATTCTTAATGTTGGCGCTACGCCTCTCTAAATCAAATTAACGCCAAACCGCTCGCGCGTTCCGAGATTCAGCTGTGAACGGGACACTCACCCTGCGACTGGTAGTAGCCTCGGAACAGGAAAAGGTTTTAATTGCCTTTGTGCCGCCAGCAATGAGTCACTGCGATTAAAAACTGGAACTTTTTAATTCAGCTAGAAGTGGTCATTATGTTAACGTGGGTAAAAAAAAAATCCCGCTCGACTCAATAATTACGACAAACAGAAACTCTTGGCATTTCCGCAAAGCGTCCGGATCGTGTTGATTATACGAGTAACGATTGTGCCAAACCCCTATATTTAAGAAGCACAAGCACCACAGCGGGTGAAGGAACCAGCCGAGCGGTGAGAGTGCGTGCCGAGCCGATTCACAACGGTCCGTGGGTTCAAACGCCCGCGGCCGGCCGGTGGGAGAGCGCATCACCAAAGCGCGCCGCAGGGGGTACGTGAAAGATCACGCGAACGCCTCCCACGCGGGAAGAAAAAAATAGAAAATCGTGCAACGAAGACGCGAGGGCGCATTGATTGGGTCATCGGAGTCGGAGTCGTTAGGCTCACGGAGGCTGTGCGCGGTGTCACGGTTAGCGCACCGGACCTGGAATACAGTGGTAGCCCACTTCGATCTCCTGGCGCAGGAGCTGAAATAATGGTGCAAGTTTTTTTTTTGTATCCTTCTGCCTGTCCCACACCATGGCACACGGTTGGCTACGTCGGTGAGAAAGAAGGTCAACATACATGCGGCTGTATAAATGGGCACACACCAGAAGCTAGCAACTCTGCAGGTCACGTATGGAGGTCGAAAGTGTGGGAATTTCCACCTCTTTAAAGACAAACAATTTACAAAAATGCTACTAAAACTATTTTTATTTTACCAGGTAAGGCCCACTGAGCTATATAGCTCCTTTTCAGAAACGACCTGGCCACAAATGATAGCTCAACGAAGTGGCTTATCACGTGGACATGTATAGCAGCAGCAAAATACTCTAAACGCATGTTTCTAAATGTCGAGGGGCGAACCGGAGGACTCGGAGAAAAATCCACGCAACCACGGGGAGAGAGAGACACGCAAACTCCACACATACAGCAGCAGGCGTCAGGGTCAGGATCGAATCCACAACCTCCTGTATACCAGGTGAGGTAGTTAACATATCCTCAACACCGTAGTGCCAGACATCTGGCCGGGATGGATGAGTAGACCAAATACCCTCTAGAGGGCGCTCTGTAGGGCTTCCCCTAGTGGAGACACTTCCGCAAGGAGTGCCGTGCGCAAGCAATTGCACGGCTGCGCCTTTAGCTTTCCTCATGCTCACGAGACACGCTTTGGGTGGTGCCGGTAATAATCTATCGTTTAATACTCGAGGGAAGTAGGGAATGTAACAAACGCACACCTGGTGTATCAGTTTTGTAGATAGTTAATTGGAAAATGTTAATACTCGAGTGACCATGTATTCACACCGGCCACGTGGATCGTGTGGCCTGATGCAGGCCTGATGCTGTGTCTTACAGATATTCAGAACAAATGTCTTGCCATCAAGTATGCATTGCTTACGTGCAACGCTTATGTAGCTATGAGTGCATTCGTGCTGGAGAAGAAACCTCACAAATAACGCGACTGGCATGGACATTTTTTGTGAAAATAATAACAAGTTTACGTAATTATAATTGAGCACTCTTTAGTATCGGAGCCATTATTATAGTGCCAAGGCCATCACTTGGGTTGTCATCCCAGACAGCGCAGGAATTACCACTTGTGTTCGGGTGGCAAGAATGAATTTATACTGAGGTCTGGTGCTGGTGTTACCGTGTTTTGATACACCTAGTGCTGACAGAGAAATATGTTTAGGCTTGGTCTGTTGAAAAGGTAAAGGTAGCAGCCCCAGCTAATACAAAGGCACTGTGTTTCACAGCCAAGGAAAGTCTGGCTGCAGGGGACAGTGTCGCCATGTGGTTTGACCCAAAGTGCCCGAAGAACAACCACACACACGAGGAGAGACTCCACGAAAATGGCTCAATAACCAGAAAGGGACTTGCGTAGAGTCTTTTAGAAGCCTTGTGTTGCCATGGCGATGGATGTGTGCCCCATGTGTGTGTGTGCATAGACGTGGCGTAGTGGTTCACGCGCTGTCCTCCGAACCCGGCAACTCGAGTTCAATTCCTGCTGACGAAAACCAACATCGGTGACTATTATCTAAACTGGCCCTGGGTCTCCCCTAGGTCGACTCAGCCTTCAATGAGCACCTGGTACGGTGTGTAAACATTGCCACTGGGGAGACAAAGGCGGTCGGGCGTGGTACTGGCCACCCACCCCAACGTGTGCCGTGCCAGCCTTGATAGGTGCTCGCTTTAGAGCACTTGCCCCAACAGTCTGTTAAGGCTATATATGGGATCTTTGTCTTTGTTTGTACACACAGCATTAAGTACACACGGCATTAATGCAATTGTACGTCACTGCATCACCCCTCTTAAGGTAATTGCTGTGTTTTTTTGTTGTTGTGACATTTCTCAAAAGGCCATTAGAATTTAAATAAAAATTGCCAACATTAAAATGATCATTTGAATGAGCTGCAACCATAACGGTGTCTGTCATGATGCAATCTATGGGACCTTTGATGCTTATTTGGCGTTTGATCATCTTAACATACCTGTTTTATTGGCAAAAAGGGTAGAACCAATGGGGGAGGGGGAAGGGGATCTTTGTCTCTGTGCACGGCCGTGCCCGCGCCTGAAGGCCGAGAAGCTACTCGTGCCACGTCAACACGACAGGTCAACACGGCGGTGCGACACGTGGAAACGCGGTCACGTGGGCCTGACAGAGGCTGTTCTGGGGTTCCAAAGGGGGCAAATTTCACCCCCCCCCCCCCATTTAGCAGCCACCGCTGCTTCAGCACCTCCATCCCTGCACTCAAGCTTCGTGGAGCACTGCTCTCTCTCTCTCGCACGTCCGTTCGTTATGTGGGGAAGAATGAAAATGTTAAGCCAAAGAGTTAGTCATTGTCGCTTAGGCTTGTGCTCATTAGCGAATCTAACAGGGACCAAGTCAAGTCTCCCCCCACCTGCCCCATCCCATCCCACTCTGAGCGAAGCTCAGGGGGCTACTCGAAAGCGATTCGACGCTGGCTCGAGTGAGAACCATCGCTGCAGCGTCGCAATTATTTTACGCTCATTACCACTGCGGAACGCGCTGCTGCGGGCCCCACCACCTCGGGGCGGTTGTTCACAGCACGTGACGTGCAAGGAAACAAGGACCCCTGCTGCACCACCTGGAGGAGGCATTTGCAGCAGACAACACAGCGGGGGGGGGGGGCTAATGCAGTGGGGGGGGGGAAACGACCGCATGGGACGCGGAATTTTATAATCATCTCATTTGCACAAATTCGACTGCGTTTGTTGGGATTTGTGTCACGTGACCAAGGGAGGCCAATCGTGAGACAGGGTCATGGGCGTTAAACTAAAAATAAACTAAAGCCACAAGGCTGGTTTCATTTTGAATATTGCTGCAAAAAAGGTCGAAAGTTCAAATCACGGTGAGCAGGTGACCTAGCTTGCTCGTGCCTCCGTGGCTGTGCGTGGTTAACAGGGCTTGTTCTGGAGAACTTGTTCTCCTGCTACAGGGATGCGGAATTCCCACCACTGACACAAGGCCACTGGCAAAGAAGAGCACCGCCCCATACTCACTTGAAGCAGCACGACACTGTCACAAAGGGCATCGTTATTATTCACTGCAATTCGTGGACCGACCGTTAAAAAAATAAAAAGAGCTCTGTGGGAAGGGGGCGAGTTGGCGCGTAAAATGATCGGTGTGCTGAAATTTCTACAGCACCGCTCTGTATTTACACCGTATGGCCTGCATTTAACGTAGGACCCATCATCACCACTATTAATCTACTGCCGGATGAAGGCCACCGCAACGGCCCTGCCATCTCTCACGATACCATCCAGTGTGTTTACAACTCCCATTAACTCAGTTAAAGTGATGTCCCTGCTCAAACGAGCATTCAAGCGGTGCTCATCTCCTGTTCGTGGCCCTGAAGCTGGTGACGGAAATTCCACATCCCTCCAATGGGGGCGAATCTATCCGAGTTCGGCACAAGGTGGAGCCGATTTCATCGACCACAGAAGGATGAGGGACTGAGTCAACCCCCCCAACCGCGCCTGCGAACTCGCAACGCTCCGATCGCGAGCCGCGCGCTCTGCCACCAAAGCCACCCGGGGCCCTCTAACTGGGACCCATCGATGTTGAGGGGCCACGGCCACGGCCACGCAACGGGGATGCACGGGAAGATAAGGGACCTCCCCTCCCCCCCACCCCTTGAACACCACCAGAGTCCCCGGCATGAACGGGGACCCATTGTCCTTCATCCCTGCTGTGAGCGGAAGTCACGACATCCGTTTTCTGCGGTGCTTGGAGCTGATCCGGAGGGGGGGGGGCGTTGCGGGGAAATATCGGGAGTGGAAATAGCGACGGCGTGAGTGCCCATATGTTGAACTTCTTTCGCACCATACGTAGTCAACCGTGCTAATCGAAGGTGCGATTAGCCAACCCCGAGTGCTGCATGGCCAGCCACGAGTGATGGGGCACTACAGCCAGGATGCGTGCTGACACAAGGTGACCCGCCGGGGAGGGAGATCGGGGAGGGAGGTCGCATGCCGAACAGCGGGTTGTGGGATGGGCACAGAGCGAGGGGGTGGGGATAGATACCTTCAGTTAAAGCATTCTTGAAATTCATACTTCACACCTGCGGCTCTCTGTGGAGCCAAGGAATGTTTGCTGGGTTTTTATTTAATTTTTTACACGGCCGCCGTTGACCAAACGCACGCGAAGAAAAGCCACAACCTTGCGTCCGACAACAGGTTCCTGTTGCGTGTAAATGTCGGACGAGCCGCAGGCAATGAATTGAGAATTTGGTTTCGTCACCCGGAGACGGCGGTTTTTCGATCGCCGCGTTATCACCACGGTGATCGAGCGATCTGCAGGAACATTTCGCGCGTGTCAACCATCGAGGCACACGACATGGCGCGAAGTCAATAACGAAGTTGTGCAAATTTCGATTTCAAGAGCCGACCTCGGATTCAATGCAAAAAGACGGCTGGGTGCGCATCAAGCACGGCAAACAACCACAGCAAGTTTCACCCACAAGAAAGACAGCCTCAACTCAATGCAAAGAGCTAATCCATGCTAAACAATGCAGGCTGCAATTCCGGATTCAGAAGCGGCAACAGATTGTACGGACTCTACACACAGAATTGAACTCGTGTATATTCCTTACAAACAGCCTCTGTTATAGTCTCCCTGTAATTTGTCCAATTGGCTGGTATAGCATGAGAAGTGATCAAATGTGAAATGCCCCATAGAAAGAAATATTAAAGGATGATGATGAAGATGATGATGATGTCTGGTGTAAATCAAATAGAATCGTTGACCGAGTAAGAATCAGAAAAGTGCTCGTGTCTCCATATTTACACAAAGACAAATATCTCCCCCCCCCACCCCCCGCCCATATAGCCTGCTAACAGGCTGTTGGGGCAAGTGCTGTTAGCGAGCACCTATGAAGGCCGGCACTGTGACACATGAAGGGGGGGGGTTTGGCAACTTTTACACATCACACGATGTAATGATTTACGGCTGAGTCGACCTAGGGGAGGTACAGGACTATACATAATTTGTCACTGGTGTTGGCCGTGAGCAGGAATGGAACTCGGGCCGCCGAGTTCGTAGCACAATGGCGCTCACCGCTGCACTGCCGCTCCCCATACTTACATCAGTGTGAGAGCACACTCATCTCCAATGGTGGTGACCTGGAACCAGTGGGAGGAACTTCCCCATTCCTTCGGTCGGAGCCAGCAAATCTCTATCAAAAAACCATCACCGACTTCCCACAAAGCGGCAATTGTTCTACACATCTGACAATGATGATGGACCGAAAGTTGTCCCCCGATGGTGGATTTAAAGCCTCCACATTGCGAGCCAAGAACACATTTTCTCATTGCATCACTTCCCTCAAATTCCCTCTTGGTTTTCTCATCCCATCAGGCTGGCCTCATGAAACAAATGTGTAAGTAAAAAAAAAGTACAGTAACAATAACCGAGTCGGATAGAGAGGACCTTCAGAATGCTGGACGTTTGGCGCTTTTAATAGCGCACATCCAGAGGATGGCACGAAGCGCTGAAATGTCTGCAGAGGGAGAAGCGCTATTCACAACGACATTACTTCACTGCACGCTCCACCCGTATTGATAGCATGCCCCCCCCCGCCCCGGTAACACTACGCCAGCGCAAGCTCGTGTTTGACAAGGCACCCTGGAAAGGGCTACCCCCGGGAAACCACGTGGCGTCTAACGCAATGCAATTTTACTGACAGCACCGTTGAGCGAGGAGCGGTTGGTTGGGTTTAGAGAGCACCCCCCCACCCATACACCAAGCTCAGGGTGGCCAAGTTGAGTACAATACCGCATCTTATTTAGAGCAGGGGCGGGGAGAAGTTTACATTATATTCTTGCGTGTGGCAGTAATATACGTTCAGCAGCCAAATGCCATCGGGGTCTGCGCCTAGCCACGATGAGAGGGCTCCAGGAGAGAGAGCTCGTGTAGATTCGCTGTTTCTCCTCCTCCATTGACGGAGCACGCGGACTACAGCGGTTTACCGTATTGTCAGTGGCGCGATGGTGAACGCACGGCGCCGTGAACCAAAGGCCCCGAGTCCGTTTCTCTGCTCACAGTTAAGATCAGCGTCGAGTGATATCTTGACACCAGTCCTGGGCCCCACGCTTGATTCAACCCGCTCTGACCGGTGGCGACGTACGGTCAAACAACCTCCGATAACCAACACACGTCACAAGGAAATCTTCATCAAGCAGGGGGCTGACAAAGGCCCGTGCATGATCAATACAAATATCTCAACTGATTGTGAGGTTCTGCTCATTTCCGTTGGTGACCCTGAGGCAGTGATGGAAAAAACACATTCTCATGATGAGGGCCTATTCTATTATAGCAAAATTTAAGTTGACTTCCCACACAGGAGAACTCGTATTATTAATGCATGTGTTGAATGGCTATGTAGACACGCAAGTGAGATTTAAAAGCACAAACCTTCTGCCCGGGATTGACTTTCTGCCACAATACTACCCTGTGACACAATACGGCCCAGCAGAAAAGTAAAAAAATGGGATGGTTTATCATGAATCTAACATGTTATTCACCTGTTGTAATACCTTATTCCCTCGTTATTCGTGAGGGATACGTTCCGAAATTTCTCGTGAACAGCAAATTTCGCTCGTAATTATATTGGCCAATGAAAACCTTTTGAATGATTTACCTGAAATAAATATTTAATGAAGCTATTAAATACATGAAAATTATCATAACACAAAAAAACTATTGGTGAAAATAAAAATAAGTAAAAAAAATAAATACATCTTGCAGGGTTTATCCACTTCTTTACCCACATTAACTGCCGATGGGCGAACTGCGGTGACCCCATTGACACTGCTGTAAGAGGCGTCTACTCGTACAGCGGAGCTCAAAACGACACAGAAGCCTCGACTGAATTGATCGACTTGAACAAATCGCAAGAGGACCCCCCTGCTTGGAATGAAAGGTATTCATATTGCGCTTCTCAAATCAACGATGTCACAGCAGGGTGCAACGCGGCGGCGGCGTCTGCGCGTTGAGCATGCATCTCATACCACAACGCAGCTGGGCCCATTGCGATATGCCAGCCTGTGGTAATAAGAGGCCAGGGCAGTGCGGTGTTATTAATATCGAACCCACAAGATTTGATCAATTCAGTAGCTCGGGCACCACGGTGGCGAGATGTTAACGAGCTCACCTGAAACACAGGAGGTTTGTGGGTTCGATCCCGACCGTGACGTGTCTCTCTCCCCGTGGTCGCGTGGATTTTTCTCCGGGTCCTCCGGTTTTTCCCTCCACATTTAGAAACATGCGTTTGGAGTATTTGGCTGCTATAAATGTCCACATGATGATGAGTCAACTTCGTTGAGCATATCATTAGTGGCCAGATCACTTCTGAAAAAGAGCTATATAGCTCAGTGGGCTTTACCTGGTAAAATAAAAGTTTTAGTTTAGTTTCTAGTTTACAAGAACTAGGCTACACGCTCGTGACGTACGGTTAGAGCGCCTGATAATGAGAAGATTTTCGAGTTCAACCGCTGGGCAGAGTTCAACTCAGCTCATCACCCCCCCCACCTCGCACTTCTGGGCTTGATAAAAATGAACAACACATTGTGCGAGGTCAAAAAACACGGTCGTACCACGGAGTATGGAGCAGACCGAACGAATATGGAACTTCCAACGCTCGCTTAAGGCTGTCGGCGTAGACGAGCAAGCCCCCCCCCCCGCCGTTACTTGCCCGATGGAGATGATGATGTGACTTCCAGTTGAAACGATTCCCACTTTTTTGAACCAAATGAAATGTCACCTGACACAGTGCATTAGAGCAATCTATACCTCGTGGTGTGGATTTCGTGCAATGTAAGTGAAACCCGATGCAAATACTCTCAGAGCAATAACCTTTGAGATCCCTAATCACTGTTGATACAAGGTTAAGTCGGAGTACACAAGCGCACAATAACACCAATTAGCATTTGACAAAGTGTGTTGCTTCAATTAACGTGGCTTAATGTGTTTAATGTACAGAAAATTACCTGTTAAAAAGAATTTCATTTCGAGATGAGGCGTGCATTTCGTGCTTCTGCTAATCGAGAAATTTGAATCTGTAGCATTGTCTAAACTCCGCTGCCTCCTGGCCAAGCTCTGGATATTTAAGCTCTTCTGTATTCATTTCGAATTAGCGCCGTTCTTCCCTTTGTGGCCGTGCGACAGTGGAAGTTTGCATCACACCAGCCGGTCAACACTTCCTGTGTTGAATTAGCCGAGGACGGAGGCAATCCGAGGTGTGTCAAACCACAGGGCTGCATCGCACCGACGGAACTCTGTAAGACGATTCGGGGGTGAACGCGAAAAGAGACGGGCGGAGGAAACGGCGCGGAGATCGTTGGAGAAGAAATCGTGCGTCGAGCAACAGGAGCACGGAAGCGGCAAAGAGGAGGGTCGATGTCCGCCGATCCACAACCGTGGAGCGAGTCTGTACACATCTAAATCACAACAAAAACACAAAGTCGTACCTCGGCAAATCGACTCTTAATTGCTCCGATGAAGTGGAGAAAATACCGGTGCTCACACTTCATTCAACAAGTAAACGCTGCCCTTTTCAGACGTGAAATTCATGTCGGGCACCGCGCCAAAGTTCCCCGAGCAGTTCCATCGCTGCAACGGTTGCATCCACTGGCAGAGCGCGGTGACATCACTCAAGGTGCTACGGTCATTCAATAGCCCGTTTTCTCTTTTCATGATGCTTCAAAGCCATATCCGCACCTCCGATTAGCACGGTCGGGCTACGTACGGTGCGAAAGAAGTTCAACATACATAGTACATATTGTAAAGCCAAGGTACACACTGCCCTAGGTACATATTTACAAGAGCGGGACTATTTGTTTGCGTATTTGCATCTTCTTTTGTATATATATAAAGAAAGAACACCCTTGTGACTCATGAGTGAATTCCTTCGACCTTTGTGAACGTTGTTGTCACAGGATCTTTTAACAGCAGAACGTTCATGCTGACGATCCTCTGCTATATAAAAACAAAAATCCTGAAGGAGCTTAAAACGCAAATGCATTTGTGCTTGTGACGCCATACCTGCAGAGCTACGACGTAGCCACTTGGTGGCAGAACAACAAGTTTGCCGACTTACATCACCGTACTTATTTTGAGTGTTGTACCCTAGTTCAGTTAAAGGTGCGGCCCTACAATTGGCCTACTCGTCCATGCTGGTCAGACCTCCTGGAAGAGCTCAATTAGGAGTTGGCCAAACATCCCAAGCGGGATCCTTCACCAAACACAATTCCTGAGCTGAATCGTGGCTTACGATAAACAGAGGACGCTGTTGTTGTCGTCGTTATGCGATGCAGTCGCCCTCCAACAAACAGCGGAGGGACAGAGGAGCGCCGGGCAGCTAAAACACAGCGAGTGAGGAGCACACGTGGTGCAATCAACCAGTCATCTCAGTCAACTTACATCACCTGGGTCTGTCCCGTGACCTCCTGCCAGCAGCGAGCCTTCGACACTTCACTTGGTGTCAATAGTGCACCCAGCCTGGCACAAGCGAACAACAGTTCTTGTAATAGTATCCAGCTACCGTCCGCTGCGGTTTGTCTACCGTCGGCTTGCGGTCGCGTAAATTTGCAAAGTTGTGTGCACAGTTGGCATTTCCAAGCACGCGTGGAATGTTTTTTTTTGTTGTTGTTTCTTTCCCAGGCAAAGGCCTGCCCGACCTGAAACCAGAGTGTTGCCCCTTGGGCATACAAGCAGCACAGTTGCTGGCACAGACAGCTGGCGAGAGAGAGCGAGAGTGGGAGGGAAGGACCGCTGGGGAAGGGAAAGGGAGAGCCAGGGAGACGGTGGTAACGACACCCAGCTTTCATTGGCACATGTTTACAGCGAACACCAAGACACTACTTTAGTCATTCGGTGAAAAGCCAAAATGTGTCCCCACACTCCGTTTACGGCTACGAGCCAGGAGAGGAAATTCTCCGTTGCTGTGACGAGGGCTTGTAAGCTCCACAGGACAACCACAGTAGGCTTGCCAATGGTGGAACGAAGTTGTGCCTGAGTTGATTGCCCAGAGGAAGGCACGTTGAGATGCGTCAACATATCAATAAGTAATTACAAATCCACGCGACGCTCACAATCACCAAAGTCTGCACACGAGATTCGATCGCTTGCAATTTGTGCCCATTTTTTTGCTCAAACGTACACTCATGTTACAATGAACCTGGCGGAGGGAACAAAACGGTGTCAACTGGACGGAGAAACACAAACGAGACGGCGAAACAAAGTAAAGTTAACTGAATCATGACCCCCAAATCATCAAATCGCTGATGGCTATGGCCGGAGGGGTGGGTGGATGAGTGGTCATATGGTAACTGTTCGAGATTTGACCTGGGAATTGTCTAACGGCGAGTCGTGTGCGCTCACCTCAGCCATCACCTGGCCAAATAGATGAAACAGCAGTCGCATTACGTTCCCTCGTAAAAAAGAAAATCTGGACGGTGAATTCTTCTTCTTCTTAAATGCCGTTTAAACATTTGTCCCCCAACGTACAGCACTGTACTTGCAAAATTCCTGTGCGCAAAAGCAAACAACATTCAGATTTTTTGTTGTTGAAGCAAAAAGTTGCGAGATAAACCTGGACAGAGAGTAATGAATTACCGTATTCTCAGGACTACAAGATGCTTTTTCCCCTGTATTTGAAAATAATCAAAATTTGGTGTGCGTGTGTGTGTAGCGGTTAGCGCACCGCGCTAGGAACCCGGCAGAGTCCCGAGTTCTATTCACGCTCTCGGCCAAAACCCGTGACAATTATCTGAACCGGTCCTGGGCCTCCCCCTCGGTCGACTTTGCCTTAAATGCATAACTTATGCAGCGTGTAAACATTGCCACTCGGGAGACATAGGCGGCCGGGCGTGGTGCTGGCCACCCACCCCCTAGTGTACTGAAAACGACCTTCATAGGTGCTCGTTACCAGCACTTGCCCCAAAAAGTATATTCAGGCTACACGGGGGATCTTTACGATCTTTGCATGCGACAAGATTTGTATAACGCCACAACCGTGGGGCACAGGTTTGAGGTGTGTCTTGCTTTCTGGAGCATCTTATGATCTGGAGAACAAGGTCACCGAGGTTGTGGAAGAAACAACGGAGATGACAGAGACAGAGAGGTTGAGTAAGAGCGGCGGAGGGGACAATGGACATGCATGTGCCGCAGTTAATCAACTTGACCGCCTGGGTATTGCCTGCTGGACCCTTAGCCAGTGCTGTTGAAGGAACAAAACAGCAAAAAAGTTCCAAGTGACTAAACTGAGCACCGAGGCAGTGTTCATTTCCTGTTTCCAGCCCTAAGCCAGTGGCATAAATTCCACATTGCTATGGCAGGGATAAGTCTTTCCATAGAGACAACCAAAAATATGACCAATTTGCCACAAATTGGTACTAATTTTAATGACCCCAGAGGAACGGTGAGCTTAGTCAACCCACCAACAGCGAGCACAGGAGAGAAACTACTCGCGTCTGCCCTGATATGCGGACGCATGTCGCGGATCCGATTATCCGGAGTTACGACGCGCAGTTCGTGCCGAAGCAAGGACCGGTCAGCACCCATGGAGGCGTTTCTTTAGCAGGTGACTCTTCTCATCTGCAAAAACCATTGCGGGAAATTGGGACACCGTTTCACAGTGAAGCAACGGATAATAGGAAGGAATAGGGCTGTGGGTAATAGATAAGTTTTCGCAGATCCGACAGCTCCGGCGGATAATGAATCATGGCTGATAATGAATCATGGCTAATAGGGTAACCGAAAAGAGTTCGCCTGTAACGGGAATGCATGACTGTAATAAGGTTGTTAAAGGACAAGACGGGATAAGTTATTACTACATTATATAACTACTCTGTTTTCAGTGTGACAAAGCATACTATTTACACAGCATGTAATAGGTGATTACTGTTTGTGATCAAGTTCATTCAAAGTAGATACACTATGTTACAAAGGGGAATATGGGTATGTCATTGCCAATGCATATGCATTCCTAAAGTTTCTGTTATCCGAGTCCCTTTTAACCGTGCTCCTACCCCGAGACAACCACACACTTTGCCACGGTGAGGAGATGTTCACTACCTCGCCTAGTATACAGGAGGTCGTGGGTTCGATCCCGACCCTGACGCCTGCTGCTGTATATTTGGAGTTTCCATGTCTCTCTCCGGGTCCTCCGGTTTTCCCCTCCACATTTATAAACACGCGTTTAGAGTATTTGTCTGCTATACATTTTGACACGATAAGCCCCTTCGTTGAGCTATCATTTGTGGCCAGGTCGCCTCGGAAAAAGAGCTATACAGCTCAGTGGGCCTTACCTGGTATTACCTGCGCGCTAAAATCTTCCCATCATCCGTACCTTCGCACGGACAAAGAGTCACGACCAGAAAGTGGCAGCATGTTCATCATTCACACAATTATCCGCGTTCATCCGCGCTATTCCTCTCGGAGAAAATAAATGTGAGGCAAAAACACGTGAAAAAATCGGATCCCACCCAGAAGCCCTCGTTGCATAAATTCGGCGTTTAATGTTTCCGCGCTGTAGATCAGCGGGACCTGCTGTCCCCCGACCATCGGCAATCGGCTGTGGGAAAGCGGTCCCGCAGAACTTTGTTTCAGGTACTGAGTTTTGTTGCGCAACGCACAACGCTTCTTCGTACTGTACGGTGGGGTCCGCAGATCCAGAAGATTCAGGAACCACTGCTGTAGATGGCGCAAGGAAACCCCTAGCCTCGCCCCGACCCGGCATACGTCAATTCGATGAACGCAGTTAAGTAGTCATCAAGTAACGACTTAGAACATACAAAATATGGGATTACTCTACGTTTCTTATAAATAACGAGTCACCGGAGACCAATTCGCTCCAGAAAGTCACCCTGCCACGGGCACTGGAGGCAGACGGGCTGTACACTAGCGCAGCGTTGGGGGGGGGGGCAGCATTGCAACGGTGCCCGTGTCGCCCCAAAGGGCCCGATGTCACCGGACACCACGTTGGCACCACTGAGGACTCGGTTTGGAAAAACGTGGCGCTCGCGGGGGGCGGCGGAGGCGAGGGTCTGGGGGGGGGGGTGTCCGTTGGCACGCTCGCCACGCTCAGCTGCGCAGTGCCGTCTACGAGCGTGACGAGGGCTCTCCGCTCCTGTCCGTGCCTTGCTTTCAAACGAGGGCCCTGCAGAACCTTCGTCGTCATCGACAGTCATGGTCGATGCACTGCTGGATGAAAGTCTTCCAAAGCCGTGGTCACCTCTCACGATCCTGCCTGTGATGTAATAATCCACCCAAGACCTACAGCCTTAACCCAATTTTTTTTTAATGAGACATGAAACCCATTCCACACACTGAATATAACACTGCCCACGGGCTTAATGACTCACTCGATATTTTTTCAAATGCTGCACATTTTTCAAGGTTTTGGGACAACAGCAATTCGAGATGCGTGTTTCAAAACGCGAGTGCGTTCACACGGCAACTGTGTGAGGATTGGCTTGTGGCGAGCACGCCACTTAAACCGCAGCAGTCGGTGTGGTGGCAGCGCAGCTTATTTGCAGTAGGAAATAAAGCTCAAGGCAAGTGCGCTCACCTATGCGGAGTAACTAAACCAAACGCTGCCAGACACTAACGCAACACAGACCGATTTAACCGACGCTACACAATCGAATTTTTGGTTGCTTACAGAATTAAAACCAAAAACAAATGCTCACTTAACCTACTGGTTTAGAGTATTTAGCTGCTATAAATCTCCACATGAGCTCTCATTTGTGGCCAGTTAGCTTTTGAACAAGAGACAAATAGTGCAGTGGGCATTACCTGGTAAAATAAAACAAATAGTTTAGTTTTGATGGCTTGCTTTTTTTAATTCAAAGCCATTCAAATTCCATACCGTTGTTACAACAGCCTTAGCATACACAGCAGATACACGGCGAATTGGGGCGACTGCCCCGGGCCCCGCGCTTTGGAGGGAGGGGGGGCCGTGCTTCGATGTCACGTTGTCAGATGTAATACTTCCACTTTAGTTTGAAGGCGTGGAAAGGGGGGGGGGGGTCCACTCACAGTGTGAGTTGCTCCGGGCCCCCCCCCCCCCTATCGATGGCCCTGGTTATTAAAAGATAGCAACAGTGGCAGGCAAGGCAATGGAACGCGTCCAATCGGTGGGGGCCTCCCACCAAGGAGACAGAGAAATGAAGTCCGCTTGCGGATTGGGAGTTGCTGGTTGATTGTTACGTCGTAGATCTGTGTGGGATTGCACAGGCTTGGGGGAGAGCCTTCATCCAGCAGTGGATTGATCACTCCTGGTGAAGACGATCAACATTATCTGTACAAATTCTTGGTTCTTTCGGTAAAGTCCCGTAGAAGGGAAATAATAAAATAAGAAAAATATTATTTCCAACAATAAAATTGTTTTATTTTTATTATTTCCCTTCTACGTGACTTTACCGAAAGAACCAAGAATATGAATCCCTGCAGTCACGAAGGCTTTAAATCAACATTATCTGTCCAGTTCCCGTGCTCCAGCTACAATTCTCCTGCATCTACTCGACGGGGCGCACGCTGCGGCATGGATACCGTGCAGGGAAAATTTCAAGTGCGTGGACGGGAAACGTCAGCGCCGCATTGAGGCAGGTAAAACACGCTCACGAACACAAAACACGCGAATACACAATGAGAGACACACACGCGCCTTGCTAACACGAAACAGCGCCCCTGACTAACACCGCAGCGACCACAGGGCTGTATGCACACGATCTATCTTGTCGTGGCCTTAGAAACGCAGGGACCAGCGGAGCGGTCTTCAATCAGAGTGGGGGGGACAAAGGAAAAAGAATGACCAGGAACCAGACTGCTGCTCTCAGCTCTCCTCTAACCGGCACCCACCACCACCCTCCCTACTCCTCCCCACCCGCCCCACCATCCACACCCCCCCCCTTCCCCATGAAACCGCAATGCCCTTCCAAGTTGTCCCGCTGAGAATCGGACTCCCTTCCGCTCGCCTGCAGTGCACCAAGCTCTGCACACATACAGTGCAGATGGCAGGAAGGAAGCCCAAAGCCGCCAATTGCCAATGTTCATCCCCGCGAACGTTTGGACGCTGGAGGAAGCACAATGCCCTCCCTGCTGCGCGTACCGCAAGCGGCAGTGAGTTTTCCCCTTCGTACGCAATGGGCCGGTTCTTGTAGTCGCCCCCACAACGTTGCACTTCCAGGCTGGAAGGGGGTGTTGTTGCTTTTATTAGACGGGGGAGGGCCTTCATTCAGCAGTAGATTAAAAAGGTACCAGATACATTTCAGTGTTCCCTCGCCATTCGCGAAGTTGCTGTCTGCGAATCGGATCTGGAACTCTACACGCGACTGCATCGAGAGAAAGTGATGAGAGAGAGAAAGTGATGTGTTATGATGATAATTTTCATGTATTTAATAGCTTATTTATGTATTTATTCGAGTTAATTAATCATAAAATATAGGTTTTCGTAGGCCAATATCATTGTCCGCGAAAATTGCTATTCACGAGCATCTCCGTAATGTATTCCACTTCATTGTATTATTACACTTGAAACCCGAGGTTTAGTTCATGGGGTGAAGCGGCGTGATTGGCCACGCATTGCCACATTATCAGACTCAGAATAATGTGACTGACGAACGTGGATTTACTTGTAAAACTGCAGAGCAAGAGCCGACACGAGGTTGGTGGGGGGGGGGGTCCGTCCTTTATTCACCCCCAGCCTACACTTGCCCACAGCCCTCTCTCGATGCATTCCCCCACCAGAATGCCCGGAGCCCCCCCAATGCCCCCCTCCTATATCTCCTCGCCTGCTCCTCCCATTCTCCGATGTGCACGTCCCACTGTCTCCCTCCTTTTGGCTGGACTCCTCTCCATGCCCCTTGACCCACTGGCCATCCCTATTCCTACCCCGAACATCCCTTACAAAACCACCCGTGGTTCTCATTGAACATCAATAATAATAAGCAATCGCAAAGCAGTGACCTGCTCCTTGCACGAGCATCCACGTGGGTGGGCCGAATGTGGCTCTGCAATTGGATGAAAATTCTAGCCCCATTTTATCGTGTACATGTATTCACTGCCGCACAGAAAGGAAACTCAATCCCTGCTGTGGCACAGGGAAACAAGCTTCTGTCTGCAGTAGCGGGCCGTTTTTTTGTCTTATTTCTTTCTTTATTTACCAGGTATTTGAGTGTCACTCCCTAAAAGGCAGGATAACATGCGAACACAATCCATAATACAATCCATAACACAGGGGGTTACTTGGCAAGAGACCTGTGCTCTTGTTGATGTTTTCCCAAAGCGATACGAGCTTGCTTTTTGCGTAATATATTTTTTTAAGTAGGACAGGTATATGTCCAGTACTGCATTATAAAGGCCAGAGGTCGAGAGCTGGGCAGATAAGTCGCTTACGGTTATTTTATCGGTTAAGCCACGTTGATGATCTCTGTGTCGTGAAACTCTCCACCACCCGAAGCAGCCAAACAAACTGTCGCGTGAGCAAGCATTTTAGCTCGCCAATAATTATTATTGTTTCAGCTCACCGATGAGTTGAACAGCCAAAACTTGGCGACAGAATTGCTCTTTGACAGAGCTTTCGCATAGTCGACACTAATTTACAAGGTCTTCTCTCACAGCCGATGTCACCACCATCTGGCTTTGAAACCCAAAAACATCATCATTGGCAATGGTCATCGCACTGCTGGATTAAGGCCTCAGTGCAAGTCTTTCCAACCTCTCACAAATCTGCAACAAACCACCGAAAAGCACGTCATTATCTTTAGCCAATTTCATCGCTCCATCTCCTCATCAGTGTACGTCATCTCGGGCGCATCCCATTTGTACAGCGCAATGCATTTTAACGACTGTACCATTTGTATCCACTTGAAGTACTCGAATGGATGTATGCTGGGTTGAGTGAGGGTTCATAGCGGGATTTACAAGTGGATATTAAAGGTGCTGCAATGCACAGTGATCCACCGCTATAAGTTGCCGTATTATGCGTTGTTTTGCCGATTAATTCGGAATACATTTTCCTTATAAAGTGTAATGTTTGATATAATAGTTTTTTTGGGGGTTAGATCGCGTAAATATAAATGCAACTGACACATCCAATTAGTAAGGCTTGTCACGTAAACAGAATATGCCAATTCGTTACTAGTACAGAACACCGGTGTGCTGGAGAGCCAAGCCACAACATTTACAATCCAAGTACGACGTTTCGCCAGTAATTACAACTAGCATCATCAGGCAGAAGGCCAGATTTATGGCGAAAGCCTCATTTTTCGTTCCTTGAATAAAGGGATGGATGTGATGACGTCACTAGTGAGCCCTTTAACAACGCATTTAGATTTAAGCGATCGAACAAAAAAAAATACATTATGGATAATATAGGTCGCGAAAGCTTACGTGTTTAAACTAAAATGTTTTGCATTCACATTTTTTTATGCACGAACATTTTTGCGTATTTTTTTTTATTAGGAGTGCATCTTCCCTCTGCCACGTGGAGGAAAAAACCCGCCACGTGGCCGAGAAATGCTGGACTCTCGTCAATGTGGAGGAGTCGAACAACGTGGTGGGGTTTAATGGGGTCCCATGGTGAGGACCTCTCAGATGAGGATCTGATGCAGCTGGAACAACAACGAGCTGTGGAAGAGGCCAAAGAAACGATACCACCACCACCACCAGGAATATCAACCTTAAAACGATTGTCAGAGGCTATTATTCATTTGGAAGCAGCAATGGACATCTTCAGAAAGGATGATCCAAACAGAGAACGCGGCTCTGGAGTTAAGAGGATATTCGCAAGTGGCGTTCACTGCTACGGGGAGGTGTACCAGCAGAAGAGTAAGACAAAAAAGCTTTCCACCTCTCTTTCGACAGACTCTTTAAACGTTCTGCAATCAAGTCAAAAGGTTCGTAGAAGGGACCAGAAGAGAGCCAGCTTCCTCTGGTGTACATTCCTGTGGCTTCAGTTTCACTGTCAGATGCGGAGGATCCTGCCCCTTCAGCTGCATAAGTCAACCACTGCTCACCCCAAGAGACCTCCATCAGCAAGCTCTTCAACCATCTCTGCTAAGTTTTATCTAATTATTTGTAGTACAGTAATCCCTCGCCACTTCGCGGTTCAAGTTTCGCGGCCTCAGTGCTGATTTAAAGGCCTCATTATACCTGTGCAGTAACACCATCATCATCATTATTCATCATCACATTCATCGAACTGCACAGGTCTGTCATCGTCGTCATTGTCTAGTCATTGTCATCGTCGTCGTCGTCATTACTGGAGTCAAGTCTCAAGATACATCTGTCATTGGTGAGTGTAGAACACCATAATACGTATCGTATGAGAGAGAGAGTGAATGTATAATATTAAGGTTTTATAATTAAATAGATTTAAGTAAAATATATATATATAAAGTATAAATATACATATTTTAAACATTCTGGTACCCACACACACATATACGGAAATTCCTAGGGGGCCAATCCTACTTTGCGGATTTTCACCTATCGCGAGGGGTTCCGGTCCCCATTAACGAGGGATCACTGTAATAGTAAAATTGTATGTTCACTTACAAATCATAAACATGTACGATTAGTTCCACATTTCTTTTCCAGAAATGTCAGCCAGGAACACAACCCCTGATTTTAAAATGTTGTGTAAGAGTAATTAGAGTTTGCTTTAAGTCATTTCAAGTTAATTAGCATTTCCCAGGACTACATCCCTTATTTATAGTGGGTGATTCCTGTATTGTGCAAAACTAGGCAACAGTCTGCAGGTATTACATAAAGACACAAGAAAGGTTACAAACCAGATGGGGCCCAATCGGTCCGTTGGGCCTCGTTCGGCTGTTCGTAGCTGATCCGATTCTCAGATATCATTGAAAATTAGAGATACCTTTAAACAAAATTCCAAATATTACATATGTATATAAAACATGTAGTCGTAACTTCTCTCCCGTCCAACCACGTGACATTTGCATGTACCGTTCCACCTTGCATCATTAAGAACCACAGCGATCTCAATGGGCATTTATTGTAACATACACACAATAAGTGCATTAACTGTAAATTGTTTTAATTAATCGATTGTCTGGATAAGCCATTTGAATGGATGCAAAACCTAAACTCAAACTGAGACTTTAATTGCAAGATTATCATCAAGTGGAACAGTCATTTAAAAATAAAATATCATTGAATGACCTTGGTCGATCCACTGAATGCTACCGCCACACTACCCTGGGACAAATGGGCGGTTGCCTGCAAAGGGTATGCGCAATAACCACCACGCGTTTTAGGATCAACAGGCACACACACACACGGGCCCAGTTGTAAATATGACGCGTTGGGAATTCAGCTGGCACAAGCGCTGTTCAGCGAACAGATTTCAACATTTAATTCAAAAGCCGTTCAGCCCACCCATGTTGCTCAGCTTTTAAACTCTTACGCAATAACTTGTTATGACAACTGCTTCTCCCTCTGCCCTTATGAACCGTGATCTTGATTTTCATACCTGACGTTGACGCTGGCGAATCGTTTTAATAAAGACATCGTGAGGAGTTGCGGCGCGGTGGTTAGAGCACTGCGCTACGAAACTTGACAACCCGAGTTCGATTCCCGCTCACGGCCAACATTGGTGACGAATATCTGAAATGGTCTTAGGCCTCCCCTAGGTCGACTGAGCCTTACATGAGTACCTGGTGCAGTGTGTAAACATCAGCAATGGGAAGACAAAGGCAGCCAAGTGTGGTGTTGGCCGACCACCCACTCGTGTGCTGTACCCGTCCTTCATAGGTTATCTTTCGCAGCACTGGCCCCAACAGTCTGTTAAAGGGGGTTCTTTGATACAGAACATCGCACATAGTGCCCACAACACTGCGTCGAAACAAACGAAAATGGGTCACTTTTCATTAACCCAGATACAGCGCCGCACCATTCAAGCATTAACCCAGATACAGCACATTCGATGTGTACATCTCAATTGTGATGTGTATGTGTTTTATTAGGAAGCCGCTGGAGCTATCCACTTAAAATTTAAATTCAAAACGAATTTCTCTGGAACTGATTTTTTGGTTTAGTTTGTTGTCCTTCTCCCATACGGTTGGCTAAAGTCATACACAAAGTATTCATTTCACTATTTAATTGATGATTAAGAGTCATATAGTATGGCGATTTTTTTATCAAACCTCTCAAAATTGTTTTTTTACCAATCACAATGGAACACATTTCATTTAAATTGTGCCACCGATGTATTTTTGCTGGACGCAAAGCCACACGTCACAACGAGGGAGTGTGTGCCGCAAGCTAAATCGAATCTTTCGTCAAACATCCTTCAGGAGGATTTCCTCCTGGAGCTTGTAAGGCAGTTCTCTTGAGCCGCGCGGTTGATCAAGTGATTTGTGTCGTGCCCATCTGCTGAAAGGAACATCGGCGCCAACTGTGGTGCCAAGATAAATGTGTACGATTCTTGAAGTGAAGTAAGCAGTAGGCCGCACTGAGACGATCATTCGGCTTCGAGTGAACGCGCGGTTGCCTTGCGCAGGGTCAAATCCACAATATCGGTACTGTGACATCAGGAATAATCCTCTGAGCCTTGCGACCATTTCTCTATTTGTTTGTATGTAAAGGTTCTTTCACACCGTACGTAACCAACTTTGCTAATCGGAGGAGTGGGGGAAGGACAACCAAACTAAACATGAAAAGCTGTTTTAAATAAATGAGTTTTCAATCTAGATTTAAAAGTGCATAGCTCCACTGGTTTCATAGTATCGGAAGGAAAAGCATTTAAAATGGCCGCAGCAGTGCACCTGAAAGCGCGCAAAGCGGTAGCCATCTTTGATCAATGCCCAGCCAAAAGCCACTGTAAGGATGACCGGAGTTCGCATGATGGTTTATGCTCCTTGACGAGATCAGCGAGGTATTGTGGTTCATTTGCTGCAGGCACTTCGTGTGTCACGAGTGCGACCTTATAATGAGTTTGTTGGGCAACCAAAAGCCAATCCAGCTCAGCGAGCACTGGACGGACAAGGTTTAATCTTGCAGTACCCCGTCACGACACGTGCCAAAGAATTTTGAACAGACTGCAGCTCGGTAAAGTCTTTGGCAGACCTCCCGTAGTGTAGTGAGTTGCAATAATCGAGCCTTGTCGATGCTATGCTACATGCCACTATGTTGGCTATATATATTTACCCAATCGAACAACATAGGATGGCAATAACTGTTTTGATTTTCCCATCTACTGGAGAGGATGCTAACGCAATTAAACGAGTGTCGCTAATGACGGACGAGTAGACGCGCGGGTCCAAATGAAAACAACGTTCACACGAGTAGCAGCTCACGCCTGGGATCCACCCATGCTGTGGCAAGAAGCTGGTGGATCACGCGGCTTAGCGTCACGAGTTTGAGAGACGCACAAACCCGAGAGGTAAGCGGTGGCCAAGAGATTACGGGGTGAAGTGTTTAGCGGTCGAAAGCGCACTGCGCCATGAACTCGGCGACCCGAGTTCGATTCTCAGTCCGAGATCCACTCTGCGAGCACGCTGAAGAGCGATCGTACTACCCCACAATCAACACAGCGTGGTGAGCCCTTCATCCAGCAAGTAAGAATGTATGTTGAAATTCATTCGCACAGTATGTAGCCAACCGTAATAATCGGAGGTGCGGGAGGGCAAAATAAACACAAAAACTAGTTATAAACAAATTAGTTTTCAATCTAGATTTAAAAGTGCATAGCTCCAGTGGGCTTCCTAATATCCGAAGGAAGAGCATTCCAGATGGCCGCAGAAACGCATTTGAAAGCGCGCGATGCGGTGACGATCTTCATTCGATGGCCAGCCAAAAGCCACTTCGAGGATGACCGGAGTTCGCATGATGACGGTTTATGCTCCTTGACGAGAAAGGGCTGACAATGATCAGTTTTAATAGACTGCAGTAAAGCAGGTAGGTTGCTGACCAATCTGTATGGATTTTTATTATTATAGGACGTCTGACTTTTCTCCAAGCACTGCACTCTAGTTTCCTCCCACATATAAAATATTCATCCCGTTTCAGACACTTCCTGCAAGAGAGTCTTGGGTGTCACTGCTGCATTCCTGGACAGAGTAATATTGTTAACAGACATGAGTATGAAATGATCAGTTCCTGGCTGACACTCAAGTGGTTAACAGAGACTCGGGATATCCACGGTTATAATCGGTCAGCTGGTTAGCACTTCATGCAGGGAGTTAAGAGTGTGCTGTGTGTCGCAGGTGGACAGTGTCACAAAAATAAAAAATAAACTGGCAGTGAAGTTGGGCAAGTTGGCTAAACTTTGCCAGGGCACTGAGCTGGCACTGTTAAGACCCCGGGTTTTGAATCCAAGATGCAACCCGTGACTGGACCCGGCAATTGCGGAGCCAGGATTTTCAGGTAGAGGGGGCAACCCCTCCAGCAATTAAAAATGATAGAGGAGTTGTTAGTAAGGACTTGTCCCTAGCTTTTTATTCAACGCGTGTGCGGCGATGGTGCAGCCATTGATCGAGGATCGAATTCGAACAATGTGTGATCGGCATCGCGCTCGCTGAAGGTGAATGCCTTCAGGGAAGTCGTGTACTGTATACACAACTGCGCACAATTCTGAGTCACTTATAACTGATTTGCCGTTACTTATTGCCAATTATGGACTCAGACTATTGTCCTATCATCTCAGAGTCTCTGGCACGTAATAATATGCTACACAGTGGCAGTGGGGGTCGCAAAATGCCGATTTATTACTAATAAACCCCAATGATCCGATCGAAATTAGGGATTTCGATCGGATCATTGGGGGGGCACGTGCCACCCCACCGCCCCCCACTGGCTCCGCCAGTGGGACCCGGTGCTCGCATGCAAACAATGCCACGGTCTCAACCTTGTCACCAACAGCTGCACAAAGTAACCCATCACGCTGAATTTGACGTATTCAAGCACGTCCCAACTCTTGCAGACTGAAAGTGTTGGTAAGATTGCCATGCAATGAGCACTATTTTCACAGCAATATACATCAAGGGTAAACTGCCACAAGTGGATGAGGTGTGGTGAAATGAATTTAGAAGTATGGTCGAAATCCACTTACCCGCAGCCCAATTTCCGCAACTCCGATTATGTGTGGAAATATAAAAAAAAAACTGTCCGTGTATCTTTCGATTTAAAGCTTTCGTGACTGCAGGGATTCATCTTCTTGGTTCTTTCGGTAAAGTCACGTAGAAGGGAAGTAATAAAATAATAAATAATAAAAATAAAACATAATAAAACAATTCTCACGAATTGTGAGAATTGTTTTATTATGTTTTATTTTTATTATTTTATTACTTCCCTTCTACGTGACTTTACCGAAAGAACCAAGAAGATGTCCGTGTATCATCCATTTAACCTCTCCTCTATTCTTGACATTATCCATGATTATATTATTCACGACTATTCTCAGAGATTATTCTGAAACGGCTTTCTGGTGTCTGCAAACACATCCCATTATGCACCGTAGCTTTGCAGCATTTCAGCGTCCTCCTGTTATCCCTGAATTTGTTGTGGATAAGAGAGGTCTGGTAGAAAATTAATGCTATTACAGTTGCGTTCCTGAAGAACACCACGTTATGAAAACATCGCGTTATAATTATTAATATAGGGTAAAGCACAGTCCGCGATAACACGTGAGATGCGTTTGCAGGCTGAACAATGACCGAGGTATATGGGTAGCAAATAAAATAAAATAAATGAAAACAACTAAATTAAATCACACAAGCTTCCGTCTTCAAGTAGAACCGTTACAGCCAAAGTCACTTACTACAGTGACGTCGTGATTTAATTTAGTTGTTTTCATTTATTTTATTTTTTACCTATGTGACTTTACCAAAAAAAAACCAAAGAGTATGAATCCTTGCAGTCACAAAGCTTCAAATTGAGAATGTATGGGTAGCATCTCGAAGCATCCCGCGTTGTGCAATGCTATGCTGGAGGCAGCCACACAACCGCTCACTCCGACTCGCGCGACGTAGTTCTGTTCGCTCAATCGCGTTATATCCAATTCGCATCCGCGTTGTAAAAATGTGTTCCCTGATACATTCATCGCGTTATATCTAATTCTGGTGATGAAAACACGTGGCGTTATAGGTGAACTTGGCAGATAAGTGGTGTAAAATAGCACGGATATAACACATATATAACGGGATCCACGTAGTTTGTCCCCTAGATGGGCACATTTCCCGACACAGGGTGATACACTGCTCACTAAGCAGGCATTCCGAATGCCATGATCCCCAAAGCGCAATGGGAATTATTTTTTTATTTTACCACGGGGCAAATAAATGCACAAAATACCGTATATATTTAATAATTCATAATTATTCCGTGGTCGTTACATGCATCTCCCTTGAGAATGTAAACAAATTAATAAATACGTCCCACTGGTCCGTGACCTGATTAAATACAAGTACAGTGCATCAATCAATTAGTATGGACCTGAAGGGAATTTTATCGGCAAAGGGCAGCAGTTGGCAGCACGATGGGGCGCACGCACAGAGAAAAGAGGCGAGGACGAAGGTTATTGAGGCTACGGGTTTACACAAACTCAAACTCAACCCGGAGAGATTTTCACTTCGCAAAACGGCGGCGACGCTAAAACAAGCACTCGGGCCAGACATCAATTGCATTCTGGTTTGGATTTAAATTGTAACCCCCCCCCTCCACCACCACCACCGAAACTGTTGCTTGTAGATAGCAACAAAAAAGGGACGCGACCGAAAATATTAATGGGGGTTTCTATCGCTGGCTGGCGGAGAGACAGCGGCGTGCAGCATTTTGATGAGGCTACCGTATCGGCGGCACACTGCGCTTCGTCCCTCATCAGGAGCCAGCATGATGTCTGTGTGGTCACAAAGCAAGGCAGCGGTCCTATCTATCTACGCAGCAAGCCCAATAGAGACTTATCCATCGCCCGTCATCATTGTTTATAATGTGCAATTCACAACACGGATCTTAATGGGCAACCCCCCCAGTCACTGTCCTTTGAACTCGTGATGTGATTTTTAAAGATGGTTAGATTATTTTGCTTTTTTACCACTTGGGAATGATTGAAAAACCCAAGAGATAATAAATAATGAATAGGCTAAATAAAAACATTTTACTGCACACTGTAAAATAGAAAAAATAACACAATTCGATGCGGATTAGTGGGGGGGGGGGGGAAATGAAGTTGTTTACATTTATGGTGCTGCATATCTCATTTTCCAAAAACCTTGCCAAATTAGTGTGTCCGAGTTTGTTTTGAAGCCGAATACAATCACATCTGCATCCACTGCACAAAGTTGACACAACAAAATACATATTTTTTCACGGTTTTGGACATAAGTATGTTGAACTTCTTTCACACCGTACGTATCCAACTGTGGCTAATGGGAGGTGCGACGGTACAGAATGTTCGGTCATGTTCCATGAAACAGTTTCATGGGGCTGCAGGACAGTTGCACTCCTGTCCGTGTACAGGCCATTCATCAATCCACTGCTGGATGAGGGCCTCCCCAGGCCATGGGGGTCGTGAAGGTTTATTTGACCATACTTCACCACACTGGTCAAGTGCACGATGGTGCTGGTGCTGGTGGGGGGGCAGTGCAGAACAACAGTCGAGTTTTCTGCAGTGCCCCCTATTTCTGACAACACCTACAGCGCCTGTTATTTTGTACGTGGTGGTCGCTCATCCAAGCACTATCCAGGGTCAACCCCGCTTAGCTTCTGGGGACTGATCGCCACTGTACATGTGGACAAATGAATGGATAATAAGCGTGCAGTATATCATGCATGGTCTCACGGGTACTATGCAGTCATGTAGAACAGGGTATGTGTGTGTGAATTAAATCATTACAGAACAGTCATGGGTAAGCATTTTACATCATTGGAGTGGAAGATGGTGGCCTCCGCGTGGCCCACTCTGTAAAGCAAGAAATCACGACCAACACCAATCCCCCGGACGAAATAGCCTCGCACTACGAGGGCGCCGCACAACCAAATCCACAATCTGCTGAAGAAATAAAAAAAAATGAAAAAACTGTGTTGACAACGACGGTGGAGGCCGGCAGAATCGAGTCGCTGGCCAAAAGCACTCGCCACTGAGCTCGAGGTTCAAACCCACCCCCCTCCCCACAACCTTTCCGACAACTCGCAGCTGGCCTTGTGGGCCTTGCAAAGGGCAGAGTGGTTCACGTTGCATTCTTCCTGCAAGGACACGCGAAATGTAATGTGGCATCTCCCGCGCAAAAAGAATCAACAATAAAGGACTCGAGAGACACGCTGCACCGGCACGGGAGGCCGGAGTATTATGTATTCTTGCCAATACGGACCTGACAACTCAACATTCCTGCCGCAATAAAATAAAAGGGATTTATATTTCTCTATTAACGAGGTGAGATACCGCCGCCTTTGAGGTTCACAACAATGTCTTTCTTACAAATGGCGTGAAAAACTTTATAATGAAGGGAACCTTGTTTTTTGTCCACCACGCTGACACTGGTAGGAAATAAGTATTTTATTTGGGATGGTTAGCTCCAAACCCCAACTAGAAGCACCAAAACTCCCCTCTTGGGATTGAGATAAGTAATCCGTGAAGGAACCAAGCACAGCACTGTAGCTAATGAAAAATCTTAATCCGCAGAGTGTAGACTGAAGCATCTGTTGACTTTTTTCCGACTGAACTCCGGTCATCAGCTACATAGCACATCCATTACATCAGTGCTTAACAATACTGCATTCCAAAATACAGTACAATGTAGAACTTGCAGAGGTTTTTTTGTTGACTTTTTTTAAAGTTCTTAAATTCCGAGCAATCTTCTTGGGTTTTATTTAAATCCACAAAAATCTGAGCTCGGCCAATTAATGAACTTGATCGTTACACAGCGACCTGCCTACACCGTCACGGTGCCTTCCAAGCAGAGGTCGCAAACGGGTTTTGATTCTTTACCCGTACCCATACCCGGCCGCACCAGGGTCGCAAATGGGTACCCGTACCCGTACCCGAAATGAGTGGCAAACGATGACTCACCAGTGACTCACGGCCTACCCGTACCCGGCCGCATCATGACGATTGCTTGTGTTGCGATCGAAACGTCGTGATCTATTATTTTTTCTTCTACCTACGTGACTTTACCGAAAGAACCAATGAGTATGGATTCCTACAGTCACGAAAGCTTCAAATCAAGATTCGTCCAGTGTAAATAAAAGTTTGCAGATTCATATTTATTGTCAACATTATTTCCGGGAGGTGCTTGCAAAGGACGCGTTCATTCTCGATCGCCCACGTTGGATAATTTATCGAAGAAATGCCATGGCTACATTCGTGCAAAGCAGACGGCTTGTGTTGCAAACACTTTGCAATGTTATACCATGGGTTACAGCGTGTGAACTATGTAAACTAAAAACGAAACAATGTTTTATTTAAACTAAGTGGCTTATCACGTGGAAATTCATAGCAGCCAAATACTCTAAACGCGTGTTGATTCTAAATGCGGAAAAACTGGACTCGGAGAAAAATCCTTGGCCTACTTTTCCACACTTCCTGGACGTCTTGGAAGAGGTGGGAGGGAGTACCCAAAATTCATCCCACCACACACACACAACCTGCACGTCGACAGTGGACTGTACCCGCTTATACTGCTGGCTGAACAGAGAGGGATTTTAATAAACTTGCCCCATTGTCTCAACTGCCGCACCAAAGATGGAATCGAACCGGCAACCTCTGAATTTCAGGTTCAGATTGCGAACCGTGATACCACGACAGGAGCTCCTGAGCATGTAAATAACCGTGGAATGAATCCTCGTTCGAAATAATTCACAACCAAGAAACGATTGCAGTGGACACATTAATTCTAGGCATAACAATTACAGGGCTGTAAATAAAACCACTGGAAATGGGGCAGGGCATCTCACCAATGTTACAATCCAGCCCAGGAACAGATGAACAGCTACACTCATGGGGATGTAGCTGGGGATCTCAAGAAACCAACGATGTTCCAAGTGGGATTGCTTTAATAGAGTAACGAATGTGGTTTCTCCAATAACATGGGAGCAAAAATGTGTTCATCAGAGCATGAATTTAACATACAGCACACAATGGAGAGCGTTCACACTGCCGCATGTTGTTGCACTGTAATTGTGATAAAGCTTTTGAATTCATACCATTCCCAGTTTTTAAAGCTGTTATTGTTTTTTTATGAAATAACTAAAAATACATAACCACCCACACTAAATGTGAATTTTTAAACAACCATCTGCAATCCCACCCATACCTTATACAGTCTGATTAGCACAGTTGGCTACGTTCGGTGAGAAAGAAATTCAACATACGCTCATATAGTACTACAGTATTGATGTGGAATTAAGTAGAGTAAAAAGGTAGAGGTACAGCCCTGCAAATTCTCACTCACGCCACTGCTGGCGAAAGCATCTCCACTCGAGTATTTTTGCCCGCTCTTTCACCCTGGCCAAGGCATCTTGGACGAGGAGGGGGTACCCACCCTTTACCACACGTGACCTGCCTTTGGACCAAATGTGGGTGAACCAATTTATATAGTGCTGGGTGTGGACAGAGGTGGCAGTGATTTCAGACATTTTCCAGATGTCCCAACTGCCACACTGGGAGATCGAATTAAACCACCGGCGACCTCTGGATTGCACAGAGCGCTAACGCCACGGCAGTGCAGTTACTTTATTTAAAAAAAGAAGACTTGACTTGTTGCAATGCACTGAGAAATTACATTTAAGGGAAAAAATACATCATTTGACACTGCATATTAAATAAATCATCCTCCATTGTTTTCTCCCAGAAGGATTACCCACACGTTGATAATTATCCCCTTGGCAAAGCGAATGTATAAAAAGTTGGACTGTGATGCCGGTCTCCAAGCGCAGACCACGTTTGCAGGAAAACAGCTAAAGGAGCCCTGGTATGGCTCCAACAGGGCCAGGGTACAACCACCTCTTGGGGGACTGCCAGGCCATAGCAACGCAAGCACTTCTATGGCAGCAGAGGACTGCAGTATTGCCAGGGGGTGGGGGATGCTACGCCACGGTGGCAGAAAGAGAAATATTGAGCCTGGGAGGCAAATGAAGGACTCTGCAAAGAGGTGGCACCTGCACGTGACGTAAGATTGCCTCGTGGTAGAGAGAGAAAATGAGATGGAGGGGTGGTGGGCGTACAGGAGGTGGTACGGTATTGATCCGATTGATGTATTGTCAAGGAGCCCTTTTAAAAGGGACATTTAAACACCCTTCGCTCTGGAAGTCGTGCCCATGTGGTCATGCCTATGCTAATTTCATCTTTTGCAATGCACTGCACCGCAGTCCATTACATTTATACTGGTAGGAACCTCCTGGTTACACCAACTCATAGGGGATTATTGTGTCCGTCCATCCGTCGTGCAGGGAGGGGCTGGGTGGGGAGGGAGGGGCTGGGTGGGGAGGGGAGGGTGGGGAGGGTGGGGCCGGGTGGGGGGTGGGAGTGGTGGGGCTGGGTGGGGAGGGGCTGGTCACCCCGTGGTGCCCTTATAAAACTCAACGTTTAACCGACTCACGCCGGCTTGTGCCCGCCATCACAGTCGTACAGTATTTGCGGAATAAACCACGCCGCCGTTGACCCTGGCCATTGACCGAGCAACCGAACGTTCCTACCAGCTCCCTCCGCAGGAATGTGTTTAGGAAGCCATTGGAGCTCTCCACTTTTAAATCTAGATTGAAAACTCACTGCTTTAGAACTGCTTTTTGTGTTTAGTTCTTGTCCTTTCCCCCTCCCCGCACCTCAGATTAGCACGGGTAGCTACGTACGGTGTGCAAGAAGTTCAACATCCATGCATACAAATTTCCATTCCAAAGCATGGAAATGTCATCGTTTAAAATGGTAATTTAACCCTTCTGCTGCCAGCGCGCTGCCCATGCACGTGCAGTATGCACGCTGTGTTGAAAACACAGTGCGTGTCAGTAGGTTGCTAAACGTTCTTCCTATAATCCGCATTTTTTTGCGGACAGGTGGACGATGGTTATCCGCTGATCTTGAACCGGCCTTTTTCCTTGCCTGCACTTTGGCAAATTACATCACGACTCCAGACTAGTGGAGTTCACCGGTAAAATGTATTCTATCATCTGCAAGTGTTTGCAGATTAGCGGAGCGGATTGCTGGTAATATCACGGATTAGAGGATAAATTATATTCATCCCCCATATCACTGCGGATATGAGGAGTTCTACTGATTTTTTTAACGGATGAGATTAAGGGCGAGGCATGGAACAATGCATCGATTCAGTTTATTAAATTCGATTCGTATGCTTACGATGCGCGCTTTGAATCATTAAATAGCTGCAATCAATTATTCATGATTCACGCAAACTTTATGCAAATTACTCGTACTGACGTCGCCACGAGTATCACAATATGGAAATTGTACAAAGGTAAAAAAAACGCAACAAACAATAGACGTTTCGGAGGCAACACAAGCTTCCGTCTTCAGGTGGTACCGTCACAGCCACGACAGCTGTATCAAGTAAATGAGAGATTGCAGGAGTTACCACTGCGTTTATATAATGGTTGGGGAAGGTGGTGGGGCAAGGGCCGCATACTTATTATTAATATGGTAAGGTGAGGTTTGAGACTAAGAATAGACTGCATAACAAAGGCTGAGCCTTTGTTATGGAGAGGTGCGGTTTGTGACTCAACCTGTAACAAGAAGACCACCACTAAACATGGTTAACAGTAATGGTTGTCTGTCAAATAAGATTGGCAAATAAGTGTAGTTAAATCTTTTTTGCATGGTTAATCACATCTTTCCAATGATTACTCAGTTTGTAACCATCATCACGGTTGAAATTATGTCTGTGTTTGTATATTGATACCAAGATCCAGGATGGTCATGTCTATGCGCCGCTTCTCGGTGGCAGCCCCAACATTCTGGAACGATATCCCTCTGCACATTCGCAGCATCACCTCAATCGCCTCCTTCAAGAGAGACTTAAAAACTCACCTCTACAATCATGCTTTTGAGCGACTCTGAGCTTGACTCTGCGCCTCTGAGTTGCGGCCACTACATCTGCAAATTTGCGCGCGTTACAAATTGAACTATTATTATTTATGTATTTACGCGATCTAACCCAACAAAAAAACTATTACAAACGTGCAAATTTGGGCCAAAAGTTGGCATGTGGTCAGAAAGCATTGGCCCAACAATAGCCCAACGTATCCATGTTGACTGGGCACACGCCTACCAAGTGTATGTCGTGTGTGGCGGGTGTCTCAGGAGCACATTGGTGTGTTTGTGTGTGGAGACATGGGGCCCTCTTGGTGCGTATTCGTTGTGGGGCCACAGGGAGGTTGTGTTAGAGGCACAGAGTGAAGTTTCTGAGTGTATAGGTGGGTATGAGAGCGGTAGCTGCGCTACGAACCCTGGCGACCCGGTCCTGGGCCTCTTCCCTTAGGTCGACTCGGCCTCAAATGAGTACCTGGTGCGGTGTGGTAACATTGCCACTGGGGGAGACAAAGGCGGCCGGGCGTGGTTGCTGGCCACCCACCCCCCTCGTGTGCCGTGCCGACCTTCATAGTTGCTGCTCGCCAACAGCGTTTGCCCCCCAAGTCTGCTCAAGGTCATACAGGATCTTTGTTTTTCTTTGGGTGGGGGAATGGCATGCATTGAGAGGACATGGGTTTGTGGGTGTTTGTGTGCAAGGTGACCTGCTGATGTCTGTGTGTGTGTGCGTCTACGTGTGTAGAGGACATGGGAACGTGTGTGTTGTGTGTGTTGTGAGTGAAGCTTCCAGAATACAGTGTTTAACGGTCTGACAGACAGGATGCTCCCAAAATCACTGCACCGTTTCCTGTTGCCACCTCCGATTGTGTGGAGCTCTCAGTACGCTGCACATTGAGGAGTGTTTTTTTCATGTTCAATGCGTGTGACGGTACAGTGCCGAAGCTGATTTTTTTTGTTCCGTCTCAAACGCAGCTGTGTTGTAGGGAGACTGGCCACTGCCATACGAATGTGGAATTCTCACCACCGTCTCTCAAGGACGCCGAAGGATAATGGCACCGATCCATGCGACAATCACTGTGGCTGAGGTTTTTTCTTCACACGATTTGCCTAACGCTACTCCACGACATTTAAAGCAATTCATCTTTAAGGCAATTTCATTGAATCTCAGCACATATGCAGTGCACACAAATAATAGGGTCTGCATTGTGTACGAGCTTCCACGGAAAATGGGTCCTGTCCATGGCAGAAAAAACTAATTAGCACCTTCAATTTCAGTAAACTGGAATTACGTTTTCCAAGACTGTGTTCTCATTAGTGCCAACCACAATAAACAAGGGAATGGGCTGCAAACTATAGAGCTACGAAACGACAACATATCCAAGTTTTAAAAATTCCAGTGGTCAGAACAGTACAAACGGCAAATCGCCCCCCTCCCCACCAGTCCCCACCCCCCGTGGCCTAGTTACTGACCCGGGAAAGACGCACCTTTCCGGGCAGGAATTCAGGCGAGGTCAGCAGAGAGGTTTTTTTGAGAAGCGTTATGTAAGTGTGCTTACTGTTAAAGGCCTTTATAACACATTTTTTTTTAGCGAAGTAAAATCATTTTTGGGTTTTGCTTTGCAATGTTAAAATGTTTGAGATTCATATTGTATGGGGGGGATGTTTGATAGTTAGGAAAGTAGAGTAACACAACACTCCTCTTAACCGCAGCAATGTGGGTGATGAACATTGCAGACTCTATTATCCGTGATGTTATCTTCGAGTTTACTCCGCTTATCCGTGAATCGATGTTGCGGATAACCGATGGGTATTCGGATAAATTTGTCACGACATTCCACCTATCTGCAAAAAAATGTGTGGCTAAGGAAGCCATTCTTCGTCTTGCATATATAACAACAATGCAGGATGGGAGAGACCATATATAACCGTGGGTGGATAACATGAAAAATAGACCAAGCATAAAAGGAGTTATAGCTTCTGCAAATAATCGGAGCCGTGCATGAGGAGTTCTACTCCACAGTACTGTAATATGATCAGCTATATTAACAATCCAAGGAAAAAATAACTATGAATAGGTGAATATATGGATAATTTTCACTGCTTTAATGCAGTAATTGGGATTTCCCTTTACTCGATGCCATTGCATTTGGTCAAGTAAATCTGCAATACCTCCTCATGTCTTCCCATTCACCATTGATGATCGTGTGTTTATCGTCTTCTTATCTAATGTGCACTGCATGGGAAAAGTAATGTATGCTGGCGATCGTTTGATCACAAAACATGGGGAAAAATACTTTCATGGGGACAAACGAGATTGGATCACTTTGTTCTCAAGTGTGTAATTTAAATAGAACGTGGCATTGTTTTTAAAAAAATAAGTGGCATAATATAATTTTTTATAAACAGTGTGAAGAATTGTTCCTAACACCTATGCTACAAGGTGGCACTACAATATTATTTCAGGTGTCAACAGGCTCTGCGCCATCCAAGGACTATGCAATGGACTGCAGTGTTCTTTTTTGCTATTGACTAAAATGGAGCATAGATCAGTGATGGGCAACCCAGACGAGTTAGTGGGCCACATAAGGGGCCCTCCTTCACCCCAGTGGCCCACAAGCTTGACATTGTGCTTGTCCACTAACCGTGACCCAATACATCAACCCGAGACCCACTGAGACCAGGCCACCACGAGGGGCACCAGGGGACACATGCAGCCCGCGGCCGCAGTTTGCCAACCACTGGCATGGATGCTAATACATTCCTGTACTATGTACATCTACTGCTGGATGAATGCCTCCCCACGCCGCACGAGTGGTGGGGGGTTTTGACCATACCTCACCACGCTGAGCAGTGTGGGCTGATGACATCGTTAAGTCCTAGACCATGAGAGAATAGACGTAGAGTACAATTTGGAAGTGGTGTCTACGACTTGATCCTGCAGTGTTTGTGTATGGCAGTCACCCATCCAAGCACTATCCAGGATCTAACCTGCTTTGCTTCCAAGATCTCAAGAGACCTGGTGCATTCCGTGCAATTTGGTCAAAAAGTAGATCTCCAATTATAAATAGCAATGTGGGGGACGAACATTATCCAAGATGTTGCCGGCAAATTTCTACCACTTATCCACAAACAAAAAATAGCAGATAATACTATGAATCTGCAGCGTGAATCCCATTATGCATGAAACATTCCACGATTAAAGCTACTGAATGAAACACACCGTGTGATAAACACCTGCCATACAGCGTCGTACCTGTTTTGACGTATGGATCACAAACATGGATACTATACATCAAACCATTAAACAGCATATTCCTATTATCCTGTTGTAAATATACAGCATGCAGAATGTATCCATAAATGACCAGATGGTATTCAAGTCTACTTCCAACAGTAATGCATCTTAATGGGCACTCAACTGCTTAGGCAAAGGACATTTATTGATCGCTATCGCATGTCACGACGGGTTATTGGCAACTACTGGCGATAAGTAAGCTGTAATAAAGACATAATGAAACACAGCTCGCAAGTTAAACTTTAAAGCATTGTAGAAATGATTAAATGCATGTGCCCCTATCTTTAGCCTTTTAAATTGCAACTAAATACTGTAGGTCATTAATCTGCAAGCACACAGAAGCTGGCTCCACTTCTCCCATCTAATTAACCACTGACAGAGAACGCACAGACATAGTTGAACAATTTTCCCATTCATTATATTTCATTTGTACTATCAGCATCAAAATAGGTGCTACAAATACACACACACATGCGCACAAATCGTACTACACATTAGCTTGTATAAATAACAATTAAGTATAAGGTATTTATTATGAAGTGATACTACAGGCCATTGCATATAGATCAGTACGTGAGTTTATGCAGTGCCGAATGTAAAGAGATAGATCCTAGAGGATTACGTTGTCTTTGCAGTGTACCAGACGATAGGATATTCCTGATACAAGATCTTGAATACTTCTATTTATTTTGAGCGCAACACAAGTAGTCAAAAAAGCAAACAAAAAGAAGCAACTCTGATAATGATAATAATATGCACTGTCCTTGAAGTTGATCATTATCAGATTTGCTTCTTTTTGTTTGCTTTTTTGACTACTTGTGTCGTGGTTATTGCAAACATGATGCCTTGAATAAAGGTGTCAGTTTTGTACCAGTTTAAAAGGGTAAAAACCTACTACTATATTTTGCCACTGGTAAAAGAGATCTCATAGTGTAAATGCTTACCCCGAGCTCTCAATACTCTGATATTGCACTGTGTTTGAGTTGTACGCATTCTGGTGTCATCTGGTCCAACACCAATGGGGACTAGGCTCTAAAGAAAGCCGTCTCGGGTGTGGACCAATCAACTTCAAGGACAGTGCATATTATTATCATTATCAGAGTTGATTCTTTTTGTTTGCTTTTTTGAGTACTTGTGTTGTGGTTATTGCAAACATGATGCCTTGAATAAAGGTGTCAGTTTAGTACCAATTTAAAAGGGTAAAAACCTACTACTATGAGTTGATGTTGTTAGTGGCATCGTCAGATTTTCCTTCATCAGCCGCCAGCGCGTCATGACCGGTGAAAAACAACATCTGCTCAGAGACGTTGGCACAATGCAGCCTCGCAGCGGCCTCATTGAACGCGGTACAGCAGAGAGCACAGTCCTCACATACGTTGGCACAGACGAGAGGTAATGGGGTTAACGTGGCACAGTGGTTTATAGCAACGACGCAGTAAAAACAAAGGGGGTTAACCGAAATTTTGATTCCTGGCCATGGCTAACATGAGTGGCGAATAATCTCTCAACCGGGGCACCCCATTGCGCCAAAACCAACAACTACCCCCAGTGTGATGAACCCCCCCCCCCCGTGATCAATGCTTTCACCCAGCAGCTGATTAACAAAGAACCGCTATTTGTTGTTTCACGAGGAATACAATACACTGCATTGTAATAATTACTCGAATACCCTATAGTGTCTTCTTGGTTCTTTCGGTAAAGTCACGAAAGCTTGATATCGAAATTTACCCTATAGTGATGCAGTCACTTTCATGGGGAACAGTCGTGTGTTCTATTTGTGTTGTTTGTTGCCAATGAGCCACAATGTGTAAATAAACACATTTTAAATGGACCCATCAAAGTTCTATGGTCTGTGGTTTGTGACTACAGTTCACGCACACGAGCCAGGGTGGGGGGGCATTATAATCATGAATTGCTTCGGTTTATAACTTTTTATTGGCTGGAATCGCGCCACAAGATGTCCCCCTGCTGTGCCCATTCAAGTGGCCTGAAAGATGGTCTCGTGAAATTGCACACGCTTAACGCGTTACCACAGAGAAAAGACATGTGTCACTTTAGAGTGTGTTTGGAAACCCATGGCTTGAGGAGGGTTGAGGACAAACCAAAGTGGGGTTAAATATTTTGCCATATTATAAAATTTATTTCATGAGAGCATTCTTAAATTTGCATCTTACTACAGTATATAGAAGAAAAAATTAATTGTGATTCGTGTTTCTTAATGATTTCATGTTAATGTTTTTTGTATTGTAGTATCATGAATTATATTCCAATCGTGCTAATTGCATCATGCCATGGAGTGGTAAACCTTCGCCTTCAACAATAACAGCAAGTAGAATGTCAGATCATGCCATGCCTCACAAGGTGACAAAAGCACAAACACTATACTCGTCACTGCAGTGGACCGCTCTTATCCAGCATTACAGGGTGCTCCCAAATTGAGTCAAAAAATACAAAGTAAAAGTCATTTTCATTCCACAATCAATTGTAGACAAAGCTGAAGCGAGCAACTCCATTAAGTCGATACCCTTGAGCATCTGGTTTAATCGCGGGTGGCTGTATACATTTGAACCCAGGATCTCATAGTGCTGTCAATCTCACAGCGGTCATTTGCCTCTCGAGCCACCTGGCCACATTTATATTCTAAATACTCACTTAAAGCTGTCACGTTAAAACATAACACAGCTGACATTCAAATTGCAATGTTAAAAATGGCTTACACGCCCTCACCAGGGCACTGATATAGCGTGCCAAGAAGCAACGCGAACAGCCACACCAACCACCACCACCACATGGCACAGCCACTGTGTTCATGTATGCTGCCGTGGCACATCAGGCAGTGATGATACCACGCTTGAGGAGTGATATCACTGCGAGGGGAGTCATCGGGAGTGGGCAGCTGTGTAAGGAAATGAGACAATTGCCTACATTAGGGAACACGCTCAATCAAAGCCTTGAGTGGCGGTAATCTTTATCCGCGCTCCCAAGTCGGTGGTGGAAAATTATTTACGCACAAATATTTTTTGCGCCCCGAACCCCTGGCCTTGCGTCTTCCGCCGTTCCCCGTTAAGAAATGGAACATGCTATCTTAACGAGTCGATGGGCTCTCACAGTGGTCCAAACAAAGGCATCGATTAGAGATGCCACATCCATTGATTGTGGACGGAACCAATAAAGCCTCCTTTGTTCTCTGATTAATTACCCTGCCAATCGGATAAATCAGCATAGGGTGCACGTAAAACACCACGAGGGCGTTACAACAGCCCACACGCGGTGACCGGTTTGACAGGCAGCTAAAGAGAAAGGTGACCGTTCTGAGACCACGCTTCAGCGATGCAGCAGGGTGCCAGGTTTGACACGAGGGTCGTCTGGTAGTGTGATTGGGGGCGGGAGGGGCCGTAACCTCACCTCTATCTCAGTAAAACAAAAACGAACGCTTTTTTTTATTTTCTTCTAAGCATTGCTTTTTCCCCCAGTAAAAATTAAATATATTTCAACTGCGCTCTTGTCGTCACGTCACGAGGAGGATAAATAACCATTTGGAATGCTCGCAGTATGCAGAGTGCATCATCTTGCATCAGAGAATGGCCCTCTGAGATAATGTCACAGAAGTGCATCTAAACTTACTTCCTTAAGCCTCTTTATTCACGAGGGGCACTCTTCACATTCCTTGAAAAGAATGTTCATTGCTTGTAAACAGCCTTTTTTAATTCTTGGGGCCCTGTAAAGAAGCCAACTTAAGTGAAAGCAACAACTTACTTTTTAAAACTCCAGGCTGAGTCCATGATGATCTCGCTACATTTGAAATACCAGTTTAATCTATGGGTGGCTGCCAAAGCACAAACCAGGAATCTCACGTGCACCTACCGCTGTGTCCCCCCCCCGGCCACCTCCGAATTAATTAATGTGCTGTTACGTAAACCACCGGGATATACAGCCGCGTTGTACAGGTTAGCACACTGAACTTGCAATCCAGAGGTCACCGGTCCCAATCCCACCCAGCAGCAGGTGAAAAAAGGAGGCAAATTTCTTAAACCGTCCCTCCCACCTCTGTCCACCCATCTAATAACCCATTCCGAGACATCTGCAAGTCGCAGGGTGGGTGTCCCGTTTGCCACTGAATCTCGGAACGCGCAAGTGGTTAGCGTTCATTTTATTTAGAGGCGTAGTGCCGTTGTTTTTAAAGACATTGTACTCACCGCTGAGAACTGTAATGACATGACCGCACTCTACGATAGCCGGCGCCAAACTGTTTCACACGCCCTCCCGCAAGGCCTCGTGGGAGCCTCATTACCGATAAAGTTATTTTATTTTAGTTTTTTTTACAGTGCTCATTCGGACGACTTACACGTATGTCAAAGGAACGGAATCAGAAGAGAAAGTGATGACGTACACGCACGCCATCGGAGCGGGAAAGGGTAAACAGGTACACCACAGTTAGTTGAGTGGCAAATCGTATGTAGTGGGGTACATCGTGGGTACTTCCACCTCTACCAAAATGCCCTCTAGAGGGGCTCCCTAAAACTCCCTCTGGTGGATGCCCTTCTGCCAGCAGTGGCGTGAGCAAGACATTTCTGGGCTACGCCTGTATCTACATAGCTATAAGCCACACATACCAGTGTGCGCTATACACTGTACGTGTACAATATTCTGAAGAATGTTTGAGCGGACAGAAAAGGGTCTAAATGGTTGGTCCATCAGTGCGTGGCCTTCCTGGGCCAGAGTTTTTCAGCAGCATTTGTTTAAGCAGGCAAACTCTAGACTTCTTTTGACTTTCACCGGGAGATTGTGGCTTGCTAAAACAAATTGTGTCGAGTTTCCTGATGTTGCACGCAAGAGCTACCCACGGACACGAAGGGGGCTCATTCAGCACAGTACAGCAGCGTGGTACAACACATTTCATGTACCGTCTTGGTGGATTTGTGCATTCTAAAATAAAAACAGGGTTGTCTGTTCATGAGGGTTCTTGTTTCACCACGTGAAGATACATTCAAATCTCGTTTTGGGTCCTTCAGCCTCGAAGGGGTTTCTGGAGCAGTGTTTTCGCAAAGCATTTCTTCAAAAGCAGGAAAACTGTCGACGAGGTTTGTTTTATCTTTTGAGTCTCATGACCGCATTAAAGGGGCCAGTCCTTTCAACAACTCAGTGGAAACGGGTCAAACACGTGTCACCTTAAATAAATCCCACCGCAAAACCACTTTGTGCAAGATGACCTTCACAGGCTGGTGAACTCAAATGCGAGAGCATTTCACTTTGAAGAGGCGATTCAGGTCCACGTCTGTTTATCTATTGTCGAATTGCATATCACCGCACTTGCGATCCAGCAGCAATACACACAATACACGTTGTAGATTAATATCACAGCACGTGTCATGCCACACAACCGTACACAGAGATAAAGAGATGTGATCAACTGTATGTTGTGAAACACAGTCGTTTTAATAGTACACTGCATTGCTCTGTTTATGCAATGTACATTTGCCAAAGTTATTGATGAGGAATGAATGCATTGTAAAGCTCATCTCTGTTTAAACAAATATAAACTGTGCATCAAAAACAGTGCACTACCTCCTGTGAAGCGAGTGCTTGAATAACCTTTAACGCCTTCTTTGCTCGTAGTCAAATCAAATCCCAGATTTGTAAAAAGTTACAATTTTCGCGACATAGTTTTTACCGAACAAATCTCTCATGCTCTTTCTTACAATTACTGCAATCATAATGGGCATTCGTATTGGCGTCACTACGAAAACATCGAATATAGTACTGCAATTGACATACCATTGAATCAAAACTAGTGTTCCGACCAATGGCATTAACACCCGTGGTTATGTAATGTGCAATAGTATTAGGGTATTCTGCAAATTGGCCTCGACTTTCCCCCAGAGCTAGACGGCGATCATCTGTAGGCAGACCCAGAGGGTAGGACAGCATGCTTCAGTCCATCTTCACCATTCCACTCTGCACAGCAAAAAAGACCCCTTAACAGACTGTTGGGACAAGTGATGTTAGCGAGCACCTATGAAAGGCAGGATGCGTGGATGTGGGTGGGTGGCCTGCATCACGCCCGACCGCCTTTGTCTCCCTAGTGGCGATAATTACACACGACACCAGTTACTGAATCGATATAGGGGAGGCCCAGGACCGGTTTAGGCAATCGTCACTGGTGTTGTCCGTGAGCGAGAATCGAACTCGGGTCACCACTTTCGTCCCGCAGCATGCTAACCACTGCACTACCGCTCCTCACAACTCTCCAAACAAAGATTCCCCGTGTAGCCTTAACAGACTTTTGGGGCAAGTACTGTTAACGAGCACCTATAGCATCTCACACACACTGCCAGTGACGCTGCTTCTCACCGGGCAGCACCGTGGGAAAAGTTTGGCCGCTTTTATGAGCATTTGTTGAAACAACTGTACAGGATATTCATACCTGCTTTTTATTTCTTCAAACAACAATCCTTGTTTTTGATGTGCTGTGTTGGGATTACATAGTACAGCAAAAACCCCGGTTAACGTCGGGGATACGTTCCTGAAATGTGCGACGACCAATAACAAAACGACGTGAATCAAAGCGATTCAGAGGGTAGGGGGGGAGGCGAAGGCTGAGAGGCGACGGATAACGAGAAAGGACGGACGATGCTGCCAGCGACGTGAGTGTGTCGAGATGATGCAAATCAGGTAGCAGCATTAAAGCGACGACGTATTTGTGAAACGACGTAAAAGAGGGGAGACGTACATCTGGGTATTTCTGTACTCATATCAAACCTACATAGGCCCACATCAAGGCATACAATACCTATTGAACGCACAAACCACATTTGCTCATGACAGGCAGCCATGCCAGAAACACTGCAGCTAAGAAGGTGAACCGAGAGCAATGCTGCAAATACGTCTGTGTGAGTGTGTGTACCTGCTGCAGTGTGTAAACATTGCCACTGGGAAGATCAAGGCTATACGGGGGATCTTTGTCTTGTATTGGTTACCAATTTTGCAAGCGTGTGAAGAGGTAACTAATGATGCGGGTATGCTTGTGTGAGTTTGTGTGCGGTAGAGCGCGGGGAGTGGTAGCGCGTTTTGCTACGAACCCGGTGACCCAAGTTCGATGCCCGCTCACGGCCAATACCGGTGACGATTATTTGAACCAGTCCTGGGTCTCCCCAGGGTCGACTCGGCCTCAAATGAGTACCTGGTGCGGTGCATAAAATCATCGCCACTTGGGAGACAAAGGCGGCCGGGCGTGGTGCTAGCCACCCATCCCCTCGTGGGGATGGGTTGCCGGCCTTCATAGGTGCTCACTAACAGCACTTGCCCCAACAATCTGGTTAGAGCTATGCGGGTGATCTTTGTCTTTGTGCGGTGGAGCAGTTGTTTTGCAGAATATGCTACGATTCCTGGTGTGGCCCGGGATCAAATCCCCCACCAATGTTCTTCAATGTCACATGGTGGCATCTAGCTAGGCCAATAATGAGCTCTCCCATATAGGTCACCCCCCGCTTTAAATAAATTACAACACCGATGGCTGTTGTGGGGGGAAACAAAGGCGGACAGACGTGATGGTGGTGGTTGTTTGGTGGCCATTCAACTAATTTCTAAGCATATTTATCCAATAGCTCGAGCAAAACTGCACGGATGATATTTGCTTCTGCTTGTGCGCAGTAACCGACTGTCTAAAATACAATACCATGTGTGTGTGCTCCACGTGTGTGTGTGTGTGCTCTGTCAAAATACGTCAAATCGATTCCCTACCGTAGCGATTTGTGCTTGGTGCCACGCACCTTTTGTATCAACTGCGTTGTTGCTGCGTTGTCTGGCATCAGCAAGGGCCGCTGTGTGCATGCAAGCGGGGATTTCAAATGCGGATGCTATGCAGAATAAAAATATGTTGCAAAGGTGTTGTTTGCTAAAGTGTAGTGTGTGTGTGTTGTGATGATGAAAATCTTGTGCGCACGCTATCACAAATGATACAAGCACGTGCATGATGCAAATGTTGCAAATGATGCGTTTCCCAACGAAATCTCCCCTGCTATGTAATTTAATAGAATGTTGCATTCGCGTGTGCGTGTGCATTAAACAGCGGAATAAATGCGTGACTGCATCCACGCATTGCCCAGTTCAGCAAATACTGCGCAGCCTTATCTCGAGTGAGAAGTGCGATTTACGCGTTTAATAAACAAAGATGGTAGTGTGTGTGTTGCCCCTTTCAGCTCCATCATAACGGCTACCCAACACTGGCGTGGCTCGTTGCTGTTGAGTCGAGGAGAACACGAGGATGTTAGACATTTGCCGTCTCAGTAGCGTGGGAACGCCACTCACACCAGAGGGCAAGACAATGGGCTCAGTCCACAACCACCAACAGCACCACCACCATTGCCATCATAACCATTTCCATCTCTTGAACAACAGCACCAATGTCACCACCATCTTTACCGTTGCTCTTTTCACAACACTGTCACATCTGCTCAGAGCCACCATCACCACCATCACCATATTAACCATCATTATTACCATTATAAGAACCATCACGATCACATCGTCATATATCCACGACCACATCGTGGCAGACATCACAATCATTATATAATTGTAACTGTGTATAATCATTATCCACAACCATCATATCACCTAAACTTTCACCAGGACCATAATCATCTGATGACCAATAGCGTGGTATTCATCATCAGCAGTATGTGTCATTGTAAGCATCACTTCCACTCCCCATTAGGATTGTTACCACTCCATCACGCCACTGTCATATAATATAAATCATTACCATAACCATCACATCAAACCCAGGCAGCATAACATCAGAACCATTCACAATCACCATAAACATCATAACAATCACCATCACACCTTCTGAATCATCCCTACCATCATATCATTGCAAATACCATTACAAGCATCATTGTACTATTACGTTCTACGATATAATCACGGTCATATCGTAACCACCACTATCAACATAAATAATCAACATTACTATCATAACTACTATATCACTATCACCATGGCTGTATAACCATTACCAGCATAAACCAATCAGCAATATTATCACTATCACCATTCTTACAATTATCACCACCACCACCACCGTCCGAGTTAAAATGACCGTGGGTAAAACGACACCACCACTCCCAATTACCATCAGACCGAAGACCATCATCACAACCTCTTCATCATTATCATCAACCACTGCTGCCAACATCACCAGAGCCCGAAACAACACCGCCACAACTATCACAATGTTGCTAATAATGACACATGGTGGTTGTCAGTGGGTGTACAAGAATTGCAACACAGCGAGGTTTGGACTAAAAGGGGGGGGGGGGAGAGACGCACCGACAAAACCATCAGCCTCCCCTAAATCTCTCTCAATATACAAAGAACCCCCTTATAGCCTTTAAACCGACTGATTAGGGAACGTTCTGTTAGGGAGCACCTATTAAGGCCCACGCCCGCCCACAGATGCCGCACCAGGTACTCATTTAAAGCCGAGCGGACCTAGGGGGGGGGGGATGGGGATGCGTAGTAGACACACGGGGAAGCTAGGGGGGGGCATCGACACAGAGCACCGCCCACACCGACCCAGGCTCACCACGCCCGGCCGCCTTTGTCTCCCCAGTGGCGATGTTCACTACGCACCCCTACACCAGGTACACGCATTTGAGGTCGAGTCGACCTAGAGGAGGTGTCGACCGTGAGCCGGAATCGAACTCGGGCTCGCCGAGTTTCGAAGCGCAACACGTCCGTGACCACACACACACACGTGTGTGGCAACATGCATGTAGGGGGCTGTATATCACCTGCAGACACACACACACGTGTGGCAACATGCATGTACGGGGCTCCCTGTCACCTGCACACACACACACACGTGTGGCAACATGCATGTACAGGGCTCCCTGTCACCTGCACACACACACACAGTGTGTGGCAACATGCATGTACAGCTTCCCTATCACCTGCACACACACACACACGTGGCACGCATGTACACAACTCCCCGTCACCTGCACACACACGTGTGTGGCAACATGCATGTACAGAGCTCCCTGTCACCTGCACACACCTCGAGAGAGACAAAGACCCCCACCCCCACCGCATGGAAGCCCGCCGCTTGCAAACATTGACGTCTCTCGCCGCCTGTGAGCGAGCACCCGTGGATGTGCACGGCTCGTTTGGGAAGAAGATTCAGCAGCAGCACCACCACCAGCAGCACCACGACCGCCTTTGTCTCTCCCGGTGCAGCTGTGTTCCACACCGCGGCCAGCCCAGCGCAGCCACACGCGGTCAGCGAGGAGGCGAGAGCGACGGCCCCCGCTAGGGAGCGGAATCTGTCAAGGCGCGGACATCGCTGCCACTTTGGCGCTGCCGTCCGATCTCTCTCGCACACGGAGACACGCACATAGAGAGAGAGACGCCGAGACAGAGAGAGATGTGTACACACACACACAGAGACAGAGAGAGGCGGCATTGGCGTACCTCCTCCACTCGACCCAGAGGAGGAAGGCGATGATCGCGTTCTCAGTGCTGCTCCGGTGGCCGATGCAGCAGCAGCAGCAGTAGCGGAATCAGTCGCCGCGTCTCTCGCTCCTCCCTCCCACGGCGCACAGCAGCGCCCTGTGCGGGGGATGGGGGCGAGGAGGAAGGGGAGAGAGAGACACGGAGGGAGGGGATGGGGAGAGAGAGAGAGGCTGGGGTGGTGGTGGTGCTGTTGATGGGGGGAAGGGGAGAGACGTGGAGAGAGCGCGCAGAGAGAGAGGATGGGGGAAGGTTGGTGGTGATGGGGGAATAGGGAGAGAGGAATGGGTTGAAGGTGGTGGTGATGATGGGAAAAGAGGAGGAGAGCAGAGCGTGAAATCTTTCGTTTACAAAAAGGGGGGGGGGGCACATAAAGCAAAGCATTGGAAAAAAAAAATGATGAACGAAGCAAAGTGCCGACTACACCGAACATCTTCTTGTTTCCTCTGATCGTAAAAAAAAGAGAGAGAGATGGATTGTGGAGGTAATGTTGAGTCGAGGCTGTCTCTTCCCTACCGCTCTCTCTCTCCATGGTTTAAATGCCAACAATGCCACAGCGATTCCCCATTGAACGCGATGCCCGTGCAATCGAATTCCTGGGTGCAGTGGCGTAGCGACGACATTATCAGCTCAGGGGGAGTGAGTTTGCGGCAATTGATCAGGTGGGGCCCCAATATTTGCTTTGTCTCGCACGGTGGCAGTCAAGGGCCCCCCCAACTCGTGGCTTTGGCCACTAAGGGGATTGGGGCCAAGGCACCCATCCCCCCACTGCCCCCACGCTCGCTACGCGGCTGGGTGCAGATGATGCAAGATTCTGATCGTGGGCACCAAGACTCGTGCGTGGTCGCCATCAGCATCGCCATCAGCATCATCAGCATCGCCATCATCATCAGCATCGCCATCAGCATCATCAACATCGCATCGCCAGAATGCGCAGTCCGCACACACGGTATTCGTACTGGAACATCTGTGACAAAGAGCTTCATAGCTCATCGGATTCCTCGAGTCTAAATCAAGATTATGATTCTGATTGATATGGAACTCGTCCGCCGTGGAGACGGAGTGATTTACATAATCTCGTGTGCAGGAGCTGGGTGGGCGATTATTACGTCGCATGATCGCGAGAAAGGGGAGGACTTCATCCAGCAGTAGATTGATAATGATTGATGATTTGTGTTATCTAGACAGTATATGTGTGAAGTACCGGTAATTACGCTGGACACCCAGGTTGAGGCACACGTATGTTTATTCAAGCTTGTCGGTACAGGACAGCACTAGAGGGGGTAGCGGCCCCCTCACCCGGATAACTGGGGATACACCCTAGCTAGTCCTGACCTACTCCCAAGTCCTCCACTAACGGGCTAGGGGAGGCTAACTGGCCCGACACTGGTGAGTCGGGCTACGGTCTCCGGAGTCCCAGGGTACTGACCCTGGTTCACGGAACCACGCCTCTGGCTCGATCCTCCGCAGCCCTTACAAGGGCGGCGTCGAGGGGAGTCCAGGGCTTCTAACTAGAAGATCTTCCTTCTTCCTCCTTCGTTCCCAGACTGAGCCACGAGCTCTCTCTGTCCTCCCCCTTTATACCCCCCGTCAGGATCACAACCCCCCAGGCTGCCTGATGCGGACGTCGCTGCGGGCACCCCACCCCCGTGTACTCCCGGAGCTCCGCCCACTGTGTTTATTCCCCGTTGGATCCCATGCACCTACAGCCCTCCCGTAACAACCCTACATCACTCCCCCCATTACAGCTCGCAGCCGTCCCGGCTGCAACAATTCCAATAAAGGAACATTTACCCCTCAACCCCGTGTGTGCCTCATTTTTTTCAACAAAATGCAAATTGAACAACAACAACAAGAACAACAAGAAGAACAAGCACACCCCCGAAGGGAATGTCCGACGCACCCCCCCCCCCGTATAAATACGAAATCCGTAAAAGCGCGTATATACAACTAGCCAGGAACTCCCCCAGCACACACAGCACACCCACGACACACAACGCACCCACAACACACACACCCCGCCCACACACACAACACAACACACACAATGTGGCAGGAGCGCACCACCGACGCAGCATACAGTAACCATGACACGTGAAATAAAAAAAAATTTCTTCTTTCTGTATATTATAAGAGTCTGCGCATCTTAGCGCGCGTCCTTGCCGCAGGCCCGTCACACGGGCAACCCCGGACGGCGGACCATCCGGTGGCGGCTGTCCCTTTCGAGATGAGGTCGCGATTGTAGTGGCGCGACCGTCGGCATCACCCGTGTGGGTTGTAGGGCATGAGCCCGTCATTCCCGGTGCACCTGTGGGTGGGACAGCCGGCAACACATCAGGCGAGAGCAGCGACGGACCCTCCGAGTCGGTCGACCCCCCACATGCTTGGCCCCGCGCGTGTGGAGTGGGCCCTCGCACCGCAACAAACGGTTTTAGCCTAGAGGGGTGTACAAACCACCGGCGCCTGCCCCATTTGATTCGAACGCACTGAGGCCTCAAAACCTCGACAACCTCGACGGGGCCCCGCCACGGGCGCACGAGTTTAGAGGAGGTCGCGAGCGGTACCTGGGGACAGTGCAGCCATGCCCTGTCCCCCGGCTTCCACTGCAGCACGTGCGCGCGAGCCAGCCTGAGGCGCTCGTTCGCCTTTTGACGCCTGTCAGAATTTAGCCTCGCAGCATCCCGCGCCTCAGTCAGTTTGTCAAGGTTAAATTTAACGTGTTCATCCAATTTAATTTTACCCAGCGGCGCGGGGATCTGCAGCTGTGCCGGAACAGGTGGGTCGGGTTCGCGGCCATACATAAGAAAGAATGGTGAAAATCCCGTCGCAGCATGGGGAGCCAATCTGTATGCCGCTAGAACCCCTTGAATTTGTAAGTCCCAATCAGTCTGTGAGTCCGAGACTTGCTGCGACAACATAGACGAGATGGTGCGATGCAGACGCTCGACCATCCCGTCCGTTTGCGGGTGATAAGGAGAGGTTCGAATTTTTTTCGTTCCTAGGAGATCACAGACTTGTTTTAGGAGTTTCCCGGAAAAATTTCTACCCTGGTCGGTCAACAACCGCTCCGGGGCACCTTTGTCCATGACATAACCTTGGACAAAGGCGTCGACGATGGCTGCTGCCGACTGATTCGCCAGGGGCCAGGCCATAGGCCAGCGCGTAAAATATTCGACCCCAGTAAGCAAATATTTATTTCCCCTGGGGGTGGCGGGGAATGGCCCCAGAATGTCCAGTGCGACCAGTTCATTTATTCTGGAGACCTGGATGGACTGCAAGGGCGGGTTCGACTCCCGTGCTGGTGGTTTGCGCTGCGCACACTGAGGGCATGCCGCCAACAGATCAGCGACATCCCTAGTCATGCCCGGCCAAAAATAATTCAGCTGGAGCAAGGCGAGTGTTTTCTGGGTACCTAGGTGGAGGAGGCGCTCATGAGCAGCCCACACCACCTTACCCCGTAGGCCAGAAGGGACCACCAGCCGGTGATGCTGGGATTTCCCGTCCCAATGCATAAGCAAGCCCGCATGGGTTTCCCATGCGTCGGCATGACCCGTCAAACGCCCCCTCTCCCCGGCGCGACGACGCAACGCGAGGAGGGAGGCATCCTCCAACTGGAGGCGCCCCCATTCATCAACGGGCAATCCAAGCAGGGAATCTCTCCCCTGTTCGGCGATATCAATGGGGACTACCGTTTCATCGTCGGCGGCCGCCGCCAGGACCGGAACCATCATGTCCCCTACTGGCTTGCAACGCCCCGACCCCAGGAGGCATGCGCATTCGGAGGCGGTTGGCATCCGTGACAGAGCGTCAGCGTTGGTGTGGCGAACGCCCTTACGATAAGTGGTTTCAAAACTGAAATCCTGGAGGACCTCCAGCCATCGGGACAATTGTCCCGATGGCTGTTGAACCTTCAGGGCGTACTGCAGTGCCGCATGATCTGTGCGGACGGTGAAATGCCGACCGTACAGATATGGGCGATACTGTTGGATGAAATAGACAATTGCCAACAGTTCCCTACGGGTGACACAATATCTTTGCTCCGTTGGAGACAACACCCGACTGCCGTACGCGACCACCCGTTCCACGCCGTCAACCACCTGGGAAAGCACGCCTCCAATACCCGTGTTGCTCGCGTCGGTGTCGAGCAAAAACGGCCTCGAAAAATCTGGGTAAATCAAGGGAGGAGCCTTCACCAGCGCGTCCCGAAGGGAGCAGAAAGCAGCTTCCTCATCCTGACCCCAGTGGAACCGAACCCCTTTAGATGTTAACGCGTGTAGGGGTTTGGCAATCGTTGCAAAATTAGCGACGAAGCGTCGGTAATATGATGCGAAGCCAATAAAACTCCTGACCTCTCCCACCGAGGTGGGAGTCGGCCAGGAGCTGACACACTGCGTTTTGGCGGGATCGGTAGCAATACCCGAGCGCCCTACGATGTGCCCCAAATAACGCACCGACTCGCGTAACAAATGGCATTTCTGGGGCTTAAATTTCAAATTAGCAGCCCGCATCTTTAGGAAAACCGCCCGCAACCTCTGGAGATGTTCATCAAAAGTTTTACCAAAGACAATAACGTCATCCAAATAAATCAGGCACGATTCCCATTGCAATCCAGCCAAAACCAATTCCATCAATCGCTGGAAAGTTGCCGGCGCTGAGTGTAAGCCCATCGGCAACCGGTTGAATTGGAACAGGCCGTGCGGTGTACGGAAAGCAGTTTTAGGCTTAGAATCATCGTCCAGAGGAAGCTGCCAGAATCCCGAAAGTAAATCTAGTGTGGAGAAGAATCGCGCTCCCGCCAAAGCGTCCAGCGATTCGTCCATCCGTGGGAGCGGGTATGCGTCGGCAACCGAAATTTTATTAAGGCGCCGAAAATCCACGCAAAACCGCAACGAGCCGTCCTGCTTTTTAACCAGGACGATCGGCGCTCCCCACGGGCTGGTGGAGGGAGAAATGATGTCGGCGGCTAACATGTCATCAACAGCCGATTTGACATGGTCCTTTTCGGCGGGACTTAACCGAAACGGATTTTGGCGAATTGGCGCGCTGTCACCCGTGTCAATATGGTGACGCAGCAGGTGAGTGCAACCCAAATCATATTTATCACGACTGAAAACGTCGGAAAATTCCCTCAGTAGCCTTCTAAGCTGTTGGCGCTCTGAATTTGTCAGGTCCGTCGATTCCGCACAAAGCGCGTCGAGCCACCCTTCATCGCTGTCCGAATGTGGGAGCATCCGGGAAGCAGAGCCAACGTGGTTCCGGACAGGTACCTCGCAGGGCATCGGCGTCGCATGCGCGAGCACCGTCCCTTGAGGAACCACCACCGTCTGCGATCCCACATTGAGGACCGCGATGAAAGGGTCCCCGTCCCCTCTTACAACGGTCTGGGCCGGAATCAAATGAGGTCCATTAACCCCGGCCCTAGACGGTCCCAGCAAAACACCCTGATCCCCTATGCCCTTAGCGAAGGGCTTACGAAGTTTCAGAGGCACTAGCATTTGAGCTCCCGGCGGCACACGAACAGTCTTAACAACGAACGCCGGTACCGTCGCGAACGCCGTCGGAGCCGCCGCAGGGGATGGCAGGAACGCCATGCGCCGCCCCGACGGAAGCTCAATGCATCCTTGGTCGATCAAAATACGAATGGGCATTTTGCCTAAGAAATCCGTCCCCAGCAGGCACGGAACCGCCAGCGAGGAGGAAACGAAAATCGGCCCCGACAATTTGATGTCCCCAATAGAAATTTGCGCTCGAATCTGTCCCATGATGCCGAGAGAGCCCCCGTTAGCGGCATAGAATGGGACGTTAACCGGCATTAAAGGGCGGCTTTGTACGGGCAGAATATTGTAAATTAATTCCGAAATGATTGTCGCCGATGCCCCCGTATCGACCAAGATGCGTACTTCTACCCCGTCAATGTGTCCGACCACGGCCGACGACCCTGACGACGCGGCTACCACGCGATGGGCCAACACGGACCACTGTTTGGGCTCGATTTGAGTCCCCGCAGTGATCCGCGTTGGCCCCTTGCAACGCGACATCGGCCCCCCGTTTGTTGTGGTGCGAGAGTGTGCAACGGGTGGGTGCTTTGGCCAAGCATGTGTGGTGCCGCGACTCGCCGGATCATGTTGCTGGAGCTTGGGAAGAGGAGGGCCGGCGTCCCGTCGAGGCGTCGTCCCGCGCTGTCGCGGAGAGCGGCACCCCGAGGCGACGTGGCCCCGGACGCCGCAGTTGAAACACCGCGGGAGCCCCGGTGGAGACGATGGGCGGTTGAAACGGCTTGACCCGTCCCGGGCCGACCGTACTTCTTGCGCCTGTTGCCGTCGATGGTCGACGGCGAAGAGCTCCTCCGTCGGAAGGGTGGCTGCAGCCACCGCACGCCCTGCCGATGCCCTGCTGGCTTTCCGCCGCAGGGACAGAAGGTTGGCGTGAAGGAGGCGCGCCGCCTGAAGAGAGGTCATCTCAGCGTCCTCCTGTGCGACGACAGCGATGTCCAGGTCGTCTGCCAGGAGGAGTATTTTCTCCGTGACCATCGCGTCCACGCCGTCATCGTCCATACGGGGAAAAGCCGTCTTAGCCAGCGCTAGGAGGCTCGTCCTGTATGCCAGGGGCGACTCCTTTTCACCCCGCTTGCGCTCGTAGAACTGCTCTCTGCATTCTGCTGAAGGTCCATAGACCCCGGCCAGCAGTTGTAGCGCCTTCGGCAGAGTAGACCGCTTCTCTTTCGGCGCCGATGTGAGGGCGGCGAGCGCGTCTGCGTCGAGGAGCGCCGGCAGCGCGCAGAGGGCTTCATCGTCGGACCACCTTGCCATTTCTTGGTGGGCGATGAAGCGTCGCTGGAAGCCGCCCCAGTCGCCCTCTGCACCAACAAATTCTTTCAGCGGAGGCAGCCGTTGTTGCAGCGCAGCGATCGCCTTGGAAGTCTGCAGGCTCTTATTCCCGGGACTCGGCTGTGCGTCGGCGCGAATGGCAGATGGAATCGCCTGTCGCCGATGTGATGACGCTCCCTCCGCTGGTGATGATGCAGCTGTCCCAGCGAGAGCGGTGTCGGACCCAAGGTTGAGCCCGGCCACGCCCTCTGCAGCTGCCGTAACGATGGCGGGAAATTCAAAGTTGGAGTCTTCAGAAATGGCGGGAAGGCGCTCAGGTCGACGACTCCCCTCGCCCCGTGGTGGACCACCAGCCCCCAGCCGCGTGATGTTTTCCAGCGTGGCGGCAGCGGCGTACAGTAGCTCCGCCAGTCTCTCGTGAGCCAGCCGTAGCGCGTCTGGCTGCGGCCCCTCCTCATGCCGATGCCCCGGTAGGAACGCGTCGGCCCCCGGCTGCGCCATGTCTTGGTGAGCCGTCTCGGGCTCAATGACTTCAGCAGTGTCCTCCTCCGGTACTCTGGCTCGAGCTGTCTGGCGTGTTTCCATGTCCGTAATTCTTCTGACACCAGATGAAGTACCGGTAATTACGCTGGACACCCAGGTTGAGGCACACGTATGTTTATTCAAGCTTGTCGGTACAGGACAGCACTAGAGGGGGTAGCGGCCCCCTCACCCGGATAACTGGGGATACACCCTAGCTAGTCCTGACCTACTCCCAAGTCCTCCACTAACGGGCTAGGGGAGGCTAACTGGCCCGACACTGGTGAGTCGGGCTACGGTCTCCGGAGTCCCAGGGTACTGACCCTGGTTCACGGAACCACGCCTCTGGCTCGATCCTCCGCAGCCCTTACAAGGGCGGCGTCGAGGGGAGTCCAGGGCTTCTAACTAGAAGATCTTCCTTCTTCCTCCTTCGTTCCCAGACTGAGCCACGAGCTCTCTCTGTCCTCCCCCTTTATACCCCCCGTCAGGATCACAACCCCCCAGGCTGCCTGATGCGGACGTCGCTGCGGGCACCCCACCCCCGTGTACTCCCGGAGCTCCGCCCACTGTGTTTATTCCCCGTTGGATCCCATGCACCTACAGCCCTCCCGTAACAACCCTACATGTGTATACTGTTTTGTGTATCTGTGGCAATCACTCCGGATGAGCCTGATCTCGCGAGATCTGGAAAGCTAATTTTGTTTACCAGGTATGGCCCACTGAGCTGTATAGCTCTTATTTGAGAAGCAACTGGAAGCTCAACAAAGTGGCTTTTCACGTGAAATTTGACAGCAGCCAAATGCTTTACATTTCTGAATGTGGAGGAAAAAAGCGGATGGCCTGGAGAAAAATCCACGCGACCACGGGGAGAGGGGGAGAGAGCCCATGCAAAATCCACATACACAAGCATGGTCTGGGTCGAGAATCGAACCCACGAAACTCCTGCATTCCAGGCGTGGTAGTTAACATCTCGCCACCGTGGCACCCTAAGCAGGGGTTGATCCTGGATAGCGATGGGTCGTTGCAGACCGTGTGAGCAGCAGAGGGCAGTGCAGCAAGACCCGTGACTATTCACAACTCCCCAACCTCAACTCGCACTTACCAGCCTGGTGCAGTACATTGCAGTATAATCAAACAACCCCCAACAAACCGCACGGTTTGGAAAGGCCCTCATCCAGCAGTGGATTGACACGAGGGTTATACATGGATATATAGAGATCAGTATATATTACACACACACTGCCCTGTGTTCACATGTATGTAACTGTATGGAGCAGATGGAGGTCTATGCCAGGTCAACACTGAGAAAAGGCCTCTATACATATTACATTAGCCCCATGTATTACATTACTTTACTGCGACATTTTTCACATTGAGGGCTATTTGACTAGAGTATACAGTAATTTAATATTTATGGACACCAATACCACCCTGTTAACGGTGGTTGTACTGCGGATGTTACTATCCCACCCCCCCGTCATAGTAATGTAGAATTTTCTACACTGCCACAGCATCAATAATGTAGATGGGCACCACTCCTTGCTAGTTTGAGCAAAGTTTATATCCCGTGTACTCGTGGCATACTCGTGTAGCCAATATGATGTACAAATACGTTGCTGTTAAATATGCAGTCTTGCAAAACATAGTATACATCCATGTCAAGCCATCGCTGGATGAAGTCATGTCCATGCCATGTTGCTCATGGAGGTTGTTTGACCCATACCTCACCAGGTGGTGGGATGCGAGGCTGGTTCACACCGTCGCTGGCTGTAGCTAAAGGCAGTGAGCCAGTTGATTCGAGATGTGATGTTAGCTAAGTGGTTTGGGCTTGTACTAAAAGGTAGCTTAAAAAAACACAAATGACCGGATGTAATTTCAGTCCCACAAAGTTACCAGTGATATGCACTTTTAATGTTACCTGCGAGATTGACATCAAACATTTCCATTCAATTACTATTATAATAAAAAGGTTTAATCATGATAGCTGTTTCAATTAAAACTGTAAACGAAGTAAATATTCTTAAAGTGTTTCCGTTTAAACTAAAATTTTATGGAAAAAAAATCCATAACATTATCTTTTGCATATGCAACAGGGTTATTGTTACACCATAACCTTAACATGCATGATCCTTGCACACCCTGTGCTGAAAAGTCGATGTGTAGTGAATGCGTTGTAACTAAAATGAAATATATTTCTGGTGTCACTAGAAAAACTAATTTTACGTCACCAGTGCAGTTGGACAAATCAAAAACACATGCCGAGTAGAATTTTGAAATGTGAATTTCCAAGCAATAAAATACGTAACCCAGGTCCAAACAAAGAACTGTATGTACAGTATAGTAAATTAAATATTTTCTTTGGGTCTTTCGGTAAAGTCACGTCGATAGGTTTAAAGAAAAGACCCAAAGAATATGAATTCATGCAGTCACAAAAGCTTTAAGTCAAGATTGAAATTAAATATGGCATAATTAGAATCAGAATCTTTACTTTAAATACAAAATGTAACTTAGTGAGTGTTAAATATGCCTGTCCTATTTTAAACGCACAAAATAAATTATAATTTTGTTTGGATGTAAAATACAGCAATCAAATTCAACAATGCAATTGGAAATAATGTCGTGCACAATAAGACCATCATCAGACGTCGTATGTAAGCTGTGCAGTAAAATAACATTTCTACCACAATAGCAATTTATAACAGCGGTGGGCAAGACGTGGATTCCAAAAAGTTTGGTGTGGATCTCAGGCCAAATACGTATAAACATTAACTCAAGCAGACAACTATTTCGGTTCCTGCTGATGGCAAATAAAAATCACCGACTAAAAATGCATATCTTGAAACAATAATAACAACTTACACCAATAGATGGCGCTAGACCTAAATTCTTATGTAGAGTGTATCCAAAAATAAAGTTGAATAGCTTTATTGTTATTATTGGTTCTTTCGGTAAAGTCACGTAGAAGGGAAACAATAAAATAATAAAATAATATTTTATATTAACAATAAAATATATTTGTATTATTGTATATTAACAATAAAATATATTTTTTATTATTTAAGTGTTTTCCTTATATGTGACTTTAAATAATTTTTTTGCTTTATTGTTATTCGAAATACTGACAAATGTAATATGTTATGGACGTATACGTTTTATTTTATTAAAAACTTTAATTAGTGATCAAATATTCTCGAATTATTAATATTAATAAACGTCTACATGTCTAACATACTCTTATATAAGCGCACAACTTTATCTGTGATGAACGCTGCACTTTCTGTCGTTTTCATGCAGGGGGCGCTGCAAACCTACGTGCCCCCTGCATGAACGACGGAGGCGCAGGGACAGACGTTCGATTACGTTGTCATCGATCTGCAGACGGCAGTCTTCTCGCACGGCCAGCAGCTCTATGTCGCCTTAGCTCGATCCCGCAATCCCAAACAGGTGAAAGTCCGCATCGAACCAAGCCCCCAGCAAGGCCATCAACTTAACGACGAGAGAAAATTCACACGAAATGTCGTTTGCAATGAAGTATTCCAGATGTAAAATGATAAAATATTTTAATAAAGAATAACAATGATCTAATTCAAAACATAAAACAATTCAAAGATGTTTCATTTTAAAACTTCAAAACAGAGCATCGGGTACTTGCGTAAATGTGTCATTCGTGTGCAATTTTTTTGTGCCTTTCCTGGTGTTCAACTCTGAGAAAACATTTTCCAACACAGCCATAGGAATGAGTGATACAGCATCAACAATACGATGTTTAAGTTTTTGAAGGTCCCTTCGTTTGTAGTGTAGACTTTACTTTTTTTAAACCCCCAGAGATAAAAATGTAATGGCGTTAAGTCGGGTGAACGAGCGGACTTGTCATTATATCAGAAAAGAAAGTACCAATCAATATTCACAAAAAACTAAAACTTCTATGTTTAATGAATATATTCATATCAAATTTATGGCAATATTTCGAATAACAATAAAACTATTAAACGTTATTTTTGCTATAATAATTTTCGGACACCCTGTATATTACGTAGAGGGTTAAATCCTGGTGATTGTTGGTCATAGCTTACTGATTGACGTAGAGCCCGTAGAGATTCGCTACAATGGATCGCAGTGCTTGGTGTAGCGGCCACCGGATGATCTATAGCCTATCAAATACGGGCGGGGCAATTAGCTGCATTCACGGTTTACAAGCGAAGCATCATCCGTGCATATCGTATTTAACCAAGTGCTAACAGCAAGTCTAATGTTCCCGTATAAAATCACACTTCAAGTAAAAGCCTTGTAACAGTTGACAACTCCCTATTTTCACAGCATAGGGATGCTCACCTTGTTTCAACGTCATGCAAGCAACTTCAACCCTAATGCTGTTCACCTAAAATCATTGACATATCTAAAATATGTGGGTCCCTGAATTATTATTTTTATATATACTGTATATCTATAAAAGATGTACATTAATGATACAAACATGTACAAAATAGAATACCTTTGTAAGTTAAGTAATGCATGTCTTTCGAAGTCATTTAAATAACAATGTTAGAATGCTAGTGACAAATTGAATGCTGTGTGCTCATATCACGGATTAAATAATATTTAAAAAATATTGCACCATGCATAAGCTCTTCAAAAAATAAAAGTGTAAAAAAAGACACCTTTAAATGCAAGCCATGGAAAATGCGAGTAAAACTGTAATTTACACCATTGGAACCTCATTTGCCCGTAAAAAATATGATAATTGGTTTTTTACCCTTCCATCTGGCAACAAAACTGACACCTTTTTTACAAGGAGTCATGTTTGCATAGACCACAATACCTGCAGTCATAATGCAAACAAAAAACATAACTCTCATAATGTGCACTGTCCTTGAAGTTGATTGTTTGCATTATAACTGCAGGTATTGTGGTCTATGCAAACATGACTCCTTGTAAAAAAAAGGTGTCAGTTTTGTTGCCAGATGGAAGGGTAAAAAAACAATTATCATAAATTGTTTTATTATGTTTTATTTTTATTATTTTATTACTTCCCTTCTACGTGACTTTACCGAAAGAACCAAGAAGATGAATCCCTGCAGTCACGAAAGCTTTAAATCGAAAAATATCATAAAACTGTAATGTTTGTAATTAAATACTTGTCGCTATATCTTATGAATGCAAATAACATATTCAGGGATCTTAGCGAAGGCATACCACTGCATACCTACAATAAACATCAGAAGTAGTTCATTAAGCCCGGAGCTTTGTTTCAAGGTGATTGCAAGCAGTCTTTCAGCTCCTAAATTGCCACATTTCCAAACGAGGTGGTTGTGCATTCTGAATATGACATTTGATCCATTCATTCAAACAATGCAAACGAAAGCAATAGCTGTGGCAGATACTTTGCAATCCTGAACAGAAGAGCTAAAACTGCATATTTTGCAATTCTTTTTAGAATTCATAACCATACTCTAACAAGAAATGCACAACACACATAATCAATGAGATGGCTGCAAGCCCATCCATACATTCGCCAAATAGTTTATCCAAATGTAAGTGAAAGGTTCAATGTGACATCACAAAGTAGGAAATTGGCAAATTAAAATATCAAAATCGAAATCCAGTAAATAATGTGGAGGACTCACGGTGGTAGTTAATTTCTAAAGAAACTCAAAACAACGTCGCCAACTAAAAATGTGAAGACTTACAAATGACAGCGATCGACCGGCAACTGCAGACGCACAATGCCAGGGGGGAAACCCTGACAAAAGTCTCCTTTCAAAATTAACACTGATCCGTTGTTTATTCACCACAGTTCGCCAAATACAATAGCCGACGCTCTTTCCTGTCCGAAACCCATCCTGAGAACTTTGGCATTGACCAGGAATCAGAGGGGGGTGAGAAACCTCGAACAAATCTCCTGGGCTAGCAGCCGCCCGCCGCCTTCTTGAATATATTTAACCCTAAGCAGTGTTTAAATTGGGCTTCGCTCATAGCCCCTTCTGAGCAACGACGTCTAGTGGCAGCGTTCTGGTGAAACAAGTCTCAAGTAAACCAACAGAAAATAATGATCTTCAACGAGGTAGACTACCCCCAAACAAAATCGCCAGTCACCTGCAGATGGGCTCGTATCTTAATCAGGCCATCCATGGTGGCCGTAACATCTCAAAGCTCATGTTGATGCGTGTGCTTAGGAACCAGTTTGTGGACACAAGGCAGTAGGCAATGGCATCCCTCGCCCACACACATGGAGACCCTGACAAATGGTAAAGTATTTTATAGCTATTTATTACGAGAGAAAATGCAATTCGTGTTTATTTTTACGACAGTATAAATGTTTTAACAAGCTTGAAGTTTTGTGACTACGCCTACTCGGGACGTTTTTAGGTCGACCTCTAATGGTGGAGTCGGCAATCACCAACACCTCAGGGATCATCAGGGTCTGATCAATGTGTATGACGATAGCAGAGATGACAAAGAAGTTGATGGTGGGGAGGAGGAGGTGATGGATGAGGACATGACAGTGACCACCAGCACAGTGATCAGCATGTGGGTGACAGTGTCTGCTGTGCTCGGACGATGAAGGTGGTCACTGCTACTACTCCATCCACAGTGTCTCGTGAAGATCGACTGGTCCTGGCCGGATCCCCCGTTCATGAACCCACTCACACCGGACCATCAGTGGTCAAGTTTGGTAAAATAACGCACCAGGAATCGACACGGGAGGGCCTTCATGCAGCAGTGGATTGACGTTGGATTAACAATTCACTGCAAAGTAATAATTCTACTATTCTGGGAATCGTTGCAGCCCTGCAATTTAATACGTACAATTAAATGTGATGTTTCAGAGTGGAGTTGGAGGCTCAGTGGTTAGAGTGCGCTGCGGGTGTCTGAATTGCTAATGTGAGTTAGACACCCATCTGGTGGACATTGTACGGCAAATTTCTTGGCCTTTTCTGGTTATCACCACCGGTTACTTTTAAACATTTTAACATCGTTCCCTCTTTCCATATACTCAATTTGATCGTAACTGTCGCTGACAAATAGCCTCATCACTAAATAACACAGCATAATTATTTTGGAATCTGCTTTGCAGTGGAATCACTCCCATGTGTCACCTTTCCAGACTATCCTTTAACAAAAGTACTTATCACAATGGGAAATACTGAACTGGGGTAGGAAAGGTTAAAAGGAAGCAGCTATTGTCACGTCTCATGATTGAACTCGAGTCCATAAACACATAGACACACTGCTAATATCAATTGGAGGAGTAACATTGCAGTAAATATGGAACCGTTGGGCCAAAGTTGGCCAACAGCTTTAACCTCATCCCAGCGTTGGCCCAACGTTGGCGTGTTTGCTGGGATGGCATTCAGATGCATTTGCACACCTGTGCCATCGTGCTGATAAATTACTTGGACCAGCAGGGCTATGCCCAACACTCCTGGGAAGAATCAGAATGGGAATATTTATTTACAGGAGGAATCCGATGAGTTATAAAGTGATTTATAGATCTTGCTTATACTTTGCGCTCCTGTCCTGTTTTTGTATTGTTTGATGTTGTAAGGTTCTGACCTGCCCCTACTGGACATCTGTGAAAAAAAGCTTTATAGCTCATCGGATTTCTCCTGTATAAATACGTATTTTAATTCAGATGTCACAACTTAGGGGCCGTCCATAAATGACGTCACGCACCTAGAGGGGGGGGGGGGGGTCAGACATTTGTGGCGATGTGTGACGAGGGGGGGGGTTAGAAATGTGACGTCACATAAAAATGCACAACTTTAAATAAATATAGAATTGTTATAACAACACTCCTACAACATCCGAGTGCAGCGCCACATTAAATACGCACTACAATGACAATAAGTTAACGCGATTTGAAGCATGTTTATTTTCAAAATGGAAGTATGGTTTGGGGAGGGGCAGAGCTTTGTGACCTCATATTTGAGGGAGGGGTCTGACTTTTTGTGACACTGTGTGACGAGGGGGGGTCAAAAATCGTCCAAAATCGCGTGACGTCATTTATGGACGGCCCCGTAATGTCTTGGGTTCTTGAATCATTAAATGGGGTTGGCTATAAGCTAATGAATCGCTTTGGTTTTGATGGGCAGTCGTTGACCACGTGCTGAATAGCTCTGCTCGACTCTCACAGGTGGACCTCTCTTTTACCCCCCCCCCCCAACTCGTGTCGATGAGCGAATCGCCTGCGCGATATCAGAATTTCGGCGTTTCACCGTGGTCCATGGTTTGCGTGCGGGGAAGCCAGCGAGGCGTTCTGTGGGGCATAGATCATGAGGTCCTTGTTGCTCACTTGCAAGACCGTAATTGTAATATATATTGGGGGGGAACACATTCCCCCCCCCCAATATTCAAATATAGATTTCTGTTTATATGATTGTGGTTATGGTTGTACTTTATTAATCCCTAATCTCTGCCATTACATACAATGAAACAAGAAAAGGTAAATTAGAAAAAACAGAGCAATGTAATACAATACACTATTAGACATTATTGTAAAAAATAAATAAGTCCATCCAATGTGTTGGTGATTTTTTTATATTTTAGGCAGGAATTGGCAGGAAATTCTTTTCAAATTTAGTTTTTTTTTTCTGGGGGGGGGGGACCCCCAGAACCCCTGTAAGATTTGTTCCCCCCCAATGTTGACTCCATGGCCATGCTCGCTGGTGTGTCCCCCCACCCCCACCGCTTCCTTCACACTGCGCTCGGCGTTTTTGAGTCACTGACCACGAACCTGGGATGGGATTGCAGACGAATAACGGGAGGGCAGTTCGTGATCACCGCCAATCGGCAGTCCGGGGTCGCATTTCCTTCGTCGATGCGACTCCACGCGTGCTCTACGCGGTGACCCACGTGGAGGACACCGCGGAGGAGCGGGTGGTTCCCCGTGTAGCCCGTCCGCCCTGTCCCCATTCTCATGAATCCTTTCGAGGTGGGGGAATGGGGGAAACGACGACAGGTCGGCTGCAATAGATAGCAACGATAACGACGATAAAAACAAAGAAAGTTCGGAGACGTTGCGTTCTGCGGGCGACTCCACAACAGGAGGACGGGAAGCCATTCTCGGTGGTGGTCGATTGAGGTCTTTTTTTGTGGTCAATTGTGTGTCCCCCCCCTCCCACCATTCCGTTCGCACTGGGCAACTTTATTTCAAAAGTCTTCTTCATTAGGGGCAAATTGCGTTTCTACGATGGCGATCAGAGACGCCCTCCTCGTCACAACACCGCAGCTCTATTCCGCAGGCACCAAGTCTTCCCAAATCTCAATCTTGGACGTGCCTCTTATTCTGTTGTGGGGGGCTCGGGTCCAATCTCTGATCACCATTGAAATTAACTTCGACTTACAATAAAAAAAACAACGCACCTGGTTACCCGGAGCTGTGCAAAATGATTTATTCGGTTCCCATAGACTACGGAGTGCACAATTATACGCTCACACCGGCTACTCCAGCGTGCGGAGGAGCCGAGTTCGTAGGACGGTGTTTGTCCTCGATCTAAACCTTGGCGATTCGTCTTCCGGAGATGTTCTCAGAAAGTGGCAAAGGGGGGCATCCACTTCTCTGCACGGTTGCATGTAAAAGCGCTCTTGAGTTGCTCCGGACATAAAGGAAGCTCTATGGAAAACACATTTATTACAATAATCGTGGCATATTCGTGTGCCGAAATAGATATTTCTATCATGTGATGACACGTAATGATGGAAAAGGACAAGCCGATTTGATGTTAAAAAGAGCTTCATAGCTCATCGGATTCCTCCAGGATAAATATCTGAAATAGCCGAGATGTGCCTTTTGATATACGTTGGACCTTGCACGAGTTGGATCCAGTCCGTTGACAGCTTCGTCAGCAGCTTCCAGGGCATCTCTCCAGAGCCTTATTGAATCTCCACAATCAATCATTTCATGAAGTTCCACGATCTCCGCTGAGTGCTTCTCAATCGCGGCCGTGATGGAATCAATCTTATTTTGGGGCAAGATGAAGTAGCAGATTTCAGGGCCGCTGTCTCAGCCACGTAATCCTGATGGAACTGCTCCCGCGTCTGTTGTGGATTGCAGATTTCACCCAGTATAAGGGACTCATTCTGAAAAACGTAACTTTGAGAATAATTCGAGGTGACTGTATTGCTTTGCAGAGGATTTATAAGACATTTACAGCAATGTGATATGTAAAACGGTGGTGTGGGCAAATCAGGACAAAGGCCGTGATTTGGGCCTCACGCTAATAACGTGAAATTAAATTTAAATCTAAAACTAAACAAAAATGAAGGGTTATATGAAAGATGTATAGAATGGAACAAACTTGCCTTGAATTGGTCTGGGAGGATAAAACGTAATTGTACCACGACACCGGAATTCTTTACCACGGTGTTTAGGATCTATTTTATTCAACCACGTCTGTGAATTCTTTAGATGTGTAAATGAGCAACTCGTTTTCTCTCTGCCTATATGCCGAGACAACTCAGAGCTTGGCTTGCTGTTGGTTGCTGTGCTGAGACCATCAATTCAATACAACCGAGAGCCTTTGATCTCGGCTGTCCAGTGACTTGAAACCCAGGCTCACTGCTGTGATGTGAGAAACAGCTCGAGGGGCTACCTAGCCAGCTCCAATGAGAATTGTTTAGCCGTGCTCTATATTGAGAAGTCTCGCAATGATGGACATACATCCCCAATGGACGGATCTTAAATGTGTGCTCAGAGCAGACAGTCTGAGCGTGGATCAATGCCACAAATCGATACGATGTAATGAATGTGTTAGTAAGCCCACACCATTTGGATAACCCTGCACATTTCACGAAATTACTTGGCAACATATTGCACGAGTGGTCAATATCTTAAAAGGATATGCAGATAAAAAGGGGGCAAATATATATTTTTTTGTTACTTGCAATTTTTTATGCACGCGTTTTCACAAACCAAGCGGATCAATGTGCATCAGTCAATGGCTTTTACACCTGCCACCTATACTGTACTAGCTTGAAAAGCACAGAATCATATTTAGATTATTAACAGCTCTCACATCATGCGTATATCTATATAATTGGGACAGATAGTAAATATCTCAAATATGGAAATTTAATACAAAATCATTGATTAAAGCCAGTTTTCTTTTTACAAGACGAATAAGTGTCATCGCGATATGTTTTCTTGGTAAAGTCTGCAGCTAAATTATCAATACGCAATCGATCACTGTAAAGTGGTCAATAAAGACATTCTCAAGTAGTCGACAGCTTGGGATTTTTCAGAACCCAAATTAAAAACGAGAACATTCTTGGCAAATTTGCACCATGACGCAGGCGCAGTGTCCCAATTGTTCGAATGACATCACCGCCAGATTAATTCACGTCCACTATGTAGCGCATGGTGAATACACCTGCAACACGAAGCAGGGCGGGTCGTCGAATTCAAACCGCGAAATTCTCCCAAACAAATGGCCCACGGCACTGCCCCGTATTATGGTCCCACTAAGCTTAGGGTTGAGGGGCTTACCTCAGAGGCGGGGGGAGGGGGAAAAGTCCCACGCTGGCAAGAATTTTTTATGAGTTGTTCCTTAAGTGCCCGACACAGGACGGATTTTAAAGGTTACCTAGTTGGAGTGTGTATCGGTGATGACCTACAACAACCAGGTTTAACGTAAGTATGTATACTAACACCCTGGACTCACCATGGCTCAGGACGTTCTATTGAAGTTTACAGTCGTATCCCTCCAACAATTATTTTGTTGAGCCCAACTCAGTTAAGCTCATTTCCAATAGTACATTTTTACTGGTTGATAGAAAGTTGTTTCATTCCATCTCCGTTGTTTCTTTCATCATTTTAGAGGGAATTAACAGGTAGAATAATATGGCAGACAAAAGAAAACTAACGTTATGGCGTATGTCTGAATGAAGATATTTCAAGTGAGACAGGCGACTCAACAATGGGTTCACACATTGTACTAAAATGGTAATTTATTCGAAAATGTAACTGGTAAATTGAACACACACAACTTAAACAAAGAGTTCTGCTTCTCAGCCATGGGCTCAGCTCTGCCCATCGACCGAGCCCTGAAAGATCTTGGCGAGAAGCTCGCGGTTGGACTTGCTCTCCTGCGCGATTCTGCTCGCTTTCTGCTTGGAGCGTTGGACCTTCTTGGAGGAGGCCGTCGCAGCCACGGCCGCCCTCTTTTTCTTTTGCTCCTGGATCTCCCCCTCCGTCCTGCGCTGCCGGAAGCCCCACATGGGTTCCTCCTCAACCTCCCCCGCGGCCTGCCCCGCGGTTGCCCCACCGTCTCGAGCGGCGGCGGTGGCGGCCTGCTTCTTGCGTCGCTCGGCTAGGCGCCCGAGCGTGGCGCTGCGCTCCACGTTGGCGACATAGAAGCCCGTCTCCTTCTTGGCCTGCGCGATCTCCGTGCGCAGACGCTGGTTGCGCACCGTGCGCTCGTATGCCAGCCGCTCGCTCAGGTGCGCCCAGCGGAAGCGGTGCAGATACTGCGGGCGAGATGAGAGAGAGGGTATGTATGTTAAACTTATTTCGCACCATACGTAGTCCACCGTGCTAGCTAAACACAAAAAGCAATTCAAAAGAAATTAGTTTTTAATTTAGAAAAATTGAACACTCAACAACGGGTGACGTGGAGAGAGCAGGAGGGGCTTGACGTGGGGTGGAGCGTTTGTGTCTACGATGCCTTGCCACCGCGACCCCTGGTAGTGTCCCAGTCCTCCTCGACAGGGTCTCCATGTCCAATTGTGTCTCCTCATCTCTGTATGCAGTTTCTCTGTTTCTCTGGATGCGGTGTCCATGTCCTTCTCTATTCCCATGCATTGTCCCTGTGTCCTGATCTCCTCCTAAAGTGTCTCTGGGTTCACCAGCATCCCCCCTCGTACTTCTCTCGAGCAGTGCTGTCTGCTTCACTTGCAGTGTTGCTATCTCTTAATGTCTCATTGCGCTCCATGCAAACTTCTCTCCCTCTTAACCTTCAGCTCTTTGTGTCTCAGTGTCCCCGTCTCCTCCTGCAGTCGTCTCCCCCTAGCGTCCGTCTCCCCATGTAATGTTCCCTCTCGTGCATTCAGTCATGTATGGTAATCCCTCTTTAAAAAGTCTCTGCTTCCCCCTTCATTGTCTCCCTCTGCCACCAATGTGTCCCAATCGTGTTCCTGTACCCACCCACTTCCCACTGCTAGAATCTGAATTGCTACGTCTCTCAGTGCTGTCCTAGTTTATCTGTGTCCTGTCTGTATCTCCCCCTGCAATTTATGTACCTGCTCCGGAAGTGTGGCACAATCTATTCCTGCTATTGTTCCTGTCCACACCTTCCTCCATCTGCTACCGGTCACCAGCATACCTACATCCCTCAGTACTGCGGAAATGTACCTCTGTAGTTTTCCTGGATTTAACTGCAGGACAGCCATGTCAGCCCCCTTAGTATTCCTGTCTGTCGTGTCCCTCATACCACCTGCAGTGTCTCCTTAGACAGTGTTCCTGTCCCTGCCTACTTCCCCACTGCCACCATCTACACCCCTGAGTGCTGTCCCAGAATGCCCCGTGATGTGTTCCATTGTTCCCAGGCAGTGACTGTTTCCCTCTTGTCTTGTCTCGTTTCCCCATGCTTTGTCTGTGCTACAAGTAACCAATAATTCCAGCGGCACAACAAAGAGAGCAATGACATAACTTGACACATTTATATTATTTTATGCAATGCACTTGCACTCTGATTGTCCAAAGGCTTTGATTCATTCTAAAAATAACGATTTAAACTATTACTAAACTGAACTCATTTATTTTACCTGGTCAGGCCCACTGAGCTATATAGAGACTGGCCACAAATTATAGCTCAATGAAGTGGCCTTTAACAAGGACATGTATAGCAGCCTAATAGTCTAACAGTATGTTTGTAAATGTGGAGGGAAAAAACGGAGAACCCGGAGAAAAATCCACGCGACCATGGGGAGAACATGCAAACTTAAAATATACAGGCGTCAGGGTTGGGATCGAACTCACGACCTCCTGTATACCAGGCAAAGGAGTTAACATCTCACCACCGTCGCACCCCTTTAATAACAATTGAATTAATTAACCTTGCTCCTAAATCCACTCATTCACAAAACACAGTACTTCATTGTAACAAAAAATCTGCACAAACCACAATTGATTCAGTAATGAAAAATGTGGAAGTCAATGGGAGTCAAGTATGGTAAGAATAGGTTCCTACAAATTTCTGGGTTTTTCAGATTTAAACGTTTTTCAGTTAACAAGCAAGGAAGTTCAACTGCTGCAATAAAAATCTGTCGTATGATTTTTGGTAATCCTTGAAATCAATTTACCTTCAAACAGTGGCCTAAACGTGCCAGTATATGACGGTACGCCATTTGGGAACTTCTCGGACCACCAAACGTATACACCAGCACTGTTCAGAACGGTTCCTATTCTCCTATGCTACAATGTCTCCGCAGACGGGAAATGGCCATGAACATGGCCTGCAGGACGAACAGGTTTCATCCGGGACTGCCTTTAACTACGCATCACATATCCAGCACTATCTCGGACCCCTCCTCTTTCCCCCCCTTGCAATGCCTCCCACTCTACCCGTGTCTCGTTACGGCCATCGCCACACCTTAAGGCTCCACAGGTCGTCGTAGAAGCGGCTGCGCTTGCGCGTCGTGATGCGGTTGTTGTTGAGCATGATGGCCGCGAGCTTGGCTTTCTTCTTGTCCACGAACTCCACCCAGCCCTCCGTGTAGCTGCGCGCGTTGGAGCGCGATATCTTCTTCCGCACCTTCCTCGTGTGTTTGTCTGGGGTGAGGGGGCGGCGGAGAGTCGGGGAGGGAATAACAGTCAAGGTTCTTTCTATATGCCCATTTTTCCAGGGACGCTGCCTTGGCGTAACGGCTTGCACACTGGACTTGCTGGTTCGATTCGGTCTGTATGTGGAATTTCTTTCACACCATACATAGCCAACTGTGATAGCCGGAGGAGTTATTTTTAGTATAAATTGGTACATGCTACAGTTAAACTGATTGGCAAGGTTGTGTGTCGTGGGGTGAAGTATGGGTAAACCCAGACATATGGCCAGCATGTAAGAGTAGGCCAAAATATCCTCTAGAATGGCTCTCTGGAGCTTCCTCGAGTGGAGACTCATGCCAGCAGTGTAATGCAGAGTCAAGCAGGCCGGCTGTGAGAATATAGCACGTAGTTCACAAATGGAAGGCGACAATTTATAACCAGGGCTGGGGACCAAAGAGTTGTCCTACACGGCAAGTCCTCGTAACGCATTTTCGCTATAACACTGTTCTTTCACTCGAGAACACTTTTCGCACAACGTGAAACATGTCTATTATAACGCGGCTTCATTAAGCGAGACACATCTGCACCTAATTAAATTCAGTATGCCTTACTCATTACTACAAGGCATTCCAATACACTCTCAAGGTGAAATAAGTCATAATTGTATATTTTAGTATTCAGTGCAATGCCAGGCAGAATGGATGATCAGGTGGAGACCATCAACTGACGATACTTGGGAACCTGTTTTAATTGAGGGTGGTTGCCTGCAACTAAACCCAAGCAGAATTCAGCTGCACCAGCTCAAGTATAACCCGTGATGCATAGCTCTGCTGTCGCAAGACATCCCGGAATAGGAACAAAAAACCGATATAACTATGCAGATACAAACAACGGTTTATACACTGATGAAGACAAATACAACCACACACGTGGTTATAACTTAACATTTAATTACCACCAACAAAACCCAGGTTTTCAGCCAGGCAGCGGTACTGGCAGGGTACTTGACTCACACATTTTGGAGATCAGGAGTTCAACCAATATTTCCCTCTGCAGTAGATAAAACAAGTACCACAGTGTGGAAAGTTAACATTGTGCTGTAGAGAGAATTGTCCTTGCCATTAAAATGTGGAATTCATTCCCGTTGGCTACGGGCCACCAATGAAGACGAGCACTGCTAGATGCAGGTTTGAGCAGGGAGAGTGTGACTTTGCAGGATGCAGGTATAAGCTTGACATGCAGCTGAAACTCCCTTTGAAATGCTTCTCACAAAGCTCACAGATGTACGTTGTAGACAAGTGACAGTCAAAGCCCTGGTGTGTGCATGCCAATTGGCACACAGCTCAATTTCCATTTGAAAACCATCCAAAGCTGGCCAAGTCCTGCAATTAGTTCAATTTGTCACTGCGAAAACACCTTTGTAGAGACGTCTTCAAACATTTTGCTAAAAACCAAGACGCACACACGTCTCTTAATGATTCACCTCCGTTAAGAAGATCCACAGGTTTTTGTTGGCAGGATAATACATTTTACGTTTACAAAGTGCTTCACACCCCACTGTTCTACAACCAATGGATCCATATTTAGCTGGCATATGGCATATTGACAAGCACTTCTGATGTTTAATTTTCACTTCTGATGTTTAATTTTCACGAACAAATCAGTAAATCAACTAGGTGGTGCTGTGGCAAAGTGCTAATTTTTTCCCCTGAAGACGATTTATTATTTTTCTATCTACGTAACTTTACCGAAAGATCCAAAGAGTATGAATTCCTGCAGTCACGAAAGCTTTAAGTCAAGATTCAGACTGCTAAACTTAAGAATTGGAAGGTGGCATGTTCAAAAATTTATCACGGCAACACAGACAGTGATGCCTCTGAGTTTGCCAAAACAGTAGTCAATTTGCTGTAAGTCAACACCATCCATAATATAGGGGTTTTTTTGGGTTAGATCGCGTAAATATAAATGTGTCGTTAATCCCACCACCATCTGACACAGCCAATTAGTAAGGTTTGTCACGTAAACATAATATGCAAATTCGTTACTAGTACAGCACACCGGTGTGTCGGAGAGCAAATCCACAACATTTACAATCTGAGTACGACGTTTCACCAGTAATTACAACTAGCTTCATCAGGCGACAGCCATATTTGTGGATAAATCCTCGTTTCGTTCCTTAAATAGAGGGGTAGATGTGATGACGTCACTTGAGGCCTTTTTGTGCCAAGGGGGGGGGGGGATAAAGAATGCATATAAATGACAATGGGTATCCATTGGCGGTTGGGTTATTCATATGGTTATCAACATATATTATGCTTGTACAATGACAAACCTTACTAAATGGCTGTGTCGGGTGTAGGCGGGTTAAATAACACATTTATATTTTCGCGATCTAACATTAAAAAAACCCTATATTATGGATGATATTGGTCGCGAAACCCTACGTGTTAAGTCAACACCAGCTGTCCGTTGGGGAGACTTGAAACTCCATCAAAAAATGTGAATTTCTACCACTGTTTTAGGACCTCCAACAGAAATGGGCACTGCCCCACACTTGTTTGCGAATCGAAACAACTTGTCGTGTTGAGTTATTGCATTAATTAGCACAATAGCTTACAGAGATACAATAGGTTACAGAGATATAATAGCTTACAGAGCTATTTATCTTGATTTGAAGCTTTCGTGACTGCAGGAATCCATATTCTATGGTTCTTTCGGTAAAGTCACGTAGGTAGAAAATAAAATAAAATATTTCTACCTATGTGACTTTACCGAAAGAACCAAAGAGTAGAGCTATTGATGTCCTATTTTTGCTTGTATTCACTGCTGCAAGATGATGAGCAGCGAGGCATGTGGCACAGCTTTATATTAATTAAATACATTGTAAAGTAACAAAGTGAGAATTATTATGAGTAAAAAATATATTATGAAACGGGTGTTATTTAAACTTCCCGAGGTCAACTGAGTCCAAGTACGTGGGGCAGTGCGGTCAATATCACCACCCCCTTGTATGCTGCGAGTCGTCTCAACAAGCACTCATCAATAGCACCTCCCCCCAGACTCAAAGCAGCATCTTCGTCTGTGTGTGATTCTCACACAGGTTAACCAGGTCAGCTTCTGGATGGTACAGTATTAACGTTTTGGCTTCAAAGGTGTGGGTCATACGTAGTTTTCTCTTGAAAGTGGGGTCCACGTTTTGCAAGTGAGAACATGTTCGCACAGTTCAAAGACACAGCTTCAAAGCCCTGAGATGAGTTCAATTATTTTGTACGTTCTGCATGTTTTGTGGAAACAACGCCTACGGATAAGGCTCCTAACACCTGGGTCTGTCCCTTTAACTCCTGTCGATGAGCCTTCTGCACGATGAATCCACTCATCTCGGTTTCATCCAGATGGGATTGCACGAGAAGCTCCAATACCCGAAAGCCCTGGTGCGAGCCCCACAAGTGGGCTTCCACTTAAGGGTATGTTGTGTTTGGCCGGGTCATAATGTTATCATTTGTAATGAGTTAACTACAGCCCATAATCAATTCACTGCTGGATGAAGGTCTCCCTGAGCCGTGTCGGTCATGGGGGTCGTTTGACCTTAATTCAGCACACTGGTCAGAGCATGCTTGTGAAGGGTGGGTCACGATAACGAATCGCGTCCATACGTCGACTTTCATAAAAAAAAAACACGCTCGACACACCTTCCACACTTATCAAATGCTGTCATGCACACTCACGTGCTGCGTTCAACACGACGCCTAAAACAATTCTCTCATACGGCACTCTCACTCTCATTTCCTTACGAAGAGCAACGCAACGTTACGAGTCTTGCTTTATAACTATAAATAGATTTGCAGGAACCAAGTTGTAATCAGAGATGGTTTATCATGCTGGAGGTAATTTGATAAATGTTGTGTCACGTTGCCAGCCAGATGGCACAGGCGATTAATCTGTTGCTTTTTATGGTGCTGAACAATTGTGATGTATATTCTTTGGGTCTTTCGGTAAAGCCACATACATAGAAAAAATAATCTATATATATAAAAGGGAAATTTGTGAATATAAGTGTCTGTTCGAAATGTTTAGCATACTTTCCAACATGCAACAAACATAAAATTTGGCATGTGGGTAGCTTCCAGACTGTACACAATGCAAAACGTATAAAAATACTTTTGTATTTGGGGGGGGTGGGGGGTGCGGTGGTGGCAGATATATTTTGCACTGCAAGCGATCGGTGACGTAACATCTATGATGTCACCCGCATGCAGCAGCGTTACGCAGTGTGCCTGCTGACGTCACACACCACCCCCCAACCCTCCGCGTAGGCCGTGTATTAATCCAAGACAAGAATCCAAGTCTAGGGTGAAGCCGGGTAGTAAAGTTAGTCAAAATAATAATATCACGACGTTTCGATCGCAAAACAAGCAATCGTCTTCAGGTGAAAAAAGTATAACTCGTAAAAACAAAGTTTTTCACTATAAATCCTTTATATGCGTGGCAGCGAACTTAATATAAAGGATTTAAAAATATATTCGCCTGTGGAGGACGCGGGGATCGATCCCGCGACCTTTGGCATGGGAAGCGAGGGCGCTACCAACTGCGCTACTCCGCCACGGCCTGTGGAGGGGTTACGCTCTGGGCTCTTATACTGTGACGTTCAGCCAAAGCCATGAATGAGTTCTATTTGAATAAATGTAAAATACATTTTTTTGCCTAAAAAGTGTACAATTTTGGGAATTTTTTTTCACGAACATTAATTGTCTCGCACAACGAGTCTGTGTGGAAAATGTCAGCTCGATTGGATCACGGGAAGTGGGTTAAAAAACGACCGAAAGATTTGCACGGTCGTAAGCAAGCAAGCAAGCACGCAAGCATGCAAGCACGCAAGCAAGCAAGCGAACGTAATATAAAGGATTTAAAAAGAGGGGTAAATCTGCCGAGGCAGGCTGTTTACAAATGGTTTAGAGATGGGCGGGGCAGCAAATGTTAATGTGGGAGAGGTCTCCATAACCTGCATTAGGCCTACACCAATCAAAGAGCTGTTTACAAATGGTTTAGAGATGGGCGGGGCAGCTAATGCCAATGTGGGGGAGGTACTACGAGCTGTGGGGGGTGGCCATTGTATTGTGAGAGATTAGCATGTCAATGTAAGAAATTTGAAGCTCAGTGAGAGCTCGGACAGCGCAATGGCCACATGGAGGTGGAAAAGAATGGCAAGCCGCCATTTACAAGCACGGCTAATGGTGGCTGTGTTAGTGAATGTGGCTGTGGGGGGTGGGCATTGTATTGAGAGAGATTAACATGTCAATGTAAGACAGTGCAGTGGCCACATGGAGGTGGAAAAGAATGGCAAGCCGCCATTTACTAACACAGCTAAAGGTAGCTGTGTTAGTGAATGTAACTCAGAGAGTCTAAAATAACTGCTAGGTAGGATAGGAACATCACAGCCAGTTATGACCTAAACTGGATAATAACGTCCTTCCAATGATTGCTCAGTTTGTACCCATCTTCTCGGTTGAAATTGTGTCCGTGTTTATATATCTGGATGGCTTCATGAACAAATCTTTGTTAATAGCCAGTGGGTTTGCAGAGTACCTTCGTCTTGGCAAAATAAATGTTGTGTGTGCCCACAGCATTAACATAATGATCAGCCACGGCTGAGGTATTGGTTCTACTGTTTCAGATCTGCCTTATGTTCAAGGACCCGGTCCGAGACATGTCGCTTAGTTTCCCCAATGTAACTGCTGCCGCAGACAGCTTAGTTTGTAGACACAAGGGTATTGCATCCCGGGGATCGCATCCTTCACAGAAGGGATCAAATCACGAATTTTATGTCTTGTGTTGAATGTTAGTAAATGGCGGCTTGCCATTCTTTTCCACCTCCATGTGGCATCTGCGCTGTCTTACATTGACATGCTAATCTCTCAAAATACAATGGCCACCCCCACAGCCACATTCACTAACACAGCCACCGTTAGCCGTGTTAGTAAATGGCAGCTTGCCATTCTTTTCTACCTCCATGTGGCCATTGCGTTATCCGAGCTCTCGCCGAGCTTCGAATTTCTTACATTGACATGCTAATCTCTCACAATACAATGGCCACCCCCACAGCTCCGTAGCACCTCCCCCACATTAGCTGCCCCGCCCATCTTTAAACCATTTGTAAACAGCTCTTTGATTGGTGTAGACCTACTGCAGGTTACTGAGACCTCTCCTACATTAACATTAGCTGCCCCGCCGATCTCTAACCCTTATAAACAGCCTGCCTCGGCAGAATTCCCCCTCTTGTTTCACCTTAAGGCGATTGTTTGTGTTGTGATCGAAACGTCGTGATGTTATTATTTTGATTACTTTTTTCTATCTACGTGACTTTACCGAAATACCCAAAGAATATGAATTCCTGCAGTCACGAAAGCTTTAAGTCAAGATTTAATTGTGATGTAGAAACTGTAATGCGCAGTTTTTGTTTACCCCCTTGGTGCGAAAGAGAATGTTTCAGGAGGCGTGGGAGACAGCAGACAAGCATGGGCACCAATTGTCCAAGCTCTGGGATCCGTTATATAGAGGTCGTGCGTTCTATCCCAACCATGATGCCTGTATATTTGGAGTTTGTATGTTATCCTCGTGGTTGCATTAATTTTTATCTGGGTCCTCCGGTTTTTCCCTCCACATTTATAAACATGTGTTTAGAATATTTGGCTGCTATACATTTCCACATAAGACACTCCATTGGGCTATAATTTGTGACCAGGTTGCTTCTGAAAAATAGATAGAAATCTCAGTGGGTCTTACCTGGTAAAATAAAAAATATATAATTTAGTATATTTGGATGTTTGGTCAACTTGCACTGACCAATCTGACCGAGTACAGTTAGATATGTAAGATGGTAGTTAAACACAGCATCAACAACTGAAAATTGGTAATTCTGCTGAATTCTATTATTTTTACTTGAGCCCACGTTCAATTTGCCATCGAAGATACGCGTCGTGTCCTCTCCGAACAATTGATTAGCAAACTTGCTGTTGTTCAAGACCTTTGTTTTGAAAATATTTATCCTGAGGGTCACTTTGCAGCCTTCTTCATCAAGTCCTTCTAACACCATTACGGTGAGATCATCGAGAATAATGAAGGTTCGTCAGCCAAGGAACAGAACACATCTGCGAGGAATGTCCACGGAGGAGATGGAGCGATGAAATCGGCTCGTGCGTGGGTGCTGGGTGGATCGTTGCAATCATGAGGTCGTGGTGGATTGGGGAGGTCTTCGTCCAGCAGCGGATTGACCATGGCTAATGATGACTTTCACTGAAAGGTGACGCAACTGCTGCAGAACTGGCGTGATGTGTTCATGAGTGCGTTACTCTGCAACCTGGTGGGGCAGATGCATTTTGAAACAGTGGCAGTGTGAGAAATTAATCTGAGAAATCCATGAAAAATTGTGTGCATTGGGCTACCACAAGACATAACAAATGCATTGAGTATTTTTTGTAAAATTAATATGAAGGCATAAGCTGTGGGCAATTTTACTCATGCGAATTACAGTGATTCGGAACGAATCTCAGAAATGTTTTGAGCAGGAGAACGTTGTTTACTATCACACTCGAGGTTGTGAGAGAATAGTTTCAGGTGACCAGCACAATGGCCATGAATGTAGTCGGCCCACTTTTCAAGGTTTATTTTTGATACCATGAGACACTTCACAATTAGGAGGGTAAAGTCTCAAGAGTTCAACTTAATAGAGATGTGTTTAACACGTAGGCTTTCGTGACCAATATCCATAATAGAGGTTTTTTGGGTTAGGTTGCGTAAACGACACATTTATATATTTACACGATCTAACCCAAAGAACCTCTATTATGGTTAATAGAAATTTCGCAACATCATTTCATGGACTTCAAATATACAAGCTTCGATTTTGTGGTGAAAAGAAAACAGTCCTCCTTTTCCATTGAAGAGATGATTTGTTATCCATCCATATTAAAGTGAAAATGCAGGTGACAATTTCTGAATAAAAGGCCTGAAACTGACTCTTTGCAGCAAACCATGCATAAGATGGAGTGGATCAGAAAGTCTATTCTATATGCACTGTCATCCAAATGCAGCCACTGCACGTCCAATAAGCTAGTTTGGATGAACAGAGGATGATAAATGGGTGGGGCACAGACTGGAGAATAGATGGACTCATGTGGTACGGGAATTGAAGCGGAGCAGACTTGTTGATGGCTCGTACCAGTGGTTGAGAATCGTCCTCCATGGAGGATTCTCATGCAAGGCGGTATTGGATGGCCGGTGGCGGCTGCCTTCCAGCTCCAGCTGAAGTTGAACAAGGCTCTCAAAAAATGGTAGAGCATTGGGGTGGATAAAACGCAGCAAGATGAGACAATGGGTGGTTTATATGATACATCCTGCAGTTACCCTAGCCATTTGAGCAATGAAGTATTTCCTGTGATTTCCTGGTGTTCAGCCACAACACTTGTATCAAGCCCGAGAGTTGTGTAGACCATACTTTCACTTAGTTGCATAGTGGAGCGGTTGTAATTTGAGAATATGTGCACTCTGAAAAAAAACATCACGCTTTTATGTGCCATTTGGTCATAAAATCTATACATGAACACATTACAAGGGCGCAACTTATTACACAAAGTGCTCACTACAAACGCACCACAATGCCTTGCCGGGCTCGTCAAGGAGAACAGACCATCACGCCCACTCCGTTCATCCTCGCAGCGGCTTTTAGCCACTCGGAGACGGTCATGGCATCGCGTGCTTTTAGCTGTGCCTCTGCTACTGTCTGGAACACTCTTCCTTCATTAAAAGCCTGTGTACCTTTAAATCTAAATTGAAAACTCTTTATGTATACTTCAGTCTGTTGTCCCTCCCTCGCGCATCTCCGATGAGCACGGTTGGCAACGTATGGTGCGAAGGAAATTCAACATACACAAGTCTCTTTTGCTGATCAACTGTTGGATCAGGGGCTCCTCAAACTTGTGTGGGTCGTGAGGATTATTTGACCATACCTCACCACGCTGGCCAATGCAGTTGGGTGAAGACGGGGAACAGACATGGATACATATATGTGCAGCAGAACAATGGATTTTTGTTCAGTTTAACACGTACGCTTTCGTGACCAATATAATCCATAAGAGTTTTTTTTGGGTTCGATCGTGTAAATATAAATGTGTCGTTAAACCCACCACCATAAGACATGGCCAATTAGTAAGGTTTGTCACATCAAAAAACGTGCCAATTCGTTGCACACCGGTGTGTTGGAAAGTGAACTCACAAACAGCTAGACGATTCTATTAAATTGAGTACAGAGTAGCATCTTCACCTTTCTGAATGTACCATTCAAACAAATACTCTTTCAGATCGGCATTTCGTTCCTTAGATATAATCATCGCTAAGTGTACCTACAGAGTTCTAAACGTAATCCTGACCTCCGCGTTTCTCTGGAGGGGGGGGGGATAACCGAGTATCACGGGAAGTCGTGTTGACATCATGACCACTTCACTGTGAATGAATGCCAGCTCGTGTGTTGTATTATGTGCGCACTAGCTGCAACAGGTGTTGTGTTACGAACTCTTCTCTTGTTAATAATACAAGGGTACAAAAGCGGTCCTCCACAACGGTGGTCAGAAAACAAACTGAGTGGAGTGGACAGCGGGAATAAAGGGCAGAGTGGGATGCACGCAAGGACACTGCAGTCATTAATTATTAATACATTGAACGGTACGAACAAGAAAAACCGTGCATTCGAATGGATTCCGTAACAACGTTCAACGTCTATTTCTCCCAGAAGTATTTATTTTTACTTAAGTGGCCAAGCTAATCATTCATGCATTACCCCATCACGTCACTTGTGATGACGTCATCTCGTTTATAATTAAGTTATTAGTTTTATACGTAAATGGCCTAATGACAATTGGACAAAGCCCATCTCGCGTGGCTTACCTCCCAGGTCCCCATGCCTACCCCGGTAAGGCAATGTCAGTGAAGACTGGGGTAAGCCCAAATCACTCATCATCAGCCAGATTGTGTGATGTCATCTCAAAGGGTTAATTGGCCAATGTAATTTACTGAGAGTTTTTGGTCAACGCTTTGATACATTTGCCACATTATCTACATGTAAAATCCATAACAGCAACATGTAAAAAGTTCATATCGGATCGTCTCTACGGGAGTTATCGTGATCCTCAGATACACGCCACAGTGGCAAGATGTTAACTACCTCGCCTAGTATAAAGGGGGTTGTGGGTTCGATCCCGACCCCGATACCTGTATATTTGGAGTTTGCACGTTCTCACTGTGGTCGTGTAGATTTTCCCTCCACATTTAGAATCAACATGTGTTCAAGGTAACACATTCCTGCGGAGGGAGCTGGAGCTGGTAGGAACGTTGGGTTGCTCGGTCAATGGCCAGGGTCAACGGCAGCGTGGTGTATTCCGCAAATATGCCCGACTGTGAGGGCGGGCACAAGCCGGCCTGAGTAGGTTAAATGTTGAGTTTTATAAGGGCACCACGGGGTGACCACCCCGTCACCCAGCCCCACCCCCCACCCAGCCCCACCCTCCCTACCAGCCCCCCCCCACCAGCCCCTCCCCACCCAGCCCCTCCCCACCCCATCCAGCCGCTCCCTGCACTACGGACGGACACAATAATCCCCTGTGGGCTGGTGTAACCAGGAGGTTCCTAACAGTATTTGGCTGCTATATATATTTCCACGTGATAAGCCACTTAGTTGAGCTATCATTTGTGGCCAGGTCACTTCTCAAAAAGATCTAAACAGCTAAAGTGGGCCTTACCTGGTAAAATAAAAATAGTCTAGTTTAAAGCTTAAATAAGCATTTAACTTTAGTTAGAAAGCGTTACAAAGATAGTAATGCGTTTAGAAATATACAGCATCACAATTAAAATACATATGGTAATTTTGTATATATACTAGTCATTTAAATTAGACCGTGAGTTTATACAGAAATAGTGTCATGACCTTAATTGAGGGTCCATTGGCACTTCAAAGTGCAATATACAATGGAGACTTGGAAGACACGTGAGATAAACATCACTAATATTACTGTCGATGATGTCATGCGCGAGTTTATGCCACTTAGTGATATTTTTGTCGTTGGGATAATCAGATTTTTCGAGCTATTCCACTTATCCACAAAATATTGCAAACGGTAAAACGTTCCAAATATAGCAGGATGTATGTTGAACTTCTTTCACACCATACGTAGCCAACCGTGTCAATAGGAGGTGTGGGATGACACAAACAAGTGCATAATTGCAGACAATAGGAAGAATATGACCACAGATCATAGAAGCTTTCATGGATTCTACAGCTTCCATGGATAACAAGAGTAGTAGGCAATGTCTGTGGTTAGTACAACAGCATGGCTGACAGACAGGAAGGATGCAGTTCTTCCACGAAACCACCTCTGGGTGCCTTATCTGGGGATAAGCATGGATAATACGGTGAATGTGCTGCCACTTTCCAGTTACTCCTATCATATGTGCTTGAACGCGAACAATAGGAAGATCCACAGATTGAATCAGGAGTATATCGGGAGCACTGATAATAGGAAAGCGGGGGAAATGCGTTTCGCAACACCTGCCAAAATTATGGCTCACATGCATTATTATTGAACCCGGAGTTGAAAGACACCCATTTACACACTTGAATCATTGCCTTTTTTGCAAAGGCGACTTGGGTTAAATCAATAAATATCAGCGTAACCATGGTGACACTGATGGGAAATGGAAGGTTAAGTGTTAAAATCCTTGCTGAGGGTTGACTTGGAATTTCCACCGAAGGAGATGAAAACCATTTTACAATCAAAAACATAAAATTGAAGATCTCCCTTCTCAAAGCAGCAGGGAAAATTTGACATCCCCATGCCAGGCTCCCATCTATCCTAATGACCACTGCTGAATTCCCTTACTGTACTGCACTCACAAGGTGAACAGTAACATAAGAACTAAAAATATCTTTTTTAATTTTACCAGATAAGGCCCACTGAACTCTATAGCAATTTTCCAGAAGCGACCTGGCCAAAAATAGTAGTTCAACTTAGTGGCTTATCGTGGATATTTATAGCAGCCAAATACTCAAAACGCATGTTGGTTGACTCTAAATGTGGAGGAAAATCCTGGAGGGCCTGGGGAAAAATCCATGCGACCATAGGGAGAGAGAAAATGCAAACTCCAAATATATAGGTGTCAGGGTCTGGATCGAACCCATGAACTTCTACATACCAGGCGACGTAGTTAACATCTCGCCACTGTAACCCCCATGACATGTCTTGCTCATGTCACCGCCATAGCGAGCTCTAGAGAGCCCCTCTATGAAAGTATTCTGCCTACTCTTCCACTCTGGCCAGACGTCTTGGAAGTGCTCAGGGTTACCGACACTTTACCCACCACACAGGATCTTGTGATGGATTAACTGCATTAATTGGAAATGAAGATTAATAGAAAGAAAAGGAGCATGTAGTTTGTGGACAGAATGTGTAAATTATCGGGAAAATGTTAGCCTTGAATCATTGGAAATTTAAACACTGGCTTAATGAATAGTATTTTACGATGCCATATCGAGCATTAGCCTGTATTTTGGAGCCACCTGCTGACTAAACACTTGCTAGTGCAACGATGCTCTTGAGCTGAGGACGTGAGTGCCGGTAAAAATCCATGCCCTTTTACAAGTGACTCTTTTGACCAGGAAAACGTTGGAAGACAACGATTTGCGTTTAAGGCACTGTGCTGTATAGTTTTGCAATTTAGTTTTTTTTATATTTTGTACGACAAGCAACCCAGAGACTGTTGTGTAAGGAGGAAACATCGCGGTTGTTTCTCCATGAAGGTAAGACAAGTCTGTAATTTATTGCTCAAAAGATACCCATGTTGACCACTTGTTTACAGTCCTGAACCAGTGGTGGAATATCCACATTCCTATGGCGGGGGTGTGGGGAGTTTATTGAGAGGACCATTGTTGACTTCTCGACAAATTGATACTCTCTAGTGAGAATTATTTAATGTTTTATTTTTATTATTTTATTATTTCCATTCTACGTGACTTTACCGAAAGAACCAAGAAGATAAATTGATACTCATTGTATCGACCCCGGAAGGATATGGAAGTGGTTGTGATGATGGAAGTCGTGGTGGAAGTGGTTGTGGTGATGGAAGTGGTTGTATGACAGTGGTGGTGGAAGTAGTTGGGGTAATATTCGTGATGGAAGTAGTTGTGATGGGAGTGATGGTGGAAGTAGTTGAGGTGGTGGTTGTAGTGATGGACGTGATGGTAGTGGTGCTCGTATTTGTAGAAGTGGTTGTGGTGTGATGGTATTGGTGGTTGTTGATGGTGGAATGGGTGATATGGTAATGATATATAGTACAGAAGTAGTGATGTAACACAATTATGGTAGTGGTTGTTGTTTTCCCAGTTGTTGACGTTATACAGTACAGCATTATTAGGTTAATTATGCTATATTCAACTATGTTGATATGTAGATGTTGTTGGTGAAGATGTTCATTACGACGTTGTAATTATGTTTCGGATATGAAAGACATGTCGATGGTCTTAATCATGGCGGTGGAAATGTTGACGTTGTGGACGTTTACCAAACTAAACTTGTAAGCGCTGACGTTACCGACGAGAGCGAGTTTCGGCGTTAATAACGACAATGATGACGATGCGGGTGCCTCGTACCCTCTGGCTGCAGGAATATTCGTCCCAGCTCGCCGTGGCGGCTCAGCAGCTGACGCACGTGCTTGACGCGCAGACGGGGAGGGATGCGGCTCAGGTAGACGACTCCGGGCACCACGGGCCTCGCCGAGGGCTGCCCTGCCCCATCATCATCGACCCCAACATCATCACCATCAACCCCAACATCATCAACCCCAACATCATCAACCCCAACATCATCATCATCAACCGGGCCGCTCTCCCTGGACTCAGCCTCCTCCGCCTCGGCCATGGGAGCTCCACGTGTGGGTGACGGTGGGAGGGGACTCGGTGAGCACCGTTTGACCCCGCGAGGTCAAACGGTGCTCAGCAGGAGGTGCGCGACGCCGGCGCGGGGCGGAAAGGACGAAACAACTAAACGCAACAAAAACAACGACGACGACGAAGCGGTGCTGCGGAAACGAGTGTGCGATCTCAACAAATTAAATGTGCATCGCTCTCTTTGACTTCCCTTAATAGCGCGTGGAGGGGAAAGCCGCCATCTTGGGTAAGGAGGGGGTAGGGGGAGAGACTCCCACGGAGGCGTGGCAGTGACGTCATCAAGCGGGGACGTGAGGGGAGGGGGGAGGCAGGAAGGGGGGTTGAGGAGCTCGAGGGCCATGGCCACGGTGCTACTTCCTCACCCAAGATGGCTGCCGTGCTCATGGAGCTGGGAACCCCCCCCGCAACGCCCCCCCCACCCCCCGGGCCCCGCTCACCTCCCGGGCCCCGCCCACCCCTCGGGCCCCGCCCCCCCAGGTTCACGTGAGTGGCGAGTGGCCGTCTGGACCCCAGGGTCGTCGTTTAACCTGCGGCTCTTTAAAGGGACTGCTTCGTGTGACTCGTGTGTGTGTGTTTGTATTGGGTATTAGCACGCACACACAAAACAAGCGAAAGACAAAAGGAGCAAATAAAAAAAGGTTGAAGCAAAGGTTTGCATGTATAGGTTCGAAACCCGAGGGCTTAAATGAAAACCCACTTCAAAAAAAGAAGAATGTTTATACAATCAATCAATTGATCAATCAATTAAACAGCATACTAATTATAATTAAACATGTTCAACTCAGTGAACTGTTTATACTGCTTATAACACATGTGGGAAGTGGTGACACAGTGGTTAGCACCCTGCACTATAAAACTGTAAACAGTTATCTGGGTTTGATTCCCAGTCACGGTTGGACCGACCTAATTCACGCGCATTGCGGCCCTCTAAATATTGAGTTTGTTGCTGAATCTGAGAAAAAAAAACTTCTCCTATTGTTGTTTTGGTTTGCAGACCCCTGTCCGGACCTGTCCCCTGCGCCGAACAGAGCGAAGTACGGTGATACAATTCCCACGATGGTGATGGACACGGCTGTCATCCAGCAGTGGAATACAGATGGATGGTACTCACAACAGCAGATGGCAGCACTGGACCGCCAGCTCTGCTCATGGGCTATGAGGAAGGAACGTTGGCGATTGTATCTATATAACATTTTTATGCCAGTGTTGTGTTGTCCAGTTATTTGCTATTTGAGAGTACAGCTATATGTTGTAGGAGCTGGGTGATGTGTTGTATGTATGTGTGTATGTATGTATGTTGAACTTCTTTCGCACCGTACGTATCCAAATCGTCCTAATCTGAGGTGTGGGGGGGGAAGGACAACAAACTAAACACAAAATTCCGTTCTGAAGAAATGAGTTTTCAATCTAGATTTAAAAGTGCATTGGTGCACTCAGTTTAGAGTTACCACTACAACTGCTACAATAGCATTATGTAACACATAAATCTTGCGACCAAGGTCCAGGTCCATGGCTCCAGCTCCCTCCTCCAGCCTTACAATGACGACCCCGAAAATATTCAGCGAGAAATTTAAGCCATGCCCGTAGGAAAAAAAACCCCCACTCACAACCTGCTCTGTGCTTAATGCCACCATTGGTGCCCACCTGCTGGCAGACTGATGCCCACCTGCAGACTGGTTTTACTTCGGGTGGCTGATGTTGATGTACAGAGGGTGGACTAGCTGTCTTGTAACCCCCATTTCATTTTCTAAAACGTTATCTTCTTTTTAAAGCAAGGTTTATTTAAGACATAAATAAATATGCAAAGGAAAACAATGTTAGGGGTCAATTAATTGGGGGTCACAAGACATCTGGAGCACCAGGTAGATTATAGAGTAGTGTTCTTGATTGCAAGGCCTGCTGGCGGCCCCTGGTGGCCTTTAGTGCGGCCCCCAACAATCCACAACACGTGACAACACCCCCTCGTGCTGTCAAAGCCAACAAATGATTGAAATGTGTGGCGGTCCTCACACCGATGTCTTATCAACGAAACTAGCCCCCCCCCCTCCGAAAAGTTGTGATGAACACTGCGGTACAGGTGTGGTCCAGATGCCATGTGGCCGCCATTCAATTCTCTTAAAACGAAATATCTTTTGTAAGTAAGGTTCATTTAAAACAGAAATAAAAAAAGCAAATGAAATAAATGTTAGGGGTCGCAAGACATCTGGACAACCCTGTGGGATTGTTGAGAAACAGCTGTAATTTGGCACTGAGGTGGCTGAGCCAGACGATTGCGTCGGGAGGAGCGGAGTGGTAAATCGCTTTGATGATGCTTCATGTTTGTGAATCGGGCATGGAGTCACTATGTGTCCCCATGGCTCTGTTCTGGGCGACTACAGTCGCCGCTTATTGCCGGAGAGTTTTTTTTCCATTTGCCTTGGTTTGTGCAGAACCGGTTTGGGGTTTGTGCCCATACGCTTTGTCGTCACTTTGCGCTGCACAGGGACAGGTGCCACTGGGGGGGGGGGGCCCTCGTTCGAATGGTTGAGATCAGATGTAAATATCTTTGAAATGCCAAGGCATGTAAATTTCATATATCACAATCTTTTCAGATCAAAATCGGAATCTTTATTTATCCTGGAGACATCCGATGAGCTATGGAGCTCTTTTTCATAGATGCTCAATTGGGGTGGGTCATAAATTCTAATATTTTTTAATTGTTTATTTGTGTAAATATTTGTCAAGTATGCAAAGTTAATCGTGACATCTTTAAAACAAGATATTTTGTGAGTGGTGATTTCATAAAAAATGTTTGCACCACTGCCACTCAGAATCACCAAATGATGTTTCACATGAAAATATAATTGCCGTGATATTCCATTACGATATATACGACATCGGCTCCACGCTTATCATTTCGTCCAATTTGTGAAAATCGGTATGTAGTTACATAAGGATGCATATACGTTAAATCAATGATGTGGAGCCTCTGGTAGCAAAGAATCTAATAAGTATATCTATACTAAATAACAGTTCGAGGCAACACAGTGATGGACACAGGCTGGTCCAAATGTCTTGTGACTCCCAATTTTTTTTTCCCTTTGCATATTCATTTCTGTTTGAAAATGAACCTTATTTTAAAAATATTGCGTTTTACAGATTTAAATGGGGTCACAAGGCATCTGGACCACCCTGTATATCTCTTTCACAAGGGAGACAAAGGGAAATTGGTATGCGTCAGTGAAATGTATATGAAAACATTCTGTACCAAGATATCCCAGAAGAGGGCAAACGTGTTTCATGTTTACACTTTTAAATCTGCGTGAACTCTGCGCAGCGCGCCGCTTTGTTCAACGTGTACGTTATTGTCTGTGTAATAGCCTGAACACACAGATCAGGGGACAAACACATTGACGATTACGACAAGTAAATTGGCTTGGGCAGGATACATCGCCGGAAGGGATGGACGATGGCCTATGGACGAGACTGCTTGACGGCTTTGGCAGCCAATGGAAAGAAAGCGTCCCAAAGTCCGACGCCTGCGGAGATGGAGCGATGGGATGAGTTGATGTGCAGGACTGAGACAGATGGTAGCAGCCTGACTGTGAGGGACGGCGATGGCGCAGGGAGGCCTCGTGCAGCATTGGATAGACAATGGCAGTCGATATACATTCGACAAGTACAATAGCCTAATAGGGCTAACGCTCTGCCCTTGTCCAAGCAGTGAGCTGGAATTACTGAGATTCTTAGAATCATGGACTGTCATTCTAAATTAAACTAGGCGCTCTTAGGTAGTGGATGTGGACATGGCCCAAGTCACCAACAACTGCACTTAATTCAATCAAGTCTGGCTTTTGAGGATTAATTCGCCAGATAGGCACCGAGAAAGAAGACACTTATCTGCACAGCTAGGGAGCATAGGCTAAAGATAGTATGAGATAGGTCCCTGCCCTGTGAATGAGAAATTTACATAATTTTATTTCAGTGTCTGACAGATACCGGGGCATGGTGACCCATGCATGTAATCCAGTGCTTTAGAGGCACGTGTTGTAGCTCACACATATGCCACCACGTGCTTGTAACCTTAGCATCATCCTCATAATCATTGAATACAATAATACCCCGGTTTACGTCGGGGATGTGTTCCTGACATGTGACGAATATCAAAACGACGTAAAGCAATTTAGAGGGTAGGTGGAGGCAAAGGCTGAGGCGATGGATACGAGAAAGGACGAATGATGCTGTCAGCGACGTGTGGGTTGAGGCGACGCAAATCAGGTAGTGGCATTAATAAAGTGACGACGTATTCGCGAAAGGACGTAAAAGGGGAAGACATATCGGGGTATTACTGGATGTATATCACGCATCACATCTGCAGTGCTTACCTGCTGTGCTGTGGAGTGGCCCTTAGAATTCAGTACAGCAAATTGATGAAGTGTGGGTTTTGAATCCTGTCCCCTCAAATGGGTTTTCTCTGGGCATGCCTGGTTTAGTTCCAAATGTCAACTACTCATTCCATTAATGCTGTGAATCCATGGCCATCATGCTGGGCAGTTCTTTGTATGGCCCAACAGCTCATTATTTACACTATGAGATCTCTTTTACCAGTGGCAAAATATAGTAGTAGGTTTTTACCCTTTTAAAGGTGTCAAGGTGTAAAGGTGTCAGTTTTGTACCAGTTTAAAAGGGTAAAAACCTACTACTAGCTCATTATTTGTCCCGATGCTTAAAGAGCCACATGGCGTTGTAGACTTAGCCCCTCTTCTCCATCTCCTCTGCTTCATCCGTGATTCTTCTTTCCGTGGCCAGAGAAAATTGCAAAAATTAATTAACGTGAAATGTACGCTTGGGTTACGTCACACTATGCCACTCTAAAAAACATTTTGTAATTGTCTTCTATGATTTTTAAAACAAAACACAGCTCTGAAATTGACCTATGCAACAGACATCATTTACAACTTGTCTCTACTGTGTTGACATGACACTGAAGTTCGCTCGGGTGGTGTGGCTAAATGTGCAAACCCCCTCAGCAAAGTGAGCCACACGGACTACACAAAGCGGACTACATGGCCTGGTTGGAGCTGGTTTGCTTGGGTGAAGCAGCCGCGGATCTGGAATGAGCCCACTTGCCTGCTTGACAGAATGGCTCTCCTGAAAGTATTGTGACACTAATTGACCTTTTCCTAGATAAACACAGGATCTTTTCGTTTTATAGCTCTTTATCACCACATGTTACACCGATATGCTTTATTACATCATTCGAATATATCATTCTAAAGCAAATAGACGTCATCCTGCACTACTTAAGACCGGAAGCAAGTGGATGGCTTCACTATTCTGGCAAATCGCCAGAAGATGTTGGATGTAATTTCTAGCGAAACGGCGTACTCAAATTGTAAATGTGAATTCACTCTTCAACACACCGGTGGGCTAAAGTAGTTAACTATTTGTCTTTTGTCACCGTGAAACATGTTTTACTGATTGGCCGTGTCGGGTGGTGGAGGGTTCTGACACATTTATAAATAACGCGATCTAAAAACCTTTATTATGGAAAATACACATGTTATATTAAATGGCTCCTCTAGTCATCTCAGTTGCAGATAGATGGTCACCCTTAGCCATGGGCAGTCTATTGTCCTCCCACTTAGCAGACTTGGGTAGCGGCAGGGAGTAAGCAAACAACAATCTAAATATTTATTTATACTGTATGAATCCGATGAGCTATAAAGCTCTTTTTCACAGATGTCCTGTAGGGTCGGATCATAAAGTTACAACAACGAACAATACAAAAACACAACAAACAATATCCTTCCAGCTAAACATCTGTTAAAGCAGGCTGACATAATTCTACTGTGCTATGATGAAGGGCCATCGCCAGAAACATCGCCTATTATATACTTTGCCTTATAAGGCCACAGGGTTTTTGACAAACGTGTTGATTTTGTGATTGTGCACTGCTGTCAACGCAGCATCACCAAATTATTAGTTACATTTTACGATGTTATCTAACCCGGAGAAGGGGATTTCAAACCGATGTATTTCACGCATTTCCATAGCTAAGAAATGAGCGGTGGCATTGCTTCAACCCCATCTCATTCTCATGCTGCCCCCTCCCATGGCTGCAGAGACGTACAGCCCCTCTCCCCCCCCCCTAATAAGTGGCACTGCCCATGGTCCCACCATGACCGCAGGCATTGAATAACATTCACAGGCCTTCAGTTTCACACAACACACACGTGTATACAAATGAGACAGCCTTGTGCATTCTGCAAACAAATATCAACAGTTCCTGAATAACTGCATTGTGGAGAACTGCACATACAGGCCTGTAGCAGAAGCTGACAATCGCCACTCCGATTGCAGTGACAGAATCAAGTTCTTACCATTAAGTGGAGCCCCGGGCTGTGTGAAGGTGAAGAGGCCGCTTGCAGGGTCTATCAGAGTTCTGTGAAAGTCTCTTGCACAGCCATCCTTGCATACATGGGGTTGCACTGCTCTGTGAGATTTTCAGATTGCCTCGTGACATGGAGCCTATAGTGCACTGGGAATACAATTGGGAGAGAAAAAACCTAAAATACTTTAAAAGATATTATCATCTGCAAAGGTTTCGCAGTCGTTCTGTGTTTTGTGGGTTGTACGGCAGCATGTCCGAGATTTTGCTTCGCGCGCTGAGAACCTTCTCGGTAACCGAATTCAATTCTCTATGAAGCTCCCGGCACACGGAGCGACAAGTCGGACATGGTGCCGGAGATCACATGGCGCAACTCGAAAACACACGGAAGAGCCGAGTTCCTCGCATTCGCTTCTGTTGTTTACGCGTTGCTGGAGTTTTAGAAAGCAGCCTCGTGCACAACTTACCAGCTTCTCACATGACCACACGTGCATTCAGTTATAATTACATCAAAGTTAGTGTCTGCTTATTCCAACAAGCAATGGGGTGGCGTTAATTTCAATTGGTAGCCAACTGATGGAAATTACATTGCTATGTTGGGGGTCACTGCCCACAAGGCAATAATAGTTGACTTTATATAAAAAAAAATCTACTGGGACTGTTTTATTCTCTCTAAAGGGATGATGGCTTATATTTGATTGACTCTGAAGGGATGATGGGCTCTGTCTAACCATTCTATTCAGATTAAGCCCTTTATAAAATAACAATTATTTGAACAATAGTTTTACAGTGTCAATCCATTGCTGTGTAAATCATGTAATAATAGAAAATGCACCATTACGTGTTAACGTCACAACATAACCGCCGTACCGTTACCCAAATGTTATATATCAATGGGCTCTAACTTTGTTAAATAAATTACATTGAATTAGATTGAATTACGTGTTTACAATGGGAATATATTTATTCTAAAAGCTGGGGGTTCTATGCTGTGGTACACAAACTCCACCATGCTACAGCCTGATCCCCCCCCTCCCCAATGCTCTACTGGAATGGATCGGGCTGCTGAGGCAGCGCACAGAGGGTGGAATGATTAATACGCCTATGAGTGGCAAAGGATGACCTTTGGCAAAGCCTTGTGGAGAACAGCCTCGGGAGATCTCTCTTTACCTGCAATTCGTCTGCCGAGTAACAAACGCCCGCACACCTACTGTGAAAACTAATTAAACTTGAAAGTGTCTATTAAAGCTCAACTCTGCTGATAGGTGTTTTTTTTCCCTCTCCCTCTTTCACGCCATCCATATGAGCATTAACCATTTCGTATGTGGTTACACATTAATATATGCGTGCAAACATTATTTTAAAGTCTTAAAGTACGGTACTTATTTGCACAGGAAATACAAGCAAATACAAATATACACTTTTAGACTGTTGGGGCAAGTGTTTTTGGTAAGCATCGGTTAATGCTTGAGCATTGCAAGAGAGGGGTGGTGTGGTTAGCACCACACCCGGCCGCCTTTGTCTGTCAAGTGCTATTGCTTACTAGCCACGAGACAGGCCTACCCATTTAAGGATAGGTCAACCTGTGGTAGGTCCAATACGTGAAAGGATTTCACTTTCCACTGATGCTAACCGTGACTGGGGATAACACCTTACTAACTGCAGCCTGCTAACGACTGTGTCACCACTTCTGACTTGTATTGACACATGCAAGTGAGATATTCATATACTTTATATTCAATATGTTCAGTCAAAGTGTCTACTGCTCAAACAAGCACGAAGGTGTCATATACGTTGGTAGTAAGGGCTTGTAGAAATTGCACATTCCCATGGTAAGGGATTGTCCATCCAATTTAATAGTCAAAAGAGGCGGTACGCGATGCTTTTCGAGTTCATTACGTGATGAAGCTCAAAGCAGTTTGAGTGAACTACTCCGTGTTGATGTTCAATTAGGTCATGAAAAGTCTTAATCCAATAGGGGAGCTTTATTGATGAGAATTTGATCAATACATTGGTACAGTATAAATAATAACTCTCTAAATGTGACAATCTTGTCGGATGGTGGAGGGTTACTGACAATATTTTTGGCGTAAAACTACCACGTGGCCTAACCCAAAAACAAATATCGATCGAAGTGGTACTCACTTCATCGGCCTGAAATCATGATAGACTGAGTCGACCTGGCCACAAATGATAGCTCAACGAAGTGGTTTATTATGTGGACATTTATTACAGCCAAATATTCTAAACGCATGTTTCTAAATGTGGAGGGAAAAACCGGAGGACTCGGAGAAAAATCGACGTGGCTACGGGGAGAAAGACATGTAAAATTCAAAATATACGGGCGTCAGGTTCGGGATCGGGTTCGAACCCACGAGGTAGTTAACATCTCGGCACAGCGGCACCCTAACCACAACTCTACGCATGTCGACACTAGTACCCGTGACAAGTGGCCTAACTTTTCCATTTTCATTGGGTGCGGTGAGTGTTAATTAGGTCAGCAGGAGATTCTCGCCCTTCCAGGACCATTGTCAGCTAATCACACGCACTCCGAGCGTCTGTGCGGCCGGGAAAGCGACGCTCAGCCGCTGCCACATTAATTTCACTTTCCACGGCGCCGCAAACACGATGTCCTTTCAGCAGTTCCTTGACACGAGAGAAAATAACAAAGTTGCTTTGGGCCAAGTCTGCGGAGCAGTGCGCGTGTGCTGGGAGAACAATGCGGGCTGTTGGAGGTCCTTCTTTTATTCGTCTGTCTCGCTTATAAACGCTGTCACAACGGCGTTGTCGTGACGGGTCGCAGACTGGCAACAACAACACCCTGCTCAAGCCAGAGGTCCAAAATCGCACGGGCCACCGCTGTTTAGTATTCGTACAGCTTCACAGTCTGTTGGTCACGGTTGTTGTGACATTGATCGTTTGATGCCCAATGGCCCGTTGTAAAGTAGACGTTTAAAGGCCCCAGTGATAGTGGGCAAGTGAGGAGGGCGAGGGGCGGGGGGCAACTTTCTTGATGACATCAGCACTCTCCGCTGTGTTTTCGGGTGGCATCGTGTACACGCGTGCAAGGATGTGGAGTGAAACGTCGGATATCGTGCCCAACAAGGATGGTACGAGAGCCTATAACTATTTACTAGTACTATTGCTGCTATTTTTTTTATTTTACCAGGTAAGTCCCACTGAGCTACGTAGCTGTTTTTCAGAAGCAAACTGGCCACAAGTCATAGCTCAACGAAGTGGCTTATCGTGTGGAAATGTAGAGCAGCCGTGTAGCACAACCGCGGAAACCTGCGCGGCGATAAGCTCAGTGCTGTTTACTTTCCACCAAGCGATGCAGCCTCATCACCAACCCTTGTCGAGAGATAAATAAATCGAATGCAATCAACGTTCTTTGTTTCATTCAGGAATAGCCTTACTGCGTCTCTCCTCTCGCTCTGTGAGCCGTGTCCTTTTCTCAAAGACGTCGCCAATCAAGGTCTTCTTCCATTTAGCTCTGTCCAATGAGATACTCAAGAAGTTTACACTGCATACTCCCAGTTGCATCCAATTGTCCAAACTGCTTACGTAGTTAATTCGCTGTATTCCCTCGTTTCTTGTCTCTCTTATTTCCCAGCCAAAACATTGTGTTCACTCTTGGTTTTCTCATTTATGTGTCAATGGAATCTAAAATGCATTTTGCTGAAGGCCTCTTTCAGGAGGATCTTGCATCGGATGCTTGGCCAATTTCACTGTATAAAGTGTTTTGCTTTTGGGAGTAAACAGAAGAATTACTAAGATGATGAACAATCATGGCAGTGGGGCTGACTCAATCCTGGCCAGATGTGAACTCGATCTCATGACGAGGAGCTCTGCTTCTCGAACAATTGAGCTATATCCTGCTCAGGTAATACAATAAATATGAAATTAATAACATAGCTAATATTTATTTAACAAAAAAAACCCGTTTACACCATGAGTATAGAGTGACCAAGATGAGCAGCAGGAAGAAAGGAGTCAGAATCGTCGGGCAGGAAGGGGAGGAAGGAGAGAAGGAATGATCGGGCCAGATGTCGGGGATGAGAGGGAGGTGAGGATGAGAGGGGAGGGCGAGAGAGGGGAAGGAGAGAGAAGGAGTGAGCTGCACGAACCAGCGTCTGCTTTCACAGGGGGCGGCGGAGAGAGGGGAGGGGCTCAGAGTGGGGGTGGCCGCACAGATGTCACGTGACTTGTGGGAGGCTTGAGTTGGTGTAGATATAAAGACATGGAGATGAGAGGGAAGGGATTCAGATTGGGGGTGACTACACAGCAGTGATTTATGGGAGGCTTGAGCTGCATTAGATATATCGATTTTACAAAACAATATCCCTTCATCTGACATGCCGTGTTAATTCATTGCTGTATTTCGTAACTAAACATTCGTTGTTTCTATGAAGAGACTGATCCCACCCATAGAAATGTGGAATTTCGACCACTGGGTCAGGTCCTCCAATGTAGATGAGCACCACAATAAACAACGCTCTCTCAAGTTTGGATTGTTGACTATTTTAAAACTGTATTTTGTGAAATTGTTGTAAGAAGGTGAGCATGTGATTTAATCCCTGAACTTTCATTGGATGAACCGCTGCCTAGGCCATCGCCATCTCATGGTTCTGCGATGTAACATTCCGTCCGGCCTTCGAACGAATTCACGCGACATAAAGTTTCAGGTTAGCAAAGAAAGTTCCTTGAAAATCTCACCAACCTGCCTGCAATTGCCCCAAAATAATGTGCCCTCATTTTTCTAAACAAAATTTCAGAATTCTTAAGTGCTTGTTAAACTTGAAATCCATATTGGTAGGCGAATGATCTGCACTACTTATTATTCTAATTTGGCCCCAGCGGTTGACTGAATCACGGTTAATACTGTGCGGGAACCTGATGAATAAGCGTGAAGACGCTCGGAGCACGGACCCAGTCATCTGCGCCATCTGCGAGGCTCTCTCATCCATCGGTTCACGTGTCAGCAGCCGCGGTACCTCATGGCAGACACCGTTTAGAATTGTGCGTGCCTATGGAAGGAAATACATTCGGCACATTTGTGCCTATAAATAGCCGAAACGCATTTTCAACATAAGGGTGCAGGGAGCTGTCTGGATTAACGTTAAAAAAAGATCCTGTTACGGCTTGCCCAATAGCAGGCCATTGTGTTGCTCAGCTCAAATCCCAAATGCGTGATTTGCTGTGCCCACAAATGAACTGTTAAAACATTATAGTGCTCTCCATTAAAATACACTTACTGCAGTTTCCCATTTTAAAGGAGATAATCTCATTCGGCCATTGTGTGGTGGTACTGCATATTAAAGGACAGAACGACTGTGGTGGCAATTTGGACTTTTCTCTGCTCAGAAGATGAGAAGGCGGTGTGTTGTCATGCTCTCGCCAGCACTGGGCATCTCTCATTTTGGTGGAGGTCTTCATCCAGGGTTGGACATTTAACGTGTCTATGGTTGCCATCGGTGGCGTAACGGTTGAGCACGCTGGACTTGCGATCACCGGTTCGATTCGTTCTCCCGAAGCAGCAGTTTTAACAATGAGGAAAGTTTCTTAAATCCCCCCCCCCCGCCTTTGTTAATGGGTACAACCACATATAGTCTATCTGCAAGTTGCATGTAGTGGGGAAAAGTGTGGGGACTCCCATCTCTTCGAAGACGTCTGGCCAGCGTGGAAGAGTAGGCCAAATACTCTCTAAATACCCTACTCTCTTTCCAGCACCTTCGATTAGCATGGCTGGGTATGTACGTTGCGGACGAAGTTCAATATAAATACATACATACAAAGGGTTTATCTTGATGTTAGTTACGGCGTTTAGGCTGCTTCTGTTCATAATGATAATTCGAATGCTTATGATGCTGCTGATGCTGCTCACGACGACTGATGATGATGCTTGGGCAGCTGCTAATGCTACTCGTGATGGTAATGTGGGCAAAAGTCAACCCTGGCTGGGTTTTGAACTCATTTACGATGATTGGGAAGCATACTGCATTACCCACTGAGCTGGCATTTTTATCAACGCGTCCCATCTGCTGTACACCCAACATCAAAAGACCCTGTAACAAAATCGTACGCAAGAGTAGAACATGGCATCACCAGCGATATAGCCCCAATTTGTCAAACATACTAGTACGCCATACAGGGTAATTGGAAATACATTTTTTCCCATGATCCAGCTGGTTGAAATAATGCTTAACATGCTTGACTCGCAATCGGAAAAAAGCAGCGATTTTAAATCCCAATCAGGAGTTGAGACTCAGCCAGGAATCCCTCTATGGTCAACGAAATAAGTTCCGCTTCCCGGGAGGCTATCTATCGGCGGCTCTGAAATAGACTACCAGGGGAGATTAGCGTGAACATTGTCTGTGGGGGAAATTCAACAACAACAACAAATCTGATATTACATTCTCAAGCAGTGCACAAGCTGAAACAACACAAGTATTCGTCAACAGCACTGCGCTGAAGCGGAAACATATATATAAACAGGCGACGATTTGTGCAACGACCCTTTTTCGTAGCATAAATAATTCGAAGCTTTGTTTACCAATATCACATGGGTTTTTGTTAAATTATACATTTCCGCGTCCACAGATCTGCCCATTGAATCGAGCGCGGATATACGCTTTACGCTGCACGTGCACCGCACCGATACGCCAAAAACCGCGTGTGATTTCTCTCCGTGCGCGCTCGACAAGTTGAAGATCTTTTTACCAATATCACGTGGGTTTTTGTTAAATTATACATTTCCGCGTCCTCAAATCTGCCCATCGAATCGAGCGCGGATATACGCTTTACGCTCCACGTGCACCGCACCGATACGTCAAAGTCCGCGTGCGATATCTCTTCGCGCGCGCTCTGGCGTCGCGCAACTTTCTCTCTCGAGTCGACGGGAGAGAGAGCGAGCGAGCGAGCCCAAGGGCCAAAGTGGCGCGCAGCGAAACTGCAATTATAACGAGGGAGCCGCCGTGCCAGGCGCACAGCGCCGTCGCCGCAATGCAGCAAAATTCCGAGCAGGTGGCAGCGGTGGCAGGGTGGGTGGGGGCGCAGATTGCTGCATGCTGCTGCCTCGTGCGCCGGTCTGACGCAGGGGGTCGCGAAAACTTCATGAGCTTGCATATCGGCTTATGCAGATTAAAAACAAAGGGACTGCTGCTGCTGCTATCGCCGCCGCTGGCTTCTCGCTTCTTGCATCGCGAAGTGAAGGAAACCGAAGATCTCACAAATGCGAGCGTGGGTTCTGGGAGAATGGGGATCAGGGGAGCAGCTGCCCTCTGTGAGATTGGCTTCGCACTGTACGCCGCACGGCTCCTCAACAGTCTTAATGGTTTAATAGTTTTCTTGGGTTTTTGGCTTGCATCCCCATGGCTATTACTTGCCCCTACCCTGACTTTAAAATGCTTTTTGCATGCCCGAGTGCTGGCGATTGCGTTTCCAATGTGTTTACACGTACGGTATTAAAGCGTTTACTGGACATCTGTGGAAAGCAGCTTTACAGTTCGTCGGATTCTCCCAGTATGAATAAATATTCTGATTCTGTTTCAACTTCAGTGAAACCACGCTGTGAATAGCAAGTTGCATAAACATAAACCTGGCCTATTTTTACAAGAGGGCAGGAAAAAAGAAGCTATGACAATATATGCAGGAGGCGTTCACGAGAGAAGACCCATAGTCAGCGAGCCAAGCCATAGTGATATTTATTTTCAGTCACGGAAAATGTCATCCTATCTTCATTTTTTTTTCTTTTAACAATATATAATATCTATGGACCAGTTGTTTCTGCGGTTAGAACACCTGACTCGCAATCGGAAGGTTGCGAGTGCAAATCACAACCAGGGGTTGATAAAAAAATGAGTATCACTTTTTTGGGCCAGTCAACAGTGATAATATAATCTTACTCGTTACCACCACGAATTGTAACGTTTACACCCACGAAATGAGCGTCGTATCATGGTTCATTTGAGCAATGGTACGACGTCACACGACAGGGATGTCCACACGGACGAGATGGGACGATGAAATCAGTTCACGTACAGGTTCTAGATGGGTTATTACATTACTGGATTGTGAGAGGTGGTGGCGGTTTGGGATGGCCTTCATCCATTGGTGGATTGGCCGTGACTAATGATGATGATGACACTAAAAGTAGCATCATCATAACCATCATGGTGCACCGCAGAGAGGGATAACACTGCTTTGCCTTGTGCAGGTAGAGAACTCCGGATTTCTGTGAGGCTTTCTTTGGTAAAAAAAAATATGATGACTACCCCGACCCCTTCTCGTAGCTCGGCACCAAGGGCCCTTTGCCCGCCTGCACAGCCAATCGCTCCACCACAGCACAGTTGATAGAGGAGAGAGGCATTCTTTTGTCACGAGACATATCTCTATATTGTGCTACTGCATTGGCATCTAGGGACAGAGAAATTAATGTTGCGTCTCGTTCTGCTATTGACAGCACAGCCCAATCTAAAGTCAGAGACTTTGGCTTCACGGACTCTTTGCGTGGTCTCTGTTTTTCCCTCCGCATGAAGTCCGCCTCCCATATCTGTCTCTCTTCTGGTGCCTGTTCTATGTATATGCCATGTCCCGTGTTGAGCAGTAAGTGAATTCCAAGTTCCACGTAAACGTATGTATGCTGAACTTCTTTCGCACAGTACATAGTGGGGGAAGGACAACAAACTAAACACAAAAAATAGTTCTAAAGAAACGAGTTTTCAATCTAGATTGAAACGTGCATAGCTTCAGTGGCTTCCTAATATTGCAATGAAGAGGGTTCCAGACGCCCGTAGAAGCGAATTCGAAAGTGCACCATGCGGTGACCGTCGTTTGATTGCTTGCCGAAAGCCGCTGCATGGATGACTGGAGTTCGCGTGATGGTTTGTGCTCATTAACGAGATCAGCAAGGTATTGTGGTGCATTTGTGGCAATTACTTTGTGTGTAATGAGTGGGGCATTATACACCAATGCAGCTCAGCGAGCACTAGATGCACATGGTCGGATCTTGCAGTCATCGTGCTCAGGGCATCGAGGCTAGGCACTGGTATTCATTCCCACCACTCCACTTTCATTATGTAATCAGATTACTCTTCATTCTGCATTAAACATTACTTACTGTCACTTGGCATATGCCAAGTTGACTCCTTTTTTGAATGACATTACTATTACTTTCATTTTGTAAAATGAGCAAATGATTCCAAACCAATTAAATGGAAAGATTAATGTTAGCAACTGGGGTCAATGAGACCAATAACAGCCAACGTATGTAGATCACATGACAAAGACTCCAGTCATAGCTCGGTATTGTTGCTTCCAATGTATGCTCATTCAAATAAAGCTATTATTAATAAAGTTATTTTAAAAATCAGTAATCCAATTAGGCTACTTAAAACATACGAGATATGGGATAATATTGCATTACGTATACAATTTTTTATTAAATTTTCATCAGATTAATTGCTTTTTAAAAGTAATTATCTATAAGATTGGCCGTGACTCTCACGTCCGTATCACTTCTGTCAGCTTCTCATCGCTCTGTCCCATCTCGTTCACCTTCTCACATCTCCCATGACTCTCTTCTGCCGCAAATCTTTTGCGTGTATCTTCTATTTGTCATCGGTTTCCTATCTCCACTCTCTCATGCTCTATCTGGTCTCTCATCTCTCTCTCTTCCATCAATCTCCTGTCATTGCATTTCTCCTGTGTTCTGTCCCCTCTGTCGTTATCGTTCCTCATATCTTTTCCCCTCTCATATCAGTGGCGGATCCAAGAGGGATGTGATTGGGGCCGATCACCCCCCCTCAACCTCTCCTTGAGACCGCAAAAAATTGGTATTTTATAGTTATTTACCGGAGAAAATGCATTCAATGTTTTTGTTTAAAATCAATGTGGGCCCTATTTAAAAAAGCTTGACATTTCAGACCACCCTCCCCCATGGGATGTTTCTAGATCCGCCTCTGTCTCATATCTCTCTCCGCTCTGTCACACACGCACACACAAACCTGCTGTGTTGCTATGAGTAGGCACCAGACAGCAATGTGTGTTCGTGTGTGTGGACGTCTATACGCGATGGAGCCAGGCAACCTTATTGCTCGTGCCTACAGAAGCCCCGATCTAATGCGAGGAGTCTGCTTGAACTAGACAAACCCACAGGCATGGCAAGCCTCCAAAAGCACATGTAATCTAAAGGGGATCTGTTCCAACTGCAAAGTCAAACACAAGGTGGTCTAATGCAGAGAGCACAAAGGTTGTTGTTGTTGAAATTATAACTTTCAGCATTTTGTATTACAGCAGCGGTCAGCCGCGAATGCGATTTCACTTTTTTTTCTTCTGAGTTTGCGAATTAAATGGACTAAATGAAAATACACAACTTATTCAGAACACTGGCCATGCCGTGCATTGCAGACTCCATTGGGGAGAAGGTCCATTGGTAGCCAGATCACACAAGGGAAAGCCCATTCAATTTACATAAACAAATATTTTCACTGTGTCGTGTTGTACTAATCTCTGAATCCATTAAAACAAATTCCATGCAGAAAAACGCTTTGCATCTTATAACGCATTAACCACTCACCCCTGCATGCAACGTTATGAACAGTTAATGGCGACTTCATTAAATTACCTTTATCGGCCACACACGGGGAAGAATCTGTATCGGATAACTGAAGACGCTGCATTATTTAGGAGGTTGGATGGCCCTGTGGTGTATGGGGTTTAATTCCAGCAGCTGCCCGGTAATTTCTGCAAGGAATTGCCAAATTGTGCTCTCTGCTGTGCCCATTATGATAAAGGTCATGTAATATAGTACAGCCCAAATGTTAACTTTGAGATTTATCCGTAACTAAAAATGTTTAAATAATAGCTGTCCCATACATAGCTACAACCTAAAATGTGTACTAGATTTAAAGGTCTAAACTCATAAGCAGAAGGTTCAAATGCCAGGTTGGGATTAACTCAGCATCCCTATGGAGGTCAATAAAATAGGTACCACTTGTGAGGAAATCAGCAGTGGTATTTTAGAGACAGTGGTCCCTGCAAGAGGAAGGTAGAATATTCACCAGTGACTCAGAATTGCTAATAGGGGTGAACACTGCTCCACACTCGCTGGACATCTGTCAAGACTGCAGCCTAATAAAACTGCAGATGCACTGGTGTGCCTTCCAATAGCAGTGGAGTGTCGTTGGCATGAGTACCGTTGTGTAGAGACAGTCCCATGTGGGTGGCTACTGCAGGGGCGGAGCCTCTCCCCGGACACCGGATGGACATACCAGGGGAGGCTGGGTAAACAGGGAGGGGCACGTGACCGTATGTGGTGCGGACGGCGGGGGACTAGGGTTGAGGAACACGTGAGGTGGGTCCTGAACCCTCACGAAGGATCTGGAAAAGAGGCGTGGCCGAGGGTGGGGCCTGGCCACGCCGTAAGGATAAAAGCCGAGCCCCGGGGGGGTGGGGTGGGACCGGGGTCGGTCCTGGCTGAGAAGAATCCATCGTCGTTGGCGGTCGTGAGGTCTCGGGGCGTCGTGCACGTGGACCAGGCAGCGTGTTGGCTAACCCGGTCCGATTTGTAGTTGCCATTCCAGAATGTACATAGCCATCTGCTCCCAGTGTACATAGCTAGGTGTAGGAATGGTGGGTTACTACCTTATGCTGTTGTTCCGTTAAGGGTTATATCATTGGTTAATAAACTGTGTTGCCTCCAAACCTTAGTGTGCGCCATACTTGGACCCACTACAGAATTACTGGATTGCATTTCATTGTAAATTTACTTTAACCTGTTTCAATAAGATAACTCCTCCCATTTTTGTTGTGGCTGTAATATAGCGTGTTTATTACATGGCAGAGTCTCCACCATGTCAGCTTAGCTTGAATCGAGTACAGTAATAGGTGAGATGGGACCTCTCAGCCAAAATGTTGTACCCTAGCACCTAAATAGCATATTGCTAGTGCCTTGCTTAGATTCACTCAATGTGAAATGTTCCTTGAACGAGCGTTGGGCCACTTGCAGCACCACTCTGGATGAATTACGAAGTGAGAAACCAAGTCCGTAATTATAATATATATTGGGTGGGACACATCACCCCCAATATTCAAATATGCTCAAAATGTCCCCCCCCAATATATTGCTATAAAATATATTTCTGTTTATTTGATTGTGGTTGTGGTTGTACTTTATTAATCCCTAATCTCTGCCATTACATACAATGAAACAAGAAAAGCTAAAAAAGAAAAAAACAGAGCAATGTAATACAATACACTGTTAGACATTGTTGTTAGTGAATTTTTTAAATATTTTAGGCAGGAAATGGCAGGAAATTAGTTTTCAAATTTAGATTTTTTTTCTGGGGGGGGGACCCCAAAACCCCCTGGAAGATTTGTTCCCCCCCAATGTTGACTCCATGGCTACGGCCTTGTGAGAAACGTCCGACCACAGATCTGGTAAAAAATCAAGGGGACACATTGATGTAACAACTGAAAACAAAAATGCCTTTGTGATTTGTGCCATTATTGGTGGTGGAGACATCTGTTTGGGAAACAAAAGCAGCCGAGTGTCACCACAAAATAATGTACAACACCTGCGTCATTCCCATTACAACAGTGCGGGGACTGAGACATTGGGCACTTCTCATCATCGGGGATGCAGGCGTTCCACAAGCAATGCCAGCAGCGCATTCTTGCAGTCCGCTAGTTCGACTTTGTAAGGAACGATGCAATGATAGTGTGTAGTTACGACCTCTTAAACGTCCACGTTGCAATTGCCGAGAGGTGATTATAACTCACGGGTTATGTCAGATGGGTGCTGCCCTTCAGCTGCTACAGCTATGTTTTAGGGCTGCCACCTTATCCACAGACCAAACCCGGACATATTTCTCTGTCCACACGAGGTGCGTCGAAGCTGTGAAGTGTACTCGAATAAAGTTCAATACAATACTGGTAACAGATCTCGGTACAAATAAATTGCTGCCACACGAACGTGCAGATGCCAATTCCCAGACTAGTCCAAATCAAATGGAGATATTGCAATCCTAGCTGTGTGTCACGTCCAGGTGCAAAGTGAAACCAATTGGCGATTGAAAGAGTCCAACTGGCCGACTTTGTAACACCTGGACTTGTCACTCGTGGTTTCGTCACACCTGGCCTCGTTACACCTGGCCACAGTCACACTTGGCATCAGCACACCTACCCTCGTCACATTTGGCATAGTCACACCTGGTCTCCTCCTGGTCTCCTCACACCTGGTCTAGTCACACGTGGCATCGGCACACCTAGTCTCGTCACACCTGGCATCGGTACACCTGGTCTCGGAACACCTGCTCTCGTCACACCTGCTTATCGAGCTCTTATTTAATGCAGAGGCGGCACAGGATACACACAAACACATGAAAAACATTCCTCTCTTTCACGTGCACAGAGACATTTCGCACAAAGTAACACACTCGAACAGCTACATGCACCCATTCACACAAATAAACACGACAAAAATTACACACAGCGCAGAACTTTAAAATACATTCATAAGCCAAGAATGTAAAACTTACATTAGCCACAGCCTGGGCGTCGACGTCACGGTGGCCATTTTGCACAGGGTCCTGATGCACACACAAAAAAATGGCAGCCATGTTGCGTCACGATTGTTTTCCTGGCGGATGATTGGCTGGTGGATGGGGAGTGATGACGTATTCCATAGAAACCAATATTGCACGTTCCAAGTGCATGAAATGGTTCGCACGAAATGTTTAGAACGTGCACAAATACGACTCGATTTCGGCGCATACGTGAACTATAAAATAAACCTTTAAAAATATATATTTTACCAGATAAGGCCCAATCAAACTACATCCCTCTTTTCAGAAGTGACCAGGCCACAAATGATAGCTCAACTAAATGACTAATCAGGTGGAAATGAAAAGCGGCAAATACTCTAAATGCACGTTGATTTTAAATGTGGAGTGGAAAACTGGAGGACCTCTGGAAAAATGAACATGACCACTGGGAGAGAGACATGCAACTCCAAATATATAGCTGGCGTCAGTGTCGAGATCGAACCCACGGCCTCCTGTATACCAAGCGAGGCAGTTAACAGCTCGCCTGGTAGGATATACACAGTCTTTCCTTACTCAGGCCTTATATTTGCGCAGAACATCTATATATAAAAGTCAAAAATTGTCTGTGGGTTTGTTTGTGGGGTTGGGTCTATTCGTGTGCTTGCAAACGATTTGCCTCTCCAACAGTGGGGTTTATGATAGATAAAAAAAAATAGCCATGTACCAAGCCGTAAGCCCCGCGGGGAGCAAGCGCTATTCCTTTTTCACATCCGTCAACTTAAAATATGTTAAATTAGCGATTTAGTGCGATTAGTGCACGCTTAACATATATTTATTTATTTATTACGCGTGCACGACCATACCAACTCACGCGCCTTTGGTGGGGGGGACGGCCCATGCCAAGTCGCACGCCTTCGGTGGGAGTGAGGGGAAGATTTTCTTTTGCGTTAAATATGCCATAAAAATACACTAATCGCTGACGTTAATTCTTCACTGTGTGATGTCCCACCCCGATGCGTGCAGTTATTACTACTATACAGTCGCTAGATGCTACCTCTATAGGCCCTCGATATTACTGCAGAGCGGACGGGGAGATCGTAGCTGGGGGGGGGGGGCAGAAGTAGCAGCCCAGCCTCAGCCTGCCAAGGTGCCATCTCGGCCGGCTGGACAATCTAGGCGAGGCCGGTGGCTCTGCATGGGACTAGGCCTCACCACGCCATTCTGTCTGGTAAGTACTTTGTGCTATAGAGTCGATAAATACTGCTATAGAGTCAGCATGTACTACTGTAGTGATAGCAGGTACCACCACAGTCGGTATGCACTGCTGTAATCATAGCAGGTACCACCACAGTATGCATTGCTGTAATCATAGCAGGTATGACCACAGTCAGTACGCACTGCTGTTAGATTTTTAAGAGTAGTTTTAAAATATTTTTTAGACCTGGGCAACGCCAGGTACTTCCCGCTAGTCACTGATAAAAGCTAACTCATTTTAATACAAATAGCTAATCCTCGATGCAGAGTATAATAAAAAAAAATCTAAAATCTGCACAAAAACAAACAATCTGGGTTCAATACAGACAGCAGCTATAAGTTATCAAATATAAGTTTAAAGACCAAACGCAGAAGAACCCTGAGTTTGATCTTTTACTAAGCTCATGGTGCATCCTAAATCGCATCCACACACGCTATGGCAGATGCGGATATCTGATGCACAAATAGAAAAACTCTCCAACGTGCGACTCTGGTCATCTAGAACAGAACACAATAACATATAAGAACGCAATGCCCGATCTACAAATACGAAGGACACATCACAGCGATACACTCCGCTACTCCTGACACGGCTATCTGGCTTAACCACCTGAATGTGAAACTGTAGTTGCTGCTCTACATCTACATAAGCAGCCACACGGAAGAGGAAGAAGTTGTTAAATTGGCTGGAGTGTAAAATAAGATATAGTATGTTCAATGTAAAATGCCACGAATAATATAATAAATGATGATCATTTGAAAATGATGAAGACATTTGCTCTGAACAAATTTGTCTGCATAGTTTTACGAGTCAAATATGAAAGTACCTCCCTGTTCAATTGCAGATTTGGATAGCACTGATCTCTGTTGGCGGCTCTGATGCAACGGTGGAAATATAACTTTTTACAGGTCAAATCAGCCTTGATTTAAGACTCGGTGATGGCCTCTCCAATCGGTTTCTCTAGACTCCAGAGTGATGGTATGTCTTCATGGTGAGCCCCCATTGGGCTTTGCAGTTCAGCTGCACCTGAAATGAGATGTGTGGGCACCATACAAAAGTGCGCTGGACCGTGAAAAATTGCCTGCCAGAAACACACACCTTTGCCATCCTGCAGGCATGTCAATAATAGGCACTGGAATGCCATTGCTGGTTTGTTAGTCCCGGCAGAAGCTGTGGACATTTGGCCTCGAAATTGGTTCAAATACAGTGATGAAAACAAATACCTTCTCTCTTTACTTGCAGACATGTGATCGGATTGTTAAAGCCCTCCATGTGGCACCTAAAGAAAATAACCCTGGAGTTAGTTGTTTTCAAAAAGAAAGTTAACTTAATCTCAATTCAATTCAGACACAATGTCATCTATCAGGTATATGTTTTGGCAAATGTGTTTTGCGAAATAAAAAAACATGTTGGCAAATAAAAAAAATATGTTTTGGCAAATAAGGAATGAGGCCTTACTCATATTCCTTTGTTGCCCTGAGCAAGTAGAGCAAATTCCACATTACCATGGTGGAGCCAATTCCAGTGGTACTCATTTTAATGATCTCAGAGGGATAATAAGCAGACAACCCTCCACCAAGATTTCAACTCACACCTCGGGGCAACATTACGATGAACACTCTATATACATCCCCAGTCGACACAGCATCGAGAGATGCACATACGCAGGAATGCTTGTTTTGGAATATGAATCCACACGTGGTGAGATACTGCTGCACAGCTCCATTGACTCTACGAAAAATTAGAACCTCATGGACTGTGCCACCAAGTTGATTTGGACACTTTTCTCCGTGGATTATAATTTATTTTTTCAAATCTCTGTTTTACACGGATTGCCTCCAGGTTTTCTGGTTTCCTCTCCATTGCTAAAAAAGGCAATGTCGTAGTTTTTTTCATACATCACAATGTAGCACGACCCTGCTGAAAAAGATGATATAGACCCAGGGTGGCTTTTCTGAGTAAATAAGTAATTATTTGTGACATAATAGAAAGGGGCAGCCCCCAATCATATATTTTTTTTATAGCAACAGTGCAAGTCGAGTTTGTTTATAAGGGCCCTATTTACTATAGGTTTCAACGGCATGTATAAAGATAAGTATTGCAACTGTGACAACTTCATTTGGGTTGCTGTCAATAGTTATGGTTGTTTTAAAAGCGGGTTTTTTATTAGTATGCCACCAGCAACACAATGCATCAAGGCAAAATGCTTTAAATATATATACGGTCAGATCTTTACCCTCCGCTGTTAACAGGGGAATGCCGTGTTGGCAATTAAAACAAAAAATGGCTCCGATGACTTCAACAAGCACGAATCGTCCAACAATACACTTTGGATTACTCAAGATGCTCACTACTTGGATATCCGTAGCCGTATAACATTAAGATAATCTCTCTCTATATATGTGCAAGTTCATAGGATGCGTGTGTATGAAAGCCTCTACTTACACGGGGTATGATACAAGTCAATAGGTCGTCAGAGGCAACGTCTTTGACCTCTCCACGCCTTGCCATCTCTCGCCTTTATTGTGTTAGATCCCAAAGCTGTTGCGCAGGTGACACTCGACCTCCGAGGTTTTCTCTTGGAAGTCTCATAACTTCCATCTGGCTCTGGGTGTTTCCGTTGGCTGACCGATCTCTTGAGTGCAACTCCATTCCTTGAATGGGTCCAACTACCCTCACCCAGTCTGCCCATGTGCACCTCTCTGCTGCTGTTTCCTGCACCGGCAAACAAGATGGCGGACACCTCATGGCCTGTTCCAGAATGTTTTTTGTTTGCCACCAGAAGATTATACCAAAATGATATACTTCTGGAGGCTATGGCTCGCTTTCTATTTTCTTCAAATTTTCTACATACTCATTTGTTAAATCTCTGCAGTCTCTTCCACGAAAGACCGCACATCTCTGAATGTCTTGACATCAGGGCCCATAGGATGCTGAAACTGGAACCAGGCAGGATGCCATAAACACCACAGATTATTTTGTTTGTATTGAAGCTTAGCAATAGCATACAATGCGTGCATATAAAAAAGATAACATGTAATTTACAAATGCATATTTCATGTTACATTCTTTTAAATCTCCACACAAGTAGTGTACGTTTTCGTACCATAAAAGCGTGCAAAGCTAAATTGCGAATGGAATTGTGCAGATGAGTGAGGTTTGCCACTATAATTAAACAACCTTAAACGAGCAAAAAACATTTACAATTGTGCAGAGCTGTAACAGCTGCTATGGTTTACCCTTTGAAGAGCCCTTAAGCAGCAGCACTGCCTTAAAAACGCTCCCTGATGCTCCATTGCTTAAGCCTGGCCATTTGTATACCTCAGAAAATCAACATTGGCTATGACCCAGAGAGCACGGAGGCACTGGGGTGTAACGCGTCTGTTTACTGCGAGCCGTTACTCACTCATAGAGAGGTGCCTCCTGTGGGCAATGCAGGTGTTGTGTGCTACCTCCCCCACTACCACCACCACCCACTCTGTGCAGGCAATTAATTTCGCCATACATTAATCGCTGCAAAGCCATAATGAGGTCGCCATTTAAAGAGTGCGCTGTCCGGCTGGGATGGCGGCGGTGGCAAGAACATCTCGCTCACGATTGGAAGGGTGCAAGTTGAAATCCCGGTCGAGGACGACGCCTTGGCCTATCCTTTGGGCTGCGGTCGATAAAATGAGTACCAACAGTGGGATGTCAAACAGCGATAATCCTATGTTTGTTCTCATTTTAATATCGATTGGCTACGTACGGTGCAAAAGACGTTATACATACGTACATACGGACCGCTGGAACATGGATGGCACCGCCCTGCAATTACAATTGTATTTCAAAAATATATGTTTTGTAAATCCAATTTGATTTTCTCACCAATTATCCAACCATGTAAGGCTGTGTTAAAAGCACACGTGACTCTCACTCAGATGGTTGTGAGTTTGAATCCCAGTCAGACGGTCGATCCAGGTCCATTACCCACCAGGGTTTGAAAAACACTTCGTGTGAAGTCAACAGTGGTTTCTCAATAGACAGACTGGATCCTGCTCTGGGAATGTGGAATTTCCACTCCTTTCTGCCAACATAAATTAACGGTTTGACCATGGTTTAATTTTTGACTCCCTCACCGCCCACTGATTATATCTTAATCCTGCTATTGGCATCCGCGCTACTGGTATCTACTGGGGACTAAGGAAAAAGCAACGTCATTTTGACAGCACAGTCAAATTTCAAGCTCATAGAGGAGAATGTCACGGGCCTTCTTTAGTCATCCATTATGGGTCCATCTTGCCATGACCATGAGACGACGCTGTGTAGCTGTGCGAGCTGGAGGTTCACGGTGCACTCTGTAGCCTTCCGCTCTCTCACATCTGTCTCCTTAGGGGAAGTGACGTGGCCCGGCGGTCGTGTACGTTCACCACTTGTGGCAGAGGATCACGGCTTGAATCCAGCAGGCCACCTTGGTTAATATTGGGGGTGGGTGTATTTACTATAAAATACAAGCCGTCTGCTTCACAGCGGACATTAAATATCCCGTCATGTTTATCAGCAAATAATTCCATTGGAATTACGCAAATCACCCCCTCCTGTGAATCTACTGGAGACTTTTTGAAACATAGTGCCTTCATGAAAGCTTTGCGCTTTAAGAATGATGGCACGAATACCAAATGTTCTAATTATTATTGTTAACACATTAGGCCTACGAGACGGGCTTTCAACAATTTACTGTAAATCTGAAGCAAGTTTTCACAATTTTTTCACAGTCATTGTTTAAAAGGCCGACAGTCGCCAATGATCTGCAAATAGGAAACTTGTTTTATCTTTGCTGGGAGCCAAGTAGCTGGGTACTCGGGTTTTAACGCTGCATCGATACATTGATGAATATCGGTTAAGCTCACGACGCGCGCCTCAAATTTCCTTCGCAAGAATCGATATTTTCCGATTCGTGGATGTTGTATGTGATGGGTGCACAAGACCCCTTCCAGCTATTACATTCACCACAATATCTAATCGTAATCGATGCTCGAACCAAACTGCAACGCTGAATAACGACACTTTATTTATTTTGTGAGGGGGGACAATGTCATCTCCATGCCCACAAGTTACACAAAACGCAAACATCCACAGACCACATTTTCCCTTAGTTTGTAATTTATAGCAATATTTAGGGAAGATATGCTTCAGGGATGGTTTATACATATGTAATGCGGGCGTAAGCGACCTTCCGGATGTGACGTCACGGGGGGTGGAGCCATGTGACGTGGGTGGAAGGTTCGGGTCCTTAAGCGGGTAAACCGGAAGGGGAAGTCAGTCGGGGTGTGAACGGAAAAGAGTGAGGCCACGCGGGCGAGTGAGAAGAGGGGGGGCACCGACGGCCATCGGGAGCCAACCCCGAAGACAGGAGGAAGCTACGGAGTGGTGTGCAGCTGCGGAGAAGACAGCCAGAAGGGCTGCGTGTTAGAGGCAGCGGTGTGGCTGCCAGGTGTGGCGGGAGAGAAGAGGGAGAGACAGCACGAGGCTGTCAGAGCTGCAGAGAGGACGAAGGAGAGAGGAGTTGCAGCGAGTACAGCCAAGGGGGGCTGTGTGAGAGTAACAGCAGCGGGGCTGCTGTTGTGGACCGGGCCGACATCGGAGTCAGCACCGTGGAGAAGCTACAGAGTAGAGACAGCCGTGTGGGAATACAGTACGAACCGAATAAAGGACACTGAGCCAGACATCGTGGTCCAGTCGTTTATTACACATATAGACTTGGCCATGCACAGATCGCCACTCTGACTTGGGCAGAAAGTGAGAGCCACTGGTAATGAAACGGGGTTTTCACGTGGCTCCAATGAAGGCCTCACAGCACCGACACCACAGATGTGGCCTAAACAGAAGGCTGCCTGCTTGCCATCTCGGCATGAATCTACATTCGGTGAAAACCAAATTATTATTTAAGCCTACCCATAAAATGATACAGTACAAAAATAATGAATTGCCCATGATCCTTAATATGTATCCCCACCCCCCCCCCCCCGTTAATAATTATTCTTAATACAGTATGTTATTAAACAAATTTGTTATTTTTTACATTTAACGTAAAGAAGTCGGATTTGTTGATGATCCAGTCACTCACCGGCGGTCAGTTGCCTCCTTACAACTATTCTAAAGCAAACTAAAATCTAAACTTTTTTTTTTATTTTACCAAGTCAGGTCCATTGAGCTATATAGCTCTTTTTCAGAAGCGACCTGGCCACAAATGATAACAAAATGAAATAGCTTATCGTGTGGAAATTTATAACAGCCAATATCTCTAAGCGCATGTTCAGACGAGAGAGATAACATCTCGCCACTGAGGCGCCCTATTCTATTACTATCATGGTTCCTGTTTCCATGAACGTTGCTCATCGATTCCTCCACCTGCTTGAGGATTCCATCTACGCATTGACCGTTTAGTCTCACCCACACTGTGTTCAACCACCACACTTGTCTTTCTGTTTCTTACCTCGCACTGCTCAACTTTGGAATTCACTCTCATGGCCTCTTTCCCCCCAACGTCTTGTATCCCTGCTGCGTTCAAGACACAGGTTAACTCTCTATCTTTGACACCTTCAATCGTGCTGTTTGTTGCTGGCCGCGTGTCACGTTGGGCCATTGCACCTGCGCTCAGTAACCGTGATAAATATATATGTATATATTTGCAGGGAATCCAGCTATATTTAATGCACCAAGTGCATTCCACAAAACGGGTTTAAACAAGCACATATTCAGTGCTTGTCCGGCAAGTGGCAAATATTTCATCAAGCACCAAGCCGCCGCTTGTGACATTGCGCCATGGGTTGCTGATTGCGATCTCCAGTTGGTTTCATGAATACGGTTGCTAGAAACAATGATGCTGGAGGCTCAGCATGTATACCAGTGCACACGACAAAGATGTATCTGAATGAACTATCGGATAATTATCAATAACCAGAAGATATCGGGCCCTTAAAGCCCTTCCCCGAGGTCCTGCGGAGGGCTTGGCAGGCTTCTGGTGTCAATTCGAATGGATAAAGCCTAACCTCTTGTACTAGGTATATGCAATAGTAAAATCTAAATTACTCTTACGAAGAAATTAATACGCAATAACATTCAGAAATATATATTTTTATTTCAAAACATCGTAATAATACATCTTTATAAACCACATTATTCGTGTATTTTCCATCTTTACCCCAAAACGAATACCTTCTTAGCCAGAATATTGATGGCTTTTTTGCACTCAACGTGCGAGTTTGCCATGTGATATTGGCCGCAATTAAACATGCCAGAAGGGAGGGATATTCCATAGCGGTTAGTCAGTTTAACACGCAGGCTTTCGCGACCAATATCATCCATAATAGAGGTTTTTTTATGGTTGTCGCATGATGAAGCTAGTTGTAATTACTGGCGAAACGTCGTACTCAGATTGTAAATGTCGCTTGGCTCTCCAACGCACCGGTGTGCTGTACTAGTGTAGTGGGTACAAATTGAGAGCGAGGCTTCTCTGGAGGCAACACGTTTATTATAACAATACACTCTAACACAAAGGGGTATCTGCCCCTTCCACCAGGTAACCTATGGAGGTTATCCCTCCGGGCTAACTAGCCCTAACACAACTGGGGGAGGCTGTCAAGCCTGGACCCTGACTCGAGTCCGGGTCTTGTCTTCGGGGCTTCTTCTTCAGGAGGACGGCTTCATGTCTTCAGATGAACAACAGCAGCCGGACCCGTTCAGGGGTTTGGCTTATATAATCGGTCCGGGGGTTTCCTCCGCCCCTAGGCACGCTTTCCTTCTCGAACCTTCTAGAGGCCTCTGGAACCGGTCCCAGGGTCCCCCAGCCCCCTCTTTGGGGGGCCCCACCTCCGGTCTCTGGCATCCCCCGATGCCACTACTCTAGTGACGAATTGGCATGTTCTGTTTACGTGACAACCCTCACTAGTTGGCTGTGTCGGGGTGGTGGCGGGTTTATACAACACGTTTATATATTTACGTGATCTAACCCAAAACATCCCTCTATTATGGAGATTCCAATTGTCTTCGTCCAGTGTTTGTCCTTGGCTCTTGTTGGCGGTGATTCCAAAAGCGGGGCATGTTATGTTCGTGAACACGGGCTAGAAACACAATTTTTCACAAAAAAGGCTAGAAATATTAGGATTTAGAAAAAAATATATAAAATATTAACCATTATTAATGAAATATCATGTTAGAAAGCAGTCCCCTAGTGCTATACATTCATAGGACAAGAGTGTTAAGTGTACAGTAGAGCACCGAGGCTAAATTGTCTGTACCAAAATCGACACAAATCAATTTCTATACATTTAAAAAAATGAAAATGTCCTTACTTTGTCTTCTTCCTTCCTCTGCTCAAGTGACTTAACCTTTTGAAAAAGAAAATCATCACTGACTTTGGAGTACGTTTCACAGTAGAAACATCACTGTTCAAACATATTTGAAGTCATGTCGGAAGTTGCGTCGTAGAATGATGTTTCTGCGTCGTTAATCGATCCATGGAGACGTTTATGTAAACGTCGTCAACGTGGGTCGTGAATCAGACCGTGGAAAACCGAAGACCACCTGTAATGTTTCTCAAAATGGAAAATATTTTTTTACTGACATTTTTTAATCAAACAGAGTAACAGACAAACTCATACTTGCTCCATTATAGTATGATGGGTTAAAAAAAACTTCTGTTGCACACTCGAAATTAAGGACGTGGGCAAGTGCTCCCAATCGAGGGCAAACACATTTATTGTGGTAAATCTGTAAAATACAAGAGCACGTTTGTCACACACAGCAATCCTCAACCGAGTCGCCATTAACTACGTGACTGGTATACAAGTCAAGTTACTCAATAACCCTGCTAGGCACCCACAGGCCCAACCCAGTTATCACATGCTGGTGTACACACGTGCATTCATGTACTGCACAGCACATCAGGACTTTCCCAAAGCCACACTTTACTCTCTTGCTGCCCGAGGAAATCATGAAAAGACTGGTCCCACTACAGGGGACGCAGACCACGTGTCTGCTTACTCATTGCGGTAAAACTGCGGAAGGATCTGTGTCAGCCGAATCGGTCTGTTTAGCTATTAATGCTCCTCCATCAAAAACTCAATACGTAAAAAAATTAAAAACAAGAATAATAACGCTATGTAACATAATTTTTGTTCCTGGGTAGTAAATATTATTTCCTAATTGCATATGCCTAAAAAGTATAGAAAATGGCTATCATTCCCCACAAACTTTGCTTTTGTAACGAGGACAGTGCTATTTTGAAATTTACATATTTTCAATGAGAAAACGGGCAAATTTGTGTCTTTTCGTTCACTTAAAGTCAGAAAAAAATAACATATGAATCAAAATTAACATGTATTTATGAAAAGGAAATACAAAAATGACTACAAAAGATTTATAAGTGAGTAGATTTTCGAGATTAACAATTATACTGTAAATCACTTTCACGAATCAGCCCCCAAATGTAGTCTCCCATCATGTTCTCATTATACTGTCCTTGGTAGCGACGTTCAAAGTTCAGCATATCCTGGTGGAAGCACTCGTCTTGCTCCTCCGCATACGCTCCCATGTTCTCCTTTAAGTTATCAAGATGAGCATCAAGGATATGGACTTTGAGGGACATCCTACAGCCCATTGTTTCGTAGTTCTTTCCCAGACTCTGAACTAGCTGTACTTAGTTTTTGACCTTGTAATTGCCGAGGAAGCCATGAACTACTTTGACAAAGCTGTTCCAAGTCGCTTTCTCCTTACTAGTGAAGTATTCGGAATGACGGCGGGAAACCACTTGACGGGTAGCACACTTTATTAAATCTTGTCTTTCCACAATAACACGTGTGGTCACTATTTCTCACACTACACCTCCACTTTACACGTGTGGTTACTACGGCTCACGCTGCACGCTCACGCTACACGCTCACGGTGCACGCTCACGGGCACTCCAGCCCCGTAGCGTCCGTGGAGCCTACAGACCCACCCCAGCTTGGGCGTGGGTCACGACCTCTGGGTCCCGCGGGCCGGCCCTCACACGGACGTTCGGCCCCGGGTCCCAAGGTCCCGCCTCTGAGCCACACAGGGCCCCGGTCCCCACAAGGACAGCGGGACTAGGTGCCTCAGGGCCCTATCTCTTCCTCCTCCGTCTTCTGTCTTCACTGGTCACCAACTCCCCGTGCGCCTGTGCGCACCGCCTTATATAGCCTCTATCTCGGCCTCGCTGTGCGCTGCGTTGCACCGCTAGTCGAGTAGATAACCATGTGTTCAATAAACCCTCGGAGCCAGGATGACCGTCCAACTCCGATCGTCATTTATTGATTGTAACAGGTAAAACTGGTGAGAAAACACAGATACAGCATCTGTTATAATTCGGAAACACCCACACAATGAACACCACAGCATCAGAACATTGTTTCAGATAACAATAGATCCTGTAAGGACCAGGCCCCCACATTACCCCTGAACAACTAGACAAAGGCACAAGCTGGTGCGTTGCATACAGGCACATAGTGTATTCATCCCACTGCACCCCAAATTTACAGCATTACACTTAACACTAAACTGTGGATGAGATACTTCGTCATCACTCTCAGGATCGCAACATAGGCACAAGTCTGACTCGACCTACTAAATCACAAGTAACATCCACAATAAGGAAAGTCACAGGCTTCGTTACTAACTAGGCCTCGTATTTACTACAACAACTTAACGGCACCATAAAGGCATTTACATTGCTATAACGGTCATTCCAACATTTCAACAGCATTTCCAATATTATAGGAATATAAACAACTTACAGATGATGCTTCTTAAGCTCCCACAATGGACAAGTGCAGCTGTGGTCTCACTGAGATGCGATGCGTGCCGCCATCTTGACTTATCTGTGTAATGGCCGACGCCCGCGTGGTACAGTGGAAATCTAACATCGTCACTTCCTGGTCACGTGACCAACATTAGCATAAAAAAACAGGAACTTCCTGTGAACACACGCTCCACATCTGCCGTGAGGCAAGACACTCCCCGTCTGGTATCTAGGAGATACCACCATTTATTTCCTATCTCATAAACAAGTGTATAACAACTTCAACGGGTCGACTTATTTGTCCATATCTTTGCGAGAGAGAAGTAGTACTATCTCGACTATGGGCCTGATGAAAGTTCTTGCGACTCCTTGCTTCGCAATCATAACCTCGACCTTTCAAACTTTTCCATCGGCACTTGGAATCGACTTGAGGATGCGGCCCATTGGCCACTCATTCCGTTTGGCTTGGTTGTCCTTCAGTAGGACCAGGTCGCCTTCTTGGATGTCTGGTCTATTAGACTGCCACTTGTTGCGCACTTGGAGTGTCGTAAGGTACTCGTTTTTCCAGCGACGCCAGAACGTGTTCGCGAAGCTCTGCACTTGTCTCCATTGACGTCTGTAGAGGTCTGCAATGCTGGCCTCCTCGGTAGGTGCTGTGAGCACATCTGTCTTCTGGGTAAGAAGTGTAGCAGGAATCAAGATGAATGGTGACTCCGGGTCGGTTGAGACGGGAATCAGGGGTCTTGAGTTAATTATGGCTGAGACCTCGGCCATGAGAGTGGTCAAGACCTCGTGAGAGAGCCGTGTGGACCCGACATCACATAGCATGGAGTCGAGAATGCGTCGAGCAATCCCGATCATGCGTTCCCAGGCTCCACCCATGTGCGAAGAGTGGGGAGGATTGAAGATCCATGTGAAGCCTTGGTCACCAAGGTATTTCCTGACAGAATAATCTTCGACATTCTCCGTATTGATCTTAAGCTCTTTACATGCTCCTATTAAATTGGTACCACAATCAGAACGGAGTTGCTTGGCTGGCCCTCTGATGGCGAAGAACCTCCGGAGTGCATTTATAAAGCTCGAAGAGTCCATGGACTCGATGACTTCTATGTGCACTTCTCGTGTACTCATACAGGTGAACAGCACTGCCCAACGTTTGCTGTTCGCGAGCCCTCAACTGGTGCGGCGGGAGATGACTGTCCACAGTCCGAACACGTCAATCCCTACAGAGGTGAAGGGAGGTTCCACACTGAGTCGATCGGCTGGGAGGTCTGCCATTTTCTGTTCTTCCTGTTTTCCACGTAGCTTGCGACACCGGATACACTTGTGGATTGTGCTGGTGATGCACCTCTTTGCTCCAACGATCCACAGCCCTGCAGATCGGATTGCTCCTTCTGTGAAGTGCCGACCTTGGTGCTTGACCTTCTCGTGGTAGTGGCGCACAAGTAAGATTGCGATGTGGCTCTGGCTTGGGATTATGAGGGGGTTTCGTTCATTCTCATCTAATTTTGCATTCCCTAGCCGACCACCGATCCTGAGCAAGTCGTCTTTGTCCATCCCGGGGTTTAGCTTCCTGAGGGTGCTGACCCTAGGAAGGTCTTCTCCCTTGTTAATGGCCTTGATCTCACTTGCATAAGCTGCCTGTTGCACACAGCGGAAGATTGATTTCCTTACTCTGGAAAGCTCGTCTTCAGTGCGTGGCACTGTGCAGTAATGCAATCCATTGCAGCTACCAGTGGTGCCTCTCATCGGGCGATGGAAGCAGTCTGCAATATGCGTTAAAATGTGCTATCGCTCGCACGAGCGTCGTCCATTTCAAGAAATGTTCAAAATGGTGTGGACTCAGTGGACTTCTTGGTCGCACATTTGTTATGAAAGTTGTCACTAGAGGACGAATCTCCTTGTCGGACTCGGGCTCTAAGAGTCCAAAGGTCTCCTTGGTAGTACATGGGCCAATGTCACGTCGTAACAGGAACGCTGGACCCGTCAGCCAGATGGTTTGATTCAGCAGAGATGCAGGGACGGACCTAGTTGCGAGATCTGCTGGATTCTGGTCAGTTGGAACGTAATTCCATTGCTCCGGCTGCGTCGATCTCCTGATGCGCTCCACCCCGTTGCTGATGTAGGTGTAGAACCTTCTGGTTTGGTTGTTTATGTAGCCTAGTACGACCTTACTGTCCGTGTAGAACTTGACCGCGTCCAGTTTGACGTCAAATTCGTCTAAGATCAGTTCCGCCACCTCTGTAGCAAGAATGGCTCCACACAGCTCGAGCCTTGAGATGGTATGTTCCGGTTGTGGGGCCTTGGCGTGGAACTCCTTTCAGAATTCCCACTCGGACGATAGCTCCGAGTCGAGGAACGGAGAGGCCACGGTCACAGCGACCACCGCCACGACCACCAGCAGAGCGACGAGCAGCGGCTTCACCTTAGTCTTCTTCCCGTCAGTCAGGACTGGCTTGGAAAAACGTGGAGGAACAAACTCCAACGAAGACGGTGGATGCACAAGCGAAGTCATGGTGGCTTCTTCGTAAGTCTGCACGGTACAGCCTTGACTTCTCTCGCCGAGTTCCTCTTTCAGCGTGAAGTGGTTGGGGCACGGTTTGAAGAGCGACGTGCGTCCATTCGTGAGCACACTCGTTCTGAATGTGCTAATGTGGTCTGGTTTGTGGGTCCCATTGAGACAAACGTCACCCACGATGACCCATCCTAGATCGAGTCTCTGGGCGTAGGGAGCGTCGTGAGGTCCATTGCGTTGGTTACGAACCTTGTGGACTCTCAGCATGTCCCTGCCGAGCAGAAGTAAAATCTGTGCCGCGTGATCCAATGGCGGGATGAACTCTGCTATGGGTTTCAGGTGTGGGTGGTGACGTGCAACTTCGGGCGTGGGAATCTCACTCCTGTCGTCCGGTATCTCGTTGCACTCTGTCACCGTAGGAAGGGCTAGCTTCATGGTGCTATCTATGGTTTCCACCATGAGGCCGCTCGCTCTTCTTCCCGCTGTCTCAATCAGTCCTGAGCATGTTCTGAGCGTGTATGGAAAGGAATTCCCACCTACACTTAGCTGATCAAAGAACTCTGACCTTGCCAAAGACCTGTTGCTCTGGTCATCCATTATGGCGTACATCCTTACTGCCCTTTCAGGATGTCCTTTGGGATAGACTCGGACGAGGCATATCTTTGAGCAAGACCTTCCTTTGAAGCCTTCTCCACAGACTTCTGTGCATTTGGTTGTGATTGACGAAGTGAGTGCGGCGGTCTCGCCTTGCTCCCCGCCGTGCTCTGCTTCGGGATCGGAAGCCTTAGTGCTACTGGGTTTCGAGTAAAATGTGTGCAGAGCAGTTGTGTGTTTGTCGCTGCCACATTCTTCGCACTTGATATCTGTCTTGCAATTCCTTGCAAGGTGGTTTGTAGAAGCACAGCATTTGAAGCACACTCCAAATTCTTTCAGCATGTTCTTCCGCTCTTCCAATGGCTTCCTCCTGAACTCACGGCATTTCTGCAGGGAGTGAGGTTTATCATGCAATGGGCATTGCTTCTCTGGATCCTCTATCTTTTTCTTTGTGGTGGTTGCCTGGACGGAGTTTGCGAATGTCGCAGGAGAGACCTCAGTCTTGTGTACGGAAATTGGCACTCTCGCTGTTCCTCGTTTCGCCGTTGTCCTTTCCATTTTTGGGAGATCTGGACAGGAAATCCCCGTGGTGCCAAACATGAAACTCGGGTCATTTCTAGTCTTAGCCAGGTTGCGGATAAACTTTGAGAAAAAAGAGAATGGGGGGAATGCAACCTGATGCTCTGACTTGTATCTTGAACCCGCTGTTCTCCATTTTTCCTGCACGTCAAATGGCAATTTCTCTACGATGGGGTTCACGCCATGGTAGGTATTCAAGAAAATGAGACCTGGTAAGTAGGGATCAGCCTGGGCTGATTCAAGCTCCATCAAAAGATCTCCAAGCTCCCGTAACCTTTTATTGTCTCGACCAGAGATTTTTGGAAAGTTCTGCAACTTCTTGAAGAGAGCCTTCTCAATGGTTTCTGGGCTTCCATAGCACTCCTCGAGCCTCTCCCACACCGCATGCAGGCTTGAGGCGGGGTCGTCAATGTTTGCTGACCGGATCCTCTTTGCGTACTCTGCAGATTCATTTCCTAGCCATTTCACCAACAGGTCGAGTTCTTCACTTGCAGAGATGTCTGCATTTCGGATTGCATTCCTGAAGGTAGATCTCCAGGCTCGATAGTTCTCAGAGTGGTCATCAAACTTAACGAGTCCTGTGTTGATTAGTTCGCGGTGAGCCAGGTACCTAGCAAAGTCCCCTAGTCCTGCTGATCCAGAGTGTGTCCATACTGGCGCTTGTGAGGCGGCATTATTGGCTGTATTGCCTAGCATGCCGTCATTTGCGATGGCGTTGGAGTGTGGGCCCAAAGGGTTTCGATCACGTTGGTTGGATCCCCTTATGTGTCTGTCTGGAATGTGGGTCTGACTTGGTGCATCCACGTCTGACCCCATATGCGCGACGCTGAGTCGGCGACTAACTCTCAGGGCAGGATATGCATTTCCACCATTCCCGTAGTCAGCATTCATGTTCATTCTGTGTGGAGATGGCGAAGCCTGAACGTCCACCATTTGTTCAGTATGGTTTGGTGGAGGAGCATTGATGCATTGTTCAGACCAGTCCAAAATATTTTTTCTGGTGAGTTCATCACGGTCCTTGACAGGTATCTGCGTGCCAAACTCACTCCAATTCTCTTCCTTATCCAGGTTGGCTGCTGCTTCGAGCACCTCTGCCTGGGCCCTTGCAGCAGCTGCTTCCCTTTTGAGTTGTAGGGTGCTTAACTTAGCATCCAGCTCAATTTTCTTCCGTGTGGCAGTAGCTGCTAATGTACTCTCTTCTTCTTGTATGCGAGCCTTTTCAATTAGCATGGCTTCCTCTTCAGCCATGTAGGCAATACGGGCGTTTGCTGCTTCTGCTGCTGCGCGTGCCTGAGCTGCTGCCATACTAGTAGATGATGTCTTTGAGTGTGCTGAGGCTTTAGATCTTGTGGTGGACCTGGATGAGACGGAGTGCTGAGATCCTGTCTCTCTTAAGCCATCCACACGGTCCATTGCATCTTGTATCACTGCCTGCACATTATCATCGAGCAGTTCGAGGAAGTGCTCTTGCGTGCGCACTCCCTCAATGCCCTCATCTGTTTTCACCTTCATCAGGAGGGAGATGTATCTATTTGCCAGGAGCTTGTAGCTTGAGCTGCTCACATTCACTCGCTGGATGGCCCGCTGAATTGAGGCCACTGTGTCTGAGGCATTTGAAGCTTCAGATAAATCTGCTTCAACCCGGTTCCATGCCCGTTGTATCCTGGCATCAAGGTCATGTTTCTCAGCCTCATAGCTTTCCAAGGCCCGTTGCGTCAACCTGACCTCCCTCTGGGGCGTTGAACTCCCTTGGTCCTCTTGAGGCAGGATGAGAGATCCTGGATTGTTTGGTTCACCTTCTTCAGCATCTCTCCCTGCTGAACTGTGGCTTTCCATGCTGCGATGCTTGCAGCACGATTTTAATGTAGACTCGTTGCAGAGCTCCTTGCTTGTTGCAGGCTGACTGCAGGGCTGGCTGCAGAGTTGACTGCAGGGCTGGCTGCAGAGCTGGCTGCAGGTCTGGCTGCAGAGCTGGCTGCAGGGCTGACTGCAGAGCTGGCTGCAGAGCTGGCTGCAGGGCTGGCTGCAGAGCTGACTGCAGAGCTGGCTGCAGGGCAAGCTGCAGAGCTGGCTGCAGGACTTCTTGAGAGCTTTAAGAAGAGTATCTTTTTACTATCTCGGCCTCGCTGTGCACTGCGTTGCACCGCTAGTCGAGTAGATAACCATGTGTTCAATTAACCCTCGGAGCCAGGATGACCGTCCAACTCCGATCGTCATTTATTGATTGTAACAGGTAAAACTGGTGAGAAAACACAGATACAGCATCTGTTATAATTCGGAAACACCCACACAATGAACACCACAGCATCAGAACATTGTCTCAGATAACAATAGATCCTGGAAGGACCAGGCCCCCACATTACCCCTGAACAACTAGACAAAGGCACAAGCTGGTGCATTGCATACAGGCACATAGTGTATTCATCCCACTGCACCCCAAATGTACAGCATTACACTTAACATTAAACTGTGGATGAGATACTTCGTCATCACTCTCAGGATCGCAACATAGGCACAAGTCTGACTCGACCTACTAAATCACAAGTAACATCCACAATAAGGAAAGTCACAGGCTTCGTTACTAACTAGGCCTCGTATTTACTACAACAACTTAACGGCACCATAAAGGCATTTACATTGCTATAACGGTCATTCCAACATTACAACAGCATTTCCAATATTATAGGAATATAAACAACTTACAGATAATGCTTCTTAAGCTCCCACAATGGACAAGTGCGGCTGTGGTCTCACTGAGATGCGATGCGTGCCGCCATCTTGACTTATCTGTGTAATGGCCGACGCCCGCGTGGTACAGTGGAAATCTAACATCGTCACTTCCTGGTCACGTGACCAACATTAGCATAAAAAAAACAGGAACTTCCTGTGAACACACGCTCCACATCTGCTGTGAGGCAAGACAGCCTCCGCTCCCGGGAGACAGAGCATATGCGGACCGCGACGTGAGCACCCCCTTAGTTGACCAATCCCCTCGCGCTGCCACACGATCCCCTCGTTGTCAGCGCGTGTCACCGATACCCAGCCAATCACTGCCTCATAACCCATGACCCCGCGCTGACCCATGATCCTTCACCGTCAGCGCGCGTCACCAACACACACAGCCAATCAATACGCGCTGGCACACGATCCTTACCCCAGCGCGTATCACCACTACATCACCCCCTCCCACATAGCTCGCAGCCGGCCCGGCTGCTAAACAACACAACAACAACAATAGTAACAACAACAAAATCCCCACGCCCCAGTGTGCCCCGTAACACAACAACAACAACACAACGACACAACACCAGACAATAACCTATGTACAAACCGACGAACAATACAATAAAAAGTCAACAACAACATACAACACCAGACAACAAGCTATGTACAAACCGACGAACAACACAATAAAAGTAATTCCAATAAAAAAACGTGTCCAGTGTCTCTGTAACTATCGATCCCCCCCTCCACTCGCTCCTCAACCGGGGTGATAGAGCGGTCGAGCGGATGGGGATCGCAGTGTCGAGACGCTCCGGCCGCATCGGCCCCTCATTCAGTTGGTCAGGAAAAGTTGCGCGACTTAGCGCGAGTCCGCCTGGCCAGTCCATCGTACGGGACGGGACGCTGACGACTGTCTGGTGGCTCCGGCAGCCCCGGAAGGCACGGATCGGGCCTGGAAGGACCGGCGTGTCGCAGGGATCCGGCCGCAGGTGGTCGGCAGCTGTCAGTTCCGAGCCACCTGGGAGCAGATCAGGCGGAGACATGTGAGGATCAGGCGGAGACATTTCCCTCCTCGGGTCGTCGGTCACGTCACATGCTCGGTCCTCACGACACAAAGGGAGGCCATACGGAGGCGAGAACGGTTTCAGCCGGGAGGGGTGGACGTACCAACGGCGCTTTCCCCATTTTATCTGAACACACTGGGGGCGTGCAACCCGCACGACCTCCACGGGTCCCCGCCATGGCCTCAACAATTTAGGCGACGTAGCCAAAGGTGTCTGAGGGCAGTGCAGCCAGGCCCTATCGCCCGGTTTCCAATCGTGCACGGACACTTTTCGTGCACGCAAGCGCTCGTTGGCGATTTGCCGAGACCTCGAATTAAGCCGTGCGGCCTCCCGTGCCTCGGTCAGTTTAGCAATGTTAAATTTAATATGTTCGGCCAATTTTGAATTCGTTCGTGGCGCGGAAAGTCCCAGCTGAGTTTCCATGGGCGGGTCGGCCTCCCGACCATACATCAGATAAAATGGGGAAAATCCCGTTGCTGCATGTGGGGCCATTCTATACGCGGCGAGGACCCCCGGAACCTGCAGGTCCCAGTCAACATGTGCCTCGCACACCTGCTGGCACAGCATAGAAGTCAAAGTCCTGTGGAGTCGCTCCACCATCCCGTCCGTCTGTGGGTGGTACGGGGAGGTACGCACCTTCTTAGTACCCAAAAGGTCGCACACCTCCTGCAGCAATTTACTCGAAAAATGATTTCCCTGGTCGGTCAGCAAGCATTCGGGAGCCCCCTTGTCCAGAACGTAGCCCTGGACAAAGGCGTCCGTCACAGCCGCCGCCGACTGGTTGGCGAGTGGCCACGCCATAGGCCACCGGGTAAAGTATTCCACACCAACCAACAGGTACTTGTTACCCCTAGGTGTGACTGGAAAAGGCCCCAAAATATCGAGCGCAACGAGCTCGTTAGTGCGCGAGACCTGAATAGATTGCAGCGGTGGATTTGACGCCTCGGGCGGTGGTTTCCGTCTGGCGCAGTCTACACACCCCTTTAGTATATTTACCACATCGCTCCCCATCCGCAGCCAATAATAGTCACGCTGAAGCAGAGCAAGCGTTTTGTTTACCCCCAAATGCAAGAGGCGTTCGTGTGCGGCCAGGACAACTTTTCCCCGCATAGCGGAAGGCACCACGAGTGCGTGCCGCCGGGACAAATTGTCCCATCTCATTAGCAGGCCCTGCTTGAGCAGCCAGGAGCCAGTTCGCTTCCGGCCCTCCTCGGGACCCCCCACCCTGCGACGCAACGCTAGCAGGGAGCTAGCTGTCAGCCATTTGGAGACGGCCCCACTCAATCAGAGACAGTGAGAGCAGCGAGCCCCCTCCCTCAGGGGTAGCGGGAACGTCACCAATCGGCGCATTCGCGGTCGCGGCCAACGCACCCACGCTTACAGCACCTGGCGGTTTACAGCGCGCCGACCCCATTAAGCACGCACATTTGGGACAAGGCGACAATCGCGACAGGGCATCCGCGTTAGTGTGGCGCAACCCGTTACGGTAAGTGGTCGTAAACTGATAGTCCTGAAGGACTTCCAACCACCGTGACAATTGGCCCGAGGGTTGGGCGACCCTCAATGAATACTGAAGCGCCGTGTGGTCCGTCCGGACCGTAAAATGACGGCCATAGAGGTACGGTCTAAATTGCTGTACAAAAAAAACAATAGCCAGCAACTCGCGACGGGTGACGCAGTAGCGCTGTTCCGCCGGCGACAAAACCCTGCTACCATAGGCGACCACCCGTTCGACTCCCCCAACGACCTGTGAGAGCACCCCCCCAATGCCCGTGTTGCTAGCATCCGTATCTAGCAAGAAGGGACTTGTAAAGTCAGGATAACGTAAGGGCAGGGCACCCACCAAGGCGTCCCGGAGGGAGCAGAACGCGGCCTCCTCCTCCGGTCCCCATCGGAACTTGACTCCTTTTGCCGTTAGAGCGTGCAAGGGTTTTGCAATGGTGGCGAAATGCTCAACGAATCGGCGGTAGTAGGAAGCAAAACCAATGAAACTGCGTACGTCAGAAACCGACGTGGGCGTTGGCCATGAACTGACACAGTTCATCTTCGCGGGATCGGTAGAGATCCCCGAAGAATCGACAATGTGGCCCAAGTATCTCATGGACTTCCGAAGAAGGTGGCATTTGGCCGGTTTAAACTTTAATTTAGCCGATCGCATCCGCAAGAACACCCCTCTCAACCGCTGGAGGTGTTCCTCAAACGTTTTACTGAAAACAATGACATCGTCTAGGTAAATCAAGCAAGTTTTCCATTGCAGACCCGACAAAACCAACTCCATAAGGCGCTGAAACGTCGCGGGAGCGGAGTGAAGTCCCATGGGTAACCGGTTAAACTGGAACAGGCCCCCTGGAGTCCGAAATGCTGTCTTAGGTTTAGACTCGTCGTCGAGTGGCAGCTGCCAGAATCCCGATAATAAATCAAGAGTAGAAAAATAACGCGCACCAGACAATGCATCGAGGGACTCGTCCATTCTGGGGAGCGGATACGCGTCCGCCATGGAGATTTTATTCAGGCGACGGAAATCTACACAAAATCGCAAGGACCCGTCTTGCTTTTTAACCAGCACGATGGGTGCTCCCCAAGGACTGGAAGAAGGCGAAATGATGTCGGCCGCCAGCATATCGTTGACGGCCGACTGAACGTGTTCCTTCTCAGCAGGACTCAGCCGGAAGGGATTCTGCCTGACCGGTGCCGCATCGCCTGTTTCAATATGGTGGCGCAACAGGTCCGTGCACCCAATGTCATATTTGTGCTTACTGAACACATCAGAGAATTCTATCAGCAAAGCACGCAGCGCACCCAACTGTACCCTTGACAAATCCTTTGAGTCCGCACACAGCGAATCGACCCATTCAAGGTCCTCCCCCAATCAAATTTTCTGCGCCGGGACCGGATCAACATGCGCAACAAGGCGCTCTTCTGCAGGAACCCGTGCCGCGTGAGCAAGCACAGTGCCCTGCTGAATAACGGCCGGCCGCGAACCAGCGTTTAGAACCATAACGAACGGGTCCTTGTCAGCCCGAACCAACGTGTGAGCCACCGACAAATCCAGACCTCCGACAGCCCTATTTGATGGACCCAAAAGCACGCCCTGTTCCGAGGTCTCCCCATCCAATGGCTTCCTCAACCGGAGGGGAATCAACATCTGCGAACCCGGGGGCACGTGCACGGTCTGTGTCGCCAGCGCTTGTATCGTAGCGCACGCCGTCCGAATTTCCGTAGGATTCGACAAAAAAGAAATACGGCGACCCGATGGTAGCTCAATGCAACGTTGATCGATGAGAATTTTAATGGGCATTTTAGCCAAAAAATCTGTGCCCAACAGACAAGGAACCGCTAAGGAAGAGGAGACGAAAACAGGTCCCGACAATTTAATATCCCCTATGCAAATGGACGCCCGAATCTGCCTGACAATGCCCAACGAGCCCCCATTTGCAGCGTAAAATGGCACGTCCACCGGAAGCAGAGGTCGACATTGGACGGGGAGAATGTTGTAAATGAGGTCTGAAATAATAGTCGCCGACACCCCCGTGTCCACTAACACCCTGACCTCGACCCCGTCTATGAATCCCGTAACGACCGATGAACCCGCCGACGCAGCCACTATTCTGTGACCCAACTCAAACCATTTAATGTCCCCTCTGTCCCGCACGAACCCCCCTCTCCGAACCGAATCGCCGACCCCTAATCAGCCCTCCTCCGCCGCAAAGCGACGGCCCATGTGTGTCGTGCATGTAGGCCGAGCATGTGAAGTGCCGCGACTTGCCGGGGGTAGTAGGGATGACTTGGGGCCTTGGTCGTCGTCCAGCCGAGGTCCCATGGCGCGCTGACGTGGAGCGCGGCAACCGGACGCCACGTGGCCCCGGAGGCCGCAGTTGTAACACGTGATGAGGGACGTCGGAGGTCTCGGTTGCTCCAGCTTGCGGGCCGATCGCAGAGGCGAACGACCCCCCGACCTTCAGTCCCCCGGTCGTCCAGCGGTGAACGCCTCCTCCCGTGGGCAGACAACTTGGGGCTCGGTGACCACCGGGCCCGGAGCTGAGGCCACGGCAGCAGTGCAGACGACCCCCTGTTTACACTTGAGGACCTCGTACGCCTGTATACTTGTTGCGACCCGCAATGAAGATATGTCGACTTCGTCGGCCGTGTTGATGGGGACCCCCAGGTCCTGCGCCAACTTGAGCAGTTGCTCCAAGACCATCGCATCCTGGCCCTCCTCGTCCATATGAGGGAACGCGGCGTCGGCGAGAGCCAACAACGCCGTGCGGTAGGCGAGCGCGGTCTCCGTGTCCGCCTTCCGTCGCTCGTAAAACTGATGGCGACAAGCCGAAGGAGGTCCATAGACCTTGGCCATGAGGCCCAACGCAGCCTTAAGCGTGGAGCGGTCCGACCTCTGTGCGGACCTGAAGGCCGCGAGCGCGTTGTCGTCCAACATGGCAGGCAGTGCCCGCAGCGCCGTAGCGTCGGACCAGGCCGACATTTCTTGATGCGCCAGAAACCTGCGTTGGAATGCGCCCCAGTCCCCGCCTTCCGCCTTGAAGGCTGTCAACGTGGGAAGGTGCTGCTGGAAGATGAAGTCGTCCTCTGCCACGTGGTTCCTCTCCGCCGCACCGTCGGTCTGCAAGATGGCGGCCCCTATGGCGGGTGGCTGATGGCGGTCCGTAGCGCGCGCTGATGACATAAGCGGGCGCGCTTGGAGAACTCCCGCCACGTGTTGCTCGCCGTTCCCGCCAAAAGATGTCCGCGTGGTTGAAATGGCGGGAACTGCCAAGTCATTTTGGTGGGAATCTGCGAGGCGAGCCTGTTGAATGTCCGCCGACGTCCCCGCTCCTCCCGACGTGGTGATCTCCGCCAGGATGGACGCCGCGGCGAGTAGCAGCTCTGCCAGACGGGAGTGCGCCTCGCGGAGTCCGGCATCAGCCCCCAGCCGCTCGTCCGGCGCCCCCGGTGGGTCCTGCGGCGTCGGCATCTCCTCGTCCTCTCCCCCTGATGCCAGCTGGCCCGAGTCGTCGAGGTTATCCTCGCGGTCAATCCTGTGAGTCCGACGAGTCTTCCTTGTATCCATGCCTGGAAGACTGTTTCACTTCTGACGCCAGTTGAAGTATTCGGAATGACGGCGGGAAACCACTTGACGGGGAGCACACTTTATTAAATCTTGTCTTTCCACAATAACACGTGTGGTCACTATTTCTCACACTACACCTCCACTTTACACGTGTGGTTACTACGGCTCACGCTGCACGCTCACGCTACACACTCACGGTGCACGCTCATGGGCACTCCAGCCCCGTAGCGTCCGTGGAGCCTACAGACCCACCCCAACTTGGGCGTGGGTCACGACCTCTGGGTCCCGCGGGCCGGCCCTCACACGGACGTTCGGCCCCGGGTCCGAAGGTCCCGCCTCTGAGCCACACAGAGCCCCGGTCCCCACAAGGACAACGGGACTAGGTGCCTCAGGGCTCTATCTCTTCCTCCTCCGTCTTCTGTCTTCACTGGTCACCAACTCCCCGTGCACCTGTGCGCACCGCCTTATATAGCCTCCGCTCCCGGGAGACGGAGCGTATGCGGACCGCGACGTGAGCACCCCCTTAGTTGACCAATCCCCACGCGCTGCCACACGATCCCCTCGTTGTCAGCGCGCGTCACCGATACCCAGCCAATCACTGCCTCATAACCCATGACCCCGCACTGACACATGATCCTTCACCGTCAGCGCGCGTCACCAACACACACAGCCAATCAATACGCGCTGGCACACGATCTTTACCCCAGCGCGTATCACCACTACACTAGTGTAGTGAGCAACTTCCGACACATGTCTAGTAGAAGGCTTCTTATTTATTAAGAGCACATAGGGCAATACACTTCGTAACGTGGCTACACCTAGGCTGTCCAAATACGCAGCCCATCTCCGTTCCTGCGCTATGCTGGCTGGTTGACGAGTGTAGGGGCGACGACGGAGCTGGTCTCGCAGAAGAACAGCCACATGGTTGAAGACGAAGAGATGACGATGGCAGCGACGTAACCAGGACCCAGACCCCACATTAACAGCCCCGCACCAGAGGTTCGGTGCTCCTTAAATCTGCCCGGCACGGCCAAGCTCCAACTCTGGCCATGCCCCCTTTCCAGAACCTTCGGGTAGGTACCCAAGGCTTCTCGACTGACTCAGCCCCTAACCTTTACCCCAGATATGCCGCTTCATAATTAGGCATTATGTAATGCAGCTATAACTGTAATTACCCCTACAGGCCGGCAGGTGTCACCCTGTCATTACACTTGTGAGCTTATTGGGGAATTCATTGCACGCCAGGATCTTCTTTATCTGTGGTCTGACGAAGACACCAGCTTTGAACTTTGCCTCAGACAGCTTAGGGAAGAAGTCTTGAAGGTACTTGAAGACTAGCCGACTCCTTATCTGCAGCTCTGACAATTTTTTCATAAGGCCCAATTTGATGTGCAGTGGTGGCATCAGCACCTTCCGGGGGTCCACCAGTGGATCCCACTTGACGTTGTTCCTCCCCACAGAAAACTCGGTCCGCTGTGGCCAGTATCGCCTGTGATAGTGTGCCTTGGTGTCCCTGCTGTCCCAAAAGCAAAGATAGCAGGGAAACTTGCTAAAACCACCTTGGAGACCCATCAGGTATGCCACCATTTTTAAGTTTCCGATGACCTCCCAGCCATACTCATTATACTTCAAGGCATCCAGCAAGGTCTTTATGCTGTTGTAATCTTCTTTGAGGTGCACTGAGTGAGCCAGGGGAAGAGAAAAATACAATAATGTAACAAGTACCATAATGGTACTTGTTACATTATGGAGCAGCATGGCTTCAAGGCTCCTGGATGAGCTGTCAATGAAGAGGTGTCACTCATTCTGGTTAAAGGCGATTCCGATTGCCTCAAACAGACTGGTCACATTGCGGCAGAAGCAGAGCCCATCTTGACGGGTGAAGAAGCTGCAAAACGGTTGGTGATGCTTCCTCTGATCTGCGACTTTGCACACTTTCTATCAACAAGTTCCACTGCTTGAGCCTAGATGTCAAAATGCTAGCATTGGACTGGGGCGATACGTGATAGCAGGTGCATTCTTGCCTGTTCTGCCCCATGGCCGGTATGGGGGTGTTGATTACACAGGCACTTCCTGATATGGTGTTGAGTTTGGCCACATGACCAGGAAGTTACGATTTAAGATTCTCTAAGCCATGAGGCAGGGTGTCAGCCATTATAAAGAGTACAAAATGTAGACACAAATAGCGTATCAGTGAAGACAGGTGCATTTGTTCATTATGGGACTTTAAGAAGCATTGTCTGTAAGTTCGTTTATGTTCTTATAATACTGGGAATGATGTTATAATGTTAGGATTGCCGCTATAATGCTGTAAATGCCTTTATAATGCTGTTAAATTGTTATGATAAATATGAGGCCTAGTCAACAACGAAGTCTGCCACTTGCATTATTGTGAATGTTACTTGTAATTGAATAAGTCGAGTCAGACTTGTACCCATGTAACTTTAATGCGATCTTGAGAGCAAAAATGAAGAAGTATCTCATCCACAGATCAGTGTTATGTGCAGCGCTGTACATTTAGGCTGCAGTACGGTGATTATACGATGTGACCTTATTTAACACAGTAGCTTATTATCTTGTGTAGCTATTCAGTGTGAATGTAGGTGCCTGGTCCATCCAGGACCTATTGTTGAGTTTCATGTTATCTAACACAATGTTATGATCCTGCAGTGTTCATTGTATTGATATTCCAGGTATTACCAGTTGCTGTATTTTGTGCTGAGTTTTTCCATCACTTTTACCTCGTTCAATTCATTAAATAATCGGAGTCGGATGTTCACTCTGGCTCTGAAAAAATATTGAATGCGAGGTTAACTACTCGGATCGTGGTGCAACGCAACGCACAGCGAGACCGAGACATTGCCAGTCCGACGTTTAGAAGGGTCCACCATGCAGATTGCTTGAGTGGTCAGTGGGTTCCCGCCAAATTCTTGGGATAGCTAACTTCATGACTCTTTTTTCCCCTCTGTACCATCCTACAGACATACATTTATTTCACCCATGACTAATGTGTACGAGATTCTCGCAACATTTTCATCCCCGACAAGCATGCCGAAATATGCTTTGTAGGCCTCACACATATTAGCAGATGTTTCCACAGAGTACGTTTTCGCTCTTATCTTGATAAATTGGCTACAGACATAGCAAAATGCGTCTGCCGAATACTTGCAGCCTCTTGATGCCATTTCAGAAAAATATAGATATGTATCCACTTAGGCAGCTGGAACTAAACTGAACTGGTCGGCTTCACGCCCCTGCATTTATACTACTATTTATATTACTGGAAAGTTCTAGAATGTTCTAGAAGTTACTCCAAGTTTACTCAGCACTGAATCTATCTGGATTGTTCTGAAAAATAGGTAAATTTAAAAATATCACTGTCCTGGTAAAAAAAGCAAAGTTTGTGGGGAATAATGGTCACTTTTTGTACTTTTGAGGCATAAGCAATTAGGAAATAACACTTACTACCCAAGAACAAAAATAAAATAAAACTTTGTTACACAGTGTATAATTTCTCATTTAACAAAGGATACCATAAACGTACTCCAGGCTTCTGAGACAGCCATCGTCATTTCCATGGGCAGCTTGGATTAGGGATGACGAATTTGACGTTTACCCCCAAATTGGACTTCAATTCATGACCCTACAATTTTGAGTTGGGCACTTCGATTATAAGCCAAATGCCCTTCTATACGTTGAATATAAATGCGTAATGTATTTGATTGCATTTTTTCCCTCATCGACACTTGTATCCCGATTATGTGTGAGTGGATTTAGAGCTGGGACAAAAAGTTGGTCAGGTTTATTTTGTATAACCCGGCGAGAACTCAAGAGCCTAGGATAAGTCTCGTTTTGCAAGGGCAACCTGGGTCACCAAATGACAAAGTCGACTAATGGACTTTTTTTGTCGTCTGTTACTGGGGCCTCTTTGAAATTGGTGGCCGCTACCAACATGGTGGCCGCTACCACATGGTAGCCACTACCAACAGAGTGGCCATGGTGGCCACTACCAATATGGTGGCCGCTACCACATGGTGGCCTCTACCAACATAGTGGCCATGGTGGCCACGACCCACATAGCAGCTGCTACCAACATGGTGGCCGCTACCACATGATGGCCACTCCCAACATGGCGGCCGCTACCAACATCCTCCTTCCTAGAGGCAGAACACCCCTCACATTCCACACCCAGCCGTGAACTACAAGCTAATAGCTCAGTGGGCTTTACCTGGTAAGAAAAAAGTAAGTTTAGTTTTATTTGTCTATTTTTTTAAAGTGATTTGTTTACCTTTCCTATACTCTGCGCTCTCATCGTGTTTTTGTATTTTTTGTTGTTGTAACCTTCTGACCCTACCCGATACTGGACATATGTGAAAAAGAGCTTCATAGCTAATCAGATTCTTCCAGTATCAATATATATTCTGATTCTGTACTCGGCAAGCCTTATTACCCATCACTTGCCATCTCGTGGCGCACGTGGTAACAGATATGCCATGTATTTTTTCTAAAAAGAATAAATATATTCCTATTACTGGAGTAATAAAAAAATCGATTTATTCAATAATCGGATAGCTCAGTTGTAATGCCAGTTACGATGCAGAGTGAGGTGGTTGTCCATTACGTGAATGCTCTATGAACATAAAACATTGCGTCCCTTGTCAAGCCCTCGCTCAATACGTTCGTTTCCCGACTGCCTGTGATGGACTGTCTCTCTCTTGCTGACCCGCCCATACTGGACATCTATGAAAAATATCTTCATAGCTCATGGCATTCCTCAAGTCTCAATAAAGACTGTGATGATTCTGAATGTCTTCATTCTCACTTTTACCACACTGCTATCTTATGTCACCCTATCTGCCATGTGGACCTGTGGCCCTAAAACTAAGCAGTGCAAACGTAAAGACACATTCCTGCGGAGGGAGCTGGTAGGAACGTTGGGTTGCTCGGTCAATGGCCAGGGTCAACGGCGGCGTGGTGTATTCCGCAAATATGCCCGACTGTGATGGCGGGCACAAGCCGGCGTGAGTAGGTTAAACGTTGAGTTTTATAAGGGCACCACGGGGTGACCAGCCCTCCCCACCCAGCCCCACCCCTCCCACCCCCCACCCGGCCCCACCCTCCCCACCCAGCCCCTCCCCACCCTCCCCTCTCCACCCAGCCCCACCCTCCCCACCCAGCCCCTCCCCACCCTCCCCTCTCCACCCAGCCCCACCCCTCCCATTTTTGAATGCACGACGGACGGACGGACACAATAATCCCCTGTGGGCTGGTGTAACCAGGAGATTCCTACCAGTAAGCTGCAAGGATACTGGATACTCAAGTGACCCCTTGGGCATTTGCTCAGTGCCTTGAGTAGCATCGGGATTCGGAAGAGCTCAAATCAAAATTATGATGCATGGTAAAATAAATCCATTAACACGTCCACTATCTTCTTGGTTCTTTCGGTAAAGTCACGTAGAAGGGAAATAATAAAATAAAATAAAAACATAATAAAATCCAATTCTCACGACGTTTCGGCCACAACGCAAGCAGCCGTCCTCAGGTGAAGAACAAGTCTGTTGGAAAGACAGCGTCTGAATGGGTATCACGGTCCCTTCCATGGAAATGTGGGAATTTCACTGCTGACTTTGGGGCCCGAACGAGACGAGCAGGGACCACAATGCTGAACTCAGCAACAGACCCGCCGGACGTGCTAATGGCCAATGGGTGAGTCTGGTTTTAGAATGGCAGTCGAAGAAGACAATGTATCTGAGTGCACAATGGAGCAATGAGATCAGCTCATGAGTAGGAGTGAGATACATTGTGGTGTCGTGGTGATGGCGTGGAGAGGTCTTCATCCACTAGTTGATACATCACGGCTGATAATGATGATTGGGCTGTAGGTAAATTGTAGTTCCTAGAGAGATAGACATCTGCCAAAGGAATGTGGAATTTCCCTCACTTGTCCACAGCAATCGATTCTGATACACACCACCCCATGGTTGTTTGGTTCACTTGCAATTATGACCAATTACATTGTGCAAAATGTGTTTACTGTAAATATTACCCAGGTATCCATGCCCTTTAGATAAGATTGCTCCCACCTGGTTGTGTAAAGGACACTGGCTCATCAATTTCCATATTCACCACCAGGACGAAATTACAGTGTGATGTGATATTTCTCTTTATAATGGAGATCTGGATTTACTATTTCAGAGAGTCAATATTTGAAATGTATTGTAATTTCAGACTTTTAACATTTTATTGGAGCTAAAAATATATAAATATATATCTTGGTATGCAGTTATTGCCAGTGTGCCATAAAGCATTTTGATGTTTACCCAACTGGAATGCAGTATTTTTTGTTACTCGAAAATGGTTTTGCAGACATTCTGTTGACTGGATTTTACCGGCGTTTGCAATCTAGTTTTCTTTTAGGACATTAATAAATCTGTAACCAATTTCAACCTCTGCTTTGAAACGTTACGAGATCCAATAAATATGAGGTAATTAAAGAGATATGAAATATGAATTGCTCGCAAACAGCAGTGCAAACGTGAAAAAGTATATCTGTTTTTTTTTGGCTAACACACGATCGAGTTCATTATCAATTACTGCCATAAACTTCCCTTTTACAGAATTCCCACATCATCACAGATCTGCCCATTGCTTCCTCTCATCCATTTCATTCACCTCATCGCCACCATGACATTCATAAGCACCATTGTTAATATGTGTAAAGTGCCTTTGCTCTATACATTCCGATAAGATAAGATAGAAGTTAAACACCAAAGCGCAGCCCTGCAATTTCATTGCTCGCGCCACTGCTGGCAGAAAGACGTAGATTGCAGGGCATTTGGCCTACTCTTCCACACTAACAAAACATATTTGCAAGAGACGGGAGTACCCACGCACGCCCTGCCGATCGACTGACTCGCGGTGCATCCATTCGTACGGCTGGGTGGGTAAAAGCGTGGGGGGCTGGTGGGGGGGTATTTAAGAAAGTTTTTTAATACCCCCTCCCACCCCGGCATCTGTCCATTGTGCTCACCCCGTTACATCGCGTGCGACAATTCCAACGTGAAGTTTGACCTTGTATTCGGTGTCAAAATTGGTGACGGAAAAAAAGGGAGGTGAAATCTTAAATTCCCACACGCAAGCATAAAGCTTCGTGATTGACAAGGACGATGGAACTATAATTTTACGCTCTGGAGAAAGGCCATTATCCAAGACCCATCCCCCCGCTGTATATTTGGATGTTAGAAGGCAGTGTTAATGACAACGCTGGTGAATGTTAACTTATCACTTTTCCAAGGACACTGTCCATATATTATATTTCAACGTGTTTAAATGAAGCACATCAATCTAACGCTTTGCAGAAATTGCCCATTGGTGGTGAAATTTAATTGTTTGAACCCCCCCCCCCCACCATTAAAATAATACAAATAAAATAAAAAGTTATGAAACTTTGATGATAACAAAACGTATTGGAAAGTTTTTTTTGGACACAGGCTCACATGCTGACATTTACATCACCTAGTTGCATTAAAAAATAAAAATAGATACATAAAATTCCCTCGGGGGCACGATGGGGGGGGGAGTGAGACCCATGGACCAAACCGTCACGCTCTGAACGCATGGAACGTGACATCTATCGTCCGATATTTATTTTCTTTGCCTAAACCTCCTTCGCGGGAAAGACTTGTAAGATCAGCGGCATTAGCCTTGGCACACTTCATACCTCCCCCCTTCTCCTGCCTGTGCCGCACATCCATGGATCGAGGCTCTGGGTTTAACCTCGCTGAAGGTGGATGCTTGGCTGGCCACGGAGGGCTGATGCCAGTGAGAACAACCCGTGCCCACTCCTCTGCCGCAATACTGGAGTTCTATCCCCGGTGTCCCACATGCAATTAAACCAGGTGCTCACGTGGGGCAATTTTGATGGGCTCAGCCCAGTCAACGGTGACTGCACAATTAAAAACAAAATAGTTTGGCATTGATTTGATTTTCACTTAATCGTGTGTGTGTGTGTGTCCCCTCCCCCAACTCAAAATCTAGGGCGTAAGTTTGAATCTAAAAATAATTAATAGACACGACGTTAAATGTCGATGTCCCCGCGGCGTAATGGTTGCACGCGCTGGACTTGCAGCAGAGGCGTCATCGGTTGATCTCCCGGTGCGGCAGTAGAAACAGTTGGGCAAGTTTCTTTAATCCCCCCCACCACCCCCACTGCCTCTGTGCACCCGGCAGTGTACGGCGGTTCGCCACGATTAATCGATCAACAGGTTGCGTGTGGTGGGGTAAAGCGTGGGTATTCTCACCTTCTCCAAGACATCTGGCCAGCATGGAAGAATCGGTCAAATACCCTCTACAGATGCTCTCTCTCGAGCTCCCTCTCCAGAACTCCCTTTGTAGAGCTAAATAATGTTTTCCAATTGACTGATTGGCGGTTAATACTTTTAAATGTGAATATTTGGGCCGTGACGCTGGCACAAAGCGGTCCACACGTTTCATGCGAAGCCACCGGATATTTAACGACGCGTGTTTATCGTTGATACACTGGCAGTATTAAACAGAGCGGCCTGCCGGATTCGAACCACGAACCTCTGCAACAAACGTCGATCGCACCACCGCTACCATGAAGGCCCTATGCTCCAGAGATAATTGCAGTCTGCTGGAGTGAAGTAGGGGGCGATGTTGCTACACGGCTTTCACATCTGCGAATACCTTTTCAGATTTGGCAAATTTGGAGTTAAAAGAAATGTCTTAATACGAGTATCGATTCATTGCACGCTATAAACACGTGTCACCATGTTTGGTTCACGTGATCCCTGCAGCAATGAACGAGAGGGTGCCATGTGCACCAGAGGATCGAGTTGGCATCATGGCCATAGTCATCGATGACCCCTATAAACCAGAGGTGGGACAAAGTCATTGTTATGCAAGTCCAAGTCGAGTCGCAAGTCATCAAATTCATGACTCGAGTCTGACTCGAGTCCAAGTCACATGACTCGAGTCCACATCTCATAGGTGGGACAAAGTCATTGTTATGCAAGTCCAAGTCGAGTCGCAAGTCATCAAATTCATGACTCGAGTCTGACTCGAGTCCAAGTCACATGACTCGAGTCCACACCTCTGCTATAAACTATTGAAGCTGTTTTTCTTTTACTAGGTAAGGCCCACTGGGCAATGTAGCTATTTTTCAGAAGCGACCCTGGCTATCACAAATGATCGCTCAACGAAGTGGCTTATCACGTGGACATTTATAACAGCCATATATTCTAAACGAATGTTTCTAAATGTGGAGGGAAAAACTGGAGGACCCGGAGAAAAATCCACGCAACTACGGGGGGAGAGGCATGCAAACTCCAAATATACAGCAGGCGTCAGGGGTGGAATCGAACCCACGACCTCCTGCATACCAGACGAGGCAGTTAACATCTCGCCACCGTGGCACCCCGCCTTCTATGCAGCACATTGAGCACCGCAGTGTGGGATTCACCCCACACCCCCACCACCCCGGCCTAAGATTGACCCTTGAGTCGAATTGTAACACCCAAATTTCTGCGCAATTCATCAGTTTGCGAGAGAGGTGGGGGGAGTGTAGTGGCATGCTCACACCATACCCGCTCGAATTGCGTCGTCGGTCACGTGTGAAAGAGTGGGTTTCACATTCCTAAAGTGCGAGCATCACAAACGGCGGCAGGTGCGTGGGGCCACGCGCAGGCAACCTCTTAATGTTGATTTCGCAGCGACGTGAAGACATCAACCGCGGCATACTGTTAGGGATGAAGCACATCCATCGGGTTGTCTGCTTGGCTCGGGGGGGGGGGGCTCGTAATACCCGCGTCATAAGCGGAGCTGGCACCGCCGGGGAACCTCGTGAAAATCCCGTGCTGCCTTCGGAGATTAAACTGAAAACAACTAAAGAAAGGGAATTGGCATAACATCCCAAAAAAAAAACCCACCTCCCCTCCTGAAAGAAAATCTCTGACGACTTCATCGGAGCTCTCCGCGGCTATGGTTTCAAGTGAATGTATCCGGCTCTAACGCGTAACCGCTTGATGTTCTCTAGACCTGTGTCATCAAAATCTACGAGTTGGCACTCATTTCTATTCGCCCCCCCTCCCCGAGCCAATCAAGGAAATTCCACATTATCATGACAAGGTACTCAGATGTCAATCCAGAAGGGCGAGGAGCTGAGTGAAGCGGGGATTTAAAACCTTGTAATGAATCTGGTGAACTAACCACAGTGTCATCCAGCTGGATATTTAACACGTAGGCTTTCGCGACCAATATTATCCATAATAAAGGTCTAACACAAAAAAACCTCTATTATGGGCAGCTGGATATTATTTGAACACATCGTTACATATGTTTTTGTATATTTGGCACAAAGCTATATATCAAAGGCGCTATTGTTCCAAGAAAAAGCGTAATCTGACAGTTGCTGGTAGATTACGTTGCTATGTGTCTGCTATGTCGTTTCTCAGTAATCTGTAATTTTTCACATTCGGACCATGACGCCTGCACATACAGCCTAAACCCTCATAGCCCATTGGATTTCTCCAGGATAAATAAATGTACTGATTCAGTCTGAAAACTTTTTTCCGATTATTTCCACAGGGTATTTAATGTCCACTGATTAACACAGTTGGCTACATACGGTGTAGAATAAGTTCAACATACATAGTGAATCAGACGGCTTGCATTTTATGGTAAATATACCCGCAATATTAACAAAGGTGGCCTGCTGTGTTCAAACCGTGAACCTCAGCGACAAGAGGGAAATGTGCTCCCGCCCGGCCACAGGAGGTCCGTTCGAGGGGGCAATGCATATGATGATATTTAGTGAGCACAATGTTCCCTCGTTATTCGCGAGGGATACGTTCTGGAGATGCTCGTGAATAGCAAATTTAGCGGATGATATTGGCCGATGAAAACCTATGTTTTTGATGCATTACCTTAAATAAAACATAAATAAGCTATTAAATACATATTATCATAACACGAAACATTGATCTCTTATCCCTTTATCTAATCACTTTCTCACATCACATTCTTTCTCATCACTTTAACTCATCACTGTTTCTCTCATAACTTTCTCTCGTCGCTTCCTCTCTCTTTCTCTCTGCAGCCGTGCAGAGTTCCAGATGCGATTCGCGGACAGCCAAAACAGCGGATAGCAAATTCGCGAATAACGAGGGAATACCGCTCAGAACATGCCCGTTATTATGGTGAGCCAGTATCCATCCAGCGCAATAGAGAGTGCTGCTTTCACTTCTGAGGTCATTGCCCAAGGTGAAATTGGGCTGCGCTGTCTGTGGGTATTGGGTGCTCACAGCGCGCAATTGGCAATACAATATTTTAAACACTAGATGCCGTTACAGATGCGGCGTGGTGGCTCAGTGGGCGAACGCACGCATCAAGACACAACTGCAGCTGTCAACTGCTAAGGCGCTGGGTTTGATACTGGCAACTGCCGATGACTAAACCAAGCCCTCCAGTGTAATGGGGTCGAAGATTGTAACTGGTCACCACTGACTACACAAACCATCCTGATACATTTTAGTTGTTTTAGATAAAACAGAAAGATAAAGGTGCAGCCCTGCAGTGTTTTGCTCGCGCCACTGCTAGTGGAAGGGTTTCCACTGGAGAGAACTCTAGAGACCCCCCCCCCAGAGGGTGGTTGTGCCTCCTCCTCCACACTGTAGCGACTGATGGAAGACATTTAAGTGACTTCTTCATCAGAAGTTCAGTAACATCATCTTCTCGGGGGCTGCTCTCTCTCACACAAGGATGATGCACTGGTCACTGTGAGAGTTCCGGATGGAAATGTATTTTTCTCACGACGTAGAAGCTATTCTGGTATAAAACATTGCAACACTGAACACATTTCAGACTGTGTTAAATCATATAAGAGGTTGTTATTATTTTCATACCATTTTCTTGAAAACTTCGCAAGGTGTCCCTGTGCTCCTCCAATAATGCTGGAGAGTTGGTGGCTGGCCCTGAACCACTGCTTTGAAATCTTCCACATTACCATGGCAGGGTCCAGTCCATCGCGTACTCACCGATTGGTGCAGCATCGCTAAGCCCGTGGCGGATTATTTATGTACGGGCCATTGGACAAGAATTAAAAACGAAACGTGGCTTTAGATGCTCCACCAACTGCAAGCGACACTGCAGACGTTCAAAGCGTGACATTTTCATCGGCATATTTCCACTTTCTTTGTTTGTTACCCGTGCAATTTCGCTGGATGTTGCGCGCAAACACCTTTCGATCGTGAGCGGCGCGTTGACGTGAATAGTTAAGCTGCATCGCCCTGTAATTGCTTGCTCACTCCACCGCTGGCAGAAGTGCCTCCACTGTGATGAGCTCAGGAGAGAGGCCCTCTGTGGAGGGTGTCTGCCCTGCTCTTAGCTATGCTGGCCAGACGCCTTGGAGAAAGCTCGGAGTACCCACACATGACCCCACCATCGCGTGGAATCTGCCTGCCGATGGGGCTAACTGTGGCGTTACCCATTTACAGGGGTTGGGGCGAAATTTAAGAAACTCGCAACCTCTGGATTGCGAGTGCAGTGCGCTAATGTTGTCTATTACCCCAAATGGCAGCAGCATCATCAACATCACTGCATTGTGAATGAAATTGACGGAATCAAGACTTGTGGCGAGTAATGAATACGACACTACGCGAAGTTGACTTGCAGCAAATATTTGTGTGCGTTATCGATTGTCGTGAAGCGAGTCCCGCGTATCGCGCGCGTGTCGGTGTCCCTCTCCACGGGGCGAGCTAAGCGTGGTGCTGGAACAAACCCCGCACCATCTACGACGCTCTCAGTCAACAACAAGGCGGCGAACAGCGACAACGGCCGTGGCTCTAAAACACACAGCACACACATCACATCACACACACCACACACCAGACACACACACACCACACACACACCACACACCACACCACACACACACCACACACATCACACACACACAGACCACACACATCACCCACACACACACCACACGCCACACACACACCAGACACACACCAGACACACACACACCACACACGCCACACACATCACCCACACACACACCAGACACATACACACACCACACACACAGCTTTTGCACTCACGCCTCCCGGGGCATTACGAAGCACTCGAAGTTTTCATGAATTGCATCGATCCCTCCTCGATTGACAAGCCAATAATAACCCACGACGCTTTTGCTGCTGCTGGAATAGGCGGCGGCGGCGCTGTTTGCGTCGCTTGCCGCCAGCCTGGCCGACTTGGGTTGGGTCCCTCGGGGCGTCTTGTCCGCTGTGCGTCTTCAGCGGTGGTGTCGTAGTAGCGGATAGCGCGCCTAGCGCTACGAACCTGGCCACCCGAGTTCGATTCCCGCTCACGGCCAACACCGGTGACGATGATCTGAGCCGGTCCTGGGCTTACACCTAGGTCGACTCAGTCTCAAACGAGTACCTGCTGCGGTGTGTAAACATCGCCAATGGGGAGACAAAGGCGGCCCGGCGTGGTGCTGGCCATCCACCCCCTCGTGCGCCATGTCGGCCTTCATAGGCGCTCGCTAACAGCACTTGCCCCAATTCTGTTAGGGTTATACGGGGGAGTTTTTCTAGCAGTGTTAATCGTATGTATATCGAACTTCTTTTGCACCGTACGTAGCCAAACCTGATAATCGGAGGTGCGGAGGGAAGGACAACAAACTAAACATAAAAATAATTTCCAAAGGAATGAGTTTTCGATCTAGCTTTAAAAAGTGCACGGCTCCTGTGGCATCCAAATATCGAAAGGAAGAGCGTTCCAGACGGCCCCGGTGGCGCATCTAACAGCGCGCGATGCGGTGACTGTGTCTTGCCTCACGGCAGATGTGGAGCGTACGTTCACAGGAAGTTCCTGTTTTTTTATGCTAATTTTGGTCACGTGACCAGGAAGTCACGATGTTAGATTTCAGTGAACCACGCGGGCATGGGCCATCTTACTCATAATTCAAGATGGCGGCACGCATCGCATCTCAGTGAGACCACAGCCGCACTTGTCCATTGTGGGAGCTTAAGAAGCATTGTCTGTAAGTTTGTTTATATTCCTATAATATTGGCAATGCTGTTGTAATGTTGGAATGACCGTTATAGTGATGTAAATGCCTTTATGGTGCCGTTAAGTTGTTGTAGTAAATACGAGGCCTAGTTAGTAACGAAGCCTGCGACTTTCCTTATTGTGGATGTTACTTGTGATTTAGTAGGTCGAGTCAGACTTGTGCCTATGTTGCGATCCTGAGAGTAAAGATGACGAAGTATCTCATCCACAGTTTAGTGTTATGTGTAATGCTGTACATTTGGGGTTGCAGTGGGATGAATACACGATGTGCCTGTATGCAACGCACCGGCTTGTGCTTTTGTCTAGTTGTTCAGTGGTAATGTAGGGGCCTGGTCCGTCCAGGATCTATTGTTATCTAAGACAATGTTCTGATGCTGTGGTGTTCATTGTGTTGGTGTTTCCGCATTATAACAGATGCTGTATCTGTGTTTTCTCACCAGTTTTATCTTGTTACAATCAATAAATGACGATTGGAGTTGGACGTTCATCCTGGCTCCGAGGGTTTATTGAACGCAAGGTTATCTACTCGACTAGCGGTGCAACGCAGCGCCCAGCGAGGCCGAGATAGTAAAAAGACACTCTTCTTGAAGCTCTCAGCCTGCAGCAAGCAAGGAGCTCTCAAGCAGTCAGCCTGCAGCAAGCAAGGAGCTCTCAAGCAGTCAGCCTGCAGCAAGCAAAGGAGCTCTCAAGCAGTCAGCCTGCAGCAAGCAACCAGCTCTGCAACGAGTCTACATTAAAACCGTGCTGCAAGCATCGCAGCATGGAAAGCCAAAATTCAGCAGGGAGAGATGCTGAAGAAGGTGAACCAAGCAATCCAAGACCTCCCATCCTGCATCAAGAGGTCCAAGGGAGTTCAAGGCCCCAAAGAGAGGTCAGGTTGACACAATGGGCTTTGGAAAGTTATGATGCTGAGAAACAGGACCTTGATGCCAGGATACAACGGGCATGGGCCCGGGTTGAAGCAGATATATCTGAAGCTTCAAATGCCTCAGACACAGTGGCCTCAAATCAGCGGGCCATCCAGCGAGTGAAGGTGAGCAGCTCAAGCTACAAGCTCCTGGAAAATAAATACATCTCCCTCCTGATGAAGGTGAAAACAGATGAGGGCATTGAGGGAGTGCGCAGACAAGAGCACTTCCTCGAACTGCTCGATGATAATGTGCAGGCAGTGATACAAGATGCAATGGACCTTGTGGAGGGCTTAAGAGAGACACGATCTCAGCACTCTGTCTCATCCAGGTCCACCACAAGATCTAAAGCCTCAGCACACTCACATATATCATCTACTAGCAGATCAGGCACGCGCCGCAGCAGAAGCAGCAAACGCCCATATCGCCTACATTGCTGAAGAGGAAGCCATGCTAATTGAAAAGGCTCGCATACAAGAAGAAGCAACCATAGCAACTGCTGCCGCACGGAGGAAAGCAGAGCATGAAGAAACAAGCATAGCAATTGCTGCCGCACGGAGGAAAGCAGAGCTTGAAGAGCAAGAGAGTATATTAGCGGCTACTGCCACACGGAGGAAAGCAGAGCTTGAAGCGCAAGAGAGTACATTAGTGGCTGCTGCCGCACGGAAGAAAGCAGAACTTGAAGAGCAAGAGAGTATATTAGTGGCTACCGCCACGCGGAAGAAAATTGAGCTGGATGCTAAGTTAAGCACCCTACAACTCAAAAGGGAAGCAGCTGCTGCAATGGCCCAGGCAGAGGTGCTAGAGGCAGCAGCCAACCTGGATAAGGAAGAGAATTGGAGTGAGTTTGGCACTCAGATACCTGTCAAGGACTGTGATCAACTCACCAGAAAAAATATTTTGGACTGGTCTGAACAATGCCTCAATGCTCCTCCACCAAACGATACTGAACAAAGGGTGGACGTTCAGGCATCGCCATCTCCACACCGAATGAACATGAATGCTGTCTACGGGAATGGTGGAAATGCATATCCTGCCCTGAGAGTTAGTCGCCGACTCAGCGTCGCGCACGTGGGGTCAGACGTGGATGCACCAAGTCAGACCCACATCCCAGACAGTCACATAAGGGGATCCAACCAACGTGATCGAAACCCTTTGGGCCCACAGTCCAACACCATCGCAAATGACGGCATGCTAGGCAATACAGCCAATAATGCCGCCTCACAAGCGCCAGTATGGACACACTCTGGATCAGCAGGACTAGGGGACTTTGCTAGGTACCTGGCTCACCGCGAACTAATAAACACAGGACTCGTTAAGTTTGATGACCACTCTGAGAACTATCGAGCCTGGAGATCTACCTTCAGGAATGCAATCCGAAATGCAGACATCTCTGCAAGTGAAGAACTCGACCTGTTGGTGAAATGGTTAGGAAATTAATCTGCAGAGTATGCAAAGAGGATCCGGTCAGCAAACATTGACGACCCCGCCTCAAGCCTGCATGTGGTGTGGGAAAGGCTCGAGGAGTGCTATGGTAGCCCAGAAACTATTGAGAAGGCTCTCTTCAAGAAGTTGCAGAACTTTCCAAAAATCTCTGGTAGGGACAATAAAAGGTTACGAGAGCTTGGAGATCTTTTGATGGAGCTTGAATCAGCCCAGGCTGACCCCTACTTACCAGGTCTCATTTTCTTGAATACCTACAATGGCGTGAACCCCGTCGTAAAGAAATTGCCATTTGACGTGCAGGAAAAATGGAGAACAGCGGCTTCAAGATACAAGTCAGAGCATCAGGTTGCATTCCCCCCATTCTCTTTTTTCTCAATGTTTATCCACAATCTAGCTAAGACTAGAAATGACCCGAGTTTCATGTTTGGCACCACGGGGATTTCCAGTCCAAATCTCCCAAAAATGGAAAGAGCAATGGCGAAACGAGGAACAGTGAGAGTGCCAATTTCCATACACAAGACTGAGGTCTCTCCTACGACATTCGCAAACTCCGTCCAGGCAACCACCATAAAGAAGAAGATAGAGGATCCAGAGAAGCAATGCCCATTGCATGATAAACCTCACTCCCTCCAGAAATGCCGTGAGTTCAGGAGGAAGCCATTGGAAGAGCGGAAGAACATGCTGAAAGAATTTGGAGTGTGCTTCAAATGCTGTGCTTCTACAAACCACCTTGCAAGGAATTGCAAGGCAGATATCAAGTGCGAGGAATGTGGCAGCGACAAACATGCAACTGCTCTGCACACATTTTACTCGAAACCCAGTGGCACTAAGGCTTCCGTTCTCGAAGCAGAGCACGGCGGGGAGCAAGGCGAGACCGACGCACTCACTTCGTCAATCACAACCAAATGCACAGAAGTCTGTGGAGAAGGCTTCAAAAGAAGATCTTGCTCAAAGATATGCCTCATCCGAGTCTATCCCAAAGGACATCCTGAAACGGCAGTAAGGATGTACGCCATAATGGACGACCAGAGCAACAGGTCTTTGGCAAGTTCAGAGTTCTTTGATCAGCTAAGTGTAGGTGGGAATTCCTTTCCAAACACGTTCAGAACATGCTCAGGACTGATGGAGACAGCGGGAAGAAGAGCGAGCGGCCTCATGGTGGAAGCCATAGATAGCACCATGAAGCTAGCCCTTCCTACGGTGACAGAGTGCAACGAGATACCGGACGACAGGAGTGAGATTCCCACGCCCGAAGTTGCACGTCACCACCCACACCTGAAACCCATAGAAGAGTTCATCCCGCCATTGGATCACGCGGCACAGATTTTACTTTTGCTCGGCAGGGACATGCTGAGAGTCCACAAGGTTCGTAATCAACGCAACGGACCTCATGACGCTCCCTATGCCCAGAGACTCGACCTAGGATGGGTCATTGTAGGTGATGTTTGTCTCGATGGAACACACAAACCAGACCACATTAGCACATTCAGAACGAGTGTGCTCACGAATGGACGCACGTCGCTCTTCAAACCGTGCCCCAACCACTTTACGCTGAAAGAGAAACTCGGCGAGAGAAGTCAAGGCTGTACCGTGCAGACTTACGAAGAAACCACTACGACTTCGCTTGTACATCCACCGTCTTCGCTGGAGTTTGTTCCTCCACGTTTCTCCGAAGCCAGTCCTGACTGACGGGAAGAAGACTAAGATGAAGCCGCTGCTCGTCGCTCTGCTGGTGGTCGTGGCGGTGGTCGCTGTGACCGTGGCCTCTCCGTTCCTCGACTCGGAGCTGTCGTCCGAGTGGGAATCCTGGAAGGAGTTCCACGGCAACGCCCCACAACCGGAACATACCATCCCAAGGCTTGAGCTGTGTGGAGCCGTTCTTGCTACAGAGGTGGCGGAACTGATCTTAGATGATTTGGACATCAAACTGGACACGGTCAAGTTCTACACGGACAGTAAGGTCGTACTAGGCTACATAAACAACCAAACCAGAAGGTTCTACACCTACATCAGCAACCGGGTGGAACGCATCAGGATATCGACGCAGCCGGAGCAATGGAATTACGTTCCAACTGACCAGAATCCAGCAGATCTCGCAACTAGGTCCGTCCCTGCATCTCTGCTGAATCAAACCATCTGGCTGATGGGTCCAGCGTTCCTGTTACGACGTGACGGTGGCCCATGTACTACCAATGAGACCTTTGGACTCGTAGAGCCCGAGTCCGACAAGGAGATTCGTCCTCAAGTGACAACTTTCGTAACAAATGTGCGACCAAGAAGTCCACTGAGTCCACACCATTTTGAACATTTCTCGAAATGGACGACGCTCGTGCGAGCGATTGCACATTTAACGCATATCGCAGACTGCTTCCCTCGCCCGATGAGAGGCACCACTGGTAGCTGCAATGGATGGCATCACTGCACAGTGCCACGCAATGAAGACGAGCCTTCCAGAGCAAGGAAATCAATCTTCCGCTGTGTGCAACAGGCAGCTTATGCAAGTGAGATCAAGGCCATCAACAAGGGAGAAGACCTTCCTAGGGTCAGCACCCTCAGGAAGCTAAACCCTAAGATGGACAAGACGACTTGCTCAGGATCTGTGGTCGGCTAGGGAATGCAAAATTAGATGAGAATGAACGAAACCCCTCATCATCCCAAGCCAGAGCCACATCGCAATCTTACTTGTGCGCCACTACCACGAGAAGGTCAAGCACCAAGGTCGGCACTTCACAGAAGGAGCAATCTGATCTGCAGGGCTACGGATCGTTGGAGCAAAGAGGTGCATCGCACAATCCACAAGTGTATCCGTTGTCGTAAGCTACGTGGAAAACAGGAAGAACAGAAAATGGCAGACCTCCCAGCCGATCGACTCAGTGTGGAACCTCCCTTCACCTCTGTAGGGATCGACGTGTTCGGATCATGGACAGTCATCTCCCGCCGCACCAGAGGAGGGCTCGCGAACAGCAAACGTTGGGCAGTGCTGTTCACCTGTATGAGTACACGAGCAGTGCACATCGAAGTCATCGAGTCCATGGACTCTTCGAGCTTTATAAATGCACTCCGGAGATTCTTCGCCATCAGAGGGCCAGCCAAGCAACTCCGTTCTGATTGTGGTACCAATTTAATAGGAGCATGTAAAGAGCTTAAGATCAATACGGAGAATGTCGAAGATGATTCTGTCAGGAAATACCTTAGTGACCAAGGCTGCACATGGATCTTCAATCCTCCCCACTCTTCGCATATGGGTGGAGCCTGGGAACGCATGATCGGGATTGCTCGACGCATTCTCGACTCCATGGTATGTGATATCGGGTCCACACGGCTCTCTCACGAGGTCTTGACCACTCTCATGGCCGAGGTCTCAGCCATAATTAACTCAAGACCCCTGATCCCCGTCTCAACCGACCCGGAGTCACCATTCATCTTGACTCCTGCTACACTTCTTACCCAGAAGACAGATGTGCTCACAGCACCTATCGAGGAGGCCAGCACTGCAGACCTCTACAGACGTCAATGGAGACAAGTGCAGAGCTTCGCGAACACGTTCTGGCGTCGCTGGAAAAACGAGTATCTTACGACACTCCAAGTGCACAACAAGTGGCAGTCTAACAGACCAGACATCCAAGAAGGCGACCTCGTCCTACTGAAGGACAACCAAGCCAAACGGAATGAGTGGCCAATGGGCCGCATCCTCAAGTCGATTCCAAATGCCGATGGAAAAGTTCGAAAGGTCGAGGTTATGATTGCGAAGCAAGGTGTCGCAAGAACTTTCATCAGGCCCATAGTCGAGATAGTACTACTTCTCTCTCGCAAAGATATCGACAAATAAGTCGACCCGTTGAAGTTGTTATACACTTGTTTATGAGATAGGAAATAAATGGTGGTATCTCCTAGATACCAGACGGGGAGTGTCTTGCCTCACGGCAGATGTTCACAGGAAGTTCCTGTTTTTTTATGCTAATTTTGGTCACGTGACCAGGAAATCACGATGTTAGATTTCAGTGAACCACGCGGGCATGGGCCATCTTACTCATAATTCAAGATGGCGGCACACATCGCATCTCAGTGAGACCACAGCCGCACTTGACCATTGTGGGAGCTTAAGAAGCATTGTCTGTAAGTTTGTTTATATTCCTATAATATTGGCAATGCTGTTGTAATGTTGGAATGACCGTTATAGTGATGTAAATGCCTTTAAATGATGGCAAAGTTGAAGAACTTTTGAGTAACCCGTTCTGTTTGTACTGGAATTACTTTAAAAAATATATAACTACAAATACAAATTGTGAAATGCAATTGTAAAGTTATGGGAACGTGACGTTGGGATAACCGGCATATCGTGAACGTTATATTAAAATTGCTGTCAAGGCGGCATGCCTAATTAATCCTCACTCACGTGTGTGTACACGCGACACAAACACTCGGGGTGTGTTCCTAAATGTCGCATAAATCCCTACAGAGGTCCAATGGAGATAATGAACTTTGGATAATCTTGACTTTTTTTTAAAGATGCATCCTGAGAGTATGATGTTACCTGAGCTGCTCCAGGATAGTCATCCATGCAGACGGCGCAGAGAGATGTTCGCTACCGATGTGGAGCCCGTGGCCTGGAATCGATCTCCGGTGGCTCGCCTGGCCTTTAGTGTGCGGTGCACGAACCACTCCGCCACCGCCCCTATAAACAAGTTGTGTGGCACAACAGCAACAACCGCCATTCGCCACTAAGTGGCGGGGACGTCACCACGGCGCTTGTACCAGGCTAGGTGCACGTTGAGGCCACGTGAAGTGTCTAACCGCCCGCTGGCAGGAGGTCACGGGGCAGACCCAGCAGGTGCCACGGGTCGACTGAGATGCATGGCCGATGCACTAGCTGTGCCCTCTACTGTGCCAATTTGCTGCGTTTTAGCCACCCGACGCTCCGCCCTTTGTTGAGCGTCGATCCTCTGCCCTCCGTTGTTACTGGAGGGCGACTGCCTCCAAAACTGCCAAGTAGCAGCAGCAGCAGCGTCCTTCACGAGCCTCCTCCACAAGTGTGTACACACACACACACAGCGCGCACCTCTATACACAAATACAAAGACGCCCCGTGTAGCCTCCAATGGAAGTCTATGAGACTGTTGGGGCCAAGTGCTGTTGGCGAGCACCTATGGCACACGGGGGGAGGTGGGTGACCTTTACGCGTGGCACGAGGCAAGCACCGCGCCACCGCTCCCTAGTGTGTACACGCACACGTGTGTTTACACACACGTGTGTGTGTAGACGCTCTGCAAGGGGCTCACTGATGCCTTGTGGCCGCTGCTGGCACCTCGGAGCCCGCAACAACCCCGGCTCGACTCCCCCTTGCCGGGCTCAGAGGCCGCAGTCACAGGCACCAGCCCTCGGGCGTACGTGAACTGTGGTGGGCGTAGGCGATAGCACGGAGTGCTCGAGGAGAGAGATGAGAGAGAGAGAGCACTTGATGGTGTAGGGAGTGAGTGGCAGGAGACGGGGATGCCGCACCGCATTGCGAGTTTGCAGCAGCTCACGGTGAGTGGCGTTGTGCGTCCGCCACCGGCACTGACCGCCGAAATAAATGGTGGTATCTCCTAGATACCAGACGGGGAGTGTCTTGCCTCACGGCAGATGTTCACAGGAAGTTCCTGTTTTTTTATGCTAATTTTGGTCACGTGACCAGGAAATCACGATGTTAGATTTCAGTGAACCACGCGGGCATGGGCCATCTTACTCATAATTCAAGATGGCGGCACACATCGCATCTCAGTGAGACCACAGCCGCACTTGACCATTGTGGGAGCTTAAGAAGCATTGTCTGTAAGTTTGTTTATATTCCTATAATATTGGCAATGCTGTTGTAATGTTGGAATGACCGTTATAGTGATGTAAATGCCTTTAAATGATGGCAAAGTTGAAGAACTTTTGAGTAACCCGTTCTGTTTGTACTGGAATTACTTTAAAAAATATATAACTACAAATACAAATTGTGAAATGCAATTGTAAAGTTATGGGAACGTGACGTTGGGATAACCGGCATATCGTGAACGTTATATTAAAATTGCTGTCAAGGCGGCATGCCTAATTAATCCTCACTCACGTGTGTGTACACGCGACACAAACACTCGGGGTGTGTTCCTAAATGTCGCATAAATCCCTACAGAGGTCCAATGGAGATAATGAACTTTGGATAATCTTGACTTTTTTTTAAAGATGCATCCTGAGAGTATGATGTTACCTGAGCTGCTCCAGGATAGTCATCCATGCAGACGGCGCAGAGAGATGTTCGCTACCGATGTGGAGCCCGTGGCCTGGAATCGATCTCCGGTGGCTCGCCTGGCCTTTAGTGTGCGGTGCACGAACCACTCCGCCACCGCCCCTATAAACAAGTTGTGTGGCACAACAGCAACAACCGCCATTCGCCACTAAGTGGCGGGGACGTCACCACGGCGCTTGTACCAGGCTAGGTGCACGTTGAGGCCACGTGAAGTGTCTAACCGCCCGCTGGCAGGAGGTCACGGGGCAGACCCAGCAGGTGCCACGGGTCGACTGAGATGCATGGCCGATGCACCAGCTGTGCCCTCTACTGTGCCAATTTGCTGCGTTTTAGCCACCCGACGCTCCGCCCTTTGTTGAGCGTCGATCCTCTGCCCTCCGTTGTTACTGGAGGGCGACTGCCTCCAAAACTGCCAAGTAGCAGCAGCAGCAGCGTCCTTCACGAGCCTCCTCCACAAGTGTGTACACACACACACACAGCGCGCACCTCTATACACAAATACAAAGACGCCCCGTGTAGCCTCCAATGGAAGTCTATGAGACTGTTGGGGCCAAGTGCTGTTGGCGAGCACCTATGGCACACGGGGGGAGGTGGGTGACCTTTACGCGTGGCACGAGGCAAGCACCGCGCCACCGCTCCCTAGTGTGTACACGCACACGTGTGTTTACACACACGTGTGTGTGTAGACGCTCTGCAAGGGGCTCACTGATGCCTTGTGGCCGCTGCTGGCACCTCGGAGCCCGCAACAACCCCGGCTCGACTCCCCCTTGCCGGGCTCAGAGGCCGCAGTCACAGGCACCAGCCCTCGGGCGTACGTGAACTGTGGTGGGCGTAGGCGATAGCACGGAGTGCTCGAGGAGAGAGATGAGAGAGAGAGAGCACTTGATGGTGTAGGGAGTGAGTGGCAGGAGACGGGGATGCCGCACCGCATTGCGAGTTTGCAGCAGCTCACGGTGAGTGGCGTTGTGCGTCCGCCACCGGCACTGACCGCTCCAGCACTTTCCCCGCACCCTCCGATTGGCATGGTTTGGTCTACGTACGGTGCGAAAGAAGTCCAACGCACTGGGCATGTATACGTTCGTACTGCAGCACGCGTGATACGACACGCCCCCCATGGTAAGGCGTGTTGTGTATGTGGCAGTGCAATGTCGCGTGGATTAGAGTCGTGCTGCATGCTGTTACAGTAAACGTCATCAACAGCCATGATATATCCACTGCTAAGTGGTGGCTTCCTCAACCACAACAGCACGTAGTGTTACACAGTGTGCGTTACATTACGTGACAGTACTACACACTGTAACATTATGTTCTGTGTATATCGCGGTACTACTTGGTTGTGTCGTGTTACTCCATGAGTATTGCATTACAGAACTATACATTGTGTCTTACATTCGTCCTAAATATACTCGTTCATAGCCCCGCAGTGTGTATCTCATTATTACACAGTCGGCTACGTACGGTGCGAAATAAGTTAATCATACTACAGTGCTCACTACTGCAGACTATATTGTGCCATAGTAAAGATACAGTAATTGTTAATCTGTCACCTTGATCAGAGGGACTTGGGTATAATGGTGTAGTTCTTCGGGTATAAATAACCCTGGTGGCTGTGTAACATTTTCCGGAGTTTGCCACTAGATGGCAGATGTACCACAGTCCTAAAAGGTGACGCCCTTGCACAACTGCAAAATCAGAAGTGCAGTGAACTGCTTTAATTTGTGCGCGTGCTCTTGTGGGCGTGAAGGCAATATAAATGAATCCTCCATGAAGATGCATTGTGGTGACAACTGTCAGATTTGTGGCATTGTTTGCGGAGGGTTGGGATGGCTGCAACGAAGAGGCGGCGACACCCGGAGACACAGAAGGCCACGTGAGGCTGCAACTCCAGCCAATCCGGCCCACAGTGCTCTCGTTGGGTGGTCGATTTTACCCAAATAGTACGTGCCCACTGAATGGCAAAAAATATTAACAGAATATCACAAAGTAAACAGGTTTTCGCATTGGCCTGTCACTTTTCGGCCAGATTTCTACACGAAGGGATATTGCCAGGGTATGATGGCTCGCACAGTGAACTTGCAGTCCAAAGGCCGTTAGTTTGATCTCCTGGCGTGGCAATTTTGAAACGGTGTGAAAGTTAATTAAATGTTGCCCGCCTCTATCCACCCAGCGGCGTGATTGGTACCCACAGTCGATCGGCAGAGCGCGTGTGATGGGTTAAAGTGTGGGTACACGCATCTCTTCAAAATGTCTGGCCCGTGTGGAAGAGTAGGCCAAATTACCCTCCAAAGGGGCTCTCTAGAACTCTGTTGGGTGGAGGCCCTCACGACAGCTTGAGTATGCAATTGCAAGGATGCACCTTTACCCACGTGACAGCAATTATCCCACGTGACATGAACTCTCGAGTGAGTGCAAGAGCAAAAGCAGAAACTCTTTCAGTTACTCTGGTAAAGAAAATATTTAAGTCCCAACTTTCACTCTGGAAAAAGATGGTAATGATGACAGTTTTTGGGACATGCAATGGCAGTGTGCGGGCCCAGTGGGGGCCCTTGAGAGGAAACTTATTTTGAGAGTCCTCCTTGTCAATTAATAAACTCCTATTGAGATATAGGCACAATATTAGGACTTTTGGCTATCCGCAAATCGCATCTGGAACTCTACGCGACCGCATCGAGAAAGTATACACACACACACAACAACAACAACAACCGCCATTCGCCACTAAGTGGTGGTTACATCACCACGACGCTTGTGCCAGGCCATGTGCACCTTGAGGCCACGTGAAGTGTTGAACGCCCGCTGGCAGGTCACGGGGCAGACCCAGGTGCCACGGGTCGACTGACTGAGATGACCGAGATGACTGGCTGATGCACAACCTGTGCCCCCTACTGTGCCAACCTTTTGTGCTTTAGCCACCCGGCGCTCCGCTCGTTGTTGTGAGCGTCGCTCCTCCGCCCTCCGTTGTTGTTGGAGGGCGACTGCCTCCAACTCCCCAGTAGCGTCCTTCACGAGCCTCCTCCACAGAGGCCGATCTTGACACCGCTGGTACCAGTCATCGACAAGTCCACTCAGCTCCACGTCCTCCTGTACCACATCACTCCATCTCTTCTCTAGCCCGTGCCGCGCCCAATTTGCCCCCTCGATCCAGCCGAACAAAAGCTGTTTAGGCATGCGGTGATTGGGCATGCGGGCTACATGGCCCAACCAACGCAGCCTTGCCTGCCGGAGGAGCTCACCGATGGGACTTTGCCCAGATCTTTCAAGCATTTGTGAGCTCCTCACACAATCCATCCTGGTTAAACCCAGGATGGATTGTAGGCAGGCCAGCCTAAATGTTTCCAACCGGCAAAGATGCTCCATTAGGGGGGTCCACGTTTCGCAAGCGTAGAGAAGGAAGGGAATGACTGTGGCCGAGAAGACCTGAAGCTTCATGCGGAGCGACAGACCAGGTAGCTTCCACACAGCGTTATGCAACCGATGAAAATATATTGCCGCTTGACTGATTCGGAGTGAGACCTCTGCTGTTAAACTAGAGCCGGTCATAAGCACACTGCCCAGGTATGGGAAACTCTCCACTCTCTCCACTACTGCCCCATCACCGATTGGGAGTTGTGGGGGTGGAGTGTCCGATGGTACAAAATACGCAGGTGCTTAGTTTTGTTGGGGCTAATGGTAAGGCCCCACCTCTTAGTGGCACGTTCCAGTCTCAGCAGCAGCGTCTCCAACTCCTTCTCTGAATGAGCAGATATTACCAAATCATCGGCATACATAACGTGGTTGACCAATAGAGAGCCATCCCTTGATCACACCCGGGCATCGATCAGCCTCCCATTATATCTGTACCAAATGGAAATTCTCTCGGTGCAGCTATTGAAGGCTTAACGAATTACGTGGTCAAAATAGATGTTAAATATTGTGGGAGCCAGAGGACATCCCTGTCGCACCACAAGGTGTACAGGTAAAGGCTATGACTCCCGGCCACGTAGTTTTACCCGGGCCCGCTCACCATCATGAAGGTCCTTAATGATCGTGAGCAGAGGGTCAGGGACTCCGAAAGCACGAAGAACAACCCAGAGCCCAGGCCTACTGATGGTATCATAGGCCTTGACCAGGTCAATAAAGCAGAGATGTAGGTCTTGTTGGAATTCCCTACACCTCTGCTGTAGCAGACGGACAGAAACATGGCATCTGTGCAGGACCGCCCTTTCCTGAAACCGCATTGGGGCTCTGCAAGCCTCTCCTCAGCATGCCTAGCAAGGCGATGTTGAATAATCCTTGCCAGGACCTTTCCCGGCACACTGAGGAGTGAGATGCCCCTGTAGTTGTTACAGTCTGTGCGGTCCCCCTTTTTAAAGAGGGGGACCACCAGGGCATCCTTCCAATCCTGCAGAACCCGTCCAGTGGTCCAGACTGTTGTTATGATGTCATGTAGGGCAGTCTGTGCACAAACGCCACCCTTCCTGAGGATTTCGCTTGGGAGATCATCTCTGCCCGGTGCCTTTCTTGGTCTCAGACTCCGGATAGTCTTCAGTACTTCCTCAACAGATGGCACCTCAGCCAGCCACTCACAGGGGGTAACCTCTTCCAATATTTGAGGCACCGCAGCCTCAGCAGGGTTATCCCCACTTTGTGCCATGTTTTCCTGGCTGAAGGATTTCCCCTCCCCCAGGACCTCACAGAAATGCTCAGAAAATCTGCAAACCTGTTCCTGGGGGTCGGAGATTGGATCACCGTTTTTTCCCCTAATGATGGCGCTTCAGGTCACTTTTTTGATGGAGTTAAATAGTGATTTGTGATCGCGGGCCACTGAGGCAGACTCCAACTCCTCAGCAAGCCGCGATCACCACCCATCCTTGCAGTGCCTTACGGCTCTCCGAACCTCCGAGCGAAGGCTGCGGTAAACCTCCTCATTATCTGACGTGGGATGCTGTAGCCGATGAGAGTAGGCCTGTTGCTTTTCTCAACTAACCTGAACACCTCCTCTGTCAGCCAGGGTTTCTGGGGAGGTCTGGACTGCGTACCCAAAGCAGCCATTGCAGCTGCATGAGTCACAGTCCTAAACCTCGCCCATTTACCCTCGACATCAGGAGGAGTGGGGGACGATGCCAACCCCAGCTGCAAGCGATGATGAAATTCTCGCTTGCAACTTTCATCAACTAACTGAGACCAGGCCACTTTAGGTTGGAATGGGGTCCTGGGTGTACACCCACCACCGGAGTGGAAGAATGGCAGGCGCATCTTACAGATGACTAGTCGATGGTCAGAGGGCAGATCAGCTCCACGGTAGGTCCTGGTGTCAAGGACATGGGCTCGCATCCGCTGGTCTGTCACTATGTAGTCCAGCAGATGTTCTTGATTGGACCCGGCATGCATCCATAATGTTCGTGTGAATGCACCAATGCCGGAAGAGCGTGTTGGTAATTACAAGCCCATGGGCTGCACAAAAATCTAGCAGCCTCCTACCGTTGTTATTGAGCTGATCTGGCCCATGCCTTCCAATCACTCCAGACCAGGTGCCAGCATCATGACCAACTCGGGCATTGAAGTCACCCAACAAGATGACTCTGTCCCGAGAGGCCACTTTAGCCAGCACCTGTGACAGGAGGTCATAAAAGGCATCTGACTCATCGGCTTTGCCTGCATCCCTCCACGGATGTTCGTCTTCAGTGGGGGCATAAGTATCACGACCACCACTCCTTGCCTCCGGTTGATGGGAAGGCGAGCCCAAAGTTTCCTGGGGCTTACAGCTTCCCACACCTCACCGCCACGCTCCCACGCCCCCTTCATTCTTTTGTTCAGAAGAAGAGCCACACCCTATTGTTTGGCAGTCTCCTGCCCCGAGTAGAGGACTGTCCACCCCTCATGGTGGCAAGAGCCAGAGCCGGTCCACCGGACCTCCTGAATGCCACAGAGATCCAGGCGGTACCGGTCCAGCTCCCGACAAAGGAGTGGCAGCCTCTCCTCCGCAGTGAGCGTTCGAACATTCCACGTGACCATCCGTAGTGGGTTTTCGTTGTTTCTGGAGGAGCCCCCAGGGTAAAGATTCAATCTCCTGGCTCTGCCAATTGGGGTTTGGCCAGGAGACGTCAAAGACGCCTGTCCCCCCGGGGCCTCCGGCACAAGCTTATTTGTTACATATTTATGTTTAATTCGTAGTCTCACACACACACGTGTACTTATACACACACACGCGTGATACGTTGTGTGTGAAGCTGACAATTTTGTTAATGATTACGCTATCGCTGTTGCTGCTGATGATGAGAATCATAATGCCAATAGTGATGGATGCTGCGGATGATGTTATATATAAGGGACGGCATGATTCACCCTCACACCCCCACATACTGTACATATTTTGTCTTTACATTTTTGTGAATTGAGCAGCCTCCTAGCAGCTGCAAGGGTCATGCGGAACCCATTACACACAACGTCTATGAATTAAACAAAACAAATCATTACGCACGAAATCCCATGCGTGTATGGTATGTTGGAGGGGTATAGGGGTACCCAGAGGAAACCCACGCATGCGAGGTGATAACACTCAAAGGCACGCACATATCTACAGCAAGGTGGCGAGATGTTAAATACCTCGTTTGATATGCAGGAGGTAGTTGGGTTCGATCCTGACCCTGATACCTGCTGCTGTATATTTGGAGTTTGCGTTGTCTCTCTCCCCGTGGTCACGTGGATTTTTCTCCTGGTCCTCCGGTTTTTACCCTCTGCATTTAGAATAAACGTGCGTTTAGGATAATTGTTTGCAATACATTTACACACGATAAACCGATTTGTTGAGCTATCATTTGTGGCCAGGTCGGTTCTGAATAAGAGCTATATAGCTCAGTGGACCTTAGCTAGCAAAATTAAAAAAAATAGTTTGTGTACCCGCTTGCTGTACTGCCACCTCATCATCTTGTAGCCAATTGCCTTTGTTTTGAAGTCTCACAAATATTTGTGTCATCCAGCTATCCTCGTGCCCAAAGCTCGAGATAATTGTGCTTCCAGGCCTTGACATTCCTCAAAGGCACCGGTGGAACCATCAACTTGCATCAGAACGTCAACAACAGGCCGATTACGCACATCGCCTTCATACGCGGAAACTTCATGAACAAGGCACAGCAGCGCGATTGTGGCCATGCGACCCAAACGATGGGCCATGTAGAAAACCACTGTGGTCCCCTGCTCCTTGATACATAGAGACCTATTGCAATATATAGCTACCCATAGATATACATAGACACCCATAGAGATACATTATAGACAAGCCACAGTGCGATTGTGGCCATGCGACCCAAACTATGGAGTGCATAATAAACCACTGTGGTCTGCTGATTCTACTTGCCACGGTGCAAGGAGAGACTACCCAGTGCTCTACTGCGCCAAACTATAGGTAACAACGATAGTTAATACAACGACAATGCTAACAACGGGTGCTGTTGTTGCTGCTGCTTCTGCTGATGACAATGTTGCTGTTGCTGATGATCGGGGAAGTTGAACCCCACAATTGTCTGCTGATTGTATTTGACTCGTGTGTCTGTGTGTGTGTGTGTCCTCGGCTGTTTTATACAGTGGTATAATCGTCGCCCTTTGTCCGGTTGATGCTTCCGTAAATGAATTGTAATTGTACTATGATCGGTCTAAAAAAAATCTGCCCAAGCCGACTTATGCTACGAATAATGTATTATAATTATTATTTGATGGAGCTTTTTTGTTCCTGCAGTATTGCCCATTTGTCAGCCGACACGGATGTCTTTGCGCTGATGTCTGTTTGCTTCAGAGCAGTGCAGTACCGCACTCGATTTGGTTTGCTTTTGTCAATTCTGGTTGAGCCAGGTGACTCTTGCAAATGAGACTAATCCTGGTCTCTTAGCACCTGAACACTTGCACAGGTGTTCGATGGCTGTACACGCACACAGGGTTCAACCTCCCATAACTCACACGCTGATGACTAATACTGATGTGGATGCTGCTGATAGTGATGATGATCTCACATCAAGTGTCATCATCTTCACTGTTGCAGTCAGAGCGCGTTTGGGAGTTTGACAAATTATGCTGTTGTTTGTTGTGGCGACGATGATGATGGATTCTGTTGCTGCTGCTTTGGCTGAGGATGAAAACGATGCTGTTGCTACTGCTGATATTGTCTTTGTTTATTATGACGGTGCCATTGCATACGTCCCCGAAATTGCACCGGCCAGGGAGATGGCCGGTGGAGGTCATAGAAATTCGACGGCCGCGGTGTGTGCAGTTGGGGTCTAGGGTGTCGGAAGGGCCGGGGCGGTTGGCCAGAGTAACCGGACGCCGAGGGAAATTTGTTGTATCACCCCCAGTTTACTAATCCCTGACGGCAGGGGTGCCCTGAAGGACCGCTACATACGAGGGGCCACCAGCAGATGACCTGTCATTAACTCCCATCAAGGCCTGTGATGACCTCAACCCCCCCCCCCCCCCCCCGGGCTTGAGTGCAAGCCCTCTTGGCCGGAAAAGGCCACAAATCCGCCCGGGGAGAAGGACCGACGTCAAGAACTGGACATTTCGGTGATGGATCACCTGTCGAATTGTGTTTTGAGTTGTGTGTTGAAGGGCGACCGAATGTTTGAAATGTCCGTTGCTTGTCGTAATGATCACAGGGGTCGCGTTGCATGCACTGTACAGATTTTGGGGTTTTTGCCATTCTCATGGTTCTTCTGATGAGTAGGATTTATTTCGTTCCTGCTCTTCGGTCCTAAAACATTGGTTACGCGTTGCATTGTGATAAGCGTATGGTTTGGCCTGAAAGAGGCTAATGATGACGTCACCCTGCTGCTGCTCTATATAAGAACGGGAGACACAGCAGAGCCACACCATTCTGGCGAATTGCCCGATGATGCTGGATGCAATTACCAGCGAAACGTCGTACTCAAATTGTAAATGTTGTGGTTTCACGCTTCAACACACCGGTGGGCTAAAGCAGTGAACTATTTGTCTTTTGTCAACGTGACACTTTTTTTACTGATTGGCCGTGTCGGGTGGTGGAGGGTTACGACACATTTATAAATAACGCGATCTAAACCCAAAAATCGTTGATTATGAACAATATTGGTCGCGAAAGCCTACGTGTTAAACTGAAAGAGGCTAGTTTGAAATTATGTTAGCCGGAACGGCTATATTTTTAAGAGAGGGGGGGTGATGTAAGGACAGTACGGGTTGATGTAGGGACAGTACGGCTCCCCGTGGCCATGGTTACTAATTAACAACGGGAACAGACAGGGTTATGTTAGGGTAATGTGGGACCTAAGTGGTTGCTAATAATGATTGATGGGACAAGCGTTGACAGGGTCGCATGTGGGGAAGCACGGGACCTAACGGTCATAAATTGTAATTAGGGCAGAGACAGACAGGGCCAGGTGCGGTGAAAGAGAGTTCGGGAATAAGGGCGTGGCCGGGTTGTGAGGGGGATAAGAGCCGGCGTGAACCGGGGCTCTGGGCTGCTGTTGTGGGGGAACCTGGGAGCGGGTCGTCTTCATCATCCTGGAGTGGGTACCTTGTAGTCTTGGAAGGCAAGAGTTATGTTGTCTCAGAATAGAGTTATCTAAGTTACCCAAGTGTATATAGTCATACTCTTGGTTCTTTCGGCAAAATCACGTAGGTAAAGAAAATAAAAAAATTAAGATAAAAATAAATAAATTAAATCACGACGTTTCGATTGCAACACAAGCAATCATCATCAGGTGTGACAACCACAGCAAGAAATTGTACTGAAGTGGGAGAGAAGCCGGAGTCAAGGGATTTATACTGGGCATGGTGGGGGGTGGGGGGAAGTGGGCGGGGCTGTAGGTGCTTGAGGAGGGGATCGTGGGGAAAGACCGATTGCCGCCAAAACAGACGGTGGCACTCACAACAAAATAGCCACACTGCTGAGCGCTGAGGATGTAATTAACTCGGTAAAATAGAATAGTATCCGGTAAATAAGATGGGACAACTATGAACTGTTACATTTTACTTGGTTAATAACATCTTTCCAATGATTGCTCAATTTGTATCCGTCCTCTTGGTTGAAGTTATGTCTATGTTTGTATATCTGGATGGTTTCATGAACAAATCTTTGATGGTAGCCAGACGGCTTGCAGAGCACTTCAAATCTAGAATGTATATAGTCACTCACGGTTACTCGTTAAGTGAGTCGGCGGACTTTATTCATAATAAAGATACATATAACTGAACAAGACGGTGTTTCTGAGAGCTACATTACACATACATATATAATGTTAAAGAGAAGGAACAATCTACAACATAGCAACACAATTAACATACAGGAGTTGCACAACGCTAAGGGACTGGGACGAACTAACTAGACGTTACAACGATGTTTTGATCAAAGCATTTAACTTAAATGCTAAATTAATTTCAATATCCTAACCACAAAAACCTAGACAAAGTCCACCAATAGCGTTTTCACGGATCACTTCATTACCATACCCGAGTCACAGGGAGCCAGGTTGAGAAAACATTCAGGTGTTTCACTTTTGAAGGTCACGTTGTTGAGAAGCGCCTGCTCCGTCAGCCCTGTGTCTACTTGTTATTCTCTTAAAGATCCCTGGCGGACCGATGTGTCAAGTCTTTTGTCTGCGGAGCCCATCGGAGGACCGGTCCTGTCAGTCTATTCTCTGCGCCTCCACAGAGACCCGGTCTGTCGGTTTGTGGTGTCAAGCAACGGCTTCCCAAGCTCTGCCTTTGTGAGGGAAGTCTATGATGGGCCTTCAGGGAGAGGGGGGGGGAGTCGAAAGACCCTCAGTCCTAACCATTAGTCCTGACTAGGAAGGGTGCGAGTTCAAACCCTGGTTGTGGGTCAAATCGGCCTAGCATCCCTCTGAGGTCAATAAAATTAGTACTTTGGAGAGAATGACTACAGTCATGGGATTGTGTTTGTTGTTGTTATTGGTTTCCCACTGGCTCAGGCCATCCACTTTGACAATCTCCACTCTGTCCATCGTTAGGGCCAGGTAGACACTTTGACTTCTTCACCTCAGACATTAACTCCAGGGGCAAGACAGTCAAAAAACGGCCCACGATGAAGTCAACAACAATGCAGCAGTGCCGCGGCAAAAACCGTGACGTGCATGCTGTTCTCATGTCCACTTCATGGCCCAGATGCTGTTGCGTGAAAGTACCATGAGGAGTACAAGCTCTTCAATGTCATTTTGATCCTTACCCCGTGTATCGATAGTTCAATGTTTACGGGCCATTCTATTCAGGGACTGCTGCTACGCTGCGTTATCTTGGTCTGGGACTGCTTTGTTGTTGTTTTTGCTGCCTTGCCCAAGCTCGATAAATCAGACTTATATAATTCAATAATTTTATATACATTTATTTATATTTATTAAGTGACTCGCTTTCCTCTATTTTGTTCTCCTATCGTGTGTTTGTGTATTGATGGTTTTTTTGTAACTTCCTGACCGGCCGCTAAGGGATATCTGTGAAAAGGAGCTTCATAGCTCATCGGAATCCTCCAGCATGAATAATCATTCTGATTCAGATGTGCTTTCGGGTTTGGTGCTGGTGCGAAACGTCGGACTTCGTGCCGAACAACGCGCGGTACGACCTGAAAATGCACCGAGAGTTACAAGGCACAACCGTGAAAACCTACGCAGTAGCACCACGAGAAGTACCTCCGATTTGCACGGTTGACTACGTAGGGTGCGAAAAAAGTTCAACAGAAACTATTTAAAAACTAAACTATTTTTATGTTACCAGGTAAGGCCCACTGAGCTGTGTAGCTCTTTTTCAGAAGCGACTGGCCACAAATGATAGCTCAACGAAGTGGTTTATCATGTGGAAATGCATTGCAGGCTCATACCCTAAACGCGTGATGTCGACTCGAAATGTCTAGGGAAAAACCAGAGGACCCGGAAAAAAATCCAGTGCCACCACGAGGAGAACATGCAAACTCCAAATACACAACAGGCGTCAGGGTCGGGATCGAACCCATGACTTCCTGTATACCAGGCAAAGTCATTACTATCTCACCACCACGGCGCCCACATACATACATATAGTACTACGGTAGAACGCAGGACCACATCATATCTGCCCTGTAATGAACCCCGTCAGAGCAGGTGGCAGTAAAAGCATTGAAGCGCGGCGCTGCACGATAATGGGACAGGTGGCCTGCTAGGAAGACGAATAAAAGCAGGAATGAATGGCCTTGTTTAAAATCCCTGTTGCATATTTATCCGTTGGAAAGGACCATCTCCGCGTAGAGAACACTAGTTCTTTATTCAGGACCAGAAGAGGTCCCATTGAGATCCGATCTCTCTGTTTGAATACGGTGAATGTGAGGCCTTCATGTACACGTAGACAGAGACTGTTGGGAAACATCCTTGTGCCGGGGACACATAGTTTAATGTGTTTTCCTTGCTGTCTTGCCAGTATAAAAAATATATATATAAAAGAAATACACCGTTATGGTTCCACCGGCGCAGCTATAAAAGTGCAATTACGGAGTGTAATTGTCACGAACAGTGGATAATTATCACAGACAATTTTAACTCGGCGATTTCCCTCACATACATGCGTGGAGCGGTGCTCGTCTGTTTACAGCCCTGAGGCTATGATGGAAAATCCCATATCACGATGGTGGGCTGAGTTATTCCATAAAAAGTGATAGAACAATGCCCTTTAACAAAGTTAATATTTGTACTTTTGTTCCATAGGGTCCTTGCATTTTGATGTTCGGCCAGTTTCATGAATCGATGCTTGGTTTCATGTTGGAGGAAACCAGCGCAGTCGGAGAAAACCCAGCGCGTACGAACGAGGGGGTGGCACCCCAAGCTCCGCACAGATAGGTTCAAGAATCCATTGCTGTATGAGCATCTGGCCACCTCGCCACCTGGTATTCTCAGGTAGTCTTCTAAAGTACAGTACAGGGACTCCTCTACTTACGAATATTCGACGCAACACCATTATGGCATCATGAGCTATGGCCAATTAATGCTGGGTCCGTAATCCCAGGCTCCCATCCAAGATAATTAAAATAAACTCAACACATTTGTCGATAACACTGCAATAAAAAAAGCTGTACAGGGACTCATCTACTTACGAACATACAAACAAACCGGTCTGTATGTCCAGTGGCCTGTTTGGCCCAAGAATCGCAAGTTCAACCGCCACGCAATAGATAGCGGTGGTGGCATCTACATCTGCAGAACACGAATAATCAGTGGCATCTACATCTACAGGAGATTATACGACTTGTAAAGCCATTCCCCGTGTTTAGTGTACATGCCGTACAACTTGTTTGGAATCGACAGTAGTAAAGTTGTACTTACGAACAAATTGACTTACGAACAGACCTCTGGAACCTAACTCGTTCGTAAGTAGAGGAGACTGTACTAAGTGTAAGTTTTATTCGGTGTCTGAGATTGGGTATATACATAGGTGACTTGATCGTAGGCATGTTGACATTTCTCAAAGTGGTACTCGTTTTTTTATACCTCAGACCCCAACTGGGGTTTGAACTTTCGATGGCAAGTCAGGCTCTCTCATGGATTGATATTTTTAAATGTTTCTTATGATAGAGAGAACTGTTTTTAAACAAGTTATCCTTGGGCAGTTCCACTGAATTCAATAAATAATAAATAACACTTAATTTGGCATAGGATCCTGCTGCTGTGGTGTAATGGTGAACACAATGGACTTGCAATCCAAAAGTTGCCAGTTCCATTTTCCATCAATGACAGTTGAAGCAATGGTTCAGGTTTCTACCCGCCTCCGTCCACCCAACAGTGCAAAAGAGTACACCACAGTCGATGGGCAGGTGGTATGTTGTGGGGGTAAATGTGGGTACCCCAACCTCTTCCACTGGCCAGTGTGTTAGTGTCGGCAAAAATACTCCCTAGAAGGGCCTCTCCAGAGACCAGCAGTGGCATTGAGGAGGCGTTTGCAGAGCTGCACTTTAAACTACCTCGCCTGGTATACAGGCGGTTGTGCGTTTGATCCAGACCCTGACACATTAATATTTGTTGTTTGCGTGTTCTTCTCGTGGTCGTGTGGATTTTTCTCCGGCTCCTCCGGGTTTTCCCTTCTAATTTAGAAACATGCGTTTAGAGTATTTGGCTGATATACATTTCCACATGATAAGCCACTTCGTTCAGCTATCATTTGTGGCCAGGTCGCTTCTGATAAAGAGCTATATAACTCAGTGGGCCTTATCTGGTAAAATTAAAAAAAAAATTAAAATAGATCAAATAGTTTAATGTTTGGCAGGGATAACGCCTGGCTGCTACGTCTCTTAAACAGTTGACTATTTCTTGTGCTCACTCTCTCTCGCACACACACACACAAGTCACGTGCAGTACTGTGTGAGCATGAGCAGTGCGATGATGATAGGACGCAATAAATAAGGCGGTACTCGTGTGGCAGCGTCCAATTAGGGGGAGAGGGGGGCAGCCAAAGTCATCCCTTCAGTGTACAACTCCACAGCCGCAGGACACATTGGAGGTCACGTGGTCGACTTTGCGACTGCTGTGCATGGGGATCTGGAAGACGGGAGAACGCGATGAGCGTGGCGCGTTAGCATCCACGCCGTTGCCCATGATGACCTCCCCAGTTATCACGAGTAAGGGGGGGGGGGGCACAAGGCGGGCACTGCTGCTCATTAGTGGGGCACATGCCCTTCAACGTCCCTCCGTAGAGTCGTCTATCCTGGCAGTGAGACCTCACGTGCTATTCCCTGCCAGATTCTTTTTTGTTTCCTCGCAAAGTTTTGCACTTGAAACATTTGTGTCGGCAATTAAAGTGATTTGGGTTTCAAAGGAAAAGGTGGCAGCCCTGAAATGTCTTGCTCACAGCACTGTTTGGAGGAAGGGGCCGCCACACTCACGAAGGGGGTTTTCTTTTTAGACGACACTTCCACACCGGGCCAAAATGCCTCGGCAGCGTTTGGAGTTATCCACATTTCACCTCGCCACGCGTCACTTGCCTATTGACTTACTGTGGTGGGAAGTGGCAGAAGAGGATTGAAGCAATTTGTGCCCAATTGCGAACCGGTGGCCCTCGGTGATTGCAAGTCCAGTTGCGCTGACCGTTTATGCCACGGAAGCCTCCCCCTCTCATAGCCAGCGGAACGACAGCAAAGAGCCCTTGGGTTCGATGGCGTCAATAGACACGTGGGTCGTGAACCCACCACCACCACCACCAACTATTGAGGTTTTATTTGTTTTATGTTTACACGGTCTAACCCAACACATCTTGATGATGAATAATAATAATATTGGTCGCGAAAGCATGCGTGTGTTAAATTAAGCGGAACGATGTCTCGCAGTCTGTAGTAGATGACATCTATGCATCTACAGTGCATTCTCTATAATCATGGTTGACGGTAGAGTATCTATTGTGGAGAAACTCAGATGTTTAATTACAGTCCAGTAGTTGTATTTCTTTAAAGGCTTTGTTGTTTAAAAAGCGACAGCAGTGACAAGTTCCACTCGAATATTGCATACGCGTATCACATGGGATAGTAGGTAAGCAGCAATGCATATCGTTACACATTGACGTTGATTCTTACAATCACAATACACGCATTCAATCACGTTTGTAACAGCTGAGTATTTAAATGATTGCAATCGTAAAATCTATGGCAATTACATGCAAACGCACTGCTAATATTACCTTGAGGCTAATTAAACGGGCGAGGCAGATGGGACGAGACAGACACGGACGAGATGCGAACAAATAAGACAGAAATAAATTGATTTCAGAGTCGAATCGTGACCCAGAAATCGTGAAAATGAATTGATTCGCAAGGGAGGGTGCGTGACCTCCGATTAGCAGTTGGCTACGTACGATGGTAAAAAAAGTTAATACACAAACTCACACAGAGACCCATAGACTCACACGGACACCCATAGTTTGTTGTCCTTCCCCCGCACCTTTTCGATTAGCACGGTGGGCTTTGTACGGTGCGAAAGAAGTTCAGCATATGTACGTGCATACATGCGGAGCGTGTTCCATGCTCGTGACTTTGTAAGAAGCTGTCTTTAGGCTGCCAAATTTGAAACGGGCTTCTTCTTTTGCGCAGGGTCCACGACGCTGCTCATGCAGCCGCCCCGACTAATTTTCTGTTACGGACCAAAACCAACGCCGCGCCGTACGAAGTGCATTAAAGACCCCTGGTGACATAATTTGCGAGAGTGGGCCAATGTTTATCAGAGATACAGCTCAAATACAAAATGTAAAAAAAAATGAACTGCATCTAAATTATGAATATATATCTAGAATACCTATCCCATGCACACCTGCAAATTTGCAAGGTCCCTTTCGTAATGGAAATAATGAATCACAATAGGCTCTCTCACCTAGCTTAATAAAGGGGGCTGAACGGAATGGAATTAAAAAGCACTCAACCCCCCATTTTGAATGTAAGGAGGTTGGCATTCGCGACCATGAGCTGACATTTAAATGTCCCCACGAGGGTTTTTTTTCTGCAGAAAGCGATTATGGGACGGCGATTGTATTGATGGTGGCTACGTCTGGCGAGGAGAGAGCCGTTTCTGAGCAGAGTGATGCATGCGGTGTGATGTGAGCGACATTTAATAGCAGTGATGCATGCGGTGTGATGTGAGCGACATTTCATAGCCACCGAAAGTGGCCTCTTTAAATATGACGACTGCACGCCGCACTTAGGCAGAGATGCTTTTTTTACGACTATTATTATTTCTACTCAGACAGTATTAGTATTGTTTGTGTTAAGAGCATTGTTATGATCATAGCTGTTATGAATACCGCAATATTTTTCAACGTCACACGTGTTTCTGTGCTCAATCAAGAATTTTGTGGCACTCAGCATTATTGGTGGTGGTTCTTAGCCAGCTGTGAATTCCACGTTCCCATGGCAGAGACAAGCCTTTAATAGGACAACCGCTGTTGACTTCCCCACAAAGTGGTCCTCAGTTGGTTGACCTCAGAGGGACGTTGAGCTAATTGCAATCCCGACTGGAATTTTACCTTCCACACCTTCAATGCCTCATCGCCACGATGGAAAGATGTTAACTACCTCACCTGGTATACAGGAGGTCGTGGATTCGATCCCGAACCTGGCACCTGCTGTATATTTGGAGTTTGCGCGTCTCTCTCATTATCATCATGGTGGCCAGGAGATGTTAACTACCTCGCCTGGTATAGAGGAAGTCGTAGGTTCAACCCCGACCCTGAAACCTACTGTATATTTAGAGTTTTCACCCGGCGTTGCCCAGGCCAAAAAATATATTTCAAAACTACTCTTAAAAATCTAACAGGAGTGCGTACTGACTGTGATGGTACCTGCTATGATTATAGCATTGAATACCGACTGTGGTGGTACCTGCTATCACTACAGTAGTACATGCTGACTCTATAGCAGTATTTATCGACTCTATAGCACAAAGTACTCACCTGAGAGAGTGGCGTGGTGAGGCCTAGTCCCGTGCAGAGCCTCTGGCCTCGCCTAGATTGTCCAGCCGGCCGAGGTGGCACCTTGGCAGGCTGGGGCTGGGCTGCTTCCCCTGACCCTCCCCCCCCCAGCCACGATCTCCCCGGCTGCTCTGCAGTAATATCTACGGCCTATAGTGGTAGCATCTAGCGACTGTATAGTAGTAATAACTGCACGCATCGGGGTGGGGGGGGGGGCATCACATAGTGAAGATTTAAGCTCAGCGTTTAGTGTATTTTTAAAGCATTTTTAACGCGAAAGAAAATGCCCCCTTCACTCCCACCGAAGGCGTGCGACTTGGCATGGGCCGTCCCCCCCACCAAAGGCACGTGAGTTGGTATGGTCGTGCACGCGTCATAAATAAATAAAGAGATAGCGCCAAAAAAATCGCACTAAATCGCTATTTAAAGTTATTCAAAGTTGCCTGATGTGAAAAAGGAATAGCGCTTGCTCACGGCGGAGCTTACAGCATGGTACCGGGCTATTTTTTATTTAACGTGAACCCCTCCGTTGGAGAGCCACATCCTTGCAAGCGTGCAAACACACACAAAGCCATAAACCAACAAACAGACAATTTTTGACTTTTTTTCGTATATAAAGATTTGTCTTGGATGGGAGCCTGGGTTTCGAACCCAGGATACATTCGACCATGGCTGTTAATCCATGAACGTGTTACATTAGCCAAACGGGAAGTTTTGGTTGCATGGTGCGTTCATAGCTACCGTATTCTCTAGATTTTAAGATATCATAGAAAGTAAGACGCATCCCAAACCTGTGCCCCGTGTCAATACAGTTATACAGCTGTTGTCACATACACATACACACAACTACTGGATTATAACACCCCCACCCCATAAGCGCACCATATAGTGCAGGGAATACATACGGTAGACCGTACAGTACATGGAGATTATCAACGAGTTTTTCCATGTCACCTGCCAGGTGGCTCAGCAGCAGAGTGCGTGGCTTGCAAATGGAAGGTCGCAAGTTCAAATCCTGGTGTGGGGTCGACTCATTATCTCGTTCCTCTAAAGTCAATGAAGGGAGCACCCGATTCAAGAGCCGAATGGCTCACAGGGGTATACCTAATAAATGAACTTGAACCTCCTTTGCCAGTACCAAAATATAATAATAGGGGTTTTCCCCTTTTTCTCTGGCAACAAAACTGAAACATTTTACAAGGATTCATGTCTGCATTAACCACAATTCTTGCAGTCAAAATGCAAACAAAAACACACTCTGATAATATATGTGTAGTAATTACTCAGGAGGCTTGACGACGGGATCGGAGGCACACTTATTTATTAACACAACTTGTATACAGTTAGCGAGTATACACAGGACCTAAGGGGTAACGTCCCCTTACTCGGCTAACAGGGAGACACAACATCTAAGCCCCGCTAACCTAAGCCCAAGTCCTCCACTAGGGAGCTAGGGGAGGCTACCTGTCCCAGCCCTGGTCAAGCTGGGATCCGACCCCCTGAGTTCCCAGACCTGCTCGTCAGTCTGGGCTCTCGGGGCCACGCCACCGGCTTGCCCTGGTCGGCCCTGATAAGGACAGCGAGCCAGGGGAGCTCCGGGGCCTATTCTAGCTGGTCTTCCGTCTTCGCTGGTTAAAGCTGATACCTCGACCTCGAGCCCTCCGGCTCACCCCCTCTTATAGTCCGCGGCCCCCCCGGGAGGGGCCCGTGGGGGATGCAGGTGCGGACGTCGGTGTGGCCACCTCCTATGTGTACGGCCCTAACCACGCCCCTTGTGTTTGTTTGCCATCCGCTCCCATACACAATTACACCTCTACATCACCCCCCCCTGTACAGCTCGCAGCCGTCCCCGGCTGCAACAAAACCAGAATAAAGGTGCATGCCTCCCCCAAAACCGTGTGTGCCTCGCGTAAATTTAACAAGAACGATAACAGTCATAACAACAACAACAACAACAGGAACAGGTAGAAGAAGAAAGAGAAAAAAAATAACCCGGCGCACCCTCCCGAATAAATACCCCATTCCGCAAACCCAACATATATACACGCGCTCCGGATGCCCCCCCCCACTGTCCGCAAGGGCCCCCCAACGGCCGACCTCACAATAGTCTGCGCGTTTTGGCGCGCGTTCTCGCGGCGGGCCCGTCACAAGGGCTCGACCCGGCACGCTCAGTGGTGGTTGGTGACGGTCCGGGTGCAAGAGAGTCTGGCGTCGCTGCCGAGTGACCCCCGACCCCTCCGGGAGGGGTTGGCGGGCGTGGACCCGTCACTCCTGTTGCACCTGGAGATGGAACAGTTGATGTCATGTCAGGCGAGAGCAGCGACGTCGGGGAGTCGGCGGACCCCTCACACGTTTGGCCATGCGTGTGTGTGTGTGAACCACGGGCCGGCGCAATGAACGGTTTCAACCTTGAGGGGTGCACGTACCACCGACGCCTCCCCCATTTGACGCGAACACATTGCGGCCGTAAGACCTGTACGACCTCCACTGGCCCCCGCCACGGCCGTACCAACTTTGACGAGGTTGCCAGTGGCACCTGGGGACAGTGCAACCATGCCCTGTCCCCTGGTTTCCATTTGAACACATGTACCCGCCCCAGCCGAAGCCTCTCGTTCGCCTTCTGGCGGAGTTCAGAATTTTGCACGGCCGCTTCCCGCGCCTCAGACAATTTGCTGATGTTAAATTTAACGTGTTCGGACAAGGTAGACTTCGCCTGAGGCGCCGAGAGCTTCAGCTGGGTCGTCACAGGGGGGTTAGCCTCGCGGCCATACATTAAAAAGAAAGGGGAAAATCCGGTGGCCGCATGGGGAGCCATCCTGTAGGCCTGCAACACACCGGCTATGCGAAGGTCCCAATCTGTCTGGGATTCGGACACCTGTTGGGACAGCATAGACGTGATGGTCCGATGTAGCCGTTCCACCATCCCGTCAGTTTGAGGGTGATACGGGGAGGTCCGAATTTTCTCCGTACCCAAGAGGTCGCACACCTCGCGGAGGAGTTTTCCCGAAAAATTCTTACCCTGGTCAGTAAGCAGCCGTTCCGGAGCACCTTTGTCGAGGACATAGCCCTGGACAAAGGCCTCCGCGATGGCTGCTGCCGACTGGTTGGCCAGGGGCCAGGCCATAGGCCATCTCGTGAAGTATTCGACCCCTGTCAATAAATACCTATTCCCCCTGGGTGTAGCGGGAAATGGCCCGAGTATGTCTAGCGCAACGAGCTCGTTAACCCGGGAAACCTTTATGGACTGCAGCGGAGGGTTGGACCCCCTAGCTGGTGGCTTTCGCTGCGCGCATTGCGTGCACGACCCCAGGAGATCCCCCACGTCCTTTGCCATGCCCGGCCAGAAGAAATCGAGCTGGAGCGTGGCAAAGGTCTTGTGAACCCCCAAGTGCAGAAGCCGCTCATGAACAGCCCATACCACCTTACCCCTCAATGCTGCAGGCACCACGAGCTGCTGGCGGCGGGTTTTTCCGTCCCAGTGCATTAAAAGACCCTGGAACAACCCCCACGAGTCAATGTTCGCCACCCCCTGCCCAACCCCCCCTGCGCGACGGCGCAGAGCGAGGAGGGAGGTGTCCTCCATTTGGAGGCGTCCCCATTCCGCGACCGACAACCCCAGCAACGAATCCCTCCCTTCTTGCTCGATAGGACCCGAAGCCAAAGGCGCATCGGCGGCGGCCACGAGGACCGAATCGGTGGTGACGTTCGGGGGCCTACAACGCCCCGAACCCAGGAGGCAAGCGCACTCCGAAGTGGGTGGCAACCGTGACAGGGCGTCAGCGTTCGTGTGGCGGACGCCCTTACGATATGTGGTGACAAAGTCGTTGTCCTGGAGAATCTCCAACCATCGAGACAACTGGCCCGATGGTTGTTGAACCCGCAGAGCGTACTGTAGGGCCGCATGATCTGTACGGACGGTGAAACGCCGACCGTACAGATATGGGCGGTACTGCTGAATGAAATAAACAATTGCCAATAATTCCCGACGGGTAACGCAGTACCGTTGTTCCGCTGGAGACAGTACCCGACTACCGTAAGCCACCACATGCTCTACGCCCCCAATGAGTTGGGACAGCACGCCCCCGATGCCCGTGTTACTTGCATCTGTATCGAGCAAGAAGGGTTGTGAGAAGTCGGGGTAATTCAACGGCGGAGCCCCCACCAGGGCATTCCGGAGGGCGTGAAAAGCAGCCTCCTCCTCCAGCCCCCAATGAAACCTGACTCCCTTGGACGTCAAGGCATGCAATGGTTTCGCGATCGTAGCGAAGTCAGCCACAAACCGTCGATAGTACGACGCGAACCCAATGAAACTCCTGACCTCTCCCACCGAGGTGGGAGTCGGCCAGGAGCTGACGCATTCCGTTTTGGCGGGATCAGTGGATATCCCCGAGCGCCCAACAATGTGACCCAAATACCGCACCGATTCGCGGAGCAAATGGCACTTCTGCGGTTTAAATTTTAAATTGGCAGCCCGCATTTTGAGAAAAACAGCACGCAGCCTCTGGAGGTGTTCCTCGAAGGATTTGCTAAAGACGATGACATCGTCCAAGTAAATTAAACACGAATCCCATTGCAAGCCTGCCAAGACCAGTTCCATTAACCGCTGAAAAGTTGCCGGCGCAGAATGTAAGCCCATCGGCAAGCGGTTAAATTGGAAGAGACCTTGCGGTGTCCGAAAAGCAGTTTTAGGTTTTGATTCGTCATCCAGAGGAAGCTGCCAGAATCCAGATAGTAAATCGAGGGTGGAAAAGAATCGCGCCCCCGCCAAGGCATCGAGCGACTCATCCATTCGAGGAAGCGGGTACGCATCTGCCACAGAAATTTTGTTCAATCGCCGAAAGTCGACACAAAACCGCAGTGAGCCGTCGTGTTTTTTCACCAAAACGATCGGTGCGCCCCACGGGCTGTTGGAAGGGGAAATGATATCGGCGGCTAGCATGTCATCAACAGCCGATTTGACATGATCCTTTTCGGCGGGACTGAGCCGAAAGGGATTTTGGCGGATTGGCGCGCTGTCACCCGTGTCAATATGGTGTTGCAGCAATTTAGTACAACCAATATCAAATTTGTGTTTACTAAAAACGTCGGCAAATTCTTTCAGGAGAACTCGCAGCTGCGCACGCTGCGTGTCGGACAGATCCACAGATCCCGCGCAAAGTGCATCCAGCCATCCGTCATCACAGTCCGAATGCGGTCGCGACGGAGGATCGGTGGTTACCTGACCCACGAGTGGTTCCTCATAGGGCGCCGGCGTTGCGTGTGCAAGCACGGTCCCTTGAGGAACCACGGCCGTTCGCGATCCTACATTAAGGACTGCAATGAAGGGGTCCCCATCCCCTTTCACCATGGTCTGAGCCGCTAGCAAATCGGGTCCATTGACCCCGGCTCGAGATGGTCCCAACAAGACCCCCCGATCCGCAACCCCTTCAGCAAACGGCCGACGCAACCTAAGAGGGACGAGCATCTGAGCCCCCGGGGGTACGCGCACAGTTTTTGTCACGAGCGCCTGCACGGTGGCAAACGCCCGACGCTCCGTGGTGGGGGAAGACAAAAATGTAACACGTCGGCCCGATGGGAGCTCGATGCACCCCTGGTCAATCAAGATACGGATGGGCATTTTGGCCAAGAAATCCGTCCCCAACAGGCACGGAACCGCGAGTGAGGAGGAAACCAAAACAGGCCCGGATAATTTAATGTCTCCAATGCAAATTTTGGCGCGGATTTGCCCAATAATGCCCAGCGAGCCCCCGTTAGCAGCATAGCATGGCACGTCAACAGGGAGCAAGGGACGACTTTGAACGGGAAGGATGTTATAAATCAAATCAGATATATTGGTCGCCGATGCCCCTGTGTCAATTAAAATCCGCACCTCTACCCCATCAATATGACCGACCACAACCGATGATCCCGCCGACGCAGCAACGACACGATGGGCGAGCTCCGACCACTGACCCGGTTGGAGCGCTCGCCGCATTTCAGAACAATCGCGCGCGATGGGCGGCGATTTTCGAACCCTGTTCAGTTGAGCGCGTGAGTGTGTGTCGGATGTGTGCATGGGCCAAACGTGTGAGGTGCCACGACTCGCCGTATTTCTCTGCTGGAGCTTGGGTGGAGACGGCGTGGCGTCCTGACGAGGTGTCGCTCCGCGCTGACGGGGAGCCCGGCATCCTGACGCAACGTGGCCTTGCAGGCCACAGTTGTAGCAGCGTGTGAGCGCCCCAGATGGCCTGGGCTGCTCCTGGCGGCTCGGTCCATTCCGAGCCTGCGGTGCCGCCGATCTCCATTCCCCCCGCCGCTCCACCCCGCAGACCTCCTCTGATGGGAGGGCGGTGGCCGCCATGGCATGGCCGGCCACCCCCTTGGCAGCCTTGCGACGCAGGGACCGCAAGCCCCCGTGGATGTGGCGCGCGACCAGCAGGGACGACATCTCTCCGTCGTCTTGAGCCAAGACGGCGATGTCCAGCTCATCGGCGAGTAGCAGCAGCTTTTCAGCCACCATGGCGTCCACTCCCTCCTCGTCCATCCGCGGGAAAGCTGCCTTTGCCAGGGCCAGGAGAGCCGTTCGGAAGGCCAGGGGCGATTCGTTGGCGCCCCGATGCCGATCGTGGAACAGCTGCCTGCAGTCCGAAGGCGGCCCATAGACGGCTGACAGCAGCTGCAGCGCCAGGTGCAGCGTGGCGCGCTTTTCCTTAGGCGCCGAGGTGAGGGTAGCCAGGGCGTCGTCGTCCAGCATCGCCGGCAGCGCGCATAGTGCCTCGGCGTCCGTCCAGTTCGCCATCTCTTGATGAGCGATGAACCGCCTTTTGAAGCCGCCCCAATCTCCATCCGCTCCCACGAACTCCTTGAGAGGCGGCAGTCGCTGTTGTAAGGCGACGTCCGTGGCTGCGGATCTCGCTCCCTCGTTCCCAGCCGACGTTACAGTGTGGGCGGGCTGTGAGCATGGCATCGCCGGTCGCTCCGTTGTTGACGCGCTGGCCGGCGTTGATGATGTCACGGCTCGTGCTTGGCCCTCAGCAGTCACCTGACGCAGGCCGGCCCCGCCCTCTGCTCGCACTGTAGTGATGGCGGGAAATTTAACCGCGAGCCGCGTCGGGGTGGCGGGAAATGCCGGCGTGCGTCGGCTGCTGCCGTCTTCCCGCGCAGCCCCTCCAGCTCCCAGCCGCGTGATCTCCTCCAACACGGCGGCCGCGGCGTAGAGCAGCTCCGCCAGGCGGGAGTGAGCCAGCCGAAGTCCCTCGGCCGACGCATCCCCCCCCTCCTGTCGTAGCGGCGCGGGTGTACTCGGCCCCGGCTGCTCCGATCCGACCTCGGCCATCTCTGGTGGTGATTCGGCCGCGGTGTCCTCCCTCTCCGACTCCCTGGTACGTGTCGTCCCTCGTGTGTCCATCTTTGGACGTTTTACTTCTGACACCAGATGTAGTAATTACTCAGGAGGCTTGACGACGGGATCGGAGGCACACTTATTTATTAACACAACTTGTATACAGTTAGCGAGTATACACAGGACCTAAGGGGTAACGTCCCCTTACTCGGCTAACAGGGAGACACAACATCTAAGCCCCGCTAACCTAAGCCCAAGTCCTCCACTAGGGAGCTAGGGGAGGCTACCTGTCCCAGCCCTGGTCAAGCTGGGATCCGACCCCCTGAGTTCCCAGACCTGCTCGTCAGTCTGGGCTCTCGGGGCCACGCCACCGGCTTGCCCTGGTCGGCCCTGATAAGGACAGCGAGCCAGGGGAGCTCCGGGGCCTATTCTAGCTGGTCTTCCGTCTTCGCTGGTTAAAGCTGATACCTCGACCTCGAGCCCTCCGGCTCACCCCCTCTTATAGTCCGCGGCCCCCCCGGGAGGGGCCCGTGGGGGATGCAGGTGCGGACGTCGGTGTGGCCACCTCCTATGTGTACGGCCCTAACCACGCCCCTTGTGTTTGTTTGCCATCCGCTCCCATACACAATTACACCTCTACATATGCATTGTCCCTGAAACTGATTGGTCCACACCAGAGACAGCTTTCTTTTGAGACTCGTCTCAATTGGTGCAAGACCAGATGACGCCAAAAGGCGTACAGCTCAAAGGCAATGCACTATCCAAGTAATGAGGGCTCGGGGTGAGCATCTACATCATTAGACCTCCTTTGCCAGTACCAAAATATAATAATAGGGTTATTGTAGCACTTTGTGGGGAAGTAAACAGTGGCTTTCCAATGGAGAGACTTTCCTGACCGTAGAATACAAAACTTCCACGACTGACTCAGGGCTCTAAACAGGAGGCAACATCTTTTGACTTTTTTTCATTAACTTCGATTTTATTTTTACGCATGTCCCGTTCGAACTGAAGCTAAACTTTTTTTTTTATTTTACCAGGTAATGCCCACTGAGCTGTGTAACTTTTTTTGCAGAAGCGATCTGGCCACAAATAGTAGCTCAAGTAGAAGTGGCTCATCGTGTGGAAATTTATAGCAGCCAAATACTCTAAACGCACGTTGATTCTAAATGCGGAGCAAAAAGACCGTTGCAACACGGGGGAAATCCACACGAACCACGGGAAAAGAGAGAGAGACACGCAAATATACAGCAGGCGTCAAGGCCGAGGCAGAATCTTACTGGCACAGGTTTGAGTTTGCCTCCAACGGGGGGGGGGGGCCTTAAGGTGTCTGGGAATGTAGGTGGACTAACCCCCCTTTGAATCTGTGGCCCGAGCACACACACATACACGAAGATAAAGACAAAGATCCCCCGTATAGCCCTAACAGACTGCAGGGGCAAGTGCTGTTAGCGAGCACATATGAAGGCCGGCACGGAACACGAGGGGGTGGGTGGCAAGCACCACGCCCGACCGCCTTTGTCTCCCCAGTGGCGATGTTTACACACCGCACCAGGTACTCGTTTCAGGCTGAGTCGACCTAGGGGAGGCCCAGGACCGGTTCAGATAATCGTCACTGGTGTTGGCCGTGAGCGGGAATCTAACCCAGGTCTCCTGGTTCATAGCGCAGCGCGCTAGCCGCTACACTACCGCTCCCTATATACACACACATACACACACATACATACACACGCACATACACACACGCACATACACACACGCACATACACACACTTATATACACACATACACACGCACACGCGCGCGGCTGCCTGCAAGTGCCCTCAATTTCTCACCACTCAGCCCCCCAATGCATACAGATGTAGACTCGTACCTCTAGCCGCGCGCCTCCGCTGGTCTCTCTCAATACACACACACGTGTCCCGAGTGTTAATGCCGTGCGTGCACATGTATATCCGTGATTGCGTGTCATAATAAGAGTGCTCAGCCACGCGTGTTTTTTTTTGCTTTGATAGCGTGTGTGGACCCTGCTTGTGCGTGTGTACGCGCGCGTGTGGGTGTGTGCCTGCATTTGTCTCGAGTCTGGCGTAAATTACAGCGGTGTAATGTGCTCTGTTCATTTTGGATAAGGTTTTTTTTATTTGTTGCAAAAGGCGATTGTATAAATTCGGCACGGCACGTACACCCTTATATCGGTGTTATCAGTTGCAGGGGAGGCAGAGTCAAAGCGTCTCCGTGTTCAAATGAGTGGGGGTCAGTGCTCATCTCTGTCGTTAACCCCGTCGGCTGGCCACGAGTGGAAATAGCACTTTCCTTTTATGGGTGCCAGCCACTGTGCCTTCCCACAAAGTGGTACTCTGTTGATGCAGTCGTTACGATGCACCGAGTCAACCCTCCCACTGCTATTTGAACGAAAGCGCGCGTGCGATAGAAACAACGGTGCAAGATTCTTCAATCTCCCCCGCCTCTCTGTTCATTTCACTGCGGCTAAGTCGATCAGCGGGATCGCGTGTGGTGGGGTCGAGTGTGGGCACTCACACCTCTTCCGAGGGATCTGGCTAGCGTTGAGGAGTAGACCAAACGTGCGCTACGGAGTGGCTCTCAATTCCTTCCGCTGGTGCAAGTCTCTCCACCTGCGGTCATGAAATCACGACGCTGCGCACGTCCATTTTTTGATTGGTGGGAGAGGGCCGTGTCACTGCACCACAAGATCCCCATACAGAGCAGGGGAGGGTCTGTATGGGGGTTCGATCCCGACCCTGACGCCTGTATATTTGGAGTTTGCGTGTTTTCCTCGTGGTCGCGTGGATTTTTCTCCGGGTCCTCCGGATTTTCCGTCCACGTTTAGAATCAACGTCCGTTAAAAGTGGTTGCCTGCTAAAAATTGTTACGTGATGAGCCACTTTGTTAAGCTATCATTTGTGGCCAGGTCGCTTCTGAAAAAGAGCCGTATAGATCAGTGGGCCTTTCCTGGTAAAATAGTTGAGTGCAGTTTTAGAACAAGAGAAGGTGACACAGATATTCCACAATCAGAAGCCCGAACAGAGAGCTCATGGATTGAGGGAAGGGAAGAAAATTTGGCTCACTGTGATACGCGATAATCTCACGTTATCACAGAACGGCATAAATCCCGTTACAGAACTGAAGAATCAGTGAGCCAGGCCTGCTTAGTGGTTTCTTTACCTTTCCTAGACTTTGCGTCCCTGTCATGTTTTTGTGATGTTGTAATTTTCTGACCCGCCCCTACTGGACATCTGTGAAAAAGAGCTTAATAGCTCATCGGATTCCTCCAGTCTAAACAAATAGTCTGAATTAATGGTCGTGAACTTCCAGATACAATAGAAAATGATCTAATTGAACGCAAAATGACGTAATATATTATCTACAATGCCACCAATTATTATATCGTGTTACTTCTTGGCGTATGTCATTTTGCGTCAGATTAGGACCCGTATGTTAAAGAGACGGTCCTTGTCTATGACATCTGACACTTTACCACAATTGATTCGAGCAAGCCTGACTGAACTGATGAGACACTGAGTGTCGAAGCTGGTCTAGAGTCTACACAACACGAGGTGCACTTTCCTCCCAGCTCTGCTAAGCGATTGTCACGTGATAGTCAAACCAATAGTCTTTTTTAGTAATTCTCAGAACTGGAATTCAGCCAAATCAAGTACAAAACAAATATCGTGATGAATGTGTTTTTTGTCTAAAGCCCTTGGTACCTAGGCCAATACCAATCAACTCGCTACACTTGCCAACTTTTTTATGCATGGGTACTTGCCAAGATTTTAACTCAGGATCTCAGTAATGTTAGCTCAGCACCCTTACCTCTTAGCCACCCGGTCACCTCGTTTTCTGTGGGCCACGTTGTTCAAAGGTAGAGCAATTGGAACATGCATGTATGCTGAACTTCTTTCGAAGCGTATGCAACCAACCGCGCTAAACGGAAGCGCATGGAAGGACAACGAACTCGAAGAGACGTAACTGAAAGCGCGCGATGCGGTGCCCGTCTTTGTTTGATGGCGAGCCATAAGCTGCTGCCGCCGCCGCCGCCGCCGCCGCCGCCGCCGCCGCCGCCGCCGCCGCCGCCGCCGCCGCCGCCGCCGCCGCCGCCGCCGCCGCTGCTGCGAGGATGACCAGAGTTCACGCTACGGTGCATGCTCCGGAACATGTGAATGGCTGTCTACAAAAATGGAGCTTCGTTGTGAGCACTGAGACCCTGTGTGTTTGCAAATGAATATTAATTGCACTGTTGTCATTAAGGTGATATGGTTTCGTCGTTTAGGGCTTGCGCTATTGAGTTGTGTACTACTGTGTTATCCGGAGTTGGGGACTAGTTGTGTAGTGGTTAGCGCACTACACTATGAACCCGGCGACCAGAGTTCGATTCCCAATTATAACCAACAACAGTGGCGAAGATGTGTACCGGTTCTAGGACTCCCCAAGGTTGATTTAGCATTAAATGAGTATTTGGTGCAGTGTGTAAACATCAGCACTGGGGAGACAGTTTATTTTTAAATTTGGTTTTAATCACAAATTATGTTCTGAAATGTGTGTGGGACAACTTTGATTCGTGAAGAAAATGAACGGGTAAATTATGTCATCGAATATTACCGATGATCGGTTCCCAGATATGAAAGCAAGGTGGCTCAAGCTGACGTGATTTTCCCTGATACATTTTTGCGTTTCCCCATTAGTTGCGGCAGACAGCATAACCCACTTGAGCGAGTGAGCGCGTACAGGAAACTGTTCTCAGGTTTGCTTACTCATTATTTTGTCATTATCTCCTCTCCCATGGATAAGCCTTCAGTGTCATTTTTTTGTTGATTAATAAACAGTTTTTTGACATTGCCACGACCGCTCGTGAATTCCTGCTATTCCCAATTGCCAGAGGGATCCTTGCTTTAACTATCATCTCCAGTAACTGCATCATAAAAAAAAATCATATTTTTTTTTGTTCCCAAGGACATCCGCAACTGAATCTTAAGACTCGTTTGTTTCAAGGCCCCTTATTCATGGTGATCGTCTTACACAGACCAGTGTCCTCCAGAGGATTGTGGAATATTCACCACCACCGAATTAGAACTGCCAACAAAAAAAGAGCGCTGGCAAAATGTGGCACACTTTAACTATAAAAAAAGGAATGACTTCACCTTTATTAATTCATTTTAGTAGTTTACAATTAAGATTACAAATCAAATAAAATCATTATATGAACCCGCGACTCCTAATGTGAGGGGCAAAGCAAACCCCTGCCCCCCTGCCCTCTTGCCCCCACCAAATATAGAAGTCAAACTCCGCCTATGATTAACTTTTAAAATATGTGCCTCATATTTGGGTTCACATCCGGGGATGTCCTTACGGCCACTGAGGCTCCGATTAATGCAGGTATGTGGCATTTGACAGAAAATGCGCAAGAACAATTTTTCAAATATCCTAAAGGTCTTGGACCAGTGATATTTTAAATATATATGTTCCTGCAATATTTCTGGGTCATTAACCCCCTTTGATTGGATAGAATGACATCATATGGGTTTAATGGCATTGGCTCGGGAAATGTCTCCGTAAAAAGATGATTAAAATGGTGGGCAGTTTCTGTGTTGCTAAGCTTCTGTACGGTGGCTGAATAATTTCTTATCTTTGTATCTCTGTCTCGATGTATCCCCCTATTTCTCTTTGGTCTCCCTAGCTAAAGATACATGTTGTATCAAAGGGCCCTCATCTAATTCACTACGTTTATTATCATGATCACAATAAGCTAAGAATTCCTGATCAAGGTTGAACAGACCTTTAGTTTACTTGGGGTAGTTTACACGTTTTTAAAATCAACAATGCCTTGGTTGATCTTGTTTGGTTTTCACAACGCAGAGTAGTCTTCACCATTAACATCAGCCTCGGTCAAACCCACTGCTGAATGCAGGCCTTCCAAATCCGCCACCACCTCTCTCGACCCTGTGATGTAATGATCCACCAAGAACCTGAAAAATCAAATAGATTTCATCGCTCCCTCTCCTCGGTTGATGTCCTTTCAGACGCGTTACATTCCTTGCCTTGTGTAAGCCGAAATAACCGACCGAGAAATATCCTCCATTTTCGATTGAGTTATCTTAACCGAGAGAGCATGGGAGGAGATGTGTCTCTTTGGGTGACCTTATTCACGGTTGGGTCCGAATGAGCTCGAATCCGTTGCTTAGATCCCGGGCACATCGAGCGAGCACCTTGCGCTTGGGGCATCGAGGCAAGAGAGACGGTGAGGGGGGTGGAGAAATTGGATTTGGTCCATCCCACCTCTCCGGGTGCGGCGGTCGAAACAACGGCGCAAGTTTCTTTATTATGCCCGGTCTCTCTCCTTCCAAACAGCAGCACGTATGGATCCACTCAAAGTCGATGGGCAGGTCGTGCCCGTGGTGGGGGTAGAGTGTGGGTACTCCCACACTTATTTCAAGCCGTCTACCCAACGTGGAAGAGTAGGCCAAAATACCTAGCCCAGTGGGAACTCTTTTTGGCGGGGCTGCACTTTTACCCCGTTACCTCACCTGGGCTTGGGGGTTCCCAGCAGGGCAGGTGGTCGCCGATGAGTCAGATGCCTTCTATGACCTCCTGTCACAGGTGCTAGCTAAAGTGGCCCATCTGGAAAATGTCATCTTGTTGGGTGACTTCAATGCCCGAGTTGGTAATGATGCTGGCACCTGGTCTGGAGTAATTGGAAGGTATGGGCCAGATCAGCTCAATAACAACGGCGGGAGGCTGCTAGATATTTGTGCAGGCCATGGGCTTGTAATTACCAACACGCTGTTCCGGCATTGGTGCATTCACACGAACATTATGGATGCATGCCGGGTTCAAGCAAGAACATCTGCTGGACTACGTAGTGACGGAACAGAGGATACGGGCCCATATCCTTAACACCAGAACCTACCGTGGAGCTGATCTGCCCACTGACCATCGACTTCTCATCTGTAAGATGCGCCTGCTCTTCTTCCACTCCAGTGGTGCATACACCCAGGACCCCATTTAAACCCTTAGTGGCATAGTCTCAGCTAGCTGATAAAAGTTGCAAGCGAGAATTTCATCATCGCTTGTGGCTGGAGTAGGCATCGCCCAGAGGTGTGGACTCGAGTCATGTGACTTGGACTCGAGTCAGACTCGAGTCATGAATTTGATGACTTGCGACTCGACTTGGACTTGCATAACAATGACTTTGTCCCACCTATGAGATGTGGACTCGAGTCATGTGACTTGGACTCGAGTCAGACTCGAGTCATGAATTTGATGACTTGCGACTCGACTTGGACTTGCATAACAATGACTTTGTCCCACCTCTGGCATCGCCCCCCACTCCTCCTGATGGCGAGGGGAAATGGGCCAGGTTTTTGGACCGTGGCTCATGCATCTGCAATGGCTGATTTGGGTACACGGTCCAGACCTCCCCAGAGACCCTGGCTGACAGAGGAGGTGTTCATGGTGGCTGAGAAAAAGCGACAGGCCCACTCTCATCGTCTACAGCATCCCACGTCAGAGAATGAGGAGGTTTACCGCAGCCTTCGCTCGGAGGTTCGGAGAGCCATGAGGCACTGCAAAGATGGTTGGTGGTGACGGGTTGCTGAGGAGATGGAGTCTGCCTCAATGGCCCGTGATCACAAATCGCTCTTTAACTCCATCAAAAAAGTAACCTGCAGCACTACACATATTACCATTATTAGGGGGAAGAATGGTGATCCAATCTCCGACTTCCAGGAACAGGTTTGCAGATTTGCTGAGCATTTGTGTGAGGTCCTGGAGAGGGGAAATCCCTCAGCCTTGAAAACATCGTGGGTCAAAGTGGGGATGACCCTGCTGAGGCTGCGGTGCCTCAAATATTGCAAGAAGAAGTCACCCCCTGTGAGTGGCTGGTTGTGTTGCCATCTGTTGAGGAAGTACTGAAGACAATCCAGAGCCTGAGACCAGGAAAGGCACCGGCCAGAGATGATCTCCCAAGTGAAATGCTGAGGGAGGGTAGCATTTGTGCACAGACTGCCCTAGATGACATCATAACAACAGTCTGGACCACTGGACGGGTTCTCTAGGATTGGAAGGAAGCCCTGTGGTCCCCCTCTTTAAGAAGGGGGGCCACACAGACTGTAACAACTATCGGGGCATCTCACTCCTCTGTGTGCCGGGAAAGGTCCTGGCAAGGATTATTCAACATCGCCTTGCCAGGCACGCTGAGGAGAGGCTTGTGGAGCCCCAATGTGGTTTCAGGAAGGGGCAGTCCTGCACAGATGCCATATTCTCTGTCCATCTGCTACAGCAGAGGTGTAGGGAATTCCAACAACACCTACATCTCTGCTTTATTGACCTGGTCAAGGCTTATGATACCATCAGTAGGTCTGGGCTCTGGGTTGTTTTTCATGCTTTCGGAGTCCCTGACCCTCTGTTCACGTTCAATAAAGGACCTTCATTATGGCGAGAGGGCCCAAGTAACATTACGTGGCCGGGAGTCGGAGCCATTCCCTGTTCACTTTGGTGTGCGACAAGGATGTCCTCTGGCTCCCACATTATTTAACATCTATTTCGACCACATAATTCGTGAAGCCTTCAATAGCTGTACCGGAGGAATTTCTATCTAGTACAGATGTAGTGGTGATACGCGCTGGGGTAGGGATCGGGTGCCAGCGCGTAGTGATTGGCTGTGTGCCGGTGACGCGCTTGAGAGGGAGTGATCGGGTGGCAGCGCGGCGTGATTGGTTGACGAGTGGAAACACGCGCTGGGGGAAAACGGATCGTAGAGATAGCGCGTCGTGATTGGTTAGCTAAGGAGCGATGCTCACGTCGAGGTCCGCATCCGCTCCGTCTCCCGTGAGGAGGGACTATATAAGGTGATGCACACAGGCGTACAGGGAGAGTGTAACCAGCGAAGACTGAAGACGGAGAGGAAGAGATAGGGCCCTGTGGTACCCAGTCCCGCTGTCCTGTGGGGACCGGGACTCTGTGTAACCCAGAGGCGGAGTGTAGGGTGAGCATGCAGTGTGAGCATGCAGTGTGTGTAGCCAGAGGCATAGGGTCTACACGAGACGAGTGATGCGTGTGTAGCCAGAGGCATAGGGTCTACACGAGACGAGTGATGCGTGTGTAGCCAGAGGCATAGAGTCTACACGAGCTAAGTGAAGAGTGTAGCCAGAGGCATAGAGTCTACACGAGCTAAGTGAAGAGTGTAGCCAGAGGCATAGAGTCTACACGAGCTAAGTGAAGAGTGTAGCCAGAGGCATAGAGTCTACACGAGCTAAGTGAAGTGTGCAGTCAGAGGAATAGAGGTCACACGTTGTATCGTGACAGTAGTCCAAAGAATAGAGACCACACGTTGTATCGTGACAAGTCAAGATTTAATAAAAAGTGTGTTACCCGTCAAGGAGTTTCCTGCCGTCATTTCCAATACTTCAACTGGCGTCAGAAGTGAAACAGTCTTCCAAGCATGGATACAAGGAAGACCAGTCGGACCCACGGGATTGACCGCGAGGATAACCTTGACGACTCGGGCCAGCTGCCATCGGGGGGTGAGGACGAAGAATGGCCCACGTTGCAGGATCCGCCGACGGCGCCGGGCGAGCGACTGGGGACCGATGCCGTGCTCCGCGAGGCACACTCCCGTCTGGTGGAGCTGCTGCTCGCCGCCGCGTCCATCCTGGCGGAAATCAGCTCGTCGGCAGGAGCGGGGACGGCGGCGGACATTCTACAGGGTCGCCCCGCAGATTCCCGCCAAAATGACTTGGCCATTCCCGCCATTTCATCTGAGCCGACTTTTGGCGGGAACGGCGACCGCCACGTGGCGGCGGTTCTCCAAGCGCGCCCGCTTACGTCATCAACGCGCGCTGCGGACCGCCATCAGACACCCGCCACTGGGGCCGCCATCTTACACACCGACGGGGCGGCGGAAAGGAACCACGAGGCAGAAGACGACTTCATTTTTCAACAGCGCCTTCCCGCATTGTCAGCCTTCAAGGCGGAAGGCGGGGACTGGGGCCAATTTCAGCGCAGGTTTTTGGCGCATCAGGAGATGTCCGCCTGGTCCGACGCTACGGCGCTGCGGGCACTGCCTGCCATGTTGGACGACAACGCGCTCGCGGCCTTCATGTCCGCACGGAGGTCGGACCGCTCCACGCTTAAGGCAGCGCTGGGTCTCATGGCCAAGGTCTACGGACCTCCCTCGGCGTGTCGCCATTACTTTTTATGCAAGGCGGAAGGCGGACACGGAGACCGCGCTCGCCTATCGCACGGCGTTGCTGGCTCTCGCCGATGCCGCATTCCCTCGTATGGACGAGGAGGGTCAAGATGCGATGGTTTTGGAGCAGCTGCTTCAGTTGGCGCAGGACCTGGGGGTCCCCATCAACACGGCCGACGAGATCGATATTTCTTCCTTGCGGGTCGCTACGAGTATACAAGCGCACGAGGTCCTTCAACGCAAACAGGGGGTCGTCTGCAACGCTGCCGTGGCCTCAGCTCCCGGTCCGGTGATCACCGAACCCCAAGTCGTCAGCCCACGAGAGGAGGCGTTCACCGCGGGACGACCAGGGGACTGGAGGTCGGGGGGCCGTTCGCCTCTGCGATCGGCCCGCAAGCTGGAGCAACCGAGATCTCCGACGACCCTCATCACGTGTTATAACTGCGGCCTCCGGGGCCACGTGGCGTCCGGTTGCCGCGCTCCACGTCAGCGCGCCATGGGATCTCGGCTGGACGACGACCAAGGCCCCAAGTCATCTCTACGAACCCCGGCAAGTTGCGGCACCTCACATGCTCGGCCTACATACTCGACACGCATGGGCCGTCGCGGTGCGGCGGAGGAGGGCCGGTTAGGGTTCGGGGATTCGGTTCGGCGAGGGGGGTTCGGCCGGGACCGGGGAGACATTGAATGGTCGGAGTTGGGGCACAGAATTGTGGCTGCTTCAGCGGGTTCATCCGTCGTTACGGGATCTATTGATGGGGTCGAGGTCAGGGTGTTAGTGGACACGGGGGCGTCGGCGACTATTATATCGGACCTCATTTACAACATTCTCCCCGTCCAATGCCGTCCGCTGCTCCCAGTGGATGTGCCATTTTACGCCGCTAATGGGGGATCGTTGGGCATTATCGGTCAGATTAGGGCGTCCATTTGCATTGGAGATATCAAATTGTCGGGACCCGTTTTCGTTTCGTCTTCTTTGGCGGTTCCTTGTCTATTGGGCACTGATTTTTTGGCTAAAATGCCCATTAAAATTCTCATCAATCAGCGTTGCATTGAACTACCATCGGGTCGCCGTATTTCATTTTTGACGAACCCTACTGAAATTCGGACGGCGTGCGCTACGATACAAGCGTTGGCGACACAGACCGTGCACGTGCCCCCGGGTTCACAGATGTTAATTCCCCTCCGGTTGCGGAAACCATGGGTGGGGGGGACTTCGGAACAAGGCATGCTTTTGGGTCCTTCTAACAGGGCTGTCGGGTGGGTCGATTTGTCGGTGGCTCACACTTTGGTTCGGGCTGACAAGGATCCGTTTGTGATGGTTTTAAACGCTGGGTCGCGGCCAGCCGTCATTCAGCAGGGCACCGTGCTGGCTCACGCGGCACGGGTCCCTGCGGATGAGCGGCTGGTTGCGCAGGTTGATCCGAGCCCCACGCAGAACATTGAACTGAGGGAGGACCTTGAATGGGTCCATTCGCTGTGCGCGGACTCGGACGATTTGTCAGCGGTACAGTTGGGTGCGCTGCGCGAGTTGCTAATGGAATTTTCTGATGTGTTCAGTAAACATAAGTATGACATTGGGTGCACGGATTTGTTACGCCACTACATTGACACGGGCGATGCGGCACCGGTCAGGCTAAATCCCTTCCGACTGAGTCCTGCTGAGAAGGAACATGTTCAGTCGGCCGTTAACGATATGCTAGAAGCCGACATTATTTCGCCTTCCTCCAGTCCTTGGGGAGCACCTATTGTGCTGGTTAAGAAGCAGGACGGGTCCTTGCGATTTTGCGTAGATTTCCGTCGCCTGAATAAGATCTCTGTGGCTGACGCGTATCCGCTCCCCAGGATGGACGAGTCCCTCGATGCATTGTCTGGTGCGCGATATTTTTCGACTCTTGATTTATTATCGGGATTCTGGCAGTTGCCACTCGACGAAGAGTCTAAACCTAAGACAGCATTTCGGACTCCAGGGGGCCTGTTCCAGTTTAACCGGTTACCCATGGGACTTCACTCCTCTCCAGCGACGTTTCAGCGCCTTATGGAGTTGGTTTTGTCGGGCTTGCAATGGGATACGTGCTTGATTTACCTTGACGATGTCATTGTTTTCAGTAAAACATTTGAGGAACACCTCCAGCGATTGAGAGGGGTGTTCTTACGAATGCGATTGGCTAAGTTAAAATTTAAACCGGCCAAATGCCACCTTTTTCGTAAGTCCGTTAGATACTTGGGTCACATTGTCGACTCTTCGGGGATCTCTACCGATCCCGCGAAGACGGACTGTGTCAGTTCATGGCCGACAGCCACGTCAGTTTCGGACGTGCGCAGTTTCATCGGTTTTGCTTCGTATTACCGCCGATTCGTTGAGCACTTCGCCACTATTGCAAAACCCTTGCACGCTCCAACGGCGAAAGGAGTGAAGTTCCGATGGGGACCGGAGGAGGAGGCCGCGTTCTGCTCCCTCCGGGACGCCTTGGTGGGTGCCCCACCCTTGCGCTATCCGGATTTTGCGAGTCCCTTCTTGCTAGATACGGATGCTAGCAACACGGGCATTGGGGGGGTGTAATCCCAAGTCGTTGGGGGAGTCGAAAGGGTGGTCGCTTATGGTAGCAGGGTGTTGTCTCCGGCGGAGCAGCGCTACTGCGTCACCCGTCGCGAACTGCTTGCCATTGTTTTTTTTGTACAACAGTTCAGACCGTATCTCTATGGTCGTCACTTTACGGTCCGGACGGACCACGCGGCGCTACAGTATTCATTGAGGGTCGCCCAACCCTCGGGCCAATTGTCACGGTGGTTGGAAGTCCTCCAGGACTATCAGTTCACGACTACATACCGTAAGGGGTTGCGACACACAAATGCCGATGCCCTGTCGCGATTGTTGCCTTGTCAGAAATGTGCGTGTCTATCGGGATCGGCGCGCTGTAAACCGCCGGTTGTGGAAGATATGGGGGCATTGGCTGCGACCGCGGGCGCACCAATCGGGGATGTCCCCGCTACCTCTCAGGGTCAGGACTCGCTGCTCTCACTGTCGCTTAGTGAGTGGGGCCGTCTCCAAATGGCGGACAGCTCCCTGCTAGCATTGCGCCGCAGGGTGGGGGGTCCCAAAGAGGACCAGGAGCGAACTGGCTCCTACGTACTTAAACAAGGCATGTTAATGAGATGGGACAGTTTGTCCCGGCGGCATGCACTTGTGGTGCCTTCCGCTGTGAGGGGGGAAGTTGTTTTGGCCGCACACGAACGCCTCTTGCATTTGGGAGTAAACAAAACGCTTGCCCTGCTTCAGCGTGACTATTATTGGCCGGGGATGGGGAGTGACGTGGTGAATATTCTGAAGGGATGCGTTGAGTGCGCCAGGCGAAAACCACCGCCCGTGGCAGCTAACCCACCGCTGCAATCTATTCAAGTCTCGCGCACTAACGAGCTCGTTGCGCTCGATATTCTGGGGCCCTTTCCAGTCACGCCTAGGGGTAATAAGTACCTGTTGGTGGGGGTCGAATATTTTACCCGGTGGCCTATGGCGTGGCCACTCGCCAACCAGTCGGCGGCGGCTGTGACGGACGCCTTTGTCCAGGGCTACGTCCTGGACAAGGGGGCTCCCGAACGCTTGCTGACCGACCAAGGGAAACATTTTTCAAGTAAATTGCTGCAAGAGGTGTGCGATCTGTTGGGTACTAAGAAGGTGCGTACCTCCCCGTACCACCCGCAGACGGACGGGATGGTGGAGAGACTCTACAAGACTTTGACTTCTATGCTGTGCCAGCAGGTGTGTGAGGCACATGTTGATTGGGACCTGCAGGTCCCGGGGGTCCTCGCCGCGTATAGAATGGCCCCCCATGCAGCGACGGGATTTTCCCCGTTCTATCTGATGTATGGTCGGGAAGCCGACCCGCCCATGGAAACGCAGCTTGGCCTGTCCGCACCACGAACTAATTCAAAATTGGCAGAACATATTAAATTTAATATTCATAAGCTGACAGAGGCAAGGGAGGCCGCACGGCTTAATTCGCGGGCTCGCCAAATTGCAAACGAGCGGTTGCGTGCACGGAAGGTGTCCGTGCACGACTGGAAACCAGGTGACAGGGCCTGGCTGCATTGCCCTCAGGCACCGTTGGCTACGTCGCCTAAATTGTTGAAGCCATGGCGGGGACCCGTGGAGGTCGTGCGTGTTGCACGCCCCCAGTGCGTTCAGATAAAATGGGGAAAGCGACGATGGTACGTCCACCCCTCCCGACTGAAACCGTTCTCGCCTCCATATGGCCTCCCCTTGTGTCGTGAGGGCCGAGCATGTGACGTGACCGACGACCCAAAGGGGGAAATGTCTCTGCCTGATCCTCACATGTTTCCGCCTGATCTCCTCCCAGGTGTCTCGGAACTGACAGCTGCCGACCACCGGCGGCCGGATCTTCGCGGCGGGGCCGGTCCTTTCAGGGCCGATCCGCGCCGTCTAGAGCAGCCGGAGCCACCGGACGGTCGTCAGCGTCCCGTCCCATATGACGGACCGGCCAGACGGACTCGCGCCAGGTCGCGCTACTTTTTATGACCTACCATGTGAGGAGTCGAGGAAGCTGGAGTGCCTCGTCACTGCGTTTAGTCACGGAGACGCTGGGCGCGTTCATTTTCTGGAAATCGCTTTTATTGTGTTGTTCGTCGGGCTGTACATAGCTTCTTATCGAGGTGTTGTGTGTGTTGTTGTTGACTTTTCTGGTGTTAGTTGTCAATTTGTACATAGGTTGCTGTTGTGTTGTTGTTGTTGCGTTACGGGGCACACTGGGGGGTGGGGTTTTTGTTGTGTTAACGTTGTGTTGTGTTGGTGGTTAGCAGCCGGGCCGGCTGCGAGCTATGTGGGAGGGGGAGATGTAGTGGTGATACGCGCTGGGGTAGGGATCGGGTGCCAGCGCGTAGTGATTGGCTGTGTGCCGGTGACGCGCTTGAGAGGGAGTGATCGGGTGGCAGCGCGGCGTGATTGGTTGACGAGTGGAAACACGCGCTGGGGGAAAACGGATCGTAGAGATAGCGCGTCGTGATTGGTTAGCTAAGGAGCGATGCTCACGTCGAGGTCCGCATCCGCTCCGTCTCCCGTGAGGAGGGACTATATAAGGTGATGCACACAGGCGTACAGGGAGAGTGTAACCAGCGAAGACTGAAGACGGAGAGGAAGAGATAGGGCCCTGTGGTACCCAGTCCCGCTGTCCTGTGGGGACCGGGACTCTGTGTAACCCAGAGGCGGAGTGTAGGGTGAGCATGCAGTGTGAGCATGCAGTGTGTGTAGCCAGAGGCATAGGGTCTACACGAGACGAGTGATGCGTGTGTAGCCAGAGGCATAGGGTCTACACGAGACGAGTGATGCGTGTGTAGCCAGAGGCATAGAGTCTACACGAGCTAAGTGAAGAGTGTAGCCAGAGGCATAGAGTCTACACGAGCTAAGTGAAGAGTGTAGCCAGAGGCATAGAGTCTACACGAGCTAAGTGAAGAGTGTAGCCAGAGGCATAGAGTCTACACGAGCTAAGTGAAGTGTGCAGTCAGAGGAATAGAGGTCACACGTTGTATCGTGACAGTAGTCCGAAGAATAGAGATCACACGTTGTATCGTGACAAGTCAAGATTTTATAAAAAAGTGTGTTACCCGTCAAGGAGTTTCCTGCCGTCATTTCCAATACTTCACAGATACAATGGGAGGCTGATCGATGCCCGGGTGCGGTCAAGGGATGGCTCCCTATTGCTCAACCATGTTATGTTTACCGTTGATCTGGTAATTGCTGCTCACTCAGAGGAGGAGTTGGAGGTGCTGCTGCTGAACCTGGAGCTTGCCACCAAGAGGTGGGGACTTACCATCAGCCCCACCAAAACTAAGCACCTGCCTGGGTATTTGTACCATCGGACACTCCACTCCCTCAACTCCCAATTGGTGATAGGGCAATTGTTGAGAGAGTGGAGAGTTTCTCATACCTGGGCAGTGTGCTCATTACCGGCTCCGGTTTGACAGCAGAGGTCTCACTCCGAATCAGTCGAGCAGCATTATCTTTTCATCAGTTGCATAACGCTGTGTGGAAGCTACCTGGTCTGTTGCTCAGCACGAAGCTTCAGGTCATCTCGGCCACGGTTATTCCCTCCCTTCTCTACGCTTACGAAACGTGGACCCCCCTAATGGAACATTTTCGCCGGTTAGAAACATTTAGGCTGGTCTGCCTACGATCCATCCTGGGTTTAACCAGGCTGGATTGTGTGAGGAGCTCACATATCTTTGAAAGATGTGGACAAAGTCCCATAGGTGAGCTCCTTCGGCAGGCAAGGCTGCGTTGGCTGGGTCATGTAGCCCGCATGCCCAGCCACCGCATGCCTAAACAGCTTTTGTTCAGCCGGATCGAGGGGGCTAAACAGGCGCAGTACGGGCTAGAGAAGAGATGGAGTGATGTGGTACAGGAGGATGTGGAGCTGAGTGGACTTGCCGATGACTGGTACCAGCGGTGTCAAGATCGGCCTCTTTGGAGAAGGCTCGTGAAGTACGCCGGCACGCTGCTACTGAGCAGTTGGAGGCAGTCGCCCTCCAGCAACAGCGGAGGGGGGAGGAGCGACGCTCACAACACGTCAGGTTTGCACAGTAGGGGGCACAGGTGGTGCATCAGTCAGTAGTCATCTCAGTCATCTCAGTCAGTCGACCCGTGGCACTTTGGTCTGCCCCGTGACCTCCTGCTAGCGGGCGTTCGACACTTTACGCGGCCTCAACGTGCACATAGCCTGGCACAAGCGTCGTGGTGACGTCACCGCCACTTAGTGGCGAATGGCGGTTGTTGTTGTGTCTGTGTGTGTGTTTGTGTGTGTGTCTGTGTGCGCCGCTAACCCCCCACGCCCCACTCCGGCCTTTTGTCGGCGTGCACATTGGGAGCGTGCGGAAATAATCGCCACCTTTCCGGGAGGGGTGGGGGCTCTGAAACAAAGGGAGAAACGAATCAAAGGATTTGCATTATTTGTCGCGATTTAAAACAGAAGGTTTCTAACCTTTGATCGTGACCGAGACAAGATTCCCAACTGCGTTCCTCCCCCCGTCCCCGCCCCCCCCAAAGGATTACAAAGAGCGAGGGCTTTGATCCCGATTAAATTAGCATGCGCCGTTGCTTCAAAGTGAATGCAAAAGAGAGAGTGGTGGAGGGGGGAATTTGGGGTCGCTTTACATTTTCGGTTGCGTCCGATTTTATGCGTATCGGCAGCGCGCGCGTGGTGGGCGATCCCTGGCCGTGTTGACACAGCTGGGCCACTCGTGACCACTCCTCCTCCTCGTTCTTCTCCTTGCACCACCTTGTGCGTGAGGTTTTTTTTCTCCTCCCCGAAATGTTCCCAGCGAGGAGGAGACGTCACGTTCAAGTGTTTTTCTCGCGGGCCGAGGGAGAGGAGGGGAAGGTTCTGAGCGCCCGAGATCCTGGGAGCCCTCCCCGGCGCTCTGCTGGGAAAGCGATGCAAAGGAAACGACTCGCCCCTCGTGATCACGTTATTTGTTTAGCGCTCGTCATCAATAGACATCTTGTTGCCTTCCTCCCTAAACAGGATGGTTGTCAATTCCACCCCCCTCCCCAAACAAAGTGCCACACAGCCTTGTGAGAAAGCACGAAGACGCATCAAGTGCACGCTTCTTCTACACAGCCACACACTCGCGTAGGGAAATGTCTCCCACATTGAAGCATGGACGGCCAAAGGTGAGCGAGAAGCGTTTTTTTGGGAATTGTTCGCCGATATCAACATTTTATCACGAGCGTACAACACTTATACGGAGCATAATGTAAGATTCATCAATTGCAATAACAGGCCAATAAACCCATCCTCCCCCCCCCCCCCCAATTATCGTCATGTTACAGTGAGGGAAAAAAGTTTTTGATCCCCTGCTGATTTTGTACGTTTGCCCACTGACAAAGAAATGATCAGTCTATAATTTTAATGGTAGGTTTATTTGAACAGTGAGAGACAGAAAAACGCATGTCAAAAATGTTATAAATTGATTTGCATTTTAATGAGGGAAATAAGTATTTGACCCCCTCTCAATCAGAAAGATTTCTGGCTCCCAGGGGTCTTTTATACAGGTAACGAGCTGAGATTAGGAGCACTCCCTTTAAGAGTGTGCTCCTAATCTCAGCTTGTTACCTGTATAAAAGACACCTGTTCACAGAAGCAATCAATCAATCAGATTCCAAACTCTCCACCATGGCCAAGACCAAAGAGCTCTCCAAGGATGTCAGGTACAAGATTGTAGACCTACACAAGGCTGGAATGGGCTACAAGACCATCGCCAAGCAGCTTGGTGAGAAGGTGACAACAGTTGGTGCGATTATTCGCAAATGGAAGAAACACAAAAGAACTGTCAATCTCCCTCGGCCTGGGGCTCCATTCAAGATCTCACCTGGTGGAGTTGCAATGATCATGAGAATAGTGAGGAATCAGCCCAGAACTACACGGGAGGATCTTGTCAATGATCTCAAGGCAGCTGGGACCATAGTCACCAAGAAAACAGTTGGTAACACACTACGCCGTGAAGGACTGAAATCCTGCAGCGCCCGCAAGGTCCCCCTGCTCAAGAAAGCACATATACATGCCCGTCTGAAGTTTGCCAATGAACATCTGAATGATTCAGAGGACAACTGGGTGAAAGTGTTGTGGTCAGATGAGACCAAAATGGAGCTCTTTGGCATCAACTCAACTCGCCGTGTTTGGTGGAGGAGGAATGCTGCCTATGACCCCAAGAACACCATCCCCACTGTCAAACATGGAGGTGGAAACATTATGCTTTGGGGGTGTTTTGCTGCTAAGGGGACAGGACAACTTCACCGCATCAAAGGGACGATGGACGGGGGCCATGTACCGTCAAATCTTGGGTGAGAACCTCCTTCCCTCAGCCAGGGCATTGAAAATGGGTCGTGGATGGGTATTCCAGCATGACAATGACCCAAAACACACGGCCAAGGCAACAAAGGAGTGGCTCAAGAAGAAGCACATTAAGGTCCTGGAGTGGCCTAGCCAGTCTCCAGACCTTAATCCTATAGAAAATCTGTGGAGGGAGCTAAAGGTTCGAGTTGCCAAACATCAGCCTCGAAACCTTAATGACTTGGAGAAGATCTGCAAAGAGGAGTGGGACAAAATCCCTCCTGAGATGTGTGCAAAACTGGTGGCCAACTACAAGAATCGTCTGACCTCTGTGATTGCCAACAAGGGTTTTGCCACCAAGTACTAAGTCATGTTTTGCAGAGGGGTCAAATACTTATTTCCCTCATTAAAATGCAAATCAATTTATAAAATTTTTGACATGCGTTTTTCTGGATTTGTTTGTTGTTATTCTGTCTCTCACTGTTCAAATAAACCTACCATTAAAATTATAGACTGATTATTTCTTTGTCAGTGGGAAAACGTACAAAATCAGCAGGGGATCAAATACTTTTTTCCCTCACTGTATGGGGTGGCACGGTGGTAACACGAGAAGTCCCCTGAGCTCGATTCTCATCTTGGGTGCCTTTTCAGCGTTGCATTTATATATATTTCCCCGGTACTCGATGGATTTCCTCCGGGTTTTTTACCTTCCTCCCCTCGCTACTAATACGATGCAATGTTAACAGGTGTTGGCCACCAATGCCACTGCTGAAAAAAAACCCACAACAGCGCAGCACCTGCAAATTACTCACTTTGGACGACACGTGGCAGGACCCTCCTGAAAGAGAGTCTTGAGACTCGGTGAGGCTTTCCGGAGTAAAATTGCACCTGGCCAGAATGTATAAAACATGCATTGGGTAAAACAGGAACTTGGGGATTCACATCTTGGTCAAGGGTCGACAGTAACATCATGCACATGAGTGTGAGATAAAATGGGGATAACTTTGCGGGACACTCAGCCTCGGTCTCGTCCTATGGAGGGACTGGTCAGCTGTCGTGGCGAATTCTGCAGGGGAAATGCTTTCACTTGGATCGGACTCCTCGAGGACTTATCGATTACATGCAATGCTCAAGTCGTTTTGACTGCCCCACGTGGCTATCATAGCACTGGGTGTATGTGTAATAACAGCCATAGAGGGGTCACGTGGGGATTGGCTTGCCGGTCCTGCTTGTAGCCAATAAGGGTTGAGATAGGGACCATGGCCCATGCGTCATCACGACAGGTCATCAGGAGTGATTGGCCTAGCCATTCGGGGCCCCAGCCAATGGGGAGCCGGATGAGGGGCGTGGTCCCGGGATTGACAGGGAACCATCGAGAATGGTCGAAGCTGTCCATGTACGATTGGCTGGGGGAACCACGTGACGAAGGGATTAAGAGCGAGTGGAGGGGAACGATCGTGAGCAGACTGAAACTAACGAGAGCAGGGTCACGCGCGGACGGGGGCTGGGGTTACCACGTGCGCGGTGGGGACTTAGTGCGTGGTCTGTCCTCTCTCCGTTGTCTGCCAGCAACGGAGAGTGAGTGAGCAAAGTGTATTGTGGAGTGGAAATAAAAGGACCGATTCCGAAGCCGTCTCTGGAAAGATTATTACACTGGTGTCAGAAGTAATTCTGCGACTGTTTGGACGATCGTCAAGATGTCTAAACACCTCAGAAAAAAGAACCTGCCCGTGCCTCTGTCGAAGGAAGAGGCCGAGACGGAGGAAGATGAGCTGTTGGGAGCTACAGCCCTGGTGCCGCCGACTGACGACGCTCGCCTCGACGCCTCTCAGCGTCGACCGCGGGAAGATGCGACCACCGCAGGACCGAGAGACGAATGGCGGCTGATGGCGGAGCAGACTGAGTCGTGCTAAGCCTGGTGACCGCGGTGGCGTCCTCACCAGCCGTGGGTCGCCAGATCGCCGATCAGCTGGACGCCGCGGGAAGGGGTCCTGCTATAGAAGCGGGACCCGCCATTGCTCCTGCCACGCGGGAGGACGCCGTCGTCTTGGGTGGGGCGGCTGCGCCGGAGTCGTCGGCCGCCATTTTGGGCGCGCCTGCTACCACGCGGCCGCCGGACGCTAAGTTTAATCTCAAGCGGTGGGACCAGATGGCGGCGTGGACGGGGAAACCCGAGATCGACGGGCCGCCTCTGGGGTGGTCTCCGCGACTGGTTGTCCACTGCTCCGACGACTCGGGCGACGACGACATGCTGGCTGCTGCTGTCCCGCGTAGGATTCCGGGCCGGCGGCTGCGTGACCAGCGGGACGACTACACGGCCCGACCGCGTGCGAGGGCCGGGTCGTCCGACCACCGGCCGACGTCGGCCGCGTGTTTTAAGTGCGGCAGACGGGGCCACTTCGCCCGTGACTGCCGCTGCCGACCTCTGCTGTCGCCTCCTCCGCCAAGGGGACATCCATCTCCTCTACCTGCCGCGGAACAGCAACAACCTCGGGCGAGTCGGCACAAATCGGACACCCGGCAGGTCATGTCACATCACTCAACCACTCGCACTCATTCTTACACTCCTAAGGCCGATTTTACTTCTCCTGCTCCATTGACACGCTCTGCTACACAGTGGAAGAAATTGGCTCGCAGGATTGTGGCTGCGGCGTCGGGCTCGTCGACGGTACGTGGTACCATCGACGGCGTTGACGTCCGTATCTTGGTGGACACTGGCGCATCGGCTACCATCATTTCGGATGTAATTTTTCATTTGTTGTCCATTCCTGCGTCGAGAATACGCAAGGTTAATGATGCGTGTGTTGCCGCCAATGGGGGGAGCATGGGTATCTGCGGACAGGTGGATGTGCGCATCACTATCGGAAATATTACCGCCGCAGGACCTGTGTTAATTTCTCGCTCGCTAGCTGTTCCATGCTTGTTGGGGACGGATTTCTTGCGCCGGATGCCGTTGCGAATACGGGTCGACCAGGACTGTTTGGAAATGCCGGGGGGTCGTAGGATGGCGTTCCTGCCTTCCCTGCTGGCCAAGGCGCCTACAGGTAACGCAGTTACTGCTGTAGTTGCGGCCACGGTGGAAGTTCCATCGGGAGCGCAAATGCTCATTCCGCTACGTTACCGAAAACCGCTTCAAATGGGAAGGGGTGCGAAAGGCGTGCTGTTATCCCCATCGAATTCCGTATCGAAATCCTTTTCTTTGGCGGCGGCACAAACGATTGTGCGCCCAGGTCAGGCACCTTTCATACAGGTCTTGAATGGGGGACCTGATCGCGTTGTTGTTCCGGAGGGATCGGTGCTGGCTCACGCCACTACCGATTTCGCCTCTTGTGAAAAACCGCCGCGCGCTCGGATGCCTGCTGATGGGTCTCCGCATGATCGTTCACAAGAACGCTGGATCGCGGATTTATGCGGAGAGAATTCTTCCTTGTCAAATGAACATAGGAACGCCTTGCGTTCGCTGTTGCTGCAGTACGCTGATGTGTTCAGCAGGAATGATTTGGACCTCGGACGCACATCGCTTTTGTCGCACCATATTGAAACCGGTGCATCGCCACCTGTCTGTATGCACCCTCACCGCATGAGCCCGGCGGAAAGGGAACACGTGCGTGGGGCGGTAGATGAATTGCTGGCGGCGGATATTATCTCGCCATCCAACAGTCCTTGCGGCGCGCCCGTCGTTTTGGTTAAGAAAAAGGATGGTGGTACGAGGTTTTGCGTTGATTTCCGCCGGTTGAACAAAATCTCGGTAGCAGACGCGTACCCCTTACCGAGGATGGATGACTCATTGGATGCTTTATCGGGTGCTAAATTCTTTTCCACCCTTGACCTGTCCTCGGGCTTCTGGCAGCTTCCCCTCGATGACGAGTCAAAACCCAAAACGGCATTCCGCACGCCGCAAGGCCTCTTTGAATTTAATCGGTTGCCGATGGGCCTGAACGCGGCTCCGGCCACGTTTCAGCGGCTCATGGAGTTGGTGTTGGCGGGACTGCAGTGGGAAACGTGCCTCATATATCTAGACGATATAATTGTCTTTAGCCGCACGTTCGAGGAACACCTCCAACGCCTTGAGACAGTTTTTCAAAGAATGCGGGCCGCTGACCTTAAGTTTAAACCGAAGAAATGCCACCTCCTGCAACACTCCGTCCGTTATCTGGGTCATATTGTCAGTTCGGACGGCGTATCCACTGACCCTCTGAAAACCAAGTGTGTACGTGAGTGGCCCACACCCACCTCAGTGGGTGATGTTCGGCGGTTTATTGGATTCGCTTCCTATTATCGCCGCTTCGTTAAGAACTTTGCGACGTTGGCAAAACCATTACACGTTCTGACTGGCAAAAATCAAAGGTTTAAATGGGGGGCGGAGGAAGAAAGTTCCTTTATGGCACTTCGGGACCACCTCGCCACGGCGCCTACGTTAGATTACCCAGATTTTTCACAGCCGTTCATCCTTGATACGGATGCTAGTGATATCGGCATTGGGGCCGTTTTGTCGCAACGTAAGGATGGGGTTGAGAGAGTGGTGGCGTATGGCAGCAGGGTTCTGTCCCCTGCGGAAACGCGATATTGCGTGACAAGGTGGGAACTTTTGGCAATTGTCCATTTTGTTCGATTGTACCGACCGTACCTGTATGGACGGAAATTCCTGGTCCGCACTGATCATGCGGCTTTGCAATATTCCCTCAAATTGGATCAGCCGTCAGGCCAATTGGCCCGGTGGTTGGAATCGTTACAGGAATTTTCCTTCGATATAACGTACCGAAAGGGAGCCCGTCATGCGAACGCTGATGCGCTCTCGAGGCTGCCGCCCGTTCCTCCGTGCACTTGCCTGACGGGCACGCACCGCTGCGCCGCACCGCCCACGTCGCCCTGCCCGGTTATGGGGGCGATAGCGAATGAGGACGACGCAGGGGCGAAAGCGAAAGAGGAGGACCAGCAGGTGTCGGTGGACACCGATGACACCTTACGGCTGCCGCACGCGGTCTGGTTGCGCGAGCAGGAGGCCGATGCCTCGCTGTCTCCACTACGTGAATTGGTTGGGAAACAGAAATCGCAATTGGCGGGCTGGAAGTGGCAGATGTTCCGGGGTAAGTCGGGATTGCTAATGTGTACCAACGGGGTGTCTGACCGACCACGCTTGGTGGTGCCTACTTCGCTGCGCTACGACCTGCTCCGTGCTCTGCACGCTGATAAGTTGATGCACCTTGGCGTCCAAAAGACTGTGGCCGCGATGCAAAAGGATTTTTTCTGGGCCGGTATGACGGCGGACATCAATGATTTTGTCCGCTCGTGCCATGACTGTGCGAAAAGGAAGCCGCCTCGGAGCCGCTATGTACCACCGTTGCGTTCCATTGAAGTGTCCCGTATTAACGAATTAGTGGCTCTCGACATTCTGGGGCCGTTTCCCCCGTCGGCTAGGGGCAATAAATACCTTCTGGTCGGGGTGGAATATTTTTCTCGATGGCCGATGGCCTGGCCTCTGCCCGACCAAACGGCAGCGTCCATCACCGACGCTTTCTTGAACGGGTATGTCATGGACAAGGGGGCACCTGAAAGGCTGCTCACAGATCAAGGCCGGAATTTCTCCTCTAAATTGCTTAGGGAAGTTTGTGACGCGCTAGGTACAAAGAAAGTTCGCACCTCCCCATACCATCCACAAACAGTTGGTATGGTGGAACGATTCAATCGTACCCTTTCCGCTATGTTTTGTCACACGGTCAGTGAAAAGCAAACCGATTGGGACTTGCACATACCAGGCGTTTTGGCGGCATACCGCATGGTTCCGCACACATCCACGGGATACTCACCGTTTTTTTTTTATGTATGGCCGTGAAAATGTTCCACCCATCGATGTGCAACTGGGTACGCCGAGTAAACAACCGTCCCGCTCCCTGCCTGACCACGTGCGTGACTCGCTTGAACGAGTAACGGAAGCGCAAGAGGCTGCCCGGTGTGCGACGGCCCGTGTTCAGGCAAGGAACGAACGGTACGCACGTCGATCGCATACTCGCATGCCTTGGTCAGTGGGAGACCTGGCGTGGCTCCACTGCCCCCAGGTACCAGCGGGCACATCCCCTAAACTGCACAGGCCATGGCGGGGGCCTGTGACGCTCGTAGACGTTCGGAACTCGCAAAGTATCCGCGTTCAATACGACAAACGTCGGTGGTATGTTCATTCCTCGCGACTTAAACCCTATGTTGACGCGCGTGTCGGTCCTTCATCCCCAATAGCTGACCTGCCGGGTTCTGCTGGGCCGACTACGCTGCTGGACACGCCCGTTGATCCCAGGGGGGATTGTGTTGTGCCTCCTGCAGATGAACAGGTTCTGAGGGCTGGGGAAGCCCCCGCTGCCCCCCCTCCAACGGGGCCCGCCCTGGACGTGACCAAGCACCAACAACCGACTTCTTCTTCGAGCCTGCCACCTCCTGTCCATCCGGAAGCAAAGCGACCTTGCGCTGGGAGCGGAGAGGGTCCCGCGTCGCGTACGCGGTCGAAATCTCTTCCGTTTCGTTAACGTTTGATCGTTTCGCTCATTCCCTGTCGTTACCGCGCTGCAGGGGCGCCCTAATGTATGTTGTGGTTTTTTTATTTCTTGTATTATTATGGGTGACTGTTTTAAATGTTGTTAGGCGCGGGAACGCCGGTTCACCCTCAAATTGTTAAACGCACCTTGGTGCCCTAATAAGATGTTGCGGAATTGGTTCTTCACCCTTTTCCCAGCCGAGACGGCTAAATTTTTTCACCGGGGGGGGGGTGATGTAATAACAGCCATAGAGGGTTCACGTGGGGATTGGCTTGCCGGTCCTGCTTGTAGCCAATAAGGGTTGAGATAGGGACCATGGCCCATGCGTCATCACGACAGGTCATCAGGAGTGATTGGCCTAGCCATTCGGGGCCCCAGCCAATGGGGAGCCGGATGAGGGGCGTGGTCCCGGGATTGACAGGGAACCATCGAGAATGGTCGAAGCTGTCCATGTACGATTGGCTGGGGGAACCACGTGACGAAGGGATTAAGAGCGAGTGGAGGGGAACGATCGTGAGCAGACTGGAACTAACGAGAGCAGGGTCACGCGCGGACGGGGGCTGGGGTTGCCACGTGCGCGGTGGGGACTTAGTGCGTGGTCTGTCCTCTCTCCGTTGTCTGCCAGCAACGGAGAGTGAGTGAGCAAAGTGTATTGTGGAGTGGAAATAAAAGGACCGATTCCGAAGCCGTCTCTGGAAAGATTATTACATATGTACTGCAAGTATATCGTCGACACATACAGCTCACATGCCAATGTTTACACGTTTACTATTCCTATTAGTTATTTATTCATCCAGGGTATTATATATTAATGCATCAGTCTTTTTTATGATCCCGACAATTATTTATTCATCGATTGTACTCATTACTAATGCATGTGTTTATACACATTACGGTCTAAATTCAATTAAAACTACCCACACGTGTGATGCGCCGGGCGCGGTGGTAACACGACAGCGTGGGGGGGGGGCACTAACAGCACAACACACGCAAGGCAAAGTGTCAGCTCACATTCCCCCGGTGTCAAAAAATCACCGTGGGAAAAAATATTAAATATTAAAAGTAGGTGGCTTGGTGGTTCAGGGCGCCTAGGGCAGCATCAGAACACTCAGCCTGCACCGCTGCACCCCCTGGGTTCAACCTCGGGTTGTTTAAACGACGACCGGGTAAACCGATAAAACCCGCCGAAGCGTCGTCGATTGCCGGCTGCAACTCGGGGGGGTGGGGGGGGGCTTTTCACGAACGAATGCACCGATTGGCACATGCGAATGTGCAAACCGCGCGGCGGTCGATGTCACCACGCGGTTCGATTCGCCGTCCCTCCTCTCTGCCACCCAAAAAGCGAGGGGGGTGCAATCCGGCGAATGCTTTTATTTGGCTGTTCACGCCGCTGTAGGCGGAGGGGGCCTTCGCTACAGGCAGCGTGGGAGGACCCAGGCGTTGCGGTCGCAGACTCCTGGATGCCAGTCTTCTCCTCGTCCTAACAGCCTCGGCACTATACCCGCTCCACCGAAAGATCTCGTTTGAGCTCCACGTGCAAACTATCGTCACGTCCCGCAATTTTCACACATCTCGTGGCTCTACGACACACTCGACCGCTATTGAATCGTGACATAGCCAGCACGGTGGCGTGCAGCGTAGTTTCTCGACAAGGCTCGATTATTGCAAGTCATTACTTTACAGGACGTCTGGCAAAAAAAACACATTGTCAAGCTACAGCGTGTATCGAATTGTCTGGCACGTGGTCGTGGCGGGTACTGCAAGATCCGACCGTGTCCGTCCGGTGCTCGCCGAGCTGCATTGGCTTCCAGTTGCCGAACGAATACGTTGTAAGATCACGCTCATTACACACGAAGTGCTTTCCACAAATAAACCACAATACCTTGCTGATCCTGTCAAGGAGCATAAACCATCACACGAACTCCGGTCATCCTCAAAGCGGCATCTGGATAGCCATGCGAACAAGGAAGCCTACTGCATCGCACGCATTCAGATGCGCTTTTTGCGGCCGTCTCGAACGCTCTTCCTTCCGACATTAGGAAGCCACTGGAGCTATGCACTTTCAAATCTCGATTGAAAACCCATTTCTTGAGAGCTGCCTTTTTGGGTTTAGTTTGTTGTCCTGCCTCCGATTAGCATGGTTGGCTACGTACGGTGCGAAAGAAGTTAAACATACACCACACCCAATCGGCGTGGAAGAGTAGGCTAAATACACTCTAAAGGGGCTCTCTCTGGAACTCCCTCTAACGGAGGCCCTCTTGCCGGTAGTCGCGTGAGCAAGACATTTGCAGGGCTGCGCCGTAACCTTCCCACGGCATCGTTGCCACAGCCCCTGAATTCCACTACCACACCCATCGTGGGCCCCCACCCCCCCACCCCCGCCCATGATGATATTTAGCCTCAAATGAATCCAGTTTGCTTCACATGTGCCGAGTGGCCGAACAGTCTCTGCAGAGCGGATGGGAGGTCGTGATCCGCGTGCGGGTAAGAGATTCTAAAGTTATGCGTCGATCTGCTCTCGGCTTCCGTGCCTCTGACACAACGTGGTGCACTGCTCTCCGCAGAAAGCCCTGAGTTGAATTGTCTCCCGTGTCACGAAAAAGCAACAACAGCAACAGAAAGACGAGGAATTGGAATGCAATTGGGAGGAAACGAGAGAGAGGGAGAGAGAGCAGAAGGTAAGTGAATTAACACGAATGTAAACCTTCGCAGAGGGGGACCGGCAGCTTCAATTATCCAAATTAAAATGCTGTGACTTCAGCTCGTAATTATATGCCTTTAATTTCTTACTCTGTGGGCATATCACCGCTACCACAAAGCAAATATCGTATTATGATGTAAATTTGCATGGGAGATCAATATTTATGTATTTTTTGTACCTTTATTTTTGCAAGTATATGTGTCACATGTAAAACAATTTGATGCAACCTAATAACACACAAAACCCTCCTTCAATTGAATTGTCACCGTTGACAACATCAGCCATTATCTAGCCACTGCTGGATGAAGGCCACTCTCTCTGCCTGCTGGCGTCATCCCGAACGGTCCTGCCAATGTCTCAACCTGCCTCGTTCTTGCACCTGCACCGATGTCATTGCTTCTTTGTCGTCAAGGAGCATCAACCATCATCACGCGATGAACTCGCAGCAGCAGCGGCTTTAGGCTTGGGCTGGGCATCGAACAAAGGCGGGTACCGCATCGCGCGCTTTCAGACGCGCATCTGCGGCCGTCTGGAACGCTCTTCCTTCCGACATTAGGAAGCCACTGGAGATATGCACTTCATTCCAGATTCTAAAACACATCTCTTTAGAACTGCCTTTTGTGTTTCAGTTTGTTGTCCCCCCCCCCTGCACCGCCGATTAGCACGGACGGTTGCGTACGGAGCGAAAGAAGTTCAACATACATTGCTCCGTCTCCACGGTTTTCGGGCATTCAGTCGCTTTCTCCTTTCGCTGCTTTTTCCTCGGCATCCCTTCACCAAATGTATCCTGCCCCAGCGCCACCGACTATTTTTTTTTACGAGTCAATGAGAGGCGTCTGACCTGCATCCGTTCCCTATTCCAATTGTGATTCCACACTCCGTCTGTTAGAGACAGTGCGAGTGCGTCAAAGTCGCCAATAAAATACAATACATTATTTACAAAACTAGGAGAGCCTAAGCAGGTCTCAATCTATCCCAAAGTAGGGGTCTACTTTGTGATAGTTGACCAATTTCTGAAGAAGAATTCTTACACTCGGAAGGACACGGCTGTGCCTGGAGTTAGCTCATGCGTTGAAGAGGAAAAGACAACTTTTATTGTTGCAGAAACCTGAACGGTCTCCCACAGTCGTCTCACTGCCACACGAGTGGGTGGGGTGGCTCACGGAAGTTTTATCTGCGCAAGATCCACTAATCCGACATCCAGCCTGCTGGATTGTGAAAAAAACAACAAGAACAAAGATTCCCCGTATAGATGTAACAGACTAATAGGCAAGTGCTGTTAGCGAGCACCTATGAAGGCCAGAAAGGTACACGAGGGGGTGAGTAGCCAGCACCACGCCCGACCGCCTTTGTCTCCCCAGTGGCGATGTTTACACACCGCACCAGGTACTAATTTGAGGCTGAGTCGACTTAGGGGAGGCCCAGGACCGGTTCAGATAATCGTCACTGGTGTTGGCCGTGAGCGGGAATCGAACTCGGGCCGCCGGGTTCGTAGCGGAGCGCGCTCTACCGATCCCCACTGGATTATAAACACACACAGACCGCTACGCTGATATTGTTTTCTTATTTAAAGAACATCAAAGGGATCTTGGTTACACATCCTGCTGATGAGGTCATCATTTGTGGCTGTGTTCGGTGGGAACCAGTGTCTAACGGCTCTGTATAGCCGACGATTTCTACCGCCAACGAACTTCCAGTCTGACGGTGGAAGTTCGTGATGGTGCCAAGTCCCTGTAGCTCACAGCTGGGGACTCTACACCGGTGCCTGTGCCAAGTCCCTGTAGCTCACAGCTGGGGACTCTACACCGGTGCCTGTGCCAAGTCCCTGTAGCTCACAGCTGGGGACTCTACACCGGTGCCTGTGCCAAGTCCCTGTAGCTCACAGCTGGGGACTCTACACCGGTGCCTGTGCCAAGTCCCTGTAGCTCACAGCTGGGGACTCTACACCGGTGCCTGTGCCAAGTCCCTGTAGCTCACAGCTGGGGACTCTACACCGGTGCCTGTGCCAAGTCCCTGTAGCTCACAGCTGGGGTTCTCCTCCACCCCCCCCCCTCCCGCACGAAGTGTTCTTGCCCCCAGCACCACTGCACCTTCATTGGTGCCACCAGCGTGGGCCACCAGGGACTGGGTTGGCTGCACAAACCCAGCCGCCTGCGCAAGCCATCGCGAGCGTCGCTCCGCCGATGTTTTTCTGCACTCACCGTGAGCGGTCCACGTGTGGACTTGGCTCTGATGTCGTCTCGCCGCTGGGCTTGTCAGCCGACTCCACCCCCGGCACGCGAGATTGTGTGGCACTCGATTGGCTTCTGCTACTTACGTTGGGGTGGTTTGTGGCGACCTTCAGTGGCCGGGTAACACAGGCGGGGCATGGTCTCGCTTCTGCCCAGAGATGTCCTGGCAGGATGTGGATCGTGCCCAAAGTGTCTCCCTGCTTCATCGAGCATCGGAGTGGCCATCCTTTTCAACGCGCAGCACTGGAGCCAGCGGTGGAAATTCCACATTCACCATGTTATGGCCACTTCTCCATAGGGACGACTGGACATCTGTGAACAAAGAGCTGCATAGCTCATCGGATTCCTCCAGTCTCAATCAAGAATCTGAGGACAACCAATGTTTTCATTGCTCCTTCACTTAAATAACAATGACATTATTTTCACGTCGGACGGAGAGGACCGTGCGTGGAGTAGTGAGCCTTCTGGTTATCGCACCGCGCAATGTACCCGGTGACCCGAGTTCATTTCCCAGGCACAGTTCACAGCAGTGGCGAATGATATCTGAATCGGTCCGCACCCCCCTGTCCATCCAACCAGCCTGGTGAGGTATGGTCAAACGGCCCCAACAACCGGCACGGCATGAGCAGTCTTACATCGAGCGGGGCGGGGGGGGGGGTATTGCCACAGTGTTCAAATTCATTTCCATCGTTCTCTTTTTAATTGGCAGAGATGTTCGTACGCATTTTGCACCGACGGAGGCCGACTCGTCACGGCTTTCGCGACGCCTTCGCATCTCCTCCCCAGCAGCGCGTGAATAATATTGGGTTGGGGTGGGTGGCGCACACTCGTAGTAGGATCATGCGGATTCAAGAGTGCACGCACCTCACGCTTGCATACGGCTGGCATTGATGAGTCGTGCGCTGTTACAAAGACGACGATTGCCTGGGGCAAGTGCTGTTAGCGAGCACCTATGAAGGCTGGAACGGCACGCGAGGTGGTGGGTGGGTGGCCAGCAACCACACCCGGCCGCCTTTGTCTCCCCAGTGGCGATGCTTACACACCGCACCAGGTACTCATTTTTAGGCCGAGTCTACCCAGGTGAGGCCCAGGACCGGTTCAATTAATCATCCCCGGTGTCATGCCGTGAGTGGGAATCGAACTCGGGTGCGCCGGGCTAACCGCTGTGTTGTTCCGCGCACAGCGACTGTGTCACTGCGGCGGAGAGAGACGTTGCGTGAGGATTTGTCGTGGTGGAGGAGATTCACTGATGGACCGTCGTGGTCTCTCTCTCTCTGCGTGCTGGCGATGCACGCAAGCAGCGTCCTGGGGGAAGCAGCTCCGTGTGCCACCTCTCTCTGTGTGGGGCTTGATGCGACACTAAAGGACGGGCCATGACGGAGAGATCGCATTCACTCAGAGGTCAAACACGTGGCGAGGGCTTCGTTAGAAAGGCGGCCGATCAGACGGGGGCTTGTAAAATTGTATCGCCTGACAGCCCTCCCCGTTTCTTTTTTTATTGCCTCTCCATGGCTCTGCCTCCCAATAGCCGTAATATTTATTTACAGCGGTCCGGCTTTTTTCCCAACGGCTCGCGGATGACATACAACAAAACTCTGTGTAAAAAAAGGGTGGCGCATTCCACAAATTGATAGGCCTGATAATCGCAGCCAACGCCTCACAATTGGAATCTTCCAAGTGGAATGTTTTTTTGGGAGGGGGGTGTTGAGGGTGTCTGCATAGAGGTACCAGAGAGAGAGGCATCTTAACGTGCTGATTCTGATTACACCGTAGATGCCTTTTGCATATACATCGTGGGGGAGTGGTGGCGCAGTGGTGAGCGCACTGCACTGTGAATACGGCAGCCTGAGTTGGATTCCTGCCCCGGCTCACATAATTGGCGAGTGATGTCTGAACCGGTCTCGTATCCAGCTCCGCCTCTCTCCCCAGCCGCATTTTTTAATCCCACACTGACCAAGACGGTGAAGTATGGTCACACAACCCATGAAACACACACGATGAAGTATAGTCACACAACCCCTGAAACACACACGGTGTGAACATTTCTTCATCTATTCAGTGGATTGGCATAGGACCGGAAGTTATATATATGTAATGTTGTATATTGCAAGACGCACTTGAATCTTGGACTAGAGCCTTTCATAAACGAAAAAAACACAAAATTGATTAGTTACAATAAAATACCGTTTACCAAAAATAAGTGGATGTTTTTAAAAGAATAAACTATCAGCAAAACAAATGCAATTTGTGACCAAAAAAACTGCCGATGTACCTCCCAAATCGCAGCTACAGGACACTTGCCACAAATTGCCGATTTCACATTTCCCTCCATGCACTGGGCTACATAGACTGAACATGGAGCTACCCCCAGAATGCACTACGCATCGTGACATAGCCACCTGGGCAAAGAGGGCCCTCTCACCTCGTGAGCGGAGGTGAGAGGGGCCCATCGTTTATTTTGCGTCACTAGAGGGCGCTGTGGCTGTGTGCCTGGAAAGCATGTTAGACTAAAACTATTTAATCTATAAACATTTTTTTTCACCCGCTAATGCTCACTGAGCGATAAACACTCTTTTGCAGAAGCAACCTGGTCACAAATGATTGCTCAACGAAAGTGGCTTATCATGTGGAAATGAAAAGCGGCCAAATACTTTCAATGAACGTTTCTAAATGTTGAGGGAAAAACCGGAGGTCCCAGGAGAAAATCCATGCGACCACGGGGAGACCATGCACACTCCAAATATACAGCAGGTGTTCGGGTCGGGATCGAACCCACGACCTCCTGTATACCAGGCGAGGCAGTTAACATCTCCAAGCCACCGTGATGATGATGAGAGAGACACGCAAACTCCAAATATACAGCAGGCGTCAGGGTCGGGATCGAACCCACGACCTCCTGTATACCAGGCGAGGCAGTTAACATCTCCGAGCCACCGTGGCACCCACTTGGCAATTCCAGGGATCTCGGAAGTCCTGGCCATGTTGCTCTAAACCCTAAGCCACCTGGCTTCTTTACATTTGCATAATGTTGAGGTCATATTTACACATTCATGAATCCACCTTAACAACCTTTAAACCCGTCATGTGTGGGTATGCACAACGTTAAAAAACAAGCTTGTTTGTTGATGCTTTGTAAAGACTTCAAGGATGCTCTCATAAAAGTCTCTGGCATGGGTTTGTAAAATATTTAAATGCCACCTGGGTCTAGTAGGGCTATTGTGTTTATAGTCATAATTCAAATATCCTTAATTTCACAACTCTTTGGTGCCTTTTAAACTTGGCTTGTTGACGCATGCGATTTTATATAGATCTACGTCAGATTATTTTTTTACATTTGCAGCCTTTAAAACAATAAATAAATCTTACGTTGCTACGCAGGAGATCGTCATCAGCAGTTGCAGCGAACCAAAGCTGATGGGCACAACCCTAAACTGCATCCGCACAAACCATGGCAGATGCGGATACTTAATGATGATGCACAAATGCAAAATGAAAAAAAAAATTCTCCGGTGGTGTGCGACTGTGGTTCACCCAGAACGGAATGTGGAACATTTAACGGCTCAGCAGGCGGTTATGACAGCCGATACACTCCGCCATTCCCCAAAAAATTATCTGACTCAAACCACCTCGCTGTAGCATTACAGCTGTCGCTCTCCGTCAGCCTCGGCCACGCGCAGAAATATCAGCAGCAGCAGCCATTCTCTCCTCGTGCTGGGTGAAGGCTTCCCCATCACCGTTGTCGCCCTTCACGGCTCTGTAATCGCCGCAGTCCACCACTCTCCCCTGCGCGCAAGCCGTTCTCGTTGCTCCGTTTCCACGGTGGTCGTCTTCTCCATTGCGTTCCGCCCTTTGGCTCCCATTCTATCACCAGTCTCGTCCATCAGCCATCCGCCCCTCCTGGTCACGTTGTCCCACCTTACGCTGCTTACCTCTACGAACGGTCGCACTGATATCAATGCGCCCCTCTTAATGTCTCTCTCATTGAGAGTAATTCCAAGCATGTGTCTCCAATGCCTCCCTGCGCACTCTTCGCTTTTCAGCATGAGAGCGTGATGAAAATGTGGCGTGTGCCCGCACTCAAACGAGCGTGTAGGTGACTCGTGAAAACATCAACTTTGTGGCATTAATGACATAATAATGAGATATCCACGACAGCGTTTCATCTTTGCCGAGTAGCATTGTGGCACGAGTTTAAATCCTGGGTCGATCAGACTGTTGTGGGGGTCTCTAAATTGAGTACCACTTTGTGGTGGTGAAACTGTCTCGTGCCAAAAACCACGACAGCTTCTGCCACGGTTGAATGATGGCCGCTGCCGCTTGGGCTAAGCAGAACCCAAGGCTCGTTTGAGCAGGAAGACACTTGGCCAGTGTTTGCTTGGACTGTTTTCTAATCGATAAGCACCAAACTTTGCACGAGGTTTGGTTCTTGCTGATATTATACACGACTGTTCTGTCCTCATAGCCTGCTGTGCGTTTGTTGAACTTCTTTGGGACCGTAAGAAGGCAACCGTGCTAATCGGAGGTGCGGGTGAAGGACAACAAACGAAACAACATATGTATTTTGAACTTATTTCGCACCGTACACGGCCAACCGTGCTAATCGGAGGTGCAGGAGGACAACAAACTTAAACGCAAAAAGCAGTTTTAAGGAAATTAGTTTTCGGTCTAAATTTAAAAATGCATAGCTCCCAGTGGCTTTCTGTCGGAAGGAAGATTGTTCCAGACGGTCGCGGAAGCGCATCCAAAAGTGCGCGATGCTGTGACCATCTTTTGTTCAATGGCGAGCCAAAAGCCGCTGCGTGTGATGATTTATGTTCATTGGTGAGATCAGCAAGGTACTGTGGCTCATTTGCGGCCATCACTCTGTAAGTAATAAACGCGACCTGGACTCAATCCCACCTATCTTCTAAATCTCGTTCAGACTCTCTCTATGTAAGCCTCGGTATTTCCTGCAATACCGCGAGTCGATCGACACATCTGAACGTACCATTTGGCTAAGTGTCTCTAACAACAACAACAATACCTGTAATCACCTCTCGTGTCTGTATCGGTTCACCGAAAGCAGCGACTTCATTCTTGAAAGTTGAGGGTGCCCCCCCCCCCCATTCAAGCAAGGTGAACGAGTCTGCAGCCCCAGAGCCGCTGTTGTAAACGAGCAGATGGACGGGGGGGGGGCCTTTGATTCAACGTCTCGTGACGATGCCACTTGCCAACGGTAACAGTCGGGCGACGGCGGTCGGCCAAAGGGTCGGGTAGGAGCGCGCGTCGCTTTCGACAAGAAGCGTTGGGACACTTTGCCCCCCCCCCTCCGTGCTCTTGCTTGGCCACTGAAGTTGAGGAATGCCACTGGTCCGCCCAACGGTTGAGTGAAGTCATCGCCCGGGTAAACAGCTTCGCCCCCCTCGCTCGCTTTGAGTGCGTTGCCTGCCGGCCTCTGACACAGAGTCAACAAGCTCGCTCGCCCCTCCAAGTCCCGGGGCACATCAAAGTCACGCGTGCCGGTGCACCTTATAGCCCACGATCGTTGCTCTGAAGATTGCTGTAACTCCGTGTGTTTGCCTTCCATAGGTATGGAGAAGGGGGCAAAAAAAAACTAGACAATGCAATGCCCCTAAAAAACACACACACGTGCCTTATTTTTAAATCTTTACGCAGAGAAAGCATCAGCAAGTGTCTCAAGACTGTTTCCGCTTGGATCGCTCGAAACAATTCCGTTCTCGTTGGCCAAGTGTTGTCAAGGTGAAGGCGCAGCCCTGCAATTGCTCGCTCACGCCACTCCAGAGGGAGCTCTGGTGAGCCCCTCTATCGAGAGGGCAATTTGGCCTACTCTTCCTCATGGCCAGTTGTCGTGGAAGAAGTGGGGGGTACGAGCACTTTACCCCACCGCACACCCAAGATCCCGCTCCCATAGCCTTGACAGACTGTTGGGGCAAGTGCTGTTAGCGAGTACCTATGAAGGCCGGGACGGCACACTAGATGGTGGGTGGCCAGCACCACGCCCGGCCGCTTTTGTCTCCCTAGTGGAAATGGTTTTACACATCGCATTAGGTACTAATTTGAGGCTAAGTCGACCTAGGGGAAGCCTAGGACCGGTTCAGATAATCGTCACTGGTGTTGGCCGTGAGTTGAAATCGAACTCGGGTCGTCGGGTTCGTAGCGCAGCTCGCTAACCGCTACACCACCACTCCCCATGCGAGCACCACCATCACACAACCTGCCGATCGACCAACTGTGATGAGCTTTTTTTTATCAAACGAAAGAGCCCATACTTTTGATTGGCTCTCTTTCTACAGAGGATTGAATGTCTTCGAGTGTAGAAGCTGAAGCGGCCATCATCACGTGTTCCTAGTAAGTATATCCCACGTGGGAAACTCAAGGGGCTTGCTGTAGGCGTGATGGGCCTTGGTGAGTGGCATTTTCGCGTTGCAATTTCACGTTAAATGTGTTTGTTGTTGTAAACATTGTAAAGCAATCCCATGTCCTTCAACCACAACGTTAACCAGAGAGAATTATTGTGTTTTTAAAAGGGTGCCATGGTAACCTATGAGTGGTAAATACAATTTACGTGCGTAAAAAAGTTAGTACAATGCATTTAAAACTCGAAAAGAAAAAGGACAGGTGCCAGCTTCAGGACACCGACGTGGAGGCTGCGTGGGGGAGAGTTGAGGAGCGAGTTCCGGAGGGAGGAGGTTGTGTTGCATGCGAAGTGTGGCAGAGCCTGGAACGGGCTGCACACGCAACTCGGTGGTGGTGGTGGTAACGTCGGCTGCTTCTCACTAAACTACGACAACAATATATTTTTTATATTACCAGGTAAGGCCCACTGAGCTCTGTAGCTGTTTTTCAGAAGCGACCTGGCCACAAATGATAGCTCAACGAAGTGGCTTATCACGTGGGCATTCATAGCAGCGAAATTATCTCAACGCATGTTGATTCTATAAGTGGAAGGAAAAGCCGGAGGACCCAGAGAACAACTCACGCAACCACTCCAAACATACAGCAGGCATCAGGGTTGGGATCGAACGCCACGACCTCCTGTATACCAGGCGAGGTTGTTAACATCTCCTAGCCACCGTGGCGCCCCCTTCTAGAGACGCCTCGATGAGATCCTAGAATCATCGAGCCCCCTACTCACAACCGAACGAGCCAGATGGACCAAACAGCTCCCACCTCGTTTGTGTAACCTTTCTAATGATGTACTTAACATAAAATGTGACAATGTTGATTGCAATTACTGTATTGAAATTCAAGCGTTGAGTATGAAGTTGATTCAAGTAAAAAAAAAAGTCTGTGTCTGGAGTTCGATTCCCGTTCATGGCTAACACCATTGAAGGATTATCTGAACCGGTCCTGGGCCTCCCCTCGGTCGACTCAGCCTCAAATGGTGCGGTGTGTAAACATCGTCACTCGGGAGACAAAGGCGGTCGGGTGTGGCGCTCATGTGCCATGCCGGCCTTCATAGGTGCTGCTCGCTAATGGCACTCGTCCCAACACATCTGTTGAGGCTATACGGGGGATCTTTGTCTTTGTGAGTTGGTGCTCATCTCCATTGGTAGCCCTGAACACGTGGTGTAACTTCCACATTTCCGTGTTGCAGGGTCCAGTTTTGATTCCCAGAAAGCGATGCTCGTTTCTCCGACCGGGCTGGGTCAGGGGGTCGCCAAACCCGCGGCTCCGCAGGCCACTTGCGGTTCTTTTCAGGGCCGCTTCGTGAGGTTATTTATCAAGGACTCCACCGTCTCGTATTCACGGTGCATCGCGGCTCGTGAAATATTGAGGGTTTTATTTTTTTTACAGAAATATGAAGAAGAAGAAGAAGAAAAACTGGCCCTTCTTGTTAGTTTTTGGTTGCCGACCTCCTGGGCCAGGCGGGTCATCCCTGAACCGCGATTTGAGCCCCTTCACCTTGCGATTGCGAGCGCTCGAACCTCAGCGCCACGCAGCAGCCTTTGTTGAGGCCTCTTGAAATCTGCATAGCGGCGACGGCGACGGCTGGAAGAGCGGTATCGGTGGGCGGAAAACCCCGGGCCTTGCCAATCGCTCCGCTTCCCTCCGGAGGCCTCTTCTTTTTTTTGTTCCCAGTGACATTTCACAAGCGGTAATCTCGGCGGGACGCGGGCGGCTATATAACACCGAGCTGAAGATAAAGTGAGGAAATAAATAAATAAGCAAACCGACGGGCCGGTTAAGATTTATATATATTTTTTTTTCGTAACTCACCCACCCCCACATTGGGCATTACTTAAAAGGGTCCTCCGCATGGCCGTGAATTGTTCCCTTGAACCAGGATGGCCAGTCACGGGACAATAGCGGAACAATTTCGCAGCTCATAAATAACCGCATTAAAAAGCGCCCACACTTTGCGTCTCTTTTTATTTTCCCTTAATGCCCTGACGCGAATGGGTCGGTTGCATGGGGGGGGGGTCCCTTAACTGGGCGGACCCCGGCTCCCAAATAGCCTGAAAAAGAGAGGGGGGAAAACCCCACGCTCTCTATTCACTCTCTCACTCTCACACACACTCTGTCAGTGCCAACAGAGGAAGGTGATAAACTTAGTTATGCACAGCGGGAATGAATGCCTGGAATGGCACGTGTGTGTGTGCATGTGTGTGTGAGTGTGTGTGCTCATTGTGGGGGGAGCGGTAGTGTCGCGGTTGGCGCTACGCTGCGCTACGAACCCGGCGACCCGAGTTTGATTCCCGCTTACGGTCAACACTGGTGACGAATTATCTGAACCGATCCTGGGCCTCCCCTAGGTCGACCCAGCCTCAAATGAGTATCTGGTGCGGTGCGTAAATGTCGCCGCTGTAGAGACAAATGCGGCCGGGCGTGGTGCTGGCCACCCACCTCGTGCGCCGTTCCGTCCTTAATAGGTGCTCGCTAACAGCACTTGCCCCAACAGTCTGTAAAGGCTATAGGGGGATCTTTGTGATTGTGGTTAGCGTGCTCCCCTACGAACCTGGCGACCCAAGTTCGATTCCCACACAGGGCCAACACCAGTGACGATTATCTGAACCGATAATAGGCACCAGCGATGCCCAGTCCTCGGCATCGCTGGTGGGATGTGGAAGCATCGCCACTGGGGAGACAAAGGCGGTCGGGCGTGGTGTTGCCCTCGTGTTCCGTGCCGGCCTTCATAGGTGCTCGCTAACAGCACTTGCCCCAACAATCTGTTAAGGCTATACAGCCGGGGTGGGGAACCTTTTTCTGCCAAGGACCATTTGGATATTTATAACATCATTCGCGGCCATACAAAATTATGAACTTAAAAATTAGTCTGTTATATTTGGTCAAACATTTAATTAACTCACACCTAATGTGATGGCTGGAACTGCTTCTCTTTGGTGAGGCGTGTGATGTTCGCTGGTATTCATGATGTTGCTACTCGCAACTGCTTTTCCAGGTTTGCTCCTCGATTTATTGAATTTCGAGTCCTGCCTGCGGTTGCCTTGGTAGGGCCAGACCAAATGATTTCACGGGCTTTATATGGCCCGCGGGCCGGACGTTCCCCACCCCTGCAAGTATACAGGGTAACTTTGTCATTAAGATAAAGGTTCTGGCCACGCCACCATCTTCTGCGCCGAGATGGTTTTAATAGGTGCTCATGCACAGCTTCCGCTGTCGATCCAGTCTTATTTAGTTATATTTACTCTTTTATACATATGACATGTGCCATGTGTATATAGTAAGTGCACGTGTGCTCGTGTGTGTGTGTTGCGGGGTTCTTTCATATCCCCTCGCTCCTTTTGAAGTCGAAAATACCAAAAATGCGTGTCATTGTGCTTCACGTGAAATGTTTAGAATTCACCGCTGTTTCCTGAGGATATCGGTTGGCAGCAGACTCGCCCTCCGCCGTTTATACAAGCCGCGCCTCTGCAGCAGCATCGTGAAGTGAAAAATACCGCCCCGTTTTTGTTCAAAAACAATTTGATCACGGGTCACATTTCATGATTTTCCACCGTATTAAACCGACTGTTTAACCGCGGCTATTATATTCTCGTTTATTAGCATAAATGTATTCATAAATAGCCGGTCTCGGTTTCCCACTTGCGGTTATAGCACTCGGCTCACTTGTCAAAAAGGTTGTGAATTTCAAAGCCAATTTACAACCAGGCCCATTTTTCTGCCTTCTGGGGGAGAAGTAAAATGAGTACCGCTTTGTGGGATGTCAAGAGTGGGTTGTCTTCTTGAGAGATTGGCCTCCTAGCGGTGGTGAGATGTTAACTACCTCGCCTGGTATGCAGGAGGTCGTGTTGATGCCTGTATATTTGGATATTGCATGTTCTTCCCGTGGTCGTTTAGATTTTTCTCCGGGTCCTCCGGTTTTTCCCTCCACATTTAGAATCAACACGCGTTTGGAGTATTTGGCTGCTATACATTTCCACGTGTTAAGCCACTTCGTTTAGTTATCAATTGTGACCAGGTCGCTTCTGAAAAAGAGGTGGATAGCTCAGTGGGCCTTACCTCGTAGAAACAAAATAAAAATAGTTTCGTTTCTTAGTTTAGACATCATTGTTAGACTTTCCACCACTGGCCTGGGACCGCTAAGAAAGATGAACGCCGCCCCGTGCTCGTTGGAGCGGGAGACACTTTGGTTGTGCGGTTCAGCTCTCCGATGCATTTGCGGGTCGCAGCCCCCGTATTGTTCTGCACGATGCCCGACGTTTTTCTGCACTTGCTAGGGCCTTCTTCATGATCGGAAACTGAAAAAGGTTCCCGAAGAAAGAAGCCAATAACAAAGAAAAACATATATCCGTTATTCTTTGGTTCTTTCGGTAAAGTCACGTAGGTATAGAATAAAAATACCTACGTGATTTTACCGAAAGAACCAAAGAGTATGGATTCATGCAGTCACGAAAGCTTCAAATCAAGATATCAGTTATTTATTTTCCGAACCCATCATTAAAATAGATTTGTTTTCTTATTGTACCAGGTAAGACCGACTGATATATACAGCTTTTTTTTCAAAAGCGACCTGGACAAAATGATAGCACAATGAAATGGCTGATCACGTGGAAATTGACAGCAGCCAAAAACTCTAAACGCGTGTTGATTCTAAATGGAGAGGGAAAACCGGCGGGCCCGGGGAAAAATCCACACGACCACGGGGGAGAGAGAGACAGACGCAAACTCCAAATATACAGCAGGCGTCCGGTTCGGAATCGAACCCACGACCTCCTGTATACCAGGCCAGGTTAGTTAACATCTCCTAAGCACCGTGATGATGATGAGAGAGAGACGCAAACTCCAAATATACAGCAGCAGGCGTCCGGGTCGGGGTCGAACCCACGACCTCCCGTATACCAGGCGAGCCAGTTAACATCTCCTCGCCACCACGGCACCCACATACATAACGGCCCCCCCCCCCCCACCTTTTTTTGCCGGTCCATAATGCTAATGAATGCGCGTGTCCGTCAACAGGGGAGCAGACATTTCCGCTCCGCCCGTGCGGACGGCGTCAGAGGCCGGCGCGACGCTCCCCGTTGGGAATCTCGCTGCGCGGGGCTCCAGCCAGCAGCGAGCGCGGCGGCTAATCGCCCCCCTTTCTCTGCCGCAGACTACGGCTGTGCGGGACGAGGTGCCCGCCGGTCTCGTTGGAAGGGATACGAGGGCGGTAGGTAGGTGGAACGGCGCTGACAAATGTGGCCAATGGAGTGGTCTGTCTGGGCCTGATTAATTTTGATTCCGTTGTTGTTGTTGTTGTTTTTGGCAGAAGACACGGAATGCTGTGGTTTTTTTTTGTAGCAAAGGCATTAGTTGGCTGCCTGGGTGTTCTGATTAATGCGCTTTTTTGTGTTTGCCTCAGCATAATGTATTTTTTTCTTGCGTGCTGCGGCTGATTTTGGCTCCCGTCTGATGAAATATAATTTGTGGGCGGGCACGTCCAATGAATGTGTGCGTGTCACAAAATCGGTTGAGGTTGAGCTCGGGGCGACAGCGGGAGGGGGGGGGGCAAAGGAGAAACAAATCACCCCCCCCTCTTCCCCCACACCTCCCACCACGCCTTGAGATGTTCAGCGGTATCCTGTGAGGCTACAGCGCTCCGTTTGGGAAGACTTTGGAGGAACTTCACACCACTGGCTCGCCCGAGACGGCACAGGTGGGCACGGCACCGTCTTCACCTGATCGTGGCGGCACTGTGAGCTTTGATTGGAGTCTCTTTGACAGGAAGTTTAACGATTCTCTAAATGCACGTGGTAGTAAAACCGATGATGGTAACTCCACTATTGGTGAATATTCCTCATTCCTACGTTGTGGACCAATATTTTGCATATGAAGGCACTCTTGGCTTCCTGCAAAGTGCTTTTTTTGTATCAGCCCCAGCTGGGTGATGGATTTAGTTAACTCCCCCACTGGGATTTAGACGGGAGTCTTCTGATGTTGAGCGAGGCATTTTGTCACTGTAAAGTGAACTGGCCATATTGAATAAGCTTCGCATCCTTAACAAAGAGACCCAGCCTGAATAAGGCTTTCCCAGTAAAAAAGAAAGAAAATCTATTACCAATAATGTCATTATGCAGCGGGCACAGTGCCCCTGATATATGCCCCGGAGTTTATTGATGATTCACCGCAGTGAAAATTAACTGAAGAAAATCCTGGTTGTGCAGCTTACCACGGCTCGCTCCGGCAAAAAAAAAAAACCTGCCCCTGCCAACTGAAGGCGGACGACTGGAACGTGAAGTTGACGGCGGAGCCACGGACGGCACGATCCTCTCCCTGGCCCCACGGTCAGATGACCCACGGGGCTTCCCAAGCGCCTCGAGCGCGCGGACGCTCACGGCCTCCTCGCCACGTGACGGGCGAAACGAACGTTTCCGCCGCGCCGTTTTCTTGGGATTGTACGACGCACAACCCCCCCCCCTCGCCCCCCTGTGTTTCAAATTGAAAGGTCGGCGGTGCGTCTTGCAATTCAGTACGTGTGTAATCCAGTACTTGTGTGCGTGTGTGTAATTCAGTACTGTACTTATGTGTGTGTAATTCAGTACTTGTGTGTGTCTGTAATCCAGTATGTGTGTGTGTGTAATCCACTACTTGCGTGTGTGTGTAATCCACTACTTGTATGTGTGTAATCCACTACTTGTGTGTGTGAGTGTGCGACTTAGGTTTGTATAAATGTATTGACACTGGGCACAGGTTTGTGGTGTATCTTACTCTCCGCAGTGTCTTATAATCTGGAGTATATGGTACGTTCACATGTGTTTGTAGCATGCAAGGCAATTTGTTTTCATACATCATCTACACAAAACAATGTGAAATGTGCATCGTGGAGCAAAAAGGAGGTGCACTTTGTGAACGATGTTTTTATCTTTATGTTTTTAAAGAGACGAGACAGATCTTTAGGCATAGTAGAAGAGGAAGGCGTTCAGCCTAGACTTAAATCAAGGTGAGGAGCCAACAGCAGGGATTACGAGTGGCAGGGAGCTTCAGACCATAGAGGCAGCAGAGCAGATGGAGTGACCTCCCACAGAGACTGAAAGGGCTCATTGCTGGATCTGTGAGCACATGAAGTGAAGCAGAGTGAGATGAGAGGGAAGAGGTAAGCAGGGGCCAAATCCGTGGAAGCTCTTGAAGACAATTAGGGTAACGTCGTGGTTGATCCGGTATTGGGTTCGGAGCCAGTAGAGTGATGTGAGGATGGTGGCGATGTGGGCTCATTAGCCTTTTCTCGTTCCGAGACGTGGGTCCCATTCGCTGCTGAATCTCGGAACGCGCAAGCAGTGATCGTTTTATTTACAGAGGCGTAGTAGGGCCATTGTTTTTCAAGACGTTGTGCTCACCGCAGAGAAGCGTAGCGACACGACCGCACTCAACGATAGCTGGCGCCAAACTGGGTCACATGCCCTCCCACATGGCCTTGTGGGGGCCTCGGTACCGATAAAGTTATTTATCTTTGTTATTCACCGTTCCGACGACGTACATGCACGGAACCGGAAGATAAACTCATGAAAGGGCTAAAGGGTGCGGGTGAGAATTCAGGCAGTGGCGTTTGGAATCATCTCATATTTGTAGGTGAGGGATTTTGGGAGGGGGGGGGGGTGTAACCAAAGAGGAGAGGGTTGCAATAGTCGAGTTCATATGGAGGCATGTGGGTGAGGATCTCGGCAGCAGCTGGAGTAAGAAAATGGTGGATGTTGGCGATGGGGCACAGATGGGGACGGAAAGTTGTGCAAAGTTGAGAGATGTGGGAAGAGAATGAATGCTGGGAGTTAAAAGCAGCTACGTGGTTGGGGCGCCACGGTGGTGAGATGTTAACTACCTCACCTGGTGTGCAGGAGGTCGTGGGTTCGATCCCGACCCTGACGCCTGCTGTATATTCTGCACGTTCTCCCCATTGCCTTGTGGGTTTTCTTCGGGTCCTCTGGGGTTTCCCTCCATATTTAGAAGCAATGTGCGTTTATAGCATTTGGCTGCTATACATTTCCACATGATAAGCCACTTCGTTCAACTATCATTTGTGGCCAGGTCGCTTCTGAAACGGAGCTATATAGCTCAGTGGGCCTAAACATAGTTTAGTTTACCGGAAAAACGTCACAGTGCATGAAGCCTGTTTTGGATATGCTGCTGTGTATAGACTTCTTACCAATAGGTAAGGCATGGTATTTACGGTCCATCAAATAATTGAGCGTTCTTCTAGCTCAAAGAATGAAAATGTTGGTTTGATTGACATTAAACGATCAACTCCAAAGCAGGACACGTGAGAAGGTCAAATTGCCTGATGTGGATTTAGGAGACTTAAATAGTTTTATGAAGTCACCTTCCTGAAGATGGCCTCGGGCGTGACGTCACACTGTTTTTTGTTTTCTGAGTATGTAAAATGTATCTTTCTCATTCCAACATAACTGTGATTTTTTTTTACGGCTTTAGCAACAGCCTCCGCGGCTACGATGCGGAATGGCAGGAACTAATTCGTCCATACACTCGTCGTTGCAGTGGGCGAGTGCTGACGGCTCACCGTGAGATGAGCTGGCAGGCACCGCTCATGTTAACCTTGTTTATCCAGAGCTGCATCGCACAGAATATATCTCATCAAGTTTCCCCAGTTTGGATCTTGATTCTGTTTTCGCGACTGGCTTAAGAGAGCTAATTCTGCCATATCTACGGCCTTCACATTCCTACAGCTTGTTCACGAACCACCCCAAAAATGTATTCTCATAAGGACAATTGAGAAAGCGTAATAAATGTAGCAATCGAAGGTGATGACCATATTCGATAAACCTTGGCTGTAGAACTGTTATGCAATGGTCTACCCTTGCAAAATGTGTTCCCTTGCGCAGGCAAGTGGTTGCTCATCTCCACTGGCGGTATAATAGTGACAATTTCCAAAATTGGCGTGATGAGGAACGGTCGAGCCGAAAGGCAGCTGTTGGCTTCCCATCTGGCGGTGCAAATTGTCATTTACCACCCTCATTACGGGACACAATGTGCCGCGACATTAATGGGGGGGGGGGGAAAAGGTGGTGTGCAAACCTCTGAACCCTTGCAATCTGCCACCCCCGCGGAAACGCACCGACTCATGCTCTGGCCAGCCACATATGCCAGGTGTTGAATCACAGCGGTTTGGCCCGGGAGAGATTCATCACAGATCTCTGCGCAATGGCATTTTCCTACTGGCAAGCATTTGTTAGGTGAGGCAATTTGGTAGTCTCAGGTTGCTTCGCAAATCTGGCCTCCTTTAACCGTGCAATTAAATGACCTGCTCTTGCATGCGGTGCATCTCGCAAACACAAACAACAATTGGCGGACTGTGCACTAATAGAATAATGTTTCATGTTTTCCAAATAGCACATTAAAACAAAGTTGTTGCTTTGCCGTTATCAAAACCCATTTTCACATTATTACAGACGGTCTGTAATTATGCCCAAATGGTGTCAACAATCCCTGCGCTGTAGTTTGGAGAAGGTTGGTATTAGTATGGGTGTGCAGATTTTTTTCGTGCAATGAATCAATAGCAAAATGGTTATTTAATAGGCGTGCATTCGGTAAATGTTTATTGATCCCACTATCTGGAAAATCACATGGGAATTGGCAGTAAAATTGGATGTAGCACGTTTTGATTATGTTTTTACAATATTTAATGGCTAAGGAGAGACGATAATTTCATTATTAGTTATGATGCCCAATTGCCATCGTTTTGAAAGGCCCTCCTTGCGAGACTGTGAATTGAGTTTCCATTTGACTTGAGCTTGAAATACTTTCTTAAATGGATGGATGGATGGTTCATTGGGGCTAATGCCCAATTCGGCACAGCTCTGCTGAGATCCTGAGTTCAAATCACAGGTGGTCATTGAAGATGAAACCGTGTTCTTAAGAGCACTGAGTTAATAGTATCAGCTGTCACTAATGAATGCACAACAAATGCATCATATACTGTAAAAAAGAAATGTATTTAATGAGGACGAGACTCTTTCTAAGGGCACCACTTAAATATTGGATGATTGCCTTCCTGCAAACAGCTGTTTACATAGTGTGAAGAAACCGTGCCTAATGTTGAATCTAATCTCATAATAAACAGATATTCCCGTAGAGGAAAATATAATCACCGTACAAAAAAATCTGCCACGTTATTTTGATATTCACATGCGGTCTGGTCTGCTATCCCAGCCTATGGAATGGTCGGAGTGCAAGTCCACTCCGAGGCCGCTACCCGATCAGCATTCACGGGCGGGGCTGTGGGAATCCGCCACAGTGTCGTGACATCATGGAGAAATCCATGCCAATGTCCAGATGGTCATCAAGTTGTGTCTTGATATGCATCAAAATACAGCCACACACACACTAGACACACGACACGTGTGTGTGTGTAGCTGTGTGTGGTGGGAGCGGTAGTGCGCTACGAACCCGGTGACCGAGTTCGATTCCCACTCACGGCCAACACCGGTGACGATTAATTATCTGAACGGCCCTGGGCCTCCCTTAGGTCGACCTAGCCTCAAATGAGTACCTAGTGCGGTGTGCAAACATCGCCACTGGGGAAACAGGCGGTCGGGCGTGGTGCTGGCCACCTACCCCCTCGTATGCTGTACCGGCCTTCATAGGTGCTCGCTATCAACACTTGCCCCAACAGTCTGTTAAGGCGATACGAGGGATTTTTTTTGTATTTGGGAGGGGCCCTTAGAAAAACACAGAGTGCAACCCTGGAACTTGAATGACATTGGTGATCTGAGCCACTGGGGGTGGGTTTACACACAATTTACGGCAGGGCTAAATCTCTTCTTTGCAGAGCTTTGATTTCCCACTAAGTGGTACTGTAACTCCTTTTGAACAACTCTGGAACTATGAAGGTGTAGTGTTAACGATTCAGAGACAGAGTTTCTAGGAGGTACCTTCTTTATTAACAAATTCCACGGTCACCTCTGCACACTCCCCACAGTAGCTCAGCCCAGCCTGTACACAACACGAGCCGTCTACCAGTGACGACGCTGACTGAGATAGCCAACTCCTATCCTTTGTAGTGCAATGTCTAGCGGAGAGGTTTAGCGACAATGGCGACGAGACGAGTCCACTCCCAGGACCGGCAGCCTCGAGCTCCCGTTCTCGGCTCCTTTTATGCTCCCAGCGTGGCCTGGCTCTGCCCTGATCACGCCTCCCTTCTCGAAACCGCTAGCAGGTTTCAGGGGCCTCCATACAGGGTCCTCCGTGACCCTTACGCTAGTTCCTCCTCTCTGCCTACACCCAGTGCACGCCCTCAGCGACGCGTGTGCTGTCTGTCCACCACAGTTGCCACTGCTGTCCACCAGCCGGCGCTATTACACTACAAAGGTACCGATTCAAACCCCCTCCTGGATGTTTGGACTTGCAAACTTATTATTGCTAGCCGTGCGCTTCAGCAACGGCACCATCTGCCGTGATGTATAACGTCAGCCCCAAATAATTAATTATTGGATTATCATGATTCTGGCTCATAATCGACTCTAAAAAGGATTTTGAAAAATATTCTCACTTTGATGTCAAAGTAAGCACGCTGCCGAGTCACTGAACTCTATGCAGAACTGTGCACAGTCTAAGCACAAGCATCAGCGTGTTGGGTAATATCAACCATTGTCAATTAAGCAGGTGCAAACTAATGAACGACACACACTGACAAGTATTAATGGGGCTCCAGTGTTACGGCCTTGAAGGGAAAAATACTTGCTTAATATGTGTCACCACCATTATATCATCCCTCTGTATAACGCCCTGTCCGACTCTGCCTCATCAACGCTTGTTTGTAGCCTGGGCTCATCAAACATTTCGTGCGCATTTAAAGTGTTTTATGGCTGTCCTAAAGACAGCTTTACGAGTGCGCTTGTCCTGTATCTATTCCAGCGCATCTACAGCCTCAATAATAAATGAGAAGCTATATGTCCGCAGTGCTAATGTGGCATTATTATATCAAGCGCTCTCTCTTAAAATGGGGGTGGGGGGGGTATAAAAAAACATCCAAGGGAGCTTGACATTTAGTCTGCACAAAAGCGTATTAACCTGAAAGAGAAGATGATTCATGTTAGCATCGTTGGATAGCTTACTTGTCAGCGCACACTCTTGAATGAGCCAGTTTCAGTCAATGGGTCTTTTCCTGCAGCTACCCCGGCATTTTTGAGTGTTACTTAAAAAAGCATTCTGTCTGCGGTAGAGTACTACATTTTTTAAAACTATTTTGTTTTTTAAAAGTCAACGTTTCTTCCCGTTTAAACAAGCGACATCCGGCGGATATTACACAATTCAACGTCTGCCCATTTGATTGTTGAACTCCCACAAAGTGGCACCCACATTTTATTGACCATTGTGGATAGTAGGCTTTGATGTGCGATCTTCAGAATCGCGTGCTTCAGCACCGACAACCAAAAGCACCGCCCTGCATAACCCTTCTTGAAAGCAGCCTCCAAACTCGCCGGGGGAGCTCTGCCGCATAAACCGAGGGCAATTAATCCGTGTCGTGAGGACCCTTTCGTGTTATAATTGTTGGCACTACAGGACTTGCAGTTCAGAGGTCACCAAAGTTCGAATCGTACTAGCAGTATAAGTGGGCACATTCACATTGACATTGGTACATTCATACTGACATTGGTACATTTAGTGTAACGCGTAGCAGTAGGCTGTCGCGACCAATATTATCCATAACAGATGGGTTTTGGGTTAGATTGCGTTAATATAAATGTGTCGTTAAACCCGCCATGACCCGACACGGTTAATTAGTAAGGTTTTCCGCATTAACAAAACGTGCCAATTCGTGACTAGTTCAGCACACCGGTGTGTTGTGTGAATATGGTTTGTGTGAGTATGGTTTGTTGGAGAGTAAACCCACGACATTTACAATTCCAGTTGTGGGGTTTCTCTCCAACACACCATACTCGCCCACCGGTGTGTCGGTTGGTGATCCGGGTTAAACGACACATTTATATTTACGAGATATAACCCACAACCTCTATTATGGGTACATTTATAATGACATGGGCACATTTAAAACCTTATGGCGTAAACTGCGTTGCGACGTCATTTTATGTCCGTTGAAGGCGAACGATACGGCAATCTATTCCTCTCGACGAGCTCTACACGATGCGCTAATCAAAGTTTTGTTTCTTCTGCGCATTCGTCCTCGCTGCTGCGCTTGGACATGACATCACAACAGAACGATCCGCACCAGGTGGGTCGCGGCGTTTATGTGCGCGATGGGATGGAGTCGCCAAAACTAAAATAATTACGATTTTCATTTCCGTTTATTCGGGACCCTGGGGTCCCGCTATCAGGTTCATTTGTACTCTACAAAATCGTCAGGTCACGCCTGTCGGGATGGGTTCACCCACATCTTCCAAGACGTCTGGTACAGCGTAAAAGAGTAGGCCAAAAATACCCTATCTTAGAGGTGCCCTCTTCAGCTCCCTCTTAGTGGGGGAGGAGGGGGGGCTTGTCAGGGCTGCAACCTATCACCCCCTAAATATAATTACGATAGAAGTAATTCACCCGACAAACGAAGCATTAAGCACGCGACGCACACACGAACGAACAAAGAAACAACAAAAGTACAAATGTGGCCACGTGCAAAGTTAACTGTCGACGGGATATTTGATTTTTAAATTAAAATCTCCCCTCTTTCTAAAAATTGCCAAACGGAAACACAAACACGCGTGCGCCGCTGGCTTTTTATGGCTCGGCTCGTGGCCGCTGCTCCCGCCGCGGCGGCGTCCGAGTGACGTTCCCGTTGCCATGTGAGTCTTCTCTTGCGGGGGACCCCTGCGGCCCGGCCTAAGCAAACAAACGGGGGGCCCGGTGGAGCACCGCAAACAGTGGGCTGCTGCCGCCGCCGCCGCCGTCTGAACCCCAACCGCCACGCCTGCGTCGGGGCCAGGCAGGGCTTTGACTTGACTTTGTTGTCGCCGTTTAACGATTTGTACACCGCGTTGGAGCGTGGCGAAACGTGCAAGTCGGCTCGGGGAGTGGGGTGGGTGGGGGAAGAGAGCTGGAGACTGGGACACCGATCCTGAGTCCCGGTACCTTGACGTGACAAGTCTTCTCGAGAAGTCCCAGCCAAAGCAGGCGAGTATGTCACGCGATTCACTTGGGATGGTCATCATGTTTTCATTGCGTAACATATCGTGATGAGTGTCAGTACACGCGTGCGAATCGTGAACTGACGTGCTGGAGTTGTTACAATTCATGTCTATAGGACTCATTGTGTATTGAAAACGTTCGCTGTTACGCCGTATTCTATGAATTTAGCAAACTGATGTATTGCTGTGCAGTGCCGCAACACTTTATGACTTGGTGAAGAGCAGTTTAACTAACCTGGTGAATGATTGCTGGGTTCAAGCGTCTGAATTTCCGTCTGTTTAGACTGTTAACACGCTAAATGGGGAAAGCGCTTGGTAAACGATGCCACGATATCACGGTTGGCTACGTACGGTGCGGAATAAGTCGCTCGGCACATACACAGAGCCAGTGGCCTCGGTTTGATTCCTGTCTATGGACATGAACCGGTGGCAGTGACGTATGCACTTGACTTGGTCCTCCTCGAGGTTTGCTCAGCCTAAAATAACAGCCCAAAACAGCGTGGCAACATCAGCAATTTTGGTAACAAAGGTGGCTCTGTGTGCGCGCGTTCTGTGGTTGGGAGCGGTGGTGTAGCCAACACCGGCGACGATTATCTGAACCGGTCCAGGGCCTCCCCTAGGTCGACTCAGCCTCAAATGAGATATCTGGTGCGACGTTGTAGTAAGCGTCGCCACTAGGGGAGACAAAGGCGGTCGGGTGTTGTGCTGGCCACCCACCTCTGCATGAAAACCGTGTCGGCCTTCATAGGTGCTACTCGCTAACAGCACTTGCCCCAATAGTCTGTTCAGGCTATGCGGGGGATCTTTGTCTTTGTGTCGCGCGGGCCTTTTTGTTTGATTCGTACGCTGTTCCTGGCACCAGTTGGTGTTTGCAAGCAGTAAGTTGATCTCGGTCTGTTGCAGGCTGATTGGGCCATCATTGCCTGCTGTTTTGCGGTGGACGTTATCGATTTCGGCGACGTCTCTCTCGGCGGAGAGAGTACGGAGGCCACGTGTGTATCGGCGTCGAGGTTCAAACTGATCGGATTTCCAATGTTTTTTGTTTTAACCTGCTAAATTAATCACTCGGGAGGCACTTGGCGTTTGTCGAAACACCTCCATATTCTTGGTTCTTTCGGTAAAGTCGCGTAGAAGGGAAATAATAAGATAAAAACAATACAATTCTCACGTTTCGATTGCAACACAAGCAAACATCATCAGGTGTGAAAAACCACAGCAAGAAAATCTGAAAAAAGTGGCGGTTTTGTCAAATTTTGTTGCTGCAATTTATTATTTTATTACTTCCCTTCTACGTGACTTTACCGAAATAACCAAGAATATAAATCCCTGCAGTCACGAAAGTTTTAAATCGAAACACATCTGGTCAAAGCTTGGCAGGACCCTCCTGAAAAAACAACAAGAATATCAAGAATGAGCTTAACATGCTTCGAAGAAGTGGCTCTATTTCAGCAGAGAAGACAGACTTAAAAAAGAAAGTGAATTTTACTGCGGTACTGTGTACCGGTGTCGTGTTTTCATTTCATGCGGACAACTTCTTTTTCTCCTGTGTCACTTTTTTATTGAACAGAACTCCTCGCGTTTGACACCACGTGCTCACCCTGCTTCACTCTCTCACTCTCCTAGCCTCTCCACTGCTAGCCTGTTCTCTCTCTCTCACTCTCCTAGCCTCTCCACTGCTAGCCTGTTCTCTCTCTCTCACTCTCCTAGCCTCTCCACTGCTAGCCTGTTCTCTCTCTCTCACTCTCCTAGCCTCTCCACTGCTAGCCTGTTCTCTCTCTCTCACTCTCCTAGCCTCTCCACTGCTAGCCTGCTCTCTCTCACTCTCCTAGCCTCTCCACTGCTAGCCTGTTCTCTCTCTCTCACTCTCCTAGCCTTTCTACTGCTAGCCTGCCTGCCACGCTCGCTCCGCTGCTAGCCTACCACTACACACTCCGATAGATCCCCACCGTACATGCTGCTAGCCTCTCCACTGCTAGCCTATTACTATACACTCTGCTAGCTTCTCTACTGCTAGCCTCTACCTATCTCTTCTGCTAGCTTCTCTACTACCAACCTACTGCCACATACTCTGCTAGCTTTTCCACTGCTAGCCTTCCGCTATACACTCTGCTAGCTTCTCTACTGCTAGCGTCGCACGCTCACACTTAGGATTCCGCCAGCCTCTCTACTGCTAGCTTCTCTACTGCTAGCTTCTCTACTGCTAGCTTCTCTACTGCTAGCCTCTCTACCCTCGCCTCTCAACCTCGCCCTTGCCTCCAGTGGGGGTTCAGCCATCACCGCTGGAGAGGGCGAGGCATGGCGAGTGGGGCCTGGCACTTCTCTCGTCTCTCCTCTTGCCTTCACTCCGACCAACTCAACACTCTCTCTCTCTCTCCCACGCTCCCGTATATATCCCCCTCCTCATTAACTCCTCATTAATTAAGCAGGCGACCTCCCGTCGCCGCACGCCCCGTGGCTTCCGCCGCTATCGCCTCGATCTCCCGTCAACCTGGCGCCTGTTCCTCGCCTGCAGTTGCAGCCAGCCAATCACCGCTATGCATCTTGATTGGCCGCCTGCATTTGCAGCCAGCCAATCACCGCTATGCATCTTGATTGGCCGCCTCCATTTGCAGCCAGCCAATCACCGCTATGCATCTTGATTGGCCGCCTGCATTTGCAGCCAGCCAATCACCGTGATGCATCTTAATTGGCCGTCGCCTTTTCGTCGCTCTCTCTCGCCGCACCTGTTCGTCCCGATGCGATCTCACTGTCCGTAACTCACACATGCGTGCACACCAATTGCAAACCCCTGCGCGCGTTACTCCACTGCACCAATATTAAGTCTGTTCACAGTTTTACAATTTAAGACAATAACCAGGGCAAAAATCACACAAAAATCACGGGTGATACTTTTGCATCCAGGAACGCAACCTTAGTTTTCCCGTGAGGTTTATTATTTGTCAAATGTTGTTTTCCCCAACACGGCATTTTTGAAGAACATAAACCCTGTGCGCCGTGTATGTAGCAATACTACACGGCAGAATATAGTACCGCATGAGCCAGTTAAGTTTCTCTGTTTAAGTTATACGGTGCAGCTTTTCTGTATAAATTGTGGCTTAACGGGATCAGTTTAATTTTGGTATTCTATACATAGTGCACAACGTTGATTAAAGCCATTTGAATATGAGAAATGTTGCCTGGGCAACAGCTCTCTGATTGATTTGAATGAGGGCAACAGACGTCTCCAAAGTTAATGACGAAAACTGGTTTGCATGATTGTGACCCATTGCCCGTATGGTAATAGGGGAGCGGTGGCGCAGTGTATAGCTTACTCTACCGAGTTCGATTTCTCGGCCATGGCTGACTTTAGTGACGAGTTCTGGATACACCTCTTTCGCGAAAGCAACACTGATTGTCGTTGTCATCAATCATCATCCATGTTCCATGCACCGCTAGACGAGGGCCTCTCCACTATGGCGGCACCATTACCACCGTGACCGGTTGGCTACGCACTGTTAGCTACATACGATGCAAAATAAGTTCAACATACATACATCGCTCACGGTCTTGTGATGCATCGATCAATTTTGTTCCTGTGCAGGAGCATCATTATCAAAGAAGGGGACCAGTTAATGGATCAGAATGAGTTTAACAGAATGTAGGCTTTCGCGGCCAATATTATCCATATTCGAGGTTTTTTTGGGTTAGATCGCGTAAATATGTGTCATTAAACCCATTACCACCGACACAGCCATTTAGTAAGGTTTGTCACGTAAACTAAACATACAATAAGTTACTAGTTCAGCACACCAGTGTGTCTGAGATGGAATCCACAACATTTACAATTTGACTACGACGTTTCGTCGGAAATTACAACCAGGCTCATCAGATGACATCCGGGATTAATTACACATTTATATTTACGCAACCTAACTCAACAAACCTCTATTGTAGATCAGAATACATGTACGTATAGAAATGGAATCTCAGTCGTGGAATTTATAAATGGATGCACGAACCAGCATGGTCAAACAACCATTGGACCTTCATCCATCTGTAATGAGCGACTTCCGCGACACGTCATCTAGAGGGTAATTCTTCTTTATTTTCACACCGGGCACAACACAGGCCGATACTTATGTTTTCTCTCACTGAGTACAACACTAGTTGTTAATGTTTCTTCTGGCTACACACACAGCCAATTACTCGGCGTGGTCCCATCGCCCTCACTCGACTACACCGCTGGCTGGCGGGCGTGACGATGACGGCAATGGAAGCGACGCAGGAGATGTTCCACGTGGTCAGACGATGGAGAGAAGTGTTGCCGATCAGCGACGCAGCCAGGACCCAAGGACTCCACACACCAGCCCCGAGCCCCGTGTCTGCTCCCCCTTATATGCCCCCAGGCGTGACTAAGCCCCGCCTCCGGCAACGCCCTCTCATGGAACCTTCCAGCAGATTCCTGAAGTTCTCGGCTAACCCCACCTTTTACCTTTGCCCCATATACACCTCCTTCTCTGATTGGTTATTGCTTAACCGTGCCCGTACCCGTGATTCCCCTTCCAGGCCAGCAGGTGTCACCCTGTCATTGCCAGCAGCTGTCACCCTGTCATTACACATCCATTGGATTGACAAATGGTCATATATTAGGACAGGTGTGAGTTCTTTTAATATGAGGTGTGGGACAGGCAGGCAGGGAGATGCCCCCGCCCCCTGCGTTAACGTGAAAAGACACACTCTGATTGGCTGGAGCAGCTATACATGTTGGGCAACGGGTGAGATACAGCAGCAATAAAGTAAAAAAATCACTCTTTACCTGTGTATGCACATGAACACCTGGGTTATGTAAACACCACTGCTACACATTAAATACACAGTGTTTAGCCCAAGCCTTAGAGTGAGGTTACTCCAAATCCACATCACCTCGATAAGGTGGTCGTCAGAGCTTATCTCGCAAACGCTGTCTTTCTGCAATGGAATCGCTTACAAAACTCAACGCACGGTTAGAATGTTTTGTCAGTTGCCTTTTAGATGGCACGCGAAAGAATTACAATCTTTGAATGAGTAATTTATACTCATAATAGAGTAATAACATATATCCACTGTTGGATGAAGGCCTCTCCACTGTGTGTCGGTCATGGGGTTTGTTTGACCACACCATGGTGGGTCAGTGTTTGTTGGTTCGGATATCACTTGCGACTGAAATGACCCATGGTAGGGAATTAAACTCAACTCGCCGGGTTCACAGTGCGGTGTACGAGCTAACTAACAACATGGAGCGTAACGTGTTAAAATCTACCACGACATGCACATTGGTAATTACTATGAAAGGCGTTCGTGATGATTCGCTTTCGCGTTTCGTCCACATTTTGTAGCGTGCGAACAAAAAATTAACCTGCCTTTTCAAAGTGAGACATTCTTCTGTTTATAGCCCGAGATAGTGCCTGAGCAACGGCTGTTTGATCAGCTGCGCTGAAGCAACAGTGGCTACAGATTGGGAGCATTTTGCAGAAGAATACATATTTACCTCCCCAATACATTATTTGTGCAAATTTGTATAAGGCAAATGCTATGACAGGCTATTTGTGTGCTCGGCTCTTTAATGCCACACAGACCCCTCTCCTGCGGTCTGGGCACGGTAACCACTGCTAACCAGGGGTGACTGCCGTTACAAAACGAGCGGTTATTGGGGTTTTTTCCTTCACGCTTTTTCTATTTTGCTTTTTGTAATTTGGCCCTTTTGGCAGGCGTGCAATGGCTTACTATTGTAAATCACAATGCCACAATTGGGGAATTATATATTCACTGCACCGACGGCAAAGCACTGCAATTTACTTGCAGAAATTACTGCGCAATGGCAGGAGCTGTGGTGAGAGCACATGGCTCGCAATCGAAAGGTTTCGAGTTTACATTTCCAGGCAACTTATACCCATCATTCTTCCGGGGCTGATAAAATTTAACCACTTTGCGTAACGTCATGGGGGGGAGGGAGGGATTTGAAATGACCTTGGAGCATGCTGCCACTGGCTTGAAGCCGCCAGCGTGTATGAATGCCATGACAATTCTATTTTTATTCCTCCTGTTTTTTACTTCACATGCTTAACTTTTGTATTTGCTTGACGCTTTATACTTGTGAAGTGTATGCTTATTGCATATACAGCATCTGCTCATCTGGTAGAACATCCAAACGGTGACTGTCGCGGTGAAGTGGTTAGCGCTATTCGGTGAACCCAGCGACCTGTTTTTTTTTTAGTCACGGCTGACGTGAATGCCAAGTGATACAGTGAGGGAAAAAAAGTATTTGATCCCCTGCTGATTTTGTACGTTTGCCCACTGACAAATAAATGATCAGTCTATAATTTTAATGGGAGGTTTATTTGAACAGTGAGAGACAGAATAACAACAACAAAATCCAGAAAAACGCATGTCAAAAATGTTATAAATTGATTTGCATTTTAATGAGGGAAATATGTATTTGACCCCTCTGCAAAACATGACTTAGTACTTGGTGGCAAAACCCTTGTTGGCAATCACAGAGGTCAGACGTTTCTTGCTGTTGGCCACCAGGGTTGCACACATCTCAGGAGGGATTTTGTCCCACTCCTCTTTGCAGATCTTCTCCAAGTCATTAAGGTTTCGAGGCTGACGTTTGGCAACTCGAACCTTCAGCTCCCTCCACAGATTTTCTATGGGATTAAGGTCTGGAGACTAGCTAGGCCACTCCAGGACCTTAATGTGCTTCTTTTTGAGCCTATCCTTTGTTGCCTTGGCCATGTGTTTTGGGTCATTGTCATGCTGGAATACCCATCCACGACCCATTTTCAATGCCCTGGCTGAGGGAAGGAGGTTCTCACCCAAGATTTGATGGTACATGGCCCCGTCCATCGTCCCTTTGATGCGGTGAAGTTGTCCTGTCCCCTTAACAGAAAAAACACCCCCAAAGCATAATGTTTCCACCTCCATGTTTGATGGTGGGGATGGTGTTCTTGGGGTCATAGGCAGCATTCCTCCTCCTCCAAACACGAGTTGAGTTGATGCCAAAGAGTCCCATTTTGGTCTCATCTGACCACAACACTTTCACCCAGTTGTCCTCTGAATCATTCAGATGTTTATTGGAAAACTTCAGACGGGCATGTATATGTGCTTTCTTGAGCAGGGGGACCTTGCGGGCGCTGCAGGATTTCAGTCCTTCACGGCATAGTGTGTTACCAACTGTTTTCTTGGTGACTATGGTCCCAGCTGCCTTGAGATCATTGACAAGATCCTCCCGTGTAGTTCTGGGCTGATTCCTCACCGTTCTCATGATCATTGCAACTCCACGAGGTGAGATCTTGCATGGAGTCCCAGGCCGAGGGAGATTGACAGTTCTTTTGTGTTTCTTCCATTTGCGAATAATCACACCAACTGTTGTCACCTTCTCACCAAGCTGCTTGGCGATGGTCTTGTAGCCCATTCCAGCCTTGTGTAGGTCTACAATCTTGTCCCTGACATCCTTGGAGAGCTCTTTGGTCTTGGCCATGGTGGAGAATTTGGAATCTGATTGATTAATTTCTTCTGTGAACAGGTGTCTTTTATACAGGTAACGAGCTGAGATTAGGATCACACTCTTAAAGGGAGTGCTCTTAATCTCAGCTTGTTACCTGTATAAAAGACACCTGGGAGCCAGAAATCTTTCTGATTGAGAGGGGGTCAAATACGTATATCCCTAATTAAAATGCAAATCAATTTATAAAAATGTTGACATGCGTTTTTCTGGATTTTGTTGTTGTTATTCTGTCTCCCACTGTTCAAATAAACCTACCATTAAAATTATAGACTGATCATTCTTTGTCAGTGGGCAAACGTACAAAATCAGCAGGGGATCAAATACTTTTTTCCCTCACTGTATCTGAGCGGTTTCTGGGTACGTCCTTCACCAGTCTGCACCGATCAGCGTGGTGAAGTATGGTCAAACAACCCAAATGGCTGACACACGGCATGGGGGAGGCCTTCATCCGGAAGCGGGTTGACAAAGGCCCGTTAAATTATTATAATTGTAATTTTTACGTAAGTGTGCTTGTGATGTTACCGTGAATAGGTGAAACGCGTTAACGCGTTAATGGAAGCACGATAGCAATACGTAGTAATTTGTATTATTATATATGTCCATCACCAACAGTGTTGTGTAATTTCCTCATTGATGTCATGTCACAAGAGACCCCCCCCCCCCCCATCATTGTGAGCTGGATTTCACATCACATCGGAGAAATGGCCCTTGGAAGATGATTACATGCCGCTGCTTCTGAAGCCAGCTCAAAGGCTGTCTCGCGCGACAGCGCGTGCCGCTGCTCCGTGTCATCTGAAGAGCGTCTGTCCAGACGTTGCCAGTCGTGACCGACACGCATAACTAGAACGAGGCGAGGAAACAAGCTGATGCTAACAACAGGCAAAAAATAAACACGCGAACAACAAATATTCCACGGCACACACCGCAAGTCTAAAGAGTGAATTCCCTGCTCCAAAGAAATGAACTGGGCCATTGGTGCTCACCTCCTGTTTACAGCACCCGAGCCAGTGATGGAATTCCACATTCATTTTGGCAGGGGGTAAGTCCATCCATTGGACAATCACTGTTTCCCCCCACCCCCACTGCCCCATCAAAATTGTTCTAATTGTATCGACCCCGGAGGGATGATGGGCTGAGTCAACCCCCAACCTGGGATTTGTGCTCGCAACCTTCCGATTGCCAACCGCTTGGTCTTCCGTTGGCTAGATTTGTCGCATTAAAGAAAAGCAAAACATCTTCGTCACCACAGTTGGACTGTGGCTAATGAAGTGAAAACCCAGATCCATGTGCCACGATTGGGGACCTTGATGAGAACAGCAACTCAACTACAATTACAAAAAAAACCCCAGTTTAAATCGTGGGTTGGCCATAAAAACCTGGAATCGAACACACGGTCACTTCGGCACCGGCGCAGCGCACCGACATTGGCAATTCCGAAGGGGGGTGACGTCGTTCCACATCTTGGAGCAGGCGACGCGAGGAGCGAAACGCCGTGAGCCGCTGGCGTGAGACGAGAGAGTCTGGCCAGTGTTGACCGCCCTGCCACACGACAGAGTGACACTCCCGCGATAAAGAGGCACGGCGACTGTTGCATTGCACACGCGACCGTGACAGAACGTTAATGGCAACGACGTTAGAAGTGCGGTCTCCAAAGTCGTTCGCTCTCTCCGATCAGATTTTATTTTTCTCAAAGCCTCCCGCACCACCTCCTACCCCAACTACAAAAATTCCCCCGGATAGCCTTAATAGACTCTTGGGGCAAGTGCTGTTAGCGAGCACCTACGAAGGCCGGCACGGCACACGAGGGGGTGGGTGGCCAGCACTACGCCCGACCGCCTTTGTCTCCCCGATGGCGATATTTTACACAACGCACAAGGTACTCATTTTAGGCTGAGTCGAGCTAGAGGGGAGGCCCAGAACCTATTCAGATAATCATCATTAGTGGTGGCCGTGTGAGGGAATCGAACTCGGGTGGCCGGGTTCGTAGCGCTAACCGCCCCACTACGGCTCCCCACACACCACCTCCGGCCTCTCCCCACCGCCACTGCCAAGCGCAGCTCCTGCTGGGGACACAAACGTGTGCGATAAGGCTGCGAACGTTGACGGGGACAGAATTGGATGGCAGAAGGTTACGGCAGTATCGGTGGTTGAAAGAAAAAAAAAGGCCTTTAGGTTTGATAAACCGGCCGGAACTTTTGTCACGCTGCTCTGCGTGTAAATGTCGTGCCTCTCCTGCTCAGCGCCGCGCGCCCGCGTCAGGGTTGAGTTTCCGCAACTTGAAATCCTCTCACTGTGAACGTCGTCGGTAAAGCAGCCAGGCGGAGTGCTAAAGGGCTCGAGCGTAATGCGGCCCGTTAGGCGGCCCCGGGTGAGCCGCAGGTGGGGTTAATGGATCACACGAAATGATGTGTTGACACACAACAATATTTTGCTTATATTTGCTTTTAATTACAACTAAACTATAAACTAAACAATTGTTATTTCTGCTAGGTAAGGCCCACTGAGCTATGTGGCTTTTTTCAGAAGCGACCTGGCTCTCACAAATGATGGCTCAACGAAGTGGAAATGCACAACAGCCAAATTCTCGAAACGCATGATGTTGATTCTAAATGTGGGGAGGGGAGCAACCAGGGGACCCTAAGAAAAATCTACACACAATTTGGGGGAACATGCAAACTCCAAATATACAGCAGGCGTCAGGGTCAGGATCGAACCCACGACCTCCTGCATACCAGGCAAGGGAATTCACATTTCGCCACTACGGTGCCCTAAGCATAACGCGCTACAACAAAGGAGATTGAGTTCATATAAATATAGAGTTTTTTTGCATTCAGCAGAGCCCCGTAGTTTCGAAGGCGTGCATCTGATAACCCTGCAGAATTTATTTTCTTGGTTCTTTCGGTAAAGTCACGTAGAAGGGAAATAATAAAAATAAAACGTAATAAAATTAAATTATCACGACGTTTCGGCCACAACGCAAGCAGCCGTCCTCAGGTGAAGAAACAGAGCTGTCGGAAAGACAGCGTCCTACGTCGTGAGAATTTTATCTTATCATGTTTTATTTTTATTATTTTATTATTTCCCTTCTACGTGACTTTACCGAAAGAACCAAGAATATGAATCCCTGCAGTCACGAAAGCTTTAAATCGATAAATAAAAACCTGCAGAATTTGTTTGACGAGCCTAACTCTGCTGACGTGCCACAGGAAGGTCGAAAGCTGTCCAAAGTTTGCTTCTTTAAACAAATGCTGCTGAATAGATGAATAATATTGGTTTAGAATACCAACAGCCCGGTGGACTGAAATAAAAATGGTTCTTTATATGTTGGAGGCATAGAACTGAGTTCCCCCCCCCCCCCCCACATAGATGCTATTAGGCAGCAATGGAGCTTTTGTGTGTGATATCTACCTGCAGAGTAATATGATGCCTTTAGAAGGAAGTACAGCGAGTAGGTTTTTTGATCTGTCTTTGTAGGTTTTGAACCTGGGTTTTCTCTGGCCAATCCTGCTAATGTCTTTCCAAAAGTACACGAGAAAGGATTGATCAAACATCTAAAGCAGAAGCATGAAGAAGAAGAAAAATAATCTCAAAGGAAGGATAACAAAGATAAATATGAGCAGAGTCGAGATCATGCATCACAAGCTCACTGAAGAACAATAGGAGATATCTGTCAAGAGGGCCATGACCGTAAGCCACCACACGAGAACACGTGTTGTGCCTAGAACAGCGATCGAGAGTGGCCAATATTAAATATAATGACGTGAAGAGGTAGACCAGAGCAGGTTGGAGTGCTTTTGGGAGGCTGGACTTGATGATGAAAAGTAACAAAGCAATGTTCCGGTAAAGAAACAAAAAAATACTGCAGAAGGAACTGGTCAACAAAACATATCAAGCAGAGCCCTGAAAAGAAAACAGAATCTCAAGAATGAGTTCATATCTAAACTCAGAATTCAGCATATTGATTGATACTGGAGGAATCCGATGAGCTATAAAGCTTTTTTTCACAGATGTTCAGTCGGGGCGGGTCAGAACGTTACAGCAACAAACAATATAAAAACATGATACAAGTGCAAAGTATAGGAAAGGTAAACAAATCACTTTAAAAAAACACAAATACAATGAAAAAATGTTTTTGGTATTTTACCAGGTAAAGCCCACCGAGCTGCATAGCTCTTTTTCAGAAGCGACCTGGCCACAAATGAAAGCTCAACAAAGTGGCTTAACGCGTGGAGATTTATAGCAGCCACAATCATCTAAACGAGAAGTATTCGGACTGAAATTTTGAATCAAAACAGGTCTACTTCATGAAATATGTTGCAGCCGTCGACAGGCGACCTTGTTGACCTGCAAGGCTCAGAACGATCGTCGTCATTATTTCAAACGGTCACGTGTCGCACAGTATTCGCTCGCTCCAAATGAGAGCCAACTACTCGAAGGGGTGAGGAACCACAGACAAGTGGGGGAGGCAGATAGCTACTCGGTGAGCTGGTGCCACACTCGACATCCAAGCTTTGTAGTGCTCTTAAAATACGAACCTTATGATGGGACCCCGGGGTCCCGAATAAACGGAAGTCAAAATCGTAATTACATTTTGTTTGGCGACTCCGTCCCGACGCGCACATAAACGCCGCGACCCGCCTGGCGCGGATCGTTCTGTTGTCGTGTCGTGTCCAAGCGCATCAGCGAGGACGAATGCCGTAGTCGTAAACAAAACTTTTAAACTTTGATTAGCGCATCGTGTAGAGCTCGTCGAGAGGAATAGATTGCCGTGTTGTTCGCCTTCAACAGACATCAAATGACGTCGCAACGCAGTTGATGCGAGAGCTGGGGGCTTATGAGACCCCGGGGTCCCGCAATGAGGATTATATGACGGTGTTATCAATCAATTGATGAGTTCCTAATTAAAGGGTTTTTTTAGTTAGATCGCGTTAGTATGAATGTGAAACAAAACATGCCAGTTAGTTACTACTTCAGCCCACCGGTGTGTTGGAGAGCAAATCCACAACATAAGCGATTTGAGTCGTACGACGTTCCGCTGGTAATCACATCCAGCATCAATTCTGGAAAAATCGCCCGATGATGCTGGATGTAATTACCAACGAAACGGGGGGCTGATGTAACGAATTGCCACGTTTTGTTTACGTGACAAACCTTACTGGTTGGCTCACCCAAAAACCTTCATTATGAATAATATTGGTCGCGAAAACCTACGTGTCAAACCAATGAATGAGTGTTTACATGTCGGAGGAAATCAGAGCACTCAGAGACAAAGTAACCCACGCGTCTGAGAGGGCAACACTACATTCCACACAGACGGAACAAGAATCATCCACATTTGCTGTCCGGCCTTCTCCTGGCCAGTCACATTATGGCACATTGATGTCCACTGGAAGGTGGTCTCACGACTTGCGCGCGTGACCCACCAACCCTCGCTACCCCCGCAGAGAGCTGGATCACGGGCGCAAGGCGACACTGCAGGGTGGCGTAGATGTCCCTCGCACAATCGCGGAGCGTTCCCCAAATCACGTGGCCTCTAAATCAGCGGGTTGCGTTTGCGGGTTTGTGCGCTAGGCGATTCCAATTCAGGAGGCGTTGGCACCTGGCGGGTGCTTCGAGATTTGCGCTGCGAGCGGTGGCGGGGGGCAAAGATTTTGTAGCGAAATTAGCGGCCCCAATTCTCATTTCTGGAGCCGCTGCGCGGAATGGTAATGCCACATTAGCCTGCTGTTGGAACAGATTACTCCTTGGCGTGGAACGCGGTTCGCCTGGGGAAAATAAGTCTCTTGAAAAAATTACACTCGAATTACTTTTCCCAGGGGGGAAAAAAAAACCTTAAAATCAACTGTGGCAACTGTATTGACTTCCCGCCTTAAAATATGGGGTAATTGCTGGAAGGTAACTAACAGCAAGTGACATTTGTTATTCGGTGCAATAATCACAACAGCAGAAGTGTGAACAACTTAATAATTTACAGCGTTAGCAGGCGTAAATAATTTCCCCGTAATGTGTTTTCTTCATCATCTCGACAGTGCCGGTCCATGGAATATAAACGGTAGCAAATTGCAGATCAGTTTCTTCGGTGGCTGCCATCGCAGATTTGACATTATGGGCCACTCGTGGGCAGCGTTGTATAGCAACGTCACAGCAAGCTGCTGCTCGATGGCAAAGATGTCTTTAATTGGGCCGGCACTTTACATTTTTTTGGCAGATGTCAGGGGGTCAAGCGGTCTCCCGGCTGATCGAAACGCGAGCCCACGGCAACGTCACTCACGACGGTTTCGCAGCCATTCTCCGGCGGCGCTGACAGGTCTCTGAATTGATTCGTCGTCTCATCACGTGATGTCGAAAGCGAAATTTGCATAAATAGATGGGGGGGGGGGGAGTTTTGGGTAAGATCGCATAAATATAAATGTGTCGTTATACCCGCCACCACCCGACACAGCCAATTAGTAAGGTTTGCCACGTAAACAAAACATGACAATTGTTACTAGTTCAGCACACCAGTGTGTTGGAGAGCAAACCCACAACATTTACAATTCGAGTATGACGTTTCACCGGTAATTACAACCAGCCTCAACAGGCGACGGCCAGAATTGGGTTTAACGTCACATTTATATATACGCGATATAACCCCCCAAAACAACCCCTTTTGTGGATAATATTGGTCGCAAAAGACTAAGTTTCAACAGATGGGGGGAGGGGAGGTTGGGAGTGGAAGACCAAGAAATGTATAAAATGTTGAAATGTCTCAATGCTTGAGCAGATGTGGGGGAGAGTGCTTATCTCTCATTGATGGCTCTGAGCCATTGGTGTAAATTACGGAGTTTCTCTGTGGGAAACCATGACAGCATTTCCTTAATAGTCTGTTGATATTTACAAACGTGTAGGTGCCTCACCCAAAAACCCGCAGTGCAAATAAATGGCCACATTTCAGTACGGATGTAATCAATTCAACCCCCCCCTCGCCTCCTCCCCCCTCCCTCATGCCACTGCTCACCGCTTAACAGAGACGGCTCATAAACGCACAAGAACATGGAAAATTACAGCTCACGAAGGATCTGGCTAAAACGGGTCGCGAAAGTTCCGTTCGCGATGAGCCCTTTTGTTGTTGTTGCTGTCCATTGGCAGCACCTAGCGGCATCCGCGCCCGCCCGCTCGCCCGCCCGCGCGTGTGGATATTGCTGCAGGGATTTAGTGGCGGGGACGAGCCGTTGTATTTACGGGGAGCACGGCATCCACCCCTCGTGTGGGAGAGCGTGGGGGTGCCGTTTTGAAAGCGCACAAAAAAATAGCCCTCGCTTTGTTTGGCAGTCTCTAAAAATAGAGATCCACAGTACTAGTCAGACCGCTTTCTCACCACCGCATTTGACGTCTAAGCCCCACGCCGAAAATACCCGAACATCCGCTGGCATCGAAACTGGGGGTTTGTTTTTTTATATAGAAAAAATACCGTGCAGTCTAATCTACGTTCTGTTTGGTGGTTTGTGGATCATAGGAGAATCAAAGCTAAAGCAATCAATGTAATCACATTGTCAATTATATTTAAGGCTCATTTGTTACTCTGCTGAATGTGACTTGGGAGTCCATGGTTGTTACTCTGCCTACAGCAACAGCGACCCAGGAAACATTTGTTAAACGAGCCACACCCTACGAAGGAAAGGGACTTCCATGCATTTGGCAAGCTGAATAAGAATCAGAATCTTGACTTATCCTGGAGAAATCCGATGAACTATGAAGCTCTTTTTCACAGATGTCCTAGTAGGGGCGGGTCAGAACGTTACGACAGCAAACAATACAAACAAAACGATCGGAGTGGCCTTCCTGGATAAATAAGCTAAATTATTATGAGTACAAAAATATAATTATTCTCGTGTCAGTGAAGCAGATGGGATGTTGACGTAGTGTAGCGGTGAGCACACTGGACCTGCAGTCCACACGTCGCAAGTTTTGAAACCAACTCCCCCCCCCCCACCTTCCTGTCCATCCAGCGATATGAGTCGGTACGCCACGGGTTAGGTCACAAAAGAGGTAAAGCGTGGGGACTCCCACCTCTTCCAAGATGTCAAACGAGGACTGTAGAGGAGGAGAAAATGTCCCCTAGTCAGTAGCAGCAACCCCCCGCTGCCCCCGAGAGTAGAGAACCGTTTCGTCAGCATTGGCGTGAATGAGCTATTGCAGGGCTGCTCCTTGAGCTCTAATCCTTTGTAATGAAGGTGGAGATGTGTTTGCGGTCCGTGCCTCGAACCCCCCCCCCCGCCACCTCCACAACTCCGCCAAAGCAGGCCCGAACATTTGATTTGACTTCAATCCCCATGGATGCTTCAAAGGCTGGTTTGCAAAGATCTCTTTGTGCTTGATGTCCCCCTCCACCCACCCTTGCATGTTTTGCGAGTGAAAAACTCATGCAGATGTACGTGTGTTTTGGAAACTCGTTTGTCGGCTACCATAGAAACTTGTGCCAGCTCGGGTTTATACGCTTTGCACGACGTGTTGCCAACGTCTACCGAACGTGTGTTGCCTGTTCATATTTGTTTTACCACCTTTGTCAAGTGACAGGTCACGATGACAGGTCACCATGATCTGCTTGCTGCATTGACAGGTCAGCAATGTGCTTGCTCTACTCCCTTCTACAGGGCCACATCGTAATTCTGCGGGCAGGTCTTTTAGACACGTGATGCATTTTGTTTTCTAATTGAAACGATGATCCTACAGTCCTTTGGAACTGAATGTGCAAGTTATGTTCACGACAATATATTTCGATTTAAAGCTTTCGTGACTGCAGGGATTCATCTTCTTGGTTCTTTCGGTAAAGTCACGTAGAAGGGAAATAATAAAATAATAAAAATTAAACATAATAAAATACAATTCTCACGACGTTTCGGCCACAACGCAAGCATCCGTCCTCAGGCGAAGAACAGGTCTCAGACCTATATATTGTTTTAATATCAGGCCCTCTACACCGTGGCATTTCAGAGTATTTTACATCATCGCATCGCATGTTGCACATTTGTAGAAGCACACCCCTAGCCTCAGAGTGACTCACCACCTGGCCTGCAAAGCAGTATTAGTCTGCCAGTATGGGGGTCATGATTGCTATGTATAATCCCAATTGAGTTATTTCCAGTGCAATTTTCATATTTGGCAAATGTAGACCCTGACACTGGCACGCAATTGGCCTACTCTTGTGAATGATGTCAGGGAATTTTGACTTATTATTATTGTGATTAGTTAATCCTCTTCATCCCCGATGGGGCACTAGGCCGCAATAAGTTCCCTACACCTCTTCCTGTCCTTGGCAACATTGTGGAGCCTCGCGTCAAGAGTGGCCGATCGCTGCTGCCAGCTTCTACTTCACGGCCTTGCACCCAGGTGGTCTTGGGTCTGCCAGGTTTCTCTTTGCCCGGTGGTGTCCATCTTACGGCAGATGTTGGTATACGGTCCCTGGTCCATCCTGAGTACATATCTGAGCCATCTGAGTCGCCGTCTCTTGATGTCCTGTGTGATATTAGCAGAAGGCACGTATTATTATTATTATTGTTACTACTACTCCGGTTAATACATCCGTGGTATTAACCAGGGCGGCCTCTGGATTTGAACTGTCACCCCCCTGCATCAGGTGGCAAGTGCCCTTCTGCTGGTTTAGCGTCACCACCTCCGCTGAGCTCCCTACATTCTAAACTAATCAAATAGAGAAACAGATTAAGTGCAGCGATGCTAGAGGGGGGCCACAATGAAGTGTAGATTGGTGTCAGCCTGTATGTTCACTTATTTTGACATGTTATTAACATTTTGACTATTTCTTGTGTGAATGCGTGTATGTATGTGTGTATGCGTGTGCATGCGTATATATGTGTGTGTGCGTGCGTGTACCCGTGTGTGCTTTAAGAATAGAGTCAGAGGGTTTTGCTTTCTTCACAGAATACAGCATTGCGAATGTAGCATGAAGAGATTGTAAAACAAAATCCACTTTGCTGTGCTCATGAGTGGTATTTTTTTTCAGCTCGGACAAAATGAAAACCAAGAACTCCGCACGAATTGCTTATTTACATAAATAAAGTGCACTGGTGTAGCCAGCACCACGGAGTCAGCGCGAGGCTGTCTCAAAGTGGGTTGCACATGCGATGTTTTTGAAACGATTTTTTTAATTATTGTTTAGTTTTATTGAATTGCATTGTTATTTAGTTGTATTTCTTTTTGTTATTATGTCGTTTAATTTAATGTTTTAACTTTCATTTAACTGTATTATTCGGATTGATTTAATTTCCCGCTGTGACATGGTCGTTGATGTGGACTTGGCTGTGGTTGGCTGCCGCTGGGGTTGAGAGAGTGCGTGACCCCACAACTGAACGGTTGCGAGTTCAAAATCCCGGGTCAGGGGTCAACTCGGCCACCGTCATTACCTCCCGCAAGTGAGCGTCGATCGTCAAATAACGGGGCCGATCTGGGCTACAGGAGCAGCGAATTTCCGCCGCTGGCTCAGGGCTGTCATTAGTGGAGGAGCACTGCCCAGTGATTGTTCGAACAGAGATGCACTGGTATGTTGCGCGGCATTTAACCAAACGACATTGAGAGAAAATAATGCCGCAGGTTTTTTTTTTCTTTTACCCCGTAACAGAATCGCGTCGTGTGCATCGCTATCGTGCAGACCATTGTGACATTTGTGAAAGACACTGACCATACAAGTAATACGGCGATTGTCACATCCATTGTAGTTTTCATGAAGCTAATGAGTAAATACTGATACATGTATGTACGTTGAACTTTTTTCGCATCGTACGCAGCCAACTGTGCTATTCGAATGTGCGGGGGAAGGACAACAAACTAAACTCAACAAAAAAGTTAAATACACGTACATCTACAGACATACGGGCTATAGTCGGTCAAAAGTAAAGGTGCATCCCTGCAATTTCTTTCTCAAGTCACTGCTGGTGGAAGGGTCTCTAATTGAGGGAGATCTAGAGAACCCAGCCAGAGCGTCATTTTGCCCAGACGCCTTTGGAAGAGGTGGGAGTTACCCACACTTTACCACACCACTCACGACCTGCCGATCGACTAACCGTGGTGTGCCCGTTCATATTGTTGAGTCGACAAGGGGTAGGGAGATCAATAAACGCGTCCAATGTGCCAAACGGCCCACGCAGGGGAATCTAACAGGCGACCGACCTCTGGACCGCAAATCCGGTCGAGGAACCATTGCACCTACGGCAGCATCCGTAACATCTGAGTCACGTAGTTTTGTTGACGTGGGGACGAACGAAGGAGAGACGGAGTGAGACATTCTGTTCTCTTGTGTGTGGCGTATCCAGGAGAGGCCCCCCCCACTCCCCTAAAGGTTTGTACATCGGGGCCATCGGACTCAGGGCCTGGGCAGGCAGGGCGCTGTGGCGTGATAGAACCAGTCTGTGACATGTGGAGGGTTTTTTTTGGGTTAGATCGTGTGTATAATATAAATGTGGCGTGAAACAAATTTAGATTGTAAATGTTGTGGGTTTACTCTCCAACACACCGGTGTGCTGAAATGGTAACGAATTGGCATTTTTTGTTTACTTGAAAAATTTCGTGACTGCAGGAATTCGTATTCTTGGTTCTTTCGGCAAAGTCACGTAGATAGAAAACAAAATTATACAATTAAAATAAAAAAAAATCAAGAAAATAAAAATAAAAATATTCATTACTTATTTTTATTTGTATTTTTTTATTACATTGATTTTAAATTTTAATAGTATTACAGTATTTTGTTTTTTTGTTTTCTATCTACGTGACTTTACTGAAAGAACCAAGAATAGTAATCCAAAAACCTCTACTATGGATAATATTGGTCACGAAAACTTACGTGTTAAACTGGAGTAGATTACCCATGCATATTTCACGGACTCATTCCATCAATTTATGTGAGCAGCGCCGCAGACTGTAGTTGCCACAGGCCCATTGGTGATAGTCGTGAAGGAAAAGGGCCCCTTCAGCCAGCCCGAGCCGGAGAAAAATGATGATGTGCTCGAAATGCAATTTATTGTTGGGAGCACGAGTCTCGATGCGTTTGATAGCATGCACTACTTACGTTAGGTCCCAGGGCAATTGGAAAAATAATATTCCCTCATTACCCGGTGCCAACTGTAATAGAAGAGGCAAACTTTATGTTAATTACTTGCTTAATTTACTTTGCGTGTTTACAGAAACTAAACACCATTAGCTTACATTGGAATAAATTAAATTAGACCTATTTGGATTCGCTGGCACGACCTAGACACACACGCGATACGAAATGAAATAACCCACGATGGATTTCCACCACACTTTCACAAATGCACGTAAATAAATATCCCCCCCGAATAGCCTTAATAGACTGTTGGGGCAAGTGCTGTTAGCGAGCGCCTATGAATGCCGGCAAGGCACACGAGGGGGTGGGTGGCCAGCACTTGCCCCAACAGTCTGTTAAGGCTACATGGGGGATCTTTGGCTTTGGTTGAGCATATTTCACCACGCTAGTCTCTGTGAGTTGGTGAAGGGTTTGTCGAGAGAATTGAATCAGACATGACTCACCACTGATGTTGGGCGGTTGGTGGCACACGCCTGTATAATTGACTTATACAGGAGAGTCACACGAGATCGTAGGACTCTTTGTCAAGATGGTCCTCATTGAGTTTTTATTTTTATATCTTTTCAGTAAATTAACGATGAGTCTCTCTCTATACGTATGGGAGAGAACCAGATTTCCCAGGGGGGAAACAAACCACACTCCTGAGGTGCCAGCACCTCTTTCCCCATACAGATGGAAACAGATGGTGATTAGTTCACTTGCTGTACTGCCTTCTGGCGAGCTAGAGCGTGGCGCCTCGACGCCCACGGGAAGGGAGTTTCGCAACATGTGCGCGGTGACCCACCAAACCCTCGCTGCCTCCACAGTGCTGGACGACAGGCCACGTGCGTTGCCACCACCGCTCGGCTGTAATCCAGCCCCGTGGAAGTGGCGGTTGGTGGATCACACGAATGTTATGAAACTCTCTGTGGGCGTTGAGGTGCGATACCCTTGCCTGCTAGGATAAGCTGATGCAGCAACATGCGGACTAATATAATTTGTTCCATATGTATGGGATAGAGTGTTGCCCCCTCACATGCTTGATATTCCTCCGGGTGCTCCGGATTCATTAATTAGCTGAAAGCACATTTTCATGCAGGATTGTTTGAGCTTGTGCAATTGTTTTTAGCGCTGGCTCCTCACCCGCCTGGCTGTTGCCTTCCTGTTTGTCTGTGGTACCTCAGTGATTGTGAGATGCAATTTGCAGGAATTATGACGACATTATATAAAACACTACATTATTGTTATGTATTATTATGTTAGCATTGACCGGGAGTCAAACTCCGGCTCGATGGGTTCCTCGTGCAGCGCTCTCCTATTGCACCGCACACAGCAGTTCCGCCCATGTGTAGTGAGTCCAACTGAGTCGCAGACGTTGTTCCTTTTAGAGGCAACACTTTTATTATAACATCAACACCGTAACACAAAGGGGTAACTGCCCCTTCACCAGATACAGCCTAGGATGGTGATCACCCAGCTAACTACCCTATACAGAGGAGTTACTGCTATGAAGGGTCGGGCCCTCACTCGGGTCTGCAACCACGTGGCTGTCTTGCTGAGCTTCCAGCTTGTAGGTTGCAGCGACCCCGGTCCCTCTCCAGGACCCGCCTTATATCCCCCTACGGTCTGGGTTGTTGCGCCCTTGGCCCCGCCCGCCTTCTGGAGCATTCTAGCTCCCTCTCAATCCCTCTCGAGAGCTCCCCCCAGACACGTGATCACCCCCTAGTCCCCCCACCTGCGGGCCTCTCTATGGACACTCCAGATCACGTGTCTGCGGGGTCAACCAGAGTGCCATGGACTGGGGCAACCATGCCCTTGGGCTGACACTCGCCCGCTCCCCCTCGTGGGAGCCCCCACCACACGCTATGTGTGGTGCCTGCACTACCCAGCGCTCACCAAGCCCGGCTAGGGTTGGTACAACACCCGCTCACCAGTGACGTGCGGTGAGGTCAATGGCTGGGGAGGCACTGGCTTGTGTCAGAGCCAGATTCACACACCGAGGGGGGCGTGGCCACACGGAGGGGGCGTGGCCATACGGAGGGGCGTGGCCTCACTGAGGGGGGCGTGTTAGACACGTCCCCCTCAGTGAGGCAGATGTGATAGTTGCCTCCCCTGGTGCTTTTTCATTGCAGTTTCATGACGAGACCAGCGAGCCTAAATATATTTATACACATACGTGAAATAAGTTACCTGGAGTATGGAAGGCGAGGACATTAAATGAAGGGGTCTACAAACATTACGTTGGTGACATACTGAGATAGTAACAGGCACGCGCTTATTGCCCGAGCTCCATCCAGTTACTGAGGGGTTGCGCAATCAGAGGGGAGGCTGAGTTCGTCGCTGCCTCACCTTTCGTCTCTTCCTGTATTTGCAGCGGAGCTCCGCAAATTTGGCGATTTTGACTATAAAAATTATTGGTATCCTACAGAAATGACATTTATAACACAGATCTGTGGGAAAATCTTAATGTAGATTTGTTTTACTTTTCGCAACAGCTATTTTCATTTGAGTATGACAGGTGAGGCTCTGCCTCTCCTGACCGCACGTCCCTGCCGCTCACAGGGTGTATGCGATGACGGTGCATCGCGTGCCATGGCCCTCTCTGGCCGGTACCATCCAGTGACATGCCACGTGTTCATTTTGCCTTTTTGGGATGCGTGAAACAAATTTTCGAGTCACATTTAATAATATCACAGTGGCTTTTCCCACGGACTTGACGACCGATTTAATCGAAATGGCGAAATGTTGGCAAATGCCGTGTAAACAAACATTTGGGCCCATGTAATTTTCTCTTCAATGTCAAAGGCAAAAAACGATTCGAGTGATTACAAAGATTTCAGTGATGGACAGAGCGATTGTGGCCTCGCAAGAAACAATGCGGAGTGGAAAATTGGGTATAAGCTGGTATAGGTTGTAATTGCTGGGGAAAAAAAGATTTTACAACGAAGACCTTGGGAAAGTACAGATCGTAGAAAGGGCTTGCAGTAAATGTGCAATGAGACGCTGAGAAAAATGCACGCTGCTTTTGTGTTCCAACCATCAATGTATGAAACATAATAAAGCATTATGCAAATGTCCACACTACAGCAAACACATTTCGAAAGCACGGCTCTGCTATTAGATACCATGATTGCTTGTCGCTATACTCCAGAATACCCTAATTACATTTGTAATTGAACAGGATACAACGATAGTTTTGAACTAGTCGCTATTATTAATTGGTTTGTGATGCTTTTTGCACAAGTGCACTTGTTTTTTCTTCTTATGAGCGGCTCTGATATCTTGGGTTAATGCGTATTCTCCAGTTCAAACGGCCCTGCTCTCAGTGTGCATTTCTGCAAGTTGCTTTGCCTAGTTATATGAATTTCCACCAATTTCCTTGTGAGTTTCCATGTCTCTGATCCATCCAAGTGGTGGCAGTAAGTACCATTTGAATAATGTTCAGGCACAATGACATTTAATAAGATGACTTTGTATTATTGGTTCTTTCGGTAAAGTCACGTAGAAGGGAAATAATAAAATAATTTAAAAAAAATTCTCACGACGTTTCGACTGCAACACAAGCAATCATCATCAGGTGTGAAATCCACAGCAAGAGATTTTGAAAAATTTGTGTTGCAGTCGAAACGTCGTGAGAATTTTTTTTATTGTTTTATATTTTTAGTATTTTATTATTTCCTTCTACGTGACTTTACCGAAAGAACCAAGAATATGAATCCCTGCAGTCACGAAAGCTTTAAATCAAAAGATGACTTGGGTTTTCTTTTAATATTATTGTCTTCCCATAATCTGTACATAGCTTTTCTTCTTGATGATAATAATTATTTACAGGCTTTGGCGATCCACTGTGGGATAAAGGCCTTCCCATGGGGATTGTTTTTACCATACTTCACCACACTGGTCACTGTGGGTTGTTGAAGGGGTCAGTCCAGAAATGGTTCAGGTACCCATTGGCCACTGATATTTAGCCGTGTCTGGGAATTAAACTCGGGGTCTCCGGGTTTATGCCGCAGTGTGCTAACCACAGTTTGACTGCTACCCATCATTTGTCAATCGTATAAATGTATGGCTCAGACACAATATTACCATCAGGTGTGATGGGTGCTTTTCTGAGAGCAGGTGGCTGCGGTGGTAGAAGTCAGTAAAACGAGTACTAATTTGTGCGCCTCCCAATTCTTTGAGCTTGGAGGCCCTTTGAGTTGGCTTTTGAATGTTGATCCTTAATCCAGTCCACTATTCTGAATTTGCTTTCATGTTCGATCTAAGCTGCTCTGTCCTTATATATCTTTATTGATTATTTATGGATTTGCATTGAGCTGTTTCTGGTGTGTAGAATGTAAAATATGTACACGGTTATAAATAATATAAGATTTCCGGCCCCGTGGGTTCTCATTTCCTAGCTCTGAACATCACATTTTTACCAAAATTGACACAAAGCTATTTTTACAAATGTTAAAAGTAACGTTTTCTTAGCTTGTCCTCTTCCTGCTTCTGCTGAAGTGACTTGACCTTTTGAAGAAAAAAAAACTCGCTGACTTTCTACGACGTTTTGCGGTAAAAACATCACTGTTCAGATGTGTTCAGAGTCATGTCGGAAGATGCCTCATAAATCGATCCATGGTGGAGTTATATGAACGTCGTAAAATGTTGGTCGTAAATCTGATCATGGTAAACCGGAGACCGCATGTAGTGTTTCTCGAATTTTTACATATATTTTTTACTGACATTTAGAACTACATAACATCAATATTTGATTGAATGTGAATAATTCACAAATTTAATGCGCCGGGAAAAAAGGCTTTAAAAAAAAAGTCCGGACAGACAGAGTAACGACAAACACACACACTCGTCTATTATAGTATGATGATGTGTATAATTACATAACTTGCATGGGGTTGTCTTCACCTTTATTGGTAGCCTTGAGCCAGTTGTATGAATTGCACATTCCTCTGTCTGAGGCAAATTTCTGAATAGCACAATGACCTTCAAACCTAGAGGAATGATGAACTGAGAACATTTCACTTCCAACTTTCTGACGGTCGCGTATGATTACACATCAAAAGCCGATGACAACATTGATGCTAAAACAGTGAATATATAAATGTGCATATGTAAAAAAAACTGTATTTTTATTCCGTTAGGTTGCTGACAACGCCGTTCGCTCATGCTGATATTTCTGCCGGTGAAATATGGCATGGCTATTAAAATACAATATGCCTCTGTTGTACGTGATGTACACGTGGCATATTTATGGCATTAAATGCTTCACTAATGCGTCCAAGTCTAAATTAAAATGCGCGCTGCTCTTAACCCCCATATATCATCCTGTGCAAGTGCTACGAGGCAAAACATTCATAGCAATCGTGCAAAACATGACACCCGCGCTGTAACGATCCCACAATTTATTGTGTTGTCGGCACAAAAAAACAACAACATGAAAACGATAAACAAGACGGGCCAAAAATGTGTGCAAGTGGTCCTGCGAATGCAGTATCTTATTTTTAATCAACCCTTGAAGGTTTCCGAGCAAAGCAAACCTCGCTGGAGGGCTTTGGTAATTGGTCTTCTTGTGAGGTTGTCACTTGAAGGGGATGGATGGGTTTGGGTGACGCATGGGTTAGGCCAAACACTAGACCTCCTTGTACGGCATGGTTTGGAGAGAGCGATCACCAGTGCCGACTTAATGGATCTTGAGGCCGTCTTTGGTTTTTTGTGGGAAAGTCTGGGAGCGGCGTGTACCGGGTGATGCGTATCCCTTGTGTGTGTTATCCCCGTCTGCCCTGGCTGCTTATTGAATAGAGGCACCGCACTTGGAAGTTGAATGCGCGACGCTTCGCTGGTGGGAGTCTGACCCTCGTAAAGCCATCTCGTCAAGAGATAGGAGACTGTGGAATGTGCGGTGGCTCAGATGGCTAATAGCTTATGTCTGTGCACTGAGCCCGTCATGTTGAGATTCTGGGTGTGGATCCGAGCTTTAGCCGCGTGGAATTTAGACGAAGTTCTGAAGTATGGTGAGTTGACACTCTCAATCTGGTCTCTAATCGTTGCACAAAAAAGTATGAAACGGAATTTTTGTACACTTATTTTGGACTGTTCCAGCTGTGAGGTCTTACATATCACTCCTTACAGGAATATAGGTGTCTTTTAAAATCAGTGTTTGATAGGGGGCCTTTTAAAGTGCAAGGAGGCCTTGAAAGTGACTTCAGGAAATACGTTCTGCTACATAATCTTCCAGGTGCCGCTCCCAGACAGGATGTGATACACCGCGATCCGCGAGGGTTCTGAATGGAATGTTCTTCATTGTGTGATACGGTGGCAATAGCACAGTTTTCATATATTTGTGGAGAAAAAAATGGAATGCAATGCTCTGGTTTTTTGGCCATGAATCTCCTTTAACCCACGAATTTCGGTCGAAACGTCAAAGTTAGCATTGTTCATCTCGATGTTAGGCACCGAACCATTGATTAAACATTCATCATGATTATACATGAGGTACAGCCGTGGGGCAGTGGTTAACTTCGTCTGCTCCCAAGCTGGCAACTTGAGTTTGATAACTGACCATGGCTAACGGCAGTAGCATGCGATATTTGAAACTGGTCTTCGACCAACCTCAGCAATCCACAATAACCAGCGTGGTGAAGTATGGCCAACCAGCCCCCATGACAGATATGGTGTAGGGGGATGTTTTTCTTCTAGGAGTGGCTTGACAAAGGACTGTATGCGTAATAGGGGACAGTCACTGTATAAAAGATGGCCCAATATCTATAAACATTTGTGAAATATGACATTCAATTGGTATTTTCTCAACGCCATTGGCTCTCAACTTCTTTATCGTGGATAATTGTCCAGTGGTGGGGTAACGTACTGGTGCTCCCACTTATTCTGAGACGTCTCGCCAGCATGGAAGAGTAGGCCAAATGCCGCCTAGAGGGATCCTCGTGTGCTCACTCCAGTGGAGGCTCTTCCCCCACCAGTAGTGGGATGAGCAAGACATTTTAGGGCTGTACCTTTACCTTTCACCGCTGCTATCACAAGCACACAATAATTATCAGCGTTAGTCACCATCTGATAATCGCTGATGCCAGCCACGTCCTTGGCATCTGTGGCTGGAGCGGTTGAAGCAACACGAGAATACCCTGAGTTTAAATCTTGGTCGGATAACCAACTCGCCCTTTCTAAACTGCATCATCATCACCCACGATGGATCCACTGCTGGATGAAGGCCTCTACGGGCCATCACCATCGTCCACGGTACCTACAATGTAACAACCCACCAGGGCTGATTTCATCGTTCCATCTCCACGGAGGACGTTCTCTCGGATGCATTCTGTTCATTCGAACTTGGGCGGTGGGATTCGATAAAATAAGTACCACTTTATACGTAGTAAAAACAGTGGGTGTATCGATCCCTGGCATAGAAATGTGGAATGTCTCGCGGTGGTTTAGAGCCTCCAACGTCGACAAGCCCTGTGGCAATGCTCATCGGCGGAGCAGAGATGCTTTGACTCGAACGTCGTGTCGTGAGTGCGGGCTACAGGACGCAGGCCACTGCCACAGGGCCGGCGAGTGCTGGGGGTGGATCGTCTCATCCCAGATTCTCATCCACCCGTCACCGACGCCTCGGACTCTTGCACCCCCCCCCCCACCCTCGTAATCTCTCTCCGACACGACACCCTACGATGTGCGTGGCCGAATGAGAACTCTCGCTCTCTCGGCAACACGAGTGATCTCGCGTGGCCTCCCGACTGCAGGGAACCACAGGCCCTCCCCACGTCTGCCCTGGACACTGCTACTTTGCGATGCGGACCGCATGCGCAGCTTGTGATGAGCTACGTTCAACATGTGAAGAGCTGGGAAGTTTCGGGGGCATTACAGATGCTCTGGGCAGATGTTTCTTGTTCAAAGTTCTGTTAAATAATATAAATGTGAAATGTTCTTAGGTACGATAGGCAGCTGTTGTCACAATTACGATTTGGGCGGGACTGCGTGCTGAGAGATTGGAGGGTGTCTGGTCGCTATTGCAGATACGCAATTGCCCCTTCAGAAGAAGACTTTGAAGCAAAGTTTCGCCGTTCCACAAACCCCTGGCGCTCAGCTGTCCTCCAGGGGGACCGAAGACAAGGCGGAGTTCTCTGCTCGTCTTCTCCGAACGTTAATATTATATATTTTTGTATCGTTGTTATCCATGAAGCCGACCTGTCCCCCTCGTTCGGATTCACGACAGGATAGAGAGGGACAGGAGGCAGGCGCGGGGGGGGGTGCCCAAGGGGTGGTGGGGGTTGTGGGGGAGTTTGTGAAGCGAGGAGTGGGGAGAGGGGTTTGTGGGGCTTGCTAATGACAACGGTGCCTGGAGCATGGCGCTGCTAACTTGTGGAGACGGATGTGAAGCGGCGAGCGGCGATATTAATCGAGAGCGGGCTCTGCCGCCAGTGCCGCCTTCTTGAAGTAGCCGAAGGGAGTTCCAATAAAGCGTGCTTATTTCTTTATTTTTTATTATAATTTTTGTATTAAACGCGTTAAGCAACCAGCGTGAAGTAGCACAAGTTTGCGATTTTTGCAAGGAACTGTTGTGAACAAAAAAAAGTGTCACGTGAATCACGCAAGCCTTTCCAACCACACTGACGTGAGATTGTTCGTTTCCATGTTATAAGACAAACCCCGTGTTTGTATCTTTATGCCCCTGGAACAAGACTCTGTGTTTGTGTTAATAGAGGGCCGTGATCGAGCGGCGCTACGAACCTGGCAAGTTGAATCCAAGCCTCACATCGCTGGCGAGCGATGCTTGAACTGGCCTTCGGTCTGTCTCCTTTAGATAAACTCATCCTTAAATGATGAGTTTGTGCCTGGTGACCTCAATTTGATCTCCTTCATCAGCACTGGGGAGACAAAGACTGCTAGGCATGATTCTGACCACACCTCCTCCCCAAGTGCCGTGCCTGCCTTGACAGGTGCCCATTCAAGGCTATTCGTAGGATATTTGTCTTGTTTGCGTGTCCATGCGGGTGGGTGCTTGCTGTGTATTATGTATGTAAGAGGCTCGTGAAGGACGCGACTGGGCAGATGGAGGCAGTCGCCCTCCAACAACAACGAAAGGCAGAGGAGCGACGCTCACAACAATGAGCGGAGCACTGGGCAGATAAAAATGCAGCAAATTGAAACATTTGGGGGCACAGCTGGTGCATCTGCCAGTCATCTCAGTCAGCCAACCCATGGCAGCTGGATCTGTCCCGTGATCGACTGTCAGTGAGTCTTCGACACTTCACGTGACCTCAAAGTGCACCTGGCCTGGCACAGGCCCTGTGGTGACATCACTGCCACTTAGTGGCGAATGGCAGGTGTTTTCGTTGTTATTGTTGTTGTGTATTTCGAGGTTTGGTGGTTGGTGGCTGGTAGAAACCTGAGCGGTGGCCACTTGTCGTCCAGTGTTTGTGGATTCCAGTGGCTCCTGGAGGACTCATCCGCCTTTGATAAATGTACTGCACTCGGGGACCCCGTACAGAATCAGAATATTTATTCATACTGGAGGAATCCGAAGAGCTATAAATCTCTTCTCACAGATGTCCAGTCGAATAAGGATCTCACAATCTTGGGCTTTTAGATGTCTCCCATTTAGAATTCCCTTTACCTCCTACAGCATACTGGTGGGTTGAATTTAGGTCTGGTGTTGAATGTGCAACAGCCGAGGGGTCTGGTAACAGAGTAGGAAGTGATGTCGAGGTGTGGTGGTCCCACAGAATGTAGCCCTGATGACCTCGTGATGTTGGCCACGATTCCGAATACACGCTCATATGTGGAGGCCATAGCAGACACTGCTACTATCTCGTCAAATATAAAGGTGCAGCCATGCAATTACTCAACGACACCACTGCTGTAGGAAGGCCTTCCGTGAGAGGGAGCTCATCACGCCATCTCTAGAAGGTTTCTGGCCTAATTGATAGATGTATGTTTAACTCTTTTCGCACCGTACGTAGCCAACCATATGAATCATAGGTGCGGGGGAAGGACAATAAACTAAACATGAAAATTTGTTCGAAAGAAATTCGTTTTCAAATTAGATTTAAAAGTGCATCGATTCAGTGGCTTCCTAATATCGGAGAAAAGAGCGTTCCAGATGGCCAGATAAGCGCATCTGAGAGCGCGTGATGCGGTGACCGTCTTTGTTCGATGATTAGCCAAAAGGCCGCTGCTACGAGGATGACCAGAGTTCGCGTGATGGTGGTTTACGCTCCTTGACGAGATGAGCGAGGCATTGTGGTCAATTTGTGTATTGAGTGCGACCCTAAAAATCCCTCACGCTCGTCACGGGCATCTTGAAAGAAGTGGGAACACCCACACTTTACCCCGCAGCACGTGACCTGCAGATCGACGAACCTGTGGGGCGTGCCCGAGGATGGTGACTTAAAGAAACTTGCCCATTGTTTCAACCGCTGCTCTGGGAGGTGAAACTCCGTAACGCGAGCCGAGCGCGCAGCCCATCACGCAACGGCACCACCTCCAGGAATGAATTGTTCATCTCTAAACCGGGAAAAATCCCATGAAGCCAAAGTTACCCTTTTTGCCGGGGAGACTTGGGGAGGAAATGAGGAGAACTGAGCAGTAAGAATCCTCGATACAAGTGGCTAAATCAAATCTGCCACGATTTAATAGTCAATCACTTAAATTGTGTACAAGATGAATGAGTGCAACAAATTAGGGCCAGCCCATCAGCCTTTCTGGGCCAACAAAATCAATACCACTTTGGTTATTTCAACAGTCGATTCTTTTTTACGTCAGTCTCGCCCCCTCACCATGGGAACGTGGAATTTCCACTGCTGGCTCACTGCCACCAACGGAGATGAGCAACCACTCGGCGGTTTTGTCTTAGCCCGGAAAAAAAAATCTTTCACATTGCGGCTCTTGATGTCTCGCGAGGTTCCCAATGAAATGCTTCAGAATCCATCGCAACGGTGACGCATCGTTCTGTTTGTGCACCTTCCTGCGGCTCGGAACCTGATCCCCCCCAACCCCCCCTGAGGCCACGAGTGGCGCGATGTTGGCGTGGCTTCTATCCCAGGTCGCGGCACCTTCTGAAGACGCCCTCCTTCTGCATTCTGCAAGCGGTCGACAGCGCTCAGTGTACATCGCAGGCAATGCTGATGTAGATGGCTCTTGAAATTGTGCAAATATTGACCCCACTTAAATCTATCTTTTTTTTCTCTCTTTCACTTCGCTCTTTTTTTAGTCTCTGCTGCAGAAACGTGATAATACTGCTGGTTGCATTTATGCTACACGCAACTGTACGTTGATATGACCCCTAGCTATGAGGCCAAATCTATAACTGCGGTACAATGAGATAGCGACTCGCATCGAGGTTGTTCAAGTTGATTCTGTGTAATCGGATGAGAACTCAAGAGGCCAGGATAGAGGGTCGTTTGCAAGAGCGACCTGGGTCACCAATCTGACAAAAGCAAAACGAATAATGATTAAGTGCAGCAATGAAGTAAGCAGAAACTGGAGCAAAAACCGTGTCCACATGAAATATGGAAAATATTGCATGAGCATAAATCAAAAAAATAATAGACTCCCCATAGCACAAGTTGGCTCGTGCAGATCATTAATAGACTGATAAAAGTACAATTACAAATTAAGGTGCAGATACATTAAACAGATGTAGGGTGCCTATTGCCCACGCCAATGCTGGCAGAAGAGCCTTGAATATAGGGAGCTATGGAGAGGCCATCTAGAGGGTATTTTGCCTACTCTTCCATATTTACCAGATGTCTTGGTAGAAGTAGCGCACCCACATTTTACCTCACCATAATCGACTAATTGTGGTAAACTTCAACTAACACCGACTTTATTTTACCAGGTAAGGCCCACTGAACTGTATAGATCTTTTTTTCAGAAGCGACCTGGCCACAAATGATAGCTCAACGAAGTGGCTTATCGCGTGGAAATTTATAGTAGCCAAATACTCTAAATGCATGTTTATAAATGTGGAGGAAAAAACCGGAGGGAGAACGTGTAAACTCCAGAAAAACAGACGTCAGGGTCAGGATTGAACGCATTACATGTATACCAGGCGAGGTAGTTAACATCTCGCCACCGTGGCGCCCCTCTATACTCTGCTGAGTGGACAGAGGCAGGGGTGGATTTAAGATACGTGGCACCACTGTTTCAACTGCCATGCTGGAAGATATAAATGAAACCAGCGACCTCTGGATTGCAAGCCGGAAGTGTGCTGACCATTAAACCGTGGCAGCTCCCGGGATGTAACAGAAATAAATTCACTCGCAGCAATAACGTTTCACAAATTGTCTTTGTAAACTTCTCCATGAAAGGAGGACGCAGCCCGATCGGTATCAAAACACGGGGCCCAATTTGTGCGGCATTCTGGCATTCATCCCACCGCGTTGTGCTGAACTACGGCCGTTTGCGTGTAAAGTCAGCCCCCATTTCACTCCCAGTGATGTTTGAGGCCCTGTTTCCTGTAAGTGCCAGGGCCCCCATGGCGCCGTGCTGCAGTCAGTCCGAGCGGCAGATTGTGTTCGAGGTGGGTGAGGCTGTGGTGGAGCTGTGCCGAAGCTCAAGAGGCCCGAAGAAGTTTTCCGGAATTCTTGCGCCGCGGTTCTGGCGCCGGAGCCGGAGCCGCAGCCACCTGCGCTTGTGGGTCTAGAGTGGCCGCTCTCAAGAGTAGCAGCAGTCCTGTTTCGAGCCTCGTCTATTCAATGAGAGGGCACCGAATTTGAATGCTGATAAGGTGCCCCCCACAGAGGCCTATGGATCAGCTGGCATGCATGACCCCCTCCTCACTATTGGCCATAGCTTGAGATCCATTCGGTTCTTATTTACTGATTCATTCGCTCTCCACCCCCACGCCCAAGCACTGTCTTCTGTAGATAATTGCACGCGCGTTTAATGAGGTAAGAATTAACTCCACATTAGCACTCACTGATTATACAGTACTTATTTTAAACATATGTAAGAGACTAGTGAATTTGTATATATATTACAAATTTTTCACTCGCTTACAGTGGTTGTCCCATGGGGACACTGGCCCTCTACATGGGAATGTGGAATTGCCAGCAAATGGCATTTTGAGTCGTCAACAGATAAGAGCACCACCACCATCATCATCCGCGGAGCTCAACAGAGGAAGGGGCCAGCCCTGCGCGCTCTGACCACAGAGACACCTGGCATTGATTCAGACGGCTACAGCCTGCTGATGAGACTCGCCGATATTAAAAACCAATGCAGGCAGGTTCGTCTCATTTAATGCACTACTAATGAGACATATTAAAGACCAAATGCACAAAGAGCCATTTGGAATGTTAATTTACTTTGAGCTATTCAAAAATAACCGCTTTACTTAACCATTTATATCATTCCATTAAAATTTTAATTTTTAATTAAAATATTTACTTTGACCACAAGAAGCTTAATATACAAAGAATATTTGTATTTATTGGAACAACAAACTTGAGGTATTCACGCTACACTAATGGAAGCACATTGGATAATTATCCGAGTTCTAGATAAACGTATACCTTACTACCAGGCTTTGAAGCAATTATGTTAAAGAGTTCACTAAGTGCTAAAAGTAGGACATTTGGTCCTGACAGTTATAGACTCCTTTCATTAGGGTCAGAGTTTAAGAGTGACGGTTTTTTCAGAAATTAAACTTTGATGTATTATATTGTACGAAAAGTATCACATCAAGAAATGATTAAATCGTTCACGATGTTCACTCGCTTATAAGCAGCAAATGTTACTCAAACATCATTTGCTCAGTCACTCGTGAAAAGGAAACGTCAAACGTTACAGCGTTTTCTCCCCGCTCAAATGAGTGGTGGTATAACAGCACTCATTACTTTTAGACTTTCGTGACTGCAGAAATTCATATTCTTGAAGAAGATCGCTTGTGTTGCGATCGAAACGTCGTGGGTTTTTTGCTTTTAATTTGGATTTTGTTTTCTATCTACGTGACTTTACCAAAAGAACCAAGAATAAGCACTCATTACTGTTTAAAGTCCTCAGCCATTGGGCAACCATCATTGATATTTCACAAACGGTACACAATTTTTCGATATTTTTTTGTTCAAACTTCTCCATGAATGCTATTCCATGTGTGCTTTCGCTGTCTTGTCGTGAGATGAAGGAATTTCCAAATGTGAACTGCCACCGCTGCCAGTGCACCTCCCTGTGTTGGGAGGAGCGGCCCGGGAACACGATGTCGCATAAACGACTTCAGAGTCTTTCTTCAATGCGCCTCTTTCACCACACGAGGGTCAAGACCTTCTCGCACTCTCCTCAAAGATTATTGTACCAATCAAACTGAACATCTTTGATTCCCCGAGATGAAATAGGTCAATGTGAGTTAAAAAAAACGGTGCATTTAAAAAAAAAAAGTTAAATCATTGGTGTTCAGGCTGACACCATCAAATTGCTCCACTCGAGAACCGAGTCTAATCACGGGTGGCTGCCTGAATTCGAAGCCAGTATCTCGCCGGTGTTGGCTCAGCGCTCCGACACGGTATGATCCCCGTATTGTCAGTTTGTTATAGAGCGGGCTTCAAAAAAATGTTAACACTTATATGCAACTACCGTTTTTAATGTAAAAAAGAACGTAGCGAGATAACGAATGTATGTCAATAGCTTAAAAAAGTCAAAGAGTCTCCACTTGTTCGCCATTCATTGTCAACGCGTGGCTGGAATCTTCCCCAGGTGGTCTCCAGAGCCCGGAGGCACATTTCTCGTGGTATTGTTGCAAATTCTCAGAAGTGTCAACATGTTTGTGAAGCACCCAGTCTGATAACATAAACCGATCAGAGGCTGGTACTGATTTTGTTGACCCCGACAAAGACGACGACGTCGATGATGATGACGGTGATGGGCTCAGTGAAACTCCAAATGAACTTTGAACTCGCCAACTTCCAATCGTGAGCCAACTCGCTTTGCCGCAAATGCCACCCGGGGAGACTCTTTGCTCACAGCTGCACATTAAGCGCTCCAGCTCGACATGGGCACCGTGGCCGTGGTCGTTAAGGCCACCAATGCTCTGGACCCTCCGCTAGATTCCACAGCCACTGTGCAGGAGGCACAGGACCTCCAAGGTCCGTCTCAAGGGTGCTCCACCATCTGCTTCGATGCCTTTCCCTCGGTCACCAGACTTGAGATCTGACCACACTTGACGGGAATCTCTCATCGATGTGGAGATCTGAGATCAATGTTGTCACGACATCTATCACCAATGTATTCTTAAGTCTCCCCCTTTTTTATGGAGGTCATTTTTAGGGGATGTGGGAGCAACTGCACTTTGCGTTCGCAGCGCAATGTGTTTTTTTTTGTTGCTCTTGTGTATCGGACACAGCATTCGTCCAAAGGTACAACACCGGTTAATGTTGGGTGGCCAGTCAGCGTGTGTTGGAGCGGAAACTCGTGAAGTTAATGTGATATTACAAAAAATATATACCGGCTTTACAATTAATCTCTCGCGAAGGTGCTGATCTGCAAAGGCCGCTGCAGCAATCACAGGTACTGTATATTTATAGATAGAGCTTTCATTTAGTGCATTAGCATGCAAATAGAATTCTGAACGCTTCAGTATTTGGATTATGAGTACAGTGCTGTGAATAATTATTCATGATTATCGTATGTTGCTGGCATATTATATTCCGGCAATATTCAGCGCCTTGCACCAAGTTATTTTTTTTAAATGCCGACCGTTTTGCACGATACGCACGAGTCAAATGGGTGACATTACAGGAATTACCGCGCTCTTGTTACGATTTGCTGTGCGACTAAACATACACCCGTTAGCACCATGGGGGACATCGTGGCCAAACGCTGTTGACGCGACCACGCCTCTTTGCCATCGCTCCCTTCCCCCTGCCAGGATCCCAGCAGCTGTTGCGCAGTCGACACCTCACCTCGAAAGGTCTCTCGCCCACGGTCTCATCACCGCCACCATCCGGCTCTGATGGTTTGCCTTTGATAACAGACGTTTGAGTGGCCTCTCTCATGCCTGTCTCAATAACCTCTATCCCGAACACGTGCACGACCATTGCAATAGATTTTTGTTGTTCCCTTTACTGATTACATCGATGCTTTCTTGATATGCTGTGTTTGAACTCCCAACTTTCCCACATGCACCCACCGTCGAAGGCGTGGGTTTCCTTTCTAGTTAACATGTCGCGATGTTAATTACCTCGCCTGGTATACAGGAGGTCGTGGGTTCGATCCCGACCCTGACGCCTGCTGTATATTTGGAGTTTGCATGTCCCCCTCACCCGTAGTCGCGTGGATTTTTCTTCGGGTCCTCGGGTTTTTTCCCCTCCACATTTAGAAACACGCATTTAGAGTATTTGGCTGCTGTACATTTCCACACGATAAGCCACTTCGTTGAGCAATCATTTGTGGCCAGGTCGCTTTTGAACAAGAGATACATACAGCTCAGTGTGCCTTACCTGTGGTGAAATAAAAATCGGAAATAGAAAATATGTTTGTGTGTCACCATCGCTCCTGTGAGTATTCCACCGATGTGCCAGGGATGCGGGATTGCATGTCAGATATGTTAATCTGAGATTTGATCTTGGTTGTGGGTGGGGAAGGGTCACCTGCTGTTTAAAAGTTGGGCTCACCCAGGAGCACAGGCAGTGTCTGTACCACAAAGATCCCCCTTCTCCCTTCACCTGCCTCACCCATTTGCTCATCGCCACTTTCAGGGGGCCACCGATCTGTACGCTGGGGCCAGTCCTCATGGAGGAGACGCCGCCTCGCCTCATAAGTCGCTTCTGCGCGCCGAGACAAACACCGCCTGTTGTTTTTTTTGCGTGACTTTTCACTGTGAATGCAGGCGAATGTTTTCTTGTTGTTGTTGTGGAGAGACATGATTTGAATGACTGGGACTCCGTCCGCGACGTGCACAGGTTATTAAAAGACTTGCCGACGATGTGTGCTGTCTGTCGTTGGGGTTTGTGCCACGGTACGATTTGATACGATAGTCAATCTGTGATGTTCACGATCACAGTACCCCTTGACTTTGTAATAGCATTTCACACTTTTATTGTTTTTGTTTTGTGTTTCGATACACCGTGCTTTATGTACGGATGAATACCGCTTACGAGATATTCAACTGCAGTTCACTCGACAGCAAGCCTGCCGCAAGTCTTTGAGCCGTCAACATCTTAAACAAGTGACGGTTAAGACGCGCCACGCTCTCACATCACCACGACATCAAATAACCGACTTGTCATCAATTACTCCGGGAAACTTTTTGTTTTTACAAAGCACAAGTTGAATCGTGTAAAACTGCGGGAATTTTTTTTTTTGAACTTCAATCAGTATTGTGAACTTTAGTTATTGTTACTTTCAAAAATATTTCCTCAGCAAAAACGTACGTACGTGTGTCGAACTTATTTCGCACCGTACGTAGCCGACCGTGCTAAATTTGAGGTGCGCGCGGGTAAACAAACAACGCCAAAAAGCAGTTCTAAAGAAAAAATGCGATGTATAAAAAAAAATCGATCAATCACACGATAATGTTTTTTTTTTAAAGGACGGTACGATTCTCGGGGAGGGGGGGGTCTTGTACCCATACGTAGCCACGGCAGCGCGAGTTGATCGCGGTGTGGACTGCGCGCGGCACGAGGAATGAGAAACGGAGAGAGATGTGACAAAGCTCAGCGACGGGGAGCACGGAGGCTGTGTAGCCAGCATCTGTCAAGGCTTGATGTGTTAACGCCGACATTTCATTAAATGCGTTTCTGTACCCCTATAACTACTGTAGTTATGTTTTTTTCCCCAATCAGGTTAAATGTTTATTTACACAGCAATATGTGGAATACTCTATTACCTTTATTCCGTTCGTCTTGCCTTGCAATTTATTCGCATGGTATTTATATTACCATTTTCATGTTGATGGGAATGTGTTATATAGTAATCTCTAGGATAGTCCATTTATTGACAACCCACGAAAAATAATATGAAGGAATTATAGGGAAAACAATATTTAATTTCAAAACCTCTAAGCGTCTCTCACTGATGCCTTGTTCGGATTTCCCATCGGAGAAGTTTCCATGATGGGGGTTTGTTGGGATATTTCTCCATCTTCGCCGTCATCATCAGCCATGCTCAATGCACTGCTGGATGAAGGCCTCCCCAAGCCGCTGCTGCCTCTGCGATGTCGCTGCCCCGCATGGAGTCTGCACGCGAGATGATTTCACGGCTCCATCTCCCTAGGGTGGACGTTCCCTCGGACTTGGCCACCACTGTCGCGATTCTTAATATCCCCTATAAATATTTTTGGAGGGTTTTCATACAAATGCAATATCATATATTAATCTGTCTGGATCGTTGGAGGTAGTGTGTCGTCCATGAAACAGGTTTTTTGGATTAGATCGCGTGGATATATAAATGTGTCGTTAAATATGCCACCACCCGACACAGCCAATTAGTAAGATTTGTCACGTAAACAGAACATGCTAATTCGTTACTAGTACTAATTGGCTGTGTCGGGTGGTGGCGGGTTTAACGACACATTTGTTTACACGATCTAACCCCAAAAACCTGCATCATGGATGATGTGGGTTTGCCAAAGCCTCCTACTGCGTGTGAAACAAGTCGTGTATGATTGGATTGAATGCAGGCACATGGGCAAGAATGGCTGGCGAGATTGATTTTGATGTGTCGCGTGGGCTAGCTGTGCGTTATTTGTTTATTTTAAGCGGGTGTCAAACAAATAAGTTTCTGACGAAAGTTACAATATGCATTGGGGCATTTTATTTATTTAATGTCACGCTTTCTTGTTTGTTGGATGTTATACATTCTTGTCAGTTCATCTTGCACCCAATACATTAGTTCGCGCAGATTGCTTGACATTACGTCTGATAGGACTATCGCCTAGTTTCACGAAAGGCTTCAATCACTACTGATGCATCGTATTTGGGAAATGCGCTATTGCTGTGAAAACCGGTGTATCATACAGAGCTACGCGTGTGATTGACTCTGAGCAGTTAAACTGGAATAATTGGAATGGCGGTTGCCTGAGTTCTCCTCTGCGAGAACACAAAGCCCAATTCGTGTCTATTTGTTATTATTACGCAAAGGATTTGCGAGCTTCCTGTGCCCGAGTACAACACTCGGCTCTCTCACCCTCGTGTACGCGCTTACCCTAATTAAGTCCCAAACCAATGCAAGCGCTGAGAGCAAAACGACATTTTACATCGTGAAGAGGAATCTGCAGTTTGGCAAGAGCAGAACCTGGAGAGCGTTAGCGATCGGCCTGGTACGAGCATTAGTCGCTGGTTATATCTATGGTACCTTTTTGCTCGTATCAAACATTCAGAAAAATAAGAATAAGTTTTAGCCTTTCTGGAAAGACCCTAAGAGTATAAAACAGGGGTTAGACCACAGGACGCCTTTTGGCATTCTCTGGTCCAACACTGGTGAGAGAAGGCCATAAAGAGGCTGTCTCGTGCAGGCCAATCAGTTTCAAAGACAATGCATATTTTATCATTTCTAGATTTGAAGCTTTCGTGACTGCAAGGATTCATATTCTTGGGTTTTTTCGGTAAAGTCACGTAGGTAAAAATTTTAAACTAAAATTAATAAAAGTAAAATAAAAATCACGACGTTTCGGAGGCAACACAAACTTCCGTCTTCAGGTGGAACCGTCACAGCACGATAGCTGTATCAAGTAATATTTTATCAGACCGTGTTTGTTTGCATGTTTTACCACAAGTATGTATGGTTAATGCAGATTTGATGCCCTGCAAAATGTATCTTATTGGTGTTTGAACATCTTAACATCTTCTGTTTTATTGCCAGAAAGGCTAAAACCTCATTCTTATTTGTGTCATAATTTTAGTAGCTGGTTGTTCACGCGAGCCTCTCGCCTCTCACCCAAACAGGACCCGAGCCCAAAAAGGCAAAATCGAGGCGAGACTCGAGGCGCGTGCATTGCAGCCCTTAATTTCGTCTCCGCTGTCTTCCCTGCATTTCTGTTCCGCCTTGGGTCACGCAGTTTCAGCACTCCCAAGGTGTTATGATGCTTCAGCTTGGGTCTCATTGCTGCCAACAACAACAACAACAAAATTCCTCAGGCTCAGTTTATTTATTTTGTTTCCATCGAAAATTATGCCCCCTCTGCCCACCCAACTTTTCTGTCGGGAGTCGAGGCACGTCCCTTCTGGAACGCCGACAGACAGCGGAGCGCTGCGCCTCGCGTTGGGGGGGGGCATCCCAGCAGATGATGTCTTTGAAAAGACTCTGGAAATAGTTTCTGCGGTGCCATCCGCGCGGGCTGTCCCCCCCCCCCATGTGATCTCGGGGTTCTGTGGTCCGCGCGAATTTGGCGGGGCCGCGGCCGCTCTTTGCTCGCTGCTTAAATATCAAGGAACGTAACAATGTGTTGTCAAGAGGTATGTGACAGTCTAACACGTCGGAGGCTTTCGCGACCAATATCATCCATAAATGTAGGTTGTTTTTTTTGGGTGAGATCGCGTAAATATAAATGCGTCGTGAAACCCGCCGCCACCCGACACAGCCAATTAGTAAGGTTTGTAAACAGAACATGCCAATTCGTTACTGGTACAGCACACCGGTGTGTTGGAAGCTAGTTGCTATATCTGGCGAAACGTCGTATTCAAGATTGTAAATGTTGTGGATGTACTCTCCAACACACCGGTGTGCTGTACTAGAAACGAATTGGCATGTCCTGTTTACGTGGCAAACCTTACTTATTGGCTGTGTCGGGTGGTGGCGGGTTTCACGACACATTTATATATTTACGCGATCTAACCCAAAACACCTGTATTATGGAGGCCTGTGACAATTTACAATGTGATAAATTGTCACGCTGTTGAGGTGTGATTTGTTTTGTTTTTTAAATGCATTCTCACTATCACCATCTCATTTGTATTGTTCGGCTGCCCGATGTATTTTTGGGTCTTGCCGCGTGTAGTTTGGCACAATGTCCAACGTTTCGCTCCGCATGCTGGGAGAGCTTTTTTAGGAGCTGAACTGAAAGCACGTGGAGCGAAACGTCAGTCTTCCCGCCAGACATCACGTGGTACAACCTGAGAACACATCGGAGAGCTGTGTACAGCGCAACCCCAAACATCTGCACAGTGGCTTCTGTATTGTTTCTTAACTCGTTGTGTTATTTGTACCATTTGGGTCACTGCATTAGCTTCAGGCAGGCGTCCTTGAAGTCTATGGACGATAGCCAATCATTCGCCTGTAGCACACGACGAATGGATGGCACCGTGAACAAATAACCGCCTGGGACCCAGGTATTGCAATGGGCTGCTGGCGGGTGCTCCAGAAAGACGGGGGCGTCTCAATAGCGTCGCATTTGCCTAACTTACCCGCACCTCCGATTTAGGACGGGTGGCTACGTACGGCGCGACAGAAGTTCAACGCACCTACAAACACGTGATTCTCACGCGCGCTGCGCGAAAGATGTTAATTACGGTACACGTACGTTTCACATTGTTATAGCAGGATTTGCTCAGTAGGCGGCGATGTTGCGATGCCACTTTACCCAATTAACAAAATAGACAAGCAGACATTGTCGCGTTCATATACAGTATTTATATCCCTCTCTCCACACAGAATACACAAGTTTAAAATGTTTAACACAACCCATCAGCTCAAAGGCCTTCTTGTAGTTCATCATATCAGCAGCAGTACAAGAAAACACTGGATGGGTTTCGACATTCAGTGCCTCATCAGTACAGTCAGGTTTTGTAAAAATACAAAACGTTTTTGTTTACGTGGAGAGACGGAAACATGAATGTTGCCCGCTTATTCATTTTGTTTTGAAAATTCGCTGTAAAAAATTACATTATTAAATATGTATTAAATTTGTAATACATTTGCCAACTTGGAAAACATGGACATCACACGTGGCCTGTGAAGCTGATGGGTGCACTTTGTTTGGTTCCTACTCCCGCAGTGTTAACCAGGGTGGCCGCTGGGCTCCGACCACACAACTCTTTAACAAGCGTAAATGTATGGACTGTATGTTGAACTTCTTTCGCACCGTGCGTAGCCAACCGTGCTAATCGGAGGTGCGGTGGGAAGGACAACAAACTAAACACAAAAGCAGTAAAAAAATGAGTTTTCAATCTAGATGATTTAAAGGTCCTGCCTAATATCAGAAGGGAGAGCGTTCCAGACGGCCGCAGAAGCGCATCTGAACGCGCGCGCGATGCGGTGACCACCGTCTTTGTTCGATGGCTGTCCAAAAGCCCCCGCTGCGAGTATGAGCGGAGTTCGCGTGATGATGGTTTACACGTTGCGGTTCATTCGTGGCAAGAAAACGTCAAATGCAGGTTGCGAATGAGGTCAGAAAGGGGCCCCTTTCGCAGGGGACACACGCAGAGCATCCTCTGGGAGGAGCGTGGGGTGGGTGCGGTTCATTGGGTCTTAGCGACAGTCGTAACATGGGGGCGACTCCGTGATTTACTGGGAACCTTTAGTGCAAACTTCAACATTCTGTTCCCTCCTTGCAAATGACAAAGTGTCCGGGAGCTAAATGGCAATGCTGAGGTCTGTTGGTCATGGCGGGAGGGCTTCAGCTGAGAGTTCGTGTAGTTTTGCTATTCCTCCTCCTTTGAAGGAGTGCAGAGGTTTTGGTTACATGGCCGCAGTCGCCACAGTGGTGAGATGCTAGCTACCTCGCCTGGTCTGCAGGAGTTCGTGGGTTCGACCCTGACGCCTGCTGTGTATTTGCATGTCTCCCCCCACCCCCCCCCCCCCCCCGTGGTTACGTAGATTTTTCCCTGCATCCTCCGGTTTTTCCCTCCACAATTATAATCAACACGCGTTTAGAGTATAATACTGCTATACATTAAGCCACTTCGTTGAGCTATCATTTGTTGCCAGGTCTCTTCTGAAAGAGAGACTTTTTTTGCTCAGTGGGCCTTATCTGGTAAAATAAAAAAAAAAGTCGTTCTCGTTTTAATTTCAGTCGCACGACTACCGTGGCTCGCGTTAAATGTTATATTCACGAGCCAGATGTGCGCATTGGCCTGTCGATGTTCGCAATGCGGTTGATGGTTGCGCCGTTGTCTTCGAGGAGGAATGTTGAAGGCAGCTGGGGGTTGTTTGGGTCTCGCGTTGTTCCACTCTCGTGCAATGACATGGATCGTCGAGTAGAGGGCGCTGTGCAATGACATCGTTGTTCCCCCCCCCCCCCACAACTGCACAGTTGTTAAACATTTCCTCTGAAATGTTGTTGCTGGTCTAATAATAATAACAATGCTCGGAATTAGGATTCGGGATTTCTTGTCATTTTTGAAGGAGGAAAACTCCGTGGACGTTCCTAAAAACATGTTTTGTTTTAATGTAAGAGCCAACTAACATTTTCTTTCACCTATAGCCTTCCAACTCTGACTCTGGACCACCAAAAAAGAGGAAAGACTTGCCCATTATCCATTGCAGCCTTTTTGACTTTCGATTGTTAGCTTGTGCAATGCCTTTCAGAGAAAAACCACAGCCGTTTCAGTTCGGTAATTGTAAACGCTTTAGACGTGGAAGACAATTGCTCCGAACCCCAATCTCCGCTCCCAATTGGTGGTGTGCATTTGAGTGACACCGGCGTGTGTGTGTGTGTGCGGTGTGTGTGCTGTGTGTCCGTGTGTGCTGTGTGTCCGTGTCTCCCCCACAGCCTCCGATGTCGAGCCTGGAGAAGTGCAGCCCAAACAGACACGGGTCTCGGCCACAGGCGGCCACGCAGCTTCCACCTCTCGGCCTGCCGCAGGTAAAGGCGGAGAGGCGGCTGTGTCCACGGTCGCTACTTCACTTGAGCAGTTGGGCAACGTGAGCCAACCATTTAATTTCGTGCTGGAACAAATCATCATCATCAACAACAATCGTAGTCAATCCACTGCTGGATGAACACCTCCCCAGGCTGTGCCAGCTCTCTCCTAAACATCTCACCGATTCGCTTACATTTTTTTTAAATTCCACTGTGATAACGTAAATGTTCTGATATTGCTCTCATGATTTTTCCAAAGACCACACTTTGTCATATGGGAGATGGAGCTCTTTGCAGCCAGGCTCCGCGACTGTGGAATTCCCTTACTCGCTCCATCACGGAACCTGAGTCTGTTACACGTTTTAAAAAGCGTCTTAAGGCTCAGACTGTCCGCATAACCTAAGGTTCACATAAAGCGCTTTGAGGCCTTGCGTGAATTGCGCTGTAGAAAACCCAGTTTTGTTATTATTGTTATCATTATGACCCTGCGATGTCATAATCCAACCCAGCACCTGGACGTGAGCTCCTTTCGTTGCTCTGCCGACTGGCGATTGTCATCTCGGACGCGTTCCGCTGCTTGGCTGCCACTCCATTATTCTTGAGACCATGGGCCATCGTCCCTTCTCGGGGAACGGGTCCTGCCCAAGTCCACATACGATTCGTTGATTGTAAGAAAAAAATATTCACTTAATTTTTTTTGCTTATAAACATTCTGTTAATCAGCAGGTATTTAAAAATTATGGATGTCCGGGGCCTGGCCTCTGAAACCCTGACAAACGCGGTGCGTGCATCATAGTGTGAAGTAGCGATGACGAGTGATGGCGACGTCATAAGTCCTCTTTAAGAATACACGTTTTTGTCTTTTGTTGGTGGAAATCGCTTAATTTGAAAACGATATGCAAATAGTTTGCTATTTAATCAGTGCAACGACGCAATAGTTTAATCATTAATTAATTATTTCAGTAATCGATTCTTGCAGCAGCTCTATATTTAACTTTAAATGCTAGGTCGCAATGATCCTGTTTAACCTATTGTGTGTATTGACTTTGTGTGATCCTGCTCAACGTGGCAACACGAGGCCTAGAGAGCACTGCGTGGCTTTCTTGCCAGCCACCTTTGTGCACGTGCATTCAACAAGATGCCTTTGATGGGCACTTGCGCTGCGTCTTGGGCCATCCGACACGTGTGAAGTTGACATGCAAATGTGCACTTTAAAAAAAGGAGGAATTTGATGAATATTCTGGGGGGACTGCATTTTCAACTACTGTATGTAAAGTGGGAGACATCCGTGTGGGATTTCTATTACGGATGCCTTCTCCTCATAGCCGCACAGCCAAATAATCATAGAAACCGTAATAATTTTACCCACAAGGACATTCAAGAAGCTGCTCATATCCCTGGCAACTTCAAGAGGGAAAGAGCAATTGTACTGCAGCGTGGGTAGTCACGATGTGTATTGTATTGTGGAATCTTGCACGGTATGTGAAGGCTCAAAAAGTGTTCTGGTGACTCACATTGCAACCACAAGCCAACAATGGCTCAATGTTGCGCGTTTCCAGGGATGATTGAGAGCTGCGAGCCTGGATCTTAAGAGGTAAAACATAATTGTCATCATCGCGTCTCACGAATGAGCACAGTGGTACGAGTTGTCTGTTCGCTTTCATATTCCCAGTTAGAATCCCATTGGCACACTTGTCATGCCGCGTTTCCACAAAACCCTTGGGAACCGGGTTGGCACGGTGTTTGAATCGGCCAATAGCAGTAGCGCGTTCACCGCCTGTTTGCAAAGATCCACGATTCAAATCCGGAAGACCGCCCAGGTTATTACTGCGGGTTTATTAAAAGTAAAATACTCACGATCTAAAACTATGAAAACTGAACATTTTTTTTTTATTTTACCAGGTCAGGCCCACTCAGCTCGTTTTCAGAAGTGACCTGGTCACAAATGATAGCTCAACGAAGTGTCAATCAAATGGAAATGTATAGCAACCAAATACCTCTAAATGCGTGTTGATTCTAAATAAGGGAAAAACCGGAGGACCCAGAGAAAAATTCACGCAACCACGGGGAGAACATGCAGACTCCAAATATACAGGCGTCAGGGTTGAGGATCGAACCCACGACCTCCTGCGCACCAGGCGAGGTAGTTAGCATCTCGCTACCGTGGTGGCCCCTGCTTCGCAGTAGAAATCAAAGATCCTGTGATGTCATTCGAAACAAGTAGGCCATTGTGTTCTATCGCCATTTGCTAAAAGTAGAAAATTCCACTGCAAGTGTGTATGGCATAGTGATCAGCACCCTCTATTGCCAGACTATTGCCTGAAAGCAGCCACGGTGCTAAATCACCTTGCGCCCACAGGGATAGCTGCCACCGGGGGTGCCCTTTCTAGTGGTAGGGATGAGAGGGGATGCAAGGCGCTTATCGCGTGTAACGTGCCCCGACTTAACGGACGCAAATCATTATAATTATTACCCAAGAGTCTAGGTTTCAATAGTAGCTCTGCCGAGGTCAACCAACCACAAAACTATTAAACTAAGCAATTATTTTTATTTTACCGGGCAAGGCCTGGTGATTTGTTTACCATTCCTATACTTTGCACTCCTATCGTGTTTTTGTATTGTCTGTTGTTGTAACATTCTGACCCACCCCGACTGGACATTTGCGAATAAGAGCTTTATAGCCCATCGGATTCCTCCAGTATAAATGAAGATTACGATTCTGAGCTAAACAGGTATTTTTCAGAAGCAACATGGCCACAAATAATAGCCCAACGAAGTGGCTTATTGTGTGGAAATTTACAGCAGCCAAATACTCTAAACTAACCATGCCCTGGGACAATTGCGGAACCAATCGTGATGTCACGGGTTCAGTGTGGAAGCCGGATGTTCGTGCTGCCACGTCACTCGCCTAAGTTCAACTTCCCAGCTGTAAGAAAAAAAACTGAGGTGAAAATTTCATGAAAAATATAAATGTTAGCTTAAAATATCCTCACCTAATCCATGCCTAAATTACATTTTGTAAAGAAATATGCTTATAATAGCTGACCAAGGCTGTGGAGGGTTGGATGAAGAGGTGCATAGGGGACAGAGTGGGAGTGGTAGAGCTCATTGAGCATAACAGAATCCGAGCCTTGCTGTGTATGTATGTTGTATGTATGTTTAACTTTTTTCGCACCATATATAACCAACCGTGCTAATCGGAGGTGCGGAGGAAGGACAACAAACTAAACACAAGAAGCAGTTCTAAAGAATTGAGTTTTCAATATAGATTTAACCGAGCGTATAGCTCCAGTGGCCTTCTAATATCGGAAGGGAGAGCGTTCCAGACGGCCGCGGAAGCGCGTCTGAAAGTGCGCGATGCGGTGGCCATCTTTGTTCGATGACCTAGTCCAAAAGCCGCTGGGAGGATGGCGTTCGTCTCTGGGCCAGAACTGGGATGCTCTTGTGCGAGCAGGACCCAGTTCTCTGTGGTGCTCGAAACGAGGCTTAAGTATTATACTCTTAGGTTTTTCGGTAAAGTCACGTAGGTAAAAAATAAATAATAATAAAATAATATAAATAATAATAGAAGTAAAATAATAAGTAAAGGTAAATAATTGTATTTATATTATTAGTTCTATCATTTTTAATTATTTATTTTTTACCTACGTGACTTTACCGAAAAACCTAAGAGTATGAATCCTTGCAGTCACGAAAGCTTCAAATCTAGAAAGGCTTAAGTATCTTTGACGTTGGATAATGAAAAGAGGCAAAGTACAAAACAAATGTCAGCGCAAAAAAAAAAAAACTCTTAAGATGTTACGCTTAATAATGGTTATAACCCAATTTTAAAAAGTGCAGAAAACTATCCTGTGGTAACCAACAACATTTCTAATGAAAAGTAAACATGCTTTAGCAACAGCATGTCGACATTGAAAAATGTTGAAGACTTAGTAATTGAATATATGGGGGAAAATATTTAAAATATGCTGTGGTTGAATGGCTACGGTAATGATATTTAAACAAGTTATTCTAAGCTGGTCATTGAGATGGCCTTTCTTTAATGAGGACTAGCATATATTGGAACTGTGTGTGAACATGAACCTGCACATTTTAATTATTTGTAGTGGCTTACTGCAACAAATGTATTTGATGCCTTAAATATTTTTTTAGACAAATTACGCGTTCCGAGATATATTAGAAATAATACGCACACGACATCATGCGGAAACAACCACAGTACATTGCAAGCCCCATAATAACACGCATAATAGTAATGTCAACAAAGCGTAGACCAACACGCTTACATCTTTAAGTGGTGAATTTATTTTTAAATATTCCTTTCGAAGTCAAATTGCCTTTCCGCTCTAAAGAGTGCAGTGCAGAGTGCTCTTTTCTGGTGTTGGTGCCGAACGAGTGAAGGAAACTTCCACATTCCTATATGGTGAAGGCGCGTTCTCACAATTGGACAGGCACGATTTACTTTCTACGCAGTCGTACTTTTATTCTCAAACGCTGAAATGATAATGGGATGAGTCAACCCCTGATGGGATTTGAAGTCACCGCCTTTAGATCGCTGGTTGGCATTCTGCCGCGGTGCCGCATTGTCAAGAGTCTTTCTGTACACGTGTGCACGTGTGTATACGGGCTCAGAGTACGCGGACCTGCTCATACGCCACCGACCCCAATTTACACTCACACTTTGTGTGACTCGGTACTTTCGCCATCACGCGGACATGGATTTGAGGGCTATGTAACTCTATTGATGAGTCCACCCAGCAGGAATCTTTCGTATTTATGATATACAGGTGATTAGTGAATCATTTACTGTGCAGTTATTAAACATGTATGTACATTTATTTCTATTTCATATTGACTCACATTTTATATACATTCGTATCGTAATATAGTAGTATATAGTAATGTATGTAGTAATGTAGTCGTATTGAGTATATATAGTAATGTAATAGTATATAGTAATGTAGTACTATATAGTAACGTACACAGTAGTAGTATATAGTAGTGTATATCTACATTGTATCTACACTCGTATAGGCGAACCCCAACTTATGCGAATTCGCGTTTACGGTGGTGGTACACGGAACCTAACCCCCGCCGCACACTCTGAGGCCTTGCTGTACATGTATATACAGGGTGGCCCAAACGTCAGGACGCAATGGGGTTTTTATTTTTTTTACAAATCACTTAAGGGTTACTTCATATATTTTAATAAATGTTCAAACTGACTTCCATACACATTGAATGCACGCCTGAATTATCTATTGAAATTAATTTAGGACTTTATTTTCTTTGGGTCTTTCGGTAAAGTCACGTCGATGGTTCGAAGAAAATAACAAGAAACTACGACGTTTCGATCGATGACGACCGCTTGTGTTGTGATCGAAACGTCGTTTTTTGTTCTTTTCTTTTAACCTATCTACGTGACTTTACCCAAAGACCCAAAGAATATGAATTCCTGCAGTCACGAAAGCGTTAAGTCAGGACTTGACTTGTTTAAGATTACCGGTAAAGTCTGTGAATTATTCCTCAATTACATGTTGTTGTGTCAATTCTCTCAGCGTTCTAGGTCGTGCTTTGTAAACCACAGATTTGAGGCGAGATATTAATAATGAGTGTAGATAAAATACATATCTGTCAACCCAAACGGTTTACCCGTATTGTTGAACATGGAAATTGAGTTTTTAGGTCCATACGGCATAACAGCCGTTTCAATACGGGCAATTTTTTAAAAATATTTGTTTGTGTTTCTCCCTTGTGATGGGATTTTGTAGGATGAACGTTGATGTTTGTAAGGGGCACGGGGTGACCAACAATGTCTGAATTGGTCTGTAATAAGGTAGGCACTGGTAAGGGGTTGACAGGTATGAACATATAATAAATAAAACAATAAACAATCAAATGTAATGTAATTGTTGAAATAAATTAAATAACCCAATGTGTCCTTACCTTTTGGGCCACCCTGTATATAGGCACAGATGAACTGCAGAGATTTTTTCTTTCAATCCCACTTAATTTGGAGTGAAGCTGCTGCAGATCAATGCAGATTGGGATTTCACAATGTATTAGTAGAAACCAATACATTGTACGTAGCCAGCATTCGATAATAATTAAAACCTGGTTCTGCTCTTTGTAGATTAAGTGGAGCTCATTGATCTGTGGTTGGGAATTGAATGTAGTGGATATAATAAAAATATAAAATATGTTTGTGACAAGTGTGTTATCCGCTGATAAAACAAAGTAAATAAGATTTTCTCAACGCTTATAATCCGACAATTTTTGAACGTGACAGCTGCTATATAAAAACTACAGCACACTAAACCAAACTATTAAACAATTTTCATTTTAACAGGTAAGGCCCACTGAGATATGTAGTTCTTATTCAGAAGCGACCTGGCCACAAATGATAGCTCAACGAAGTGGTTTATCGCGTGGAAATGTATAGCAGCCAAATCCTCTAAACGCGTGATGTTGATTCTAAATGTGGAGGGGAAAAACCGGGGCACCCGGAAAAAAATCCACACGACCACGGGGAGAACATGCAAACTCCAAATATACAGGTGTCAGAGTCGGAATCGGAATCGAACCCACGACCTCCTGTATATCAGACAAGGGAGTTGACATCTCGCCGTTGGCACTGTACACACGAGGTGCGCAGAGCACAGTGCATGCATTCTTTCAGTGCAACATCGATATTTGTATTTGAAAGAGTTGGGAATATATATTGTCATGCAATATTTCCATATGAGATTTAAAACATTTATTTGGTATGCTTCGTTGTAATTTATTTTCATAATTCAGTGTAGTCGTAAAAAAACTGCAAATTTATTTCAGTGTATAACATTCTAATGCATGTAACTTCAAATGTGGGGAAATCACAAATTCTTTGTCAAAGGGTAATGCAATTTGGTTGAAATACATTCATGGGTTTTACATTTTTTAAATTACATTGGATAAAGTTCCTTGGATGGATGGGCACTTTAAGAACGTTTCACAGTGCAGTGGTGTACATTTTCTCAACATAACGGGTGCGGGATTCCTTGAGAACCCAAGGGCAGATTCATTGACATTTTGAAGGGCTTTGGGAAGCCGTTCAGAGTTGTCATTCACGTGAATAACTGAGGCTTATTTTAAGCCTGTAAGCTCCTGTGTGCCCGCAGTCAGATCTAGACTCCAATTTGGATAGGCCCTGTAATCTGTTTCCAGTCCCTTTGGCAAGATTGGCCAAAAGCAGTCAATACATTTTTTTTTTAATATTACAATACTTTATTTGCCACTGCAGTTCGGCTGTGTGTGGTGGTGAAGCTGTCCCTGTAGTCCAGCGACTTGCAGGTCGGGTTGATGGACCACACTTGGGCTTGCCACCTAACAAGATTTTTCCAGATTGTCCCCTTGTTGAGGTACCTGTCCTGGGAAATCCGCAAACCCTGAGGGGATATTAAAAGTCCACTTTTATTGTTTTCAATTTGGGTAACACTATACCTCACAAGAACTTCAATTTACATGTAGTTCTCTTGCGGTGTTGTGAGATATTCCTCTTCATAGTTTTTTGTTACGTCAGATGTGGAAACCCAAATCACACTGGGATGGGGAGAATAATGTTGAAGACAGGCCCTGGCTGGGCAGGGCCCGTGTGAAGGGGGATAGTACATCAAGTCGTTTCTGACCTGTCTATGCAGAGATTGAGGGCTTTTTTTGCTATGTGAGGAGTTGCAACTATGGCTGGTTATCGTTGACGTCTTCTTCCCTCAAATACCTGCTCTCCCGAACTTCTCTCATAACGTGCACGTCTTCATTTGAGTACAGCCTCGAGGGATGCAGTAATTTTAGATGCCTCGTAAATTGAAATTGTACTACGTAGTACATTACTAAACCGTGCATGTGGAAATGTAAAAATGAAGTGATCTCGCGTTCCTAGCAGGATCTTCTGGAGAGAAGTCTTCACACGAAGCAAGGTTTTTACGGGAACATGTTGCACGCCAATATTTTGTAAGATGCTTTGGAAAAGGAAAACGCACCCTGAAGCTTGCACATTTGTGGGCTCGTATCCCTGATCAATGTCAGCTCAGCTCATCATCCCTTCATGGCCTATACAATGAGTACCACATTGCGGTAAGTCCACAGCGATTGCCTGAAACGGCCGCAGGTCCAGCTCCGTCGAGCTGCTGCCTTAGGCACAGCTGAGGGCATTGCACGTGCAATGTGGTGGTCACGTGACACACTTCACTTCACCTCATGCACGTCTCCTCTCTGACCATTCATTACCTCGTCCTAGGTTTTGCCGCAATATGCCTGTTTTCGGTGCAATATGTCCTCGTTTATTTTGTTAATATTGTTTATTTTTGGTTCTGTAAGCACAATTTTTTACATGCAATCTGCCACACATTCTGTTCCGACGTTGCCTCTTCCTCCGCACGGATCACTCCAACGTTGCTGAGCTTGTGCTCAACTGCTGACGCACCACAGATCCCCCTTGCAAACGATGCTGGGCGACGGGCTAAGTGGGACTCTCCACGTAACAAACAAACATCGATTGATTGAGGGCAGGATGGGAGTCGTATCTTCCTGCTGCGTGTGCGCAGCACACCTACGTGGCTTGTAGTCAAATCTGTTTGTGTCCAGCCCACACGCATTCTCCCGGTTGCGATGGGTTTTCTCATCGCTTTCAGAAAGTCTCGGATGTCAAGTGATCATCCCGTCGGAGATTTGATCCCGTCGTAGGAATGTGTCATTTCTACCGTTAGTCCAGCGCCTCAGGGTCGCTGTCTTCGCGTGCAAGTGAAAACTGTGCACGTTACAAATTTGCATCATCATTATTATTATCATTGACAGACAGAGGATACCAGCACCAACACCAGTCCTATGGTTGCGTAAGCACGGAGACGTCTTGATTTGTGTCACTTTGAGAGAGTTGTCAGGTGACTCCTGTGTGATGGAGCCATCCAGAAAACTTTACAAAAAGCGGATATTAAAAAAGTGAAAGTTTTATCCGTTCACACTAGACCTGTCTGATTTGCAAGCAATGTTTTCATCTTCTATCTGGCTACAAGGGAGATCATTCGCAGAGCCCACAAAAACATAAATAAGAAATGCGGTGAAGAAATGTCATCAATCTGTGATGTTTTTTGGTCCAACTTACCATGTCATTCCATTCCAACATTTTTGTTGTCAGAGAAAAACTTAACACACTTTCTTTACTGTTGGGCATATCACAATTTCATCGCGTGTTTTTTTTTTTTCACTTGATAACATTTTCGTTTCAAAAAGTACTTTTTACCTGCCTGCCATAAATAAACACATTTTTGCAGAAGATCCTCGCTTTGTCTGTTCGGCCACTTCCTCATTGACACAGCATTTTGAACATATTAGCAATTTATGGAACACAGGCAGATGATGGGCCGAGTTCACCCTCAGCCTACATTTGAACTTGCAACCTTCTGATTGTGAGGAGGCACGTGCTTTGCCCCAGCAGCATATGGTGTATCTATTAGTGGGCTAATATTTGCTTGGGTCGGGCAGTGGTGCAGCGGTGAGTGAACCATGCTTTGAATCTGGTAAGCTGAGCTCCGTTCCCAGCCGCGGTTCACATCAGTCGCGAGTTAAATATGAAACGGTCCTGGGACTTCCACCCTACAGTGGTGGCTAGGATATGTTAATTACCTCGCCTTGTATACAGGAGGTCGTGGGTTCGATCCTGACACCTGTGTGTTTGGAGTCTGCATGTCTCTCCCCATGGTCGTGTGGATTTTTCTCCGGGTCCTCCAGTTTTTCTCTCCACATTTAGAAACATGCCCTTAGAGCATTTGGCTGCTATCAATTTACACACGACAAACCAACTTCGTTCAGTTATCATTTGTGATAGCCAGGTCGCTTCTGAAAAAGAGCTATGTAGCTCAGTGGGCCTTACCTGGTAAAAAAAACGATTTAGTTTAATCAACCCACAATGGCCAGTGTGGTAAAGTATGGTCAAACAACCCCCTGATTGACACGGCATTGTGAGTCCATTCTCCAGCAGTGGATCCACAAAGGGGAGTACGTTATTGATTATTATATTACCTTATTCTTCAGATCATGAGACACACTTCTTCGTGTCTTATTATCTGGAGAGTTGTGGATGTGTCCCATAATCCGATCGGTGTGTGTGTGTGATTTGTATGACACCATATGCACAGGGCATATGTTCGTAGGTGCATATTTCGTTTTCCAGAGCTTCTTATAATCCAGATAATATGGTCAATATCTAATTAGTTATTTCCTCACTTTTTGTTCCACCCTATCACGATTCTGTTCTTGCACATGGCAATGTGTTCAGGAGCTATATGTCAATGTCGAGGTCTGCTATTCATCACGAGAGGGCTTCAGGAGAGAGTTTGTGTAGTTTTGCTATTCCTCCGTTGAATGAGCGCAGACTACCAGTGCTTTACCAAATGATCCACAGTTTTGGTTGCATGTTCACAGTCGCACCACTGTGGCCGGTGTCTCTAACTTTACATTCACGAAGGAGATGCGCACATCGATGTTCCGACGTGGTTGATGGTACACCAGTGTCACGATTATGCAGCATATGTAATAGCTGGCCTTGTATATTCACACAACACAAAGCCAAATTGTATCAGATATGGCGGGATTGCGGCTAAAGACGGTATTGCCTGTAGAGCATACATTTATCCACATTTGCGAGAGAATGAGTTTCTCACATCTCCTTGCACGGTGTGTGCTTAAGCTCAGCTCCAGGCATGTTAAGCACGTGACCTGTGCTTCACTCAGGTTTATTTTATGCGCTTTTGCGCTGTCGCTTGACGCATTGTAATGCAGCGTTTGTGAAATGTTACAAATCACATTGTGCTCGAACTTTCCTCGCTTGAAAACGCCGCGCCAAAAGCTCCTTATTTCTCCACTCGCGATAGCAACAGAGGGCCTGAACATGTAGATTAGACAACGTTTCTTTGTGTGCCAATCTACAATTTCCGCTCTTGTACAACGACTTGTCCCTAAATAATTCCATTTGGGAGTCGGAGGGTAGCCTAATGTTATTGAGGGTACAACCTCTTTTGTACCCAGTATTAAACCCCGTATCTTAAAATCTCCCAACAGATGTTCGAAGGCGGCGGAGAAGGATAGCATGCGGCAGAGCAGGTGGCGGATAACGGAGAGCCTTATCACACCTGTGCAGATGCGCCTGGATTTTTCCATTGACTCTGTGGCAAGAGGGCCCCCGAACTCACAAATTAGAAGGTTGTGAGTTCAAACTCCAGTCGATTGTCAACTCAGCCCATTGTTCACGTAGCCCATGATCTGTAATACGAGTTGGAATGCAGCTGTGAGGAATTGGCGAGCACGCTACAATTGTTTTCACCTTCTATCGGACTTCAAGGGAGATCATTCACAGAGCCCACAAATAGATGAATACGAAATGAGGTGAAGACATTGCATCAATCTGTAATGTTTTTGGGCCGACGTACCATGCCATTCGATTAAGAGGGCCCAACTCATAATTAGAAGGTTGCGAGTGCAAATTCCAACTCAGTCCAATATTTGTATGCATGTTGAACTTCTTTCGCACCATACGTTTACAACCATGCTAATCGGAGGTGCGGTTTATTTAGCCCATGATCTATCATACGAGTTGGAATGCCGCCGTGAATTATTGGCTAGCACACTGCATTTTATCAAAACAACTGGTCGATCGGCAGTCCTGGGTGGGCATCTCCTAGGTGGTGTCAGCCTTAAAATTAGCAGCTGATGCAGTGTGTGTGAATAGCAGCACTGTGCGGAACAAAGATGGCCACGTGTGGTACCGGCCGCACCACTCACTGGTGTGCAGTGCCGGCCTTCATCGGTGCTTACGAACTGCACTTGACCCAATCTATAGAACTGCATATATATCATTCTTCCGTTGTCTCTGTGTATCTGAGTATGTGCCACTTTTAACACACCTCATAGGAATCCATATTCTTCAAACTACGTCTACAAATTTAGTATCGATCGAAAGCCCCGTCGTTTGCAGATGTGCTTTTTGGACGACTTCTCCTTGCCGAGTTGCGGGCGTGAAACAAAACAACGCAGTTTATGCTTACTACAAAATTGTAAATTTCTCCGACACTAACATGTTGATGCACATTACAAAATCAAATGTTTCTCTGCTGACTGCTGGGGCCAATTGTCAGCCTAGTGACAGGCTCTCCTAGCAACGACTGGGCCAGGAAGTCATAGGAGAGCACCAGCAAGCTTGGTGGGAGTTGCTGGATGGAATGATTGATTCAATGAATGAGGTAAGAATGAGAGTGAATGAGATAAATGAGGGTATCAGGTATGAATGAGAGGATTTGAGTGATTTAATGAGGTAAGAATAAGAGGTAAAAGTTGATGAGGCAACAACTGCATTTTGTCTTTAGTTTGTTGTCCTACCCCCACACCTCCGATTAGCACGGTTGGCTACGTACGGTGCAAAAGAAGTTCAGCATAATACAGGAATGAGAATGAAAGGATTTAGTACATGAGATGAGATTGAGAAAGAGAGATGTGAGTGATTGAGGTAAGAATGAGCATGGATGAGTAGATGACTTCGTTTAATTAGAGATGAGATTTACCTCAAAAATAGATATTTTCAAATAATAAAAATGTCCTTATACATTCTGTGAAAATCAACAACGAGACCTTAAAGTGCTTATGTGCATTGTAAAATCGAATGTTTTGCTGGTCGTCAGCCAGAACAAAACTTGTGGACATGAAAAGACCGGTAAGTAAATGGGGGATAAATGAGTGAATAAAAAGCACGAGAGGTTTTAGTGAGTGAAAGAACGAGCGGAATGAGTAAGTAAACGAGTGAGCGAAATGAGAGGATTGAGTGAGGGAGCAATGAGGGAATGGGTGAGAATGAATGAGAAGAATGGATTGAAGGAATGAACGAGCGCTATGAGTGACTTAATGAGAGATGCGCGGGTGAATGAGCAAGGAATGAGTGAGAAATAAGTGAGCAAGTGAGAGTGAAGCGTAGTGGTGTGACGCAGTTGTGTGGTATCGTGTTCAGTGGTGTAATGGAATGGCGTGATAGTGTACACAAGTGGTAGTGGTGTGGTGCAGTGGTGTACGGGGGTAGTGCGTGGTGTGCTTTAGTGGTGTGATGCGGTGTGGCGGTGTGGTGTGGTCATGGAATGCAGTGGTGCTGTGGTTCGGTGTGTCTGGTGAGGGCCAGGTTCATAAGGGGTAATTGGTGTGGTGGGAGTGTGTCTGGTCACAGGGGAGTCGTGTCTGGGGAGCTTCGGGAGTCTCAAACAGAGCCGATGGTGGAGGAATCGAAGGGGAGAAAAGTCTCAACTTAAATAGTAGTCTATAAACATCTTGACACAGTGGCAAATTGTTAACGGCCTCGCCTGGTATACAGGAGGTCATGGGTTCGATCCCAACCCTGACGTCTTGTATGTTTGGAGTCTTCATGTTCTCCCCGTGACCACCTGGATTTTTCTCCGGGTCCTCCGGCTTTTCCCCTCTACATTTAGAAACAACGCGCGCTTAGAGTATTCGACGACTATGCATTTCCACGTGATAAGCCACTTTGTTAAGCTATCATTTGTGGCCCGGTCGCTACTGAAAAATTGCTCTATAGCTCAGTGGGCCTTACCTGGTCAAATAAAAAATAGTTTATAGTTTAATTTATATACAGGGGAGTGGTTATGTGTGTTTACACGCGGGAGTTGTTATTTAGTGGCGAGCTGCTCTACGAACCTAGCACTCTAGTTCGATTCCCGCTCCCAGCCAACATCGGTGACAGATCACTGAATCGGTCCTGGGCCTCCTCTAGGTCATCCCATCCTTAAAACCTGGTGTGGTGTGTAAACATCGGCATTGGGAAGACAAAGGTGGCCGGGCGTGGTGTTGGCCACCCACACCCTCGTGTGCCTTGCCGGCCTTCAGAGGTGCTCGCTAACGGCACTTGCCCCAACAGTCTGTTAAATATTGTTGCGGGGGATATTTGTTTTGTGTTTGCTTGTGCTATGCAGGCAAGTGTTACGGAGTGTTGGTGGCTTGCGCAGGCAGATTTTGTGATACTCCAGCTGGCTGCGAGCTCTAAAGGAGATTACGGCACAGGAGGAGGTCAGTCTGTGAACCTGTCAGGATAGACCATTAGATGTTGTCCTGTCATGTGCCTGTGTCTTTCCTTATGCTGAAAATCTGGTTTCTTCCCACGCACAGAGCTCTCATGAATGAAATACGAGTCTTGAGACTCAGCGAGGCTTTCCTGGAAAATACGTGACATCGTCATCATCATCATCATCTTTGTCTTCCGCAGCAACAACTTTGTCATCATCATACTTTTTGGTTCTTTCGGTAAAGTCACGTAGATAGAAAAAGTCTGCCTCAGCAGCAGACCATGCTTTCCCACCTGACAATGGACGCTTGTGTTGCGCCCGAAACGTCGTGATTTATTTAATTTTATACCCACGTGACTTTACTGAAAGAACCAAAGAGTATGAATTCCTGCACTCACGAAAGCTTCAAATCAAGAGTTGTCATAATCGTTTCCCAGTTTTTAACCAAAGTAGCAACTTTCACAAGGCATGACAGATAATTATGTTTCATATTGTTTTTGCAATTGGCATACAATTATCATGTAATTATTGCCCCATACTTATCATATAATTTATGATTCCATAATTACAAGCTATTTACACAGAAGTTGTTCTCTCACCATCAAGGAGGAGAGCAACGTCATTCTACAATTGCCAGAAGTGACGCTACAAAAATATTTGCCCCGATATCCCTGCAGGTTCTGCCTTGCTGCATTATTAAAACTACTCTCTCTCTCTCTCATGAGCTCTGCAGAGGAGGGAGCGGGTTTGCTTCATGTGCACATCTTTGAATTGCTTGCAACAGAAAGTGAAATGCGTGTAGAGACATACGGGTTATAGAGGATGAGGGTGCAGCCCTGTAATTTCTGTATCCTCTCACTGCTGGTGGAAGGGCCTGCACTAGAGGGAGCCCTAGAGTCCTGCATTGGAGATATTTTTTTGCCTACTCTTCCACACCGGTGAGACATGTTTGGAAGTTGTGGGAGTTACCCACCACTTTACCTTACCACGTGCAAAGTAGTGGTTGACTTAACTTTGGTGCATCCATTCGTACTGGTTGGTGGAAGGGGGCAGGGCGTGCGATTTAAGAAGCTTGTGTCAGAAATACTAAGAAGGCTGTCTCTGGTGTTGGTCAATAAGTTTCAAAGACAATACATGCAAACTTGATGCCTTGCAAAAGGTATCTATTCGGTGACGAGATGTTAACTACCTGGCCTGGTATACAGGAGGTCGTGGGTTTGATACTGAACCTGACGCCTGTATATTTGGAGTTTGCGTGTTCTCCCCGTGGTCGCGCGGATTTTTCTCCGGGTCTTCCTTTTTTTTTCCCTACACATTTCGAATCAACATGCGTTTAGAGTATTTGGCTGCTATACATATTCACATAAGCCACTTTGTTGAGCTATTGTTTGCGGCCAGGTCGCTTCTGAATAAGAGCTCTTTAGCTCAGTCAGCCTTACCTGGTAAAGAAAACAAAAGTTTATTGTTTCAACATCTTAACTCCTGTGTTATTTCCAGAAAGGGTAAAGCCTATTATCGTTGTTGTGTCATGTGCCACCCAGGGAGACCCATCCGGTGACTTCTGGATTGAGAGACCGGCGATGTTAGCATCGTTAAGGGCAAAACTAAACTCTTGGAACAGTTCTTTTTTTATTTTCTATAAGACTTGGGAGGCCACTGATATCACCAACTTGTTATATTATAATTCACGTGTGGACCCAACATTGGTAGCAGCGGTGCCGGCCGAGTGCTCCGATAGAGGCACAGCATTGGTCCCTTGAGCCTCGCGAGGCCACCTGTCAGAAATTAATTTTGAATCCCGGAGGGGACCACAGGATGGGCTTTGGAGGAGCGCAGCTGTGACTTTTACAACTGACATGCGTCTATTATGAAGATATGACGTGTGGCAATTAATCCATTCTGAAATTCGGATAATCGCATTTCCAGTTCACATCATATACATATTTTAAAAAGGAATAAGGTAAAAGTAATGTGAGAGGCCTTTCAACTGCTTGCTTACGCCACTGCCAACACAGGGGACTGGGATACAGGGGGCTCTAGAGGGAATGTCCTCACCTCCTCTACCAAGCTGTCCAGACGTCTCCTCAAGCGGTGGGAGTACACGCACACACGTAAACCCTGACACACGCGCCGATATGACTGCGCTTCACCCATTTGTACTGCTGGTTGGATAGAGGCAGGGGACGTTAAGAAACTTGCCCCAAAGATTTCAACTGCCGTGCCAGGAGATCGAATTTGGCCAGAAACTTCTGTAATTGTAAGTCCATCCTACCAAATGAATACAACTGAACATTGTTAACTGAAACAGCACAGGAATTATCTGGCCGAGTGGTGCGATGTTTATCGTGCACAGCTCGCAAGCTGACAGTTAAGGGTTCACATCTCATTCAGCAGAGGATGTGTCTCGGCACAGACTCGCTTAGGCCATACGAATGTGGATTTTTCACCACTAGCTCCAGGCTATTGATGGAGATGACCACCGCCCCACTCTCATTTGAAGCGGAAACCGCTTCGGCTTTTATGTTGAGTCCAGCAGTCGGCACGCTCCGCCAATTTGTAAAGTGGTAGTGGTTCAATTCTTGTAGGCACCCTGTAATCCAGTAATTCCCATGTAGAGTTATTACCAATACGCCAGTGTCTTCTGTGAAGCGGACATCAATACTTGACTGATCCTGGGACTTCACTCACAGGAGTAATCCATTCTGTACCAGTGCCATTGCTTCGTATTGCACATTTGGATACCCCCCTCCCTGCCGTCAATGCAGTGTGTCGCGCTCCGTAGGAAATCACTGTGGTTTGTCCTATGTAGGGAACTGGGCCTCATAATAAAAATGTGGAATATCCACCCCTGGTTAATACGAGATGAGCACCAGCCACGCTCTTTTAAGCAGGGAGACTGTTTATCTTTGATTATAAAAACATGTTAATTTTAAGCTGTAACCATGGCGACCCGAATGTTTCTCGGAAAAAAAGTGGCAACGTATCTCAGTGGATTCTCACCTCGTTAAACAAAGGACGTTGACTTCAATGAGGTCGCTGTTACTGCCACAGCCTAATTTCTCTTTGTTAATCCAATTTGCATGGCTTTTCTTGGGAGATGCTCACTATTCAGAAATTGGCATGAGCCTTTAGAAGTGCTTGTTCTTTGTTGTTCACATGTGAAGGTCCAAACCTTCATCTGTGTGGAGCTGAAAGCACTGATTATGTGTTGGCTGCTGACAGCATTATATATTCATGTTTTAGAAATTAAATTTTTGTTTCGTGAAAGATAGAATAACCTGGTTGTGCATTGTGGAATAAGATTTGTTTCACAATCTCAAAATCATTGCCTGCTCTTGGTTTAAAAATTGGTGGCATTTGTGTAAATTGGCTTCCGCGATATGATAAATATTTCGGTCAAAATTCACAAATGGTTTGCTTTTCAATGTTTATGGAAACTCTTGCCGCCGAAATTTTCACGGAGAAAAAAATCGTCATATTCTTGGTTCTTTCGGTAAAGTCACGTAGATAGAAAACTAAAAATTAACAATCTAAAATAAAATAATAAAATAAATCTTAAATTACAAACTAAAATAATAATAATAAAGGAAATAAATCAATAATAAGTTGAAAATGATAAAAGCAAAAAAAAAACAATATTAATAAAAAAAAAATTCTATCTACGTGACTTCACCGAGAGAATCAAGAATATGAATTCTTGCGGTCACGAAAGTTTTAAGTCTAAAAAAATCGTCGCGTCCTATCGACGAGCTACATTTTTGCAGCGAATGTCGGCGTCAATTCTGCCAGCAGAAACAGTTGGGGCGCCATTCCACACTCAACCCAGCAGCCAGTGGCACACTCCGGGAGAAGCAAGGGGCATTCAGCGAGGGCATTGTGACATCACGATGCATCATAATGTCTCTTATTTATGCTGAGCCAAACCCACTGAAGGTGACCAAATCATGTCAATTAAATGTCAATCTCATCAAGCCCCATGGTGTAAAGTGCAGTCTCCGACTCTTATTGTCTTACTGGGGGTTGATAAAGATTGATACCACTTTGTGGGAAGTCAGGTGTGATTGTGTTGAGGGAGAGACCAACCAATTCCACAAGAATGTGAAATATCCACCGCCAGCTCCGGACTGCGAATGGAGAGGAACTCTGCTCCGTGCTTGTATGAACAGGTAGACACTTTGACTTTTATCTACTGTAAATTAACATAAATCAATGCCTCGGAGAATCAAATAAATTGCAATGCAAATATACTCGAAAATATTACTTTACAAAAAAAAATCACCCTTTCCATGAATATCTTCAATAGCAATATACGGCATTAGCCCTTGTAAAATGTCCAAAGCAAGTGACAGTTTTTTCCAGTCTTATCAATCATCATGAAGAGTTATTCGAAGCCTTTGTCCAAGGCTTGACGTACATCAGGATAAACCAGAGGAGACTGCCTCTGTGACACATTTCCCTTAACGAGCCGAGTATGTCTGACACTGGCACATCATAGCATCACTCAAAGCTACCAAAGAGAGTTGTTTGCAAAGCCTTATTAAGTTCTAGAATAGAGGTCAACATCAATATCAAAGAGATCAATATATCATCATGGCCAATACCACTGAAGTCACTGCACTTGTACCTCACTGCTTTCTCTTTGCTGATTCCTTCAGCATTTGCACATCCAACACCAGACCTCAAAGGTTTATAATATCCGACGATCTTGATTTAGGTCTTCCCATTAGTTACTGACCTCTGGGTGCCACTGAAATGTGTCAGTAACTTTCCCTCCGCCTTCCTGCGCATGTGTCCTGCCCACCACATACTCCTCTTCCCGACTTACATCTACTCCACTTTTTTGCCACGTTCTTTAATGACCGTCCACGTTATTTCATACCGTCTGGCTGATGAAATGACCGTGTTTTAGCACGTTTGCAGAGTTTCGTGGTTCGAGGTCACTGGCTGCCCTGGTTAATACTGCATGTTCATTTACCTTGAATACACGCCATCTGCTACATAGTGGATTTTAAAGATGCCATGCTGGCCATGTGTGCTGTAATTATGGTGTAAATTGTGCCAAATTTTGATCAATTACTCGGAGATGAATGGGAACATCGCCCTCTACCGGCAGACTATTGCCCTTACGCCACCACAAGGACAGCTGCCATTGGGGTTCCCCTTCCTTCAATGGGTTGTACCGGGGCATTGGAATGGTTGACATTAAATGTGATGATATCAGGCACTTTGAATCACTAAAGCATTTAAGCAAGCGCCATTATACACGCGCATCACGAAATCCTTATCTTTCTGTGAAATGTCTAACCTCCTCCATGTGCACTGATGTTCAAAGCCCAGCTGCGAGCTTGTTTTGCAGCTACTTTATTTACGGCCAGCACTAATGATGCAGTAACACGAATGTTATTCAGGAGACTCGAAGATGCAGCGATAAACATCACAGATCTGGCTGTGCGCACGAGGAGTGTAACGCCCGTGCACCCACGCGCTTGTTGTTTCGCAAGGAAGCATGCCTCTGGCAGCACGTCCGACATCCTGGGTTGAAATCTGGACAGTCACCCGCGATTAATCAATCAAGGCTCTTAATTGTGAATTGCTCGTCTCAGCACAGTCACCGATGGCCTATTTCCAAAACCATCACTTGGATTTGGTCTTTTCTTTCATCCTTGCCCGGCTTACCTCTGATGGCTAACATATCTAAGATACATTGATGTCTCACACGCGGTGACCCACCCGTTAAATCGTTGCGTGACATGGGCCTGCTGAAAGTGAGTCCGCACCAATTCTCAGTGGTATCATCTTCTGGGGACACTTGTTGACATCGCGCGACGCTCCCGCTGACCGAAGGAGTTCCATGAACGTGTTTCCGTCGCCTCGTGACTCAATAGTCGTGGCGTGCACTATACGTTTAGAGCCCGTTTGTCACTACACCGCTGGACGAGGGCTTGGCAACGCCGGTGTGGCGGTTAATTGGCCGTACTTCTCCACGCTCTGTCAGTGGGGGCTGTTCACGCATTTTGATCCTCTGCTGCCTGCCACGTGGCTCCTGTTTGCGCGTCACTATCCAGGCTCAAAACCTCCTGCTGAGCTTCCGAGATCGAACGGGACCGGGCGCCTTCCGGCTGATTTGGTCGCAGGTTTGATAAGTACAATTAGGATATAATCGAACAACTTCAGTATCTGCGGGATGTACAATTGCCTTTTAAGGAACACCGCGCGCGACTGTTAATGGTTAGATCATGGAGAGAGCTGAATGTTGAGCAAGTGGCAAAAGTGTCTCTTCTGTAAACTGTGTATTTAAATCCACCCAAGTGGGATGGGAGGCTGATTGTACATTTGAACCCCATCTTTATAATTCCTTGGCTAATTTCAAAGTGATTACTTGCCAAGCACAGCTGGATTAATTTCAGCCAGATTCATTGCATCTGCAGGTTATGCGCCGTCCCCCGAGAGGTGATTTGCTCCATTATGCTTCAACCTACCTTTGGTGCTCAGTTGCATGAATTGTTAAATTGAATTCCGAAATGTGATTATTCTTAACGAACCATAAAGCAAAGCCGGTAAATAACTTTTTTGCGCACTTTGTTTTATTACCCAAGGCTTTTGCCTCCAGTTCTGCCGAATGTTATCAAAGAAGGAGCAGAATTTAATTAAAGGGGGAGGGGGGTGTGTGTGAGCGAGCTTTCGTACAATGCACATCGTTGCCTGGACAATCTGTGCCGCCATCGCTGCAGGATTCATTAAAATACTTTATTGAGTTTTCCCCAGTTTCTGAGCGGGCGAAAAAATTAAATCGCCTACATACGGAGCCATCGGTTTACTCACTCGCTGAAATATATCATTTTCAGGTCCAATTACGTTCACTGCGGCGCATGCAAATTATTAAACCGAGTTTAACTGTAAAATTAAATTAGAATCGGATAAAATAGGGGCCCAAGAGGGACAATCCTAAGCGATACACATGCACTACATCCCAGTGCTGCAGGCAACAGCAACACAACACATTAACGTTGTATTCATTTGTTTGCATAAATGAATTACGCTCGCGCGCGTGTGCGTCGAGCTCTCGGTGCGTGCGGTCCGCGTATGCAGCCAGTCGGTGAACTTTGCCGCAAAAGGCAGTCCTGTGGTGACTCTCGTACACCCTGTTAAGGCCCAGAGCCAGAGGTAGGGATTCCACCTTCCCATGGCCAGGCCAGTCATTCCACAGGCTAATCGCCATTGACCTCCTGCAAAGCGGTACTGGAGGGATGAGAAAATACCAACTGTCCAACTATGCCTATTTGTGCGATAAGCTGCCGAATTTCAAACCATTTTACCGGATACTTATTTTTTTCAAAACGTATTTCCCCCCACCCCCTCCAGAAAAAGTAACAAAGCGGGTAGAGACTACCTTCTAAAGAGGAAAAAGGTTTATAAATCGGCAGCCTCCCACTTAAACCAGTAGGGTTGGCAAGGGTGCAAAGGCGCTCCTGTGGAATTGTTCGTGGCACAGGTGTTCCGTTTCCATGCCGAACCAGCTCAGAATCCTCTGATGTGTGCGCGTTTTTTTTTTACACATTGAGATCGATCGGCCGGGTCAGGTGGCACACCGAGATCGTACTGTGAGATGTTCACGTTTTTGCCAGATCCCCGACCAGCGAGGGACCACCCACGCAGATTGGAAAAGTAAACTGGATTTTTAAATGCGATGTTGCTCCGCATGTGGTTGCAGCAGTAACACGTTTACACGTGGGCACCGGCTAGACGCGGGCTGTGTTCCTTGTGGCTTTTTCTATTAAAAAAGGAAAACAACCCAAAGAACACATCTGCACGCTGGTTGCTTGTTCTCAAAGAAACATCGACCCACAGCAAACGCGGGAAGTTTGGATCGGCTGCTGTCATTAAAATAAAAACTACGGAGTCCCCTTGGCCTTAACCGATGCATCGTTCCCAGCAGGCATCACGGCACTCCGCGTTCGACAGCAGTTGCCTTAAAAGAAGACGCAACCACAAAATAAACACACCGTTCTCGTGGTTATGTACCCATACTGTGCCGACAATCTGCAGTGTGAAGCTTCGTTGATGAGAACTTTGTTTTGTAAGTTGCAAGCCTGCCGTGCGATGGTGGCAATTCATTGTCCCGTGCCCGTGACCGTCTCTCCGGCGCGTTTTCCTTAAAATATAAATGCAGCGGCATCACCTCGAGCACTGTTGTGGCAGTGATTATGAATCGAATGCTAAATGTTTACGCGGCAATGAAATGCCTTGATCATAGGTGCCTCAATCATTCTTCGATTCAAAAAAGGTAGGCATGAGTGATTGGAAGAGTTGAAAACCCATTAGCCTCTTAATGCACATTAATTAATTTCTCGCCGAGATCATCGGGGACTGAATAACGGACGACGGATCACGTGTGCAAGCCTAACTTTTCGCTGGATATAATCGTATTTTATACCATTTACCACATCAGTCGTACTGCCAATTACATGTTGGAAAAGACATACGATTATCAGATACCATTAGTCCATGATGCGTTTCATAATAAAGGTTTCTGGGTTAGATCGCGTTGTTTATAAATGTGTCGCAACCCTCCACCACCCGACACGGCCAATCAGTAAAAAAGTGTCACGTTGACAAAAGACAAATAGTTCACTACTTTAGCCCACCGGTGTGTTGAAGAGTGAATCCACAACATTTACAATTTTTGAGTACGACGTTTCGCTGGTAATTACATCATGCTGTAAATGTTGTGGTTTCACTCTTCAACACACGGGTGGGCTAAAGTAGTTAACTATTTGTTTTTTGTGAACGTGACACTTTTTTACTGATTGGCCGTGTCGGGTGGTGGAGGGTTGCGACACATTTATAAATAACGCGATCTAACCCAGAAACCTTTATTATGAGTAATATTGGTCGCGAAAGCCTACACGTGTTGAATCTCTATGCCTGTTATTTGACTCAGGAACCGACGCAGTCACCAAAGTTATCGCAAGCAAAGGCCTCAATGAAACGTACTGTATTTGAAAGTCTCAAAACAATTATAAATGAGGAACATCTTACGCTAAGCTCACACGAAGGAGGGCACAAATCGCAAGAGGAGTCGGACAAGTAGACCCGCTACAGTGATGTGCCTCTGTTGACTCTCACACCTCCATAATCATCACAATTCGGGGAGGTTGCAATTCGACTTGAGAATTTTTCTAATTTTCGTGTCCCACCAAGGGCCATGCGAACCAATTACACACCACACAGAGCCGGCGCGTGCACGAATCGACAATAATCAATTACTTTACAGACACGATTGGAACGCACAGAGTATTGCGAGCGTGAGAATGAATTGAATCAATGAATCAATGCGTCGTTTACACGCCGCCGCGCTGTTAAGAGCCGTCTCGTTGTATTGGCCTGCGGTTTCCTTGCGAGGTAAAACTCAGTTTACGCCCCCACAGCTACCACTGAAGGGTTTCACTTGCAGCAGCTTCACCCAATGCGTCGTTTCCCACGTCGGCGCGAGCATGCTCAAGTTGCCGTGAGCCACGGAATAGGCAATCAATTTGGTTATTGAAGGCGTGCAGTGTGAAGCATTTCTGAAGGTGTGCGAAGTAAGGTAATGAAAGAGCTCTTCGCTCGTGTGCATAGCTAATGTTTGGCCACGGATAACTCTATTATGCGAGTGCGTTTAGGGCGGTCGCAATTATGCGGTCGTTATTGGTGAAGTGAAGCTCACGCGCCTTGTGTGCGATAATATTTGTGTGTGTGTGCACACGCAAGCACACTTGCCCCAACAGTCTGTTACAGGCTGTACGGGGATCTTTGTGTATGTATGCATGTCCTATAAACCGATGCCATGTAATAGACTGAATTGGCGCTTGTTTATTGGCTTTAGCATTGTCCTGTTGTCTGAGACATTTCTGGCAGAGGTCGCAATTAAGTGTGGAGGTGTTTGTTTTTAAAGATGTGTGTGTGTGTTCATCACTGCGGTAGTGTAGCGGTTAGCGCGCTGCGCTACGAACCTTGCGACCCGGGTTCGATTCCCGCTCACGGCTAACACCAGTGACGATTATCTGAACCGATGCTGGGCCTCCTCTAGGTCAGCCTCAATTGAGTACCTGGTGCGGTGTGTAAACATCGCCTCTGGGGAGATAAGGGCGGTCGGGCGTGGTGCTGCCCACCCAACCCCCTCGTTTGCCGTGCCGGCCTTCATAGGTGCTCGCTAACAGCACTTGCCCCAACAGTCTGTTAAGGCTATACGGGGGATCTTTGCATTTGTACATCACTGCCAACAGTCCCGTATTTTTCCTTTAATATAACATCTCACAAGCAAGTCGTTCTTCATCCACAGGGCACCTATCGTGGCAGAAGCACAATGGCTCATGGGAATCCGTCACCGATGCTGATTGCTCATGTTTGGGTTTCTATGCAGATGAGCATGGGCAATCCATCACTGGTGGTGATGTGTTTCGAGCTCCAAATTAAGTTTCTAGCCATGCGCATATCATCATCATCAGCCATGGGCAATCCACTGCTGGATGAAGGGCTCCCCAAGAGGTGGACGTCTCTCACGATCCTGGGAAGATCATGGGTTTAAATCGCGGTCCCTCCCGACTCGACAAAATGAGCAAAACTTCGTGGGAACTGATCCAGCGATTGCCCTATGGGCGGACTGATCCCTGCCATAGGAATTCGAAATTTCCACCACTTGCTTAGGAATGCAAATTTAAATGAGTGTCCATCCCCATTTTGAATTGACCTCGGACGTGCTTGCTTTTTGACCTTGATACAGCGATGTGATCAACGTCATGACCATGGTGGCGAGATGCTAACTACTGGAATACAGGAGGTCGTGGGTTCGATTCCAACCCCGACGTCTGTATATTTGGAGTTTGCATGTTCGCCCCGTGGCCTGCTGGATTTTTCTCCAGGTCCTCTGGTTTTTCCCTCCACATTAAGAAACACGCGTTTAGAGTATTTGTCTGCTCGACATTTGCACACGATAAGCCGCTTTGTTGAGCTATCATTTGTGGCCAGATCGCTTTTGAAAGAGGGCTATATAGCTCAGTGGGCTTTACCTGGTAAAATAAAATAGTTATTTATTTGGTTCATTGCCACTATTGCTAGAAATACGCACTACAATGACAATAGTTTAAAGCGATTTGAAGCATTCTATATTTGAAGCTTTCGTGACTGCAAGGATTCATCCTCTTAGGTTGTTTCGGTAAAGTCACGTAGGTAAAAAATCATAAAAATAAAATAATAATAATAAACGAAAATAAATCAATTAAATCACGACGAGCTTTGTGACGTCATATTTGAGGGGGGGGGGGTGACTTTTTGTGACGCCGTGTGACTAGGGGGGGGGTTCAAAAATCGTCCAAAATCGCGTGACGTCATTTATTGACGGCCCCTTATGGCGTTTGCCACATTGGTTTAGAACAAGACGTACTCTGCTGATGAGCCATTGAATATCGAATCCGGTCCAGAGTTTTCTTTTTACAGTATTAAACTGAAGCTCATAAAAAACATAATTTACAGAAGGTCGTATGGCCGTTGGGATGTGTAAAGAATACTCATGTATGTTTTATGCGGAGGGACATATTAAATATTCTTATTTATTTTGTTATCTGAAGTCCAAGACGGGATCTTTAGTTCTGCCTCCAGTGCCCTTACGCACCGTGTGTTTGTGTGTGGGGAGCGGCGTCTTTGTCTTTGGAGCGGTGGCACTGTGGTTAGCGCGATATGCATTACGAACCTTGCGAACCGGGATTCGAATCCCGCTTATGGTCAACATTAAGTGACGAATATCTGAAATGTTCCTGGGCCTCCCCTTGGTAGACTCGGCCTTAAACGGGTTCCTGGCGTGGTGTGTCCACATCAGCACTGGGGAAGCAAAGACGGCTGTGCGTGGTGTTGACCACACCACCCCCTCGAGTGCCGGCACGGCCTTCATAGGTGCTGCTCGCTAACGGCATTTGCCCCAACAGTCAGTCAAAGGCCACATGGGAGATCTTTGTCTGCTTGTGTTCTGTGAGCGACAGAGTGAGTGTGCGCGCTCCTGCATTTATTTTGTCTCTCCCGGGGAGCGGTGGTGCAGCGGTTAGCGCTACGCTACGCTACGAACCCGGTGTCCCCGAGTTTGATTCCCGCTCACGGCCCACGTCAGTGACGAACATCAGAACCGCTCCTGCGCGCCTCCCCTGGGTCGACTAGGCCCAAAATGAGTACCTGGTGCGGTGTGTTAAACATTTCCACGGGGGAGAGACAAAGGCGGTCGGACGTGGTGCCGGCCACCCACCCCCGTGCGCACCGATGGCGGCCTTCACAGGTGCTGCTCGCTAACAGCAGCACTTGCCCCCAACAGTCAGTCGAAGGCTAGACGGGAGATCTTTGTCTGTTCGTTTGCGTTCTGTGAGTGACAGAGTGAGTGTATGCGCTCCTGCGTTTCTTTCTTTACACCCCCCCCCCCCCCCCCCCGTGGTGTCTGTGCATCGGTGCTGTGCGCTCTTGTGCCACCGATATGGATTCGAGTAAATGAGCAGAATGTGCCGACGCGTGGCTTTAATCCGGCAATAATTAGCTGATTATGTGGAACACACCGCACAGGGGTTGCAGCGAGGTGGCATGAATAAACGCCGGCGAAATATGTACACTGATCACCATTATCATTGTGCTGATAATGAAACGCATTATACAGGGGACTGGGGCTCTCTCTTGCTTGTTGGTACCGCATACAGAGGGGCTCGCGATGTCATCGTTATTGCAGAGTAACGCACGGTGATTATTCTTATTATATAAGTTGTAAAGCAGTACTGGAATGAGATTACCAAATATAGGTGTTTGTAATCTAAAATTAATACTCTGGTTGCTGCATGTAATTGGATCAACGAGTGTGTCCGTAATCTGGGTTAATGTGAGGATAGCCGAGGCGGCTAATGCATGTGCATCACCTATACCGTCGAAGTTGCAAGTCTACGACCAGCGTGCAGTGCTCACATTCCGTGGGTTAAACACCAGCATGATGTACGCGTATGAGTAACAAGGGGCAGACGAGATTATCTGGGCAGTGCCACGTTGTTGGAGCAATCGCCAGTGGTTGTCACGTTGATCGATTGTTCCCCGCCGCAGGAATGTGGAATATTAGGCGGCGTTCAGGACCTGCATGCGCGCCTTCTGAGCGGCAGCGGGGCTAGCGGCGTTATCTGCCCGTCGGTAGTGAAGTGCTCTTCCCGCACAGGGGCTCGTCTCCGGGCGAGCCCTCTTCGCAAGCCCACAGCTCACGCAGGGAACATCCCACAGCAGGGAGTCCTCTTCGACAAACGAGAGAGGTCTGGGCGAGGAGGTTTCCCAGGTAAACAGAGAAGAAGACAAAAACAGCGCCGTACCGATGATAATTATCATCACCGCTGATTGTAATGATTTTGTGTGGCAACTACGCGACTAAATGAAATATTTTTTTGGGGGGGGGGGGGGGTGAAGTGGGGGGGTGGCATGCGCATTTGCGGGCTGACATTTAAGGCGACGGAACCGGCATCAAGGATAATTACGGTGGAGCCGAAGCCTTCGGTGGGATGGAATAATTAAGGAGGCCGCCCCTCCACCCCATCGCCGCCACCGAACCGCCCGCCCGCAGATAAAAAGCCGGGGGTTTGAAACACAAATGACGGGCGCTGTCAGGAGGCGGCAGCATCGTGATTAAAATACAAACGGGAGGTGGTACGGGGCGGGGGGCTGGAGTTAGAGGGGGGTGGGTGTGTGGGGGGGTTGTTTTGGGCCAGTTGTGTTGCCGTCAAGAGCCTAGTGACGGGCATGCCCTATCAGCATCGCACACTGGCCCCCTCATCATGCGCCCGCTTCTCTAAAGCCGCAAGATCAATAACAAATAACTCAAACTGTCACTTCCAGGGATAAATGACTTTTACCTTTTTTCTCTGTCCCCCCCCCCCCCCCCGTTTTGTCAAATACACTTCAGTTTTTTTATTTACTTATTTCACTTGTAGCAGCCGTCTCGAGACTTTTGATAGTCCTTTTCTGCCCTTGGCTCAGTTTGTTTACCCTCGTCCCATCCCGTCCGTCCGTTTGTTTGTGCTCGGCTTTGGGTTAAGAGGTCACCGAATTACTCTCAATCTGACCGGGTGGCCACATCGTGGTGAGAGCTGAGTGCCCAGCTCACGCTCGCAAAGTTTGTGGGTTCACATCCTCTGTCCGTGGGTCGCCTTTAGCTCATGATCACACCACCACCACCGGTGATGGTGGTGGTGGGAGTGACAATTTGTTGTCCTGTTGAGAAGAGAGTGGGCTTCCATTATGGAAAATGTGGAATTTCCACCACAGGCTTAGAGGGCACCCATGGAGTGGAAGTACGAACCAATGTTCATTGAGCCAGGAAGCAAATTTTTCTTTAAAAACTAAATCGCCTCCGGGTTCACTGGTGATCAGATTCACAGCCCAGCCTCTTGGCTATTTCTCTGCCCTTGTGTCGACAAAATGTTGTTCCCATGAGTATATATATTGCTGAAAGTCTAGTTTGAGCTGCAACAGTCATCAATATTTTATTTAACCAGGTGAGGAGAGCCATTGATATATATTTTTAAAAGGAAGATTTGTGTACCCCTGGCTATGTTGGCAATACATTAACAACAACTCTCACATTCGTCAATAATACTGCCCTAAAGTGGACAAAATATATAGCAGTAGATGTTTCATGCAATAGCCCTTTTTCAAAGCATATTTGTTATTGACGAATGTGTTAATATTGTTTACTTGTTCTGGTACACCACTGTCGATGCAATATCAAAAAATTTTGGTTCGTTTAAATCTATTTATTCAAGTCATGTTTCTCAACAATATTTGTGGTGGGCTATGTTAATCGGTTGTAATTTGTGTTAGAGGACTCGTGCAAACCTTTTACTCCTGCAAATTGTAGCGCGGTTGTTCCTAACATTAATTTCATCGCGGACTGTAAAAGTTTGGGTTTTTCTTCTTCGGCATAATTCCCAGGCAGAACATTTCTTGGCTGCAACGAATTGTTGACTCCAATCAAACTGGCCCAGCGGAAGGCACGCTGAACCCTCAATTACCCAGCCACCTGGACGGTGCTTTCTACATGGGATTATTAACACCTTACAATGCACGCACATACACACACACATTTTCAACAATGTTTCCCTCATGCCAACTACACCCTGATAGGGCCAATTTGGGCATTGTTTTTGCTGGAATCCGGGGATTATTTATGGGATGCTCATTGCCATGTGACACCATTCCAATCACACACACACACACGTGTACAACGCAACAGCAAAAACTCAACACATTTGTCTACAACGTGACCTTAAAAGAAAAATATATATAATCGGCGACGTTTCGGGTAATGGCCCTTTTTCAGAGCAAACAAATTGCTGTTAAGTTTTCTCTCGGTAATTGCTTGTGCACTCCTGCAATAATTCATTACAACAAACAGCTTTACGGAGCGAGTCGACAACCACGGCGATTGTAATTTAATACCGAACTTTCTCATTTACATGATTGCGCCCCGTCATTTGTTCCTAACCTCAGCACGCTATATCCGAGTTGCTACAGCCCGCATGGACGTTGCACGTCGATGCAAAAAGCTCACCCAGCTGTAAAGCGCCAAAACCACAACTCCTGCCACAAACGCAGGGACGTTTGCGTCTTGAGATGCTCCCACGTGCCTGAAATTGTGGTGCGACCCGGGGAAAACGATCACTCGGAGAACGTTGCAACATCATCGGCGCGACATCGATCTGGGGTGGGGGGGCCCAGGTGGCAGTCGCAATCCACCTCCACTGCGCAGGGTTTTCTGCGATTGTGCTTGCACAGCTCGCCGGCGGGTTTCCTGGTCGTGCCGCGTTGTTGGTCAGCGCGATGTCCTCGTGCAATGAACTTCGTGCGCGAGGGTAGAGATATTTCTTATTTACAAAACCACCTGTCATGCTCCTTCCCACTGTGGCCTAGTAAGCGGGCAAGGGAAACTTAACCTTTGTCAGGCAGCACGTAAGCAAGGGTGCTGGCAGTGCAGGCATCTGAGACATAGACATTTATTTTTTTGTCAGTATTTTTTTAAACAATTGAATTGCGCTTAATATGTACGTAAATGTGATGTTTACTGCGGAATTTCACCGCATGTGTATTTATAAGGTAGCAAGGTCTTATCGCCGAAAGAGGTGATGATATCGCAGGTGACGGGGGGCTCCTTATATACATGCCGTTTGGATTCGTAGAGCACTTATATGCAACCGTTTGTTAGCTCACATGGATTGATCGGTTGGCTTTGTGAGTCTGATGTGTTTACTTTGTATCTCAGGAATGTACAGTCAATATTTCATAAGGACCCATTATTTAGCCTTGTGGCCGTGGTGTTGTAATGGCTATAAAATTGGTTCAACCATCGTAGTCGATCGGCAGATCACGTGCTGTGGAGGTGTAGATGTGGTGACCACGCTATTTTAATACACACAAAGGGCTCGCATAATACAAATACATAATGTACATCGACTCATTAATCCCCCCCCCCGACTTTGCGTAAGAGCGCAGAAACGTGGTCACCACATCTACGCCTCTATATAAAGGAACGAAACAGACGGACTTCTCCACAAATCTGGCTGTTGCCTGATGAAGCCAGTTTTAATTACTGGCGAAACGTCGTACTCTCCAACACACCGGTGTGCTGTACTAGTGACGAATTGGCCACGTGTTGTTCACGTGACAACCCTTACTAGTTGGCTGTGTGGGGTGGTGGCGGGTTTTAACAACACATTTATATTTCGATTTAAAGCTTTCGTGACTGCAGGGATTCATCTTCTTGGTTCTTTCGGGGCGACAGCGTCTGAATGGGACGCTAGCGTCTGAATGGGACGCTGTCGCCTCGACAGACCTGGTTTTCACCTGAGGACGGATACTTGCGTTGTGGCCGAAACGTCATGAGAATAATTTTATTAGGTTTTATTTTTATTATTTTATTACTTCCCTTCTACGTGACTTTACCGAAAGAACCAAGAAAACACATTTATATATTTACGCGATCTAACCCAAAAAAAAACTCTATCATGGACTATGTAGCTCTTTTTCAGAAGTGACCTGGCCAACAATGATATCTCCACGAAGTGGCTTATATAACATGGAAATTTACAGCAGCAAATACTCTAAACGCAAGCAATTGCAGAGCTGGACTTTTTTTTCAAATTTAGACTCGCATGTGAAAATAATATTTGTGGGGGTGGGGGGGGAGGAGGGGCAAGTAGGGATAGCAGGGCCCACGTTGAGCGGCTAAAAGTAGTCTCGTGAAGGCCATTAATTAGGATGGCACATCGTCCGCACAGCTCGTTCCCTCCCCAACCAGGAGCTGCTGGCGGGTAAGCAGCACTCCCTGTCCCTTATGTTCCCACGTCCATGAATCTCATTTCACCCTCTCTCGCTTAACTAAAGGACATCTCGTTCTGAACTTTTCAGAGCGCTTAGAGCTCGATTTTGAAAAAAAAAATTCACCTTGATAAAAATTAATGGAAAAATTCTCAGCGCTCCCTATAACCGATTAATGGGCATAATTGATTATTTCAGCCCAAAATAATCAATTGTTATTTTCACACTAATCACCCGAGCTTACTTTTGCGGGACCGCCTTTAATACATCTCGACATATTCACTCAAGGGTGCTGGGCTGCAGTGTGTCAGTGTCGTGGCCAAATTCACCCTGTCTCAAAAAGTAATTTCTTCCTTAATTAATGAGCGTGGAGAAAGAAAAAAGCATAAAATGAAATAAGTAGCCATGCGGGCCAGGTGGACGGCGCGTGCTGTGCTGGCCAGCTGCTGTCTGATGGAATTCTCACCACGATGGCGTACAAGCAGCACGCTCAACTCCCGCTGGGGGACAACCAGATTTACTTGCAGGTTGCTTTTCAACTATAAGACGTACAGATTGCTATGCATGCTGTATATAATATACTAGTTAAAAACTATCCACAGTTGTACTGCAAATCAACCCTTCGTCTCTCTGGGGGTAAATCAAATAAGTAACCACTATTGCGGGGAAGTCATCGGCGGTTTCCTGTGGATAGCCTTGCCCCCGTTGTAGGAATATGGAACTTCCACCGCTGGTGCGGGCCTGGAAACGGGAAATGAGAACCACTTCGGTTATGCTTATTTGAGCAGGAAATCACTTTGACTTTGACTGCAACTGCGCTCTTGCGTTACCTTTGGGCGTTCAGACATTATCTTTCTCGAGCTGTCACTGTGGTGAGCGGCGCATCTTATCATTTCGTAGTACAGCTCCCGGACGATGGCGTCTCGGAAGGACGCTCAAAATCACATCGATCACGCCTCTCGGCCAGCGCTAGTTGGTGTATTGCCATAATCATAATATTTATTTATCTTGAAGGAATCCGATGAGCTATAAAGCAATTTTTTTCACATGTCCAGTCGGGGTGGGTGAGAACGTCACGACAACAAACAATACAAAAACATGATAGGAGTGCAAAGTATAGGGTTGTTTTGTCACATCACAGTTACAGCAGGTACATACGAAGCGGAGTGAAAACCATATTCAAGGCAATTGTGTTTTTTTGCGTGCTATAATTGGTGACCGGGCTGGCACCATCAACTCGCCGCTCCTAAGGACGCGGTTTAATTGTGGGCGACTGTCCTAAATTCCGGCCCCCTGGAATCTCATCAGCATTGGATCAGCATCCTTGACATGGGCATTAGCCCTCGAGGGCACCCAGCCACATCAGATTTCTATATTCATCATCACTTCTGTCCATCCGTTGGTTATAGGGGTCAGCAGCAGCAGCAGCCGGTCACTCGGTCGATTTCCGTGGGGATAAAAGTGCCGTTTTTGCATTTTTCAACCATCGCGTGGCAACTTTGTCATGAGCATCTATGCACGGTTATTAAAAGCTCTATTTCTATACATGGATTTTTTTTCTCTCTCCGAGGTCCTCTAGTTTTTCCCAGCACATGCATTTATATTGTTAAGATTATTTTTTGCGGCTTTAAATTTCGACGTGATAAGCCACTTTGTTAAGCAATCATTCTTGGCCAGGTCACTTCTGAAAAAGAAGCGAACATTTCAGTGGGCTTTACCTGGTAAGATAACAAATAGTTTAGTGTTATCTGTATATTTTTAAGTGATTTCTTTACCTTTCCTATAATGTACACTCCTATCGTGTTTGCGTACCGTTTGTTGATGTAACGTTCTTACCCGGCCCGACTGGACATACGTGGCAAAGAGCTTTTTCGCTCATCGGATCCCCCCCCCCCCCCCCAGTATAAATCCAGTGTTCTGATTCTATACGGATATGTCGATGATTGCAGAGGCGCTTGCGTATTGGAGCATGCGCGGCTCCCTAGGCCATTTGCGTGACAACCTTTAGATGGTATGTCTAACTATAACCTCTAGACCACACAGTCTCGGTATACGACTTGCTCTCTTCATAACGGCAGAGTTTGTCCTCGCAAATGAGAAAGGTCGAAGTGCAAAACAAATATCCTAATTATTCATCATCATCATTATCATCGCCATCATAATCTTAACAATGAAAAATTAACAACATGGGTCTCAGTGCTCACCTAAAAAAAAACAGGTTTTGCAGATCTGTGTTAAGACCCAGTGACATCATGATAATACAAGGGCAAAAATGCTTTGTGTTTATAATTATGAGGAGTAATCACATTTAAAATGCTCTCTTATCTGTGATGAAGAGAAAGGCAGTCGAGGCCGATCCGATTACAGCCAAAATGCTTCCGAAATAAATGTAGTCCAACTTAACTAATTCTGGGTCACTGAGAATGAAAATAATGCTTCAATTTGTTGATTGGCTCGAGTTTTCAAGCTATGCTACTGGGTCAGTATATACGACCCTTGACTTGGGAACGGCGGAGGATAAGTGAGTTATAAAGGGAAGGGATCTCAATTTAAACAATGACTAAAATACATTTTGACTGGATCTATGAATAAATCTATGACTGGGTTTGGAAAATACTTGCTTTTTGAACAAAACAATGAATGATGCAATCTGAAACTGGTATTGCGTCATATGTATGATGTGAATTTCATCATGTTATTCCTAGAAGTCATGGATGATGCAATCATAACTAGGCTTACATCCTTCTGCTGAACAAATTGCCCTATATCAGCTCTAGAAATAACACAGTATCGTGCTCTCTTATAGGTCAGTGTTTGCTTTTGCAAACGGACACATTTCTGTTCAGCCAAAGTGAGCAGAGATGCCTTGTACTTGTGTGAACAAAGCAGATAACTTTTACTATTCTTTGGGTCTTTCGGTAAAGTCACGTAGATAGGTTCAAATTGATCAAAATAAAATAAACAAAAAACTGCGAAGTTTCAATCACAACACAAGCGATCGTCATCAGGAGGAAAAAATAAAATGAATTCCTGCAGCCACGAAAGCTTTAAGTCAAAACTTCTACTATGTTTGTGGTAAAGTGACTTTTGCACCACATAACCACTATGGTTAAGAAAGCCTATCACCTTCATTTTGGCTGCAAAATTGGAGACCAGGAAAAGATGTGGGCCCCACAAATATGCTGCAACACTTGTGCAACAAATCTTCACCAGTGGTTGAACAGGAAAAGGAAATCTATGCATTTTTCAGTGCCAATGATTTGGAGAGAACCAACAAATCATATCAGAAATTGTTACTTCTGCATGGTGCCTCCAGTTGGGAAAGGTGTGTCAAAGAAGAAAAATTGGACTGCATTATCCAAACGTTCCATCAGCTATATACGCCCAGCACCCCACGGAGAAGGACTGCCCGTTCCTGATGCACTAGAATAATTCTCACTTGAGTCAGACGAAGAAGAGGATGAAACTTCTGGTCCGGAATCATTATGGTCACATGACCAAGATTATCTCCCATCCTCCTCCTCTGAACCACACCTCATAACACAAGGTGAACTGAAAGACCTTGTCAGGGATTTGGAACTACCCAAGAGGAAGGCAGAGCTGTTGGGCTCCAGACTGCAGCAGTGGCATCTCCTGGCAGGTGATGTTAGGGCTTCCATGTTCCGTGACCGTCAAAAGGATCTTGTCCCATTCTTCTTCATGGAAGATGATCTTGTAGCCTGCAACAACATCGATTGTGTGATGGCAGCCCTCAACATCGTTCATGCTCCAGATGAGTGGAGACTGTTCATTGATTGATCGAAGATGAGTCTTAAAGCTGTTTTGCTGCATAATGGAAATGTTTTGCCATCAATTCCAGTTAGCCATGCAGTTCATATGAAGGAAACCTATGACAACATGAAACAACTTTTCAGGTGCCCAAACTATGACCAACATCAGTGGCAGCTTTGTGGCGATTTGAAGGTTGTTACTCTCTTGCTTGGTCTGCAGACTGGATGCACAAAGTACCGCTGTTTTCTCTGCGTAATGGGATAGTCGTGCGAGAGATCCCCACTACATCAAGATAGATTGGCCACTCCGACAGTCATTGGAGCCTAGGAAGAAAAGTGTTCAGCATCCACCAATTGTTGAATCAAGGAAGATTTTGTTACCACCCTTACACATCAAGCTGGGTCTGATTAAGAACTTTGTCAAAGCCATGGACAAAACACAAGCATCTTTCAAGTACGTCCATGGTAAATGTCCATGGTTAAGTGAAGCTAAGATAAAGAAAGTTGTCTTTGTTGGTCCTCAGATTCGTGAACTTCTTCGAGATGATGAATTTGACAGCGCACTGCGTGGCAAGGAAGAGACGGCATGGAAAGCCTTCCAGTTAGTGGCAACACATTTTCTCGGAAACAACAAGGCAGACAACTACAGGGAGTTGGTGGAAAACCTCCTCAAGGCATACAAAAGCCTTGGTTGCAACATGTCACTAAAGATAAAAAAAATGCACTTTCTCATCTAGATATTTTCCCACCAAACTGCGGAGCAGTGAGCAACGAGCATGGCGAGCGATGTCACCAGGACATTGCAACAATGGAGAAACGCTCTCAGGGCAAATGGAGCCAATCAATGATTGCAGACTATTGCTGGACAGTGACAAGAGACGCTCCATTTAATGAATACAAGAGACAAGCCAAGAAGCTACGAGTAGACACTGAATAAGGACTAAACTATTTACTTATGTATATACATAATAGTTTTTTGCCTTTTGTTTCATAATACATTTTATTTATATAATCCTTTTACTGATTTTTAAAGTGTTACATGAACAGGACAGGTGACATGTTATCATGTAAAGCAACCAGAAACACGTGAAAAGACCGAGGTTTACATTGTATGAGTAAAACTCTACTATCTACACAATATACATAGATGTAAAATGTAAAAACTTAAAATATCTTGGGAACAGTAGCCAATCAGTTGTTTTAATTGCCATATTGGAATTCAGCACATCGAAATCCATAATAGACAGCACATTTAATCTCTGAAGCAGACGACATCTAAAAAAATAGTAGACCAGTATTATCTGTGTGTATTTGTATGATTTACTCCTATTATCCATGAACACAAGTGCGATGATGAATCTACTGCCCCTTCTGGATGACTCCTTTATCTGCGCTGCGACACGCTGATGAAGATGACGACTTTAGCGATCGCTGTGACCGTAGCTCCATGGCGATGATCCTCATCATCATCATCATGATCAGCAGCAGCTTGATTCAAGATCTTCCTCTTGTACGAATTTAAATGTGGCGAATACGACGAGTTTGCCGCTTAAATCCTTTCATCTGCATTTTAGCGTGGACTTCTGGATGACACCTCTGACCTGTGTTCTAATGCTGAAAGGAGAATGGAGCTATGCGAGGATTATTTTACTTTCCGTGGATCGATTTGCAGGAGCAGATAATAGGGCTGCAGATGAGGAGGATGCACACTAAATTAAACGTTACAGTTTTGTAAAAGATCATGAACGAAATGGTGTGAACACAGTAAAATAAGGGAGTCAAATAAAAATGACAATTCTCTTAGATTTCAAACTAAAAAAAAATAGATAATGCCTCAAGCATTGGATATAACACTTCATAAAACTTCATAAATATGATTTTGCCTTATTTATAGAATAAGCCGGGAGGCATCACTTCTGAGCGCTGTGGGAAGAGCATCGCACAACTATGGGGCTATGAAAGAGAAACACTGCCTCCGATTTGATGTGTACGCGTGCCCACGGGACGCAGACGCGTGTAATCGGTGCATTACCACAGAGGTCACTGTCGAATGTCATCATTATCATTAGCCATGATCAATCCACTGCTGGATGAAGGCCCCTCTCGCACGAGCGCACACTGCGACAACCTGCCCAGCAACTGCACACGGGCTGAGCTCACCGTCCCATCTCCGTGGTGGACGCAGGCCGCAGTAGGCCGTTGTGTAGTCCTCTATTCGTAACGCGTCACGAGATCGATATATCCCTCACGTTCCGGTGATGCTCGTGAAAAGCAAATTTCGCGCGTGATATTGGCCTACGAAAATCTATATTTGTAACGAATTACCCTAAGTAAATACATAAATAAGCCATTGAATACACGGGCATTGGCATGATAACACAAACAAACAAAACAGGTTATAATAAAGTAAAATTATTAAATATTTAAGTATTAAATTATATTCTTGGTTTTTTTTCTTCTTGGTTCTTTCGGTAAAGTCACGTAGAATGGAAATAATAAAATATTAAAAATAAAACATAATAAAAAAATTCTCACGACGTTTCGGCCACAACGTAAGCAGCCGTCCTCAGGTGAAGAACAGGTCTGGCAGAAAGACAGCATCTGAATGAACACCACCAGGCTTGGCAGCGTATATTTAAGCTGGGTTGGAGGGGGAAGAGCGCCTTGACAAAGGAATTTGCATATCAAGATGAATTTAGCATATTTATGGGAAATGCAGGTATGTGATTAGTACTACTTATGCCCGTGCATTATGCAGGATTAGCAGCATCAAAGGGAGGGGATATGAGAAATGCAGGTATGTGATTAGTACTACTTATGCCCGTGCATTATGCAGGATTAGCAGCATCAAAGGGAGGGGATAGGGGTAGCATTAATAAAGGGAAGGAGTGTTAATAGTATGTAGTTGCAGTATACTAAATAGTATACTAAATACACTCTACAATAAGCTGAGTTACTAACAGTAAGTAATACATTACAATTCTACGTCGTAAAAAATATAATATGCTTCCATCTAAACTTTATTATCTTACATCACACGAGTCTACACCGTACTTTATACTGCCATAGACAAACCCAACATTAAATTATATACTGTATTGCTATAAACCACCCTAAACCTTATACATTGTAATATTACACTATGTATTATTCTACCCACCCTAATGTATAACACACTGCTGTATATTCACTATACAATTACGATACTATATATTACTTTGTACATTGTATTAAGCATATACATTTTATACTATTTGTTATTATACACTGTACCATTGACCGTCGTGTGAAAGATACTAAGAGGAAGCAACGAAATATGTCAATGGGAGAGTAGAATTAGGAAACTTGCAGCGGAGCAAAGAATCCATTCCCTGCAAAGAATACATCGAAATATTCTTGGTTCTTTTGGTAAAGTCACGTAGAAGGGAAATAATAAAATAATATTAATATAAAACAATAAAAATTCTCACGACGTTTCGACTGCAACACAAGCAATCATCATCAGGTGGATTTCAAAATTCTCAGGACGTTTCGACTGCAACACAAGCAATCATCATCAGGTGTGATTGCTTGTGTTGCAGTCGAAACGTCGTGAGAATTTTTATTGTTTTCTATTTATATAATTTTATTATTTCCATTCTACGTGACTTTACCGAAAGAACCAAGAATATGAATCCCTGCAGTCACGAAAGCTTTAAATAAAAATATTAAATTATAGTTTAAAAATGAGCTTATCTTAACTCATCACTTTGTGTCATTACTTTATCCCATCACTTTCTCTTTCATCATTTCATCTAATCGCTTTCTTTCTCTCTCTCTCTCTATGCAGTCATGTAGAGTTCCAGATGCGATTCGTGGATTGCCAAAATCGCAAATAGCAATTTCGTGAATAACGAGGGAATGCTGTAATGGATTCTCAGAGCAGTGCACCCGTGTCTTTATTCTTCACACAGTAGTGAAAGCACTTTCTCGTACGCTCCGCAATGAGGTTGTTTTCGCATGACAGTCAAACTGATATTCATAATTCTCAGAGCTGGATTTAGCTAAATTAAGTATACATCTAAATGTAATAATATTGGGATTTCTTTTGTATACAATCATTGAGGGTTGGACCGAGACCTTCAAATGAGGATCTGCCAGAACCGAGGTTAATCAAGGGTGGCCACCCACATTCAAAATCAGGATCTCAGACCTCTGAGCCAAAGCTGTTGAAGTTTGAAATTTCACTGGAAATATTGATCTCCTATGGAAAATACAACAAACAACAACAACCCATTCCATCTCGGTAGACTTGTAGAGACATCGGGGATGTCACTGTATGGTGCCGGCCCAGGAGGGTCGTGGCGTGCGATGTTCCTACGTCGCAGACAGCACTGGGTGAGTTGCTGTGTGATGCCGGCTTTACTATAGCACGTGATGCACCGCCATCGCGTACACCCCGTAGGCGGGTGTAGCACCAGTCCTAGCGGGGCTTGGCGAGCGCTGGGTTTCCGCGGGTACCACGCATAGCGTGTAGTGCGGGCTCCCACAAGGGGGAGTGGGAGAGTGTCAGCTCAGGGACAGGGTTGCCCTGGGCCATGGCACTCTGGTTGACCCTGCAGACACGTGGTCTAGAGTGTCCACAGAGAGGCCCCCAGGTGGGGGGGGGGGCTAGGGGGTGATCACGTGTCCGGTGAGAGGTCTCGAGAGGGATCTAGAGGGAGCTAGAATGCTCTAGAAGGCGGACTGGGCCTGGGTGGAGCCAGCCCCGACTCGGGAGGATACAAGGTGGGTCTCTGAGAGGGACCGGGGTCGCTGTATTCGACAAGCTGGAAGCTCCACGTCCTACGAGCATCAACACGTGGTCGGGGACCCGAGTGAGGGTCCGACCCTTCGTAGCAGTAACTCCTCATTATAGTGTAGTTAGCTGGATGGACACCATCCTAGGCTGTATCTGGTAAAGGGGCAGTTACCCCTTTGTGTTAACGTGTTGATGTTAAATAAATGTGTTGCCTCTAAAGAATAACGTCTGCAACTCAGTTGGACTCACTACAGGCTTATTTTGCATCGAGAGAGACATGACGCCAGCTTTGTCACAACTGGCGGAGATGATATTATGGGGGTAATACCTGAGTCAGGCTACTGGGCCAGTACTCCTAACACCATAGGTTTAAATCTACGCTTAAAGGGATTCGAATGTGCATCCTAATTCCATTGGGGAACCGAGTTTAACATTTTTGAAATCCTGGTATTAGATTAACGCTGAAATTGGCCTCTTAACGTGCAAAGACTTTGACAATGGCTCTTAGCGCGCTCATAAAGTTATCTGTACAAAAGAAACAAAAAGGACAGCCTGTCTGAGGCGATACTCGTTATTGAGTCGGCTCTGATGTAGACACTGGCAGCGGAGAGCTGAGGGCTTTCAGGCTCATGCGGAGACACGGGAGAGATTGCCAAGGCTGGCTGGAAGAAAAAAAAACATTGAATGAGCTGCCGTGGGAGGCAGGCCCCAGTGGTGTTTCATTCCGGATTTGTCGTCTACCAGGATGTGTCGCTTATCTGCCGGCAGGGGGGTTTTCCAGCGATGAAACCGAGTCTTTCGCCGTTGAGCAGATGCCAGTTTGCACGGTGATATAACAAAGCGCACGTAAATATGCGTAATTCTTAGAGGCGTACTCGAGCCACAATGTCTCTCCCAGCTCAACCGAGTGTTCTGGGCAGCCGCTCAACTCCACTCGCGGCCTCCGAGACAGCGGTGCGAGTTCCACGTTTCCCACCTCGGCAAATATTTCGCCTCAGGAGACGACAACAACCGTTGACTTCTCACTCATTGGTGTTGGTGCAAAATTGTATTGACCCATCGCGGGTCATGCTCATCACATGTTACGTGTGCTACGTTATGGTATGACTTTGATGAACATCACACGTGGTGGCCGTGGGCTATGATGGTCTATTACAATCGGCTCAACTGGCACCCGAGATTTTGAACTTTCAGTCTCACGATCGTGGGTTGACCGTTGTGCCGCAGCACTGCAGACAGCTGTGGGCATTTTTGCTGCGAATTCACCGGAAAAAAAAGAAACCCGTTCACCTGGTGTCAAATGAATGCTAAAAACCCTACGACATATTTTACAGAGTTGGCTATTGTGTGTCGGTGTCACGGCCCGCAGTATACAGACAGATATACAAACGTTCTTAAAGGTTTTTTCAGGTTAAATCGTGTAAATATAAATGTCGTTAAACGCACCACCACCTGACATAGCCATTTAATAGGTTTTGTCGCCAGTTAGTTACCACCTCTCAGCACACCAGTGTGTTGAAGAGTAAGCCCACAACATTTTTCAAATTTGAGAACGAGGTTTTGCTGGCGATTACAACAACAACTTCATCAGGCGACTAGCCAGAATAATGACGAAGCCTTCCTGTTTTTGTCTGGAATAGAGTAAAGGTGATGTCATCACTACGAGCCAATCAGGTGGGAAGGTCGGCGGCGGCAGGGGGGGGGGTCATATACATTGAAATGGATAATGTTGATCTTGTTCACGTGCAGCACCTGTTATTGGTTGGGTTATTCACAGTTAATCAACATACACAGTGGAATGCTTTTCTGTTTCGTTTGTTGTCCCCACCCGCGCCTCCGATTAGCAGAAGACGTCCTCCCGCCAGCAAGGGCACCCAGGTCTCCCATGCCAAAGCGATAGCGCACCTCAACGGGCTATCCGCTGATTACACAGAGGCCATTGACATTTCCTTGGCTGAAAAAAAAACCCAAAGTGGCTGCTGTGAAGAACTGTGGGAGCCTTGAGGGTTATTGCCGGGGCTGATGGGAAGAGAGATACGAGGCAGAGGAATGAGTTTCTCATAGGCTGGGGCGCTTTTCTTTCAAGTTCCTGCTTGGCGGATTGGAGGGTGCATTAAGAGACTTGTATTTAAGTTTCAGGGTTCTTTTTGTGTGCATTGATTTAATAATGCAGCCACTTAATCCCTTCCCACAGCCAAAGCCATTGCTTTGTTATAGATTTAATAATAATCTGTCTCTCTTATGGTCTTGTAATGTGATGGGTCACACAAATATGACACGAGCTCCTGAATTACAATATATATTTTTTACACTGCTGGCTGTTATAATTCTCAAACGTATTCTTTGGTGTAATATAATATAACGATGGTATCACAGCGCCGTGAATTATTGCGACGATTGTTACGATGACCGTCACAATGATTAGTGCGCTAACTGGTTATTTTGACAGCAAATTATGAGGCTTAAAATAACCATAAAGTCCACTGCTGGTAATGATGATGATGATTATTATTACGTTAAGAGAGCATTTGACGGTGATTTAATTGTCATTGTTACAAGAGATGATAGAATCCGTCCATGGGCTGACATTGAAAGTATACAATGTCCTCCCAACGTTTAAACAGTTTTTATTTATATACACATACACACACACAAGGTCTCTTTAGAATTCAATGCACTCGGTCCATCAAATGTTCCCAGGGTTTAATCCCCTGCTGGAAAACCCCTTTGTTTTGCTACTCAAGCCACTCGTGCACGGCACACATCACTCCATTGTCACTCGCAAATTGCTTTCTCTGTACGTGGTTATCTAACGTGGAAAACATTGTGGAAGGCACCAGGAGCCCCGGGTCTTGTGAGTGGGTTTTTGTCGAGTGTTTCTCGAGAATTTCGCAACATTTTCCACGGCTTTCTTTTTGGACTCTCTGAAGATCGTTTGCATATATTTTTCAGGTAACACACAATCACGATATTTTTTAACTGTTTAAACAATAAAAAGAAAATCCAGACTTTTCGTCAGCCCTCATACAATGGACGTGTGCAGCGAAGCGGACGCTTCTCTTGCCAATGAGCTGCTGCTGCTGTGTATTGTGTCGAGAGTAACATTTTACAGAGAATTACCGCAGGGTGCCACAAGATGTACGGTAGACCAATGCATTCTGATGTCTGAGCCCAAGTCCCACAACTTTAACCCTTTCCCGTTGCGAGACATTTGCTGCAAGTTGCAGGGTGTGGGTCCTGTTCACCGCTGAATCTCGGACGCGCAAGCAACTCAGCATTAACGTTATTTAGAGAGACGTACCGCTGTTGTTTTTAAAGACATTGTATCTACACGAGCGCACCCTATGATAGCTGCCACCAAACTGTGCCACATGCCCCTCCCGCATTGCCTTGTGGGAGCCTCGGTGCCGATAAACGGACACGTAGGTCATCGGAATGGGAAAGGGTTAAACTCTCAAGTCAGAGTGTTGCCAGTGTTTATTTACATTGATGGTCCCGAGACAGTGGTTGAAATTCCACATTCCCATTGATTGGACTAGTTTTTTTCCCGACGTCAACGACGATTGATTACTCACAAAGCGGTGGCCATTTTATAGATCCAAGAGTGATGGTGAGTGGAGTTGACGCCGAACGGGATGTGCACGCACGGCATTCAGAGTCGATCACTCAACCTCAATGTCACCTGGATACTTTTTAAACCACGAGGAAAAGTGTCTTCACGCTCGAACACCTCCGTTGGTGACCATGCGCCAATGGTAGAAATTCCATATTTCTCTGCCTCGTCTGCGTACGGCAAGTGCCGGCAGGCCCGCCGGAAAAAAAGCCTGCCTGCTAAATAAATTACGACAAAAAAGTTTATAACCATTCCAATTTAATGAAGGTGACTGCGATAGTCTCATTGCGGAAGAGATAATGAATCTAAATGGCCTCTCAACTAGTTGAATAAGGGAACGCTGAATGATTTATCGATCGATGGTGATGATACGTTGCCGCGTGATGAATTATCGTGGCATTTTACAATTATTGTGGAGCCTGGCTTGCACTCAGCTGTCCCAACATATTAAAAAAAAAGTTAAAAGTAGCGGCACTTTAAGGAAATCCTTAATGTGTTTATCATCGCTGCGGGGAACACTGACATTGGTTTGTGTATCACACGGGACTCCTCAGAAACATCGTTTCACTCGTTACACTTGACGTATAGCAGCTACGTTTCACTGTACCCCCCCCCCATACCTAAGTCCCCCCCCCTCTCCATCCTTACCCCTGCGATTCGACGAATTGTCACGGTTCGTTCACACCGTACGTAGCCAACCGTGCTCATAGGTTCGTTCGAGTCAAGAGTTATTTTTGGTCACATTTTTGCGCTCCCATATTTAATTTAGATTATTTGGCTGCTATAAATTTACACGTGATCAGCCACTTCGTTGAGCTATCTTGTGTGGCCAGGTCGCTTCTGAAAAAGAAGCTAACAGCTCAATGGGCTTTACCTGGTAAAATAATGATAGTTTAGTTTTATTTGTATATATTTTACCTTTACTAAACTTTGCACTCCTGTCGTGTTTTTGTATTATTTGTTGTTCCAACGTTCTGAAGAGCCCCGACTGGACGTGTGTGAAAAAAGAGCTTTATAGCTAATCAGATTCATCCAGTGTAAATAAATGTTTTGATTCTGTTTTCTATTATTTGAAAAGTGGTGGTGCTTTCCCCTTGCTCAATCCCGGTTGTAAAACTCAGCTGGCTCACAAACTCAACAAACCAACATCTGCACGAATGTGTTTCCTCAGTTAGAATTTGCCTACGATTTGCATGAATGGTAAAACATTGATTCTTACCACATTAGTCAATGCTTATATCGCGAGGGTAAACATCAATTTAAGTCGATAAATTGATTGATTTATTCGTGTGCATTAACCAATCACGTGTAAACTGATTTAACAGCTCGCTGTGGCCGTACTCATCCGACATGGGGGTTACATTTTTAGACACGTTCTCACTTGTTTGACAAGCTGACACATAAGGATGGATTCAAAGTCCCACTTTGGACAGTGATAATAATGGCCAATGCTCAATGTATGCACTGCCTGTTAGAGTCTGCACCATGTGTTGGAATTCAATGATTGTTTTTTGTGAGAGACGAGATCTTGTCATGAGAATGTGGAATGTATGCAGTTGGCCGTGTGCTAAAAATAGATGCAGTGCTCGTTTACTAAACTACAAACTGAACTATTTTTTTTCGATATTTTGCTATGTAGCTCCTTTTCAGAAGCGTCCTGGCCACAAATGATAGCTCAACGAAGTGGCTTATCATGGAGAAATTTACATCAGCAAAATATTTGATTATACTGCATTTACCATCCGGGCACATAGTAACGTGAGCGTGTGCTGGTGGGTCATGCGACATCAGATGCTGGCCTCTGAGTTGTAGAGGGTGTTAGAAGTTGCTTAGATAATTGGGTGAGCAATTTTGAAGTTTGAAATGTAAGGTGTCAGGAGAACATTGCAGGTGTACTCAAGGAGAGGACATTGCTTTGGCTTTGACACGTACAGGATGACGGAGGTCAGTTGATATTATGTAACCTCGGGCAAAACCAAAGCCAGATGCTGCAAGGTCACATCTTGAATGTTGTGTATCGACTGTGTTCCATTCGTGGTGTCTGTCTGAAGAAAGCGATGATGATGATGATAATAATAGTTTAGTAGATTTGGTATTTGAGCATTTTTGATAAAAACGCAACAATTAAATTATTTTAATTTGATCAGGTAAGGCCCACTGAGCTATATAGGTCTTTTTCAGAAGCGACCTGGCCACAAATGATAGCTTAATCAAGTGGCTTATCATTTGGAAATGTATAGCAGCCAAACACTCTCAACACATGTTTACAAATGTGGAGGGAAAAACCGGAGGACCTTGAGGAAAATCCACATGACCACAGGGAGAGAGACATGCACACCCCAAATACACAGGCGTCAGGGTCGGGATCGAACCCACGACCTCTTGCATACCAGGCGAGGGGATAACATCTCGCCACTGCTGCGCTATTGATAGTACGAGGCTACCACGAAGGTGCTATGTTTTTCCCAGGCACAGTCTGCAGTAGATTCACAGTAAGAGGTCACGTCGCGTTGTGCGATCCCAATTGAGTAATTCGCAGGGATATTTTGAAGTTCGGCGAATTTGGACCGCGACGAAAGAAATCATGGGAGTCTCTGACGCCCACTGTGAAGCAGCCGGCACGCACGTCACCGTTAAACACGTCCGTGGCGAAAACCGGGGGCGGCCTGCCGGATTCCAACCACGAAACCTCTGCCACAAAAGGGGGCAACAACCGCGTTGGCTACGATGGCCTCGCGGTCGTCATCCGCAGGGGACCCCGCTGGCGTGCGCGTGCTCGCGCTGAGCCAGAATGTGCCCAGCGGCTCTCGGTTTCCAACGCCGTCAAGTCCTCGCAACAGTCTCCAAATTGACGGGCTGGGTCCTGTACGTCTGCACGTGGCAGGAGTTTAATTGCGGTTTTGACATCATCAGAGCTCCTTTCGTGAAAACACACAGCCACTGCCCTGTCTCGGACTCAGGTCAGATCCGAGCCATTGCAAATTGTCGCCGTTTTGTTGGCTGAAATTGCGGGTGACCCCTTCGGCCTTTTGAAATGAAGCTTTGTGTGCGTGCCTGCCCTGCCACGCTGGTTTTGGCAGGCAAATAAGTAACCTGTCCAGCCAGCAAAATGTCTGGTGATTAAGGCAGGTCAGGGCAAAGTGCAGCCAGGGGTGTTGAGAGATAGAGTGTAGTGGAGAGGAATTAATGTTGTACCTACAATGAGGAAAAAATGAAAAAAAGTAAATCTCGGCATAGTTTGAATCATCTTCTTTATCCACTCATCATATGGATATGATACAAACAAATATACATTGTTGGTTAAAGTAACTCGCTCTCCCACTACTTAAAATGAAACGGCAACAGAGATTACCTCTATTCGCAGTCCTGAGCTCAGTGGTGGAAATTCCACATTCCCCTGACGATGGTGACCAAGTTGACTTCCTACTAAGTGGTAATCGTTTTATTTGTCCTTGGGGAATGAACGGCAGAGTTAACCCCCAACCGCGAATTGAAATCACAACCTTGCAATGGAGAGCCAGGTGCTCAAACTGTGGTGCGACGTGGCTGGGTATTATTGTGGATAATTCGGTCGGGTTTTTGTCTATTTGTTATAGAAACCCTCGTTCTAAACGTGTTGCTGTGTTCCCGTTTGATAATTAGTATTTTCCCTGCGTCATTGTCCCATAAATCTTGGGCAGGCCACGAAGGTCACAAAGCCTCTTATGGTCTCGATCCTGCTTGTAAACAGCTATTTGACCTCACGGGGTTGTGATCTGACTCCAATGCTTAATTAGCTTTAGATCCCCATGAGCCTTTGTGTGCTTTATGCCTTTTGTGTGGCGACATTGAGACAAGTGAATGATTTGAAGTGAATATTGCAGGGAGGTGATTTTTTTTAAAGGTGCAATATGTATTATACATGATCTATAGTGTCGTTTGTAAAAAGGCACGTGGGCGTCTGCATGCCAGAGTGCCTGTTTGATAGTGGTGTGGGTGGTTTCAACACATCGGTCAAAATTCCATATTCGTCTGGGTGCACAGATGTCTCGATAGAACTATAAACATGTCTATTTCAGCACTTGGCTGTGGCTAAATGCATATTTCAGCTACCCAAACAAACAAACACAACATTCACAAACCGAACCTTTGATCGTGAAGTTCAATGGCAGTTCTTTGTTGTGTTGGCATGCCAAGCCTCGACACTGCAACGAGATGTAACTATATTTTATGAACACCTGACAATGTTGAACAATTTTTCGGTGCTAAGCTCTTGTCAGGACCAAATGCCATCTCAGTCTCTACCCGGGTGTGTCCAACCCCATCTTTGCAGCTCTCTGACTCTGCAGCCGTCTCTTCTCTATCGACTCAGGCCCAAGATGAAGTCTTCATGCCTTTTATCCGTGACTACTCCGTGCCGGACTGGATCTAGTCTGGGTTTGGCCCAGACATTGCACAGTTCCAACCCCACACCTCGGCACCTCGGTTATCACATCCGTTCAGCAAAATAAATCTAAACTATATATATTTTAATATATAGGCAAGGTAAAACTGTTGTGTCGACCTGATCGGTGGACCATTTCCTGTGCTGCAGATGTTCAGCGTTCCCCCTGCTACCTCCAGTCCTCCTGGCCAGTGTGAAAGAGCGGGCTTCATGCCCCACAAAGGTAGTCTACGAGCTCAGATTAAAAAATATATACTAGTTAACAAAAAAATGTCACCGGATAAGGCTAACCGAGCTAAGGAGCTCTTTTTCTGAAAGCGACCTGGCCGCTAATGATAGCTTAGCGAAGTGGCTTATCGTGTGGATATTTATAGCAGCCGAACACTCTAAACGCATGTTTATTCTAAATGTAGAGGACAATCCGGAGGTACCGGAGACAAATCCACGCCACCACGGGGAGAGACATTTAAAGGGAGAGACATGTAAACTCTAAATATACATCAGGCGTCAGGGTCAGGATCGAACCCATGGCCTCCTGTATACCCGGTGAGGTAGTTAATATCTTGCCACCATGGTCTCAGCCCTTACCACACTGTCTCTTCCACTGCCAAAGTCTTCCTGGTCTCGGCACTAAACCAACCTCTCTCTGCTATCACCACCACCCCCGGGCCCACGGCCTGGTGTCAAACCCTATGGGGGTCACACCATCAATGGGCAGAAATCCAGGCGAGTTTGAGAGAAGTGATGCAAAAGTAATTGTACACAACATGTGAAGTAGTCATAGGTTCGGTTATATAAGTGCCCGGTACAAAGCACAAGCGATGGGGAGAAGTGGGTGGGGGTGGGGGGGTACAGATATTCCGTGGACAACAACCCCGAGGCCAGGTGACCACGGGACAGCGGAGAAGAAAGGTGGTTGGGCTCACTGCCCCACTCACGTCGTAGGGGCAACGATCGTGAACGTGGTATTTTTATGGGAGGAGAAGATGAGGGAAGGGAGAGGAGTATTTGTGTATATGACATTCAACATTTCATACATCGCCTTTTAATAATTTTCATTTTTAAACCAAAGGAGTCTGGTGGTTCTACTGCGTAGCCTTTCGCGGTTGTGGTGTATGGCTCTCCCGACGCGTACCCGGGTCGTACGACGCAGTTTTTCGACACGGTGTCCGACGTTTCAACCCACGGAGGGAAACTGAAGGCGAATCTCCCCAGCACGCGGGACGGAACGTCTAACGTCACGCCAAACAGCGCGCGGGAGCCTGACCGTTGGTCGAGGAGGGAGCGTTTCCCACCGTGACTCTTGACAGCCACAGAGTGTGGGCCCACTCGGCTACCCTTTGGCACTTCAGCGGCACTGGCACAGCAGCACGTGCCACCTTGGGGGATGGAGGGCATTTTGCTCTGGCTCAGGCCCAGTCTGCATTTTTTTAATATACACAATGAGGCATTTCTCTTCTTCTTCTTTGCACAGAGCGTGCAGGCTTTCAGCACTGACTTTTTCAAAGGTCTGCCAGAGGTCTTTCGTAACACAATTAAAGCCTTTTTTGTTGTTGCAAAATGGAAGAGAGTGTTCTTTACAGAGAAGGAGCGGGGGGGGGGGTCGAGGAGGGGGGCACGTGCAGGTGTTGGGGAGCCGGCAGTGACTGCCAGAGTGGTAGTGCGAGCCCACGGGGGGCTGTAAATGGAAATAATTTATTTGCGTGGCCCGTTTCAACTTACAAAATCGCAGTTATGTGACAGAACAGTTATGGACGAGACGTAGATATGTGGTAAGATAAGAGAAAGAGATTTAGTGAGATGAGAGGAAAGAGTCAGCGTTAAGGTGAGCGAAATGAATAAAAAAATTCCACGTGAATTTGCTTGTCTTCTTTTATCACGATTTGAATATAAGCTGACGTTTGATTCACCCGTAGATTCTCATGATCTGGGCGTGCCCCCGAGAGAACCGCTTGTGGCTCGAAGCGTTGCCCTCGGCCTGCGTGCGCCGTGTGCCGCCACTGCAGGTTGCGGATGCAAGATGATGAGGCTGGTGACATCGGCAGGGCCAGGTACACGTGGGGCTCTTGTGGACAACCACCGGGCCCTCTTTGGCATCACGATAGCGCTGAGAGGTCGTGTATCGCGCGCGGCGCAGACGGTGGGGGGGTGGGGGGCGCGGGGGGGGGGGGGCATAATGAGGGAACGCGATAGCGAGAGCGCCGCTATTGATTGCAGACGGGCAAAGCTTAACGCGCGTGTAACGCGACGCCTGTGAACGCGGCCTGGAATCCTGCCGTGCGTGTCTTTGGGAACGGACGCAGAATACCGCGGAGACGACGCACGGAGTGCGTCCCGCCCGGCCGACCCGTCGCAGGCAACTCACTCACAATGCGGCGCGTGTGGGCCAAACACAAACGGGCTGGCCTTGTCAGTGGCCTTTGTGCCATTCGAATCGCGCCGGATTCTTCCAGGCCTCTCTCAAGGCTCCGTCGCGCTCCGATGCGTTTTCAGATCGCGCCTCGTGTTGTTTCGGCACGATGGCCGACGTTTCGCTCATTGTGCTGCGAGCTTCTTCGGGAACTGTTTTCAACAACAAGTCCAGATTCTTTGCTGGCATTGCAGCAATGCTGCTGAAATTGTGCACTCCCAGAAGGGTGTGGGGCCAGTGGGTTGTGTAAAAAAGAAAAAACTACTGTTTTTTTAAGTCGACAGATATGTGAAGGAGACATGGGTCTGCCTATATACATTGTCCCTTAAATTCTGCACAGTGACGCCAATGACGATGTTGTGTTATATTTCTATAAGTGCTTGCTTTTAATTATCTTTTGAAAGGCATCAACCATCACGATATACATTTATAGCATTGTCTGTTGTCGCCATAGAGGAGTTCGATTTCTTATACGTACTATATTTACCGATGAGCTGGGAATGTTTCCTGCCTGAAAATGTATTTGGCCGACAGGTCTTCGAGAGAGGCATCAGTATTCAGGCCGCAGAATGAAAGACACTGACGTGTTTTCCATTCTTTAGGGCTCATCAGAATGCTGGATCCAGCAAAAAGAAATGAGCGCGTGACTAACAACCGGCGTGAAATTGGCTTTGTGATTAATATCCGGTGTATTGTGTTCCAAGTAGCACATTACTCCAATAAGATTACCAAAGGCATGGAACAGTAATGTGGTTACACTGGGTGTGTAATCAGATTACTGTTACATAGCGTCTACCAGTCGATTACTTTTAACGACTGCTTTTATTAAAATACACACTCAAAGGATTCCAAACAAAAAACAACGGAAGGGGAAATGATCGTGCGTGGAGATGAGAAGCATCCCAGGTCATGCTAAAGATGTGACAGCCATAACACAAAGGTTGTGAATTCAACCTGGCGTATGTTAATATGAATATTTTTTGTAACCCAGTATATGATAATATGAATATAGGATAGCAATTGCAAAGGCAATCATTGAGGCTGATGTATAAAAATACCAAGTTCCGGCTACATATATGAGGAGGATGCTATTTTGCTTTTAAACCCTTAAGTAAGCAGTAACTAGATAATTATAACTTTTCTAAGGGAATCCACCCAGCAATTCCAGTATCGATGAGATTGTATCGTTAGGTACGAAATGTGGTAAACACTCAAAAGGTAAAGGTGCAGGCCTGCAATTGCTTGCTTGCGCCACTGCTGGTGAATGGAGGCTCCACTCCAGAGGGTTGTTTTTGGCCGACTCTCCCATGCCAGCCAAGACGCCTTGGGTACTCAAACCTTGACCCCACTACACCGCGACCTGCCCCAATCGACTGACTACGACGAACCAACTTTGAACCGCTGGGTGGACAGAGAGCGGCGTGAACCGGGAGGTGGTGGATCTAAGAAACTCGCCACCCGCCGTTTCAACAGCCACCGCCGCCGCGTGGAGATCGGATCGAACCGGGACCCACCGGGGGCCCCCGGTTCGATCTCTCCAGATCGCCGTTTTCCAGCGCGTGAAATCGACGGTCCACCATCGCCACCACACAGCCACGAGCGAGGGTGACGTCCCCACCACCACCACCACGACCCACCCCAGCCACGCCTCGTGGTAGCCGTGTGTTTGGTTGTAAATTGCGTGGTGGCCCTCTCGCCTGATTGAGATTCAGGGGGCAGCGCCGCTACAGCGGCGCCCGCGTGTGTCCAGCGGCAACTCTCGCGGTCCCACACGGGGTGGAGGGAGGAGAAGGGGGGGGGCTATCAACAGCTCTTCGCTCACGTGTACACGCGGCCCCCATCTGTACAGCCCCACCCGCACAAAGACTAAGATCCCCAGTGTAGCCCTTTAACATACTGCAGTCGTAGGTGCTGTCTGGTAAGCACGGCAGCCCATACCGATAGAGTACACCAATACCCGCCACGGCGCCTGTGCCAGGCCAGGTGCACCCTGAGGCCACGTGAAGGCTCGCTGGTGGCAGGAGGTCACGGGACAGACCCAGCAGGTGCCATGTGTTGGCTGACTGAGATGACAGGTAAATGCAGCACCTGTGCCCCCCACTGATTTTAGCTGCCCGGCGCTCCCCTCGTTGTTGTGAGCGTCGCTCCTCTGCCCTCCGTTGTTGCTGGAGGGCGACGGCCTCCAAATGCCCAGTCACGGAGTCCTTCACGAGCCTCCTCCACCGAGGCTGATCTAGACACCGCTGGCACCGGTCATCGGCAAGTCCACTCAGCTCCACATCCTTCCGTAGAGCATCAGTCTATCTCCTCTCAGAAGCCCATGCTCGCACACACACGCAGACCTCAGTGTCGCCTGAACAGACTGTTGGAGCAAGTGCTGTTCGCGACCTCCTATGAAGGCTGGCACGGCACACGAGGGGCTGGGTGACCAGCACCACGCCCGACCGCCTTTGTCTCCCACACCTCCGATTACGTATGGTGCGAAATAAGTTTCACATACATTAATGCCTTCACACCGCACCGGTGCTCAACGTGGGGGAGGCCCAGGACCGGTTTAGACAATTGTGTTTGCCGCAAGCGAGAATCGAACTCGGGTCGCCGTTTTCGTTGTGCAGTGCGCTAACCACAAAACCACCGCTCCCCCACACCCATACTCAAAAACAGACAAAGATAAAGATACCCCTATAGCCTGGACATACCGTTGGGGCAAGTGCTGTTAGCGAGCCTATGAAGGCCGAAACGGTACGCGAGGAGGGGGTGGGAGGCCAGCACCACGCCCGACCGCCTTTGTCTCCCCAGTAGCGATGTTTATACACCGCACCAGGTACTCATTTGTGGCTGAGTCGACCCATACTCACACCCATGCTCACACCCATGCTCACACCTATACACTCATCCACCCGTACACTCACACACCCATCTGTGCACCCACCCGCTCACTCACCAGCTCACTCGCTGCATTTCAACAGCGTGATTCCTCGCCTCGAAGTCGTCGTCCTCCCCTCCCACCTGCCTCTTACCCAGCGCTGTGGCAACACGCGCCAGCGGCTGCATGTGCACAACCGTGGCACATGTCAGAGGAACTGTTTCTACTCAGCAGTCGAAATCCTCCTGTGTTTTCCTTTCTCTAGATTTTCTTCGTTTTGTCTTCGATTGCCGTTTGCTGCGCGTGGCTATTGTGAGCGTATTGCCCTTTTGCATTTGAAATGTAATTAAATTAAACCTCCTCGAGCATCGTGACTATTCTATAGAGTGCAGGCTTCTACTCTGGGGATGTTTAGTCGATTCAGAAATGCAGGTGCCTGTTTAAATATATACGGCATACTCGACTGGGTGGAACTGTGGTGACAGCACTTGCATCGCGCACAATCGGAAGGTTTGCCTCAGCCCGCGAGAAGGTCTACTCGGCCGTTCGCAAAATGAGCACCACTATGTGGGGGAGATCACATGGAGAAAACTAACCCTCGCCATGGGAACGTGGAGTTTCTACCAGTGGCTGCAGTTCTCCGGTGGAGAGGAGCGCCACACTGTTTGCTCGTTTGAGACGGGAGTCACGTTGGTTTGCATGTGTATGTGTGTATGTATGTTGAACTTCTATCGCACCGTACGTAGCCAACCGTGCTAATCGGAGGGCGCAGATTTGACGAAACGATGAAGCTTTGTGCAGCAAACGCCTCGCCTCGTCTCAAGGCCTTTTTTAGGCCTTTTTGCCAATTCCCCCGTGGAATACCACTAGTAAATTCTCTTTTGGTCGCTTTTGGCCTATGGAATATCACTGATATAGAAACAGCGCTCCAACTTTATGTACAACGCCCATAGGCAGCACCTCGATGCCCTGCAGCTGCGAGCGTCTCGTGAGCGGAACAGCTCCTCCATCTGTGCGCGACCCACCAACCCGCCAGTCTGCCTCCGTGCGTCGCAGCGCTCGCTTTGCCATTCAACAGACGAAGCCGTGCGGCGATCCCGTGCCACAAAGACGCCTCACATTTTGCGTTCGGATAATTTTGTATTACCTTTACCGTATCATTCCCAGATTAGGTCGAGTTGATGATAGTAATTAAACTGCGTTCCATTAAAGTGAATGTCACCACACAGCGGGCAGCATTGACAGCCCACGGGGGGCGAGGGGCGGGGGGGGTTCGCCTCTGCCAAGCCCGTGGTTGTCGCGCGTCTAATAACGCGGACTCGCAAAACAAATTGCGACTTAAGACCTCCCTCGTGACCCTTTGACCCAACCGAGGCGTTCAGCGCGTGGCTGGGCCCGGTGCGGCGTTAGCACGGTCGGCTCTTGCATGCTATGCACTCCCCCACCACCCGTATTCATTTACGAGAGATGATGAAAATGTTAGTGGCCATACTTGGAAAGCAACGAGTGACCTTGGTGGTAGCTGTTGTTATTTTTTTACGCATGGTGCGCGATGCGAGTGGTGGTCTGTCATCGACGTCCCAGCAACGTAATCCCCGCCCAGAGGAAGTCTTCGTCTCGCTGCTCCAGCCACTGATTGAAAGCACAAGTCGTATTGGTTGTCACGAGAAAGTTGCTTTCCCCTGCAAGTGATTCTTGCGCTGTGGAAGCATGCAGAAGTCACTGGGTACCAGGTCTGGTGAGTATGGATGTTCTCCATATTTCCTTTGATTTTTTGTTGCTTCAGATTTTTTTTTGCTCCAGATTTAATATGGATTTTTCTCTTTCACATTTCACGATGTTTCCAGATACATTTTAAACGCCTAGAAAATATACGGAGATAATCGATGCATGTTAAATGCGGTTTCCCTGTTAAAAATGAACCTCGGTGCTTTCACGTCTCAGCGCTCGCCCTTTTTGTTTTAGCGAGGAGCCTCCGTCGTATTTATATTTCGCTGGCGAAATCGCTACCGAGACCCGGGCCTTTTCACGAGAGCGGCGATCGGAGCTGGAGTAAAGCAGCCTTTTGTCTCGGCGGTACGGACGGATTAATGCGAGGCTTGGAATGAGTCTTGCATTTTCCTTTGTGCTCACGGTCAAAGGGCTCCTTTGTTTGCTCCGTTCGTAATCCCCCCCCCCCCGCTTTTGTCGGGGGGTGCAGCGGGGGGGGGGGGGCAAAATGAAGATCATTGCAAGCGGTGAAAGAAAATGTTGCCAAAGCACAAAAAAGACCTCGATACCGCCTCCCTCGTGTCTGTCAGCGATATGACCGGTAATGCCTGCTGCATGAAACATTTGTTTTTTCTCTTTTTAAAGGGCAGAAAGTATATTCTTTGAAACAAAGGAAATACACAGTTTTTTTTTTTAACAACGAAACAGAGAATCCTTTCATGGAATGGAAAAAAAACGAACGCTATTCCGTCTAAATGTACGTGTGTGCGCACATGCGAGTTTAATGGTCATTGGGTTTTTATCCCATTACAAAAATTCGGCCACTTTTTTCCTGTTAATTATACCAATTGGTGCTTTTTTTCGAGGGCCGAAGTTTGTGAGCTGTCTGCTTTGCCAGGATGACACATCTAGTCATTAGTTTCAGTGCAACAATGATCATTGCCGAGACACAGATGGTCGGAAGCCTTGAGGCGCCAGTGAAGTATGTTACCAATTGCTTTTGCTGGAATTCTGTGTGGGTAGGACATCCCGAGACGTTGAGCCATGGACAGCACCAAAACCCCTTTGTGCCTCAAACAAACATAACAGTCAATGATGTGTCTCCACTCAAGTGAGCATGGGGGTTGTTCTCACATCCACGGCCCTTGAGCCAGTGGTGGAATTTCCACATTTCTATGGCTGGGGCCATCCTACAGCACGACCACGTTTTATCTTTTAAGAGAGTGGTACGAATGTTGATGAACTCCAGAGAGACGATGGGCTGACTCGGCTCGATTGACTGAGATTTGAGCTCTAATATCATTACCGCCCGGCTACTTCTCAACATGAGGGCAGTGTAATCATGTATTGACCTTTACATGTCATAATGTTGAGATATCTTGACAGGTGCTGCTGTGACAGAGCATTCTTCTGACAATTCGGAAGGCTCCAAATTCAAATCCCGGTTGAATGTCGACTCAGATCATCGTTCCAGTGTGCGACTCTCGTCATCCAGAACGGACCGTGTGACATATAGCGACGCAATGCCCGAACCACAAATACGAAGGGGACATTGCAGCGAATGATACACTCCGCTGCTCCTGACACGGTTATCTGAATGTGTAATTGTAGTTGTTGCTCTGCATTCACATGAGCCGTACGGAAGAAGAAGGAGTAGACCTTCGTCCCTCCAGGGTGGATGACACGAGCACCGCTTCGTGTCAAGTCCCCAACAATTGTCCCACGGAGACAATGGCCTTTCCCCATCTGAAGAGATAAGCACTACCCCATTGCTATTGATCCGATGGTATCGGCAAAGGCGCAGCCCTGCAATTGCCCGCTCGCACCACTGCCGACAGAAGGGCCTCAAGGGAGCTCTAGAGGGCCCCTTCTAAAGGGTGTTTGGCCTGCTCTGGCATGTCGGCCAGACTTCTCGGATGAAGTGGGGATACCAACACTTTACCCTACCGCACGCTGGCCCGCCAGAGGACTCTGGTGTAGCCATTTATACTCCTGGGTGTACGGAAGGTGAGGGAAGTTAATGAACTCGTTCCATTGCTGCAGCTGCCGCGCCGGGAGAACAAACCGATTCTGTGACCACTGCATATGGCAAGTCCAGCGTGATTACACATTTACGCCTGTCCAGAAGAGCAGGAAAACATATTCTTGTTGAATAATATTAGATGCAAAGTTATAGGTTAGACTAACCGTAGTTCGTTGATCGGCAAGTCATTGTGTGGTGGGGTAAAGTGTGGGTATTCCTACGTCATTCAAGGCATCTGGCCAACGTGCAAGAGCATGCCAAATACCCTTTAGAAGGGGGGGGGAGAGCTCTAGGCAAAACGTATAAATAAAAAATAATAATACTGGACTACGCAGTTAGGAAATTCTTTAAAAAAAAATAAAAATCTAAACACTGATGTGTAACTTTAAATATAATTAATGCTACAGGATACTGAGATAATGTATTACTCTACAAATCGACTGTGAAATTAATTCAATACACATGCATGCATTTTTAAGATAACACAAAACAAAAAATAGCAAATGTCAGTAATTCAAATAAAATGTAATATTTATAATAATAACTTTATTACAGTTGAGTTTACCAAACCGAAATTAAATTTCCCGCTTTCACTATTACTTTGGGTGCTTAAAGTCTGGCCTTGTTGTGCTCGCTTGATACTGGGAGAAAACCTGACGAGTGAAACATCGCTCATCCCCATGCTGCTCTGATCCAAACACGTCCCATCGTTCGACGTCGAAGAAAAAAGAAACCCACGAATAAATACATCAGTCCGGCTGGTCTTTTTTTTCTTTATTCGTCCCAAACAAGGTTCCATCAAGCAGGCTCAATGCCGTCTTTGTACCTTGCACTGAGGGCGTGGAGCCCTGTTCAGCAGGTCTGTAAACTGGACAGCGCTGTCCCCTCGGCACCCACCGTGCCCTGTAGGCCTCTGGTTGTTGTTGCCCCTTGGTAGTTACTCGGCCCCGGGTTGGGGTCAGCGGTCGAATGTGGTTTACGTAAAACCGTAAACCACATTTATTTTAAATTTCATATCACCTCCACTCAGGGGGGGGGGGGGGTATCAAAACATTGCACAAACAACGTTCAAGTAAAGGCCGTGAGAAAATAGTGAGTCTCGCAACCCCCTCTCTCAAACAACGCCGAGGTTCGCAGCGTGCCGGATCACCGCCGGCGAGGCGTTCCAGATCCTTGGGGCAACGGATTTGATCGCTCCCGACTCCCACCCAGCGTCGAGTTCAAGGAGCCGAGGCTGAGGCAGTAGGTCCCGCTCCGAAGAGCGTGGTAGATTATGAAGCCCAGTCGTATGGCAGATAAGTCGGGCCCACCGGTGCATTGGTCCAAGGCCATGCAGAGCTTTAGAGACCGGAATGGTTAATTTGTGCTGGATGCGAAAGCTTACTGGAAGCCAGTGCAGATCGCGGAGAGTGGGAGGGATGTGCTCGAAGCGGCTGGCAATCGGATGGTTGTACGTTGAAAAATCCTGCTTTGGGGGGGGGGATTGATTCCATCATTCCTCCGGGGTCAATAAAGTGACATACCACTCCGTGGGGAAGTCGAGAGCGGTTGTCCTATGAAGAGACTCACTCCCGCCATGGCAATGTGGACATTCCACGACTGGCTCAGGGCTGTAAACAGGAGGTGTGACCAACCGCCTCAATGCTCATTTGAGCAGGAAAGCCCTTTGACCTTTAACTGTTGATAACGGCTGCTGTGATTTGCTGTTGGTTACGCGTGGTGTGTTGTGCTGCCAGCCACAGGTGTATCGTGCTGTTGTCAGTAACAGACGTGTTGTACTGTTAGTGACGGGCAGGGTATTGTACTGTCAGTAGGGGGTGTGGTGGTGTGATGACAGTAGTGGTGTGGTGGTGTGATGTCAGTAGGGGGTGTGGTGGTGTGATGTCAGTAGGGGTGTGGTGGGTGATGACAGTAGGGGTGTGGTGGTGTGATGTCAGTAGGGGTGTGGTGGTGTGATGAATGTAGGGGTGTGGTGGGTGATGACAGTAAGAGGTGTGGTGGTGTGATGACAGTAGGGGTGTGGTGGTGTGATGACAGTAGGGGTGTGGTGGTGTGATGACAGTAGGGGTGTGGTGGTGTGATGTCAGTAGGGGTGTGGTGGTGTGATGACAGTAGGGGTGTGGTGGTGTGATGACAGTAGGGGTGTGGTGGTGTGATAACAGTAGGGGTGTGGTGGTGTGATGACAGTAGGGGTGTAGTGGTGTGATGACAGTAGGGGTGTGGTGGTGTGATGTCAGTAGGGGTGTGATGGTGTGATGTCAGTAGGGGTGTGGTGGTGTGATGACAGTAGGGGTGTAGTGGTGTGATGACAGTAGGGGTGTGGTGGTGTGATGACAGTAGGGGTGTGGTGGTGTGATGACAGTAGGGGTGTGGTGGTGTGATGACAGTAGGGGTGTGGTGGTGTGATGTCAGTAGGGGTGTGGTGGTGTGATGACAGTAGGGGTGTGGTGGTGTGATGACAGTAGGGGTGTGGTGGTGTGATGACAGTAGGGGTGTGGTGGTGTGATGACAGTAGGGGTGTGGTGGTGTGATGACAGTAGGGTGTGGTGGTGTGATAACAGTAGGGGTGTGGTGGTGTGATGTCAGTAGGGGTGTGGTGGTGTGATGACAGTAGGGGTGTGGTGGTGTGATGACAGTAGGGGTGTAGTGGTGTGATGACAGTAGGGGTGTGGTGGTGTGATGTCAGTAGGGGTGTGATGGTGTGATGTCAGTAGGGGTGTGGTGGGGTGATGTCAGTAGGGGTGTGGTGGTGTGATGTCAGTAGGGGTGTGGTGGTGTGTTGTCAGTAGGGCGTGGTGGTGTGATGACAGTAGGGGTGTGGTGGTGTGATGACAGTAGGGGTGTAGTGGTGTGATGACAGTAGGGGTGTGGTGGTGTGATGTCAGTAGGGGTGTGATGGTGTGATGTCAGTAGGGGTGTGGTGGGGTGATGTCAGTAGGGGTGTGGTGGGGTGATGTCAGTAGGGGTGTGGTGGTGTGATGTCAGTAGGGGTGTGGTGGTGTGTTGTCAGTAGGGCGTGGTGGTGTGATGACAGTAGGGGTGTGGTGGTGTGATGTCAGTGGGGTGTGGTGGTGTGATGTCAGTAGGGGTGTGGTGGTGTGATGACAGTAGGGTGTGGTGGTGTGATGACAGTAGGGATGTGGTGGTGTGATGTCAGTAAGAGGTGTGGTGTGATGACAGTAGGGGGTTTGGTGGTGTGATGACAGTAGGGGGTGAGGTGGTGTGATGACAGTAGGGGTGTGGTGGTGTGATGTCAGTAAGAGGTGTGGTGGTGTGATGACAGTAGGGGTGTGGTGGTGTGATGACAGTAGGGGTGTGGTGGTGTGATGACAGTAGGGGTGTGATGGTGTGATGTCAGTTGGGGTGTGGTGGTGTGATAACAGTAGGGGTGTGGTGGTGTGATGACAGTAGGGGTGTGGTGGTGTGATGACAGTAGGGGTGTAGTGGTGTGATGACAGTAGGGGTGTGGTGGTGTGATGTCAGTAGGGGTGTGGTGGTGTGATGTCAGTAGGGTGTGATGGTGTGATGTCAGTAGGGGCGTGGTGGTGTGATGTCAGTAGGGGTGTGGTGGTGTGATGACAGTAGGGGTGTGGTGGTGTGATGACAGTAGGGGTGTGGTGGTGTGATGTCAGTAGGGGTGTGGTGGTGTGATGTCAGTAGGGGTGTGGTGGTGTGATGACAGTAGGGTGTGGTGGTGTGATGACAGTAGGGTGTGGTGGTGTGATGACAGTAGGGGTGTGGTGGTGTGATGTCAGTAAGAGGGGTGGTGTGATGACAGTAGGGGGTTTGGTGGTGTGATGACAGTAGGGGGTGAGGTGGTGTGATGACAGTAGGGGTGTGGTGGTGTGATGACAGTAGGGTGTGGTGGTGTGATGACAGTAGGGTGTGGTGGTGTGATGACAGTAGGGGTGTGGTGGTGTGATGTCAGTAAGAGGTGTGGTGTGATGACAGTAGGGGGTTTGGTGGTGTAATGACAGTAGGGGGTGAGGTGGTGTGATGACAGTAGGGGTGTGGTGGTGTGATGTCAGTAAGAGGTGAGGTGGTGTGATGACAGTAGGGGTGTGGTGGTGTGATGACAGTAAGAGGTGTGGTGTGATGACAGTAGGGGTGTGGTGGTGTGATGACAGTAGGGGTGTGGTGGTATGATGACAGTAGGGGTGTGGTGGTGTGATGACAGTAGGGGGTGTGGTGGTGTGATGACAGTAGGGGTGTGGTGGTGTGCTGTCAGTAAGAGGTGAGGTGGTGTGATGACAGTAGGGGTGTGGTGGTGTGCTGTCAGAAAGAGGTGTGATGCTGTGCCGCAGATCGAGTGGCATGAGAGGCCCCGGATCCTGCAGCGTGGGTCCTGGACCCTGGCCGTTCCTTCCAAGGAGGAGCAGTTCTTCCGCAGCGTCAGGTAAGCGAGGTCACCTGTGCCCATTCACTCTACATCTCTCGCACTCTCCGCGTGTGTGTTTTTAAACTCAACTAAAACTTTTTTTATTTTACCAGGTAAGGCCAACTGAGCTGTATAGCTTTTTTTCATATCTGACCTGACGACGAATGACATTGCGACAGTGGCTTATCGCGTGAAACACTCTAAATGCGTGCTTGTAAATGTGGAGCGCAAAAACCAGAGTGACCCGGAGAAAAATCCACACGACCGTGGGGAGAACGTGCAAACTTCAAATATACAGCAGCAGGCATCGTCGGGGTTGGCATCGACACCACAACCTCCTGCATACCAGGCGTGGTATTTAACATCTCCTAGCCACCGAGTCATCCTATGAGAGATGCAGGCCAGGGTGAAATATAAGTTGCAAATGGAGTTGTGCGTGACCAGATTTGTGCCACAGTGCGCTCACAAACATGGCATATTTCACGCACCTACGATTAGCGTCGTTGGCTACGTATGGTGCGAAAGAAGTTCAGCATACATACAAGACAACAGATTCGCTGTTTAGGGATGGTGTGGCCAGAATCCGTGCACGCAAGGCGGCGTTTTGTCTCCCCGTTACTGAAGTAGACCGCCACTGCAGGAGGTGTTATTTTTAAAGTGCAAATTAACATAAATATAATTGGCCAAACTACCCCATGCACGGAACCCTTTTAAGGATAGTTTCAAATCAATCTTCATTTCAAGTGCCCGATATCGCCTCCAGATGAAGTAGGCATCGGTGCACATTACAGCAGAAGGGGAACGGTACAGGGGGTCAGGGAGCAACAGAATTTAAAAAAGAAACCCACCGCGACCTCGCAGCGGCGAACACAGCCTGAGCAAAGTAAAATTGCTTCTGTGCGCAAAATGAAATGCCATTCTTGAGACTCAAAGCTTCCTTGGATAAAAGGTCATTGGTCATTAATATTGTATTAAGCCGCCTAGTTGACTTAACAGAGGCTCAGGCCAACTTTTGATGTCGATTGCCACGCGTGTTGTGGACGGTCAGGGATTGAAGCCCGTACGACCGGATCATTGTCCATTGAACTAACCGACATTTCCTCCTCAGCACACATTTATGTAAGAGGAACATTCACAGTGAGCTTGCCTGGGAAATGCTATTAGCAAGGGAACGGCTTTTCTTTGCTTTTTGCTGATGTTGACTATACAGCACAACATCTATTGCTGAGTTGACTTAGGGAAGGCCCGCTTCAGCTTCAGATACGAATATCAATGAGCGATGTAGTTTGGCCAGTAAATGCACGTAGGCTACGGAGATGTACAGCAGTGCGTGAACCGCTGTACCACCGCTCCCTGCGCGCTGCTGCCCCTGACTGTCCTGGTTGCCTCGGTGCCTCTGGCACTTGGCTGCACTTGCCTGTGACTCCTGTTTCTGTGGTGACCATGGGACTCATCATATTTGGAGTTTGCGTCTTTCTCTCTCATCAACATCACGGTGGCTATGAGATGTGAACTAACCTCGCCTGGTATACAGGTCATGGGTTCCATCCCGACCCTGACGACTGCTGTATATTTGGAGTTTGCGTCTTTCTCTCTCATCAACATCACGGTGGCTATGAGATGTGAACTAACCTGGCCTGGTATACAGGAGGTCGTGGGTTCCATCCCGACCCTGACGACTGCTGGATATTTGGAGTTTGCGTCTTTCTCTCTCATCAACATCACGGTGGCTATGAGATGTGAACTAACCTGGCCTGGTATACATGAGGTCGTGGGTTCCATCCCGACCCTGACGACTGCTGTATATTTGGAGTTTGCGTCTTTCTCTCTCATCAACATCACGGTGGCTATGAGATGTGAACTAACCTGGCCTGGTATACAGGAGGTCGTGGGTTCCATCCCGACCCTGACGACTGCTGTATATTTGGAGTTTGAGTGTTCTCCCCCTGGTCGTGGGGATTTTTGTCTGGGTCCTCTGGGTTTTCCCTCCATATTTACAAACTTGCGTTTAGAGTATTTGGCTGCTATCAATTTCTGATAAGCCACTTCATTGAGCTATCATTTATGGCCAAGTCGCTTATAAAATAGAGCTATATAGCTCAGTGGGTCTTACCTGGTACAATAACAAGTTGAGTTTTAGTTTCGTTTACTCTTGAGAATGCAAGGTGCCATTTTATGCCCCTTTACAGCAGCAACATCAAAGTGTCGCCCTGCTCAAATGACCCCTGGGTTGGCCCTGAAGTCGTGACATATCATTCTCTTCTAAAATAAGTAATATTTAAAAATACTTTTTTAACAACACGAGTAATGGCAGAACTCCACGACTCCAGAAAGTGGCCCCGAGGCTTGCCATAACGTCAGGGGCCGTGGTGATTTACAGCCAACGTTAGTTGAGCGTGGACAATTAGACCCAAGCTGAAACATAACACATACAACGAATGTTTAAAACGACTTTTTTTATATAGAATATGGTATTGTCATCAGTATGACATAAGTGTACCAAGTTTGCAGTCGATACCACATTGGGAAGTGGGTAAAACCTGAGTTACAAGATTTGAGGATACAACAACGACAACAACAGACAGAGTGAGTTAAATAAAAGCGTGTAAAAGAGCAATATAACTCAGTGGGCTTCAACTAGTTAAAAAAATATCTTTAGTTTACTAGTTTACTTTTAAGTTGTATTTATTGATCGCCTGGTCATGCCACCTGCAATTACAAAACTCGTGCTAGAGCCTCGCTGCCTGCATGAGCTGAAGCCACGGCCCGTGCCTGCTCCAGTGGTGGGCTCATCAACGCTGGACATGGCCTCATCGGCCCTGGGTTGAGCTCTCTCCGTCTCTCGCCCTCCGCCCACGTTGACGCACCTGCTCCCCTGCGTCTGCTGGTCGTGTCTACTTCGTACGTCACATTCTTGTGCCACCTTCTTATGTCCACGTGTCTACTCATACTGGTAGGAACCTCCTGGTTACACCAGCCCACAGGGGATTATTGTGTCCGTCCGTCCGTCGTGCAGGGAGGGGCTGGGTGGGGAGGGAGGGGCTGGGTAGGGAGGGGAGGGTGGGGCTGGGTGGGGAGGGTGGGTGGGGCAGGGCTGGGTGAGGAGGGGCTGGGTGGGGAGGGTGGGGCTGGGTGGGGGGTGGGAGGGGTGGTGCTGGGTGGGGAGGGGCTGGTCACCCCGTGGTGCCCTTATAAAACTCAACGTTTAACCTACACACGCCGGCTTGTGCCCGCCCTCACAGTCGGGCATATTTGCGGAATACACCACGCCGCCGTTGACCCTGGCCATTGACCGAGCAACCCAACGTTCCTACCAGCTCCCTCCGCAGGAATGTGTTTATGTCCAGCTCTGTCCACTTCCTGTGTCACCTTCCTGCGTATCCTAGCCCAGTTTTGTCTCTACTTGTGTAAAGCTTCTTGGGATGCAATTGTATTTCGATGCTCTACAAATTCAATGTATTATGAGAATTGTTATTATGTAACACGTATGATGTTTGCATATGAGCGACAGCTGATGCAAGTAAATGCTGTATAAACACTTCTCACTTACAGTAGATCAGCCTGTTTCTGAACAATGTCTCTACAGATTATTGGAATATAATCGACACGATAACACAGCAGTCGCCCGATAATGTAGTTAACAAAACCAATACTATCCACATTAACAAATTTCTAACAAAAAAATAATTACTAAAAATAATTTTGACCGTGCCATAATTCATCTTTTTCTTAGGTTTTTTCGGTAAAGTCACGTAGGTAAAACATCAAAATTTTATTTTATTTTTATTTTCATTAATTTTGATGTTTTACCTACGTGACTTTACCGAAAAAACCTAAGAATATGATTCCTTGCAGTCACGAAAGCTTCAAATCTAGAATTCATCTTTTCATTGTTTTGCTGGTAATGAATAGTTGTTTTTACTGAACACTTTTCAATACATCCTATCCAAATTTATGCATCTGGAACGGGTGGGTCTTACAGTTGTAAGTAAAAAAAACGTTTGCACGCAAACAAAATATCGTTTTTGGACTCCGCTGAATTTGTTAGCGTGTGAGTTTGTGGAATATGGCAATCCATTAACTTGTTTTACACCTGGAACAATGAACGCGAAACTCCAGGCGCAAACGTTTATTTTATTAATGAGTACTGCTCACTGTGGCGTTCATCAGTCAAGTCACTGGTTGCAAAGTGAGCAGGTGAGAATGAAATCACGTGGCGGCTGTGGTGGTGGCGGTCCGTGAGATGGATGGGTGGCTTGCGGTGTTGATGCCTCAAAGTGATCGCTCGCTCTTAGCCAACTCCTCCGCTGAGAATTTGGGGTTCCCGAATCTGGGCGGTTAACCGCGCATAAACGAAGTGAGTTTATGGTCTCAGCAGCTAGGACACCAATGACTGCACACACACAAACGTTATATAAACGAGATTTTTTTTTTTACGCTAAATTGTATGAACTAAAAAAATTTTTTGGATGTAAGTGGTTGTATTTTTCTTATCCATAATACATGTTTTTTAGGGTTAGATCGCGTAAATATATAAATGTGTCGTTAAACCCGCCACCACCCGACACAGCCAATTAGTAAGGTTGTAAATGTTGTGGCTTGGCTCTCCAGCACACCGGTGTGCTGTACTCGTAACGAATTGGCATGTTCCTATCATGATGTGACAACCCTTACTAGTTGGCTGTGTTGGGTGGCAGCGGATTTATGCGATCTAACCCCCCCAAAAAAACCTATATTATGGATGATATTGGTCGCGAAAGCCTACGTGTTAAACTGTATTTTGTGTAGTCCGCGTGTTTTTATACATTTAACAAGGTGACATTGGACCTTTAAATACGCAGTACTGTATGAAAATAGGCTCCGTACTAAGTCAGTAGCCAGCAGTTGCGTAGATGTGATGTCATTTTAGTGCCGTAGAACCCCTCTTATCAGGGATGAATTGGGGAGCAAACTTTACGTATCCTGGCAAAAAGGTCCCTTAGATATAACTGCTTGACTCGAGCTATTCATACTTTGATACTTGCTTTGCCTATGTGCTGTCCGCCTTTTGGCGTTCTCTGGTCTGAAACTGGTAGTGAGACAGGGCCATGAAGAAGGCTGCCTCTGGTGTAGGCCAAACAGTTTCAAAGACAATGCATATATATCATCAGAGCACGTGCGTTTGTATGTTTTGCCACAAGTACGTGTGGTTAATGCAGGCTTGATGCCTTATAATTGGCGTGTCTATTTGGTGTTTGAACATCTTAACACCTCCTGTTTTATTGCTAGAAATGGTAAAGCCTATTTTTTTTTACATTTAGGGATACTGTCCATAACCTACCCTTGGACCACAGTGGCTAGGAGATGTTAACTACCTGGCCTGGTATAGAGGAGGTCGTGGGTTCGATCCCAACCTTGACGCCTGCTGTGTATTTTCAGTTTCTCCTGGTGGTCACGTGGAATTTTCGCTGGGTCCTCTGGGTTTTCCACCTCCACATTTAGAATCAACACGCGTTTAGAGTATTTGGCTGCTATAAATTTCCATGTGATAAGCCATTTCGTTGAGCTGTCATCGGTGGCGACGTCGCTTCTGAAAAATATATGTTTCGCTTCGTGGGCTTTACCTGGTAAAATAAAAAAAAGTGTTGTTTAGAACCACCAGGAACCATTCTCGAGTGGAATAACTCCAACTTTCAAACCACATCTGTGCCCTTGTCTTACAATTATGAGGGCAGCAAAATATCCTTTGTTTGTAGACGTATGCTCAATTTGCTATAATTGTAATCTGGGCGAGTGATTTGCTTTTGTATTAACATTATATGCCATTGTTTGATATCAGATGTGTGTAGTGGTAGGTCGTGTAGTTATTAGGTTTTGATACAGAGAGGTTTCTATGTAAACCATGACCACAATTAGAAAGTGTCTCCTTGCACGAGAAACTGAAAAATAGGCACATTTGTGAAGGTAATGGAATTATGAGGGAGCGATGCGCATGATAATATTTCACCCTCAATTAAATTAATTAGCGAAAAATAAAAATGAATAGCTCATCATATGTCAGCACGGGCCAGTAATTCAGCGCATTCGCGTCGGCCTTGTGGACAAAGACAAGGGTTCCCGATATAGCCTCAACAGACTGTTGGGGCAAGTGCTGTTAGCAAGCAGCACCTGTGAAGGCCGGCACGGCACACGAGGGGGTGGGTGGCCAGCACCACGCCCGGCCGCCTTTGTCTCCACAGTGGCGATATTTACAGATCGTACCAGGTACTCATTTGAGGCTGAGTCGACCTAGGGGAGGCCCAGAACTGATTCAGATCATCGTCACCGGTGTTGGCCGGGTTGCAGGGTTTATTGCGCAGCACACGAACTGTTGTGCCTGGGGACACAGGGACACACACACAAAATTCATAGTGTGCTGCTGACTCTTCCGGCACGCTTAGCCTGTGACGTGGCACGCAAGGGGCAGTGAAGCAAGGAGGTTCATGAGGCCATGTGTGTGGATTTTGTTATTACTCCTCATGTGTGGTGGGCGTTCTCTGGGTACGATAATTGAAATTCCACTCAACATTGACATCACTCATTGTAAAAATACTTGGCCAAACGTCCTATTGTCGGGGACTCTCCTGCCAAGGTCTTGAGACACTGGACATCTTCGAAAAAGAGCTTTATAGCTGATCGGATTGCTCCAGTATAATTAAATATTCTGATTCTGACTCAGTGAGGCTTCCTGGTTAAATAAATGACAATTGTGAATCAGTGAAAACTTGAAAGTGTCTTCCATCTCAAATACGCTTCTGGCCGTTCTCATCAGCATTGATGGTCCTATGCCATCTGTGGAAATTCCACATTCCTATGCCACAGGCAGTTCATCCCATCGGGCAATAACTGTTGATAACTAGTCAAAGTGGTGCTCATTGCATTGAGCCAGCAGGCTCCGATTAGCATAGTTGAATGGAGCACGTGATTAACCGCTGATCAGGAATTTAACTTGTAATCTTCTGATTGTGAGGCCAGCGCTCTAACCACAGCGCCACAATGCGCACAGTGCAGCGGAGAATGAGCAATCACATGGAAGGACACTTGCATGTTAGATTATGGCAGCACGAGGCAAAGGTGTTGGGATTCATGTCCATAATACGTTAACTTGATTTTGATTTGAAGCTTTCGTGACTGCAGGAGTCCATACTCTTTGGTGCTCTCGGTAAAGTCACGTTGGTAGAAAAAAAAAAATCACGACGTTTCGAACGAAACACAAGCGCCCGTCTCCCCCCTGCCTCCCACCTATTTTTTGGCTTCACTTGCTCACACTTTTGTCATCAAGGACCATAAACCACCAACACACGAATTCCGGTCATCCTCGCAGCAGTGGCGTTCGGCTCGCCATCGAACAAAGGCGGTCACCGCATCGCACGCTTTCAGATGCGCTTCTGTGGCCGTCTGGAACGCTCTTCCTTCCGATATTAGGAGGCCATTGGAGCTATGCACTTTTAAATCATCATCTAGATTGAGAAACTAGTTTCTTTAATACTGCTTTTGCTGTTTTGCCGTCCATACCCCGATTAGCACGGTTGGCTACGTACGGCGCGAAAGAAGTTCAACCGTACATACATAACGTACTTTTGTTCCACTCTTCCCTTGCCTTCCCTTCTCCTTTAAAAACAAAAAAGGTCCGTGCTCCCGCTCGTAGTCCCTACACTATAGCGGGCTAAGCGAGCCCATTTCCCCGCCTCACCTTCAGCCCGTGAGCACCGCGTTTTTGGGGGTGGGGGCTCCTGCCCACGGAATTTATGCGCCCCCCTTTCTCGTTGTGTTGCTCGCACTACGTATCGGGCTCTTGTCAAAATGGGAAAACAAAGTAGCAAGATTTTAGCCGATACTAATAGATCCATTTACACAACAGAATCGTTTTCGGCGCAAGAGTGCAGTCGCCGTACTCGAGAATCCAGAATAATTGTTGCCTTTTCACAATTTAATTCGCCATGAGACTGTTCCGCTTAATTACATTTTTTTTTTTTGGAAAACCATCATTGTAATTTCTTTTCCCTCTAACTTAGGTCATTTGTAATTGTAATTGCACTTTAACTAAAAACGTAACGACTCTTAACGCTTGAGGTGCCAGACGGTCTGCGAGTGTGCTCGCTGTGCCGGTGCCAAAGCGCGTGGCGGCAAAAGGGGCTTCGGAATGAAAACAAATGGACATCCAGGCTTCCGAGATGACCAGCAGCCAAAAATATGCGGAATTCTTGGCAGATGCATTATTCTATATTAGGAGCCGACAAACATTGTTTGACTTCCCGTGGCCTCCAGGAGTTACACAATACCAAAGCTAAGAGGACTGTGTGCATTTAACGTGTTACAAGTAACTCGTTACTGGAATCAGCTTACCAACGGCAGGTAACCAGGATTGCAGTATTTTTACGATGTGTTTAGTGTGTACTCAGATTACTGTTGCTTTGCATGCCCTGGTTGATTACATTTTACGATCAGTTTATTTAACAAATGAATTTAACATCAATGATTGTGTCAGTGGATTGGGTTAATTCGAGGAGAGAAACGAAGCCATTTCTTATGGACCACGCTACAAAATCATTATTACATCGTGTTGTTATTGTCAAGGTTAAGCGAACACAATATATCTCGTGATGTATTACATTACGTCTTTTTCAAAGTATGAGACTATGTTTTGACGTTACTTTTTAAAACTTGTGTATTCAATAATCAGAGACAGTTTACCGTTAAAAAGTTACCCTCCTGACTCTACTCGCGATCAGTGAAAGAGAGTTGGGTGTTCTAGCTCACCCTGAATGCAAGATTCTGCAGAAATGCGATCATTTGGGTATATCTGGGATTTGGCATAAATCGCAAGATTTTGAGTTTAAATGTGAGTTTGGGATCACCGAAACCAACCATTCCTCGGAAGATGATAACATAATGACCACATTGTGAAATTCAGCAAATGACGTGGTCTACGGTAATACCTCCTGCCATAAGAATGGGGAATTTCCACCCAACGGCTCAGGGTCACGGCACGGAGATGAGCACCGCCCCATGTGCATGTGAGCAGGAGACATCTCGACAGGTTTGTAACGGCGCAGGCAAACACGTTGGGCCTTTGGACAGCCCGTGTGGCCCGCTGCGTATCGCAAGGCGTCACTAAGAGTGGCGCAGGGTCTCGGCGCGGTCTCTGCGAGAGCTCTCCCGTTCACTGCACCACTTTTGTTCTTGGAGTGAAATTTTTTTAATAATAAAAGAGAGTTTATTTTGGCTGATTCACTTGACTGTTCCAATTTCAGGTTAGCGCCCACACTATTCACACTATTCACACTTTTCGCAGACACACTAAACAAAGATCCCCCCCCCCCCCCCCCCGTATAGCCTTGACGAATTTTTTGGGGCAAGTGCTGTTAGCTATCTCCTATGACGGCTGGAACGGCATACGAGGGGGGTGGGTGATCAGCACCACGCCCGGCCGCCTTTGTCTCCCCAATGGCGATGTTTACACACTGCACCATGTACTCATTATGAGGCTGAGTCGACCTAAGGGAGGCCCAGGACCGGTTCAGATGATCGTCACCGTTGTTGGCAGTGAGCGGGAATTGAACTCGGGACGCCGGGTTCGTAGCGCAGCGAAGCGCTAACCACCACACTACCGTTACCTCCCCGGTAAACACGCACACACACGCAACAAAGATCCCCCGTCTAGCCTTAACAGACTGTTGGGGCAAGTGCTGTTAACGAGCACCACGAACACACGGGCGCGCACACACAAGTCCTTCTGCTCACAAATGAAATCAGGTTCACGTCAGACAAAGAATATCTTCGCGAAGCAATGGCTTTTGATTTTTTTTCTCTCCCCATTTTACTCACAAGCCCTCTTTCATCACAACCGTAATACATCAAACTACTCGCACAGACCCCACCACTGGAAATAAATAACTAAACGGGTGCATAAATAAGTAAGCGAACGCGCAAACCAATAAGGACACCGTTTAATAATGCGTTTAAAGCGCAAGCCCCCCCCCATACACACACTATTGTGCCCATCATAGGCGGCGTTTACCCCCATACACCGCGAAAGACACTGCTTACACCTGAGGCTCATCCAAGCCAAACTAGAGAAGGGCTTGATTTGGAGGAAGGTGCAACACAACGGCGATTGCACGTCGTTTTAATTCACGTGTCATCACGTTAAATGGGCCTGTCTTTGGGTGAAGCAGAGAACGCTACTAAAGACCATCCGGCGTGGCCTGGGCTTGGCGCGGGTTTATGCTCCACAGAGAACGAGGAGGAGTTCACCTCAAATGGCAGTTAATGATGTCCTATACCTACCCGGGGGATAAGAAAAAAACCTCAACAGAATTCTGTGACGAGAGTCCTGCATTGGAGTTTATTATTTTATTTCACCAGTCAGGACCCACTGAGCTATATAGCTCTTTTTCAGAGGCCACAGTCGAAGTGGGCTTATCACGTGGACATTTATAGCAGCCAAATTCTCTGAATGCACGTCGATTCTAAATGTGGAGGGAAAAACTGGATGGACCCGGAGAAAAAATCCACCCTACAACGGGGAGAACATGCAAACTCCAAATATACAGCAGGTGGGATCAAACCCACGACCTCCTGCATACCAGGCGAGGGAGTTCACATCTCACCACAGTGGCGCCCCGATGGCCAATTGCTTGTTGGTGAGTGCTTTGCATGTGGGAGGAAACTGGAGTACCTGGAGAACGCCCACCGACACGAGGGGGATAACCCTCAACACTCAAGAGGCATCACAGATGGGTTCAGTAACCTCCTTGACGTACTGCCTGGCCAACCCGCAGCCGAGCGGGAGTTGGAGTTTTATCAATTGATGCATCCCACCAACCCTTGCCTCCAAAGACACCATAGTCCCTGAAATGCCGACTCCTGGCTGCAGGACCATACTGTGATGAGGGTTTTCAGCTCCTCTCGTTGTTCACAGGCTGACATCGAGGCAGCTCCCACGACGCACCACACGTGATGCGTAAACCATGGTTACGGGGCTCCAATGTACATGTACAACCCGCTTCGTCAATCCACTGCTGAATGAGGGTCTCTCCGCCGCCTTCACTAGCCGTGAACAAATATTTGGCCATACTTCACCACGCTGGTCAGTGCGAGTGGATGAAACTGGGGGGGGGGCGACTGCCCACAACGCCTCCTCCTGCACCAGTATTCCGTGGTTGGTGGTCACTCATTTGAGCGCCGTCCAGGATCAACCCTACCTTGCTTCCAAGATCTGGTGACGTGAAGTATTTTCCCAACAGCAGCACGGTTGGCTAGGTACGGCGCGAAAGAAGTACGTGCATAGGCCCTACCGCCAGAGGGCGCTGTAGCAATGTGCCTGTAAGCCACGTGGGTGTGGCTTTAGATTATTGTTGACCCTTTCCAGCCGAGGTCGAAAGCTTAAATGCATTCGCTGTGTCGGGCGGCCTGTCTATAACACTGGGTCTTGATAACTCTTGGAAGGATGATCCAATATTGAATGAAGATTTCGTGTTAACGTTGTGTTTGCTATTGGTGACTCGACCCAATGGGAAACTGGATGCATTGATCCAACAGTTGCCTAAAAAGAGGCACAAACCACAGCAATAAAATAAGTGACTATTTGAAAATGTCCAATCTCAATGTGCCCTAATGGCTCTCGATCATCTTCCACACTGCTAATTAAATACTTCTGAGGACAAACTCGTTACAGAGTGGCTGCATGGCTCATGAATATGCATGCTTTCTTCCAAACTAGTTTTCTCAATTATTTTATCTCATTAACAGAGCATCCAGCTTGTGTTGGGGACCACCCTGGGGTTACACACACACCCTTGTGTCCACAAAACCACGGCGATTTATTTCTCTGAGAAGCATTTCCCTTCGGGGAGGATCGCCTTCAATCTAACAAAACTCGATATCATATTAAATTATCAATATCTCCTCAAAGCCGTGGTTTAATAATTCAGGTTCATCCGTGACCCCAGCGCCTTACCTCCAAGCGGGGCTGTTGTGCAGGCGCAGCCCCCCCCCCCCCCCGTCCTCCCACCGGTTTCTGTATTCGGCGATAAAAACGCATTACGGGCTATTTGACCGTGGGCCGTTTCGCGACCTTAAGCTCATAAGTGAAACATTATTAAATGGCGTTGGCCTCCACCGCCGGTTGCCCCCCCCCCGCCTCTTTGGGTTTCATTTCGATCCATTTTCAAATGCCAACGATGCACGAGGGAGAGACGCATACACGCACGCACGCACATACACACACGCACGTGCATGCACGTGGGGAGCGGTAGTGTAGCGGTTAGCGCTACGCTGCGCTACAAACCCGGCCATCCAGGTTCGATTCCCGCTCACGGCCAACACCGGCGACGATTATCTGAACAGGTCCTGGGCCTCCCCTAGGTCTACTCAGCCTCAACCGAGTACCTGGTGCGATGTGTGAACGTCGCCACTGGGGAGAGAAAGGCGGCCGGGGGTGGTGTTGGTCACCCACCCCCTCGTGTGCTGTGCGGGCATTCATAGGTGCTCGATAACAGAACTTGCCCCAACTGTCTAAGGCTACACGGGGGATATTTGTCTTTGTGCGCACACGGCTCACAATGGACCATTCTCCTCGTGGGCCCCCCTCTCATGAATGGAGACCTCCGCCTCGGTAGAGCGGTACCTGCTGCTCAGGGCCCGGTTCCTTTCTGCGGCCGCTCGCTCTACAATCCCAGTGGTACGCGGGTGCCATACGACGCTTCCACCCCCCCCCCCCTCCTCCACCCCCTAGCGTGGCTCCACTTTCAAACGTTGCCCTCCTCATCGAATATTTACCCCCCCCAAGCCGTTATTACCTGTGCTGAATTCAAGAAACCACGTAACGGCTCATCTGTTACAAACTGAGCCAGTTCTGTTTGTCGCTGACCACTCGCGTCTGTATATTGAAAGTGCAAAAACACCGCACATAGGCAACCATGCTCATCGGAGGTGCGGCAGAAGGACCACGAAACTAAACACAAAAAAGCAGTTCTGAAGAAATTAGTTTTCAATCTAGATGATTTAAAAGTGCATAGCTCCAGTGGTTTCCTAATATCGGAAGAGCGTTCCAGACGGCCGCAGAAGCACATCTGAAAGCTCGCGATGATGTGACCGCCGCCTTTGTTCGATGGCCAGCCCAGACAAAAGCCGCTGCTGCTGCTGCTGCGAGGATGAGCGGAGTTCATCGCGTGGTGATGGTTTATGCTCCTTGAGATCGGCAAGGTGGAGCGCTTTGAGGAATGTGCTCGTTGCGACAAAACTACCGCGCCGGGAGTATGAATCGATGTGCCTATGCAGTGGGAAGGTGCAGCGGCGTAGGGGCCATCCATTGAGTAGGGACGCAAAAATCTGTCAACTTGACCTCTCCCCCCCTCCCTGTACGCACGCGGACTTTTTACACCCCCCCCTACCCCACCTGCGTACGTACGCCTCACGCACCCCCCCCCCCCCCCCGAATCCTATAGAACGGCCGATATTTAATCCACGCAGAAACGATCGATGATTTATAATATTAACGTGTTTAAGCAAAGAGATAGTCCTCCGCCGGACTATCCAATGTAGACAAATTATTATCAAGGCTTCACCCCCCCCCCCCCACCCCCGTTTCCTATGCGTACGCACATTGTCAGTAGAGCCCCCCATACACAAGCGAACGCATTTGGGTTAACCCCCCCTCCCCCCTCCATGCGTAACGTACTAAATGGATGGCCCCCAACGGCCAGCACACTGGGCTTGCGGTCCAGAGCCGCACGTTCGATTCATGCTCCCGGCGCAGCAGATTTGTCGCGACGAGCACATTCCTCGATTCCCTCCCCCGTCCGTCCACCCTGCAGCAGGAGTGGGTAAAACCACAGCCGATGGGCAGCGTGGAAGAGTAGACCAAATACCCTGTAGACGGCCTCTCTTGAGCTCCCTCTAGCAGAGGCACCCTTCCGTGAGCAGCGCTTAATGAATTCGAGGGCTGCGCTTTCACGATGCACTAACTGTGCGTAACGCTGTACGAGCAGGGCTCAACTCCACCGTCGGCCTTGGGTCAATGGTGTCACAGCCACATCGCTTCGACAACAGCCACGAACGGCACGTGAAGTGATTTTCATTTTGACACCCCCAGCCCGGATGGATGATGGGGCTGAGTCGACCACCTCCAAAGTGTTAGGATATAGCGCCTAGCAGGTCCAATGATATGCAGTGTGATATTCATACGTAGGCCTCGGCAAGGTAAGGTAATTTACCCTTCTTACCGGGTAAAAGGGTAAAGGGTAAAGGTGTCGACATGCCAAGGGGTAAGGTAATGGGTAGGGTAAAGGTAGCTCGGAAGAATTACCCGGTAGGGTAAAGGTAGCGCAAAGTATTACCTGGTAAATACGGTGCCTTGTTTACCGCTAAAAGCTCCGTGGCGCAGTCCGTGGCCTCCATTTAATACGTAATATTTAAACAAACTTTATTAAAAGCACGCTTTTATTAAATGTACTAGTAATGGCAGAACTCCACGACTCCAGGAAATGGCCCCGAGGCTTGCCATAACGTAAGGGACCGTGGTGATTTGCAGCCAACGTCAGTTGAGCGTGGACAATTAGACCCAAGCCGAAACATAACATATAAAAAATAATGTTAAGAAATATATATTTGTTTAATGATATAATATAGTATTGTCATCAGTATGGTATAAGTATATGAAGTTTGCAGTCGATACCACATTAGGAAGCTGGTAAAAATTTAGTTGCAAGATTTGAGGATACGACGACGACGACAACGACAACAACAGACTGAGTGAGTTAAAAGAAAGCGTGTAAAATTGGAATCATCGAGAGTATTCTATATTAATAGAGCGCTCTACCTAGCATTTACCGTTATAAACCTTGTTGATGTGTAGTTCCCTAGTTATTACCCTGTAATCCGGTAGTTTGTATGGGGTAAGGGTAAAAGGTAGGGTAAAAGGTAGGTTCGTTGTTTTTACCTTTTAACTTTTACCTTTCCTTGCCGAGGCCTATTCATACGTGCAGTGGTGTCGAGTTAAACAGCGACGGCAGGAGAGTATGAGAGTGGAAGATGTAAAGGGGGGATAAAGGAGCGCATTATGTGCTGCATATACTGCTGCTGTAGGCCGTGTTGGTTTTCGTGAGTTAATGTGTACAAGGGGCAGAACCTAAATTGACGTTAGACTTTCATCATATGAGTGTAAGAAGGGTAAATGGAATCACTGGGGGTATTGACAGGCAGTGGAGAAGATGTCGCTCTGCTGTTTGTACTGCAACAGTGGGGGGTGGGGAGTCACCCGCTGTCTGATGGTCACGTGGATGGCATAATTAGCCTGATGGTCACGTGAATGGCACAATCAGCTTGATGGTCACGTGAATGGCACAATCAGCCTGCTGGTCACGTGGATGGCACAATCAGCCTGATGGTCACGTGGATGGCACAATCAGCCTGATGGTCACGTGGATGGCACAATCAGCCTGATGGTCACGTGGATGGCACAATCAGCCTGATGGTCACGTGGATGGCACAATCAGCCTGATGGTCACGTGGATGGCACAATCAGTCTGATGGTCACGTGGATGGCACAATCAGCCTGATGGTCACGTGGATGGCACAATCAGCCTGATGGTCACGTGGATGGCACAATCAGCCTGATGGTCACGTGGATGGCACAATCAGCCTGATGGTCACGTGGATGGCACAATCAGCTTGATGGTCACGTGGATGGCACAATCAGCTTGATGGTCATGTGGATGGCATAATCAGCTTGATTGCCCAACTGGCATTGCATACCAGACGTCGCCAGTTTGAGCTCCTGTAGTTGAGACAATAGGAATATTATCTACGAGACAAATTTTTTTTGCCAGTACTTTAAGATGACAAAGAAAATCGAGGGCTTTATCCTTTCTGGCAATAATACAGGAGGTGTTAAGTTGCTACAACACCAATTATACGTTCTATTGCAAGGCATCACGTCTGCATTAACCACCCGCACTCGTGGCAAAAACATGGAAACAAATATCCTTGAATAATGTCCACATTGTCCTTGGCCTACACCAGAGGCAGCCTCCTCTGTGGCCTTGTCTCACCGGTGCTATAGACCGGAGAACGCCAGAAGGTGAACAGTCGGAATATTTCCTAAGCACCCCCCTCCATCCGCCACCTCAGTGTTGATGTATACACAACAGTTCAAGGTCATGTGTGGTGGGGTAAAGTGTGGGTACTCCTATATTTGGAGTTTGCATGTTCGCCCCGTGGTCACGTGGATTTTTCTCTGGGTCCTCCGTTTTTCCCCTCCACATTGAGAATCGACATGTGTTCATGGTATTTGTGGCATTTGACTGATATAAATTGATGAGCCACTTCGTTGAGCGATCATTTGTGGCGAGGTCGCTTCTGAGCCTGACCAAGTGAAACGCGTTTAGTTTTAGTTTAATGTACACCTGTCTTCCACGGCAATGCTTTGATAGAGCACAACCGGCTGTCATAGCTGCCACAACACACGCTGCCACAACACCGACGAATTGCTGCACTACTACAGCACACCTGGCTGCTACAGCTCACCTTAATGCGAGTCGCCTGCCTGCCCCCCCCCCTCGCGTACGATGATACAGCACCTTGCCGATAGGGAAGAGCATTACTAATGTCGCTTGGCTCTCCGATGGCGTTTTCAGGGTTTGGACCTCGTGGTTTGGAGTCGGACCACAGCTCATGGAATAATGACTCACTCTAAGTATTTAATGCTCACCTAGCAACAGTCTTACAACCATGACGTTATTTACGGTTACCGTGTGTAAGTATAGGTATCTGCTAAGCACTAAACTGAAGATAAGTCAATAGTGGTCATCCCCGCAGACCAGCTCTGACCATAGGAATGTGAATTCCCACCACTGGCTCTGAGCCACCAATGGAAGATGACCTCACAGGCGTCGCAATGCTCGTTCCCTCGCACAGAGGCACACCTGCTACCGGCAGACAGTTTCTTGCCGAGGCTTTCACCAAAAGCGGACCCTTCAAGGTATCGCAACACATCCCTGGACCTCTTACCATCGTCTCAGTCAGCAGGCCGTGATATTCTTCGCTGAGACAAGAAGGAAAGCCCCCCCCCCCCAACACCCACTTCCCCAATAAAACGTTCCAAAAGTGTCGCGCCAATTTGCCACCCTCAGTCGATTTGTGTTAAATAGTTCCACTCTTGAAACCGCCCCTTAATTTTTCCGCGGACACTTTTCATCGGCGTTCTCCCAAATTGGCCCTGGCGTTTTAATTTCGCCGCCCCAACAAAACGAGCGCCTTGAATATCATTCGGGAAAATGTACCCGGGCGTCGCGGTAACCGCCCGGTCACATTCGGTTTCACGGTGACTGCCGTCACGTCGTAGCAGGCGCGCGTATCGCGGGAGACACCGGCGGCGAAGGGGGGGGGACGCTGGACAGGTGGAATTTTCGCGAAATCGCCCGCGCGCTGAAAGCCACCTCATACCGATCTGTCTGGCCGGCTTGGCTTGGTGCTGCTGGTGTGGGCACTCAACTCACTCTCTTCAAACGTTGCGGCCTGAAAAGTAAAAATAAAAAATCTGGTTCGTGGTTGACTCAGCCTGTCGTTTTTTGATGGGTTGATAAAAAAAAATGAGCATCGCTTTGTTGGAACGCCACGGTGGTGGTGGTGGTGGTTGCCCCATGTGGAGACTAGCCCGAGAGATGCTGCTCAATTGAGCAGGGAGACAGTTTGACTTCACTTGAAATAGATGTACGTTAACATTTCATATCACATTTGACAGTGATTGCCATGTTGCTACCTTTAGATATGTTTATTTGATACTATATATAGATTGAAAACTATTTATTTAGAAATGCTTTTTGTGTTTAGTTTGCTGTCCTTCCCTGCACCTCTGATTAGCACGGTTGGCTACGTACGGTGCGAAAGACGTTCAACGTACATACATACGTGTATTAATCTATTCATCCCACGATTGTATCACAATGGTTATATTGGCATCGTGCCACGAGACCAAGTATCAATTCAGCATCTCTTGCAGAGCAGGTCAACCCTTCGTGTTTGAGATTGGCCCATGGAAGCAGATATCACAGAGCTACCCCTGAGATCCTTTCCAGCGACCTCTGGTCCACACAGTAGTGTGCAGCACTTTCTCACCTGCTCTGCATGTGACGGTAATATTTTTTGACTTAACATTCAGCGCCGTGGCAAGGGCAGGGCTGGTGGGGCCCTTTTGGTGGGAACGAAGCGAGTCGTGGCAGCTCGTACCTCAAATATTTGGTGGTGCAATGCAGGAGGAGGAAGGTCACAGAAATGTCCCTGCTCATCTGATCAGGGATGTTGCCCTGGTGTTAAAATATGTGTGTATGTATGTATTTGTGTTGAACTTCTTTTGCACCGGTAACGGTCAGGCAAAGGTCAGTGCGCTGGACCTGCAATCCGGTGGTCGCAGCCTCAATTCCATATCCCGGCGGCGGAAGTTGAAATAATCGTCGGAGTGTCTTTCCCTGCCCTCTGGTCGCTCGGCACTTGCCCCCCTTCGAAGGTGTCCTGGCCAGCGAGGAAGAGTAGACCCACTTTACCCTCGAAAAGGTTGTCTTTCTAGAGCTCCCTCTCGTGGAGGCCCTTCTGCTGATGTTGACGACGCGAGCAAGTCATTACACGGCCGTACCTTCACCTCATGACACGACCCCGTGAGTACAGTTGGACTATAATCGGGGTTTTAAACGGGTTTGAGTGCAACGATTGTATCTTTAATGCAGGCTTCCAGTTCGGCTGCTCGTGAGACATTTATCAATTGAATTAAGTGTCTATGTGACAGAGGGCCTTCTTACTGTTTGAGGGCCCAAAGCCAGTGGCTCTCAACGATGTTAAACTCGGCAACCCTTATTTCCCTATTAACAACTCAAGGGGACCCCATTACAGTAGGCAGTGTGGACCCTCTTTTGAACAAACAAACACATTTATGATCTACGTTGCAGATTCGCAGGATTTAACTTTACAACAATGCCATTCATTTTCACGGAGTTTGTCGATACGTCGTTCCAGGAGAACAACAGCCGATGTAAGTGGGGGGGGCTGGTGGGAAGCGGGGGTGGGGAGGGAGTGTAGGTGGTGGGGCTATGCGGCTGCCCCCTCAGCCAGATGTCCCTGTCATAATGCGCAGCGAATGAAAAGCCAAAATTCTATTAACACTTTCGTGATCGTGGACGAAACTGTAATGGATAAGCATACACCTGCGCTCGCTATTGATTTCATATCGTTCTGAAAGTGTCATTATGAGGCCACTGAATCCCACAGGGAGTCATGGTAATTTTGTGGTCCACGGCGTACGATTTCTTTTTGAGATCCATAATGTGACTGCCTTTTATGAGAACACTCTTCACGAAACCACATGCCAAGCATGGAGCCCTACGTTCAGGTGGCCATATATTGGCTCCAGTGTGCAGGATTGGGTTAAGGGCCCATGCACGGACACATCCATCAGCACTGCTGCTGGGAGGGATCAAAGTCTACAGCTCTTGAGTGGCTCACGGGCAACACAAAGAGAGAGAGAGAGCGGCGTGGAAGAAAAAACATCCTGGCTTCTGACACACACACACAAAAAACGTGTTCATCACAAAAGCTGGAATCTCATGCTCTCCCTGGGAAGCTCTTGTAAATTTCCTGCATGTATTGCGAAATGGTTTTTAGACCAGCGGTGGGTTTCTGTTACCCATATAGGTTGTGCCGGGTGATAGATGCAATGGGATTGTAGCGGTGATTTCTTCTTTTGACGCCCCTCGAGAAGCAGCGCGGCTTAAGCTCCCTCGGCGAGATCATTAATCAGCCTGCAGCATTGCCTACCCCGCCACGGAGACGTTCAGACGCTTTTGATATGATGAACGCCCATGCAAGTGCTATATCTGTGAAATTATTTTTGTCATCGTCATGATCATCATCACTTTGTCGTTGACTGTGCCTGCCTCTCACACAAAGGTCAGGGCATATCTAGCAATGCTCTACGTTATAAACAAAAATTAAGTTCCTTCATGCTTCAAAGACACCCATCTCCATTGGTGGCCCTGAAAGCTGTGGTGGAAATTCCACATGCCAATGGCAGAGACCAGTTTATTCTCACAATATGGCTCTCCATAATAAAGGTTTTTTTGGGGGTTAGATCGCATAAGTATTCATGTGTTAACCTCTCACCACCGACACAGCCAACCAGTAAGGTTTGTTACGTAAACAAAACGCGCCAATTAGTTACTAATTTAGCCCACCGGTGTGTTGGAAAGTAAATCCACAATATTGGGCAATTTTGCAGAATTGGCAAACCTTACTGGTTAGCTGTGTCGGGTGATGGTGGGTTAACAACACATTTATATTTACGTGATCTAAATTTTAAAAAACCTTTGAGCCTACGTGTCAAATATGGCTCTCATCAACCCCAAACTGTAATTAAAACTCATGGTTTATAGAAAAAAAACATACACTGGTTCATCCAACGACTCAGACAAACAGCTGCGATGACATACAGCCATGTGATGGTGTTGTTATTCGTCTAAGAAAGACATTATGTTGATCAAAGTCCACTGAGTTGTTGAGAATTCAAGGGCAGACAGCCATGGCAGTGGTTTTATACAATGAGTTAAAGCAGCAGATTCCACATCGTACGGTCGTCATTAGGTCTTCATCATCGTCGTCGCCATCTCTCTGGAGTCACTGGATTCCAGCATCGTCCAGTGAGGCTGTGCACTGCTTGGTAGAACTTCAACAGGAGTTGATGAACTCGTCTCTGTCATAGGTATCACAATGACAATTTGCAGCTATCATCAGCAGCCATGATAAATCCACTGCTGGATGAAGGTCTCCTCAAGCGGGCAACCCACTTCTCCTGATCCTGCGATAGTAATAATGCACGGAGCACCGTAAATGAGGGGTTTCACAGCTCCATTTCTGCATTGCCTCGTTTTGCTCTCACTCTTTCATTGGGTTCATCCACCAGCGGCCATCCCTCTGGGTGACGTGTGCTACCTAAGCCCACTTGCCTTTCACTGAAAGCCAAAATCAGGTGTTGAACCTGTGTATGTACTGTGAAGCGTGTGCCTGTCTCGCGATGTAATTCCAGTCATTCATTGGGATTTCTGTATCATCTCTGGGGCATCGTGGAGAATGGAAGCAAACTGATTTAGTTTTGCTTGTTGTCGTACGTTTTCTGACCCGCCCCTCCTGGACATCTGTGAAAAAGAGCCGCGTAGCTCATCGGATTTCTCCAGGGTTCAGTAAAGATTCTGGTTTTTGGTTCGTCTCACGAATCGAAAGATGCATTCTGGTCCAGAATAGGCAGAGGAGAAGACCTTCGGCAGATGAGAATGAGCGATGACTTAAACGGGGGCAGGAGGCCAGTAGTACGGACGGTTGGCTGGGAGGAGAAAGTTCCAGAATGTAGCCGGCAGCAGAGGGGGAGTGACCTCACACTGAACGGAGATTGACTGTGGACCTTGAGAGAAGGCGCTGTTTGCTGGAGCAGAGAGTGCATGGAGGGGAGTAGAGCAAGAATTTAAGTGGCGGAGGGTGGGGTGAGATGGAGGCAGGGGCGATCTAGAAGTTGATCCGTGACCGGCTTGGGAGTCAGTGGAGGGATCAGAGTATTGGGGTGATGTGGCCTCGTTTATAGGCATGTCTTGAGGCATCTGGCCTCACGTCCTATCGCCTCAGCGACGACACCTCCAAACAATTAAGTTAAGCTGGCTCGTGTCATATGCCCCCCAGCTTATTATTTAGATTTTTATCCTACTTAATGTCGCCTCAACCCCAACCCTCAACCCGCTCATTCTTTGTATTCAACCCGAAAGCCAATGATGGCCCGTTGACAAGTATTCACGTGGATGTCATGAAATATTACTCACGAAACAACGTGTCCACGTCACCACACACAAGCCTAAGCTACCTTAACAACAAAGTCACGTGGCATGGGATGATTACAATAATTAACTATCTTAAACCCATAATAAGCAATACACTTTTAAATGTTAAAATATGCAGACATGAGATCAATTTCCAGTTTACCCTTTTGGTTGAAATTAATGCCCTCTTTAAGTGCAATTTATTTGAATGCAGTTTGTTAAATTAAGGTTGTTAAAAGTTAAAAGGAAAGTGGAATTTATTGAACTGGCTCCGGATCTCCAGAACGGAGATTAAACCCACAACAGAATGAAATTATAAATAATTTCAGTGATAAATGAGGAATAATTTCAGTCAAATGAGAAATCATTTGTTGTTTACCCTAAAGGAGGGGACGTTTTAGAAATGTAGTTTTAAATGCGGCAAGGTCACGAGGCAGAATTGTAAAGTCTCGTCACTTCTCACGCAAAATGTGATCTCTGACAATCAGTCGACTTTGGCCACAGATAAATGAACACATGTTGGAAAACGAGTGGAGATCGCAGAGATGAAACGGTGAACCACACAAATATCACCTTGAGCGTGAGTCTCTCAGGAGAGGTCAGCTCAGGAAATCGGTTTCTTGACCCATCTGTGCAGACTTTGAGTATGGTATCCTCAAATGTGTGGCCTTTTCCCAGGAACTTAAATTTGATCTCACTTGCAAAACACTTATTATGAAAACGATTTGACCAAACATTGCAGTTCAGAAACCTTCAATTAAAACCGAGTTCCGAGACTCCCAGCGTGGCGTTCCTGGATACACAAATGATTCCTGTCATTGTGCGACACGCCTTGCTTACAGATTCGCCGCGGTGTTCCAGCCTTTGCTTTTGAGCGAAGCAGAATCAGAATATTTATTTTATCCTGGAGAAATCCGATGAGCTACGAAGCGTTTTTTTCACATACAGTCCAGTAGGGCTGGCGGGGGTCGGGCAGTCCGGGCTGCTTGTCGACTTGTCCACTTGCTTGTGAAAGCCACCGCAACATTTCAAATAAAGCGCGCGGGCATTGGTTACACGGAGTGATTTTCGGGATCACGGCCCACGAATGGTAAATAGACGGGGGCCTGGTTGTGTGAAGGTGGCCGTCGTTGGCACGGCGTTGCCTGTTTTTTTTACACTACATATGATTTTTTATTTTACCAGGTAAGGCCCACTGATAGAGTTTTTTTTTGGTTCGATCGACTAAATATAAATGTGTCGTTAAACTCGCCACCACCCGAACACAGCCAATTCATCAGGTTTGTCACGTAGACAAAACATGGCAATTAGTTACTTGTTCAGCACACCGGTGTAAATACACAACAGTACGACGTTTCGCTGCTAATTACAACCAGCCTCATCAGGCAAAAGCCCGAATTATATTTACGTGATCTAACCCAAAAAAACTCTTATTATGGATTATATTGGTCGCGGAAGCCTACGTGTTAAACGAAGACCCACTGAGCTACATAGCTCTTTTTCAGAAGCGACCTGACTACAAATGATAGCTCAACGAAAGTGGCTTATCACTTGGGAATTTATCGCAGCAATATACTCTAAAAGCACGTTGATTCTAAATGTGGAGGGAAATACCGAAGGACCCGGAGAAAAATCAATGCGACCACGGGGAGAGAGACATACAAACTACAAATATACAGGCACCGTCAGGGTCGGGATCGATACCACGACTTCCTGTATACCAGGCGAGGTAGTTAACATCTCGCCACCGCGGCGCCCCTTCTTGCTGTTGTTATTCTGCTGGCTGCCTGCGCTTAATGCCTTGAAGCCTGCGCCGACGTGGATGAATGGCTTGGGTTGCGCCGTACAGCGCCCTTGCAAATAATCCCGCCGGTTTCTCTCTCCCGGCCGTGCCCTCTCCCGTCCGCTCTCTCCGATTGAGTTCTTTGTTTGGCTTAGAGGAGTCGCGTGCACCGCTGCCGCGCAGTTATCCGTTACTTATCTCGGCGAGAGTTCAAGCCAATACCGCTGCCGTCAGGCGAGCGAAGCAATACCGTCTCGTTTTTTAAGTAGGACGGCAAAAACAGTGCCCGTGGCAGCCTGAGTCCCTAAGCCGGCGCAGGTTTATGATTTGTGTTCGCGGGGTGTCTAGCGCATTACACATGCGACTGCTAAGACGCCATAAATATCCCCAGAAGTCTGCGTTTGCGGGTTGCATCTCTCAAAAGTCAGGGCGTACCCCTGCTCAAGCGAGCAATGCAGCGGAGCTCATAGCCAATGGTGGGATAGAGCCCTCGGTGGGAATTTCGCGGTGCTGATGGTGGGAACTGGCCTCTCCATAGAACATCCACCGTTGACTTCCCACAAAGGGCAATGTCCGTACACACACCGTCGACGTAAGCCAAACCGGCGATGAAAAGCAGGGGATGGAAAGGTGGGGAACGGGCCCGCTGACCCACAGCGGTACCCGTTTTATTGACCCGCGTAGGATTCGAAGGGTTAGAGTGGACCTCACAGTTGCGATTAGAACGTTGCAGCAATTCTGGTGGCGAGTCGAGCGTTGTAAGCGTGACGCCGTGCGTCGAACAGAAGCGGCCACTGACCCCCATCCCCCCCCTTGCTTTGTTTGAGCGGCGAGACGCCTTGGCTCTTGACTGGATTTCCTACACACGGCTACCGCTGAGCGTGAGGAATCCACACCGCTTACACACGTGCTTCCTTGTAAGTTGTGCGTGTTGTGTGATCGTTTTCGGGTACACAACTCGCCGCAGGCCGATACCGCCCCTCTAGCGACACGTTGAGCAGGGGGAAATACGTTGAACACGTAGTAGGCTTTCGCGACCAATATAGAGGTTGTTTTGGGTTAAATCGCGTAAATATATAAATGTGTCGTTAAAACCCGCCACCATCCGACACGGCCAACTAGTAAGGGTTGTCACGTAAACAGAACGTGGCCATTTCGTCACTAGTGTAACGGGCGTATGTGACGCAGGAGAAGTTGATGGAGGCAACACGTATTTATTACAATTAAATTAAATACAGCAGAGTAACGACTCTAACACTCGAAGAGGTATCGGCCTATTCACCCGGGCTATTAGAGGAAGTGTTCCCCAGCTAATGCTCGGCGCAGCTTCCGACCCTCAGCCACACGAGTCTGGCCCTCACAAGGACATCAGACCTTGCTCGTCTGAGGTCGCACCCCTGGCTTTCCCTGCTCGGCCCTTACAAGGACAGCGAGTCAGCGAAGTTCCAGGTCTAGCTAGCTGGCCTTCAGTCTTCACTGGTTCTTCATCTTGACCTGTACCCGACAACTGCCTCGAGCTCTCTCGCTCTCCGCCTTATATACCAACATGCCCTCGAGGGGGGCGGGGCTATGTGGGATCCCAGCCTCTCCCCCACACAGCCCCCCAGGGTGGTAACCGTTTGCGGACGTGGATGTAGACACCCCAGTGTAACTGCCCGTTTCTCCCCGTTACGTAACACCTCTACACTAGTACAGCACATCGGTGTGTTGGAGAGCCATGCCACATTTAGTGACGAATCGGCCACGTTCTGTTCACGTGACAACCCTTACTAGTTGGCCGTGTCGGGTGGTGGTGGGTTTTCACGACACATTTATATATTTATGCGATCTAACTCAAAAAACCTCTATTAAAGGGGAAATATGCTGGTGCGTGACAGTAAACGACACCGGCACTTCTCAGGCCATTAAACCTGTGCTACTGCCACTGTTGAGAATGGGGCCACTGCGCATATTTTAACTAACCAACCAACATCTGTTTGAAGATTATAGATTCGTTGAATCAGATTTGTTATGCATTTTCAATGCGACAGAAACACGATGCATATATGTGACCGCTGATGAGACCCCAAAGGTCAAAACCAGGCCAGAGTTTGCATGCTTAAACAAATGCTGCCCAGAAATACGTTGGTTCGGAGGGCCCACAGGACGATGGACAAAACGTCACGTGGAGGAGCTCTTGTATTTGAATGCCAGGTACAATCCAGACTTTATTTTAATCATCCCTTCGTTATACGTTAAATAACAACTTCCTGTCTGTTCATGATAGCCATTCTTCGGCTCATAGACTCCCTTTTTGTATTCAGTTAGATTTGTTGCAAAGAGGTTCACGTCCTTCACCTCTAAGGGGCAACGTGGACGGACATGGTGGGACTCTTGGCTTTGTCAAAATCTCACCACTGATGAGAAAATCCAGCTGAGCGTCCCCTCGGAGGGATGGTGGCGCACTCATCAGCAGTGCGCTCTGTCACTGCGCTGTTGTGACTCATCAGCAGTGCGCTCTGCCACTGCGCTGTTGCCACTCATCAGCAGTGCCCTCTGTCACTGCGCTGTTGCCACTCATCAGCAGTGCGCTTTGTCACTGCGCTGTTGTGACTCATCAGCAGTGCCCTCTGTCACTGCGCTGTTGCCACTCATCAGCAGTGCGCTCTGTCACTGCGCTGTTGCCACTCATCAGCAGGGCCCTCTGCCACTGCGCTGTTGCCACTCATCAGCAGTGCCCTCTGTCACTGCGCTGTTGTGACTCATCAGCAGTGCCCTCTGCCACTGCGCTGTTGCCACTCATCAGCAGTGCCCTCTGTCACTGCGCTGTTGCCACTCATCAGCAGTGCGCTCTTGTCACTGCGCTGTTGTGACTCATCAGCAGTGCCCTCTGTCACTGCGCTGTTGCCACTCATCAGCAGTGCCCTCTGTCACTGCGCTGTTGTGACTCATCAGCAGTGCCCTCTGTCACTGCACTGTTGCCACTCATCAGCAGTGCCCTCTGTCACTGCGCTGTTGCCACCCATCAGCAGTGCCCTCTGTCACTGCACTGTTGCCACCCATCAGCAGTGCCCTCTGTCACTGCGCTGTTGCCACCCATCAGCAGTGCCCTCTGTCACTGCGCTGTTGCCACTCATTAGCAGTGCCCTCTGTCACTGCGCTGTTGCCACTCATCAGCAATGCACTCTGTCACTGCGCTGTTGCCACTCATCAGCAGTGCACTCTGTCACTGCGCTGTTGCCACTCATCAGCAGTGCGCTCTGTCACTGCGCTGTTGCCACTCATCAGCAGTGCCCTCTGCCACTGCGCTGTTGCCACTCATCAGCAGTGCCCTCTGCCACTGCGCTGTTGCCACTCATCAGCAGTGCACTCTGTCACTGTGCTGTTGCCACTCATCAGCAGTGCCCTCTGCCACTGCGCTGTTGCCACTCATCAGCAGTGCACTCTGTCACTGCGCTGTTGCCACTCATCAGCAGTGCCCTCTGCCACTGCGCTGTTTCCACTCATCAGCAGTGCCCTCTGTCACTGCGCTGTTGCCACTCATCAGCAGTGCGCTCTGTCACTGCGCTGTTGCTACTCATCAGCAGTGCGCTCTGTCACTGCGCTGTTGCCACTCATCAGCAGTGCCCTCTGTCACTGCGCTGTTGCCACTCATCAGCAGTGTGCTCTGTCACTGCGCTGTTGCTACTCATCAGCAGTGCCCTCTGTCACTGCACTGTTGCCACTCATCAGCAGTGCGCTCTGTCACTGCGTTGTTGCCACTCATCAGCAGTGCGCTCTGTCACTGCACTGTTGTCACTCATCAGCAGTGCCCTCTGTCACTGCGCTGTTGCCACTCATCAGCAGTGCGCTCTGTCACTGCGCTGTTGTGACTTATCAGCAGTGCCCTCTGTCACTGCGCTGTTGCCACTCATCAGCAGTGCCCTCTGCCACTGCGCTGTTTCCACTCATCAGCAGTGCCCTCTTGTCACTGCGCTGTTGCCACTCATCAGCAGTGTGCTCTGTCACTGCGCTGTTGCTACTCATCAGCAGTGCGCTCTGTCACTGCGCTGTTGCCACTCATCAGCAGTGCCCTCTGTCACTGCGCTGTTGCCACTCATCAGCAGTGTGCTCTGTCACTGCGCTGTTGCTACTCATCAGCAGTGCCCTCTGTCACTGCACTGTTGCCACTCATCAGCAGTGCGCTCTGCACTGCGCTGTTGCCACTCATCAGCAGTGCGCTCTGTCACTGCACTGTTGTCACTCATCAGCAGTGCCCTCTGTCACTGCGCTGTTGCCACTCATCAGCAGTGCGCTCTGTCACTGCGCTGTTGTGACTCATCAGCAGTGCCCTCTGTCACTGCGCTGTTGCCACTCATCAGCAGTGCCCTCTGTCACTGCGCTGTTGTGACTCATCAGCAGTGCCCTCTGTCACTGCACTGTTGCCACCCATCAGCAGTGCCCTCTGTCACTGCGCTGTTGCCACCCATCAGCAGTGCCCTCTGTCACTGCGCTGTTGCCACTCATCAGCAGTGCCCTCTGTCACTGCGCTGTTGTGACTCATCAGCAGTGCCCTCTGTCACTGCACTGTTGCCCCCCATCAGCAGTGCCCTCTGTCACTGCACTGTTGCCACCCATCAGCAGTGCCCTCTGTCACTGCGCTGTTGCCACCCATCAGCAGTGCCCTCTGTCACTGCGCTGTTGCCACTCATCAGCAGTGCCCTCTGTCACTGCGCTGTTGTGACTCATCAGCAGTGCCCTCTGTCACTGCCCTGTTGCCACCCATCAGCAGTGCCCTCTGTCACTGCACTGTTGCCACCCATCAGCAGTGCCCTCTGTCACTGCACTGTTGCCCCCCATCAGCAGTGCCCTCTGTCACTGCGCTGTTGCCACCCATCAGCAGTGCCCTCTGTCACTGCGCTGTTTCCACTCATCAGCAGTGCCCTCTGTCACTGCGCTGTTGCCACTCATCAGCAGTGCGCTCTGTCACTGCGCTGTTGCTACTCATCAGCAGTGCCCTCTGTCACTGCGCTGTTGCCACTCATCAGCAGTGCCCTCTGTCACTGCGCTGTTGCCACTCATCAGCAGTGTGCTCTGTCACTGCGCTGTTGCTACTCATCAGCAGTGCCCTCTGTCACTGCGCTGTTGCCACTCATCAGCAGTGTGCTCTATCACTGCGCTGTTGCCACTCATCAGCAGTGCGCTCTGTCACTGCGCTGTTGCTACTCATCAGCAGTGCCCTCTGTCACTGCGCTGTTGCCACTCATCAGCAGTGTGCTCTGTCACTGCGCTGTTGCCACTCATCAGCAGTGTGCTCTGTCACTGCGCTGTTGCCACTCATCAGCAGTGCCCTCTGTCACTGCACTGTTGCCACTCATCAGCAGTGCGCTCTGTCACTGCGCTGTTGCCACTCATCAGCAGTGCCCTCTGTCACTGTGCTGTTGCTACTCATCAGCAGTGCCCTCTGTCACTGCGCTGTTGCCACTCATCAGCAGTGCGCTCTGTCACTGCACTGTTGCTACTCATCAGCAGTGCCCTCTGTCACTGCACTGTTGCCACTCATCAGCAGTGCGCTCTGTCACTGCGCTGTTGCTACTCATCAGCAGTGCCCTCTGTCACTGCGCTGTTGCCACTCATCAGCAGTGCGCTCTGCCACTGCGCTGTTGCCACTCATCAGCAGTGCGCTCTGTCACTGCACTGTTGCCACTCATCAGCAGTGCCCTCTGTCACTGCGCTGTTGCCACTCATCAGCAGTGCCCTCTGTCACTGCACTGTTGCTACTCATCAGCAGTGCCCTCTGTCACTGCACTGTTGCCACTCATCAGCAGTGCGCTCTGTCACTGCGCTGTTGCCACTCATCAGCAGTGTCCTCCGGGCAGTGCACTGGTGCTGTGTGGGGACGTCGCGCGGCTCCGTTAGCACCAGGGCCACCTGGCCGCTCAAAGTCATCGCCGGCGCTGCATGAGTGCGATTGCGATGCCCCTGATTGATTTGCGTCATTTGACTCCCCAATCTAGCGAAAGATCCAAAGGGCGGCCTTTGTGATGCTTGTAATTAGGCTAATGCCTTTGACACAAACAACTGCTCAAAGTTATTGTGATTACAGGAGGACACGGCAATGCAATAAAAGTTTTTTTGGACGTGACTTTGTGACGGCGCCTCTCAGGGCTCACCGCTTATTGCGAGGCCACTCTGATCGTTTCGAAATATCGTCTCCCCCTGTGGATTGTTTGTATCGGTTCAATGCGCTATCACCTGGCTTCATTAAGGCTCTGCATACATACAGTCACGGAATGTGTTACCTCGTGAGAACTTGCGAAGTCTCTGTTGAAGGGGAGATCTGCAAATACCGTAGAGTAGAAAAGCCTGCCGAGGAGAAATATCTCAGCTGCTGAAAAATAAACAACACGATCTGAAAGAAACATTCAACAAAGGTGGGAAGACATTCTTATTACCAAGATGTATTATTTTCAGCCATGGTCAATCCACTGCCGGATAAAGACCCCCCCCCCCCATATCCATCACCATGACCAAAACTAAAGTAAAAATAGTGCTAAATATTAACACTGGCAAAACAATCACTATAAAAAGCCTTGCACGTATATGATTATCAAATACGTAGTGAAGGATCAGTGCTGTGACTTCACACCAGCCACTCCAGCCACCCAAATCAGCATTCCTAAATGTGGGGTGGTTGCTCTGATTGTATCTCTTAGATGTAAAAAAAAACATTGCGTAGAGCGCTTGACTCACAATCAGAAGGCCATGAGTTCTATCCAATTTGTAGGGTTAGCTCAGCTCAACATCGTCCCTCTGGAATCAGTAAAAAAAATAGTACCGCTTTGTCGGGAGTCGGCAGTGCATGCTCCATTGGAGAGACAGGCCCTCATCCTGGGAATGTGGAATTGTGACCACTGGCTTGGAGCTGCCTAGAAAGTTGAATGAGCACCACTCACCCACCGCATGTTGACCACGGAGACAACTCCGACTGCTGTAATATGATTAACAAAAACGTCAAGGCGTCACTCTGGCTCGAAGTAGTTTGTTGTTATCGGGTAAAAAAATTGGATAAATACGGGAAACAATAATTGGGGTTCAAAGGATTAAACGAGCGGGAATGGACATCGCAAAGCCCATTTCTCCATCTAAAAGAAATCTAAACACTTTACAAATTTAATATTATTATAATACACGGCACATTTCCATACTTCACCCTGTTCTGCTGGTTGGTGAAGTGGGTGGCCTTGGGCTAGTTTAGATATCGCTCACCACTGATGTTCTTCGCCATGGCTGAGAATCGAACTCAGGACATTGGGTTTATGTAGCGATTCAGAAAAAAATATTTTCTTCATATGATATATGTTATGCATGCAGGAGAAAAAGAGAATATCCATGCAGAGTAATATTTCCACACATGAGTGCAAACACTCAAAATGTCCGTATAGATGGGTCACAGATCCACTTGGTGTATTGTCGTCTGTTGCCCACGCAGCAGGCCAACGGATTTTGGAGTCGCACAGCAGGGAGATGCAATCTGCACGATCCACCAACTCTGCCTCCAGGGCATTGCATTATCGGCATTCACCGCCACGGCTGGCAAAACAAAATCGAGATGCAGACGCGCACAGGACAATGACAGCGCAGCCTATGTGACGGGCACAACGCGGTACTCCTTAAACATATAAGGCACATGTTCTCAGGTTTTTTCGGTAAAGTCACGTAGGTAAAAACATTAAAATTAATGAAAGTAAAATAAAACAAAACAAAATAAAATTCACGACGTTTCGGAGGCAACACAAGTCTCCGTCATCAGGTGGGACCGTCACATCTTGATGCAGCTAATTCGGCTGTGACGGTCCCACCTGATGACGGAGACTTGTGTTGCCTCCGAAACGTCGTGAATTTGATTTTGTTTTGTTTTATTTTACTTTCATTAATTTTAATGTTTTTACCTACGTGACTTTACCGAAAAAACCTGAGAATATGAATCATTGCAGTCACGAAAGCTTCAAATCTAGAATTAAGGCACATGTTGTTATGGTTTTGTAAAAAATAAAAAAGGGTAAAAACAAAAATGCATTTTACATTCCCATCCATTAATTTTCCATTTCAGATGCAGGCCAGGGAGAGAGAGTGCCTTTACAAGAGTTAACGTGCTGTGGGCTGGAGGGTGGCAAGGTCACATTGATGGGGAAATGGGCTTTGTGCTGTTCATACCTGCTTGCCTCCCAGAGCCGCGCCGCCTGAAATGGAAAGCAATTGACCCACAGTCGTGTTCTCTTTTTTGTATTCACGTGAAGGCGCGCCGACAGGCCAGGCTTAGCGTCGCACCAAACAGAATCCATATATTACACGCTCTGCCTCATCTTCCACAAGCAGCCCAGAGTCCGCTGTACTTTTAAACAGAATAGTACATTGTCTTCTCTGTGACAGTTCCATAGGGACACGTTTTTGAAGTGCATGTTCGCTTTTTCTGATTTTTTTTTTAAACGCACTGAATTAATTGCTTTCTCACGCCACTGCTTGCAGGAGGACCTCTATTAGAGGAAGCTCAAGAGAGCCGCTCGACAGGGTATTTGGCCTACTCTTCTACATTTGCCCAATGTCTTGGAAGAAATTGGACTACCCACAAATTACCACACCACACATCATATGCTGGTCAACTAACTGTGGACAGAGATGGTGCGGGGAGTGGCGGTGGATTTAAGGAATTTTCACTGTTGTTTTAACGGCCACGCTGGGGAGCTCGAATCGAACCAGCGAGCTTTTGTATATGCAACTCCAGTGTGCGAACCATTACACCCATGGCAGCAACCTCCATTTGGAAAAAGGCCAACATCTTGTCCTGTTATATCAAGAGATTACCTTGAAAAAAAAAAGATCATTGTGAAGAAGAATTACAACTAAAAACTATTTATATTTTACCAGGTAAGGCACACTGAGCTCTCTAGCTCTTTTTCAGAAGCGACCTGGTCTCAACGAAGTAGCTTATCATGCGGACATACATAGCAGCCAAAAACTCTTAAACGCACCTTGATTCTAAATGTAGAAGGATAAAACTGGAGGACCGGGAGAAAAATTCACACGATCACGGGGAGAGAGAACACGCGGGGTCGGAATCAAAACCACGACCTCGTGCATTCCGTGCGAGGGAGTTAACACCTCGCCACCGAGGTGTTTGGCGAGACGTTATAAGCCGGTGACCCTGTGGTTTGGAGTCTTAGTTTGCGAATTACAGGCAGTCCCCACTTGTGCGAGGCAATGCGTTCCTGGAAGCCCCGCCGTAAATTGTATCATCGTAAATCAAACCCTAAGTGATGTTTCTCCTTTTACCAGCCACGCTTAACAGGGTTTAATATGTAACAACAACAAATCCCACAAAAATAAGACTTGAGAATAACAAAGCTCGATGCCAATCCACATCGGGAACCAAATTGACTCTGTTCAAAGTTTTTCGGAGTCATGATGCTTCGTCAATCAAGTTTCTGGTGGCATTATATAAATGTCGTAAATGTGGATCTTCTTAAACCAGAGCGTTGTAAACAGGAGACCGCCTGTACATATATAATTATATTTATTTTAACAAATCACATAGGGTTATTTAATTGATTTTAACAAATGTTCAAACTGACTTCCATTATCATGGACGCATTCATGAATTATCTTTAGAAATGAATTTAGGACTTTAAAAAAATATTCATGGTGTAATATTTGAATGTTTGTTAACTATATTTCGTCCCAATTCGGTCAATATCATTTGGTATTTTTAATTGTCATCTGAAAATGAATAATAAACATGGATATTAATAATTAAAATAGATAACATATTCACTTAAATAATAAATATCTAAAATACGTGAATTTCAGTGCTAAGGTAAACATAATAACCCGTGTGTCCTGACTTTTGGGTCATCCTATGTATGTAATAACTTGGTAAACCACTGTAGCGTGCGCTCCTTCAATGGAGGAGAAACAGCAACACGACACGAACTCCATAATAGGCTAGCAGACCTCAACATTGGCCTCCAGCTGCTGAACATATTGCCATACCTAAGAGTTGACTTGAGTAGTCGGTGAACTGGGTGCAGACTGTTCATCGTGTGACAGCTGTCCGCAAGGCTCAACGGTAATCTACACAGGCAGCATTTCAGAGCAGTGTCCCCTCATGAGCATGGATTTTCTCTGGGCAAGTTCAGATTCCCACCACTGTCAAGACATGTATTGGACAAACAATCCAGACTAGGACCCTCTTGAAAGGGCGATGAGACTCATTGTGACTTTCCCTGGGGAAGACGTAGCATTATTAGCATCAACATCATTTGAGGATTTAGATGGTGAATCTTTGTTTCTAATCTCCTTTATTGAAAATAAATATTACGCATGTGATTAAGCAGTTGATCAAGATGTACGTTGTCAAAATTAAAAGCGCATTGCAATCAGGTCCAATCACGGTTTGTTTCTTGTCAAAACGAGCATTCCTAAGCCAGGGGGGAGTGAGTACCCACACCAACCACTCGGTGACTCCCCACAAAGTATTGCTTCATTTTATCAACCCCAGAAGAATGATGAGCTGAGTTGACCCCAACTGGGATTTGAACTCACGACCTTCTGATCGTCCCGTCCCCCCCAAAATGCTTTGGCCACGGGGGGCCGACTAGCCGGGCCAGAGCAGCTAATGTGACCAGCGACCGTGCGGCTGGAGAACAGTGATTGCTGTAGCTCTGCTCGGTGATGAATTGCCGGTGCGGTCATATCACTTAATTGTGGACAAAGAGATACCCCACAGCCCTCTGCGCAAGGCCAGGCCATCCGGTGCTGGAATTAATTGCAAAATTAACCACCCGCTATGGATAATTAATATTTACCCAAAAACAAAGAGCGGCAAATACTTTGCGCACAAGCTGTGCGCATATTAATGATTCTGCCCTGCATGAAGTTATTCAATAAACACGAGTGGGGCCTCCCTAACAAACAAGCTGTGTGCTGTTTAATGAAATGGCCATCTATAATGGCATGCAAACAAATTAACGGGGTCATCACGTGGATATGTTGTTTTGTTTGGCGCGGGTGATCGGTGTTAAAATAACAATTATCTTCGGAACGTGATTGGCGATTATGTCTATTTATCAACTGAAAGTACTTTAGGCATAAGAGCATCACATTGCACATGGGATTGTAATTAATTTTAAGTTGCCGTTGACAGAGGGGAGGTCCGGTTTTGGTTAAGATAGCAATTGCCACTGGTATTGCACATGGCCGGGAATCGCACCTTGGTTTACTCGGGGTACAGTGAAATGTTCTGACTTCTAAACCACCGATCCCGGTTTATATGTGGGTACCAAAAAGACAAAATTCCCACCTATAGATTTTCACATAGTTCTGTTAGCAAGCACCAATTAAGGTTGTCATGGGTTATATGGCCAGCACCGTGACAAGCTGCATTTATATCACCAGTTCTGATGTTTACACACTGCACCACGTCCTAATTTAATGCTGAGTCGACCTAAGGGAGGCACAGGACCGGTTCTGGTAATCGTCACCTGTGTTGGCCCTGAGAGCGAATCAATCTCGGGTCGCCAGGTCCGTAGCGCAGCACACTATAAATGCCTGCACACACACACAGTCTATAGACTGTGTTTGTAAATGAAACGTACATTGCTCTTGCTGTAAGGGCCACGTGTGAAGAGGGCCTTCATGCGGACCGAACCGCGAAATTCCACAGGCAAGGTACAACCATTGTGTTGACCTGTTCGGTGGACCATTTACTGTGCTGCACACGGTCAGCGTTGCTACTGCCACCTCCAGTAATCCTGGCTGGTGTGCAAGAGCGGGCTTCGTGCCCCACAAAGGTAGTCCAGGAGCTCAGACCATCTCACATGTACATTTTTTTTAAATACGTTTTATTTTACCAGGTTTGGCCAGCTGACCTACATAGTTCTTTTTCAGAAGTGAGCTGGTCACAAATGATAGCTCACCGAAGTTTCAAGTTTCATTTATTAGGTATAGCTCTGTGAGCCATGCGGCTCTTTAGTCGGGTGCAACAGAGAACATCTTAAAGCGACGACGCGCAACAGAAACATCCTGGATAAACCAGCAAATCTTCCAAAAAAAACCACACCGTATTACCGAAGTGGCTTATCGCGTGGAAATTTCTAGCAGCCAAATGCTCTGAACGCATTTGTCTTCCACATGGCCACGAGGAGAACATACAAACTCCAAATATACAGCAGGCGTCAGGGTCGGGATCTAACCCACGACCTCCTCCACAGCAGACAAGGGAGATACGAACTCCTAGTCACCCTGGCGCCTCCTGTCGGGACCGCCTTACGTGGTGGCATCGCCTTTGCGGCTGCAATGTCTCAGCGTGGTCAATAATAGTGCGTTGTGTGATAAGCATTTTAAATGCGTTGGGGTTATCAAGTAATAATTCATTCTTATCAGCCGTATAAATAAATTGGTACTGCTAAAGAGTTTCTACTTGGAAGTGGTACCGATTTCTACCCTGCCGCATGGACTAAAGAGGGAGGGGTCTGCAGATTACTGCCGTGTGAGCACAGCACTCCAGGTTGATCAATGTGAAAAGAGTGACATTCATTGCCATGGCAAAGGTGCAGCCCTGCAATTACTTACTCATGCTGCTGCTGGTGAATGGGTTTCCTCTAGATAGAGCTCCAGAGAGCCTTCATCGAGAGTGTTCTAGCCGACTCGTCCATGCTGGCCAGACTTGTCGGAGGGCGTGGAACTACCCACACTCTGTCGCACCGCATGCGACTAACTGCCACGTGCCTATTTATACTGCTAAGTGGACATATGCGGGGGAATTTGAGCAATTTGCACCGTTGTTCCAACTGCCGCACCATGAGATTAAACTGGTGACCTCTGGGCTCCAAGCTCACCGTGCTGACCATCGCACCGTTGGAGTGCCACTACGAGTGGTTGTGGAAACTTGCCTGGCAGAGGCTCAGAGGGCTACACGTGTCCTACTGGGATCCTGGATTTGTATCCTGCGTTTTCCACGTTAGATATTACAAGGTTCTCATATGCTAATCAGAGTTGCAGCTTTCCCATTGTGCTGGGTATGGTGACACATGCCTGTTAAACAAAGCTTTGGATGCAGGGTTGGTGGATCGTGCAGATTTCATTTTGCACTGTGTGACTTCCATTGGGCCGTGAGGAATGAACTGGATGACAGTACAGAACATTGCTGCCTGGCCCTGTCTGTGATTATTGTCGACTTATTTGTTAATATTATTTTTCTCTGGCCAATAAATTTTCCTCCTAAAGGCAAAACATTTCCACGTACCCCCCCCCCCCCAAAAAAAAACCCATTCTGTAAAAGTGCGACTTATTCAGGCGTTTCTGGGCAAACAAAAATCATTCTTCGTGACTTTTCTCAAATGAGCACGGACACGATATTCATCACCGCTGGCGACCCTGAGCCATATCTGTCGCGCATATCTCTTCCGATTCCATCCTTATCCTCTCGTTCTTTTGCGAGCTGTCTTATGAATACATTATAGCCACACCGTCAGCGGGCCTTGCTGAACGGGTTCTGGACACCACAGGGCAAGCTGCCTGTGCAGCCAAACCTCCACCGTTGGGGTGGGTCGTCGTGACAACCCACACTACGTCTGTGGCACAGTGCAAACGATGTCACGTGTCCTTGATGACTGTCCACTGACCAAGTTCAGAGGAGCTCTATGACAACTACGCATGGCCATCGAGGATACTATCTCACATGGCTCAAAGAATAACTGTTTATTTGTGAGTTTGTGTGTCTCTCTCTCTCCGTGGATTTTTTTAGAATCAACATCGCACGTTTAGAGTTTTTGGCTGCCGTAAATGTCCATGCGATAAGCCACGTCGTTGAGCTATCATTTGTAGCCAGGTCGCTTCTCAAAAAGAGCTATATAGCTCAGTGTGCCTTCCTTGGACAAATAAAAAAAATAGTTCAGTTTTACCTCTCTTGCGAATACATTGATCCCATATTTATGTTTTATATTATGCTTCCCAGCACCCAATCACCCACAGAGCGGCGGTATTTTCATCATCCATGAAGAGATGATGGATCTTCCGACCAGAATTTGAACTCGTAACCTTCAGCCTATGAGCCTTCCAACCGCAGCGCTTACTGGGGGGGGGGGCAGATATCAAGACGAATAAAGAACCGATATTCTCATTGTTGTCTCAGCTCGATCATCGCCGACTTGCACACAGAATGCAATAAAACAGTTGGTTTTGCATTTTGTTCAACCGGGCAAGGCCGTGTGGGGCTTTATTCGGCGCATTAGGCACAGATTGAAGCACTCGCTCATGTGCACACCGGAAGTGAGTGCGGTGCTGCGGTTTGTGTTAGAGAAGACTCTTCAAGGGATTTCTGCTGGAGGCTACCGATGTCACCTGCAGGTCGTCTCATGGTGCAAAGCAATCCGTGCAGAAGATGGGGGGGGAAGGGGGGGATCGGAGCGGGAGGGATGCCTGAGTGGAATATTGTATTGCTTTATGTCTGGGTAGCAATGCGTCGGTAGGGGATATATTCTGTGTGAAATGCAAGAAGAAATTACGAACAAAAATAAAAGAGACATTTACCCCCATGTGCTTCGTGCCGCATAATGCAGTGCTGTCGAGTGGCATTGGTGGATCACGCAAAGATTGTGATGTGCACGAGACACTTCCCCATAGGGATACAGGTGGTCTATAAACGTGCAGTGTTTCATATCTTTTTAATACCGGGTTTTCTCCAGGCACTCGAATTTATAAATAGTGAAGTGTTCCTGTGTGAGCAAAGGAGCATTGTACTGACTCTTGTGGCTTCAAATGAACGACATGCTCGAGCATTCCTGGAATTTACATCTGCCCTCACGTACCTCCTATTGGACGGATGGCACTGTGTTTACAGTGCTTCATGTGAGTCAACATTCTGATCAGAGGTTAGTTCGGTCCGTAATCCGATCAGGGTTGGTTCGTAAAATAAGTAATATTTTGTGGGAAGTCACCAGTCATTGTCCTACGGAGGGACTGGCTCCTGGCTTTGCAGTGTTTGATTTTGAGATGAGAATTGCTCCATTGTTCAATTGAGGAAGGCACTTTAACGTGACCAGTTCAGCTGGCGTTGTTCACGAGTGAAATATCGAGATTGAGACCGTGCATACCTGACAGAATGGGCACATTGATGCTGGAGGAGCTATGCTGGCTGCTGTGTGGTCTTTACACAAAAAACGAACTTCACAATTGTTAAAAGTTTTCAAGGAGCCACAATGCTAAAGCAGTTGGTAAAATCGTGATTTAATATATATATAAAACCCTGGTTCAATGAGCATGACTGCAAACTTTTTATTTCATTTCTTCGTGGCAGACGACTTTGTAAAAAAAAAAGTTTCAGCGCTGGGACAAAAAAACCCCATTAACTCGACCACTTTTGGGCGGTGACAGTTGAGAGGTATTTTAAATGGTTAAAATGCCAAGATTCGTGCGACGCGCTTAAGACGCGGGTGCCCGGCTAATGCTGCCCTTCGGTTGGCGACGGAGTAAACGGGCCGTCTCGCGCTCGCTACGTTGTCACCCCGCTCCCCCCACGGCCCGCCGGACCGGCTTGAATTTTTAAGCCCTTGCCAAGGATGAATTGTGATCGCGCCTCGGATATTCGCGGTAATTGGTGCTTGAAAAATGAAAAATTGTGCCGTGTGCATGCCCCGTGAATGCATAAACGTGTGCAGATTAATTTAGATTGATTTAATAAATATATTCGGAGATTTTTTTTTATTACGCTGAGAGGGAAAGAAATACGCATTTGTATATTGTATATGGACAAAGACGATGGCTCCAGGCTCCAATGAGCATGGAGTAATGGCACCAATCAAAGTAGTTTTGGAAATTTCACATTCCCATGTCAGGGGGTAGCTCCACATGATGACCCCTGTTGACTTCTAATGTTCACATATTTTATCGAGCCCATGAATTTAAACGAACATTCCTACCCAGTTGAATTTGATCGATTTCATGCAAACCAAATACATTTTTTTTGCCTATTTAAAGCCAGCACGAGGTGGTTCCATTGAGGAAGAGGGTCCAATCATCCTCTCATCCTTCCAGGGCTGATACACAGAAGGGCGCTTGGTGGGACGTCAACAGTGGTCAATATATTATTTTTATGAGAACATTGAGAAACACAAAAGGCATAAGCCGTCCAAGGTATTGTTTTGTTCTTTCCTTTCTAATTATATTTGAGTTGTGCTATCAGTGGCATGCCACGAGATGAACACATGTCCATTCGAAACTCTGGGAGCAAAGGCGCGCCACCACCTTTGTGGCAGACAATATTCCCTAAGCCGCTACTAAAACTAATTTCTTGAGAACTTCTTTTCGTGTTTGGTTTGTTGTCCTTCCCCCGCAGCTACGATGAGCATGGTTGGTTACGTACGGTGCGAAAGAAGTTTACCATACAAACATACGAAAGGAATTTCATATCTGCACCACAAGGGTTTCATTTCATATGCTCTGCAAAGAATGTTTGTCGTCCGGATTTTAATCTGAAGTGTTTAATTTCCTGGGCCAGAATGAAACCAAACGAAGTTAAACACCAAATTGAATACTTTTGTTTTTCTTCGTGCAGTCCGGTGACATGGCGTACGTGTGGGAGACCCTGTACTTCCCAACTTTATAAACGAGAATACCTTAATCCGACGTGACAAGAAATATGGTCAGAAAATACGACCACAAGACGATAGAAAACCTCTACGTGTTACCCGTCACAGTGGTTGTCATCTGTGTAAAACGTCTTAACCCGTGGGGATTCCTGTGTGTTTATTATTTTTGTGTCACTTGTGACCCTCCACAAAGTCACAGTGTTTGGCTGATAGGCTCCCATCGTGAAATCAACGTGCCGTCATTCCTTGTGTTAATTCAACTGGCAATTCCGCAACAGTTACGATTCACAAGTGATTGCTGGGTTAGACCACGTGAGTAAAGATGTGTGTCGTATACCCTCCTCCACCCAACACGACCAATTGATGAAGTTAAACGATAGCTCAACGAAGTAGCTTACCATGTGCAAATGTATAGCAGCTAAATACTCTAAACGCGTGTGGATTTTAAATGTGGAGGGAATAAACAGAGGACCTGAAGAAAACTCCTTGTGACCACGGGGAGAACATGCAAACTCCAAATATACAGGCATCAGGGTCAGGATCGAACCCACGACCTCCTGTATACAGGTTGACATAGTTAACATCTCGCCACCGTGGCGAGATGTTAACTACCTCATTATATCAGCCTCCGCGTGTTAAATTCAGCAACGGTTGTGTAGCAGGCCTATTTCTGCTGATGAGACTCAGAGCTTACTCTTTGGTTCTTGTAAGAATAAAATAAATAAAATAATAGAATACGACGTTTCGATTGCAACACAAGCAACCGTCATCAGGTAGAACTACGTTTGAGAGAGAGACAAAACACAGACACAGAGACACACAGACAGACACACAAGCAGAGAGAGAGACAACACAAACACACAGAGAGAGACACACAACATACACACACAGAGACCCAATGCCTCTGTGTCGAGGCCTTAAATAGAGAGAGGGGGGGGGGCAGAGAGAGGGAGAGGTTGGTCTGCTGGGGCAGCTGCTGGAGCAGATAAATTAGCATGTCAATGAATCCACCCCGAAGCGACCGAGGGAAAGAAGACCGAATGGCCCTATGAGAGCCTGGTAAATTTTAGAGAGAGAAATAGTTTGAGAAAACAAAATTTAGCAAATCTTTTGGAAATGTAATGTAATGCAACACAGAGAGTCGGCTAACACACAGTTAACGCATAGCCTGGTTGATTACGATCTCCAAAGATTGCTAAAATTAGAAGTTAAGTGTGAAATTTGACACACAGAGACACACAGACTTACATCCTCAGACACACAGAGAGAGATAAAACAACTTACATCCTCCCCGTAGAGGTGGTTCAAACTTGATTTTAGGCTTTCGTGATTGCAGAAATTACTCTTTGGTTCTTTCGGTAAAGTCACGTAAGAAGAAAATTGCGTCTCTGTGTGTCTATCTTGTGTGTCTCTCTCTGTGTGTCTCTGTGTTGTCTCTCTCTGCTTGTGTCTCTCTCTGTGTGTCTCTGTGTTGTCTCTCTCTGCTTGTGTGTCTGTCTGTGTGTCTGTTGTGTGTCTCTCTCTGTGTCTCTGTGTTGTCTCTCTCTGCTTGTGTTTGTGTGTCTATGTTGTGTGTCTCTCTCTCTCTCTGTGTGTCTCCGTGTCTGTGTTTTGTCTCTCTCTCAAATTTAGTTCTACCTGATGAAGGTTGCTTTTGTTGCAATCGAAACGTCGTATTCTATTATATAATTTATTTTCTTTCTACGTGACTTTACCGAAATAAGCGACGAGTAATTCCTGCAGTCACGAAAGCTTCAAATCAAGTTTAAGACTCGGAGCGTCAAAACCAGTCCAGATAGTTTCCCATTTAATGAAATTATCTTGGAACACATTGGTCCAAAAGGCCGTAGGGAATGCTATGGCACTTGCAGTGAGATATGTACTTGATTCCTTATGATTTCGTTAGTTACGCAGTTGTGGGACTTGAGGATGCTATGGACAAGAACTACATCAGAGGTATTTGACAGGGCCGTACAAGATGTGTTGCGGAACTTGTGAGTGCGTAATCAAAGCAAACTGCCGTTTCGACACATCAAATAAATTGCAGTGTGTATGTAAAATAAAAAAAAAATATAAAAACATGCTTGCCTTGACGAAAAGAACATGAACGTTTAACCTTTTGGCTGACAGGCCTTCACAGTTGACATCCCGTTACTGCCAAGTCCCACCGCAAGGTAGAAACACAAAGTTTCAGCAAATTAAAGATGCAATTGTAAGGCTTTCGCAAACTTAAACAGGCTGCGCTTCGAGCTGACTTGAAGCCCATTATTGAGCTTAATGAAGTGCTCACACACACACAGACTAATCACACTATTCACATCATTCACATCATTCACACACACACTATTCACATCATTCACATAATTCACACACACACACACACTATTCACACACACACTATTCACACACACACACTGTTCACATAATTCACATCATTCACACTATTCACACACACACGATTCACACCCCACTCACACGCTGCACACATGGCACTCGCTGCCGCTTATCAAGGGTAATAATGTTTAAAAGCAATAAACACAACTGGTATTAGCATTTTTAAAGCATTGTGTTAAACATAAAAGCGTTATTTAAAGGAAGAAATGCATGACATTGGTTGATTCCATTTGAAATTCCGCAGAAAGCATTTTGTCAGCCTGTTGTACGAAAAAACAAAACTCCATCAGAGACCTGTCAACCAAATAAGCATTCCCATCATATAGTCACCCTGTCAATCACCTAAAGTCTCCCATCAGAGTCTGATCTGTCAGGCTAGTGTCTAAAAACCTCGTCATGGTCACAGGCGATGATTTATCATCGAAACACCTCACAAGAGAGCGTTTCTTTTTTTTTCAATCGCTCACTCCACGTGCTGGTTGGGAACTTCTTCCTGAAGAAAGTTCCTGAAAAGCTCCCGGCACAAAGAACGCAAAACGTTGGACGCCGTGCCGAACATACCGGAGAGCCGCCCAGCACAACAGCGCCCAAACCCCCCCCCGCCCCCTACGCGGTTAATGAACGACGTGAATCGAAACTCGCCAATTCGCCCGTGAATTCACGCGGCTCCTGGCCCCACCAGCGAGATAACGCCGTCGTGCCACCATTAAACGGATTCGAAATCCCCCGCACGCACGCGCATGCTCCGGACTTAACGGTCGACCGTGGGATGGCCCCGCCACCACGCAGCAGCATCTCGATGTAGCTGCTGGGGTGATGGGGGTGGCTGCCCCATGTGAACTGGGGTGAAATGACTCCATCTGTTGGCTGGCTGTGATATCCGCTCGCCCCCCCCCCCCCCCATAAGGGCGCTATGCTATGGGACGCAGGTCCACGGGGCCTAAAGCCCACAGCCTCATCGCTCTCAGTGACGGCCCAAAAGTAATTGAAGGCGCTATGGTGGTGCGCCTGAAAGTGACGTTTCTGAGAGCATCTGGTCTTCTCTTTTTTAAACGTATTATTAAGAAAGTTTCACTTTGTAATTCGCTAGCCCGTAACACACAGCCGATATAGGTACATATGTTGAAAAGAAACATCATATCCTTGGCTGCGGGACGCAGCGGCGGATTTGACCGGCTTGAGACCGAGTGACGTCGAATGCGCCTGATCCCATTAGATCCCCAGAATCCAAGCAGGTTGGAGCTTGCACGGTGCTTCGATTGGTGACCACCAGAGTGAAAAGCAAGTGTCGCGCACCGCGGGGGGCAGCGCTGCGTGGGGCCAGTGGCGGCAAAGTCAGCGGTTCGTACCGAATCGGCGTATGTCGTGTGCTCGAATAGCCAGCGTGAGCATCGTCCGCATCGAGCGGTGGATGAGCCAAGGGTTCTGCGGAGGTGCACGTGCGGCAGCGCGAACGGGTTGAGCGCTGGCCTCGCGTTATTGAGTCCCCCCGTTCGCTTTGCGGATGGGTGGGGAGGGAAAGAATAGCACGTGAATGGCAAATTATGCGCGCAGACTTCCTGATGAAACGTCTACCCACGTAGCCGCCGCGTAAACGCCTCGCCCCGGCTCATCCGTAGCCTGGCGCACGTGCGTAATTTCCAGCATCAAGGTAATTGGGGCAGCGATGTACACAAAGCTAAGCGTCGGCCGAGACGCGATGTGTTATTCGCGCGGCCTCGGTTTGTTGATGTCTTCTTCACCTGCGTGCGTGATAATTGCATCGGGGTAATTGAATGCAATCCTCCCACCACAGCAGGGGGGGGGGGACTGCACATTCATTAATGCCGAGATTTACTGCATTACCGCCTTCATCTCGTTTTTTTTTAAATCAGCGTTTATAAAGTCGGCTTAAAAAAACACATATTTATTTATATTTTAATGAAAAATGATCGTGAAGTCTGGCCGTTGCAACTCGCACAAAAATCGCTCAGTTTTTAATTTGCCTCTCTTTTCAAATTAGAACATGTTGAGAAAGCAATAATTTTCTGTTGATTAACTCGCCCGTGACATTGATGTCATGTGACCGTTGGCAGAGCGCTCGACACGCAATGCACCCCGTGATGCCACGTTGTGAGAAGTCGTGGTCATCCTGTGCAGAGAATGGCCAAAGCCGTTGGGAATGTGGAATTTCTATTGCTGGCTCGTGGCCAGTGGGTGACAATGCTTCTTCAGAGTAGAAAGACACTTTTATTAATTATTCTAAAAAAAAGTTCACGTCACATATACAACTGTGAGTTGCGTGAGATGAAAACTGTCCCCGAAATATTTACGTTCAGATGTTACACTTGCAAAATGAATCTCACTGCATCTTCGCCTACGTTGATAAATATTGTGCGATGTATGTACACTCACAGCAGGCCACACCTGAGCATGGCCTGCTGGTGAAACCCTTGTGAGGGCGAAACGCTCCTCGTATCCCATGAGATGCGGGACAGGAGATTGTCGATCCACAATTCAGTAAATTGTCACCACGATCCGTGCTCACAATTTTATTTGCGAGATTATTATTCTTTTGACACAGCCGTCGATGCCTAATGTTTTCATCATTATGTAGCGCTGCGATTATGTATGTGTATGTTGAACTTCTTTCGCGCACCGTACGTAGCCAACCGTGCTAATAATCTGAGGTGCGCGGAAAGGACAACAAACTAAATATAAATGAGCAGATTATTAGTCACCTAAGTGGATTAATCAACTAAAAATTGCAATCGACTGCTTATTAATGTCCGGCAGCACGCATGGGACAAGACGTGGGCCTCTTCTTTCTAACTACTGAGTTGAATAATGGAACCGAAATTTGGTAGAGTGATCTATTCCTAAAATAAGGACATAGGGCAACTTATCGTGAGCATGAGATCGAATTTTAATTGATGAGTCAGTGTATCCCAATTGCGACCTGGCCAATGCATTTCGTGAAGACCTGTAAACCAAAAAAAATGTAACTCTGCAAACTGTTACTGTCAGCGAGGCTTAAATTAAAAACCTTCTCTGGAAAAATGTAAAATCAGCATAATTGGTTAAAGACGTACTTCCTTTACACGTGTGTTTTTGGGACCTCCCTTGCCAATAATGTGTCATTGCCAGAAAGGGTAACACCTATTCTTATACGTGTTCATTTTAACATCATGACATTTTTAGTAAGCTGACGTACAACACCATGGCTATGCTGCCATTAGCAGGGCACTCGGCTCACGTTCTCAAGGTCGCGAGCTCAAAATCCCAGCCGGGGGTCAACTCAGCGACACACGGAGCCCTTTGGACTAAACCCAGCACTCGTCACTTGTGAGACATCCACATGCGGTCAACCTCTGGGGGTTGCCACCTTCCGCTATTAGGACGTGGGGGGTCTTCCCCACTTGCCACCTGGACACGGGACGCGCCGTCCAATGCGTGGAACCGCATCGACTCGGCGCGGATCTCTAAAACGGCACGCCAAAACCCAGCCCCCGACGACGACAAAAGAGATCCCCAAAAATAAAAAACCCAAATTCTCAATACTTTCCGACCGCGCCCCGTGCCCGTGAGTGAAAAGCGAAGCGCGCGGCGGGGAAATGCGAGCGCCGCGCCGGTGATGGAGAGCGCCACGGGGCGCCGAGTCTGCGATGCCCACGGGTTTTAGCGCTCCGCCTCGCTCGGCAGCACCTTCCACTCATGAATACAGATGGCGTGGGGCGGCTTGGGCGCGTTAACGCGGGCGGGCGGGCGGGCGGGCGGAGGACGCGGGATGCGGCGCGTGTCGCCACGCTCTCGAGCCGCACGAAGAGCCGCCGCCTCGCGCGAGGGCAGCTGGTGCCCTTTCCCCCCACCCCCCACCGCCACCGCCGTGGCTCTTTTTTTTGTGTCGTCCTTTTTGTGTCGTCCTCTTTGTGTCGTCCTCTTTGTGTCGTCCACGCCGCGCTCACAACGCTGCCCCGGTGGTGGCCGGCAGCTCCTCCCGTCTCCCACGCGGGTGACAGCGCCTCTCTCCCCCCACCCACCCACAACCACCACCTCCTCCTTCTTCTCCACCACCACGGCCACCGCCTACAGATATACACACACTCACACAAAAAGGACGCGGAGTCCTTGTTGTGTGTTCGCCGGTCGAAGCGTCCTTTGTCGGCGCTAATTGCATTCTTCGTAAACATCCATCAGCCCGGGCCAGTCATTGTCAATCCGCAGCGGGGGAGAAGAGGTTCCTCGACTTCGCTGCTCGTGCTGATGATGCTGCGCCCGCTGCTGAAACGCGGAGGCGCGATCCGTTGCGCTGGCCCCCCGATTCATCGCCGTTTCCCTCCTTTAATAGGCACGATGTTGACAATGGAAATAATTTACAACCCTTTATTGATCCGCTGCCATGTTCTCACGGGGCCTGTTTGACCGCACGCGACTCTGCTGGTCAGTGTGGTTGTGAGGGCCAGTGCAGATATTACTCAGAGCTGATGTCAGAAACAAGAGAGGGCTCAGCACTGTTCAGAGCTGTGCTCAACGCTGCCTTCACGTCCATGAACTCTCCACATGACCCTGGGAAAAGTGCTCAGTTTATAATCAGCAAATGTAAACTCTCACGTTGAGAGTTAACTCAGCCCCTCGTCATAATTATAGGTGGGTCAATGAAATGTCTCGCGCTGCGCGGGAAATTAACATCATCAGCCCGAAGTGGAGACTGGACCCCACCATTAAACGTGGTGAAGGCGCAGCGCTGCAATTGCTTGTTCACAGCACTGCTGTTGGAATGGCCTCCACTATTGGGAGCTCTGGAGAGCACTGTAGGTTATTAAACGTTTCATGGGCATCCAGGATGAGTGATATACATGCATCACGGACAGCAGGTACCACAAATAAAATACATAAGAATAATTAGAGAAAGGCTAGTCAGATTTCTTTGACATGAAATGAGAAAACAAGAGACTGAGGATAATGTTTTGACTAAGACAACTCTGGGCACCACAAGAAGCAGGGGAAGACAGCGAATTAAGTACATCAGCAATTTGAACAAGGCCACGATCGCCAATGCCTTTGAGTAAAGACATGATAGATATGGAAAAAGTGAGAGAACCTACCTCGCCATACGGACTTAAAAGCTCGCTCCTGGCCTCCGCCACCGGGCGTGCACCATCTCACGCTACTTTACGCATCAACACGCCTGGACTCTTTTTTACTTTCTCCGAGAAAGATTATTCGAATCTCGATACTTTTTCACGAGAAAAATATTTTTTGGCCAGGTCCTCATACTGAGCATTTTCTACGTGGCTTTTTTATTTTTATTTTAGAGCCACGCAATTTTCAACATTTGTATCCGTAGGCCAGTAGCCTTCGAGTTGTGCGGCGAGAAGTTTACTGGCTACCTCACAAGCCTGCAGGTTCGGAGTGTCGCAGCGCCTGATGAAGTGCTAACGATTCCGCTGGCCCTGTGTCCAACGGTCGTGACTACACGACTGCCCACCATGCTACTACCCCTTTAGCTGTGTCCATCGATTTTACTTCACGCTCCACTCTTGTTCCCCTGCCGCCATGGTGTAACGTGAATTTTGAAGCGAAATCCAGAGGCCGCCAATTCGATCTCCCGGCGCTGCAGTCGAAGCAACAGAGCGAGCTTCTTAAATCCCTCCTCCACCACCACCACCACCTCTTGTCCATTCGTCGGCGTAAAATGGGAAGCACAGGGTAGTCGATCGGCAGGTCACGTGCGGTGGGGTAAAGTGTGGGTACCCCCACCTCTTACAGAATAGCCCGTCCATTGTGGACGAATACAATGGGGTTCTCTCTTGCGATAAAGGTTTTTTTGTTTTGTTTAGATCACGTAAATATACTCTTTGGTTCTTTCGGTAAAGTCAAGTAGGTAGAAATTATATAAAACAAATCACGATGTTTTGATCAGAACACAAGCAATCTTCATCAAGTGGAACAACCAAAGCAAGAAAAAATGCTGAAGATGGCGCGAGAGAAAATATAAATACTTCGTTTAACCTGCCACCACCAGATACAGCCAATTAGTGAGGTTTGTCACGAGAAACAAAACGCACCGATTAGTTACGACTTCAGCACACCGGCTGCGTGTTGGAGACTAAACCCGCACCATTTACAATTCGAGTATGACGTTCCGCTGGTGATTACAGCGACCAGCTTCATCAGGCGATAGCCAGAATTGTGTAGAAGTCCTCCTGTTTCGGTCTTAAACGGAGTAAAGGTGATTTCATCACTTGGAGCGAAGACCAGAGGGAGCTTCATGTAGGTTATGATGGATCATGTTACTCTGAGAATATGCAGCACCGACTGTTGGTTCGGTAATTAATAGTTCATCAACATACGGTGGAATGATTTCATGTTCGGTTTGTTTTCCCACCTCGCACCTCCGATTAGCGTGGTTGACCACGCGCGGCGCGAAAGAAGCTCAGCGTACACACGGACATCATGCTAATTATAGCAAAGGACCTTCCGCCAGCAGTGCCATGACACAAAAAATAAAACACCTGCAGGGCTGCGCCTTTACCGTTGTCTCGCTCAAGTTTTCGATTGTCACGAGGAGAAATCCTCTCAGCGGCTCAGCTGGCAGTTTCAAATTCCAGATGATGTTTTTTTGCTTTTAAATCACAAGAAGTGGATTCGCGAGGTCAAAGGCTCGTGTAAGCGAAGCTGTGGATTTGCACGATCGTTCGGTGCCTTTGAGAGTATTCCTCGAGGGGGGTCGTGAAAGCCTCATGTCTGAAAACCTCCACCGCTTCTATGTCTTTGTTTTCTCAGTATTAGAAAGGTCATTATCATAATCATTGTCCATCGCGTGTATTATAAACCACAATTTACTCTGGGATGTCAAATTCAGATAATTGGCAATTTACCATGTGGCAGTTTCTTTCTGTATAAACACGGGAGCCTTTAAGCCTTCTCTTCATGTCACAGCGGTATCAATCATTTTCAAGTTTGTTGGAAGGGCATTCTCGCTATCACCGCAGAGCAATCAAAACACATCAACCTTCCAGTGACAGTCGTTTTAAGTTAGCTGCTTGCAAACAACATGTTATCGCTGGTCCGCAGTACTGAGTCTGATGTTGAGTCAGCCGTCGCCATCTCCAGAACGTGGCAGCATTCTCAAATCCTAATTCGTCATCATCATCATCGTCGTGATTATCAACCGCGCTCAATCACCCGCTTGGACGAAGGCCTTCCTGAGTCGCCAACGTCTGTCGGCATCCCGCGGTGCAGCAATGCACCCAGCACGGGCACGCGAGCTAATTTCACCGCTCCGTCTCCTCGGAGGGACACGTTCCTTTCCTTGGCTCCGCCACACTGCCGTCATTGATTTCTTAGGCAATCGATAATCATCTTCCCTTCGAGCGGATCGTCCTGCCCAAGTCCGCTTTTTTTTCCTCCTCACAAATTACAGCGATTCCATCGAAATCGCTACAAGCTCGCACGCTCCGTACTCTTGATAACACCTGACGACGACGGTGGTGGGCGTGAATCTCCAGCACAACGTCTGACGGCGCCGTGGTGTGGTGCTGCTTCTCGACAATAAACCAGGTCAAGTGTTTGCCCGAGACGTGACACCTTGATTCGATCGGCTCTGTCGGGTGGTGGAGGGTTCGAGTAAAAAAATCTAATTATACCTTCACGACGATCTAACCCCGCAGAAACAAATTACGAATCGCTTAGTAATTGCCAAAAAACACCTTAAATCAGGTGTGTCCAAACTCTATCACCCCGAGAGCCAAAGAGTTCCGGTGATTTCTGCAAAGAGCCAAGCGTTACGTAAGCGTGTATATATTGAGAGTTTGCAGCACAGCACTGGAGACCTTCATTATTCTTTGCTCCTGTGATAGGAGTACGTTCTACATTATGCCCCTTCGATAGATCCGCGTGTGGGTGGATTAAAGAGCCGCACGTGGCTTGGCAGACGCCGGTTGGCCTCCGCTGCCTTAACACACCGAGGGCAGCAGAATTTGAGGGTATTTGGAACCGGCTCACTCGCTGCTTGCCTGCGACTCCTCCTGCCTCCTCCGAGCCATTCTCTGACATTGAGGGTGTTGCAATTGTTGCAGTGATTAAATTTCGATTTAAAGCTTTCGTAACTGCAGGGATTCATATTCTTGGTTCTTTCGGTAAAGTCAAGTAGAAGGGAAGTAATGAAATAATAAAAATTGAACAATACAATTCTCACAACGTTTCGATTGCAACACAAGCAGCAATCATCATCAGGTGATGATGATTGCTTGTGTTGCAATACGTGACTTTACCGAAAGAGCCATGAATACGTTACCGTGATGTCACATTTCCCTGCGTTTAGACATCTTCTGTTGGTTGTTTGTTCACACCGATGTCAATATTCCCATAATACTGTCCAGGTAGTCCCCGACGGTCCGACTTACGATATTTCGATCTTACGATGGCGATAGAAAATATGAAAAAATTGTAAAATATTTTAAATTTTGCGCGGCAGGCAAACGCAGCAGCGTACGAGGTACAATACTGTATGTTGGGACGCTGCCGGGATGTACTGTACGCATATAGTTTATACAGTACGGTACTGTAAATTGCTTTGTTTTGCTAAATTATCACCATTCTTTAAGACTCCTGGTTAGGCTAGGCCATTTTCGACTTACGATATTTTCGACTTACGATGGGGTCGTCGTAACGCATCTCCATCGTAAGTCGGGGACTACCTGTACACTGCAAAATATAATTTTTACGTGAGCGCTAAGTTGTCACCAACCGTGCTAATTGGAGGTACGGGGGGAAGGAGAGTAAACTAAACACAAAAATCAGTTCCAAAGAAATTAGTTTTAAATCTAGATTTTAACAGTACATAGCTCCATTTGCTTCTGAATATCGGAAGGAAGAGTGTTCCAGACGGCCGCAAAGGCGCATCTGTAAGCACGCGATTCAGTGACCATCTTTGTTCGATGGCTAGCCAGAAGCCGCTGTGAGGATGACCGGAGTTTGCGTGTAGATACTTTGTGCTCCTTGACGATAGACACGTCCTCGGCATGGTTACGTGGAGTTAACACTGCTGGCTCAAGGTCGCCAATGGCGATGAGTTCTGCACAAAGTTCCTTTGAGTGTGGAAATTATTTAATTTCTACGTTGCCTTTTAAACAAGCACGCACGCATAGATTAAACTATTTTCAGCAAATTAATACGTGTGGGAGGAAACCGGAGTACCTGTGGAATAACCACTCGAGCGAGGGAGCAACCATCCACCCCATGCATATGGGATAGATGGAGATTAGTCCGCACTTGCTGTGCCGCCTTCTCCTCGACACCCACGCACAGTAAGGGAGATTTGCAACATTTAGTACGGCCCATCAACGCTCTTCTCCACTGTACTGGACCACAGGTGCACGTAGTCACCACCGCCGGCCACGGCGTGTAGTGCAATCACGCACGTGGTGTGTCACGAGCGTGGGACCGACACAGCTTGAGTGGCTTCATGGTACGAGCCCACATTGAACCTCCACACGTCCGCAGGGAACACATTCTCCTCCAAGAGCACCACCGGCTGTCAGCCAACGAAGCACTCCCGCTGACAAAGGACCTCAAAACCCCCAGATGCACACATTAAATCCCGCTTCCCCTACTGGCATACACTCCAAACCCTACAAACCGATGACAGCCCTGCCTCTTGATGGCGCACCTCCTGGTTGACTGCAAACGTCACCGATTTTGCAACCTGGTAACTGACTCCCGAGCAGTGGAGTGCCAGGGTTCAACCTGCCAGATTTAACTTGAGCAATTGCTCCACAAGTGGGCCGTGAGGAGGAGCCCAAATTGTTACCGTGGCCACCCTAGTCAGACGATCGCCCGCGTACCAAACTCCTGCCGTGAGAGATCCATTCCTGGTGGCACCGCAACCACTCACTGAAGTGGGATGAATATGAAAGCGAAGGACGTTGCCGTGTCCATCTCAGTTGACGGTCGAAATTCCAAGCAGAGCTGCAAGCCAGCCAGAGTTATCCAGGGTTGAGCTCTGAAAAATATCCCATGAAAAAATTCAGCCCTGGCTGTAACAGTCTGTACCCTGGGCCCGACCGACACGTGTGGATAAAGAGGGAAACACTTAAGAAGTGGTGACGGATTTTGAGGCCAGCATTAGTCCTAATGGCACAGCTGTCCATACTATAACAGCAGGTTGACGAATGGTAGAACGGTTAGGACCTGCATCAAAAGTGACCCTAAAGCTTTTTGCTGTGGTCAGGTAGAGCTAGGAGGCAGCCACAATCATTCGAGGCAAGTGCTTTAAATGCGTCAGATTTTCCTCGCGGTACGATCCTGCCCCGATGAGAATTGCTTGAATCGCTTAAATTAATGAATAAATACAAAGTGCGTTGTTTTTTTTAAATTATGATCTTGGTTTGGAGCGGATTTAGGCAGAGGAGCCTCTCTTTTGCAAAGGAAACTGGGGAAAAAAATCTGCGCTGCTTGGTGGCAAAAACAACGGGCTTTCTGAAACGGGGAAAAAAATACAATTTGGCACCGGGGAATCAAATAAACAAAATAAATAAAACAACAATAATTGGAAAGCTGAAAGGGGGAAAGAAACCACGCATCAACAATACTTAGCGTAAAGACAAATAAACAATTCTGCAATTGGGAATACTGTATTGACAAGCAAACAAACGGCGCATTAATAATTCTAAGTTTAAAATCTCAACTGCACTGGGAATTAGTTTTTTTGACAATTTGTTGTTTATAAATTTGTTTTCCAAGCAAGAAAAACAAGTTTTAGTTATTTTTTAACGATAATATATCGTCTATTTGGTCACGTGACACCGTGGTGAGAACGCTCGACTTGCAGGTGGAAGGTTACGAGTTCAAACCCTGGTTTGGTTGGTCAACTCACCACATCATCTCTGTGGGAATATTGTTGTCTTGAAGAATAGACTACCCCTGTTATAAGGAATGTGGAATTTCATTCACTGCGCTCGAAGTCACCGATAGAGACGAACGTTGAACGTGACATCTCCCGGTTTTGATGTTTTGGTTGGAGATTCACACGGGCAGCTGTAAGAGGTCAATTGCATACAACTGTTGACAACGTTGAGTTGTACCTCAATACGGAGCATGAACATCGATTTCATCGTTCACATCTATCGTTAATGTTCATTGTAAAACAAAAATGTTACTTAACTTGTGCTTCGTTTAAAGCGGCATGGTTTGTATGTCTGTATGTTGAACGTCTTTCACACCGCGCGTAGCCAACCGTGCTAATCGGAGGTTTCGGGGGGAAGGACAACAAACTAAACACATTTAGATCTTGACTTTAAGCTTTCGTGACTGCAGGAATTCATATTCTTTGGGTCTTTCGGTAAACTCACGTAGATAGAACAATATTTTGTTTTATCGTTCTATCTACGTGACTTTACCGAAAGACCGAAACAATACATTTAGATATTCTTGAGTGCATCTCGTGTTTTGTATGTTGGACTTAAACGCCGTGTTTCTTTCATTGTGCGTTTCTCGCAGGGTTGTTATTAACCTTGGGCCTCGTCTGAACCTCCTTTCCTGAAGCAATTGGAAAGCAAACGAATCGTGGTTTCTAATCATTCCCAGAGAACGCGCGCAATTTGATGGCTGTCGGGCTTTTAAAGATCATTGTTTTATCAGCAGCAGCTCCTCGCTCTCAGCCACTTCAGAGAAACAAGTGCAAAACAGTGTTGCTCTGCCTCAGTGGGTTGTGAGTAATAAATAAATTAACGACAATGAAATCAAACAAATGAAACAGAAAAGCCATCTGCTTTTGACACCGTAAAAGACCACATTTAATCCTTTGACCGTGGGGATTTGGAGAGCTGTGTTGTTTTTTTGTCCCACCAGTAGCGTTTTCCTCTCAACAGCCTGCACCGGACTTGACTTCACTGATGCTCATCAGTTTGTGTGCGGCCTCTCAGCCCATTGCCACTTGTTGGCCGCGTGTTATTGGCAAGGGCCATCAACAAACACAAGAGGGTGTCTGAAACGGAGGGCTTTAAAAGAAAGCCTAAAAAAAAAGTGTCGCGCGCAAATAAAGCATCGCATTCAATAGAGACAAAAAAAATCACTTTTAATCTTTTTGGAGACAATTTCGTTCTTTCAGTTTGCGTATTTTTTTTTATCCTTCCAGCGACTCCATCGGCAACAACTACAGCCCGACTGCCCGCGACCTCTCCACGCATGGCATCTACAAGCTGCTCAGTACACCAGGTGAGTGAGAGAGCATCTGCTAGCACCGCCAAAGTCGATGCTTTTCTAAACTGGCTGTTACCATTCGCTCTCAGTAGTTCCGTTCACATGACCACCGATCACTGTCATGGAGATCTGTTAAAACCACCCCAAGGGATTTTTTTTTAAATCGAGATCTGACGTCTGTTAAAGCAACTGACAGTCGCTTTTAAAACGGTCTACTGAAGCCTAATGCCACTCATAGTGCTCTATAAAGGGTTACTTCGGCACCTTACATTCCATAATATTATGCATTGCGTTTTGCTATTTATATGATGATAACTCTGAGCCCAAGCCCAAGGTTTGCAGCAAATTAAATGCAGTAATTCAACAGCTTGCTACACAGGTCACTGTTTATCGACCTTTATGCAAGCGAGCGAAGATCGGTTAAATACACAGAGAATGTGGCTGCGCCAGGGAGACTTGGACACACTAGCACGCACGCGCCTCCGCGCGGCCCCGCCATGCCCCTAATTGCATGTGGATTTAGTGCGCGCGGCATCGCGCCGCGCACCTCACTATTAATTAATCGGCAAGTGACCTGGCCGAGGCTGGGCCGCAAATGGACGACGAGGGCTTCGGCAGAGAGCGGCTCCTTCGCCAGAGCGCCCACGCGGTGATTGACGACCGAGATCTCGAGCCATCGAGCGGCCGCTTATATTTACGGCGGGCCGGCCGCGATGCGAGAGAGCTTCCGAGCTCGCTCGTTCGCTCGCTCACTCCCTCGCCCGCCCGCGCGGCACTGCCGCTCCGCTCGCATTGCCGAAGCGAGCGAGGTGTGAAGCCGCACCATTTCAGGCTCATCTGGCAGCTCGGCGGCGGCGTCGGCGGAGCGAGCCGTTGGCGCGTTCTCAATTTTGCGTTCGGTTCGGCCGGTGACCCTGCGCCGTGTTTGCGCGGCGTGCGACCGCGTAGAGCCGGCGGCGCTGAGGAGGAGCGGGGAGCCGGGTGAGCGCTCGCGCCCGCCGCTCCGTGGCAGGGCGCCGGGCGGCGCGGGTCTGTCCGAGCGAGCACGCGGAACCGGCCGGCGATCCGGGGCCCTCCCGAGGTACAATCTCCTTTCTCACGGCCGCACGCCACGGCGGCTCTTCGTGGCGAGGCGGTGGTCGTTCGTGTGAATGTTCCTTCGTGGGGTCAGAGAGCTCGACCTTGACGAACAAACATAGGAGGCGTTTTTTTGGGCCCCAGAAGCTCTATAGGTGCACGCGGAGGATGCTGAAAATGTCACGGTGAGATGCGGTTCGGAATTAAATGGGGTAGCGTAAAGCGTACGACGCAATCGGGAATAGGAGTTTGCAGTGAGTGAGGCTTGTTTGCATGTTCGAGGGGGGCAGCTCGTGCAGTGAGGCATTGGAGTGCCATCAAGAGGTTGGACACCAAGAAGGACGACCTCCAGCAAAGGTGATTGGATACCGCGAGAGAAAGACTCTGACGGTTGCGTGTTGACTTCAACAGCGGCAGGATCTAGCAACACGAAGAGTGACGGTGATGTCTGGCGATGGTGTTGTCATCAGCATTGGCTATGATGGCTTCATCACTGTGATTATAACTTTTGAGTGATTGATGCCATTGCTTTTACCCGGTGAGAGGTAATTTGCATTAATTGCTCCTGTTCCCTGAATTTTTATAAACCTGTGGAAAGTTGCCATATTGGCATTGAATAGTGGTACATTTATGCCAAATATCTTTAGCATTTGTTTTGTTCCTGATATTAAACAGGCCATTGGTCACCTTGGTGGCTATGCACGTGGCCCGTAGTCCAGCACTGTGGAGGTAGCGAGGGTTGGTGGATCACACGCAGATGTTGTCAAACTCCCTTCCCTTGGGCATCGAAGTGGAGCCATGCCCTGGCTTGGCCAGGAGAATGCGGTGCAGAAAATGTTGACTCCACCTGTTCTGTCTGTGCGGTTGCCTCTCAGTGCCCCAGTTTCCTCCCACGTGCATGGACACTCATTCAAATTGTCTGAAAACATCTAAATGTAACAGAGGACCTCCAGAGCTTGGGAAATTGCTGGCGCCGGCTCACTGCGTGGCTGCCTTCCCACTCGTCTGCGGTTCCTCCTCTCGCCTCTTAGTTGTTCTCTGTCTGTGAGAGTGAGCGAATGCTGTGCATATTACGAGTTGAAATTATTCTCGTAATAATACATTAGGATGTGTAGTGTGGTTGCTTAATTGTCGTTGTTAATTCGGTTTGGTTTGGGTAATTTTCCATTATGTAGGTTGTTTGTGTTAGATGGCGTGAATATAAATGTGTTGTTAAACCTGCCACCACCCGACGCAGCCAATTGGTAAGGTTTGTCACGTAAATAGAATATGCCAATTAGTTACTAGTACAGCACACGTGGGTTGGAGACCAAATCCACAACTTTTACAATCTGAGTACGACGTTTCGCCAGTAATTACAACTAGCTTCATCTGCCGAAACGTCGTACTCGGATTGTAAATGTTGTGGATTTATTCTCCAAAACACCGGTGTGCTGTACTAGTAACTAATTGGCATGTTCTATTTACGTGACGAACCTTATTAATTGGCTCTGTCGGGTGGTGGCCGGTTTAACGGCACATTTATATTTACGCCATCTAACACAGAACACCTACATTACGGATGATATTGGTCGCGAAAGCCTACGTGTTAAACTTGAGTTGTTTTGTTGGGAGTTTTGGGGGGATTTGGGATTGGGGCTACGATACCAGAACACCGTGGCCTATATATTTGCAAATGATGATGTGCCAAGTCTCTGACGGTCTCTTTTTGCGGAAGATGGCACAATTGGTAATTCGTTGGTGAGCAAGCTGATCACTAGCCCGCCGAGTACACTTCAACTGCAGGCGCGTCGAGAGCACGGACAACTCAGAGTCAGAGGGACTGTATGGTCAAATGGGAAATGCGTGATGCTGACCTCCATCAGTGACCCTGTGCCACGAGTGAATATTTCCCATTCGGACAGAAGTGGCCAGTCTCTCTGTCGGACAACCGCTGTGGAATTCCTGCAAAGTGGTATTCGTTTTATTATAGGATGAGTCAACCCTCGACCGGGATTTGAATTCACAACCTTCTGATCATGAGTCAAGCACTCAAAGCATGGCTAAGTGTTCCGACAAGGGGCTATCATCACTCAAGCCACGAAATGATTTTGCTCCAGACATTGGCCTCTGTTTGAAATTGGCCATGCAGAGTGTGCAAGACCTTCTTGCCACCGTTTGATAACCGGTGCCTGATCGGTCATCTCCAACTAAAATGGCACAATCTGCAGTGAATGTTGATGTACTGCACAGCGAGAGATAATTCCGTGAGAAATGGCACCCCCTGTGATTTCTTTTATTCTCACAAATGGAAACTGCCTGTTTTTTGTTTTGTTTTTTTGCTGTATAACTACCAAGGCTGATTTCTTTATGCATTGGCTATGCCTTGTCTGTAACATGGGGTCAAGATCACATGATTAAAAGCGATCCGAGATGAAGAGAACTTTAGCGTACAGTTGTGCTGCTACTAATAGGCTCTAGCCCGATTGAAAATCTGGTTTAATTGATCAGCGTTGCCCCCAAAATTGGACACCCAAACCGGAGCCAAAAAGGACAATTTCCAAATCTGAAATCATGTCGCCTTAACAGCTACTTATCGGCGTCTGTACTACAAGTTAATTGTTTGATAGCATTACACAATCTGTACATATACACGTTTTTTTCTCCCTCGCTTTTTTTTTTAAATAATGACTGCTGGTTCAACGCAGCATGCTTACATAAGCACCTTGTGGGCAAATAACAGTTATTCTGCTTTTGAGAGACTGGCCTCCGTCATAGGAATGTGGAATTTTAACCACTGGCAAACCTGACACCAGTGGGAATGAACGCCACCCAATGTCACTTTGAGGTGGAAGACGCTTTGACGCTTTTGCTAGTTTTTTCGTTTTTAAAACAAGCTGGGAGCAGGTGGCACGTAGCTTGCAATGCAGAGCACACACGCTGTCACGTGGAAATGCCAAGGCGGTGGAGTATTTTTGGAAATTCGCGCACAGTGTCACATTCCCCAGATGGTCCAAGAAACACAAGTTGCTGTGAACTCACTTTTTTTTTTATTAAGTTTGATTAACCAAAGGAGAACTCCTGTCAGAGCTGAGCTAAATGGAGGTGGCTTGTGGTACCTGGCCGTCTGTTTTCTCAGCTGTGCCCCGCGCACACACACACGCACACTCCACGACTCGCTGTGTGCGGGACACACACGTGTACACACACACAGTAGCGTGTTTAGTAGCCAGGTAATGATTTACCCTTCTCCTGCGAATCAATCAATTGTCGACAATCATCAAGCGTGATTTTTACTTGAGCTGGTTGTGAACCAGAACGCCTGGGTTTGATCCCCGGCCCGGGCTCACGTTGGTGGCGAGTGATACTTGGACCAGTCCTGGTCTCCCTTGAATTCACCAACATGCATCTAACCAGCATGGTGACGTGTGTTCAAACAAATCTCATGACCATACTCTTTGGTTGTTTTCGGTAAAGTCACGTAGGTGAAAGCAAAATTAAAATAAAACAACTACATTAAAAAAAAATTCAATTTAGTTTTCACCTACTTGACTTTACCGAAAAAACCAAAGAGTATGGATCCTTGCAGTCACGAAAACTTCAAATCTAGAATGAATCTCGTGACCGTACGGTGTGGACAGGCCTTCATCCAGTGGTGTGTTGACAAGGGACTGTAAATTATTTTTGTTTGAAATTATTCTTCCAATTGTGTGTTATTCATTATTCTGTCTTGTTTTGCATCATTTGCATAAAAATTCGAGTAAGATTATCCCAATCTGTAAGTCGCAAATTCTCTCTCACACACACACACACCATGTCATGCATGCGCCTTGAGTTGTAGTAATCCATTTAAACTGCTGAATTGGTTCACACGTTCGTTTTTTTCCTGCACGTTCTGCTTACGTGACAACCCTTACGAGTTGGCTGTGTCGGGTGGTGGCGGGTTTTAACGACACAATTATATATTTACGCGATCTAACCCAAAAAACCTCTGTTATGGAAGTTGATGGGTGTCACCATTTGCCGAGGCAATTACGAACGTGAAATAAATCCGAGGTTCTTTCTTCATTGCAGTGCTTTGTTTCACTCACGTGGCTTTTATTATTTCATGCTCGAGCCATCTCAATAAAAGCCTGTTTCTCTCATTCATTATTGTTCATTGAAAACGAAAGTAGCATTTAATTATTTTACTTTGTGCGGCGTATATAATTACACATGTATAATTACACATGCAGCGCTCTATGTAATGGCACGCTAATGCGAGGCTATGAATTTAAAAACAAAAACTATAGGAAACCATACGGCTCGTTCAGACAAACCGTAGGGTTCCTAGATGCCATTCGTATTCATTAAGGTATTATTATTATTTTTCCTTGAAGCGGAAAGAATTTGGCGAGAGTTATAACTATTTTGCTTCGTATATTTGCCTGTCCCATGTTGGGAAATGACCTTTTTTGAAATGGTGTCACTTCAGTTTGGGTTTGTTGTATTGGTTTAGGGCCACACACACACACACTTTACAAATGTTATCGAAATTACATGCTGTGCTATCAGCAAAAATAGCATATAGAAAGCCCTAAATTGTCCACGTTTTAGTTCTGATATTCTGCTATTTGCAATAATTGCTTTGGACTGTTTACATTACACCCCATGCCAGGGTATAATTTTACTCACAAGCTGACACTTAACTCTCAATTTTCACACTGGGAATTGCAGTTAAACTATAAACTCTTTTTATTTTACCAGGTAAGGCGACCTGGCCACAAATGATAGCTCAACGAAGTGACTCATCATGTGGAAATGTATATCAGCCAAATAATCTAAATGCCTGTTTCTAAATGTGGAGGGAAAACCCGAGGATCCGGAGATGAATCCAAGCGACCACGGGGAGAGAGACATGCAAACTCCAAATATACAGGCGTGAGTGTCAGGATCGAACCCACGAGCCCCTGCATACCGGGCGAGGTAGTTCACATCTCGCCAGCCCATCATCCTTTTAGGGACAATGTACATAATCGGTGACATCTCAGGCAATGGTCTTTCTCACTTTGCTTCACATGACTCCCATTATTGTTTGTACTTTATTTAAGGAAGTGAGCTGTGGGTGTTGTTTGTGCCTCCGCACCACTGCCAACACAGCAGCATCACCAAATGTTTTTATTTCTTGGCACTGAGCTATCATTTACATAAATGTTTTAGTTATTTGTGTACCTTCCCGATACTTTGCACTCCTATCGTGTTTTTGTATTGTTGGTTTTTGTAACGTTCTGACCCGCCCCTACTGAACATCTGCGAAAAAGAGTTTAATAGCTCATCAGATTCCTACGGTACGAATAAATATCCTGCTTCTATTTCTGAATTTCAACCGGGCTTATGGAGATGTGAGCACTGCCCTACGTAATAGTTTGAGCACGGAGTCACTTTGACTAATGATACAAACCTAATGTCACTATATATACACATATAAAACATGTTAAGTTGCATGTCCTTCTCCAAATGTTTAAATCACCCTGTATGGGTATACATGCGGCGTACAAATAAAGCGTGTAAAATAAATATCTCGTGATATATTTCGTGGTAAAGCAACTACACACGTGATGTGTATAATTTAAAAGGGAGAAAAGCTGCTCCAAATAACTCCGCCGTGAGTGACATCCTCTACGACTTAAAGAACGGTTTCATTGTGAGCCAAGAAATTAACCAAAAAAACTGTTTTTTCTAGCGCTGACCGAGTCCATTTAATGTACTCCGGTGTTTAAATTCGGTGAATTGAATTGGTACACCGGCATCAATCCACGGAGGCAGCCAGTGTAAACAGTGTCATTAATCATGGCCCTGCCAGCCAAGTGTGCTGCGCGCGATTTTGTGCACATTGTTCTGGGATTACATTTATCTGTACAATGCTAAGAGACAATATATATTTACGTGTGTGTGTGTGTGTGTGCGGCGCGTGCGTGTGATGGAGTGGGGAGCGGTGGTGCAGCGGTGAGCGCGCCCGAGTTCGATTCCCGCTCACGGCCGACACCAGTGATAATTATCTGTACCGGTCCTGGGCCTCCCCTAGGTCGATTCAGCCTCAAATGAGTACCTCGTGCAGTGTGTAAAAGCATCGCCACCGGGGAGACAAAGGCGACCGGGCGTGGTGCTGGCCACCCACCCCGTCGTGTGCCTTGACAGCCTTCATAGGTGCTGCTCGCAAACAGCACTTGCCCCACGAGTCCGTTAAGGTTATATGGAGGATCGTTTATGGCGGACAGTGCCGAGAGCATTGGCACATTGGTTTGCATGCTGTGCTACCATCTCAGCAAACTGGTTTCAAATCCCAGCCGTGCACAACAGTGCCAAGTGGTCATCTTCTTGGTTCTTTCGGTAAAGTCACGTTGAATGGAAATAATAAAATAATAAAAATGAAACAATAAAATAATTCTCACGACGTTTCGGCCACAACGCAAGCAACGTTATTGAGTGGCATGCGGGAGGAGGCTGGAATACCTGGATGAGAAACCCACGCGCACGTGGAGGATAATGCTCAATGCTTTGCACAGATCGATTCAAGACTCCGTTGCTGAACCTCCACCTGCCGGCCGCCTCATAGCCCTAGCCTATCGAGTATTCGCAGCGAATCTCCCACCACACAACTATCCAGGCTCAATCCCTACTTAGATTCTGAGACCTGACGAACCCAGTGAGCGCGCAACGTTGGATCAACGTTGGCACGCGGTTGGAACTGTTAGACCAACGTTGGCCCAACGCTCCATTATTGTACGTAGGCATGTTGAACTTCTTCTGCACCGTACATAGCAGAGGTGGGACAAAGTCATTGTTATGCAAGTCCAAGTCGAGTCGCAAGTCATCAAATTCATGACTCGAGTCTGACTCGAGTCCAAGTCACATGACTCGAGTCCACACCTCTGGTACATAGCCTACCGTGCTAATCGGAGGTGCTCATTGTTACTGGGGAGATGTGACGCGCTCAGGTCGATTTGAATGTAGCCAATGGAAAAGCCCCACTCGAGACGTGAGTGTTCCCGTGCTGGCTATTATTGTGTTTGTTTTGGAGCCTTCAGGAGATATTGGATGGGGGGCATCGGAGGCTAAGCTTGCTGGTCGTGACTGACACCAGAACTGAGGGGGAATTCTTACATTGAAACGTGCGGTTTCGTTACGTTTCAACTGGGAGATGTGCGTTGCTATACCGGCGGATTATACTTTGTTCTACATTATATTGAAACCTTGGATGAATACGAGGTTTGATTTCATCTGACACATTCACAGGTAAATTACTTTGATTTGGTGTCCCTAGTAGGCACTGTATGTTAATTGCATTAACAAAAAAACTAATAATTTAAAGACTAAAGTTTGTGAGAACGGCGAGCTGGCAAAAATGTTGAGCATTTTTCCCCCATCTCAGCAAGAACAAAAATAATTACTCTATGCAATGTTTAAATCAAATTAACTTGTGGCATCACCACTGCTGACTCAGAACTACGGTAATGATATATCCACGTGTGATTGTGGGTTGGGGACCGGTGGTGTGGCGGTTAGCGCACTGCGCTACGAACCCGGCCCACCCAAGTTCGATTCAAGCACACAGTCAACGTCAGTGACGATTATGTTAACTGGTCCTAGGCCTCCCCTGGGAAGACAAAGGCGGTCAGGCGTGGTGCTGGCCACCCAACCCCTTCGTGTGTTGTGCCCGCCTTCATAGATGCTCGCTAACAGCACTTGCGCCAGACGTATGTAAAGGCTATATAGGGAATCTTTGTGCTTGTGATATGCATACTGGCCACAATGGTCGATGAGAGACTACACTGGGAGCCTTTGTTGTGGATCTTGGTATCCATATATCTTTGTGCATGTGTATATATTTAAGTGTATTTTTGAACCTGGGTGTTTGAGTCGGTATTGTACACACCTACCCTGATGACTACCGTATTCAGATCTTCGAAGCTACGCAGGTTTGAGCCTGGACATAAATTGGATGTGCGACCAGCATGCACGCCAGGTTGTCATGGGAGGCTGTGGGTCTGTGCTACCTTGAGCGCAGCAGACGGCAGTGTATCAACCAACATTGGTTGTTGTACTGTGCTTCTATGCTCCCACGTCTATGCCTTCACCAACCCGCGCTGACAAGCGAGGTAAGGGTCAAACAACCCCCACGACCTGGATTGTGTGGGGTGGCCGTCATCCAGCAGTGGACTTTAAAAGAGGGCCGGGCATCATTATGACATATCGACACTCGATTAGACGGTGTTATATAAGACCGCTCTTTAGTGGCAGACCTTGGTATTTATCTCCTGAACATATTACCTTACCCAAGAATAGAATATATATATATGCTTTGGTGTATATATATACAGTTCTATTTACAAAGGCAATACAATAAAGACAAAGCTCCCCCATATAGCCTTAACAGACTGCTGGGGCAAGTGCTGTTAGCAAGCATCTATGAAGGTCGGCATGGCACACGAGGGGGTGGGTGGCCAGCACCATGCCCGGTCGCCTTTGTCTCCACAGTGGCGATATTTACAGATCAGGTACTCATTTGAGGCCGAGTTGACCTAGGGGAGGCCCAGGACCGGTTCAGATTATTGTCACCGGTGTTGGCTGTGAGTGGGAATCGAACTCGGGCCGCTGGGTTGAAGTGTAGCGCTAACTGTTGCACTGCCGCTCCACACAAATTCAAAACAGTATACAAATACACACACAAACGAATATATTTTTTCATGCAAAAATTCAAATAGGTTTTACCCTTTCTGGCAATATAACAGAAGGTGTTAAGATGCCCAAACACCAAGCAGAAACCTTTTTCAAGGCATCAGGTCTGCATGAACCACACGTACGTGTGGCAAAACATGAAACAAACACGCTCTGAAAACATTTCTATATTGTCAAGTTCTAATACTTGAATTGTATTTGGACTGTTCGCCTTTTGGTGTTCTCTGGTCGAACACTGGTGATGAGACAAGGCCATAAAGAAGGATGTCTCTGGTGTAGGCCAATCAGTTTCAAAGGCAATGCCTATATATCATGAGAGCATGTGCGTGTGCATGTTTTGCCACAAGTACGTGTGGTTCATGCAGACTTGATGCCTTGAAAAATGTTCCTTTTTGGAGTTTGAACATCTTAACACCCCCTGTTTTATTGCCAAGAAGGGTAAAACCTATTATTTTTGCATCATCTTGGATACTGGCAAGAGAGTGTCCCCATTAATATATTTGTAACATATCTTCGTATAATGGCAATACAGTAATTGCATGGCAAGCTTCACCCTTCTTCCCATGCTGTAATCTTATCGTTAACCGTAATGAGCAGGGCTTCATTATTTTACTGAACGAAGATTAAACGTCTCACCCCCGGCTAAACGAGGGATGTTCTCGCGGCGAATTCCCACTTTCTCTCGGTCGTTTTGGAAAAGATCAAGCGACCCTCCTCTGGGTCTGCCTGCGCCACTCTTTATCTCTGAACAGAACTCTCTACTTTCATTATATAATTATTCTTTTTACTATTTTTTGTTTTATTATCACTGTGTAAATTTTTTTTTTTGATCCTGGGTAGTAAGTGTTATTTCCTAATTGCTTATGCCTCAAAAGTAGAGGAAATGGCTATTATTCCCCACAAACTTTGCTTTTGTAACCAGGACATTGATATTTAGAAATGTATCTTTTTTACAGAAAATCCCAGATAGATTCATTGCTGAGTAAAATTACAGTAACATCTAGAACATTCTAGAACTTTTCAGTAATATAAATAGTAGTATAAATATAGGGGCATTAAGCCCACTAGTTCAGTTTAGTTCCAGCTGCCTAAGTGGATACATATCTGCATTTTTCTGAGATGGCATCAAGAGGCTGCAAGCATCTGGCAGACGCATTTTGCTATGTCTGTGTCTGTGGAAGCATCTGCTAAGATGTGTGAGGCCTACAAGGCATATTTCGGCATGCCTGTCAGGGATCAAGACAAACCCTGGGCACCTCATTTCACCTGCGAGCAGTGCAAAAAAAACTCTGGAAGGTAAAATGGACAATTCTTTGCTCGGAATGTTACGTCATAAAATTTGTTTGAAAAAAATTCAATTGTAAAAGTTTTATATTTCTAAATGTTTTTCCATTTTCAATATTATTGAAAAAATATATAATATATGAAAAATGTTGCTAGAATCTCTTACACATTAGTCATGGGTGAAATAAATGTATATTTGGAGGATGTTACAGAGGGGAAAAGAGAGCCATGAAGTTCACTATCCCAAGAATTTGGCAGGAACCGACTGACCACTTAAGCAACTGCTACTTCTGCATGGTGGACCCTTCCAAACGTCGGACTGGCAAGAATGCACCTGCTATCACATATCCGGACGTTCCTTCATCCATCACCCCGGTGCCACACTGACATGAGTTCTCCGTACCCACTCCTCCGGAGAGAGAGCAGCCATCTTTAGAAGAGAGCAGCAAGTCAGAGAGCGAGGAAGACGTTGTAGATCCAGGTGACAATTTCATCGGTGGAGCTGAGAAAAGAAACCCATATTATCCCAACCAAAAAGACTTCAAAGACTTGATCAAAGATCTTAGTCTCACCAAGTCCAATGCCAAGCTTTTGACGTCTAGACTCAAGCAGTGGAACTTGTTGGATAAAAGTGTGCAAGTCGCAGATCAGAGGAAGCGTCACCAACCTTTTGGCAGCTTCTTCACCCATCAAGATGAGCTCTGCTTCTGCCACAATGTGATCAGTCTGTTCGAAGCAATCGGAATCGCCTGTAACCAGAATGAGTAGTGCCTCTTCATTGACAGCTCATCGAGGAGCCTTAAAGCAGTGCTGCTCCATAATGGTAAGAAGTAGCCGTCTCTTCCCGTGGCTCACTCGGTGCACCTCAAAGAGGATTACAACAGAATCAAGACCTTGCTGGACGCCTTGAAGTATGATGAGTACGGCTGGGAGGTCGTCAGATACTTCAAAATGGTGGCATTCCTGATGGGTCTCCAAGGCGGTTTCACCAAGTTTCCCTGCTATCTTTGCCTTTGGGACAGCAGGGACACCAAGGCGCACTACCACAGGTGGGACTGGCCACAGCGGACCGAGTTCTCTGTGAGGATGGAACAACGTCAAGTGGGAGCCACTGGTCGACCCCTGGAAGGTGCTGATGCCACCACTGCACATCAAATTGGACCTTATTAAACAATTTGTCAGAGCTGCAGATAAGGAGTCGGCAGCCTTCAAGTTCCTTCAAGACTTATTCTCGAAGCTGTCTAAGGCAAAGCTCAAAGCCGGTGTCTTCGTCGGACCACAGATAAAGAAGATCCTGGAGTTGAATGAATTCCCCAAGAAGCTCACTAGTAAGGAGAAAGCAGCTTGGAACAGCTTTGTCGCAGTGGTTCGTGGCTTCCTGGGCAATCACAAGGTCGAAAACTATGTGGAGCTGGTTGAGACTGATGAAGAACTACGGCACAATGGGCTGTAGGATTTCCCTCAAAGTCCATATCCCTGATGCTCATCTTGATAAATTCAAGAAGAACATGGGAGCAAAGTCAAAGGAGCAAGGCGAGTGCTTCCACCAATATATACTGGACTTTGAACGCCACTACCAAGGACAGTATAACTAGAACATGGGAGAATACATTTGGGGGCTGATTTACAGTATAATCGTAAATCTCGAAAAACTACTCACTTCTAAATATTTTGTAGTCATTTTTGTATTAATTTAGTATAAATACATGTGAATTTTGATTCATGTTTTTTTTCTTTCTAACTTTATGAAAACAAAAAGACACAAATTTGCCTGTTGTCTCATTGAAAATAGGTAAATTTCAAAATATCACTGTCCTGGTCACAAAAGCAAAGTTTGTGGGGAATAATAGCCATTTTTAAAATACTTTTTAGTCATAAGCAATTACGAAATAACACTTACTACCCTGGAACAAAATTGTGTTACATAGTCGTTGTAGGATGGATTATGATAAGTGTTTGTAGGAGGGCAATACAGTCATTGCATGGCAAGCTTCACCCTTCCTCCCATATTGTAATCTTGTCGTTAACCGTAATGAGCAGGGCTTCATTATTTTACTGAACGAAGATTAAACGCCCTACCCCCGGCTAAACGAGGGATGTTCTCTCGGCGAATTCCCACTTTCTCTCGGTCGTTTTGGAAAAGATCAAGCGACCCTCCTCTGGGTCTTCCTGCGCTGCTCTTTATCTCTGAGCAGAACTCTCTACTTTCGCTATGGAACATTTTTTTGGGTTTTATTATTTTTATTTTACCTGGTAAGGTCCACTGAGGTCTATTTTTTTTCAGAACTGACCTGGCCACAAATTATTGCTCAATGAAGTGGCTAATCACGTGGACATTTATAGCAGCCAAATGTTCTAAGCACATGTTTCTAAATGTGGAGGGGAAAACCAGAGGGCCCGGAGAAAAATGCACGCGACCACGGTGGGGACATACAAACTCCAAATATACAGCAGGCATCAGGGGTCGGGATCAAACTCACGACCTCCTGTATATTAGGCGAGGTAGTTAACATCTTCCCACCATGAGATATTAGATAATTTCTAGCAGTGGTTAATCTCTAACCATGTTAATGGCACAAATCTACTATTGTATTTGGCCCTGTCTTTTATGCATATGTAGTGTCAACGATTCAGAGACAGAGTTTCTAGGAGGCACTTTCTTTATTAACAACTTCACGGTCTCATCCGCATACTCTCCACAGTAGCTTAGCATAGCCTGTACACAACACCAGCCGTCTAACACTGACAGCGCTGACCGAGATAGCCAACTACTATCCTGCAGCACAATATCTAGCAGAGACGTTTAGCGACGAAGGCGACGAGACGAGTCCACTCCCAAGACCGGCAGCCTCGAGCGCCCGCTCTCAGCTCCTTTTATGCTCCCAGCGCGGCCTGGCTCCGCCCTGACCGCGCCTCCCTTCTTGAACCCGCTATCAGGCTCCAGGGGCCTCCAGATGGGGTCCTCCGTGACCCTTACCGTAGTTCCTCTTCCCTGCCAACACACAGCCATGCACACGCTCACCGGCGTGTGTACTATCTGTCCACCACAGTTGCCGCCGTTGTCCACCAGCCGGCGCTATTACCCTACACATATAAGAAACAGCACACATATATACGCACACACGAGTCCATTCCCATGGGCACAGTTAGATGATCGGCAAGTCCCACATGGCGGGGTAGAGTGTGGTTACTCGCGCCTCTACGGGATTGTCTGGCCAGAGTGGATGCCAAACCACCCTCTGGAGGGGCTCTCTCGAGTTCGCTCGACTGGTGGAGACCCCTTCTGTCAGCAGTGGCATGAGCAAGCACTTGCAGGGCTGCACCTTTATCTTCACCACGTTAGTGTGGCTTGTTTGAAATTCGTCTGAGAAACGGCACGAGGCATTTATGGGTCCAAATCCTACAGGCACAGTGTACACAATGTGTATGGCACGGCGGTTAGAATATTGGCAGTGGAACATGTGTCGGCTGTTATTCCTCTGAAGTCGATAGACTAAGTACCACTTTTGAGAGAAGCCACAGCAGATGTGGCACCCTGCGCCAAGCTAGGTAGATTGCAAAAGGTTCGTCGGCAGCTCACGGGAGACTCTAGGTCAGGGGTGGGAAGCCTGCAACTTCGGAGCCGCATGCGGCTCTTTCAGGACTGGCTTAGTGACGTTATTTATGAAGGATCTCTGTCGTATTGTATTCACATTGCATGGCTGCTCTTGAAATATAGAGTTTTTGTTGATCGATTTGGAAAAGAATGGCTCTGCTTGTGATTTTGGTTTGCCGACCACCTGCTTTAGGTCGATACGGGTTTCAGACCAAGATGACTGGCAGATGCATCACCTGTGCTTCCCTATTGTGCCATCGGCGTGCATGAATTACACTCATAATACAAAGGGTGCGTGGAGTAGAACTGGTCCAGGAAGGACTTTGTGCAATTCGTCTGCAATAATTCAGATGATGAGAGACAGGGATTGACCTCCCCAAGTAAAGTCAGAGTTGTGGCAACATCACGGTAAATAGTAAGGAGCATAATTGGTTTATTTTAGGGTTAAAACTTGTAGGTTCAATGCCAATTACTTAACTACAGTTATCCTTCACCACCCAAAATGTGTCTTGCTCATCAACAGTCCGGTTCTCTGAAAAAGCAAAATCAATTGGCACATTTGCCAACGACGTGACAATATGAATTGATTGGCTATGTCGGTGTGGTAGAAGGTTCTAGTTAAGTAAAATGACGATATTACCCAAAATAAATTGTATTATTAATCGTGATGAAGCTCCTGGGAGCCTACGTATAAAATTAAACAGTTTGGAATTTCAGAATTGAATGTGGCAACAAAGTGCAACAATAAGTAGTCAGGAACAGGAGGTTGCGATGTATGTAGAACTTCTTTCGCACCGTATGTAGCCAACCATGGAAATTGGAGGTATGGGGGAAGGGCAGCAAACTAAACACAAAAAGCAGTTATAAAGAAATTATTTTCAATCTAGATGATTTAAAAGTGCATAGCTCCAGTGGCTTCCTAACATCGGAAGGAAGAGCGTTCCAGACGTCCGCAGAAGCGCATCTGAACGCGCGCGATGCGGTGACCATCTTTGTTCGATGGCTAGCCAAAAGCCGCTGCTGTGAGAATGAACGGAGGTCGCTTGGTGATTTATGCTCCTTGACGAGAGTAGGAAGGTGTTGGTGGGACTTGTGCACAGAATGAAACCGGGCAGGTGACTGATATCCCTTTTCCACCGGCACATCCGAGCCAAGCCGGCCCAGTTCCCTCACGGTACAGGTGATTTTCCACTGGCTAATTGCCAAGCTGAGCAGGCAACAAACCGTGAAGCGATGGCCTCAACATACATCTGAATCTGTCTGCAATGGTGAGGTGTGGTTTAATTACAGTTTTAGTGGAATGTATTTTGAATAGATACCTGTCAACCCATACGGTTTACCCATATTCTTATACAGGGAAATTGAGTTTTCAGGTCCATACGGTGTACAGCGTTTTCAATATGGTCAAAACAAATTCTGTCTGTTTGTGTTTCTCCCTTGTGATGGTACTTTGTAGGATAGGCGTTGAGATTTATAAGGGAATGAGGTGACCAATAAGGTCTCAATTGGTCTGTATTAAGGTAGGTACTGATAAGAGGTTGATAGGTATGTGAATATGTTTATTTATTTGATTTGCTCTGGATGGAAACTGTTGTTTTAGTTGGACAATATTATGGAAACCACACTTTGTCAAACTGCACTCCAAGGCTCACATCGATAATCATTTTTTGTAGCCCTGAGAGCTCGGCTTGGCCATGTCATGTGAAATAAACGACATTTAGTTTTTTTCTGAATTGGTTGATTTTGCTGAGTTGCCAAATGGATCACAAGGCACAAATAACTAAACAAACTAAACTCAACACATCCGTCAATAATGCTGTGCTATGTCGATTAAGGCCAGAGTGTCATTAATGGACGGGTTCATTTTTGTTGTTGTGTGCAATTGAGTTTTGCGGCAGCCATCGATGATGCAAGCTCACGCCATCCAACTTTCTGCACATGAGCACCTCGATTTGTCTCGTTGTTTGACCAGGGGGTGAACCCAACGCTCTCAGCGTCACCAGCTACAGCACTCTGCCATGACCGCCCAGAAGCACCCAGCCTCCTCATTCTAGATGCACATTGCACCGTCATATCTAAGTAACAATCGTACATTAAAATAAGTGCTTTGATGTTAGGGGTTACAATGATGAAAAATAAATTACGTAATAGCGTCCGCCTCCGCATTCCTTTGATAGATGCTACTCTTAAAAGCTCTTTTGACTGCTCCGTCGTATTAAACCACGTATAAATACGCCGCACACAGAATAATGTGCGAATGATAAAGGCACCGCTCTGCCGTAACGTAGCACTTTACCTTTCTTTTTTTTCACGTCATGCCAAACGGGACGTCTGCTTTCAACGCCAAAAAAAATAAATCCCTCGCAGCACAAAAAATGTAAATGAAGACAACGAATCAGAAGGAGGAGAGAGGGGGGGAAATATAAAAAAAATAAGCGGGAATCAAAGGCGCTGAGCTCTGTTGCGCAGCCATGAAAAGCCTCCCAATATATCACAGGCGGCTTCTCACTTTGTTAAGTGTCCCTCGTTTAATGGATCCAGTCGCTAATAAATAATGACAGCGATTAACAGGGACGGACCGCTTTGTGCAGTTCACGTCGGTAAATGAAAAGCCGTCTTTAATGAATAATTGATGAAGTCACTTGGCCAACTGCGGTAATAGAAAGTCAGTCTTGCTTAGTCTTATCAGCACTGGGAAATTGCCTGCGACCTTTTGTGTGACTGGCTTTCATAATTAGCACATTCTAACAGGAATCCAGGAGAGTAGAATTTTTTTTCGTTGTGCGCTAGCAGGGTGCGAGCTTAGACGCCGGGCATAGCGAGAAACGAGATTCCTCTTTGTTATTATTATTGAGGCTTTTTTTTAAGGCGCAGCACACCCAACAAAGGGATTCAGTGGCGCCGTACCGTAAAATGTATACCAATAAAAACTGCTTCTCCAGTTTGCCTCGCATACCGTAGAACATACGGAGGTATTAGTTTATTTCTAAATTGTGAGAATCGCAGCGGTCATGTGTAGTTCTTCAGGCAGAGCGTTCCGAATCTGAGGGCCAAAGAACCGAAAAAGGCCGAGTTCCTAAACGTTTTTTTTTACGACAGAGTGGTTGATGGAGGAACGTGGCTGTGTTCGGACCCTCAGGCTGCTGGAACAAGGACTGTGAGGATTGTGCGTTGTGCGTTCATTTAGGAAAAGTCACAATCAGGCACGCGACAGAATGCCTGCTGAGACGCCCCTTTCGCCCTTGCGTGCATGTGTGTGTGTTAGTGGGTGGTAAATTGAAAACATCCACACATTTACTGCAGTTTGCGAAAAATGACACCGTGAAACATTGATTGAACAATCAGGCCAGAGTCAGTATTGATTAAGAGCAAGTTTTTGAGCATTGCTATATTCATAGATTTAGTTTTCCCGTTCCAAGCATTTGTATTCGTTTTTTTACACTTCACAGCAGTGCGGGCTTTGTGCATTTACAGCCGTCTTCGTGTCTCGGGGGTAGCTGTGTCAGCTGAAGGAATTATTCACAATGCGCCCCGATAAAGCGTTATTGTCGATTTGCGCGACCGAGAGCGCTTTTTTGCGAACGTGGCGGCGATTGTGCGCTCTGTGTGCAGTGTGCCGATGATTCCTTCGCGCTTTAAACGTAATTGCATGTTTATATAAATTGCGGTTTACGTGAGGCGCTCTTAATTGCTGTTGCAGTCCCGCCTATCCCCCCGCCTCCCCCCCATTTTCCAAAGAGATTCCATGCACGCTCACAACTGGGTATCCCGCAGCAATCAACACACCAGGAGTTTCTGCCAAAGTCAATGAACGTTCGCTTTGCCTGCAGACAGCTATTTGAAATGTTGTGAGAGGCATTGAAGTCAAAATATATCTCCGCGCAAATGAGTATTGGCGGCGGATATTGCACATTCTTTTTTTGTGCGGTGGGGTCCAGACTCGCCGCAGGACACATCAGTGGGTACTGGACAAAAGTGTTTGCTTATTTTATTGACCCCGTAAGGATGATGGCCTGAGGCAATGACAAACTCCGTGATCTGAACTTGTAACATCTCAAATGTGAGTCCAGTAATGTTGTCAATAATTTCACATTCCCATGTATTGAAGCGAATCGCTGCATAAGATGACCACTGTAGACGTCCCACAAAGCGATACAAATTTTATCGACCCAAATTACATGTATAACATGAAATAGACGCGTGAGATATATATGTATATGCAATCCAACTGGATGGCGCAGTGGCAAGACTGCCGGGCTAATCGGGCGAGCAAGTTGCGTTTTCAAATCTAAGTCAGGCGTCCAATCCTCCCATCATCCTTCCGGAGAAAACACAATGGAGAACCATATTGCGGGAAAGTCAACCAGTGCTCGTCCTGTGCAAAGGCCGATGCTTACCAGGATAATGTGGCATTTCCACTTCTTCTGCCTCAAGACCACCAAATGGAGACGAATATTGTTCAGCACTAAATTGTAGGACAATTTAAATTCACTTCACACGTAGAATGGTAATGTAGTGAGTCCAACTGAGTCGCAGACGTTGTTCCTTTTAGAGGCAACACATTTTTTGTAACGGGTAACACAAAGGAGTAACTGCCCCTTCACCAGATACAGCCTAGGGTGGTGACCACCCAGATAACTACGCTATACAGAGGAGCTACGAAGGGTCGGTCCCTCAATCGGGTCCGCGACCACGTGTTTGCCTCCTCGGACATAGAGCTTCTAGTTTGAGATGTAGAGCTTCAGCTGGTGGAAGTGGAGCTTCAGCTTGTGGAATGCAGCGACCTCGGTTCCTCTCAGGGACCCGCCTTATATGCCCCCACGGGTCGGGGCCGCTCCGCCCCTAGCCCTGCCCGCCTTCTGGAGCCTTCTAGCTCCCCCTCGATCCCTCTCGAGAGCTCTCCTTGGACACGTGATCACCCCTAGTCCCTCCACTTGGGGGCCTCTCTGTGGACACTCTAGACCACGTGTCTGCAGAGTCAACCAGAGTGCCATGGCCCGGGGCAATCCTGTCCTTGGGCTGACACTCTTCCACTCCCCCTCGTGGGAGACCGCACTGCACGCTATGCGTGGTGCCCACGCTATCCCAGCGGTCACCAAGCCCCGCTGTTGGTACTACACCCTCCACGGGGTGTACTCGATGACAATGCATCGCACGCCACGGCCCTTCTGGGCCGGCACCATACAGTGACATCCCTGATGTCACTACATCACCCCCCCCTTCGTAACATCCAGCTGTCCCAGCTGTCAACTCCCCCTGCAACGAACAATTTAAGTGAAATGCAAGGAAAAAAACAGTGTGCCTCAACAATTAACAGGAACAACAATAAATACCCCAACCCACCTGTACAAAAATTATACTATCCACAAATGTAAAAAACCCGCAGGGAGAAGGGTGAGAACCAACAAACCCATAACAACAACAACCAACAACAATAAATAACGCGTAACACCTCGGGATCCCCTCCACCACCACACCTCCCACCTTCACCGTGTAACAACGCACGTGAGCTCAATAATCAGCCAATGACTGCCACGACACAACGGGTGCGACAAGCAACTGACGGCATGGGAGCGTGTGTGCAAGGGAATCACGAAAAACGAGTCTTTGAGCGAGTGCGTGATGCTGGGCCCCCAGGGGAGGTGGGCTCGCTCACCCTGGAGGACCCGGTGGGAATGCGTAATTGTTCCGCTGAACCCGGCTCATCATGAACAGCAGTAGGCCAGGTCGACGGATCCACCGCTCTCGAAGCCCGCGAAGTCGGCATGCGCGGCCGTTCAGGGGATGTTAGGTGTGAATCGCTTCACCCGGGACCAACTGCAGTGGGCACACACCCCGGGTCACCGGATGCACTCGACATTCGGCCCCAGCGATATGGAGATGAGATGAATTTGCGCGGCGCGATAACCGGTTCCAGGCGAGAGGGATGGATAAAACAAGATTCATCCACATCCCGGGATCGTCGTGTGCAAGGTTCAGCACCCGCATCCCTGATAACGCCCCCTTCCGGACGTGCCAGCGACGCATGAGCCAACACCGTACCCTCCCGGATGACCATGGTGTCCAACCCAGAATTAAGAACCTGAATAAAAGGTTCCTGGTCGTCGGACACCAATTTCTGAGCTACAACTCTGTTCCCTGTAGCACCCAATTTGTGCAGCTTTTGCAAGTGGAGGGGAACAAACACCTGCACCGTAGCATTGGCTGCACACAACCGGGTAGGGGAAGGCAAAAATGCCACACGACGTCCGGATGGCAATTCCAAACAGCCGCGGTAAATGCAGATTTCCAATGGCATCCTACCAAGGAAATCAGTTCCAAGTAAACACGGAACAGTCAGGGACGTGGAGACAAAAATGTGTCCTGACAAGCTAACGTCAGCAATGCGCACCTCGGCCGTTATCCGACTGACGATACCCAATGAGCCGCCATAGGCTGCGACACACGACGCATCGACAGGGTCTAGGGGGCAAAATGTTGAAAATCAGTTCCGAAATTATAGTTACCCCAGTCGCCACCACCCCGAGTCGACGTGTATGCCACAAGGGGCTCCGCTCCATCCGGTGACCCCGGCTCCGTGCGGGACACTGCACAAGTCACCAGCGCCCTGTCCCGATGTAGAAGTTGCTGGGCTCGGACGCACTTGGCGACTTTGTGGTGGCATGTCCGCCGGAGGCTCGTAAATGGACGCCAACCGGTCGACGGCATGTGTGAGGGTGGATCTCTCCGGTGGCGGGATGGCGAGAAACGCTGCAAGGGCGTCGTCATCAAGGGTGACAGGTAGCGCCCGCAGCGCCTTCATCTCCAACCACCCCACCAAGCCGGCGTTCGTGAGGAACTGCCGCTTGAAGGCCACCCAGTCGCCACTAGTAACCGTGTAGTCTTTTAACAAAGGGAGGCTAACATTGGAGAGCCGGGCTGTCCCTCGGCGCCGACGGTGCGTCTTCAATTTTGGCGGGCTGAGCGCTCCGCGCCGTTGATAAAATAGCGGCCAAATGCGCGAGTTTCCTGCCCATTGTGAAATGGCAGCGGAGTCGCCATCCATGAGCGGCATCGCCGCTCCCTCGTTCGCCGGCGAGACCGTGAGGCTAAACTCCGCGAGGAGCGAAGTCGCCATGTGGAGGAGCTCCGCGAGTCGATTGTGCGCCTCCCGGATGGCGCCCTGCTCCACTGGCAGCGTCTCCCCCATACCCACTAGAGCTGTATGCTGCACGAGGTCCTCGTCCTCGCCGTCCGACGCCCAGGTACGTGGTTTGCGACGCGTAGGGATAGTCTACAGCTAGCTGAATTACTAGCGTGTTGGCCATTTCCGACATCAGTAGTGAGTCCAACTGAGTCGCAGACGTTGTTCCTTTTAGAGGCAACACATTTATTTGGAACACGTAACACAAAGGGGTAACTGCCCCTTCACCAGATACAGCCTAGGGTGGTGACCACCCAGCTAACTACACTATACAGAGGAGTTACTGCTATGAAGGGTCGGGCCCTCACTCGGGTCCACGACCACGTGTTTGCCTCCTCGGATGTAGAGCTTCCAGCTTGAGATATAGAGCTTCAGCTGGTGGACGTGGAGCTTCAGCTTGTAGAATGTAGCAACCCCGGTTCCTCTCAGGGACCCACCTTAGATCCCCCTACGGGTCGGGGCTGCTCCGCCCCTGGCCCCGCCCACCTTCTGGAGCCTTCTAGCTCCCCCTCGATCCCTCTCGAGAGCTCTCCCCGGACACGTGATCACCCCCTAGTCCTCCCACCTAGGGGCCTCTCTGTGGACACTCGAGATCACATATCTGCAGGGTCAACCAGAGTGCCTTGGCCCGGGGCAACCTGGGCTGACACTCTCCCGCTCCCCCTCGTGAGAGACCTTAATGCATGCCACGCATGGTGCCCGCGCTATCCCAGCGCTCACCAAGCCCCGCTAGGGCTGGTACTACTCCCACCACGGGGTGTACGCGATGATGGAACATCGCGTGCCACGGCCCTTCCGGGCCGGCACCATGCAGTGACATCCCCGATGTCACTACAGTAACAATAAATACACAGTGGCAATTATTCACCTCGGCGAGGGTGGCAAGTTTCTTCTCAGGAGGCTCCTGCATGGGCATGTATTGCCAGTCCTGTTATTAGTGAGGGATTGAGAATCAGAATCAAAGTGTATATTTATCCTGAAAAAATCCGATGAGCTTTGAAGCTTTTTTTCACAGAAATCCAGATTGGATCCACGTGGGAAGAAAACTGTATGGCCTGTAGAAAACCTACGCATGAAGGTGGTGTTGCGCTCAAAGCTCCGCACAGATAGAGTCAAGAATAAATCGCTGTACTGCCACCTCCTGAACACTTTGCAGCCCAAGCCTGCAATTCCTTGCATTCCCAATCAGATTTGAAGGTCGGTGGGTGTATTTAGTGATATTTGGCCATAGGCAAATAGAAAATAAGTGGAGCTTCATAAATCATGAACATAGCAGCGAATGAAGATCACGATAATTGCAACAAATGACACTGAACAGCAATGCTTAGTATGCCAGTGGTTGGCTCTTCGCTCTGTGTATTAGCAGGGGCGACGCCTGTTGTTACAACTTAATTTGCAAACAATACCCCACTTAATAAGATTACTATTGCCCTCAGAAATCATAATTAGTTTGATAAAATAAATATACATGGTGGCCCAAAGGTCAGGTTACATTGGGTTATTTCATTTATTTTAACACTGGAATTCACAAATTTGTATTGTTTATTAAGGGAATGTTGCGTCTATATTAATCTCCAGTTTTCTTCTTGTGGAGGTCACCCCAAATCCGTCGTTTACAAAAACTCGACCAAGAATCCCGAGTGAATTTGAACAAAACAGAATTCATAAATGTTCAAATATTGCAGCTGTAAACTTAAAAAAAGTCTTAGTATTTTCAAAAGGAAACTTCATGCATGTGTAATAAACGACTGGACCACGATGTCTGGCTCAGTGTCCTTTATTCGGTTCGTGCTGTACACCCACACGGCTGTCTTTACTCTGTAGCTTCTCCACGGTGCTGACTCCAATGTCGGCCCGATCCACAACAGCAGCTCCGCTGCTGTTTCTCTCACACAGCCCCCCTTGGCTGTACTCGCTGCAACTCCTCTCCCTCCGCAGCTCTGACAGCCTCTTGCTGTCTCTCTCTCTCTCCGCAGCTCCTCCTGGCAGCCACACCGCTGCCTCTAACATGCAGCCCTCTCTCTCTCTCTCTCCGCAGCTCCTCCTGGCAGCCACACCGCTGCCTCTAACACGCAGCCCTTCTGGCTGTCTCCTCTGCAGCTGCACACCACTCCGCAGCTTCCTCTTATCTTCGGGGTTGGCCCCCGATGGCCGTCGGCGCCCCCCCCTCTCCACACTCGCCCGCGTGGCCTCACTCTTTTCCGCTCACACCCCGACTGACTTCCCCTTCCGGTTTACCCGCTTAAGGACCCGAACCTTCCACCCACGTCACATGACTCCACCCCCCGTGACGTCACATCCGGAAGGTCGCTTACGCCCGCATTACACCACCCTCCCCCGTAGAAAAATCCCAGCCGACCTCGGCTGACCACTAGCAAATCGTAATGCGGCGAACCGAGCTTCCCCCCCTAAAGGACACTAAGCATACAATGTAACAGCAAGAACAACAACAACAACGCAATTAACATCAACGAACGTACAAAAGCATGCAATAAATACAACTGTAAGAAAAAAAATAACAAGACAGCAACAATCAACGAAACGTAAGCGATTTGGAACGTGTGCGGGTCGCCGGCCCGTCCCGGACGGTCGGCGGCCCACTCGCAGAACGGGAACGCGATGAAAGTCGAGGAATGACAGGGGGTAATCCCCCTGTCGCAGCTGGAAGTCCACCGACGTCCCGTGTCCCTAAAGAGTTAGTCTTGGGCTTGTCCTGTGACCGTGCCCGCAGCTGGGTCGGAAGGGCTGCAGGGCTCGAAGGTCCCGCAGACCTGGCAGGCGTCCTCCGAGCAGGGCCCCTCGTCCCCCGCAATGTCACGGCCGGCCTGTCTGGAACAGGTACGACAGGCGCTCTAGCAAGATCAATGGACGCAGGCAGGGAAGAGTCAGCAGCAACAGACCCCGGCAAGGCAACATTGGGGGATGACGCATCATGTAAGGGAGCAACATATGGTTTCAAGCGCGACGTATGCACAACCCAGCGACGAGACCCAATCTGGACGCATGCTGACTGTGGGTTGGGAACCGCAATGAGGCGTACGGGACCATGCCAGGGTTTGTGCAATTTCGGCGAGGTCCCCGGACGTACCTGTGGACAATGAAGCCAGGCTAGGTCCCCAACCTTCCAAGGGCACTCCCCCTCAGACCGTCGCGCATATCGCTCGTTCCGGGCCTGGGCTTTGGCCGTAGCCACGCGGGCATTCTCCCGCGCCTCCGTGACTCGGCGAACCGTGTCCTGAATGTATTCAGGAAGTGGTTTACGAGGTCCCTTCACCCCAGTTCCCAATTGCACATCCACCGGCGGCACGTTTTCCCGACCATACATAAGGTAAAACGGCGAATATCCTGTAGCCGCATGAGGCGTCATCCTGTACGCCGAAAGCACCCCGGGGATGTGCAGATCCCAATCTGATTGTTGTTCACTCACGGTATGGCAAAGCATGGCAGACAATGTCCTGTTCAGCCGTTCAACCATACCATCCGTCTGCGGATGGTATGGGGATGTCCGTACTTTCTTAGTCCCAAGGCCCGCGCACACTTCCGCCAATAATTTAGAAGAGAAATTCCTGCCCTGGTCCGTGAGGAGTCTCTCAGGCGCCCCCTTATCCATAATATACCCAAACAAAAAGGCGTCGGTAATGGCCGCGGCCGACTGATCGGGCAACGGCCAGGCCATCGGCCAACGGGAGAGGTACTCAACCCCTACCAGCAAATATTTATTACCCCTCGCCGATGGTGGAAAAGGTCCCAATATGTCCAGTGCCACCAATTCATTGACTCGAGACACCTGAATCGACTGGAGAGGCGGCACGTAAGGATGTTTCGGCGGCTTACGTCGTGCACACGCAGGGCACGCGCGCACGTGCCCTACGATATCTGTCGCCATGCCGTGCCAAAAATAATGACGTTGCAACGTCAACAAGGTCTTCTGCACCCCTAAATGTAAGAGAGTGTCACAATGGAGGGTTCTAATCAACTCGAATCGCAAGGACGTTGGTACCACCAGGCGCCAACGTTCCTGGAACCCCTCCCGCCACATAAGCAGACCATCTCGGAGAGCGGTTTGCGGCCCCATAGCCGTACTCGGACTCCCATTGTCCCTAGCAGACCGCTTCCGCAAGGACACCAATGACTCATCCATCATCTGTTCCCGGATCCAGACAGACCGCGGCAGATTCAAAACCCCGTCAGCCGGTCCCGGTTCCATCGGAGTGTCCGACTTCTCGACGGCCAACGTAAGCGGCTGAGGGGGGTTTGGAATCGGCGAACACCTATGCGTCCCCGACTCACATTTGCAAGGGGCGCGCCGCGGTAATCTGGAAAGTGCGTCAGCGTTCGCATGGCGCACTCCCTTCCGATGTTGAATTTGGAAGGAAAATTCCTGTAGCATGTCCAACCAACGTGCCAACTGTCCGGATGGCTGGTCAATTTTAAGGGCATATTGCAAGGCCGCATGATCCGTATGCACAATAAAAGAACGACCGTAGAGGTATGGTCGAAATTGCCGTAGGAAAAATACAACCGCCAATAGTTCTCTGCGAGTGACACAGTAGCGGGTTTCCGCAGGAGACAAGACTCGGCTACCATACGCCACGACACGCTCTACACCCCCTTTAGACTGTGATAACACCGCCCCAATACCTGTGTCACTCGCGTCCGTATCAAGAATGAATGGGTGATCGAAATCGGGATAATCCAATGTTGGGGCCGTGGCCAATAGATCACGCAGACTCCGAAAGGCCGCCTCCTCCGGCTGTCCCCAAACAAACTTCCGTCCTTTACCCGTAAGGAGATGCAAGGGCCTCGCAATCGTCGCAAAACCCGGCACAAATCTTCGGTAATACGAGGCAAATCCCAAAAACCGCCGAACATCCCCCACGGTGGCCGGAGTCGGCCAATCCCGGACGCACGCCGTCTTTTCCGGATCCGTGGACACTCCCTCGGCACTCACAATGTGCCCCAAATAGCGGACGGACCGTTGCAGTAGGTGACATTTCTTTGGTTTGAATTTCAATTTGGCAGAACGCATCCTCGTGAACACTGTCTCCAGCCGCGTCAAATGTTCATCAAATGTGCGGCTGAAGACAATAATATCGTCCAAATATATAAGACACGTCTCCCACTGCAACCCCGTCAAAACGAGCTCCATCAATCTTTGAAATGTAGCAGGAGCCGCATTCAATCCCATCGGGAGACAGTTGAATTGAAATAACCCCTGCGGCGTACGGAATGGGGTTTTCTCCCGTGAGGACTCGTCAAGGGGAAGCTGCCAAAATCCCGAAGAGAGGTCCAGTGTGGAAAAGAACTTAGCCCCCGACAATGCGTCGAGGGAGTCATCCATACGCGGCAGGGGGTACGCATCTGCCACCGATATCTTATTCAATTTGCGGAAATCAACACAAAATCGCAATTTGCCATCCTTCTTCTTAACCAAGACGACTGGAGCGCCCCATGGGCTGTTAGATGGCGATATAATGTCCGCAGCCAACATGTCTTCCACTGCCCCCCGTACGTGTTCTCGCTCCGCAGGACTCATCCGATGCGAATTTAATCGAATAGGGGCAGCATCGCCCGTCTCAATGTGATGGTAAAGCAACGAAGTGCGGCCCAAATCCAAATCATCGGAGCTGAACACATCGGAATATGTCAACAACAATTTACGCAGCGCACCACGTTGCTCCATGGACAGGGAAGAATTTTCGTCACATAAATGAGCAACCCAACGATCATCCGAACTCCTTGGCTCGGAAACCCCAGCAACAACTCCCCGGCTATGTGGACAATCATGGGTCGCAAACGCCGTAGTGGCATGTGCCACAACCGTACCGGCCGGGACACGGACGTTTTCTCCCCCCGCATTAAGCACCTGTAAAAACGGTAATTGATCCGGCCGGACGATGGTCTGTGCCCCCACTAACGCCAACCCGGTTGTTATCGCGGCGGACGGTGACAACAAGACCCCTACTGCTCCTAGCCGATCAGGCAGGGGCTTCCGATACCGCAAGGGTATAAGCATCTGTGTACCAGGTGGGATGTCCACAGATGCGACGGACAGCGCCTGCACTTGTACGGCCGAAGCAGGTCGCCCCCAGGGCGACGGCAGAAACGAGATTTGACGGCCCCCCGGCAGTTCAATACAATTCTCATTGATTTTGATCAAAATGGGCATCTTAGCCAAAAAATCGGTGCCTAACAAACAAGGAACCGCCAAAGATCTCGATATCAACACAACACCCGAGGCCGACACATCCCCAATAGATATCTTAGCATCCACCTGACCCACGATACCCATGCTACCCCCGTTGGCAGCGACGCACGACCCATAAACCGGACGCACAGCCCCCGGCGGGATGCCCAACAGATGAAAAATGACATCCGAAATAATAGTCGCAGACGCGCCGGAGTCGACCAAAATGCGTACGTCTACCCCTTGTATAGACCCCGGTACAGTGGACGAGCCCGTAGCGGCCGCGACGACTCTCCGTGCCAACTTGCGCCATTGCGTGACCGAGCGACAAGGCCCCGTCGAAGGGCATGCTTTAACCACAACGTTAGGATGGCGCAACGACGGTGATGGGTGAGGTGTAAAGCCTTGCCGAGTGTCTGGTGCGTGCCGACATGCCTGTTTCGGAGGATCTTTAGCCGACTTGACCGGTGCCGAGGCCTCCTGCTGCGGCGGAGCCGGGAAGCGGGCCCAGCAGTCTCTGGCGTAGTGGCCCCTACGCCCGCAGCGGAAACATTCGGCCTCGTTGCGCCGAAGCGCAGGCCTCGCCTCCTGACGGCCCCGTTCTGGTAGCGCCGCGCGCGGTCTCGGCCCGCCGCGTCCCGTCCATGGAGCGGAGGCGGCCGTCAGTTGTTGAGGGCCCCGGTCATCCGGAACATAGACAGCCTGCGCAGGGTTCCACCCCAGCGCATCCCCTTCTTTGACGGGCCCCCCCGTCCACGCCGTCACTTGTTTCCAGCGACGGAGGTTGAATTGCGCATCGAGACACTTAGCAGCCGTCCGGGAAGTTAGCTTCTCATGCCCACACACAGGCATGGGGATCCCTAGATCCCGAGACAGCTCCAACATTTTCCCTAATATGAGAGGCTCGAGCAGGTCCTGTGGCGTCTCAGGATAAGCTGCCATGGCCAGCTCCAGCACCGCACCCCTGAACGCCACGGGCGACTCCTCTGGTGCTCGTTGTCGTTGAGCGAATCGCCGATGCGCATCATCTGGTGGCTCATAAGCATCGGCCATTTCTTGAAAAACACCACATAAAGTTGCCTTCTTATCGGTCGTTATGGAACGGAAGAATCGGACAGATTCGTCGTCCAGGAGAGTCGGCAACACCTCCAAAGCCTCCGCATCGGTCCATCTTGCTGTGCGTACCGCCGCCAAGAAGCGGCAGGCGAACGCGCTCCAGTCCCCACCGACGGAAAATTCTTTAACCGTTGTAAGGTGGCGACTCCGACTCCTCTTCCCGCCGTCTTCCAATGGTGGTGGTTGTGATGGCAAATTCAAAATGGCGTCGGCCCGCGGCGTGGCCAAGATGGCGGTTTGGCGCCACGGAGCGCGCAAAATGGCGGCCTCTTGCCGCGTGGGCAATGGCGGCGGCAGGACAGGCAACGTGGCGGCCCGCGGAGCACCACTTGCATCATCCATCGTCCCTGGCGCGACGAGATGGCATAGATGCGCCAGGACGTCCTTAAGTGCCTCCAGTTGTACCGCCATCGCTTGCCATCGTTGATCCGCGTCTGATGATGTCGACGGACCCGCCACCGCGCCAACATCCTCCACTCCCGTTCCCGTGGTCGCCTCAGCCGGGCTCTCCTCCACCACCCCAACAGGATCCGTGGTTGGAGGGAGTTCGTCGTCGTCGGACGAAGAAGCCGATGCAGGCGCCGGATTAACTTTCTTCCTCACTTGTTTCGACATGCCGTTGCACTTCCGACACCAGTGTAATAAACGACTGGACCACGATGTCTGGCTCAGTGTCCTTTATTCGGGTCTTGCTGTACACCCACACGGCTGTCTTTACTCTGTAGCTTCTCCACGGTGCTGACTCCAATGTCGGCCCGATCCACAACAGCAGCTCCGCTGCTGTTTCTCTCACACAGCCCCCCTTGGCTGTACTCGCTGCAACTCCTCTCCCTCCGCAGCTCTGACAGCCTCTTGCTGTCTCTCTCTCTCTCCGCAGCTCCTCCTGGCAGCCACACCGCTGCCTCTAACATGCAGCCCTCTCTCTCTCTCTCTCCGCAGCTCCTCCTGGCAGCCACACCGCTGCCTCTAACACGCAGCCCTTCTGGCTGTCTCCTCTGCAGCTGCACACCACTCCGCAGCTTCCTCTTATCTTCGGGGTTGGCCCCCGATGGCCGTCGGCGCCCCCCCCTCTCCACACTCGCCCGCGTGGCCTCACTCTTTTCCGCTCACACCCCGACTGACTTCCCCTTCCGGTTTACCCGCTTAAGGACCCGAACCTTCCACCCACGTCACATGACTCCACCCCCCGTGACGTCACATCCGGTAGGTCGCTTACGCCCGCATTACACATGCATTAATATTAACGGAAGCCAGTTTTTAACATTTGTTAAAATAAATGAAAGAACCCTATGTGTCCTAACTTTTGGGCCACCCAGTGTGTGTAATGTCTTTTTTTTCTCACAGAAAAGAAAGAGTTGAAATTTAGAGGCAGCTGGTCCTGTGAAGATTGTACTCTTCCTCATTATAGAGACGAGATTATGCTCTTGAAATTTCACGGTCAGTCCAGCCCCACGACCCCGAGGACCTCACTGTGCCACTCAGAGGCCACGTCCACGTTTGCACTTCCTCCTGTGAATGCAAACTCCCCCACACTCAGTTTACCACGTAGCAGGCTTTCGCAGACCAATATCATCCATAATGGAGGTTATTTTGGGTTAGATCGCGTAAATATATAAATGTGTCGTTAAAACCCGCCACCACCCGACACAGCCAACTAGTAAGGGTTGTCACGTAAACAGAACGTGGACAATTCGTCACTAGTACAGCACATCGGTGTGTTGGAGAGCCAAGGCACAACATTTGCAATCTGAGTACGATGTTTCGCCAGGAATTATAACCAGCTTCGTCAGGCGACAGCCAGATTTGTGGAGAAATCTACCTGTTTCGTTCCTTATATAGTTGTAATTACTGGCGAAACATCGTACTCAAATTGTAAATGTTGTTGCTTGGCTCTCTAACACACCGGTGTGCTGTACTAATGACGAATTGGCACGTTCTGTTTACGTGACAACCCTTACTAGTTGGCTGTGTCGAGTGGTGGCGGGTTTTAACGACACATTTTTATATCCCCCATACTCGTCCACACGGTCCGGTGACTGCGTACGACGACATCATATCCCAAGGTGAAATGATCTGGTTTGGAAAAGCGAGTCGCCACAACTCGCGCGCCTCAGTCATAATACCCCGTCGCGTGCGGCTGCGTCGACAGATGGATGGACACGTGGGCAGCCAGATGAGTTCTCGTTGTAGGTACGCACCGTGAGGCTCTGTGCTGTCCTGATGGGTGGCAGAGTGATTAGAGCAACCCGACTCGAGTTCAAATCCCCGCCGGGAGTCGACCAAGCTACACCATCCCTCGTGGTTCACAACACGAGAGGAACACTCTTTCGTAGGCAGCGGTTGTTTTTGCCACGGAAAGGCTGGTCCCAGTCCATAGGAATGTGGATTTCCCCCCCCCCCCCCCCCCCACTGCATCAGGGCCATTTAGAGAGGCGTGCTTTGATGCACACTCATTTGTGCATGACATTTGACTTGCCTTGCCATGATTTTCTTTTTAATTTAGATTTAAATGCTAAAGCGGCTTAGTATGGGAAAACATAAATGAGCAAACAGAGCTCCCCCCCCCCCCCCTGTTGCCTATTAATAAGGAGACTTATTACACCAATGCATTGCTGTACGATGCATGTAATATTCATCTCACTCAATTAATTGAATGCATGGTATGTTTTTTTATGTCCCGTAATAATATGACAAGTCCTTCAAACGCATTGGACATTAAGAAGCAGTTGGTGGCGGTCTTCCTAATTTAACCCCAACACCGATCTCTTTGCCCATGGATTGTTATTTCCCCCTTCAAATTTTTCCTCGGCAGCCTCTCCCTGGGGTCCAGCGACGCGGCCACGCAGGGCTCCTCGGGGGAGCCGGACCTCCGCTCCGACGGAGAGGGTGGGGCCTGGGGTCGCGGGGTCGGGCGACCCCACGCGGACGCGGCACAAGCGGCGAGCGGTCAGCGGCACGGACCGCAGGCAAGTCCCGCTTCACGCTGTCAACAGCATCGGGACATCAGCAGGCCGCTTTGCGCATGTCTTCACGAATGGAAAATAGACGGCACGCCCTAGTGAGACTGTGGCCATGCAACCCAAACCTTAGGCCGTATGGTGGACCCACTGTGGCCTGTGCGCCTTCAACAGAGCAGTAGACAAACTACACATTCTCTCCTGACGCCCTTTCGTCGTGGCTGGCAGACTACAACATTGAAATTTCGTGAATATGTTGCCATCTTGAGTATAAAATAGAATCGCCTTTTTACCACCAGTCCCACCTTTCATCTCTTCTGGCAATGCAACCTCGTGCAACATCGATGCGTGTTTGAACTCTGACTGATGCGTTTCTCATTCTGCTTCTCAGTCTCATTCTCAGCATGGATCTCTCTGCGAGTCTTTGCACTTGAGTCTCTGCTCCACTGTTGTTTCCAGTGTCCGTGCTTCCGATCCAGGTGTCATAGCAGGCAGCAATCGTTCATTGGAAATGTTTCTCTGCAACAAGCACATGGGATACAGCAATAATTGATAACTTACAGCCCTATCTTATAACACTGGTCAATAAAAAAAAAACATTTTTTTCTGGCCTGGACTTTTGCAGCTGTTTTAGACTAATTTCAGGGTGCTAATTCCAAATCTGATCTCAGATTTGCTCTATCACATCTCATTTATGCTATCGGCATACCCCATTTTCATTGATTTTACCCGAAATTAACTCTGTCACTTATGATTGCAAGTTGTTGCGAGTCAGTGACTGCTTTAGTGTTAAAATATAGTGCTGTATTTTTTAGGATAGTGTGTTTATAATATCATTTTATGTAGATATCCACATTTATTTAATATTTTTCTTCCGCAGTTTTTATTGAAAATGCAATATTTGATATCTCAAAAACCTGATGTGATAGACAAAAATTTGCACCCCAAAATTACTATAAAACCGTTGGAATGCCTTATGCCAGAAAAAGTGTGTTGATCAGTGTAATCCACTACCTCCTTTCGCCGTGTCATTCATAGGCGTCGTTTGACCATACTTCACCAGTCTGGTCAGTGTGGTTGTGGCAGAAGCAAAGCTCATGACCAATTCAAGATATTGATAGCCACCGATGATAGCCATTGTCAGGAACTGAACTCAGGTGGCCAGGTTTATTGCACGGGTGTGCTAATTGCTGTGTCATTACTCCCCAGTAAAAACACGTGATTACAGATGACGTGCACATGGCACACGGTATTAAAATGACCACTTTAAGGCGGTTTACAATACACTATGTACAATCTTTAACCCTTCACCCATTTGATAAACTGCTGATCATTCAAACCAGCTAATCATATTCAGATCTCAGTCATAAATAAACTCAGTCTATCATCCATTTGAGGCTTTCAATTCAAGTGCCACTTTGTGTTAATTAACACAGGGATTGTCCTATGGATCGACGGTGCTTTGCCATATGAATGTGGAATTCGACCCTACCAGCTTCGGAGATGATTACTTGCACCCATGGCTGTATGAGCATTGTAACACACTTGGACACTGTTGTGTGCGTGGCGCTTTGGGTTGACCGGTCTGAAACCCCCAGCTCACGCACCCGAGAACCCGTTTCAATGAACAGATCGCCGCTGCCCACATTCAAACCCGGCATCTCAGTGACGCTGGCTCAGTGCTGTGGCACAGACAGCCCCCTGGGTTTTCCCAGCCTCTTTCTATCATCTGCTTTCTTTGCGAAGCCTCATATTTTTTTTGTGTTCATGCGGCCCATTCCTGTGGGACTCCTCCTCGAAATGCCAGTGTGCCGCTTGTAAAAAGGCTGCAAAATCATGCGAAGAATAACGTTAGGGATAGCCGCACAGCACGGGTTGAGGCAGCTAAAAGCGCCTTTCCATCTGTATGGTCCACGCCTCTAAACCCACTGAGGTTTAATGAAGCTTTATATCAGCCAGCCGCACCATCAAGCAGAGATTTTTTGTCTTAAATGGGTTCTGCGCTGACCCGTTTCACAAAGTATAATTTGATCCCTTTTAAAATGTTATATTGATTTTTTTTTCTTGGGCAAGCGGGAAAAAAAATAGAAAAAAAAGTGAATTCAGAAATTTTTCTCTCTAAAATATGTGGCATTTGCAGGGTTATGATATCCATCCAATTCCTCTTCTTTCATTTGTGATGGTTGCCTGGAGTGGATAATGAGTAAGAAATATGCATGTAGATTACACTCCCGCGAAGAACACTTACGGCCCATTCCATATTCTGCGCACTAGAAAAATAAAATTAAATGGGAGCAACCATGAGGTATAATTCTACCCAAATTGTACATAGCCTCTATAACACGACAACTTCAATTTATTTTCATCGTATCAAATGGGCTTCGCTGGACCAACTTCCTCTCGCTGAACATTATGACCTCATTCGCGAGCGAAAACCATACCGTTGAGGTGCGACCACGTTTAGGAACTTTGGTTGAATCCACAATTGGGTTGTAGCACGAGCTCCGCAAGCCCACGAACAAGGGCGCCGCTCACTTTGAAACGCCACCGCCTTCTTTCCCAGCAGCTTGACGGAGGCACGTGGCAGATGCAGGCTCACCATCCTGGCCTGCCGGCGCTGGATAAGCGCTCTCTCTTGGGAGCTTGGGGCAGCGACGGCGGCGGCGACGGCGGCGTGGTTATCGCTCGCGGACACTCGCTCTCGTCCCCGGAGAGCCCGCGTCTCGACAGCGTCGGCCGCTCCCAGGGACGCGCGGGACTCCCGCTGGCTGCGTCGAGCGATGGTGCTCGCCCCCGGCAAGGTGATGAGCGAGCGACTGCAGAGCCGCGACTCGGCACTCCCCCGATGCTTTCCGCGGCGTGTAGCGAGATTCCTTCGTTGGAGGATTGGTGCCGTGGTGGAATTGGTTAGCGGGGTGGACATGCCGATTCGATCTCGTGGCGCGGCAGTTGAAACAACGGGGGTGTGTTTCTGAAATCCCTCTGTGCACGCTGCAGTGGACATGCACGACAGTTCGTTGATTGTGCTGGGGTAATATGAGCGTGAAAGAGTAGACCAAAATATCCCCGAACTGGGGTTCTCTAGAGGCTCCTCCAGTGGAGGACCTTCCATCATCAGCAGCAAGGAAGTGCAGACCTCCTGTTTTTAATTATTATTTTTACTCTTAATTGTTTGACTGCATGCTAATTAATAGCCTGTCATTATAATATCATTATGATGAGGCAGGTGGTACTGTTGTTAAAGATGCTGAACTTCCACACGGAAGTTCGCAGGTTTAAATCCCAGTCAACGGTTCTTTCTGCTAAATATCACTTTGAGATTAGCACATCGAGTATCACTTTACAGGAAATCTGAAGTTTTCCAGAGTAAAGCCAATTGAAATTTGCAGCTCTTTTTCAAGGGCGACTTGGCCAGCAGTCAACAAACTAAATTAAAACTAAGGTATTTTTAATTTTACCAGGTATGACCCACTGAGCTATGTAGCTCTTTTTCAGAAGCAACCTGGCCACAAATGACAGCTCAACAAAGTGGCTTATCACGTGGAAATTTCTAGCAGCTAAATACTAATGTTTCAAAATTTGAAGAGAGAAAACAAGAGGGACCGGAGAAAAATCTACACGACCACGGGGAGTGAGACATGCAAACTCCAAATATACAGCAGGCATCAGGGTCGGGATGCAACCCACGACCTCCTGGATATCAGGCGAGGTAGTTAACATCTCACCACTACGGCGCCCAACAGCGGGCACAAACGAGCGTGGTGTCATGTTGTGGGCAGCCCATATCCATTCATTAATCCCCCCCCCCACTTCGTCCAAGAGAGGTGCACAAGTGACGTCATCACATCTATCCCTCTCAGGAACGAAACAGGAGGATGTCTCGACAAATCTGGCTGCCGCCTGATGCTGCTAGTTGTAATTACTGGGGAAACGTCGTACTGAAGATTGTAAATGTTGTGGATTTGCTCTCCAACGCACGGGTGTGCTGCACTGGTAACCAATTGGCACGTTCTGTTTACGTGACAAACCTTACTAATTGGCTGTGTCGGGTGGTGGCGGGTTTAACGACGCATTTATATTTACGCGATTTGACCAAAAAAATACCTGTATTATGGGCAATAAAAGGAAATTCCACATTGCTATGACAGGATCGATTCCTGCTATGGACAGCCACTGTTGGACACCACGGTGGATGTCCAAGGCAAGAATCGATCCCACCATAGGAATGTGGAATATATTTTCCTGTTTCTGGGTTCCCAACGGGGGACACCACGACACTATGCCCATTTGGGCCCTGGGAGGATCGTATATATATAAAATATATGCTCACATTAATTACTTTCACCTTCAGAATAGTGACCTATAGCATTAATAGTAATGTACTTTTTGTCGTGAAAAATGAGCCAACTGTTAGGTGGTTGAGAATGAAAAATGTCTCATTCTAAAAAAGATTGCTAAAACATTATGACCTGTCCTACACAATGCATGTGTGATTGTGTGTGTGCATTGTATATGTGGGGAGTGGTAGTGTCGTGGTTAGTGGACTCCGCTATGAACCCGGCGATCCGAGTTCGATTGGCGATCACTGCCAAAACCAGTGAAGAATATCGGAACCGGTCCTGGGCATCCCTGAGGTCAACTCACCCTCAATGAGTACCTGGTGTGGTGTGTAATCATTAGCACTGGGATGAGAAAGGTGGTCGGGCATGATGCTGGCCACCCACCCCCTTGTGTGCTGTGTTGGCTTTCATAGGTGTTCGTTGATAATATTTTACTTCAAGAGTCTGTTAAGGCTACAGCAGGAATATTTGGTAGTGTAGCAGTTAGGCACTGTGCGACGAACCCAAGTTGAATTCCCACTCGCGGCCGTCATCGGTGACGAATATCTGAATTGGTAGCTTATGTCGACTCAGCCTTAAATAAGTCCCTAGTACAGTGTGTAAACATCAGCAGTGGAAACACAAAGGTGGATATACATGTGTAGTGGGGGTCTTAATAGGTGCTCACGAACAGCACTTACCCCGACAGCCTGTTAAAGGCTACTGTGGGGGATCTTTGTCTTTAACTTTGTGTTGTATTTTTTTAGATTTGAAGCTTTCGTGACTGCAAGGATTCATATTCTTAGGTTTTTTCGGTAAAGTCACGTAGGTAAAAAACTAAAATTAATAAAAGTAAAAAATAAAAAATAAAATAAAAATCACGACGTTTCAGAGGCAACACAAGCCTCCGTCTTCAGGTGGAACCGTCACAGCACGATAGCTGTATCAAGTGATATCAAGTGATACAGCTATCGTTCTGTGACGGTTCCACCTGAAGACGGAGGCTTGTGTTGCCTCCGAAACGTCGTGATTTTTTATTTTATTTTTATTTGACTTTTATTAATTTTTATTTTTTACCTACGTGACTTTACCGAAAAACCTAAGGATATTCGTGTTGTATGTGCGGAGATTGGTGGCACAGTGGTTCACAACTTTGGTCCTGACAACTTGGGATTGATTCCCAGTCGTGAATTGGCACATTGTATCTGAACACATTTTGAGTGTTTCCTAGGCTGACTCGGCCTTAAATTGACCAATTGAAGAGAGTATTTTGGAAGGCCGAGATCATTCATAGCAGTAGGCACAGTGGCACTCTGGTCCTCAACGAAAGGGTGTAATGTGACCGCGTAACAGGGATCGACAGAGTGCAGTTGCAGAGAAGTGAAGGAGACAGATGTCTGGTGGGACAAGAGGATATTTGGGACCTGGAAGGAGGTGGCCGGGGGAAGGAAATTGTGTGATTGCTAAGTGACTGGTGCAATGGTGGTGAGAGTGATGGACTCGCTGTTGAGATGGTGAGGGGGACCGTGTGGCCATGGGAGCGAGTGTGGGAGACGAGATTATCTGGGAGAGATCCGCGGACACGGATAGTGACCGCGAAAAAAGACTGGTAAGAAATAGGTTTGCGGTTTGATGCACGTGGAGCAATATCTGGGAATAAACATCGAATGTTTACCTCTCTCATTGAGAAATGGAGGAAGCTGCCGCAATGGTGTCGTGGTAGGAAAATTGGAATTGCAATCCAGAGGTCCCTGGCTCAAAACGATCTCCCAGTGCAGCAGTGAAAAATGATGGGGGCAAGTTTCTTAAATTCTGCATGCCTCTGTTCGTCCAGAAGTATAAATGGGTAACACCGTAGTTAGGTTGATCACTCTATGTAACACAATTTTTGTTCCTGGGTAGTAAGTGTTATTTCGTAATTGCTTATGCCTAAAACGTATAGAAAATGGGTATTATTCCCCACACACTTTGATTTTGTACACCAGGACAGTAATATTTTGAAATGGACCTATTCTCAATGAGAAAACGGGCAAATGTGTGTCTTGCTATTCACATAAAGTCAGAAAAAACAACATATGAATCAAAATTAACATGTATGTATACTGAAGTAATACAAAAATAACTACAAAAGATTTAGAAGTGAGTAGTTTTTCCAAATTTACGATTATACTGTAAATAACTTTCACGAATCAACCCCAAATATAGCCTCCCATCATGTTCTCGTTATACTGTCCTTGGTCGCGGAGTTCAAAGTCCAGTATATCCTGGTGGAAGTGCTCACCTTGCTCCTCCGAGTACGCTCTTATGTTCTCCTTGAATATATCAAGATGAGCATCAAGGATATGGACTTTGAGGGACATCCTACAGCCCATTGTGCCGTAGTTCTTCACCAGAGTCTCAACCAGCTCCACATAGTTTTCGACCTTGTGATTGCCCAGGAAGCCACAAACCACTGCGACAAAGCTGTTCCAAGCCGCTTTCTTCTTACTAGTGAGCTTCTTGGGGAATTCATTGCCCTCCAGGATCTTCTTTATTTGTGGCTTTGACCTAGCCTCAGACAGCTTCGGGAAGAAGTCTTGAAGGAACTGTAAGGCTGCCGACTCCTTATCTACAGCTCTAACAAATTGTTTCATAAGGTCCAATTTGATGTGCAATCGTGGCATCAGCACCTTCCGGGGATCCACCAGTGGCTCTCACTTGACGTTGTTCCTCCCCACAGAGAACTCGGTCCGCTGTGGCCAGTCCCACCTGTGGTAGTGCGGATTGGTGTCCCTGCTGTCCCAAAGGCAAAAATAGCAGGGAAACTTGGTAAAACCGCCTTGGAGACCCATCAGGAATGCCACCATTTTGAAGTCTCCGATGACCTCCCAGCCGTACTCATCGTACTTCAAGGTGTCCAGCAAGGTCTTGATGCTGTGGTAATCCTCTTTGAGGTGCACCGAGTGAGCCAGGGAAAGAGACGGGTACTGGTTACCATTATGGAGCAGCACTGCTTTGAGGCTCCTGGATGAGTTGTCAATGAAGAGGCGCCACTCATTCTGGTTACAGGCGATTCTGATTGCCTCGAACAGATTGGTCACATTGTGGCAGAAGCAGAGCCCATCTTGACGGGTGAAGAAGCTGCAAAAAGGTTGGTGACACTTCTTCTGATCTGCGACTTGCACACTTTCATCCAACAAGTTCCACTGCTTGAGCCTAGATGTCAAAAGCTTGGCAATGGACTTGGTGAGACAAAGATCTTTGATCAAGTCGTTGAGGTCTTTATGGTTGGGGTAGTATGGGTTTCTCTCCTCAGCTCCACCTCTGAAATTGTCATCTGGATCTACAACATCTTCTTCGCTCTCTGACTTGCTGCTCACGTCTAAAGATGGCTGCTCTCTCTCCGGAGGAGTGGGTACGGGGAGCTCATGGCAGTGTGGCACCGGGGCGATGGATGAAGGAAGGTCCGGATACGTGATAGCAGGTGCATTCTTGACAGTCTTACGTTTGGAAGGGTCCACCATTCAGAAGTTAGTTGCTTGAGTGGTCAGTGGGTTCCTGCTAAATTCTTGGGATAGTGAACTTCATGGCTCTATTTTCCCCTCTGTACCATCCTACAAAAATACATTTATTTCACCAATGATTAACGTGTAAGAGATTCTCGCAACATTTTTCATATATGATATATTTTTTCAATAATATTGAAAAAGGTAAAACATTTTAAAATAAAAAAACACTTTTACAATTGTTAAAATGTTAACACGTTTCATATCATAAAATTCTGAGCAAACAATTGTCCATCTTATCTTCCAGAGTTTTTTCTGCATTGGTCGCAGGTGAAATGAGGTGCCTATTGTTTGTCTTGATCCCCGACAGGCATGCCGAAATATGCCTTGTAGGCCTCACACATCTTGGCAGATGTTTCCACAGAGTACTTTATCGCTCTTGTCTTGATAAATTGGCCGCAGACATAGCAGCATGTGTCTGCCGGATGCTTGCAGCCTCTTGATGCCATATCAGATAAATGCAGATATGTATCCACTTAGGCAGCTGGAACTAAACTGAACTGATGGACTTAAGGCCCCTGTGTTTATACTACTATTTTTATTACTGGAAAGTTCTAGAATGTTCTAGAAGTTACTCCAAGTTTACTCAGCACTGAATAATTTGCAATGTTCTGGAAAATAGGTCAATTTCAAAATATCAATATCCTGATCACAAAAGCAAAGTTTGTGGGGAACAATTGCTATTTTCTGTACTTTTAAGGCATTTGCAATTAGGAAATAACAATTACTACCCAGGACCAAAAAACATTTTTCGTTACACAGTGTCATCAAAGTCGCGTATGGTTGGGTAAAGTGTGGGTTCGCCCCCCTCTTCCCACTCACATTCTACTGGAATCGATTCCTCCGTTTAACCAATGATCGATTAACAAGCCGAGTTGAGATGGTAGTAGATGGACCGTCAAAGCGGCTGTTGAAATCACCAGCATTAGTGAGTGGCAAGGAGGAGATATAAGCTATGGCTGAAGTAAGATTTTAAAAAAAGTAACGTTTTTTACTCTGGTGCACGGTACATGATAAACTACCCGGGCTTTTATCGTCGCCGCCCGGGCACGCTGCTTCATTCATTGCGCCCCCTTTTTGGGAGGTGTTTTGGCTGTAGGATGATTGTGTTGGTGAGCCTGCAATCGAGGCAACCCGCAATGCACTGGGCCAGAAGAACGATGGAAATTGTAGATGGGCTGCTACGCACCAAACAATCTAAACGCTTGTTTCTAAATGAGGAGGGGAAAATGCAGAGGAATCGGATTAAAATCCACACGACCACGGGGAGAGAGGCATGCACCCTCCAAATATATAGCAAGCATCAGGGTTTGGATCTAACTCACGACCTCCTGCATACCAGGCGAGGTAGTTAACATCTCGCCACCGAGGCGGTAGGAGGTGAGGGGTAAAGGTACTGAAACGAGCCAACATTTTGAGTGCTTACGGTGGACGATTTAAAGTCAGGTGTTTTAGAGGTGGCAACAATTCCATAGAGGTCATAGCCAAGGTGGAGAGCTTGCAGATAGTGGGTAGAGCTCAGAGGGCATATGCCACCAAGTGTGAGCAAGACAGAGGATGTCGATGGCGCCCTCCTGCAGAAGTTCGCAGATTGTGTAAGCAACTTTGATTTTTATTGAGCGGACGTTTCAGGAGGGTGGAGTGAACAGCAGGTGGCTGGTGCGTCAGCTGGAGAGAAGGCCTTGAGGTAACGAGGTTGCTGACAATGGCAGAGATATTTTGACCTTGGGGCTTGTGGGGAGGCCAAGTGTGGTTGGCAATGTTAAAATATTTCAATAATTTCCTGCAGGTTTTTGTACTCCGCATATAAAAAATGGCACGGCCACGATGAGATTGCATGAAGAAAATAATGACATCAATATTGGAAAAAAGGAGTTAAAAAACGGAAGATATGATCTCATCGGGACTATTCAGTAGCGACTGCAGAAGATATTTGCCAAATATTAGCTCCGAGAAATAAATATATAAACAGTGGTCGAAATTGAAATGTAGAATTCCCTGAATGAAACCTATTCATCTCGCAGCCCACGTCAAATGCAGTTTTGGTATTCTGCGGAGCGTCAGTCTAGTCCAACGTCATACACCAGACGATTTCGACCACTGGGTATAAATATAAGCGGAGAAATGAATAACCATCTCAGATTTCCTGATGACATCGTTATTGCAGGATAACGCAATAAATATTGATTAATAGTATGGAATTACAGGGTACTTCCCTTTGGTAATATGATTACATTAATCCACACCACTGAGCTTTGGTGGCACATGCCGATAATCTAGCACTTTGGAACACATAGTTGCTGTATCGTCGCATTGTGTGCAGTCCCTTCCACTGGTCTGTGAGGTGGCCGGGAGATGGCAGTAAAGCAAACGGATTTGAGATTGGTCTGTGTGGACCTTTCAATGTTATCCCCTTAGTATGGCATGCATGTTCTCTGGGTTCTCCTGATTCTTCACACATAGGAAATAACCCCTTTAAAAAGGATGTGGCCAAGTACCCCAATGCAGGCCCTCCCTGCAAAATAATCTTAAGACTGAGTGAAGGTTTGTTTTTCCTGCAAAAAGCACTTTTTCAACAATTTCTGCAGGCGATTGTATCTAAATACCACGATCCCACCCTGAACAATTCCTCCAGGAATTGCGAATTTCGTGTTAAAATCTCTGTTCACTTCAATGGAATTCGAACAGGAATTCTCCCCCGTGGCGTAGCGATTGAGTAGTCCTGCAGGCTATGCCACTGAACCGGGGTCTAGAAGCCGCAGTGGCTCAGGCTCCGGACGAGGTGGACAGGGGCTTCCATTTACCTATGGCTCCACCGGGGCCCCTGGCAACCTCATGACGCCACTGATTATGCCACGCAAAAAGCCATCCAATAGAATCCCATTCATTTCAATGGAGACCCCAGGTATCATAATAATTTTAGCTTGAAATGCCCACTGTATTCGCTAACTGTCGAAGAGAGAACAAATCAGAGGTGCGAGGAGGAGCCACAGACAAGTGGGAAAGGCAGCCAGGCAGTGAGCCAGTGCCCCCCAATGTCTGCAGTCCTCTTTGCATTCAGGTGTTTTCGGTCAGGAAACCAGAGCACCCAGAAAAAATTAACCCGTAAAAACAAAGTTTTTCACTATAAATCCTTGATATGCGTGGCGGCTAGAGTCCTCTCGTCCTCTGGCTTGAGATGGCTGCCACCTATGGGTCAGATGATTGCCTGCCACCATTAAGCAATTGGTAATTAAATATTTTTTAAAAATTCCTAAAAAGTGTAAAATTTTGGAAAACAAATTTCACGAAAATAAATTGTCACGCACAACGAGTCTGTGTGCAAAATGTCAGCTCGATTGGATCACGGTAAGTGGGTTAAAAAACGACCGAAAGATTTGCACGGTCGTAAGCGCGAAAGCAAGCAAGCAAGTGAACTTAATATAAAGGATTTAAAAAAGAACCCACGCTTGCGAGGGGACAACAACTTTATCACACGCAGATGGAACAGGCGGAGTCCACATTTGCCGCACCGTCTTCTCTTGGCGAGCTATAGCCCCTTGACGCCCACAGGAAGGAATTTTCATAATAATTGGCATTATCCACCAACCCTCGCCTCCCCAGTACTAGATTACAAGCATGCACCACCACTGAATTTACTTTTGACGACAATGGGGATACTTTGAGAGCCTAGGATTCGCCCAGAAGAGAATCCTTATTTCAATTCAATGGCATATCCATTGTCCTGGCCAGGCGGCTTAGACCTCCTTCTTCACCTGGACACCACGCTGGAATCGGTGTGGAGTTGGCTCAGTTCCATGCACTAGGCTTCAGCCATATGTATCAATAGCAAATGTGGTTGATCCCGATTGGCTGTAATCTACCCAAATACCAGCCGACCGGTATTGACCCCAAACACCTTTGAAATATTAATATTATAACTACCTAGGCTTCGGCCATACATTTCAATGGCGATTTCACTGGGCTGGCTAAGGTCGAACAAGGCCTGGCTTCCAGCCTGAATGCCTATCAAGGCTCTGCTCCCCCATCTCCCCGCCTGATTCCGTGATCCTGATGATCCCACAATCACATTAGGGGCTATCCATTTAGTACGTACACATGGATGGGGGGTTAACCCAAAAGCGTTCGCTTGCGTATGGGGGGTCTACTGACAAAGTACGTACGCATAGGAAACGGGGGTGGGGACGGGGTGAAGCCTCGATAATAATTTGTCGACATTGGCCTTCAAATAATGAGATAGAGTGAGATAGAGAAAAGTGAAGTAAGTCACTAAAATAAATAAATAAACATAAAACGTGGAAGTACAAATATGGGTGAGGTCTTCCCTAACTCCATTGGTGGCCTTGATTCGGGAATGGAAATTCCACATCCCTATGGTGGGGCCAGTTTCTCTACAGGCTAGCCATGATTGATTTCCACAAAGTAGAACTCATTGATCCCAGGAGGATGATGGGCTGAGTTGGACCCCTCACGGGGGCTTAGGCTCACAACATGTGAGTCAAATGCTTACGCTGCAGCACCACCGTCTAAGGGTACGCATAAAGTTCAGCAACATTATGATACATTCTCAACTAAAGAGGTGGCACGTAATTTTTTCATTAATTTGGTTTTAACACAGACAGACAACATAATCTGCCTTTATTAAAGTTGCACCAATGTGTCTCTGACATTAACGTAACCTCTGCGTGCAATGCCTGTGATTCTCCTTGGACACATGCTCTCTGTCGGAATTTCATCCAATTATGAGTCATGCATTGGATTTTCTGTGGATTTATGGAATAAAAATATGTTCGGTACACGGGGTGATCAAAGGTCACCCGGACCTGATGTAGAAAGCAATGACGTAGTTGGATAAAACATTCCTACTTTTATGCAGCGTTCCCTTGGAGATCACTGCACTTGAGCCATCAGTCTTCCGAGGAAGAACTTTTCATTTTCAAACCACTTCGTTAAATAGCGATCTGGCACGTGCAGCGCACGTGTTACACAATTGCCTGTGAATGGTGAGATCGCAGGAATATCTTCATTGTCGCTAGGAAGTTCGCTTTTCTCGCAACTGTGAAAATAGCGAGATGATCTCACACACCAGTTAGAAATGCCAGGATAATTTTTTTTCCCCACAATGAATTTGATTATTACTCTTAAAAGGTCAGCAATGTCAGACCATTACTTTTTTTGCGTCCACCTTCAAATTTAAATCCAGTGAGAACACATTATTAACATATTTGGACTGCGCCCAAAATAATAAATTCCTGGCTTTTTTAAAATAAAAAGTAAAAATATATATTGTTGGCAAATTATTACGTAACTTTTACTTTTCCGTTCATACAAAGAAAGTAAATGTGTTATTAATTTCTAAATCAAACATTTGTTTCGAGATCGGGTGGCATAAAAAATGATGGCACATGAATACATTTGAAAAGATTGCTTTCACGGCTGCCGGTGGCACTTCCGTTTGAAAATTCGATAAGATAACGTTTAATGTTTTCCAAAAAGCCTACAAAACCTGCCAGGGGGGGAGGGCGGTTGGGCAGGCAAATAGTTTACCGAAAAGCCATTGTAATTTAATAACCTCACGTCAAACGCATGTCTGCAACAAAACAGCCTCTTTCATTGACTTGCTTCCGCGGCAATCGTTGTGCGTTAATAAAGGGCTGAGAGAGAGAGAGAGAACAAAAAAAAAGCGGGCTAGTTTTTTTTCCAGAATTTCTGCCATTCTTCCCAGCCCTGTTCCCACCACTGAGACTGCATTCAAATCTGATTTGGACTGCCTCGTCTATCGAAGCGTACTTTATCTTTTTTTGTCCCCTCTCTGTTTCACCATTCAATCCCACATTCATCGGAAATAGCAGCATTGTAACAAAACCAAAAAAGGGAACGGGAGAGGGAGGGGTCATGTTAAAACAAAGTGTGCAGTGTCGTGGCACAGAGCGGGCACGGATGTGTGTGTGTGTGGGTAAGCTTTACGAAAAATAGACTTGAGGTAGATTCGAGGTAGGCTGGCCACGGTGGCGAGATGTGAACTACCTCACCTGGTATCGAGGAGGTCGTGGGTTCCATCTCGACTGTATATTGGGAGTTTGAATGTCTCCCTCCCCATTATACGTGGAATTTTCTCCAGGTCCTCCCGTTTTTCCCGCTTCGTTTAGAAAAATGCGTTTAGAGTATTTGGCTGCTATATATTTACACGTGATAAGCCACTTCGTTGGGCTATCATTTATGCCAGATCGCTTCTGAAAATGAGCTATATAGCTCAGTAGGCCTTACCGGGTAAAATAAATATAAAAGTGATTTAGTTAAACATTTAATAGGAAATGTAACTTTTGGTAAATGTTACCTTCTGGTAAGTGTTACCTTTTTGTGTCACCTTTTGTCAGTGCGTGTACAGGAATAATATTAATATAAATCCCACATTTCTGCTCCGTGTGAATAATGTAATGCAGATCTGGTCACACACACACGTCTACCATATTTTAATATGCGCCCACAACTTTTGCTTAAAATACAAGAGAGGGGGTGGGATGGTGTACGTTGTAATCCAGAGGAAACGGTAATTCTAATGACAGAATAGGCAGTTGTCAGAGCGATGGTTTGTGACATTTATCTTCGTCATCTCGATGTCATTACCTTAGTTTGGCCCTTAGAGTCGAGGGCATTTCCACGTACATTCTAATAATCCGAACTATGTCAATTTGGCTGAGGATGCTCATCATCACCTGAGTTTTGAAAGCATTTTTTTTTTATTAAAACACGTATTATTCATGCACGTACATTCCTTTAAATCTAGGACATATAATAGCACTGGTTATGCAATGGTAAGTGAATTACTAGATGCAATGTTCTTCTCCACCAGAATTTTTTTTCCTTTTGTAAGGTGTTTTGTTTAGAGTTTTTATATGACTATTCCTTACAACGCTATAAGTGCACTTTTTTTTACTAAAAGCACAGCTAAGCTCAGTTTCCTACCATTTGGAACTGCATGTATAGCAGTGAGGTTGAGCGTTCAGGAACCTATTGAGACATAGGGATGTGTGTATATTGTCACTGATAGTCGTATATCCCAGCGACTGAAACAAAACAACGGTTATTGTTATACATTTACCTTTTATTCCCTCTGTTTTCTTGGAATGGCATCAGTGTTTGTCACGGGAGCTCAACCAGAGTTCCGCGACTGATGAAACCCTGCGCTCTCGGGGGTAACCTCCTGCGTGGTGCAATTCTGAGCGGGGTCGAGGAAGGGCGAGCGGACGACAAAAACTGGGACGCGTCGGATAGACCGCGTCGATCTGCGTGTGCAGGCAGCGCGGAGGCAGAGGAGGACCACGGAGGCCCTCGTCACGACCAGGCCACGGTGGCAGCCCTCTCCATTGCCTTCCCGCCGTCGACGTTCTCCACACGTGGTCTCTCGCGGCCCAGCACCCCGCCCTCCCCACTCCTGTGCAGGTACAACGGCAACAACCACAACAACGACTGCCGTTTACCACTGGGTGGCGGTGACGTCACCGCCACTGTGCTTGTGCCAGGCTACGTGCACCTTCAGGTAGCGCACCCCCCCCGCACGCATGCATCCCGCCCGTGGCGATGATGAGAACTGAAGCAAGTGGCTTTCCATGGCCACAAACTTCATCTTCAGATCGTGGTGCGTGACGTGTAAGAGTCAGGCTGGCGCAGATCCCTTCACGGTACAGGTGGGTTTCCACTGGCTATTTGTAGAACTAAGGAAGAGGTTGCACGTAGACGAAGAGCTGATGCAAGCAGTGATGCCAAGGAAACTGGTACTATTTGGACACGTATGTCGGGTGGACAACAGGGAAATTAAATGTGTTTTGGAAAAATGGGAGGAACCGAAAAGAGAGGAAGACCTAACAGAGAATGGCTTGACGATTGAAGCGATTGTTGCTAGAAAGAGGTGCAACAAATAACGAAATGTGAGGTGGATACCTACGGGCTATCTCCCCATGGATTGTGATGTTGATGATGATGATTTTCCAAGCTGAGCCAGAACCAAACCCTCGCCCTCACAGAACATCTGAATATGGCTCGTGGGGGCCGAGCAGGGCCAGAGAGGCGGGGTTAATCGTATTGGTCATTGCGTGTGACGTCAGTCGGCGCGGCGCGACTTCTGCAGCGGAAACACGCAACCTGGCGCGTGGCAGTGGAGATTCGGCATTGGCCTTTGCTCGTCGTGGCAGGCAACGCCTGTTATACAGGTTGTGGGTTCGATGCCGACTCTCATGCGTGTATATTTGGCGTTTGCGTGTTCTCTCTCTCCGTGGTCGCGTGTATTTTCCCCCAGGTCCTCCTGTTTTTTCCCTCCACATTCAGAATAAATATGTGATCTGAGTATTTGGCTGCTATACATTTCCACGTGATGAGCCACTTCGTTGAGCTGTCATTTGTGGCCAGGTCGCTTCTGAAAAGAGCTATATATATATATATCAGTGGGCCTTACCTGCTAAAATAAAAAATAGTTTAATCCTTTAATTGAATGAGGTGGTACTCACTCATGGCTTAGAGATCAGAGACGGGAATCCCACTTCCCCATTGAGCCAATTTCTCCACAATAACCACTGTTGACCTCCTATAAAGCGGCATGCATTGCATGGACCCGTGAGGCACGATGGGTTGAATTGGCCCCATGACCAGAATTTGACTTTCGAACTAATCATTTTGAGTCACGCGCTCTGCAAACAGAACCGCCGGCTGAATGGCATCGTAAGAGGTTTAACTGAATAATTGGAATGTGATGGCAGTGGCTTTATCATCACGTGATGAAGCCACTTTGAAATTAATGTAGCGTTCCAGAAGGACCGGTCTAATGAGAGTGTAACACTGCTGCATTAAACATTCAAATCAAATCTTCAAGTCATCAGTACACTTGGTATTCGCGGAATTTGTACAGCGCAGGGCAATCACGAAGGTGGTACGTTTCACAGACGAGTATCGTCTGCGGTAGTTTCACAATATGGGGGGCGGGGGGGGGGGGCTATGTTACTGTCTATTTTTTCACAACATCACGAAATGTCCACTGTGAAACAGACACTACGTGTTTTCTTGGTGAATACGAGCACTGCCCGCGCATTTACTCGGGATACACATCCGGGGTGGAGGGTGAGTGGGGCCAGGGGCCAGGCGTGATGTTAGCACGATTCACGAACACGGCTTAACGCAGTGGGATGCGGGTGACCTGAGATCGCGCAGATAAGATCACCGCTGCACACGTGCACCTGCTCAAGCGGCAGCCAGGAAAAACTTTTTTTGTTTATGATCCAGTATAACTTACGCAGTATTAACCAGGTGCGGCCACTGGTCTCGAACCACAAAGTTCTGCGACAGGCGGAAAACGCGCTTCCGCTCCGCTGGGTCAATGCCCACATTGTCTCGGCATAGCAATTATATCAGTTCAGTCACCTTGCTCAATGAACCCACCGTTGATGCTCGTCTCAACGAGGTGCCATCGGCTGCTCGTGCACGCGGCAGCCCCAACTGCGCATTTCACGCTCACCTTGCGCACTTGGAAAGGCGAAGACGCAAGCGTTGCAATTGCCTGCTCACGTGACTGTCGGTGGAAGGGCCCTCATTAGAGAGAGCGTTCTAGAGCCCCTCCAGGCAGTAATTTGTTCTGCTCTTCCACACGGGTCAAACGTTTTAGAAGAGGTGGGAATAGCCACATGCAACATGCTGCGTGGACAGAGGCGTGGTGATTTGTAGACGCTTGCACCGTTGCTTCAGCTGTCACGCCAGGGGATTAAACAAGTCCAGTGTCTAGAATGTATTTTTTGTTTCAGGCATTCAAAGGTACGTCATGTGACTAAAGTGCATGTTGTTATCATGGGAAGTTGTTGCTGCTTAGGAAATCAGACTGATCACTGGCAATAGCGACTGATCATTACTACTATAATAGCCCAGAAATGTGTGTAACGCGCGTGACGTCACTCCACATGCCGCACCCCCCCCCTGCCCCCCGTCATCTATCTTCTCTTCTATATATATAAAAGTCAAAAATTGTGGGTTTCTGGGTTTGTGTGTGGTCGCGCGCTTGGCTCTCCAATGGTGGGGTTTACGAAAAAAAAATAGCCAGGCACCACGCCGTAAGCCCCACGGTCATCAAGCGCTAATCCTTTTTCACATTCGTCAACTTTTAATTAGTTAAATTAGCGATTTACTGCGATTTTTGTGTACTTTGCTTGTATCTATTTACTTAGTTATTTATTTTAGACGCGTGCACGACCATACCAACTTACGCGCCTTTGGTGGGGGGGGGGGGGTGCGCCCATGCCAAGTCGCACACCTCCGGTGGGAGTGAGGGGGATTAAAATAGCCAGGTACCACGTCGTAAGCCCCGCCGTGAGCAAGCGCTATTCCTTTTTCACATCCGTCAACTTTAAATTAGTTTAATTAGCGATTTACAGCGTTTTTTTGCCCTTCGTTTTCAATTATTTATGACGCGTGCACGACCATACCAACTCACGTGCCTTTGGTGGGGAGGATGGCCTATGCCAAGTCGCACGCCTTCGGCGGTGGGAGTGAGGGTCGCGTTAAAAATCCTATAAAAATACACTAAATGCTCAGGTAAATTCTTCACTGTCTCATGTCCCCCCCACCACGATGCGTGCAGTTATTACTACTATACCGTCGGTCAATGTGACCACTATAGGCCGTAGATATTACTGCAGAGCGGCCGGGGACATCGTACGGGGGGGGTGGGGCACGGGTAGCACCCCAGCCTGCCAAGGTGCCACCTTGGCCGGTTGGAAAATCTAGGCGAGGCCGAAGGCTCTGCACGGGACTAGACCTCACCACGCCACTCTGTCAGGTGAGTACTTTGTGCTATAGAGTCGATAAATACTGCTATATAGTCAGCAGTGGCGGCTCCTGCAAAATCTCTCAGGGGGGGCAAATGTCTGGATGATTGATAAGGATAAGGTCCACCCATGCAATGAATAAATTAACAGCTTAAGCATGTAAAGGCAACTTCACTTCTTTAATATTAATGAAAAATAAAGTGACTCTTACAATACATCTTGTTTGTTTATATACTCACTATTAAAACAAACCACTCAAGTTTTTTTTATTAAAGATTCCACTAGGTGGCGATAAATTATATTGTTGGATGAAACGTGCTTACGTATGATGACGTTAGCACGTATGATGACGTAAGCACGTTAGTGCATGCCCTCCCGGAAGCCATAGAGAATGCATTGCAGCGCCCCCGTTCGAAAAAAAACATCTTTGAATGTAAGTCTATGGGGCCACTCGGGGCGATTCTCAGCCGCAGTGAAATCGCCCAAAAAGAGGCGGTACTCCACAGAACGTGACATGACGCTGATTGGACTATATCCAGAGGCTGACAGTGACGGCTAGCGTGACTCTGTGGTTGAATGACATTGGTGGTGCGTCGCCCAATCGCCCTAATGAAGAAACCGCCCCTGATAGTCAGCATGTACTACTGTAGTGATAGCAGGTGCCACCACAGTCAGTATGAACTGCTGTAATCATAGCAGGTACCATCACAGTCAGTATGCACTGCTGCAGTGAAAGCAGGTACCACCACAATATGCACTGCGGCCATCATAACAGGTACCACCACAGTCATTACGCACTGCTGTTACATTTTTAAGAGTAGTTTTGAAATATTTTAAGACCCGGGCAACGCCGGGTACTTCCTGCTTGTTAATTATAAAATAATCATGAGCGGGTGGAATTTTACACTCCCCCAGGTCGAGCGGAGAAACATTTTTTAATGCAAATTCGCTTTAAATTTGACGTTTCTTTATTGAAATATTATAAAATAAGTAATTATACGCAGCAATAAAGTGCTTTTGCTGTCTTTATGTATTTATTCAGCACTTGAAACGAAAGGTAAGTCTAATTTTTGCTTTTAAATGATAATATATACATTTCTCCGTGATTTTCTAAATATTGTATCAAATTCAAATTAATTTCAACCCCAGCGAGTGAAAGCAGAAGAAAATAAAGTATCAGAGCAGTGATTTTTAACTAATTGAAGGTCAGTTAAATACAGTGCTACAGTGACATGAAGTGACGTGTTTTATGATATAGTTTTGTGAAAGAATAACTGCCATTAATACAGTGCTACAGTGAAATCCAGTGAAGTCTTCAAAATATCGTATACCGAGAAATCTTACAAAGTCCTTAATTTCATTTTAAAAGTTGAGAAAATTTTATTTACGTGCAACAATTCCTGCGAAGATTTACAGTCACATAAGAACACGTAAATGTACATCTTTAATATTACAGCTTCCGTCCTAGGACGGGCAACAGGCTAGTTATGAATAAAGGAACAGGTCCGACATTCATATCCGCCACTCAGGGGCTTCCTCAAAGTAAAATAATCAAAATAAAATCATGAAATAATGTGCACAAGTATCTTGCACTGCAATTCAGTGAGCCTTGCTGGGGAATCAAATATTTATTCATAGAGAAGTAGACCCGTGGTCAGAGTGCTTGACTCACAGTGGAAAGGTTGTCAGTTTAAATTCCGCTTGGGGATCAACACAGCCCACGATCCCTCTGGGATTGTTTGGCGTGAAGACACTGGCCTCTTGCCATAGAGACGTGGAATTGCAATCACTGACATTCAGAACCTGTAAAGGAATTAAGCATTGCTGCTTGTTCAAGTGAGATACTATGGAATTCTACACGATAAAAAATACGATCGTTAAATGTGTCGTTGTGGAGAATGTTAATAACCAAATAAATAACCTCCAAATAAATGAAGCAATTGGCCTGCACTGCCGTCTGGGAGTGCCTCCTATCAGCATTGGTTCGATGCAAGCGAATTATTGGCTGGTTTTGACATGCAGTGTCTTATCAGCAATCGGGCTTGCTTGAGCCAATGCTCATTGATTTCCCGATGTTTCACAAAATGACCTCATCCAATTTACTACCTTCCTACGTACACAACTTGAGTGCAGAACCTTGGTACATGACCTATGCACACACCCTACCAACACAACCTACCAACACAACCTACCAACACAACCTACCAACACAACCTACCAACACACCCTACCAACACAACCTACCGACACAACCAATCTTCGCTGAGTTGCTTGGACACGAGGAATATGCCACAAGTCACAGTGTGACAAATCTGTCAAGTAATATCGAGCTTAGTCTTCATTTTCAACAGTGTGCATATTTCATCGGCTCAGTAATTCCTTGGAGCCTTTGTGTTCAGGGCCAGTCGTTGCGACCGCATGTATGTGCGTATTTAAGTTCGCACGGTACATAGACACCCGTGCAACTGCACCACCTGCACCATCGAGTGTGCAGGCAGTGCTCTGCACGAATGCCCACGGGGCAAGAAGGCCCAGGTGCCGTGCTGCGAAGAGTTGGTGACAAATTGTACGGGAGCGCGGGGGAGCATTTAATTCCTTTCACCAGGATTCGTGCCAACCACGCTCTGCCGCTGCTCGGGGCTGTGCAGCGAGCAAATGACTCACCACGTGTTCACAGGGAGGGCACGGAGTCTGCATGGGTGCCCCGCGACATTGAAGGTGCAAAGCAGTGGCTGTGCAGCCGTCTGTAATAATTATTAGAGCCCTAACCCTAGCCCTGAAGCCGATTCATGCAGTTACGATTCCACGATTCAAGCCCACGTGCGTAAATCTGCACACTTTTCCTGCCAGTCATTTCTTGTTGTTGCATAGACGTGTCCTTCACAGATAGGCACACAAATACAAAGATCCCCCATTTCGCCTTTAACATACTGTTGGGGCAAGTGCTGTTAGCGAGCACCTATGAAGGCTGGAATGGTACACGAGGGGGTGGGTGGCCAGCACCACGCCCGATCACCTTTGTCTACCTAGTGGCGATGTGTACACACCGCACCAGGTACTCATTTGAGACTGAGTCACTGATGTTGGCAGCGAGCGGGAAGCGAACCCGGCTTTTCTAGGTTTGTAACGCAGCGCGCTAACCCGCTACACTACCGCTCACAAAGACAAGCACACACACACACGCATGCGACAAAGGTCTTTTGTGCATACCCATGGACTGTCAAGGACCCGGTGCTGTCATCAAGTCGCTGTTAAGTGAGCACCGCATGCACCAGCGTGGCGTGACGTCCACCGCGCGCATCTGGCCACACGGCAACAGCGGCTCACTCACGAGCTGTCCACCAAGGGGGAGTATCGCCATCGCCACCATCGTCACCACTGGCCGAGCAATCTACTGCTGAATAAAGGGCTCTCCCCAAGTGGTCACCGTATCTGAATGATTTTTAAAATAAAGCAAGGACTTAGCGGGCTGCAGGGACATGTAGCTTCATGATTTTGAAATATAACAAAGCCTGAACAGACTGTAGGGACAAGTGCTGTTAGCGAGCTCGTGAGGGGGTGGGTGGTCAGCACCACGCCCGGCCGCCTTTGTCTCCCTCGTGGCGACGTTTACACACCGCACCGGGTACTCATTCGATGCCGAGTCGACAACGAGCCGTCTGGTTCATGCGTACGAGCTGCTTCCTCCGCTCCGTCTCCGCAACGCCGCAACCCTCTCGGTTGTGTTCACTCCCTTGGCTTCCACTCGACCGCTGACCATCACCCATCATGGTGGTGGTGGTATCCCTCCTGCCCAAGCCCACTTACTTTTCTCAAGTCAACGTGATGCGCCCCAACTTGAGTTTGTTCTGTGATCTGTGCGTTCGCGTTGCTGTTTCTCATTGTAATTCCGAGCAGTTCCTCTCCCATGCTTCTTTGTGCACTCTTCAGACTTGCTTTTTTATTTTCTTTGTCAGTGCCCATATTTCTGATGCATTTGTCACAGCAGACAGCGCACACACGGATTGCAAAACTTCCTCTTTAAGGCGTATTCGTTTGTTTCTTTTCATGATCCCAAAGGCCATCCGATGTGCTTTGATCCCAGTCTAGCTCAATAACCATCCCAGAAAACATGGATTGTTGCGCCAACGTCGTATGCGTGCTGGGATTGTTGTTGTTTGTGAGAAATAACTTCAGTTTTTTGTTCGCAATCTCATCGTACACGACTCGCTTTCCTCATTAGTCATGTGCCTAAACGATGCAGGCTGCCTTACAAAGTTATTTTATGATTTCCTAAATTAAAATAATATCTAGATTTAAAAAAATCTATTCAAGAACCCAAAAACACGGACATCATCGAGGGAGATAGAAATGATCCTTATGGCGGTACCCCGGTGTACCAAATAATACAAAATGACTGAGGCAATTCAATATTATATTTCTGGGACACTATTTTTTTCCAGGGGTGTACTTAACTCCACGACTGGGGTACCAATCAATTCCGAAATCAGTGCCACTCCGCGATGTCGAAACGCCAAACATCATCATAAAAATCCGTTATCGAAAAATTCAACTTTGAAGAGTGCATCGTATACAGCTCGTCGAGACGAGTCGATTGCCACATCGCCGACCATCAGCATACTAGAAATGACTGCATCACGTACATTATGCGAGAGCCGGGGTATTATGGTACTCCGGGGTACCGCCATAATGTTCAAATGTGCGAACGCAATCTACCCTCGAACTTGGTGCGGTCTGGAGCCACTTGGGCCCACTGCCCAGCCCCAGTAGAGGGAAGAGGGGGTTAGGAAGGGGCTTAATGTAACCAAACAAAAACAGGAATTAACGTAAGCGCAATATCCAGGTTTATCCTTCTTGGTTTCCCCTTGGAGCAACGGGTACTTGGAGCAGCTTGCACTGAGATTGCACGAAAAATGAGAAGAGAATAAATATTAGTCGGGGAGCTGGGCAAGGGGATACACTCTCGCCAACGTGATTCACACTGATCGGTCGGCGATGCTTTGAGAAAATGTGCGCTTGGAAATTTTTTAAGGCGTAAATATAAATGGGGGATTAATATTCACTCAGCGTATAGCTGGGTATAGATTTCCATCTATCGTGTGGATGAACCTGTGTCTGTGGGATCTGGAGGAAACCGTTTGAAATATACACGTACACTCAGACGCAACAAAAGAAAATAGCATTTACAATTCAACAAGGCACTCGTGCCAGGCTAGGTGAACTTTAAGGTTATGTGGATTGGCATGGGGCCTTTGGCAGCAGGTCACACAGACTCGGGTGTTTTGGAGTCCAGAGACTTCTCGGTGACTGGCAGATTCACCAGCTGCACTCCAAAACACGCCAATCCCAAACACGCACCTTTGGGGCACAGGGAGTCAGGAAGTTTATAAACAAGCTTTACCCTAATGCAGTTCTCTCACAACTCAATCTCTCCGACGGAACGAGTTTTAAAGAGAGCTGACCTGAACAGACTCTGTCTTTGCTGCTGTGCACAGGCAACTGACTTTTAAACTGCTTCATCAAATGTGTTTGTGCCAAACCAAACTTTTCCGGTGAAGCAGGTATAAAATATTTTGTTTACCATTTTGCATGGCCCCTTTGTGAGATCTGTCATCACGTTAAGCTGTCAACTTTCTCATATGCCATAGGGTGGCACTGTATTGAGAGCAGAGTTGAGTCTTTTTTTTTGTTTGTTAGTGATGAATATTTTCGTCGGTGAATCGTTTAATTTTTTTTATTTTGTAGTGTGAGTCAACGATAACTCCGTGTGGACTAAACAAAAAATCGTCGAGCGTGACGATGACTACGACTGCCGCCCAGAGACGAACCGAAGCGCAACCCGCCGCGGCGCGACGGAATTAACGAGTTGCGTGAAGACGCAGGCTGTCATCATTATTTAGTGACGCTTTTAGAGACCGCAGTGCGCTGAGAAGGACCAACATTGGCAATTGGCCATACGCGTATCTGTTGAAAGCTATTCGGTGATGCCGCTGCCGCTGCTGCGTTGGTAGTGGTGTACAAACACCCACCCCCTCGTGTACCATTCCAGCCTTCATAGGTGCTTGCTAACAGCACTTGCCCCAACAGTCTGTAAAAGGCGAAATTAGGGATCTTTGTATTTGTGTGCCTGTCTGTGAAGGACACGTCTATGCAACAATAAGAAATGACTGGCAGGAAAAGTGTGCAGATTTGCGCACGTGGGCTTGATGATGCGGCCTTAAAATAAAAGAAAAATAGGCGGTGTTTTAGGCAATGTCCCTTCCCATTTATGTGCCATGAAGACTAAAATAAATACACGATGAATTTAACACTGATTTTGAGCACAGTTGGAATGTTATTTGTTCAAGTCTCATCCAGGTGTCACTTCAGTCCATAATTCTTTTGGATCTAATACAATTAATACTGTTTGTGTGGAAGATCAGTGGTTGTGTCTTTGGGGGAAATTGAGTCCCGTCCATAGGTACGTGGAATTTCCCACACTGTCTCAAAAGCTACCGATAGAGACAGGCAGGCGACGTTAAGCAGGGAGACAACCATCACCGTTGACTTGAAACGTCGACGCTGCCACGCTTCCTGTATTTGGCACTTTTATTTGTCTGTCGTCGTCCTGGTCTAACAGAGACGAGTAGAGCTGAGCGCCGCGCTCGCACTCGCACTCGCGGCAGCAGCAGCAGCAGCAGGGGTCTGTGCCGCGCTCAGCCGCCGTCGTCACGTCCAGAGCATCCAATGTCTAATTTCACCCCAACTCCCACTCGTGTGCCCTTTTGTTCCAGCCTTTCACTGAGCCGAAGCTGCCCATTGCGTCGACACTTTCTGAAGAACAGTGAATCCGTGGCAAAGTGTTCCCCAAACTTTCACAATTCAGCATTCTCTTTGTCTCACCTTTCTCTCCGCCGTGTTGTTGGCGCAATCGGAGTTGGCCGGGCGGCTCGGAGCTCTGATCGTGGCTCGTGCGCTGCGGTGAAGAGCACTGAGCCAGCGCAGCTGAGATTTCGCTTCTGAGTTTTGGGTCACGACCTGCGATCGCACCGTGTTCTCGTGTGCACCTTCGCGAGGATGTTATTAAGGTCGCACTCATTACACACAAAGTGCTTGCCACAACACCTTGCTGATCTCGTCAATGAACATAAACTATCACGCGCACTCCGGTCATCCTGGCAGTGGCTTTTGGCTGGGCATCGAATAAAAACGGTCACTGCATCGCGCTTCCAGATGCGCTTCTGCGGAAGTCTGGAATGGCCTTCCTTATGATATAATGAAGCCACTGGAGCTATGCACTTTTAAATAATCTAGATTGAAAACGCATTTCTTTTGAACTGCTGTTTGTGCTTAGTTTGTTGTCCTTCCCCGAGGTACGGTACGGCAGAAGTTCAACATACATACACCAGCAGTTGGCTACGTACGGTGCAAAAGAAGTTCAACGTACATACACGTACGTATTATCTCAGCCTAGTATGCAGTGGCCTGCGCGAGATCAATCACGTTATATAGTGCTCCCATATACCTTATCCTTACTCGCAATTTGGCGTTAGTGCGTGTATAGTGACAACACAAATCAAACCGCTCTTTGTATTGCGTGCCTGGCCAGCTGGCACCGCTGTTTACTCAAAATTGGAACATTGTGTTTTTTAAACCTGGTTTAGGATTAAGGACAGAATCTGTCCCCATCGGCGATCGCTAAAACGCACTTCGCTTCGGTGGGAAGTTAATGGTGGTGGGAGGAGACTGGTGGGGAGCGGTGGTGTAGCGGTTATCGCACTGCGATACAAAACTGGTGAGCCGAGTTCGATTCCCGCTCACCGTCAACACCAGTAAGGATTATCTGAACTGGTCTTAGGGCTCCCCTAGGTGGACCCAGCCTCAAATGAGTACCCGGGAGCAGTGTGTAAACATCACCACTGGGGAGACAAAGGCGGATGAGCGTGGTGCTGGCCACCCACCCTCTCATGTGCCGTGCCGGCCTTCATAGGTGCTGCTCGCTAACAGCACTTCCCCCAACTGTCTGTCACAGGCTATGTGGGGGATCTTTGTATTTGTAGACTGGCACTCGGCATAGGCATGTGGCGTTTCCAACACTGGATGAGAGCTGCGGGGTTGGAGATTAATGCGATAAAAAAATACTCAACGCATTTATCGATAATCATAAAAAGTATACAGTGGGGTGACGTGCTATGCTTCTTCCCTTGGTCACGGCACAGAGAGAGAGAGAGGCCGGATAGGTCCACAGAAGCCGATCGAGATGTCAGTGCTGCCCCGCTCTTTTGAGTAAAAGGAACACTCTGACCTGATTTCATCAAGCAACAAATCCGGTGTTGTTTGAGAAATATTTCCCGCGGAATTTTTTTTGTCGAGTCGAAGCGATGCGAACAATCAACACGACAGCGGGCATTATGGTGGAAACGGTTTAGCTTAAGGAGCTGTGACACTTAATACAATCGACGCTCAAAACAATGCATTCTGATGCCTTGTATTTAATCAGTCGAGAGCTCACTGAGATTGCAGAATTTGACGGACTGTAATTAAATACAGACTGTTACAATTAATGTGCCATTACATTGATACACAATGGCTCACTATGTACGAACGATGTCACACCTCTTTGGTGTTCACTTTGTAACTATACCATGTTTCCTGACACTGCGTCGGCGGGTGGTGAATAAATAACAACAACAAAACACCACATTCGTCAAGGACGTGAACCCTAAAAGTAAAACACAGTGCGCCTGATCGGTGACGTTTGTGGCAATGGGCCCTTCGGCTTCACAGCAGAGCCATGATCTCCCTCCACTGCCCGACACGTCACCTATATTATATATTTATATATTCTTTGCTTTTGTAATAACGTTGAGGACTCTTGGACGCCGGGGTTGAGGCACACGTATTTATTCCGCAACAGTTGTCACAACCGCGGACATACAACACTGGAGGGGGTATCGGCCCCCTCACCCGGCTAGCTGGGAATACACTGCTAGCTATCTCTGACCTACCTCCTAGTCCTCCACTAACGGGCTAGGGGAGACTGTCTGGCCCGACACTGGTAAGTCGGGCTACGGTACCCGGAGTCCCAGAGCACTAGCTCTGGTTCTCGGGACCACGCCGCTGGCTCGGTCCTGCGCGGCCCTGACAAGGGCGGCGTCCCAGGGGAGTCCAGGGCTCTAGCTAGACGATCTTCGGTCTTCACTGGTTTAGCTTTAACATTCTGCCCCGAGCCCTCTGACACATCCCCCTTTATACTCCACCCCCGCTGAGGGGTGGGGCCCCGGGCTGCCTGGTGCGGACGTCGTTGAGAGCACCCCCCCCCGTGCACTCACGTAGCCCCGCCCACTGTGTTTGTTTCCCATAAGCTGCCATGCATAACGGCTCTCTCTCTAACACCCCTACATCACCCCCCCTCGCATAGCTTGCAGCCGTCCCGGCTGCCAACATACAAAAAAAACGACAATAAAAGCGCATTTACCCCCTGACCGCGCGTGTGCCTCACTATTTTTCAACAATAACAAGAACAACACAACAAGAACGCAACAGCAAGAAGAGAAAACAACCCGACGCACCCCCCCGATTAAATACGAATTCCGTAAAAACAGTCTATTCACAATTTGCAGGGAACCCACCACACACACAACACGCAATGAACACAACCTATGTACACATCTTCCGGCCTCACAACAGTCTGCGCATTTTAGCGTGTGTCCGTGCAGCGGGCCCCTCACACGGGGTAACCCTGGGTGGTGGACCGTCAGGTGGCAACTGTCCGTCTCGGAGTGAGTCCTCATCCGACGCCGCGTGACCCTTGGCATCCCCAGGAGGGGTGATCGGGCGTGAGCCCGTCATTCCTGATGCACCTGGAGGTGGCACAGCCGGCAAGGCATTAGGTGAGCGCGACGGAGACGGACCCAGTGAGTCGGTCGACCCCCCACATGTTTGGCCACGCGTGTGTGAAGTGGGGATGTGTACCGCAACGAAGGGTTTTAATCTAGAGGGGTGGACGAACCACCGCCGCTCCCCCCATTTGATGCGCACGCACTGCGGTCGCAAAACCTCGACCACCTCCACAGGGCCCCGCCACGGCCGCACCAGCTTAGAGGAGGTTGTGAGTGGCACCTGGGGACAGTGCAGCCATGCCTTGTCCCCCGGCTTCCACTGCAGCATGTGCGCCCGACCCAGTCTGACCCGCTCATTCGCTTTCTGACGGAGGTCAGAGTTTTGCATGGCAGCATCCCGTGCCTCTGTCAATTTGGCCAAATTAAATTTTACATGGTCAGCCAATTTAGTTTTTCCCTGAGGCGCGGGGATCTGCAGCTGGGCACGAACAGGCGGGTCAGGTTCGCGGCCGTACATGAGGTAGAAGGGTGAAAATCCCGTAGCTGCGTGGGGGGCCATCCGGTACGCCGCCAATACCCCTTGAATTTACAAGTCCCAATCGGTCTGTGAGTCCGACACCTGCTGTGACAACATTGACGCGATGGTCCGATGCAGACGCTCGACCATCCCGTCAGTCTGCGGGTGATACGGGGAAGTACGAATTTTCTTCGTGCCCAGGAGCTCACAGACTTCTTTGAGCAATTTACCGGAAAAATTTTTGCCCTGGTCGGTCAGCAGCCGCTCCGGAGCACCTTTGTCCAGGACATAACCCTGAACAAAGGCCTCCACGATGGCTGCTGCCGACTGGTTGGCAAGGGGCCAGGCCATAGGCCAGCGTGTAAAATACTCCACACCAGTTAACAAATATCTATTGCCCCTGGGTGTGGCGGGGAATGGGCCCAAAATATCCAGCGCGACGAGTTCGTTAACTCTGGACACTTTGATTGACTGCAAGGGTGGGTTAGACACACGTGCTGGCGGTTTACGTTGTGCGCACCGAGGGCATGACCCCAGTAAATCCCCGACATCCTTCATCATGCCTGGCCAAAAATAATCGAGTTGGAGTAAGGCGAGGGTCTTTTGGGTCCCCAGGTGTAGGAGGCGCTCATGTGCGGCCCACACCGCCTTGCCCCGCAACCCCGAAGGGACCACCAGCCGATGTCGATGGGATTTTCCGTCCCAGTGCATCAGCAGACCATGCACCAATTCCCATGCGTCGGCATCACCCCTGCCCTGCCCAGCACAGCCGACGCGACGACGCAACCCGAGGAGAGAGGTATCCTCCATCTTGAGGCGCCCCCATTCATTTACGGGCATCCCCAACAGGGAATCTTTTCCCTGTTGTGCGATTGAATTTGGAACCAATGTTTCGTCGTGGCCGGCGGCCGCCAGGACCGGAACCGGTATGTCCCCTGCTGGCCTGCAACGTCCCGACCCCAGGAGGCATGCACATTCGGAGGTGGTTGGCATGCGCGACAGAGCGTCAGCATTTGTGTGGCGAACGCCCTTACGGTAGGTGGTTTCAAAATCAAAATCCTGGAGGATCTCCAACCATCGGGACAATTGTCCCGATGGCTGTTGAACTCGCAGGGCGTACTGCAGTGCCGCATGATCTGTGCGGACGGTGAAATGCCGACCGTACAGATATGGGCGATACTGTTGGATGAAATAGACAATTGCCAACAGTTCCCGACGGGTGACACAATATCTTTGCTCCGCCGGAGACAACACCCGACTGCCGTATGCAACCACCCGTTCCACGCCGTCAACCACCTGGGAAAGCACGCCCCCAATACCTGTGTTGCTCGCATCGGTGTCGAGCAAAAAAGGCTTAGAAAAATCGGGGTAACTCAAGGGAGGAGCTTTTACCAGGGCGTCCCGAAGGGAGCAGAAAGCAGCCTCCTCTTCCTGATCCCAGTGGAACCGAACCCCTTTTGATGTTAAAGCGTGTAGGGGTTTCGCAATCGTCGCAAAATCTGCGACGAAACGTCGGTAATACGACGCGAAGCCAATAAAACTCCTGACCTCTCCCACCGAGGTGGGAGTCGGCCAGGAGCTGACGCACTGCGTTTTGGCGGGATCGGTAGCAATACCTGAGCGCCCCACAATGTGTCCCAAATAACGCACCGAATCGCGTAACAGATGACATTTTTGGGGTTTGAATTTCAAATTAGCAGCCCGCATCTTTAGGAAAACCGCCCGCAACCTCTGGAGATGTTCGTCAAAAGTTTTACTAAAGACGATAACGTCATCCAAATAAATCAGGCACGAATCCCATTGCAATCCAGCCAAAACCAATTCCATCAAACGCTGGAAAGTTGCCGGCGCTGAGTGGAGTCCCATCGGCAACCGGTTGAATTGGAACAGGCCGTGCGGTGTACGGAAAGCAGTTTTAGGCTTTGAATCATCGTCCAGAGGAAGCTGCCAGAATCCCGAAAGTAAATCCAATGTGGAGAAGAATCGCGCTCCCACCAAGGCGTCCAGCGATTCGTCCATCCGTGGGAGCGGGTATGCGTCGGCAACCGAAATTTTGTTAAGGCGCCGAAAATCAACGCAAAACCGCAACGAGCCGTCCTGCTTTTTAACCAGGACGATCGGCGCTCTCCAAGGGCTGGTGGAAGGAGAAATGATGTCGGCGGCTAACATGTCATCAATAGCCGATTTGACATGGTCCTTTTCGGCGGGACTTAACCGAAACGGATTCTGGCGTATTGGCGCGCTGTCACCCGTATCAATATGGTGACGCAGCAGATGAGTGCAACCCAAATCGTATTTGTCCCGACTGAAAACGTCGGAAAATTCCCGCAGTAGCGTTTTAAGCTGTTGACGCTCTGAATTTGACAGGTCCGTCGATCCCGCACAAAGCGCCTCGAGCCACCCTTCATCGCAGTCCGAATGTGGTCGCGGCGCAGGGACAGCACTCACGTGATTCGCGACGGGTTCCTCACAGGGTACCGGCGTCGCGTGAGCAAGCACGGTCCCCTGCGGGACCACCACCGTCTGCGAGCCCACATTGAGGACCGCGATGAAGGGGTCTCCGTCCCCTCTTACTATGGTCTGGGCCGGAAGTAAATGAGGTCCACTAACCCCGGCCCTAGATGGCCCCAGCAGAACCCCTTGGGCCCCAATGCCCTTAGCGAAGGGCCGCCGAAGTTTCAAAGGAACCAACATTTGTGCCCCCGGAGGAACGCGCACCGTTCTATCTCCAAACGCCGGCACCGTTGCGAACGCCGTCCGACTCGTACCGGGGGATGGCAGAAACGCCATGCGTCGGCCCGACGGGAGCTCAATGCATCCCTGGTCGATTAATATCCTAATCGGCATTTTGGCCAGGAAGTCCGTCCCCAGCAGGCACGGAACCGCCAGCGAGGAGGAAACAAAAATCGGCCCAGACAATTTAATATCCCCGATACAAATTAGGGCTCGAATCTGTCCGATGATGCCAAGTGAGCCCCCGTTAGCAGCAAAGAATGGCACGTTAACAGGCATCAAAGGACGGCTCTGGGCAGGGAGAATATTGTAAATTAACTCCGAAATAATGGTCGCCGATGCTCCCGTATCGACCAGGATGCGCACCTCGACCCCGTCGATGTGCCCCACAACGGCCGACGACCCCGACGACGCGGCTACAACACGATGGGCCAACACGGACCACTGGCTGGGTTCAATCTGAGTACCCAGAGTGGTGCGTGTTGGTGCGATGGTGCGCGATATTGGCCCCCCAATCGGTGCGGTGTATAAGTGTGTGGCGGGTGTGTGCGTGGGCCAAACATGTGAGGTGCCGAGACTCGCCGGGTTATGATGATGGAGCTTGGGAAGAGGGCCGGCGTCCCGTCGAGGTGTCGTCCCGCGCTGCCGAGGAGAGCGGCACCCCGAGGCGACATGGCCCCGGATGCCGCAGTTGTAGCAGCGCGGGAGCGCTGGTGACGACGACGGATGATCGGGATGGCTCGAGCCGCCCCGGTCCGCCCGTACTCCCGCTCCCTGCCGCCGTTGATGGTCGATGGCGCAGATCTCCTCCGCCGGGAGGGTGGCTGCGGCCACGGTACGCCCGCTCGCCACCTTGCTGGCCTTGCGTCGTTGCGCGAGCAGGTTTGCGTGGAGGAGTCGTGCTGCTTGGAGGGAGCACATCTCCGCGTCATCCTGTGCGACGATGACGATCTCCAAGTCGTCCGCCAGCAGGAGTATCTTCTCTGTAACCATGCGTCGACACCTTCGTTGTCCATCCGTGGAAAGGCCGCCTTTGCCAGTGCCAGGAGGCTTGTGCAGTACGCCAGAGGCGACTCCTTTGCCCCCCGCTGGCGATCGTAGAAGAGTTGGCGACAGTCTGACGGCGGACCGTAAACTGCAGCCAGCACCTGTATCGCCGTCTGCAGCGTAGAGCGCCTCTCCTTCGGTGCCGATGTTAAAGTGGCGAGGGCGTCGCTGTCGAGGAGTGCTGGCAGCGCGCGGAGAGCCTCGGCGTCCGTCCACTTCGCCATCTCCTGGTGAGCGAGGAAGCGCCGCTGGAAGCCGCCCCAGTCGCCTTCCTCGCCCACACATTTTTTGAGTGGGGGCAGTCGCTGATGTAGCGCAGCGGCTGCCGCAGAAGGTCGCCCTTCCTCGTCCCCCTCACCCGGCTCTGCTTCGGCGCGCACGACCGATGGCATCGCCGGTCGCACCCGTGGTGACGTCCCGTCCGTTGGCGATGACGCGGCAGGTACTGTATGCCCGCCGTTGGACGCGATGCTCAGGCCGGCCACGCCCTCAACTGCAGCTGCGGTGATGGCGGGATTTTCAAATTGGTGTTCCGCCGAAATGGCGGGAAGGCGCTGTGGTCGTCGGCTTTCGTCGCCCCGTGGCGGTCCAGCAGCCCCCAGCTGAGTGATGTGGTCCAGCATGCTGGCAGCGGCGTGCAGCAGCTCCATCAGCTTGGCGTGCGCCTGCCTCAGCCCCTCTGCCGACACCTCTCCACCCTCCTGTTGCTGCGGCGTAGCCGTATCTGGCCCCGACTGCTCCGTGCTCTCTTCACCCGTCCCGGGCTCTCCGACTGCAGCGGTGTCCTCCGCCCCCGGTATCCTGACCCGAGCTGACCGGCGCGTGTCCATGTTCATAGATTTTTACTTCTGACACCAGATGTAATAACGTTGAGGACTCTTGGACGCCGGGGTTGAGGCACACGTATTTATTCCGCAACACTTTCACAGCGGTTGTTATTGACGGTCGCGGCGAGTGTTTGCGCCTTTTTATTACGAAAACAATTTGGGCTCGTAGAGCCGATGAGCGCAACTGCATCTCAAGATGCCGTGCAAATGGGGCCCGACATGTCCATCTCGGGAGCAAGGCTAAGAGCTGGGATTTATTTTTGAGGGGGTCGGGGGGGGGGTGGCAGGGGGTTGCGGTTATTGTTGCGGAGAGGATGGGCGTGAGGAGTAGGCGGCTATAATACACATTACCTCCGATTGACACGGTTGGCTGCGTACGGTGCGAAAGAAGTTCAACGTACGTACGTACATACATAGGGTAAAATAGATGGCAGCATGGGCTATGACTACGACGCATCATGGAGAGGGGCAGTCAGTCGCGGCTGAAATGAGAAGAGGGAATCCCTACGGCTGCACAAAGGAGAGGGAACTTGCAGCCGAGACACCGATGAGGAGGGAATCCCAAAGAGAGCGAGCAGCAGTGAAGAAGGGATGACCTCCCATCGAGCAGACACGGCACTTTGACAATGCCCCCCGCTGGAATTACGAGGAGAGCTGAACCGGAGCAAGAGGCTCAGTCACTGGCGTGCTGACCACCGGGGTATCCAGCCGCCCTTCACACGACGATGACAGATTTCTGCGCGTCCCCACAGAAATTGCTTTTTTTCATGTCCCACTAAAGAAATGGACGCGGAGGCAGAGTTGGCACAAAGAGACGCCCTCTTGTCTCGGTCCGATGTTCACAGCAATGCGTCTCAATCTCGGCCCAGCAGCTGTTCGGTCAGCACGTTTTAGTACAGGCGACCCCGTAGGGCACGAAGCAAAAGAGAAAAATCAAAGGGACTGCGTTGGAAGTGATTTCACGAGGCTGATTGAAAAGTCTGTGGCCTGACGTCAAGCTTACCTGGCAAGGGTTGGTGATACAACAAGGGATATTGCTAACGCAAAAAGGAGATGTTGAGTCAAAGTAGATGATGAAAAAAAAACTCGGGTTACCATATTTAATATAGCTGCATTACAGTTGCAGGTTGGTAATGCGCACAGTGTCCATGGATTCAGAGGCACAGGAAACTTACAGATAAGCAGGAAGGTAGCCAGAACCCGCACCAACAATTGCCCGAGCTCTGAGGCATTCTCTTGGGATGTTTGGCCACGCATACAAGGGTCAAACACTCGATCCCATGCGGGTGGAGTCCAACTTTGCTGCACCGCGTTCTCTTGGCAACCTCGACGGCCATGGGAATGGATTTCAACAGCATGTGTGTGACCCACCAACCCTCGCTGCCTCCACAGTGCTGGATGACAGAGGCCACTTGCATAGCCGCCACTGCCCAGCTATACTCGCTTTACCAGTGTTTAACTGGTGTTTTACCTGTGTGTTTTACCTGTGTTTTATCGGTGTTTTACCTGTGTTTTACCTGTGTTTTTACCTGTGTTTATCGGCGTTTTTACTGGTGTTTTATTGGTATTTTACCAGTGTTTTTATCGGTATTTTTAGCAGTGTATTTATCGGTGTTTCTATTGGTATTTAGCAGTGTTTTTATTGGTATTTTAGCAGTGTTTTTATCGGTGTTTCTATTGGTGTTTTACCAGTGTTTTTATCGATGTTTTTATCGATGTTTTATCAGTGTTTTTATCGGTGTTTCTATCGGTGTTTTACCAGAGTTTTTATCGGTGTATCTATCGGTGTTTTGTCCAGTGTTTTTATCGGTGTTTTTATCGGTGTTTTATCGGTGTCTTATCGGTATTTTACCAGTGTTTGTATCGGTGCTTTTATTGGTGTTTTACCAGTAATATTATCGGTGTTTACCAGTGTTTTTACTGGTGTTTTTATAGGTTTAAAACCAGTGTTTTATCGGTGTTTTACCGATGATTTTATCGGTGTTTTATTGGTGTTTTACCAGTGTTTTTATTGGTGTTTTTATCGGTGTTTTACCGGTGATTTTATCGGTGTTTTACCAGTGTTTTAACTGGTAAAACACGGATAAAACACCTGTTTTTTTGCACGTGTTATTTTGAAAAATTAGACGTAGTGTAAAAATCCGGAGACTTGCCAAAAAGAATGGAAGATCGAGGATAAATGTAGAGAAAACTCACGCTTGCCAAACCTGGCTGACAGTGACTTGCAGACGATGCTAGGGTTAACTAATCACCTGTGAGAAAATATATCTTCCTCGTGACAGCTGCTGACCCACCCCCTGTGATAAAGAGCTTCATAGCTCATCGGATTCCTCCTCCAGTCTAAATAAAGATCCCGATTCTGATTCTGAAGTGACTTGTTCCGTGAACTAGTCTTTCGATGAGCAAGGCAAATAGTGCTTCTGAGCGCTGGTTAAAGCCCGTGACAATTATGGCCCCGAGTGCGTTGCAATTGAAGGGGCCCGATGTGAGAAAAAAAATCGCATGGTTTCACCAAAGGTTACCCAACAGCGCCACCAGGTCAACCGATAATTATACAATCATTTGGCCATTGAAACGTATTTAGTGATGAACCTGGCTAGACGACGCTGAGGTGAGAGCACTTGACTCGCAATCAAATAACAGTCAGTGGTCAAACTCTGCTAATTGGAAGAAAGATAATGACAACCGCTTTGTGGGAAATCAGTTGTAATAATTCTCTGGGAAGACTTGCCCAATGTTTGAAAACGTGGAATGCCCATTACTTCGATGTGAAGTGCCATCAGTGGAGATGTGGGTACTTGCCCAATTGCTTGTTTTGAGCAGAGAAGACACTTGACTTGCATCAGGGAACAAAGTGGAAGTCCTCAGGCCTGCGACGAAAAAGTGTGCAGCACCGACGAGTAATCTTCACCCGAAATGAATATCTGCACACGGTTTCATTAGGGGGGGCCTCTCATGCAATGCTGAACCTAAAACTTTCAAATGGTTTTTGGGCAGTCTCCGTAATTAGTAGAAGTTATCATGGCCGTCGGACTCCATTGTCCAGGAGTGCCAACAGAATTCGTAATGACCGAGAGGGCACAGATAATGGATGTTTGTGGCTCAGCTTGTGTGAAGGCCAACAATTTGCAGGTAATACAACACCGGTGCTTCTGTAAACCAAGACCGTCCGAATTTAAGAGAATTCTCCATTCAGCTGTAAATCAATGTTGGTGAAATGAGAGGGAGGCTAATGTTTGGTTTGTATTGAGGTTTTTTTTCCCGTCGTTTTCTGTGTGTGGATAATGTAGCATGAGATGGTGCTCATTTTAGTTCATTTATGTTCCAGGGTCTTGTTTAGACAGTTTTCCTTCTCTGCTAAAAATGATAAGAAATGAGAGAGCGGTTTTCACTTCGCTGGAAAAATACGGGCGAAAATTGAGATTGCTTGTGTTCCGAGAAATCTGGTGAACATTCTTCTGCCGGCTGAGAGTCGCGGGTAATGCAATTATAATGTCCGTTACAGACACATTGTGTTTTTCTGGTAAATAACGCATCACTGTCGATACAGATCCAGCCGAGTGGACAGTGGTTAGTGCGCACATCTCACATTTGAGCAATCTGAGTTGGAATCCCAGTCAGGGGTTGACTCAGCCTGTCATCCGTCTGAAGTCAACAATGGATATTCTCCTACCCGTGATAGGAATGTTGAGTAATACTACTGCGTAGGGTTTCTCAGTTCTGCTGTATGTAGTTATGTCTATTGAACTTCTTTCGCACCATACATAAACAACCGTGCTAATCGGAGGTGCGGGGAAGGACAACAAACTGAACACAAAAATCGGTTCTAAAGAAATTACTTTTCAATCTAAATGTAACAGTGCATAGCTCCAGGGGTGTCCCAATATCGGAAGGAAGAGCATTCCAGATGGCCGCAGAAGCGTATCTGAAAGCGTGTGATGTGGTGACCATCTTTCTTCGATGCGTTTCGAGTTAAATACTGCATAGCATTCGACACAACGTTTGACTTTTCACTGTCAAGAAGTTCCCGGCACGCGGAGCGAAACGTCGGACATCATGTCGAACAAGATGCGGTACGACCTTAAAACGCATCGGAGAGGCACATCGAATGTCCACCATGGGGGCCCAAGGTCCTGTGAATGAATGTACCTGTAAATGAATTTCCATGAGCAGTGCCCCAAACTGCTTTGAGCGAGCAATTTGTGAACCACTGCGCCACCGCGCCCCGCATGGAACGCACGCGATCGTATATCATATACCGCGCAGACACAACCGTTAATTTTTTTAATTTCTTTAATTTCTAATACGAAATATTCAACATATAAATAAACCAAGATGCACCACACGGGGACATTATTTACATGCAGCTCTGCTTTACTTTCAAGTTGATGCATGTTATTTACTGAAAATTACAGAGATGATTTATTTGTGTTGTTGCCACTTAATAAACTATTAGGCATTCACGTCGAAAGTTCTCAATTTAATTACCTTGAACTCAATTATTGTTTCCTGGTTAAAATATAAGCATTGTGCTTTTGTATGCGAAGATAAAAACAATCAACCGAATACAAATAACAAATCAGATATTTTTCTTGCTTGTACTCATTTCCATTGTTGGCCCTGAGCCAATTGGAGGCAATTCCACATTCTCCTTGCCAAGATCGGCTCTCACCACAGATCAATGCCACTGCTGACTTCCCACGAAGTGGTATTTCTTTTCATTGACCCCGAGGCCACTGACTGGGTCGGCTTTATCAACTTCAGATCCAGGCATTCAACCCACAACATTGCACTGCGTAGGCTTTCGCGGTTGTGCTCACAGCTCTTCGAGGCGCTTGAGGGTCTTGCCGGACGATTTCGTCAGTTCTGAATTCAGTTGCTGAAAAAGTTCCCCACTTGTGGTGCAAAACGTCGGACAACTTGCCGACCAAGTAACGCCAGTGCAGCCCGTGAGAGTTCACAGTTTCCCGATTGTTCTCTGTGCCACAGAGCTATCCGTCTTTTTTTGTTAACAGGCGTGCATATCAAAAACATTTTTTTTATAAAAAATAACATTTGTCGACATGGAAATGTGAATATTAAAGAATATATTTTCGTCTGGATTGCTGGAGGTGATATTTTTAATTATTTGTTTGCAAATCTATATAAACCAAAAAAATGCTGCAGTTTTGGCTCATCTTATTTCGTGAAATATCGATCACTGTTGTGTAAGTTCGCTGGAAAACGAAATTGAAATGACTGCGCGCTGAAAAATAACTATTCCCTTAACTCGGCCTGAAACATTTGAAAAAAACAGAATGACACAAAACTGAAAAATTGTCAGTCAAAATGTAAAAGTGTAAGATGTTTCATGGGCTTTTTTTTACTCCGCCGGTGGCACCAGACATGTAATTTATCAGTGCATGAATATCATCGGACGTGTTCAGACATATGCGGCAGGTAGCCAGTGTATATGTTAACTGCCCATTGGGAAAAAATTAAGTATAAATATTAAAGGGTTCATATTTGGCTCGCATATTACACTATGTAACACAATTTTTGTTCTTGGGTAGTAAGTGTTATTTCGTAATTGCTTATGCCTAAAAATGATAGAAAATGGCTATTATTCCCCACAAACTTTGCTTTTGTGACCAGGACAGTGATATTTTGAAATGTACCTATTTTCAATAAGAAAATGGGCGAATTTGTGTTTTTTCGTTCATATAAAGTCAGAAAAAAACAACATATGAATCAAAATTAACATGTATTTATACTAAACTAATACAAGGACTGTGGTTTCCCAGGGAAGGGTTTGATGTTGTTTTGTTAACGATGAGTTCTAGGACCAGGTGGAGCCTCTAGGAATTAAAATCGCGATGAGCTGAGACATTACATTGCAAAGCAGCAAAGGAAGAAACGCGGTGTTATTTTAAACGCCATTGAGTAAGTAGATTACCGAGTGTTTTTTGTACATTAGAACTATGATTTATTTCTTACAGAAAGGATCTTTGCCCATAGATATTGGGGGGGGGGGGGGGGGGGTTAGCCAGCATTGGGCCTGGTTCAATTGGGCCTAATTTTGCTGATGAGACACTGGATGTCGAAACCGGTCCAGAGTTTACTTGTATTGAACCAGTGCTGCCGATAAGAAGCTCTGCTGGAAGGCCGTGCTGCCGATGTGTTGTAGAGAGACAAATTATGGGAAGGAGGCATTATTTTTTTTTCTACATTGGGGTTCGTGTTGTCGAAAACAGAGTCTATAACTGAATAATAATTCCACAGTTGGAAATTTTGTTTAACTTTAACTGCCTTTTAAAAAAATTCTCAATGGTGGGTCCATTGTCCCGTAGTCCCAAGTGGTGAGACCAATAATCCCATTTGCAACTTTCACAAGAGAGAAAGGCTCAGGAAGATGACATCACAAAACCTCCTCAGAAGTCCTAGATGGAGCGTCCGTATATACTCAGAAATGGTATTTATCACTTGACAATCGAAGCCACATCACCCACCCACACCAACCAGCATGCTGAGCTATGGCCAAACAATTCCCATGACCGGCATGGTATAGGGGAGGCATTCATCCAGAAGCAGATTACCCGAGGGTTATAAAACAAAATACACGAATCAAATAAAAATTGCATTTCTCAGAGAAGCTGTACTGGAAATTAAGTCAAACAAAAATGGTGTATTGTGAAGAGCTATTTTAGTTTGTGTGAATGCATTGCTGATTGGACTGAGACCATAAAAACTTTATACGCTCAGGGACCTAGATTAGTGACAGCCGGCTGAAACTTGAATTCAAACTCATGTAATCACGAGTGTGGGCTCAGTGACCTGCTGTGGTGTTAGCAGCCAGAGCATAACTTTACGAGAGGCAGAGAGGCTACATTACCGTCCAATATACGTCACCTCCGATGGGCACAGTTGGTTAGGTACGGCGCGAAAGAAGTTCAATATACATACCATGTGATCCAGCAGTCTGTGTCATTTGTGAAAGCAAAAAGTTGACAATTTTACGCCGAAACTGACGAATATAAAAATGTACACCAACACGAATAGAGCACTCTTGATTTGAAACTTTCGTGACTGCAGGAATCCATACTGCGTGACTTTACCCAAATAACCAAAGAGTATAAATAGAGCACGGTTATGGAGCGGTGGTGCAGCGGTTAGTGCAATATACTCTTATAGCCGGTGACCTGAGTTCAATTCCTGTCCACGGCGAACCACAGTAGCAAGCGATATTTGGACCGGGCCTCGGACTTCTCCCCACCTTCCCCAACATTCATCCAGCAGTCGATTGCCTTTAATTCATCATCGTTGTTGTATTATTAAAGACACCAAATCAAAACTGCTCCTAACTTAAAGAAAAAAAACCCAACAAAATACTATTCCACCAAAATTTGCGAGCAAAACTTTGAAAAGCTGAAACTCTCCCGAAAACCGCAAAAAAAACCACAGCAAGGTAATTTGGAACTCAAATTACAGTCAAATCAATGTTCCTCGGCCAGCGTCAAATGCGCAAAAAAAAACATGCACGACGTGACATTAATCGGCGACTCGTGGCAACGAGGCGCCGAACTTTAACTTCACGAAGTTGACGCGCGCGTTCACCCGGCCCACCTCCCCCACCCCACTGGCCCCGGTCTTTCCCTTCTCCCAAAAAGTTTTTTGCCGTGGCCGCAGCGCGCGCGCGTACACGCGCGCTCCGCCGCCGTTCTGCATGGGCAGGTGATGAGTAAATGGTCTGTGACTGGCTGTCGCAGCCCTGAGCGGTGATGGAGGTGCCGAGACCTCGGAGTGCCGCCCATGTTGATTACCTTAATGATTCGGCGCAGCTACAGCGGCTGCTGTTTACAGGCAATTTGTCATCATCAGTGTCCGCCGCTCTTCTCCGCTCGCCCCCCACCACACCCCCCCCACCAGCCAGCGCTGTCGCACAAGCTGATTCATTGCTCCTGCACATACACATCTTTCTCTTTCCTCCTCGCACAGCATTCCTCTCTTTGCCCAACTTTCAAATCACACCTTCTCCAGTTTTATTCCCATCTGTCATCTTTATTTCTCAACTTTTGATTATATATATAATTTACTTTTCTTTTTAGCTCTCCTTCTTTCCTCCTCCTCCTGAATACCCCTACATTTCATTAACGGTGTCTGCCACTCGGTCTTCATTTTTCTTTCTGCGCGATGATGTGCTTTGTATCAGAACTGATGGGCATCGTGCTGGCCCCATGCAAGCGTTCATGAATCAAAATTGGAAAGTAATCACGCTCTGGCGTGTGGCGTTTTTTTACTTCGCTTAGGCACGTGCAAGAAGCCAAAATAAAATATATCTCTATGATTTCACAAAATCACCACTGCGATCCCCTTCCCCAATAACAGCTAAGCCCCGTGCTGGTGCCGTGTGATTACAAGGCAACTATGTTTTTGCTGATACTGTAGTTGGCTGCTTGCAGCAGGCCTCTGTGTGCTGTGTGTGTGTGCTGTGGGTGCGCATTCCACTCTGTAATGGACTGAGAAGGGCACGAGTCCCATTAGGAGTGGAGGGCACTCCATCTGAGAGACAGGTGGGAAGGGAGGGTGGTGATGGGCGCGGGGCTGGGCAGGGGCCGGGCTGCAGGGTGTGGGGGAGGCTGTTGTGCTGAAATATAACTGCGGCGAGATGAAATGGCGTGACCTCCCAGATCTAGATGGATGTCTCCAGCCTATGGCGAAATGCATGGGTTTAAAAAAAAATATTAAACCGACGGCGCCCTGAAAGCAGTGTGCCGTTTTGCCCGGCAGATGGTTAAAACCCCTTTCTTTTTTTTGTCGTGGACAGATTTTTTTTTTGCTCAAAGGCAGCAGACGGCCGCTGCCTCTTGGTTGAAAGTTGGGGGGAGAGAGAAAAAAAAGTTTGCAGTCATTTATGCATGAATGCACGCATCCATGCAGATGTATTAGTGTGTACAGTACATACACACACACACACATGGCACACACACATGGTACACACACACACGGTACACACACGTGCATAATTGAGAGTCAAAGAGAATTGGGTCTTCAGGTTGGTTGCTGACCCCTGACCTGTCTCTGGTCACCCACCTTCCTCTATCCTGCACACGGAGAGATACACGGTCCCTCCCATACAAGTAGCAACCTGCAGTCTTTCCTCTCTCTCTCTGTACTCCTTCTTCTTCTTAGATGGCAACAATATATATCGCTTCTGCCTTCCTGCGTAGGTTGTTGTGGTGGTGCTGTGTAGCTGCCAGATGTGTTTTTTCTGGTTTGTACCGCGTCTCCGGACCGGAAGAAGCTGGCAGCACAACACGTGGCACAACCCTGAAGACACGCCTCGGAGGGGAGCCGTGATGTTTACCGCCTCAAAGAGTCAGTGTGTTCTCACCACTTCTGATGGCACCAAGCAAATGGCAAAAACTCCACATGCCTATGGCAAGAATAGCCTCGCAATCACAATTGACTTGCCTCAAAGTGGTCCAGACTTTTATCAACCGCAAAGAAGGGATGATTGGTTGAGTTGAACCCTGCCCAAGATTGCAGCCTTGTGATTGCAAATCGAGCGCCCTGCCCTGATTGAGTGCTACCAGATCAAATATGGATTAATGCAGCGTGCACGCGTGCGTATTATTCTGTTTGTGTGTCCTCATCCCTCATCCCTGTGACACCGTGTATTGTTCTGTCATGACTACAAAACAGCTGGACGGAGGCACCTTCATCAAATAATGCGCGCTAATGTGAAATATTTAGGCTGCAAGACAACCCGGGAAAGCCTGCAGAACCGTACGCGATCTCGCTCTCTGAGCATGTGCACAACATCCTGTTCTTATCCTCTGGCCTCTGGACGCCTCAAAGTGTTGACCTTTTTTTAGTTTATTCCAGCATGGACATGCAACTACCATTAGTCACATACATATAGTGGGTGTGTTTGGTATACACTATATATATGTATAATAAGTTTTTACCCTTTTATCTGGCAACAAAACTGACACCTTTTTTTACAAGGAGTCATGGTTGCATTGACCACAATACCTGCAGTCGGAATGCAAACAAAAAACATAACTCTGATAATGTATGCACTGTCCTTGAAGTTGATTGGTCCACACCCGAGACAGCTTTCCTTAGAGCCTAGTCTCACATGGTGTTGGACCAGATGACGCCAAAAGGCGCACAACTCAAAGACAATGCACCATCAGAGTATGAGAGCTCGGGGTAAGCATTTAGGTTCCAATGGTGGACTATATATGTATATATGCTATGAAAAGTTAACTAACTACTGTATGAAACGTTTTTTTTTAGCAGGTAAGGCCCACTTAGCTCTATAGTTCTTTTTCAAAAACGACCTGGCCACACATGATAGCCCAACTAAGTGGCTTAGCGTGTGGAAATTTATGGCAGCCAAAACTCTAAGCGCACGTTTCTACATGCAGAGAGAAAACCCGGATGACCCGGAGAAAAATCCACGCGACCACAGGGAGAGACATACAAACTCCAAATTTACACGCGTCAGTCGGGAATTGAACCCACGACCTCCTGTACACCAGGCGAGGTAGTTAACATCTCGCTGCCGCGGTAAAACGTGCAGCTCGGCAAGTGCTTGCTCGCACCACTGCTGGTGTAAGGGCTTCCGCTAGAGGAAGCCCCTTTAAAGTGGGTATTTGGCCTACTCTTTAACACGTAGGAGGCTTTCGCGACCAATATCATACGTAAAATTGGATTTCTGGCTGTCGTCTGATGAAGCTGGTTGTAATTACTGGCGAAGCGTCGTACTCAGATTGTAAATGTTGTGGCTTGGCTCTCGAACACACCGGTGTGCTGTACTAGTGACGAATTGGCACGTTCTGTTTACGTGACAACCCTTACTAGTTGGCTGTGTCGGGTGGTGGCGGGTTTTAACGACACATTTATATATTTACGCAATCTAGCCCCCAAAAAAACCTCTATTATGTATGGCCTACTCTTCCACGCTGAACTGACGCATTGGAAGATGTGGGAGTTCCCATTCTTTACACCACCACCACACGCGGCCTGCTGAACGACGAACTCTGGGGCACCCAGTTATTATTCTGTCGGGTAGACAGAGGTGGAGGGAATTTAAAATTTGAATTAAACCGGCGGACGTTTGGATCGCAAGTCCACTGCGCGAACCGTTACAAAACCACGGCGTACGCTGACAAACGCGTGGAGCTGAAGTTACTGCCTCTATCACTTCGTGGGTCGGTGAGAGCTGCATTTTAACAAAGTTTCTCCAAAGTAAACTTCCTGCCTTTGAGTTCAGATGTATATTGGAGGTTTTTGCCTTTATTTCGCCAATCAATTTTTATTGCAAATGTCATCTTATCGCCGTGACCAACTTTGATGACAGCGCGCGTCCCTGCCTGACGCCTGATATTTACGTTGTTACTTTCCTTCATGCAGTCTCAGTGTAGCTGTTCCATATGTGGTGTGTGTGAGAGCTTGAATAATAAGAATGATTGATTCATATTGCGATGTGTGCCAAACACCTTTGAGCATTCGGATGACTGCGTCAGTTTGCCCTCTGTCAAACGCCCTTACGTAGTCAACAAATGTCAAGCCTAATGGCATTTGGTACACATTAGTCTCTTTCAGATTGGATTAATAGTGTGCATCTAGTCAATGGTGGAAAGCCCCATCATGGCTGAAGAGGGACGGCTGAAACACACATCAGAGCAAGTATGTCTAGGGGCAGCGAATGAATGCAGACTGGGAATAAAATTATGAAATAAAACTGTGGACGAGAGCAGGTTAGAGTGCTTTGGGTAAAACTGAATGATGATGATAAAAAAGCAACGTTACCTGGGTGTCTAAAGAAACTATGTTTTAAATCAGTATATATGTATATTTAAGGAAAATAATAACAGATCACGACGTTTAGATCGCTTGTGTTGCGATCGAAACGTTGTGATCTACTATAAAAAATTTCTACCTACGTAACTTTACAGAAAGAACCAAAGAGTATGGATTCCTGCAGTCACGAAAGCTTCTAATCAAGATTTTATTTAAGGAGTCCACACGAGTGAAGCAGTAGAAGGGCTTCTGCTTTGTCAGTCCACAGCGAGCAAGCAAACTTGTAGGAGCTTAGTCTCAAAAGGTGCCCCGGCTTCTCATGCCGCGGCTTCTCAGCTCCGTTGTTTCTTCTCTTGGGTGGCTCTTGACCTTTCGTAACCGGCTACGCCTCTCCGGTCAATCCCCTTTGGTTTCCCCTTCAACAGGCCTTCAACCGACCCGGATTTACGCTTTCAAATTTTGGCGGGCTTTCGACCTTTCGAATGCCCTCGGCCAATCAGACGGAATCGCCTCGTGTTCCACTAATCAGGGCGCACGCTCAGCTCGTCTCAACCTCGGCGTGTGACAGCTAGCCAATGGAAATCGAGCGCTCTGCATTCAAAGTGCAGAGACGTTAAACTCTGTGTGCACTTTTTAAATAATAAATAAGGTACCCCTCCCAGCGACCCTGCTATGATACATGTATCAGAATCACAGACAGAATATGTATCAAAAGGTGGAAAGTGTGCAAAGAAGCATGGAGAGGTCTATGCTCACCCAGCAGATGGAGCAATGCACTCAAGTTGTGAGCAGGAGATACATTTATTGGTTTGGACATCCCTTCATCCAGCAGTGTATAGGTCATGGCTGATTACGATGCACGCTGAGATCGAAAGACGTTTCATGGCTTCATCGTGTGTTCAATGTTGAAAGTCAAAATCGAGTGGGTTGCGGTGGCTGAGGAGTAGGGGTATGTGCGCAGAAAGGAGTCAGCGAGGTTACTCGAGTCAGACATTGGTGTGGCACTCAGAGGTCAGAGACCAGGGGGAAGGCCTGCAGCCAGATGGTGGGATACTGGAAGAGCATGCCTTGGATGCTGATTGTCAACTGTGGAACAGCTGCTGCATCTGACAGAAGGAAATAGGGCAACATGTGGTGGCATCGATGGCATTGGCTGTGATGACCTCTTATGTGCTTGAGATGTATCAACAAGACCCGTACTGACAAGACCCCTACTTATACAGTATCTGCATCGCGTTTCCCAGAAACTCTAGTTGATTCTATTAATACCGTGCAGTTTACTGATAGACAGCCAGTTTAGATTTATTTTCATAAACATATCTATATTCCCAGTCTGTTACCCCCAGCTTCACACACTACCGTCACTATTACCACACGTTGTATTTTAGCTTTTAACATTTCATTTTGAACTCCATACGTTGTTAGCCTGCGCATTTCTAATTTACCCCCCCGGCAGCATAACAAAAGGCGGCTTAATCCTAGCTTGCTCATCTACTTCCGCCATCTACATCACAAAGCTTCAGTTTCAGCTCCAGTCGTTGCCTCCCAGCGCACCCCCGGTGCTCAAAACGTTACCTCCCAGCCCACACCCCGCCCCCACACTCACCATGGCCCCTCCCTCCATCCCCCGCAACTATATAACTCCTCGTCACAGCCATCTCTGAGACACACTGAAGCGGTTGTGCTTTCGCTACGTTGTCCCCACCTGAAGAAGGACGCTTGTGTTGCGCCCGAAACGTCGTGATTTAATTTAGTTGTTTTTTCATTAATTTAATTTTTTACCTACGTGACTTTACCGAAAAAAATCAAAGAGTATAGTGGCGGACCTTTACAGAGGCCAGTTCCCACCATAATAATGTGGACTTTCCACCACAGGGTGAAGATGAGCATATCTGCATGCTTATTTGGGTATTCACACGAGGTCGTCGGGTGTTTAATAACTATGGCGGAAAGAAATCAAATGTCAACGCGTTTCTCTGCTCCAACACGCAATGGGTCGGTGCTGATTTTGATTGATGGCTCCCGAAACGGTGGTGAAATGCGCATTTCCACGTAAAGGTACACTATTCCCATTACATTACCATTGCCCACCTCAGCAAAGTGGTATTTATTTTATGAACCCCAGAAGGATGATATGCTGACTAAGTTGTCGCCCAGCTGTGATTTGAGCGAGCGACCTTCTGATTGCGAGTCAACCTTTCTCAACACACCGCCAAGTTATGCATTTTAATTTGCATGTCTTTAGTCTCAGCATGTTTTTTTGTCAATCTTGGTGGCTCGGCACAGGACCAAAAGGCCTAGCTTCCAACAATGAGCATCTCTATTGAGGGGATCTCCTAGATAAGAGTTAATGTCACTTGAATTGAGTTGGGTTGTTAGAATAACTTTGAAAAATAAAACGTGGGAGGGTATTTAAAAGCGGAACAGTGTGAGGGAAGATGCAGGAAGAGAAAATGTTTTCAACTGAGGTGTGGTGGTTGAAGAGGGTATTGTCATTTAAAACTAAACTGAGCATTTTATTTTTATTTTATCAGCTCAGGCCCATTGAGTTACATAGCTTTTTTTCAGAAGCGACCTGGCCACAAATGATAGCTCAACGAGCTGGCTTATCAAGTGGAAATTTATCGCAGCCAATTACTAAAAACGCACGTTGATTCTAAATGTGAAGGACCCGGAAAAATAATCCACGCGACCACGGGGAGAGAGACACGCAGATTCTAAATATACAGCAGGCATTAGGGTCGGTATCGACCCCACGATTTCCTGCATAACAGGCGATGGAGTTAACATCTCGCTAACGAGTTATTGGGCTAACGAGTCATTGTGGGTCTTACCCACAATGCCGTGAAGCCATAAATAGCTTATTTGATGGCTCTGTATTGCGTAAACTACTCGGTGCACTCGCAACTACCGACCGGCTTGCATATTGACACGTATTGAGTGACACTGACCGAACGCTCGAGAGAGTTCCTGCACAACAAACGAGAAACTTTGCTCAGAGTAACTCATGCGAGCAATCATGAAAAGACAAAATAAATATATACGTTTTAAAAAAAAAATCCAATTGTGCAACGAATGTTCATTATTGTGCAAAAACCGCCAGCCACGTTCAAGGGTGAGCTCTGAGAAGTGTGAGAGCTCCACCGTTAGTCGCTGGCGTGTGATCGCCACCGCGCGCACACGCACAGTCCTACGTGCAGATCAGCATCTGTACCCCTCGACGTTTCTCCCGTATGCCACGCCATAACCATCGCCTCGTCTCGTCCTCCGAACCACACTCGTAGCCCCCCGTGCATAACTTCGATCTCTTCATAAAGTTTAATTCCAAAAAGTCCAAAGTCTCCCTGATGGGGCAGCACACGACCCTTTTGACAATCGTGGGCCAGTGGTGGAAAATTCCACATTCCCATGGTCTGGTTCATTCCCTCCATGCCATGATCACTGTTGACTGCACGCAAATTGGTTCTCATTTTAATAATCGAAGAGGGATGATGGGCAGAGTCGATCGAAAATTGCCATTTGAAACTAGCGACCTTCTGACCGTGAGTCGCGAATCTCCACTTCTCGTTTTCTTCGACTTCCCTACTTAGGGCCGGCATTTCTGCAGCACAAACAGACGTTTTGTATTCAAACTTTAGGATGAAAACCATCACTGGACCTCTGGATGGGGGGAGGGGTTGGCGGGTGGATGGGTGGGTGGGAGGTGAGCTAACCCTTTCCATCGATTAGTTCTTCACATCCGTGCAATTCTACTGTCGGCCTTACCAACACATCCTATGAGCCCGTTTATTTGATCTTTCCCATGACAGTGTGGGAAGGAATGCGAGACATTTTCCAAGCATAGGCTGCCGAAATGTCAGAGGTTTTTAGCTGTTAATCCCATTAATGGTTTTACAGCTCGGCGGTTGCAGCCCGTGTTGCATTCCTAATGTCGGGCTCGGTCTCTCTGGTGGACGGTTACAGTGGGGAGAAGATGAAATCAACAATCCGCGTGCTGCCCATGCCTGGGTGTAGCGTCGACCACCCGATCACTCGCGTGATGCACTCAGGGTGAACGTTGGGCAACACGCGGTGTGTGCTTGCAGTCCACTGACTTGGAGTTGGTGGTTGTTGCCATCAGGTGAGCCGTGATGGCTGTGTGTGTGTGAGAGATAGTCGCCTCAGCCTCAAAATGAGTACCCGGTGCGGTGTATAAACATCGCCACCGGGCGTGGTGTTGGCCATCCAACCCCCTCATGTGCCGTGCCGGCCTTTATAGGTGCTCACTAACAGCGCTTGCCCCAACAGTCTGTTCAGGCGCTACGGGGGATCTTTGTCTTTGTGTGAGAACGTGAGACAATAAACAGATACGTTACAAGGCGCCTTGAGGAGCAGTAGAAAAAGTAGGTTCCAAACCCATCTGTTCTGGGATTTCAACTCATGCTATGTAGATTTTTTGGTCCACTGGTATGAATTATGACCTCTGTTACATGTTTTTAATACGTATATTTTCTTGAGAAAGGACCATGCAGCTTTATTTGTGTAGTATTGAGTATATGTATAAGTTTAAGTGTGTTCATGTTCAAATTAATATTGGGTAGTGCTCATCTCCAGTGGCAGCCTTCATACATAGAAGTAAATTCCACATGGTTATGACAAAGGTAACTCTCTACATAGGACAACCACTGCTAAATTCCCATAAAGTGAAGCTCATTTAATTGACTCCAGAGTCATGGTGGGCTGAGCCGACCCCTGTCCAGAATCTCGACCATCTGGCCAGATACATACGAACACCCGATTTACGAATATCCGACTTACGAATATCTGACTTACGAACACCCGCGCTAACGAACGGGTCTCAGGGACGAATTGTGTTCGTACTGCAATTAATGTGAAGCACCATGTTATGCCAAGTCAGAGGTGATTGTCTTCTTGATAAACTGGTCCCAGTCGTAGGACTGCTGAATTACCACCAGTTCTTCAGGACCATCATTGGAGATTAACACCACCCAGTGATGATCACCTGTGGAGTCAGGGTTTGCAGCTCTCTGATGTATTTTACACCGCGTGTTGATTGTCACTATGTCCGACGTTTCACTCCCACGTGCTGCTTTCTGAATAAGCTCACAGCACGTGCGGTGAAACATCGGACATCATGACGACCAACACGCAGTACAATATAAGAATAGGTTTTACCATTTCTGGCAATAAAACAGGTATTAATATGTTAAAACACCACACAGAAACCTTTTGCAAGGAATCTTGCCTGCATTAACCACATATGCTTGTGGTGGACGTGCAAAAACACATGCTCTGGTAGTATACGATGCATTGTTTTTGAAACTGATTGGTCCGCACCAGAGACAGCTTTCTTCAGAGCCTCGCCTCAAAGTGTCAGACCAGAGGACGCCAAAAGGCGAACAGCACAAAGACAATGCCACAATCAGGACATTGAGAGCTCGGGGTGAGCAGCTGCACAGACGCCACTACCCACACAGTAATACTGAATGGTTTTTAATAATAATAATTTATCCTCTGTGTGCCGTGTAAAGTAATTGTGCCGCATGCGTTGGGGTTGATGAACTGTGCATAAATTATCGTCCGAGTGAGACACTCTCAAACGAAGAGGAACGTCAATAGATGGCTGTACAGCAAGTAGGATGGTAGTTGGCCTATTTTAATATTTTTTCGGAGTGCCAAGCCGTCGTGTTTGTCGGTTTGCGCCAAGCGCTGTGGTTTTCTCGCATGTGAAGAGGAGACTTGGGCTGGTTGAGAAGGATCTTTATTTTGAAGGCAAACTCACACCACACTTCCACTCGCCATAAAAACCAACCCGTCTGAAGCCCCCAGGCTCCGTTCCCTTTACGAGCCCCTCTCCCTCCTTCTCCGCCAATCCCCTTCTCGAGGCTTCCCGCACTTTGTTAATCCTTCTCGCACCAAACCTATCAGTGTCCTCCACTCAATCGGATTGCGCGTCGTGCACGGCAGTGCTCTCGTAACCCCTGACCCTTAACCCGTGGTTGTGTCGTGTTTGTGTATGAGGATGTCCCGAACATCCTCTGCGCACGCGTCAAAGATACTAAGTTCGTGAATGAACGAACATTCGAATTCGTGACTCTTCAAAACATTACTGTTTGAGATTCCATTGGGGGTTTTCCGGAAGAAAGGAGAAAAAATATTACTCGTTGTTATTTCTTGACGACGTGGTGACATTTCGGGAGGTAATGCAATTTTAAAATATCAGCGTTTAACAAAAAAAAAAACAATTGTTATTGAAAGAAAAAAATGCAACTTGACATTTGATACAATTATGTGTGCGTGTGCAATTATTGTAGAGTTTATCGAACGTCTGCGCGATGCACAAATCACGTGCAAGATGCGCAAAGTGCTTAACTACGCCTTGCGCTGTGTGGACACCTCGTGAGTCGGCAGAGCTCACGTTGGCCGCGTTCTCACACGCGCGCGGACAACGTCGCGCTCTGCCCAAGTGGTGCATTCGAAGCGCCGTGAATGGCGAGCGTTCATCCTTCGTTCGGCCTCACCGCTCAACTCAGCCTGGTTTTGGCGGTCGCCGTCCATTCACTCGCCTTCGCCTCGCGGTGGACATTCCACGTTACCCTGATGGGAGACGTTCATCCACAACGGCTGGCGACTTCCCGGAAAGCTGATGACATTGCACGCCCTTGACTCGCGTGCACAGACTTTGCATGCGCTCACGTGTGTACACCCACACCTCGCATTCTTATAGAATGAAAATAAAGATCCCGCCGTATAGCCTCAACAGACTGTTGGGGCAAGTGCTGTTAGCGAGTAGCGTCTGTGAAGGCTGGCACGGCACACGCGGGGGTGGGTGGCCAGCACCACGCTCGGCCGCCTTTGTCTCCCTAGTGGCGATATTTACACACCGCAGCAGATACTCATTTGAGGCTGATTCGAGCTAGAGGAGACCCAGGTCCCGTTCAGATAATCGTCACTGGTGTTGGCCGTGAGCGGGAATCGAACTCAGGTAACTGGGTTCGTTGCGTAGTGCGCTAACTGCTTCACTACCACGCTAACCGCTACACACAATCACATCCACACATACTTACATGCATACACAGACACACTCATTCACGCACAAATCACATACACACATCCACACAATCACATACACACAATCACATCCACACATACCCACAATGCATAAACAGACGCACCCACGCACAATCAGACGCATGCACTCGCGCAGTCCCACTTGCGGGCAAAGCTCATTATCCGAGCAAATGCATGTGGAGAGATACATGGCGCAAGTCTTCTCATCTGAAATGGAGTGGGGTGACGGGGTCACGGTGGTGGATATGAGAAGGCGAGGGCAAGAGAGGTTGCCCTCGGGCTGGGGGTTGCGTCCACCTGTGTCGCACGGCAGTGCCTGAAGACATCGTTCAACGTTCATACTCGGCAGAAATGTGGTATTGCTGTGAGTCGGCGGCGAGTCGGCCCACTTTAGTTTGGGGGCAAAAAACTACCAAAGTACAAGCCGGTGAATACGTGCAGGTGGGTTCATTGATGATTGGAAAGCCAAGGCGACTCGTGATGTATTATTGGCACGGTTGGCTACGTACGGTGCGAAAGAAGTTCAACATGCATACAATAGATACATGAGCCAGTGCTGGTGGGTGGTCGTGGGTGGGTGGTGGTGGTGGTGGGTGGGTTGTGGATGGGTGGTGGTGGGTGGTGGTGGGTGGGGGCCCTCTGCGGACTGCCTCCCAACACTCGTGCACATCTGTTGCAGAAAGAGCACCGACAAAGCCACCGGGCCCTTGACATTCCGCAGGGCTGTATCTGTGCACGTTGCACTTCTTTTCACACCGTACGTAGCCACCTGTGCTAATCGGGGGTGTAAGGACAACAAAACCAAACACACAAAGCCGTTCGAAAGGAATGAGTTTTCAATCCGGATGATTTTAAAAGTGCGTAGCTCCCAGCGGCTTTCCTAAATGTCGGAAGGGAGAGCGTTCCAGACGGCCGCAGGGGCATGTCTGAAGGTCGCGCAGTGATGCGTTGGCCGTCAATCGTCGGCACGCGCGTCACCTGAGAGTGCAGAAGCTTGGGGTGGGATAAGGGGCGCATCTCGGGGGTTACGTGGCAGCGTCGTGCGACGCGAAGGGGGCCCTGGACGGACAAAAAGAGGGCCCCGAATCAACAGATGAACGAGTGAAAGCATGAGAAGAGGTTTTCCCCTTTTTTCTGGCAACAAAACAGGTGTTAAGATGTTAAAACACCAAACTATAAAACCTTTTACAAGGAATCATGTCTGCATTAACCACGATACTTGTGGTCAGAATGCAAACAAAAATATACTCTGATAATATATGCATTGTTCTTGAAACTGATTGGCCCACACCAGAGAGCTTTCTTTGGAGCCTCGTCTCAAAAGGTGTTAGACCCCCTCCCGTGGAGGCCCTTTTACCAGCGGTGGTGCGAGCAAGCAATTGCAGGGCTGCACCTTTAACCGCGGTCAGCGTCGAAGAGTAGGCCAAAATACCCTCAATCATACACACAATCAAAGTGTATGTGCCATTGATTGTACGACGTGTGATTGTACGCGTGTGTGGGAAAATTCACTTTAGAATTTGTGTAAATGTGGCGTCTGATTATATGTTGTGTGTGTGAATGTGGTGTGGAGCGGTAGTGTAGTGGTTAGCGCTACGCTGCGCTACGAACCAGCCCACCCGAGTTCGATTCCTGCTCACGGCCAACACCGGTGACGAATATCCGATCCGGTCTTGGGCCTCCCATAGGTCGACTCTGGTGCGATGTGTAAACATCGTCACTGGGGAGACAAAGGCAGTCAGGCGTGGTGCTGGCCACCTGCCCCCTCGTGTGCCGTGCCGGCATTTTATTGGTGCTAGCTAACAGCACTTGCCCCAAAAGTATGTTACGGCTATACGGGGGATCTTTGTGTTTGAATGTGGTATGGGGCACGGTTGGTGCATTTGCCAGTTAGTCAGCCCGTGGCACCTGGGCCTGTCCCGTGACCTCCTGTTACTTCACGTGGCCTCAAAGTGCACCCGGCCTGGTACAAAAACACTCAGTTGTTGTGAATGTGGTGTGTGTGTGTGTGTAAGTGTGCTGTGTGTATAATTGTGTTTAATGTGTATATGCTTTATGTATGATTTACTTGTGTGCTTCTGTGTGACAAAGTCCCATCGGTGAGCTCCTCCGGCAGGCAAGGCTGCATTGGCTGGACCATGTAGCCCACATGCCCAATCACCGCATGCCCAAACAGCTTTTGTTCGGCCGGATCAAAGGGGCTCAATAGGCGCGGCATGGGCTAGAGAAGAGATGGAGTGATGTGGTACAGGAGGATGTGGAGCTGAGTGGACTTGCAGAAGACTGGTACCAGCAGTGTCAAGATCGGCCTCTGTGGAGGAGGCTCGTGAAGGACGCTGCTACTGGGCAGTTGGAGGCAGTCGCCCTCCAACAATAACAGGGCAGAGGAGCGACGCTCACAAAAACGAGCGGAGCGCCAGGTGGATAAAGCACAGCAAGTTGGCACAGTAGGGGGCACAGGTGGTGCATCAGCCAGTCATCTCGGTCATCTCAGTCAGTCGACCCGTGGCACCTGGGTCTGCCCCGTGACCTCCTGCCAGCGAGTGTTCGACACTTCACGTGGCCTCAAGGTGCACATGGCCTGGCACAAGCGTCGTGATGACGTCACCGCCACTTAGTGGCGAATGGCGGTTGTTGTTGTTGTGTATAAATTAATTGGGTGTGTAAATGTGCTGAATGTATTCGCATGTGTGTAAATGTGCTGTAAGTATTTGTGCGTGTGTTTGGATTTTCTTTATTCATGTGTGTGCGCGCGCTTCAGCGCATGTTGAATGTATAATTCTGTTTCGTTTGTGTCTAAAAGTGCCGTATGTGTGTATATTCTGTATGCATAATTTCACGTTATGGGTGTGTATGTAAATATGCGGTATTTATGAATTTATTTGTACGTGTGTGAATATGCTGCATGCATGCATGCATTGCGTGTGTGTGTGCGCGCGCACAACAGTGTGTGGAGAGCGGTGGCGCAGCGGTTAGCGAGCTGCAATGCGAACCCGGCGGCCCGAATTCGATTCCCCACTCACAGCCAACACCATCTAAACCGGTCTTCGAGCTCCCCTTTGCCGACTCAGCCTCAAATAAATATCTCGCGTGGTGTGTAGTAAAAATGGGCACGAGAGAGACAAAGGCGGCCGGGCGTGGTTCTGTCCACCAACCCCCTCGTGTGCCGTGTCGGCCTTCATAAGTGTTCGCTAACAGCACTTGCCCCAACAGCCTATTGGAGGCTATACGAGGGATCTTTGTCTTTGCACAGCAGTGCGGTGTGTATGCGAGTGATAGTAGGGCTCTTCTCCCTGGAGGGGTCAAAAGTAGAAAGCTGCTGGCCCCTGAGACTCCTGCCTCGAGTTTGAATCTCACAGCGCCAAGCGCTTTCCGTACCCACGCGTGCATTTTTCATGCCACAACTCGCATGCACGCGGCACGGCTGATAATAATAATAATAGACTCTCTTCCCATTATGAAAGGCTCCTCTTCCCAACTTCCCCTGTTGAGTTAATGTGTATACACTGGCTGCTTACCCACACCTGCGCTGCTCTCCAAAAAAAAAACCTGGCCCTCTTTAGAACATCAAACCATAAGCACCTCAAAGGTCCCTTTGTCTGCGACAAAGCCCAGCGGTAGCACGTTTGGAGGTTTGTTGTTACAGAGGTTCACGGTTCAAATCCAACGGCTGCCCTGGCTATTACTGCGGGTGCCATAGCTGAAATAATACTGCGGTGCCATCTGCTTCACTCACAGCGGACATTAAAGATGATCTGTTGTCATTCAGCATCACGTACGGGCGTCAGGGTATAAATTAGCAAATTACCCCACAGATTACTCAATTGGGATTGTACGTAGCAATAATTGCCTCCCAACTGGCAGGCGAATGCCCCAGGCCACTCTTGCAAATGAGACATCCTGGTCTCTTGAATTCTCACCTGGTTAAACAAAAATAAACTTGAACTTGACCGTGAGCCTTGGGCATTAATATTGATACCATACGGACGTTATTGCTTATTTTAATTGCGCTCTCAGCATCGTGTAATGAGACGAATAATCCATTCGGAGAATTAAAACTAGACTGTTGTTTATTTTACCAGGTAAGCCCCACTGAGCTATATAGCTCTTTTTCAGAAGCGACCTGGCCACAAATGATTGCTCACCGAAGTGGCTTATCGTGTGGAAATGTACAGCAGCCAAATACTGTAAACGTGTGTTTCGAAATGTGGAGGAGGAAAAAACCTCAGGACCCGGAGAAAAATCCACGTGACCACGGGGAGAGAGACACGCAAACTGCAAATATACAGCAGCAGGCGTCAGGGTTTGGATCGAACCCACGACCTCCTGTATACCAGGCGAGGTAGTTAACATCTCCCGACCCATGGCAGGAGACATCTCAATAAACGTTTTATCCACGCTATTGACAGTGACACTTTCCCATGTGTCCAACTGAAGAGATGTTCTTCAGGCACATTGGAACCGAAATCTTGTTTTTTATTTTCAAACCTGGAATTTTTCATAAAATTAAGTGAAATTCAAGATTTTATGAAAAAATGTAACAAACATGTATGTAGCCATTATTAACTGAGCTTAGACCATCAGCTCGGCTACACGCTAGAACCCAATTTAATAATGCGCGGCTGCCCAAATTCAAATCCAGAATTGCCACATTTCAGTTTCGTCATCTGACCCCTGAACCATCTGATACAATTTAATTTTTTTCGCAGGTCACGTGGAAAAGTGCACCCACTAGTTTGTGGATCAAAAAAAATACTGGAAGGGATCTCAGAAGAAGTTCTGTGATACCACCTTTTGCGGGCCATTCTCTTGCAGGTGGTGTGTGCTGCTCTGCAAGAGTGTTGAGTGACTACTTCGTCTCCTGACATGATGTAATTAGCATAATTGCAATATAATTGGGAAACATTTTTAAACGAATATAACTGAAGCCAGTCTGGCGGGCTAATCCCTGGGAAATAGCAAGGGACTTGAATCATTTGGTGGATGTCATTCTGGCTGTTTGCACGTTGGACATTAGCACGGTCTCGTCAAATAATATTTGGATGTCAGCCTGGATGTTTGGAGCACAAACAATCCTGAAGGTGCCTTGTACGATTCACCTCCACCTTACTCGTCTTACAAAAACAAAGACAAAGATCCCCCTTACAGCCTTAACATACTGTAGGGGCAAGTGGCGTTAGCAAGCACCTATGAAGGCTGGCATGGCACACGAAGGGGTGGGGTGGCCAGCACCACGCCCGGCCACCTTTGTCTCCCCAATGGCGATGTTTACACACCGCACCGGGTACTGACTTGAGGCTCAGGCGACCCAAGGGAGCCCTTGGACCGATTTAGATAATCGTCACTGGTGTTGGCCGTGAGCGGGAATGGATTCATAGCGCAGCGTGCTAACCACTATGCAATCTGCGTGTGTGTGTTTTTGTGTACGTACGTACACAACCCACTACGCATTGCTGCTTACCCGCTTGGTTAGTACTACACCTATATCTTTTACCAAGCCACACTTTTGTGCTGAATCCGTATATATATAAAAAAAAACTTCTTCAATGTCTCCGGGAGCAGCAGGGGCGGTAATCCCATCAGAGCCACCACTGCAGCAGACATCACCCATCGCCTCTTTCAAAGCCACGGCCAAACTACCGTTGTGTGAGATTGGCACTCGACGGGGGCATCTCTATCTCCCTGTATTTTGCATGTAATAATCATTTGTGTATTCATTGCGGTGGGCTTTTCGTTGGTGGGTGGTGGGGGGGGGTTGCTTGTGTGCCCGTCCGAGGCTTGCTGTGTGCCGCTGCGTTTCCCAACGACCTGCATTTTTATTGCCTAATCGCGGACAACGTTTCACCGGTGTCTGAGCGTGGCCTGGGGCTTCCTCTCGGTCAAGTCAGCCTCAAGTGACCATCCCAGTGCATTGCAACGAACATCAGCCGGTGCAACCGCCCCCCTCGCTCTGCCACGCCACTTTAATTGCAGTCGGAACAGTCCCGAAACGCGAATTAAATTTGTCACTCGGCGTTCTTATCGCCGGATTTTTTTGTTCGTCACACAAAGAAGACCCGCACAATAGGATCATAGGAATACGGGGTAAAATACGATTATGGATTAGTCGTTCCTTCAAATCTAGCGGTGGTGCCTTATGCGGATAATTTCTAAACCAAAGCCATCTTTATAGCAGGGATCCGGAGAATATCGAGGTGCAAATGAATATCTGTATACACGCTAACAACGGCCTTTGAGGCTAAAAGGTGTGCGTGTGTGTGGGGGGGGGTGTTTATGTGCACGCGCGCACGTGCGCGCACGTTGTGTGTGTGCGCGCGCGCTATAGAACAGCTCAAGGTTGCGTGAAGTTGGGTTGTAAATCACGGTCAGAGCGCGGGGGCTTGAAAAACGAGGCCCATCGGCAGCTGTGGCTCCAGGGCGAGCTGCAGGGGAGAGAGAGCGGCTGGACCACGGGCGGCGGCGGCGGGGGGGCAGGTTGGGGAGGTTGGCTGACGTTTGGGCTGCTGTCTTGAGTGGTGAGGCTGAGTGGGAGGGGTTACGGTGAGAGTGGTGGTGGTGGTGTTGCATGGTGTGCGCTGGGTGGTGTGCGCGCGGGCGTGCCAGTGGGCGTGGGGTATCGTGGACGGACGGGGCGATGGAGAGGAGGAGGAGCAGGGCGATCGGTAGCGGCGTGCCGCTGTGTCTCCACCGCTACACCCCCCTCCACCTTACCCTGCGGCGCGAAAAAGAGGATCCATCATCACCGCCCCCTCGCGCTGTTGACGGGGCGGCGGCGTGGTTAACCCTTCTCCCCCAAACGTCTCGGCGCGTCCCATCACCAAACCCAGACGCGCATCGGCAAGCGGCGTCCTGCGTGGCGGACGGAACGATAACCGGATTTTACATCCGAGGATTTCGCGGCCAATATCACGATTCGTGATTAGTTTCTGTTGGGTTAGATCGTCGTGGGGGTATGATGCCGGTGTGTTTATTTTTGTATGACCCTCCACCACCCGACAGAGCCACTTAAAGCAAGTTGTCACGTGGGGAAATGTCTCAATTCATTTAGTTTCTCGGCCAAAAAAAAACCGGAACGTTGAAATGCAAGAAAAATATGACAATGTTTGTACGACGTTTTGCTGGAGATTACAACTGACATCGTCAGGTGTGAGCAATAGCGATGCTGTCGTGTGAATAGAAATGGTGGTGATGATGATGCATGTGCAAAATCGAATTTAACACTAACCACCCTGGATCCAGTGGTGGGAATTAATTTGTCCATTCATGGGTGGGGCCAGTCTCTTTACATAAGATGATCGCTTTCAAACCTCACATACGGTACATGTTTTATCGGTCACAGAGAAACAAATGGTTAAATCGACTCTCAATTGTGATTCATCTAATGTCCTGCTCGTTGTGAGCTATTTACTCGAGGCACTATGCCACTTCGCCGGACCTATTAATCGTCATTTTCAGCCGTGACCAACCCACTGCTGGATGCAGTCCTAGCGAAGCTGTTGTTTTCTCTTCGCTGTTCTGCAATGTGACAATCTGTCGAGCGCCTGCACAAGGCCTCATTTTATCGCTCCACCTCCTTGGTGGACACTCTCCGGGACGCGTTCCATTCTTTGCCCGCCGCTCTGTCACTCTCCTTGACCGTCGGCCAGCTTCGCTTCTCACCACCGCGTCTCCCGTGCAAGCCTGCTTACATTGGCTAACAACGGTTTCAATTTCACCTTGAACCCACACGACAAACGTGCGTTTGTTTAACGCGTAGGCTTTCGCGACCATTATTATTTACACTCGATGCTGGATGTAATCACCAGCGAAACGTCGTCGTAGTCAAATTGTAAATGTTGTGGATGCACTCTCCAACAAACCGGTGGGCTGAAGTAGTCACTAATTGGCGTGTTGTTTACGTGACAAACCTTACTGGCTGTGTCGGGTGGTGGAGGGTTATGACGTATTTATATTTATGCGATCGAACGCAAAAACCTTTATTATGAATTACTATGAAATGTGTGGTGTTGGCCGCATTTTTCTCAACTCTTTGAGTTGTTGGTGCCAACGTCAACCCGGCCACACATTCAGCTCTTTTGAGCTGGTGGTCTGGACAAGGCTGAGAGCTTTTGTGCACCCAATGCCACACATGTTGTTAAATGTATTTAACCTGCATATGTTGTCTAAAATCTATGCATTCCTTTTTCTGTCTCAGTCTAAAATAATTCATGAAGAAGAATAGAGAAATGCATACTTTGAATGTATTGGCATTCATCAATTGATATTTATTTGTTCCAGGGAAACTAAATTGGTCTCAATCAGTGGCGTCCTGCTTTGGATGCTTGGTTATTGTCTGCATGTGTGAGAAAGCACGAGTCGAGAAAACCCTAACCCATGGCAAAAGATTCCACTCGGAAATCCACAGTGATAGGTCAGTGTCTCACCTGCTGTGATGCCATTCATTCACTGGGAACCTCATAGTCTGGCAGGTTGTGAGTCTCAGACTCAGACTCTGTTGAGACAGGCAAGGTCCGTTGAGCTAAACAGCTCCTTTTTTTCAAGGGCAAGCTGCCCATAAAAGCAGCAACGGTGACACGTGACAAGGGGTTACAAGGGAGGATACGTTAGATGCAATGTTGAAAAATAAAATACAACTGACACACATTGTAAAAATAAATAAAATGGCAAAGTCCAAGAGGAAGGCCTGCATGCGCAGCAATGTAACAATCGGCAACAACACGAGAAGCACAGAGCATCCAAAGTGGATGTGTAGAGTCAACCTAAATGTAAAGACCTAAATGTAAAGACCTATTGCATGTTCCACCAGCCCCACTCGACAGCGCAAGACTACTGGCGTGCACCCCCAATCCCGGCCATTCCATTTGCAATATTAAGCATACGTGGTAAAGGTGAAGCCCTACAATTGCTTGGCTCACGCCACTGCTGGTGGAAGGCGCCTCACACGAGAGCGAGCTCGAGAGAGAGAGAGTCCCTGCCAGAGGATCGTTTGCGCCGCTATTCCACTCTGGCCACCAATCTTCGAAGACGAGGTGGGCGTACCCCACACTTTGCCCCACCGCTACGGCGGCCTGCCCACCGACTAACTATAAACGGCCGCTCCTGGGTGGACAGAGGGTGGGGACCATTTGTAGATAACATTTGTTGAGGGCAACCATCGTAATTTTCTCTGCTCAATTTTGTCGACGCGTAGCACTCGCAGTGATGTTTCACGCGTGAACTAAACAAACAAACCCATTGCTCTTTGGTCGATGAAGCTACAGTATTAGTGGAATTTTGTGCAGTCAGTAATGGTTGTGCTATACGGTGATTAATAGTGCTGAGTGATTCGCACAATTCCTAACAATGTGCTCCTTGAAATCAAATATTATTTACTAACAGGGTCATTGTAGGAATAGAATCGGCAGCATTTTACGTGGGGAATTGTCATACTTTTGCCAGCTGGTGGCGATCCTCTGAATTGTGATGGGAATTCAGGAATCGACATTTAATTACGTGGGGGATCCTGTGGCTGTAAAATAAGTGCCACGTGCAGTTCAATGGCGATTCCTGAAACTCCATTCAAGTGAATGGGGATATCTTCAACGATCCAGCAGGCATCCGTAGAATCCCCATTCATTTTAATAGCGATCCGCATCTCTCCATTTCAAATAGGTGAGATTCTCGCCGTAATTCCAGGGATCACCGCCAGATGGCACGCTCACACTATTAGAATCCAAATTCTGTGAAAATGGAGGTATTAGAATGGGAGTTGACCATTCAAGGACCGTGATATCTGTGGGTTAAAAAAATGGTTCT